>NC_141911.1:42635000-43885000 GCF_057802395.1 Ceratotherium simum simum
TTTCATTTCACCCTGCAGGACTCCCTTGAGCATTTCTTTCAGGGCAGATCTAATGGTATCAACCTCCCTCAACTTTTGTTTATGTGGTAATGTCTTAATTTCTCCCTCACTTTTGAAGGACGGTTTTGCTAGATGTAGAATTCTTGGTTGATATTTTTTTTTAGCACTTTGACTATCTATATCAGCCCACTGCCTTCTGGCCTCCAAAGTTTTTGGTTTGAAATCTGCTGATAATCTAATTGTGGATACTTTGTATGTGATGAGTCACTTCTTTCTTGCGGCTTTCAAGATTTTCTTTCTGTCTTTATCTGTCACAAGTTTAATTATAATGTGTCTTGGTGTGAGTCTCCTTAAGTTCATCTTACTTGGAGTTATTTGAGCTTCTTGGGTTTGTATATTCATGTCTTTCATCAGATTTGGGTAGTTTTTAGCCATTATTTCTTCAGATATTCTCTCTACCCCTTTCTGTCTCTCTTCTCTTTCTGGGATTCTAATGATACTTATGTTGGTCCACTTGATGACATCCTACAAGTCCCTTAGGTTCTGTGTACTATTCTTCAATCTTTTTTTCTTTCTGTTCCTCAGACTTGATAATTTCCATTGTCTTGTCTTCAAGTTCATGGATTCCTTCTTCTGCCTGCTCAAATCTGCCATTGTATACTTCTAATGAATTTTTCATCTCAGTTATTTTACTTTTCAGCTACAGAAATTTTGGGGTTTTTTTTTTTAATTTTCTATCTCTTTATTGATATTTTCATTTTGTTCATCCATCATTTTCTTGACTTTCCTCACATCTTCCTTTAGTTCTATGAACATCTTTACGACAGTTGTTTTAAGGTCTTTGATTAGTAGATCTGCCATCAGGTCTTTCTCAGGGACAGTTTATGTTGATTTAATTTTTTCTTTGAATGGTCCATACTTTCCCGTTTCTTTGTATGTTTTGCGATTTCTTTGTTGAAAACTAGATGTTTGAATTTATTATGTGGTAACTCTGGAAATCAGAATCTCCTTCTTCCCCAGTGTTTGCTGTATTTTGTTATTTTTTTTTTTTAATTTATTTTTGATTGTTGTAGGCTGTCTCTGTGCTAAAGACCACCCTGAGGTGTAAACTTAAGTTTTCTTAGGTCTTTTCTGAGCCCTTATCTGGGCATGCATGGTCACTTTCTAATTTTCCCCATATATACAGTTGCTGTTGAATGTTCTAGTCTTTAACATATGGCTCTGAAAATGGGAAAAAGAGGAAAATGAAGGGAAGATAAAAGGGCACCAATCCTTTAAATCTCCTGGAAGTCACTTCAGCCAGAAGGGAAGGGGCTTGCAACAATGGGGGGAGATGCAGCAACAATGACCACCCACCTCTTTGTCTACACCTCTGTGATCAGAAGCAGCAATTAGTGATCAGATCCCTGATATTTGGAAAACAAGGTCCTTTTTGCCCACCCTGGCTCCTGAAAACTGTATGTAAGCTGCTCTAGGAACATGTATACAGCTGCTTGCCATGTGGCTAAGGGGTGGGTATGGGTAGCTATTAACTGTGCTAAAAGCTGAAATTAACCACAATTCACTGTCCAAGTCTTCCCCCTGGGAGTTACAAGCCTTCAGTGGACTTCAGAGTTCCAAAATAGTTACATCAGACAGATTCTGCCAACGCAATTGTTGTCTAGATGAGGAGACAGAATCCTGGTGCCTCCTACTCTGCCATCTTTCCAGAATCCTCCACAATGTGTTTTTTATTTGCTATTTAATGCTTTTCTAAGTAAAGAAAAATTAAAAGTTTAAATAATTTGCATCTTTATATTGTGCCATGCTGGTTTGAAATAAAAATATAAAAACACATAACTTATATGCAGAATCACTGAAATTACACAATTCATATTTTGTAGCTCATAAGTGCATGTGTATTTTGTTCTTTTTTTTTTTTAATGTATGTGTGCTTATCCTTTTTTTTCCCCCCCAAAGCCCCAGTAGATAGTTGTATGTCATAGTTGCACATCCTTCTAGTTGCTGGGACGTGGGACGTGGCCTCAGCATGGCTGGAGAAGTGGTGCGGCAGTGCGAGCCCGGGATCCGAACCAGGGGCGCCAGCAGCGGAGCGCGCGCACTTAACCGCTAAGCCGTGGGGCCGGCCCTGTATTTTGTTCTTAACAGAATAATGGAAATGCTGCACAAAATTAATTCAACCATTTTAATTTCACTTCTTGATACTAAAGTACTTTACTACTTGAGACTAAAGTCAGCCATGAGTGGTCAGCCATTTCTACCTGGTTGATCCCAATAAAAATTTCTGAACTCTTCAGCAAATTTCAATCATACAACATAGTGTTATCAACTATAGTCACCATGTTACACATTAGATCTTCAAACCTTATTCATCTTATAGCTGAATGTTTGTACCCTTTTACCAACCTCATCCTATAACACTGTATTGTATAATTGAAATTTGCTAAGAAAGCTGAACTTAAATGTTCTCAATAAAAAAAAAAAGATAAATATGTGAGATAATGGATATGTTAATTAACTAGATGGGAGGAATCCTTTCACAATGTACACATATATCAAATAATCACGATGTACTATTTTAACTGTCTTACAATTTTATTTGACAATTATACCTCAGTAAAGCTGAAAAAAAGATCCTGAGGCTTGGAGGAGCTTCCCTAGTTGGCAGTACTGTGTGTGTGTTGTCACACATCAGTGCTGGGAGAAGTAAGCACTATCCAAAGACTCTACTGGGAGGGGACATCTGGAAGCTCATGCTTAGAACTCTCCCAGGGTATGCCTTCTGTGCTCCTTCCTTTTGCTAATTTTACCATAATAAACTGTAACCATAAGTATAACAACCTTTCTGAATTCTATGAGTCCTTCTGGCAAATGCTGACATGTGAGGGTGGTCTTGGGGAACCTCCAGAACTTGCAGTATCCTCCTACACTTTTCCTAAGTTAATGTTTCAAGGACTCTCAGAGGCTAAAGGAAAGATCACTGACCTGCCATTAACCATTTCCTTCCATCCATTAGCAACACTCATTAGAGAGATGGAGCTCTGTGACGGTGCACACTGGGTAACTATATCCATGGCTGGGATGGTCTATGCTGGATAAGACATTGTCTTTAACTCAAGGCATAATAGTTTATTAAGAAGAAAAGATGTGAAAAAATAACACAAAATAGGAAATGATAAGGACATTGATATTCTTCAATTTCTCTTTGTCTCAGTTTTCCTATCTGTAAAATGAAGAGAATACTCATATTACTTAGAAAACTAAGAGGTTTACAGACTTCTTTCAATAGCTTGGGGCTAAAGGCAAAAAATAGGTTTTGTCATGCTCCAGCGAAGGACCTTGCTTCTTAAAATAGGTGCTTGCTATGTCATGAAGGCAAGATATTTCATTCGCTAGCACTTGCATGGAGGGTTAAAAACCTAGATGATTTTTATTATTCTCTTCTCTTATTATACACTGATTAAAAATAAAATATATAATTGATGTGTGTTTTATTTCCATGTGATTAGAATTGCCATATTCCAAACTAGTCTCTCCTTATATGTTTGCTAATTTTCATGTTAATAACAAGACGTCTGTGGCATTTATTAGCCTGTAAATTACAACTCTATTTAGAAGTCTTGGCCTTTAATTAGCCTTAAACACAACTAAAGACCAATTTTTCATTGCTTCCTTTTCTACACAATACTTTCCAATTTTAATTGTGTACTTTTTGTTCTAATCAAATTTAATAATGGCAAAAGCTTATCCATGGTTCTTTTGTCTCATTTGTTCTATCCTTTACTCAGCTAAGAGGTAGTACAATGAGATTCCAAAAGTTCACATGTTCTTTTAGATAAAAAGGAAAAAATTATGAAAGAAACCCTCTATTTATAGAACTCTAGGAGGCAGTAGGTAAAAATCATGTAGATTTAACAACTTGGCAAAAAAAGATGCCTGTTTTTCCTTTTTCTTTTAATGACAGGGCTAGAGTAGTCACAATTACCATTTACTTTTTATGTTCAAAACCTATATTCAGTAAGCGCTAAAAATCAGAAACAAATATTAATGAATCACTTTTGTGACCTGTTAGCTCAGTTAGCTCAATGTGCCGTTGGTGAGGCCAAGGCATGAGAGTGACAGTAATAGTTGAGTCTAGAGTATTATACTAACGACTACAAAGGGCTTTTACAAGTATTAACCATTTGGTCCTCAGAACACTCTAAAACAAGCATGATTATTGCTGCTTTATGAAATAATATACAGATCCAAAAAGGTTAAGTGACTTGTTTAAGGTCACATAATTAATAAATGGGGGTAAAAGCTTTAAGTTTTCAGACACTGGTTTCTTTCCTCTCAATAACACTGCTTCAACTTGGATTTGTTAATTGTTTCCATGTAAATAATGACATGACTATGACGTTCATTAGCCTGTTAGTTACACTTGGCATTTAGAAGATCCTGACTTCTGGGTTGAGATCATGGTAGGCTATCTTCCAACTTACAAATAAATTATAGGCAGAATCATAAGGAAAGGCAATAATTAACAATAGCTTAAAAAATAAGGACAGGAATCAAATGCATCTGCCAGACGTTGATGGGTATTTCCATAGACTTTAATCTTGCAGCACTTGGATGAAGAAGCATTATCAGTGGCCTGCATGCAATCTACTCTCTGAACTACAATGACACAGCTGGAAACGAGAAGGGAGAACGAGGCTTTGACTCATTTTTATGGCTTGCTTTTAAAGCAACAGATATTAGATTAATCGGAAAGCTGAGCGCCACCCTGTACTATCTTCTGAGACAGCTGAGATCTTGTCCCTCCCTTCTCAATTGCCCTCATCCAACACAGTGCTTCTTGTATAACAAGGCTAAAGGTAGAGAACAATGGAGAGTAGCACTAATATCCCTGGAGACGACCTTTCAGGTAAAGCTGTACAAATAGAAGCAGAGACAGGAAGGGCCCTGGGAATGGTGCTTCCTGGGAAGTACAATTTTCACGGACTGCACCTGGTAAAACAATTGAAGGCTACCTTAGGATATATGTTATTTCTCCTATAGTGAAGAAACCGAGAAGTAAGAGCAGAATGTTCCATTTCAGTACCAGATGAATGTTTCTGAAGTATCAGAAATTGAGCTAGGGCTGTGCAGAGTTGAGAGGATGGTTTTTGCCAATACACAAGTAGCAGCGAGGATGGCCAGGGACAATCTATGCCAGCGATGTGTCTGCAAACCCTAGGCTTAGATACAGCTCACTTCATACCAGAATGAAAAACTGCAAAGAGTAAGGTAAGAACAGGATGGGATAAACAAACAAACAAACAAATAAACAAAATAATACTTTGAAGAGATTTTAAAAATTGTATTAACAGGATTAAGATCTTCATTGGAGTCATGTAGAATAGAATTGACACCAAACAAATCGTCAGTGATGTAAGCAAAATACTCAAAATTTCTCCTGGAAAAAGGGGAGAAATCATAAAAATGATGTGTGATAATATATGAAGAATAGAGAGAACAGATCAAATATATTAATAAAGAGATGTTCTAAAAATGGAAACAAAACAAGTAAAAGAGAAACTATAATCAAAGATATAATAGAAGAATATCGTCCTAGGCAGGAAAGACCAGAATCTGTTGTGTTCCAGGAAAAATTAATAAAATATTTTTAATTGCAAGTATAAAGAATAGAATGTTCTCTTGAATATTAAAGTCCAGTAGAGAATAGAATAATGTCTATAGAGATCTGAGATTAAAAGATTGGGAGCACAGAATCCCAAATCAAGCCAAGATGTCATTCACGTGTAACAGAATGTAACAGAAAATATTCTCACATGTGCAAAAGCTCCAAAAAATATAACACCCATGCCCCTCACATGAATGAAAGAAATAAAACGAAACCTCAGAGATGTACTCCACCCAACTGGGAGTTTAACCATCGTCAAGGTCTCTAAAATGAGGAAGTACTTGCAAATTGGTTAGTATTGAGCAATGAAACTAGTTACAAATATGCAAAGATTTTCTTTAAGTGTCTTCAGAAAACGTTCAAAATTAAAGTGAAAACTCAAAAACATTCCTGTAGTTAAAACTTGACATTGTTGAAAATTCATAATCAGGGTCTATAATCTCAAATAAAAGTAAAAAAGAATAGGAAATGGAATAGGAGATGGGTATGTAGTAAGAGAAATGAACACGTTAAATTCCTGATTTTAAAAGTTACACAAAACGTATTGTTTTACTCCTGACTTTGATAGTTAAATATAGGATCAGCGGGTTATTTTCTTTTTGAAATATTTAAAACAATTATTTATTATATTAAATACAGCTGCCTATCTTCTGAATCTTTATAGAAAAGGAAAGCAAATTAAACTTGAAATGCCAAAGTTTTCCTAAACTACTGAATAAAAATAAACTTTTTGTTTTTAATTTTCGAACTGTGTTTCGTGGAGCACTTGGTGCTTCCTGGGCCACAGATAGGGCTGGAGGGATGAGGCAGGAGAGGTTGACTGGGAGGACCTAGAGCTGGGTCTCCTGCCTCTGTCTGATTAAGCAGAGCGGTCTTATGTGGTTTACCTATGGGGCTTCTGAGTTAGATGTCCTTTGTTCTATTGGTAAAAACGCTTGAGAAACACTCTCATAATTACAGTTCTGCTGAGTTCTCACTGGCCAGATTAAGAAAGATCATTTGTTCACAGACAGAGTGGGCTTCATGCAGGTTAGACCAGTGTGATCACACAGGGCCCCAAGCTCAGAAGGGCTCTGTGCTTGGGGTTTAATGCTCTCTGGTCACCATCTTAAAATTCTTAATAATTTTATCTTTGAATTTTCATGTTGTAAGTGAAGTCGATAGAACAATGGAACATGTATTGGGGGCTTGGAGAAAGAGCTAACAGGAAGTCCTGCTCCCATGCAGCCCTGATTCCCACTGCCTCCTACCTTCCCTGGATAGCCCTTCACAACCCGTCCCTACCCCATGGCACCCTGCCTCCCTAGTTCTCCTCCTCCGTTTCTCTACCCAGCAACCACTGCTGTACTCTTACTCCTCTGGGGGCCTGAGGGTGGATGTAGGGAGGGTCCAGATGGGGCAGGTGCCCTGCAGCATCTCAGGGCAGACATGGCAGTGGCTGTCCCTGACATGGGCGAGAACTGCCTTCACGTGTTCAGTGGGTCACTAGGCCAAGGTGAGCTTCTCGCTCACTCCATCCTGATAATGGACTCATCCAGGTACTAAGGGTGTTATCTTTGGCCATCTCCAGTCCACTGTGAGTTGGGATGGCAGGTCATGGGAAGGGGAGATTTATTTCCCTGCCTCCAAGTGAGACATGGTCCTTTGCAGTGATGGCTTGGGGAGGGGGATCCCTGCAGCTGGTGGGCTGTGCGTTTGCCAAATCGTGGAGCACCTGTGAGAGCATCTCTACTCAACGAGCATCCTCATGCCAAGGGCTCAACATTAAATAGCAAATAAAACAACATGACAGGTCAAGAGAGACCCAGGAAGAAAGGAAAATGCTTTGTATTTTAGTCCCTTTAATGGCACATTTTTCCTGTCTTTTGAACAAGGACCACATATTTTCATTTCATGCTGGGCCCTTGCAAATCATGTCGCTGGCCCTGTGTAGAGGTTCTCCTTTTCAGATATTTCTGAGAGTGCTTAGGTGCTCACTGATTTCTCAGTCAGTTCTGGTCATCCTGGAAGCTGGATTCAACGCCATCCACTCAAATGCTAATTGTGTGAGGAATTCACAGCGGCCACCCAAAGGACAGGGGGACTGGTGAGTCTAGAAGATCACCATTGACAAAGAAAAGCAACAGCAGCAGTAACAGGATAAGCAAAAGAAAGGGAATTTGAGATAAGCCAAAAAAAAAAAAGCGAGGCATTTGGATGACTTCTTTGTTTCCGGCCTGGGAGATCAGGTAGCTGGAGATTTCATCAACCAGTCTAGATGGGAGGGAGGAGAGATCTGGGGATAATATAGGCTGAATTCTACTTTAGATGTGCTGAGATGTATGTTAGGATATTTCAGTTGCAAGTTATAGAAATCTGACTCAAACCATTTCAAACAGAAATCCCTGGCTTACATAAAAAAGGGGTGATCCAGGAATCCAAATGGTGTTGTCAATGCTCCTAGCTCTGCCTTTCACCAGCCTCTCTTGTTGTAGGCTTATTTCTTTTAGCTGTTGCCACACAGCAGCTACACAGATGATCTAAAAGCTCTGGAGTCTCTCTCTACAGCTCATGAGCCAAGAATAAAAAGAATTTTTTTCCTTCCCAATGTGAAATTGAAGAAAAGGACTTGTAGGCTTGGGCAGTACATTTATCCTCAGGCCAAACACTGTTGCCAAGTAGGTGGATACTGTGATTGGCCAGATCTGGGCTGTATACCACAGTAGGATAGTTCTGGAACCGGCGTCCTTGGAACCACAAAGAGAGGCAGAGGAGCAGCTCTGCAGTGGAAGGGGCTACTGACATCAGAAGAAGGAGGGATGTACAAACTAAAGCATCAGATGCTGATTATCAATTATCTATGAAATGTCCAGGTGGGGTTGGGTGTATTTTAAAAAAACTGTCTTTCACTTCCTGGATCCATGTAGCAGGTGTAATGAGAAAACTGGGACCTCTAATTCCGTGTTGGGAGTACAATGGGAAATCGCTCTGTTCTTTCTGCTCCCACACAGTGACCTCTATATTACCCTGGTCATGGCTGTGCAGTCCAACTCAGCTCAGTACTAGGTATTAGAGGCAGAGAAATCTTTCTGGATGTTCATTTTCCTCTTTTTCCTCTGACTTCATTGATGCGCTTTGGGTTGGCCACCACTCTCACTGCAGTTGTGGGAGCCCATGCTTGGGTGGAGGTGAAGGCGAAATATACACAGTTTAAGAGTAAAGGAAGCAAGAAGTCTTGCTTTAACTTGAGGCCTTTCTCAAATCAGATCTTTCAGTGCAACTTTTACTAGAGATTTCCACAAAGGTATAGGACAATTACCTAACTGTTGTCAAAGTGGCACTTTCTAGTTTGGTCGTTATCCTTGTAGGTTTCCTTCCTTGTAAGAAACCAGAGGGGAAAATAATCATAGTTGAGATTATTTAGGCACCAGGCACTTCTGACAGCATCTAGATATGGAACTCAGGAGAGAGGTGAGAGATGAGGTCTATCATTATAATTTTGAGAGTAAATAGTTTGTAAGTGTTATTGGGAATCATGGGAGTGGAGAAGATGACTCTAGGGGATGAAAGTATGGAATGAGAAGGACAGAGAGCAGCTAGGGACCCTTGAGACTTTTTCCTTCTTGTGAATAGTACTTAATAGTACTAAAACACTGCAAACCCAACATCCATGTTCCTCTCCTAGATGATAGACTCTCCCGAGCAAGAATACAGAGGTATTCTTGGGCAAAGCCTGTGTGTTTTTTATGATGCATTGACTTAGTCTGTTTTTATCAGAAAACGAAGAAAAATCTACTCATCTATGTCTCCAATGTGGGAAAGAGTTTGTTATTGACATCACCACTGAACTCATCTCAAATGACCTAACTGGATGTTACTCTCTGTTCACAATCCGTGTCTTTAGGAAAGCAATTGCTAGGATAAAACAAAGCCCTCTTTTGGAATAGTCAGTGATATACTGGCAGAGGTTTGGCAGCAAATGGTGGGCATCCCCTCTGTTATCTTCCCTCATAAACTCCATGAACTGACCCAGTGTGAAGAATCTGAAAAAATGAGGAATGTGAAGAGTTATCCCTTTCAAGTTGAAAGCAAGAGCATTGTAATATCTGCTGCTATGACTAATATTAAGCACCTACCCTTTGTCAGGTACTCCGTGTCTTTCATACACATTGTTTTGTTTATTCTTCTTTATAACTTTAAAAAAATATGTATTCTTCCCTTTTAAAGATCTTAAACTTAATCATTAACTGGTGGGGGGGGCAGCACTGTCATCTCTCTGGAGGGCAGGCCTTTGTGAGCCCCCTTCAGGCCCCTGACTGCAGCACCTGGCAGCCCCAGACCTGTCCAGGCACCCCGGTATAAGTTGCTAAGAGAGTAGATCTTAGAAGTTCTCATCACAAGAAAAAAAAAAATTGTAACTATGTGAGGTGATGGATGTTAACTAGATTTATTGTGGTGAGCACTTTGCAATATATACATATATTGAATCATTATGTTGTTATATCTGAAACGAATACAATGTTATATGTCAATTATATTTCAATTTTTTAAAAAACTAATAACTCATTGCAAGGTGAATTTTTTAAAAAGCCAGAAAAAAATGGCCTATCACTATTGTTCACTGCAGCCAAGAATTCTATTGTAGTGCTAGTAAACATCACCATCGGTTCTGTATTTTCAGACTTGAATCATGGTTCAAGTCATGACTGAGTACAGTGGGAAAAAAATGTTAAATCATTAACTTAAAGATCACACAGTTAAGTAAGTGGAGGATTCAGTATTTGAGTTTTGGTCTATCTCATGACAAAATTTCTGCTTTTCCAATAGATTATAAGTAAGAGAAAAGATGAGAGTGAATGATGTCACAAAAGCCAAGGTATAAGGAGTTACTGTAATTAGAAGTTGACACAATCAATGTTTCAAGGAATCGGGGAAATAAGAACTGAAAAGGGGCCATATGATTTGAAGAGTAAGGAACTCCAGCAACATGATGAACTAAGCTAGTATAGTCAAGCCCCTCACACATAAGAAATAAACAGAAATGATGGATAAAGTTAGTCAAAGATATGTTTTAATACAAAGCTGAGCTCAAAAGAAAGAAAGGGAAAAAATCTCAAAATACTGAAAAGAAGATTGAACTCAAGTACTTAATGGGAAGTATAAATTAATATTGCATTGGGAGTTTAGGTGCTCAGACCCATATTGACTCAGAGATTAGAGCCTGGGTTTTTAAATACTCATGCAGGCCTGGAGACAGAACCTCAGGCAGGTAGGGCCTCAAAAAGCTACCCTGTCTATTAAAAAAGAAGTAAAAAAGCTGTATACACTGGATGGGAGAGCAATGAGGAAGCTTGCTGTTTCAATAGAGCAATGAAGGAAAGACAAATGCTCACTCCTGAGACATCTGGAGATATGCTACCTGCATGGGGGAATTTGCAAAACAACATGATCCAGAAATACCAAAATCTCTCAGTAGGACACCTTTACAACCTAGGGCACAAGGTATTCCCACGATTGAAACAACTTCTGAAGAAGAGCTGACAGTGGAAAATTGCACATTTTATAATGAAGCAAACCACAAGAATGGAGAGTCTACAGATTAGCAATCAATGGAATTATCACTCTAAGACACAGGACGAATCAAATAATTGGAAAAAACCATCAAGAAAGTATTTTAAAAATGCTTAAAGAGGTTAAAAGAAAGGGATAAAAACTATAATGAAAGAAGAGGTAAATATGAAAGATTTAAAATAGAACCAAATAAAATTTCTAAAAAGGAAATAAATATGGTCATTACATTGTTATAATGATATTAATTCCTTTATTGAGGTATAATTTACATATCTGAAAATTCATCCGTTGTAAGGACACAGCTCAATAATTTTTAGTAAATGTGTAGAGCTGTACAACCATTACTGCAATCTTGCTTGGGAATATATCCATTGCCTCAAATAGTCATTGAATTTTAAAGTTGATGAAAGTCAAATAAAACTCCAGAGAAGAGGAGGGCTGGCCCCATGGCGTAGTGGTTAAGTTCAGAACATTCCGCTTTGGCAGCCTGGGTTCGTGGGTTCGGATCCCTGGCACAGACCTACACACTGCTTGTCAAGCCATGCTGTGGTGGCATCCAGCATACAAAATGGAGGAAGATTGACACAGATTTTAGCTCAGGACTAATCTTCCTCAGCAAAAATAAAATAAAATAAAAAAACTCTAGAGAAGAAACATAACATATGTTAGTGAGAGGAAGCAAATCAGTGGTTGCCTGTTTTCAAGAATTGGAAAGGATTGACTGAGAAGAGTACAAAGGAACTTTCTAGGGTGATGGAATGTTCTGTATCTCGGTTATGGTGGAAGTTATGGAGTATAAAAAGCTGTAAATTTCTTGGAAATGTGCACTTAAATGGAGTATAGTCTTAGCCGGTTCCAGCTGCTATAACAAAACACCACAGATTGGGTGGCTTATAAACAGCAGAAACTTATTTCTCACACTTCTGGAGCCTGGAAATCCAAGATCAGGGTGCTAACATGGTTGGGTGAGGGGCCTCTTCTGGACTGCAGAATTCTCGCTGTGTCCTCACATGGCAGAAGGGGCAAGGGAGCTCTCTTTTGTAAGGGCACATGAGTATTTCACCCTCATGACCTAATCACCTCCCAAAGGCCCCACCTCCAAATACCCCCACATTGAGTATCAGGTTTCAACATATGAATTTGAGTGGGACACAAATATTTAGTTTATAGCAAGGATTTTCCAGAATAAAAGAAAAACACATGTCCGCAGCTTGAAGAAATGCAATAAGCAATGAAAAGGATAAAGAGAAACAAATCCACAACAGTGGCAGGATGAAATTGCAGAACATAAAAAACCGAGAGTTAAAACAACCAAAGAAGAAATATTATCTTGAAAGAAAGGACAATTTGATTGATAGTAAACTTCTCTTCAGCAACCATAGGAAGCAGAAGAGATAACATAATATCTTCAAAATAACAAAATAATATCTTTCAACCTAGAATTCTATCTTTAGCTAACCCATCAATCAGGAGTAAGGAAAAGCAAGGCATTTTCAGATGAAAATAGAAAGCTTGCTGTTCATAAATTAAAGAATTTACTTCAGTAATCAGAGTCTTTGCATAGTAAAAAGGAACTTTTTACTGTGACTTTTGCCAGTGCTGAGTCAATAGAAAGGTCATGGTGGAAGCTTATAGCAATAGTTGAGAAGTGAACAAGAGAAAGGAACTCAGGAAAGTCCAGGAAGATGAAGCTCATGCCTTTTCCATTTCTTGTAGTACAGTGGGTGAAAATGTTCTTGAAGGAGACTGGTGTGTTGTTGTAGACAGAGCGATAAAGTTCTACATAGTTGTGAGCTAATTAAACACAAGAGAAAGGGTAATTGAAGAAATGTTGATTATCTAGCTGAGAATAGAAACCAAGTAGTTACTACCAGAATCCATAACAAATTATTTGGACAGAAATATATTGCTTCTTTAACTCAATGGAGAGTGAAGAAATGTTGACTATCCAGCTGAGAATGGAAACAAAGTAGTTACTACCATGAATCCATAACAAATTATTTGGGCAGAAATATATTGCTTCTTTAATTCAATGGAGAGTGAAATTTTTGAGAGAGATGTTAATAGATCTTTGGTAGTATTTTCCTACTTCAGGTATTAAAAGATAATTCAAAACAATTATCCTTCGTGGCAAGCAAGATTTTCAATAGTTATATGCCTCAGAATCAAGGAGGTAGAGAAAAAGGCAAAAGGGAGTTGTCATTAATATTGATTCGATTGCCATTCCAGAAGGGGTGTTTCTTTTCAAAACACTTCTTGAATATATTCTGGGTAGAAGAATTTTAAAGAAAGATCTTTTTTTAATAGAGATACGAGTTCTTGCTCTGTAAGAGGAGACTATTTTAGAGGTAGCAGCGAACACAAATTTAAAAACAAAACGTTTGCTGTTTAACATGAAAAGGCATGTTCCCAGGATATTAGTACAACAACGTTTAATGTGCATTTTTCAAAGTCTACAACATTTTGATCCCCCTCTGTTTCTGAGCAGAACCATACTTGTATTCTTTCTTATGTCAATGAGACTGCCATTTCAGGACACCAGGATCTAGAAACCAGTTAAAGGGTCTCACTGGCTTCTGTGGTCTTCACTCTTGCTTCCCAACCTTCTTCCACAGATGGGAATCTTTAGGGGTGTGACTCTTGCAGGGCCCCTGAGCTGACTTTGTTCCCTTAGAGAGAAGGATCGTCCTCACTTTACAGCTCAGATTCTGTGGGATGAACTAGTTCCAGCAAATATAAGAAAGTACTCTCAAATTTTCCATTACTCTCCCTCAGGCAGAAATTGTGGGTCCACAGCAAAATCCAATAGTAAATTTATTTTGTTTTATTTGGTGTACAAAAGTGAAAATTTCTTCCTAACTTCTTTCCAGAGCAAGTATGTGGGTTTCTGAAACAAAAGGGCCATCAGCCAAAGTAGTAGTAGATCTGCTTATCTTATCTCAATGTAAACAGCCTACCTTTTAGAAAAATATTCAGTGGATTTAGTCCATCTTGTTTAAGAATACTGAACATAATGTATTATTCTTCTATGATCCCATAAGAAGGAAAAACATCATATATGTGAGCAATGTCCCATGACAGAGCAATTTCCCTGAGTTTCCCCCACCAAGGGCAAAAGGAAGCAATACAAAGGGATGAAGAAGAAGCTAAGACGAACATTTAGTGACTTATGAAAGTGATCAAGTATTTGCTTATCTGAATGATAGATAAAATATTAAAAGGTGTGATTCTTATCAGAAGTTTGGAGAGAGAGGTGATTGCAATATTAGGACCTACACTAGGCAAACACGGTTATATGTAAGAATTCAATCAAATTAAGTCTTTTTGAATATTTGAATCTTATTAGCAAAGAAATCATTGATTTTATATTACTCAGGTTTTATCTGGAAATACCTGTGATTTATTTGAAGGCTTGTTCTGTCTCGCCTGGCCATGATATGTGTGTGGGTACACGCTTTGTTGTTGGTGGTGCCATTGAGTAGATTCCAACTCCTAATGACCTGTGGCCAGCAGAATGGAACCCTGCTTGGTCTTTTGCCCCGTCTTCTTATGTTCCTGTGCTAGATCAGACAATGCTCTGTTGCTATTCATGGGGTTTTCATAGCCAATTTTTTCAGAAGTGGGTGGCCAGATCCTTCTTCCTAGTCTGTCTTGTCTGAAACCTGTCCACTATGGGTGACCCTGCTGATATTTGAAATAGCAGTGGCATAGCTTTCAGCATCACAGCAACACACAGCTGCCACAGTATGACAAGCAACAGATGGGTGGTGTGGTTCCACCACCTGGAAACGAACCCAGGATGTGGCTGTGAAAGCCTTGAATCTTAACGGCTAGACCACGAGGGCCGGCTGTACACTCTTAGGTGTTAAGAAATAAGATATGGAACTGAATAGAGAGCTACAGGAAAAGAATAGCAGACATCCTTTAGTACGAGGCAGGCATATCTATTCCACAAACAAAATCTGAAAGCATGAAAACCTGGTGTAAACTAGACTAGAAGCTCAAATTGGAATGTAAATCCAAGCAAAGACTAAGCCAAAATGTAAGACAGGACAATATAACAGTTACTATTTATTGAACTCATTTTGAAGGTAAAGAAACAGGCTCAGACAGGTTAAGTGACTTGCTCAAGTTCACACGACTAGTAAGTGGCCGGAGCCAGAATTCAAAAGCCCCAGTCTACTTGACACCAAACGTGCTTTCTGCTCTCCCTCCCTGCCTTCAATGCACTGGATACCATAGAGCCACACAGAGGCAGACGTGTCGTGTCAGCAGGCTCACAGTTCCTGGGTGGGGGGAGGCCCCTGAGAGCCACGGGCTGGACAGGAGCTCATTCTGTCCTCCTCCAGGCAGTGTCAGGCTGTCTCAGATATTCTGGGGGAAAAAAACCACAGGGATACATTTACCCCTCCATATCAATGGAAATTTAGCTTCTTTAATCAACTCAGCACATACACAGTAGGAACTCAGCTATTCACTCTCACAATAAGTCAAATATTGCAAATCAGAATCATCCATAAGTGTTGCCAGCATTCACCCCTGGACCTCTCTTTTATTATTCACAGTATTCAATTAAATTCTGTTGAGCTGTTAATAGGTTTTATTCTTGTGTCTCTGAATGTACTAAGTCAATTTTGATTTAATAGTTGTTTTCATTCCATAGCTAATATAAATTTCTAGCAAGTACATTTTATTGCCAGAGAAAGCACACTGCCACTAATTTAAGGCTTTCTGCTTTTTCACTTCAATTTTTAGTACCTTTAATTAAAAAAACGTGTTAGACAATCTGTTTTCCCAGAATATGTTATGCCACTCCACAAACATTTGTTTTGCTTATGATTACCATAACTGAGATTTGTCTGTATCTTAGGATTAGAAAGAAGTGTAGAAATTATCCATCTCGGTCCTCATTTTACATGAAAAGAAACGCAGTATTAGAGTGGTTAAACATTGTGGCCAAGGTCACACTACAGTAGCCAGGACAAACACCCAGAACTTGTGTCTATAGACCAGTGTTCCAACCTGCCCTGCTCCTTATGCTGCCCAAGATCCAACTGATAACATTAGAGAAGCTGCCAAGAGCATGTTAATGTACTTGGAGATATAATTTAGTCATACTCAGACTACACTTTTTAAAAAATTAGGGGAAAGACCTGAAAATCATGAAAATTTATTACCATCTGATACAGACAATTTATTACGTCTGATACAGGCTCTTCTGCGGCTACCTTGAATGTGGTTGATCCCTTCTGCAGGATGATGAAATGAATGTATTGACTATATGAGGCATCATACTAAATGGACATTCAAAACTATTTTCCATTTACAATGCTGCAAAATACTTACCTTATTTCCATTTCACAGATGGGGAAACTGAGCTTTCAACTCTGTGACAGGTGGAGGCACCAAGAGTTAAGGGAAGGGAAGCCCCCTGGTGGAGTGAAAAGCATTGGAGGGAGGTTAGGAGAGTTTCTTCTGAGGTTACCCAGTTGGCTGCCCTTGGGTAAGTCCCCTTTCCTCTCATGCCTTCCTTTCATCTTCTGTAAAATGAGGGTATTTGCCTAAATTTTAAGTTTCATTCCAAAGGTAACAGACCAGAATCCAAGTCTCTTGATGCCTAATCTCTATAACTACACAACATTGAATGCAGTCAATACAAAATGAGAAGAAGCCTTTTCTTGAAGAAATCTAAACCGACTGCTGAAGCATACTATGTGCTTTGAATGTGGACCAAACAGTGAAGAAAAGACAGAAACTGATACTTTGCCATCAGTGTGCTGAATTTGAAGGCTCTGCAGGAGAACAATTCATGCTCTGAAGATTTCATACAATGTAGTCTGAATTTACACGTTTAGAGATATTATTAGCAGTCACAACTAGAACGAAAGCAGTGATAGGCACAATATAACCTAATATATGTTAGATCATTACTATGCTACTCTTGACATTTTTTCCCCAAATCTTTGCTAAAAGTGCTGCTTCTTTAAATCAGCTACACTATTCAAGTTTCTCAAAATGGAATCACTTCAAGTCTGTCTCAACTACTAAACAAGTATTGAACATGAGCTGTTGCAACTGCATCTGGATACACTTCTCAAATTTTTACTGGAAATCAAATGGGGTAAGAAGCCAAATGTACCCAGTCATTTAATGTGCAGTGGTACCTTTCCTATTACTTTTAATTGGATCATCTCCTAACATTTTCGCTTTTCCCACTCCCTCCCACTGCTGCTGCTGTCAAGGAGGGTTGGTTGAATTCAGTGGCAAAGGTCATGGGAAATGAAGGGAGAAGGCCCAAATAGTTCATTTTTTCTTGTCTTTTTTCCACTTTCAGTATCAACAAGCCATGAAGAGGCACAGATTTTTATTTATAGAGTTGACATGTTTCCACTTATTTATGTTTTGTTTAAAGAAAATAGAACAGAACATGGAGAGACTCTATGTGTGCTTATGTGTGTGTGTGTTACTCTCTACCATAGTTCTGCATTTCTCGCTAAAATCCGATTTACTACTGACATAATGTTAAAAATCCAAATAATAAGAAAATTCCTAGAGTTTAAAGTCTGCCTGTATTGTAACGTCTCACACAAAGTAGATTTCCACTAAATACTTCCTGTTTGATTGAGTAAATACATAAGCATAAAGTACAATATTATGCCCTTAAAAGTTTATCTCATTAACTTTTAAAGAAGCTGAAAAAATGAGGGAATAAATCAACTTCTTTTCATTTAAAAACTATAATATCCTTTGTTTCATTTTTGTCCTATTCTCATTTGTTTATATAAACATAAAGAATAACTGACTAAGGAAGGGGTCAAGATGTCAAGTGTGAGGAATAGGAAGGAAGCTGAATTGTGGAAGTAGGGAGTGAGGGTGACAGTTTGCGAAGGAGGAATACTTAGAAGACATTGGCCATCTGGGGGAACAAAGCAAAAAAACTCAATTCCAATGAGCGTGGGCAGAAAGAGGGTTGCACAGCTGCCAGACTATCTAAATTTGGCCTCATCTCAGCAACACTTGGGTAATTCCAATTTAGCAAAGAATGGTCAGTTGTTTGTTTCTCATTTTACAATATCATTCTATGGAATATCTATACTAAGCAAAGCTGGCCTGAATACAATTTCACTCAATTGGTATGTCAGTCTCCCCTCCTTTATTATTTTTTTACAATTTCCATTCCAGTAAACTGAACTCAGCAAAATTTGTCACTGACGTAAACAGTCTTTGAAAAAATTAATTTCTAACATCAGTGAGTAATGTAAGTAGTTTTAAAACATACTTTCAAAGAGGAGTTATGACTTCCTAGTGCAGAGTATCTTTATTACCCTGATCAGCACGGGTTACAAACTCAGATCACATTACTAGAGTCTAAACGTGGATTTAAAAGTGTTCAGACTGAGGATTTTCAACACCCCAACAACCAAATTAGATGAACTAAAGGACCAATCTGGTGGACTGACTGATCTGTACACAAGCAAGCCTCGAAGAAAGCTAACAGGAGAGTGGGTATGATCTCTGTTGGCACTTTTTGCTGCACAACCTACTGGCACAGGAGCCTTTGAGATTGATTGAAAGTTAGGTGCAATATTCATTCACTCCTGTCCTTTCTGGAATCTTTTACTGCACACAAGAGAGTGCAAAGACAGTGAAGAGAGGGAGGAAAAGAAAATGACACTGTCAAGAATTTACCATACGCCGCGAGCTGTATTGATCCAAAGAAGATTTAAATGTTTTCATTCTATTAGTAGCTCTAGCACAGATTTTACATGAAAGTTTAAACGTCCAACTATAGAATAGATTTCCATATCTGTAAATGGTTTACATTTCCCACGTTTCCAGTGGTTGCAGCTAATGACGATCTTTATAGACACTTCTTGGCTTTACATAACAGATTTGTACTCCAAAGTTCTATTCAGTTGTAAGTATGCTGCTCACATTTTAAGGGGCATCATAGAGGTTTCTGAGCATTTTTCTGCTTTCATTTTTACTCTATTCCAAGAACATCCTTTATAAGGAGAATTCTCTACATTTTAACGAGGTAGACAAACTGTTCCCAAATCAGTGATTCAACTCCACATTTTTGTGCCAATGTTTTGGGAATATACAGTCCACACAATGGATTTTATTTCTTTTTCTCGGTAACATCCTCTTTTCTAAGAAATGAAAGGAGAGTCATGATTCATTACATCCTGTAGTGAACATTCTGTGGATGATTTCCAATGTGGTTCTAAGTCATTTTGATTGCTCAGTGCCCCAGGACGTATCATAAGCTTTTGAGTTTGTTGTTGTTGTTTGTTTGTTTACTTGTTTTAGGGACAAGGTGCCTTTCCTTTGTTTTTTGTTTTAAGCTCTATTTGCAATACAGAGGGTAGCAAAACTCATAACCAATGTTACAGATCATTAATAAAAATTCCCACTGACTTGAACGCCAATCTAATGCTACCTATCCCTGTGAGACAATACTTTACATAATTTTAATAATAATAATAACCAGGTACTCTGCTAACTTTACGTATACTTCTCCTGTGACCCTTACAAATAACCTGATAAGGTAGCTGTGTCATCCCATTTGGTACATTTTGTTTTGTTTACTGCTGTACCCTCAGGACCCTCTGCAGTACCTGCCTAGAATTGTTTGATAAATATTGGTTTCTTGATTGAACGAATGATGCAACTAAGGCATGGAAAGTTTAATTTTCCCAGGAGTTGTGCATCTAATCAGTCCAGGAGTAGGAACTCAAGCCCAGCTCTGTCTGAGTTTACAGGCTGAGGCAAAACTGCCTCAAGTTAATGTCAACAACAAGATGCTACAACGTGCCTTTGTTAACCATTCCAGAATTTTGCATACCAAACTCTAAGGAAGCATTTTCTTTTTTTTCCAATCAAAATTCCTCATGCTACAGCTGAAGCACTGTTTCTTTTGTTCTGTTTATAGAGGCAATGCAAAAATCCCATCTTCCAGGTTTCTCTACTTCGTGGTATATCTGAGTGACAGAACAGCTGTACTTACACTTAAGTTTTATAAATTGAGTCATCACACTACAGGAATTTGCTTCCTAAAGTAATTTTATGGTGGATAATTCCCTGCACCATAGAATCACATGGAGTTTTTAAAAAATCCTAGTGCCCAAATCATATTCCAAACCAATTGAGTCGGAAGCCCTGGGGATGGGGCCAGGGCTTCAGAATATTTTTAAAGGTTCCTTGGTGATTATAATATGAGGCCAAGTTGGAGAACTACTGCACCATGTCAACGCAAAATAACCAATAACCATTTTATAGATAAGAGAAATAAGGTGAGTTTACTTGAGCCAGAGTGAGGATTATAACCCGGGAAGGCCTTAGAAAGCATTCTGGAGAAGCATGGATTTCAGTACAGTCTTATATCTTTTTAGAACAAAGAACATACATTAAATATACTCAGGATACACTTTCATCAAAATTTCAAAAGGTATTCAGTTGCAAATTAGCAGGTCAACATGACCTGATGTCAGGAAAGGGACTAATCCGGGCATTACCAATAGGGTGTTACCAATATGGCGTAGGAGGGGAAGTATGCATTCTTATGTTAAGAGAGTGCATTCTTTACTTTAATGGTTAAGCAGATGTACAATGTTTGTTTGATAGGCCATAAGTCAGGCTTTTTAGTTCAAGCCAAATCAGTTTTGAACCCAAACAGTTATCCCATATACCTCAATATGTGAGAATCTTTCGTCAATCAATCAGAAGAAATAATCCACTACTGTCTCTGCTCAGAGGAGTATTGTCTTGCCCTCAGCCACTTCTTTCCCCAAATAACCCCTAGTTTTCTTAACCTTTTCCCCTGAGTTGTAATTTTTAACTTTAATCATTTTACTAGCTCTTTTGTAGCTCTTTGCAAATCCTTTGTATGTAGAAATGAATTAAGAGCAAAACTATAAGGGTCAGACATGTTCTACACATTACCAAAAGCTTCTTTATGATAGTTACAAGCAATAGTACTAACATATATGAAATGACTATGTATACATACATTCATGTGTGTGTGTGTATATATATATATATATATATATATATACTCACATATATGTATATATAGTGACTATGTTCTACATTAAATTATCCAACTCACGGAAAAAGGATTGAATGACACAGATTTCCATGCAACCATCATTTAAGGTGGACACTTTTCCTACTCTGAAGTCATGGCAATAATCCTTCCATCAGAGTCGCAGAGCTCACTAAGCACTTGGATTTCAAACATATATTCAGTGTTAAAGTGGACAATGACTTTTGGTTCTAAAGTGGCATTTACACATTTACACTTTTATTTAGTATTTCAATGCCATACTAGAATGTGTTAAAAATGATTGATCTTATTTTTTTCTAACCTTGTCTTGGATTTTTCATCTCTCTTCCTTTTCACTGTGGTTATTACTAAAAATGCCAAAAGTCATCTTAAGGGAAAATAACCAGAAGTGCATCATCAGTTTACAATATAGAATGACAGCTTAGGGTCATAAGATTGCCAACCCTCATTGCTGCATGAAAAGTTTTATCCTTCCCTAAACCCAAATTTAACATGCTTAAAAGAAGACTTTAGATTTCTATAGTTTAGTCATGGCAGGCTAGACTATTTACACACACACACACACACACACACACACACACTCCACACTAAAAACAAGGAAAAATACTGGATAAAATAGTTTCTTAATATTGAAGAGCTTACAATATAGTAAAGAATTATTAGCTCAAAATGTATGAGAAAACAAGAACCCAGAGGACCAAGTAAGCAGGACACTCAAAGTCTACTTTGGCATGGAAGCCCTTATCTACCCAGGATAAAATGTACCATAAACCTGAGCTATGGTTTTGATGAATTTGTGGAGCAAGAGGGCAGAAATCTTAGATAAGGGCCTGCTAAAATTAGAAGATCTAATAGGAGGCTATCCACATTAAAACCAGCACCCAAAAAGCCTACACTTTTAAGGTAAGAGGAGCCCCAAGTGGCTATATCTTTAGGGTAATGAGGATCTAGCCTACTCTCTCTCTCACAAACCTCAGGACTTCCAGAAAATTTACATTGGCACTAAGCAGATTTGGGAGAATGTATGTTAGAGAAACTATCTTGAGATAATATAATCATGGCTGGTGTATTTGCAGCCTACATTTTTTTTTTATCATCAAAGAGTTCCAAGACACCATAAGCTATATATTTAAAGCAGTATTGAAATAACAGTGCTCCTAAACATGTGAAAGGAATAAATGCAAATTATTTCTAGAGGAAAGCACATACATCCTAAGCCTCAGGGAATCCTCATAAAAAACTTTTTTCAAGGACAATGAGCAGCATACAACTAAAGATAACTAAGCATACAAGAAAATAAGTTGCCATAAGCAATAAACATCAGTAATAATAGGCAAAAGAAAAGAAAGACTACAAATATTGCCATTATCAGATAGCTTATAAAAAAATGTTGCTCAGTATGCATAAAAGAAACAAAAGAGAAACTTGAAGCCATACGCATGAAATAGGAAAATATAAGAAGTGACACAGAAGATTTGGAAAAGAAGCAAGAGAACTTAAAGAACTGAAAAACACTGAAATGAAAAACTCAATGGGTAGGTGTGGTAGCAGATTATACAAAACAGAAAAGAAGGTAGGTTAAAAGAAATTATCCATGATTTAGAATGAAGACATCAAAAAATGGAAAAAATAGAGCAGAGTGATTAGTAGACAAAATGGATAGAGTGAGAAAGTCTTACATGCCTCTTATTATAGTTTTTGAAAGAGAAGAAAATGGGGTAGAGGCAATATTTGAAGGACTAATGGAGTGGCTAAGGAAAGAGGCTCACTGGTGTCTACAGAATAGGTCAACCTATCTACTTGATTATGAAAATTCTCCTCTCCTGAGGTCATGTTTTGGTAAACATTCACATGGAACTTAAACTTTATCACGTTTTTCACCCATTCAGAGAAGTCTATCCATATAACTCTTTCCCAAATCTCTTTGTCACCAATTTTCTAATCATTGTTCTTCCAACTTCCTGATTATCCAGCTAAACCACTGGCCACAGCCCATGAATTAGTAGACAGTTACATTTCTGGCCATTTCACCTTTTAAGCAAAATGAACAACCAGATGCATTGCTTGATATTCTGCTCACTAGGAGAAATTTCCCTTCACCACTTCATAGACATCGTAAGAAAGGGCTATAGTACTGCAGCTATCCATTTCTGAGTGGTGCCTGCATATCACACAAAACCATTTATAACCCAGGCCCAGGTTTTCTCTTCCTCACTCAACTGATTGTAGGGAACTTCCCATGAGGCCATAGATGAAGGTTGGGTGAGAAAAGGTAATGTAGCAGGAGTAGGGACCATAGCCATTTGGGCTACTTCCTTATGTAAATTACTTGTGCCTTCAGTACCTGATCAAGCATGATCTCATATATACCGCTTCCATTTGACGAAGGAGTACTGGTGCACATGTCCAACTTTATGGATTGATGGGTCAGACATCACCCAGCTCATCATGAGCAGCTCAGATCACATGGCAACTTGGTGGCCTATGATTAAACATTCAGTTACTAAGCCCAGTAAAAAGCCAAAGCTTTTTCTCAAAAAAAGAGTAGTTATCGAAAGAGGATGGCAAGGCTTTGCTCCAAAATCCTAATAGTTTGTACTGTGGTTCACTCATAGGATCCTGCCAAAGGGTGCAAACAGCATCTCTATCTGCTGATAACACTTCAAGCACCATTAGATTTGCTGGATCAAATGGCCCAAGAGGTAGAGCAGTTGGTGCTGCAGTCTAGACTTGTTGCAAGCCTTCTGCTGTTCTCCTCTTCATTTGGTAAATGGGCTGGAGTACCACACCCAAGTGAGGAATATGTTGCACAGGGGAGGAAGAAATTTTCCTCTGCCCTTCTAGGTTCTGGCTGATCTAAGAATTGAACCAACGTGAGACAGACTAACAGAAGAAAATCAAACAAAGTTTAATACCATCCATACATAGGAGAAACCCAGGAAAACTGAGTAACTTGCCAAAATGGTTGAAGCCACCACCTTAAATACCATCTTCAGCTAAAGACAAAAGAGGATGTCGGGGATGGCGCTTTGGAACTTCAAAGGCTTCAAAGGCTAGAAAGGCAATTCACATGGAGATGGAAAAGCAAATGTTTGGTAAACAAATGTTTGCCTGCCTTGCAGAGACAATGGGACATGGAGAGGACTCTGATCAAATGGGCCTTGCTAGATTCCTTCCTGTCTACCGCACCTAGTTCATTATCCTATAATTATCTATGGTGGTAGCTCCTTCCTAGAACAAGTCTTCTATCTTAAATTCTTTCAAGCCATTAGGGGGAAGGTCAAAGCTACTTCCAGAGTCTTTTATTCTTAAAAATAATCAAGCCAAAGAGATACATTTTGGGGTAGCAGATTCTACTTCCCTACAGTTTCCTCCAAAATCCAAAGAGCCCCCCTAGGCATTGTGTCTCTTTTTTTGATTGTAGGAGGGGCCTGTTGCAACAATTTATCCTTCATCTTACCTTCACCAAGAAGGGATATCTTGACATGTCCCACACCACTGGAATTTTCGAAATTTTACTGAGGTAGCAAGTCTCTGAATTTTGTGGATTTATATCCCACCCTCTGATATGCAAATGTCTTACCAATACGTCTAGAGTAGTTTATATCTCTTGCTCACTAGATACAATCAGCATAACGTCATCAATGTAATGGACCAGTGTGATATCTTGTGGAAAGGAAAGGTGATCAAGTTCCCTGCCAACTAAATTATGACATAGGGCTCAAGAGCTGATATAGCCTTAAAGTACAACAGTGAAGGTGTATTGCTGGCCTTGCTAACTGAAAGCAAATTGCTTCTGGCCATCTTTACTAAAAGAAGTGGAGAAAAAGTATTTGCTCAATCAATAGCTACATGCTAGGTACCAGGGGTTGTGTTAATTTGCTCAAGCAGTAATCACATCTGAAACAGCAGCTGCAATTTGAGTGACCCTCTGAGTTTAAAATAATCTACTGTCATTCTCCAAGATCCACCTGTTTCGTGCAAAGCCAGCTAAGTGAGTTGAATGGGGATGTAGTAGAAATGACCAGCCTTGTATCCTTCAAGTCCTAATTATCTGCAATCTCTCCAGGAATGCAGTATTGCTTTTGGTTTACTATTTTACTATGTAGAGGTAGTTCTAGTGGCTTCCATTTGGCCTTTCCTACCATAATAGCCCTCACTCCACAGGTCGAGGAACTAATGTGAGGATTTTGCCAGTTGCTGGTATGTCTATTCCAATTATTGAATCCTGGAATTGAGAAAATAACCACTTTAGCAGGATGTGTTCAGGATACATCTCATGGTGAGATGACCCTGAACAAAAATTCCATTGATCATCTGAAACTCTTAAGTCACTACTCTGACTGGTGGACACAGTGAGACAGTTTAGGTCTTCCGAAATTATTACTACTTCAGAGCTGGTGTCCAGTAATCCCCCAAAATCTGATTATTTCCTTGTCCCCAGTTCACAGTCACCCTGGTAAAAGGCCATAAATCCCTTGTGGAAGGCTGGGAGAAAGACTAACAGTGTAAATTTAGGCAGTATAGTGGGATTCTTCCTTAAGGAGATCCAGCTTCCCTTGCATTCAAGGGGTTCTGGGTCTGTACACTGGCTCAAATATGGGAATTGATTGAAGGGACAGGGCTCTTTGTTTTGATGACTCAAGTTAGACACCTGTTCAGTTGACCTAGAACTCTTCTGCTTATACAGATCAAGTAAGAATTTAGTGCCCATTTATTTCGCTTGTAGAGACACCATGATCAATTAGCCAACAGCGTAGGTCTCTGTGAATCAGACTATTCTAATTACTGCTTTGATTCTACCGTCCATTACAGTAACCATGCCCACCTTGTCTTTGGTGATTAAGTGCCACCACTTGGCCCCTGCCACCCCATGATCCAATTATTCCCTTTGCATTTAAGAGTCCCAGTTCAGTGTCAGAAGCTCTCCCTGTAATTCCTGACTACATAGAAGAGTGACCACAGAGGTCTTCAAGGGTGTAGGGGTCTCCTCAAAATTTCTTTTTCACACTCTTGAAAGCTGTGTCCTCCTGGGATGAGTGAGCAGGTCTTACATGATAAATCTACTCTAAAATTTAAATTTCCTTAAGTTTTTGGATTCTGTACTCTGCAGTATATCAAAGCAGTTCTGGCATTTCAACTTACTTAGTGCAGGCCACCAGTCTGTGTTTCAGCCAACCAGTCAAACAAACTGTTAGAGCTCTTTCTAATCCCTCAAGCTGCAACATTGAATCCAGAATGTCTGCTTAGTGGACCCATATCAATAAATTCCATCTGATCTAATTTTATACTCCTTCCTCCATTATCCCAAACCCCTAATATCCATTCCCACACACATTCCCCAGATTTCTATGTATATAAATTGGAAAAATCAAGCAGTTCTTTTGGGATATAATGCACCTCCTCATGGGTCACATTGTTTGCCTCACCTTTTGGGACTTACTGGGACTTGAGTCTACTTAATAAGTCTAAAAGCAAAGACAGGTGGTAGGATGTGGGTCCTGAAGAGAATCAACAGTGTCTTGCAAAGTGCCTACTTCGGGGGAGGCCATTACAGATTCTTCAGGAAAAGTATAGGTAACCTCCTCAGATGGGGAAAAAGTGGCTGCTTCTGTTGGAAAAGAAGATGCATCAGAATTTAAGAGTTCAATGTCCCCAACTTCATCAATCTGCCCATATATTCCCACTCCAAATTCGGGATCCCATTCCTTCATAATCAATCCTCTGACTTTAACAGCAGACATCTTGTAAGCTTGAGAATTCAATTTATCTTGTAATTGAGCCACTCACAAGATGAGACTCTGGGCTTAGTTTTCAGAAATCTCAGTTTTGCAGCTACAGGAGATAAGGCTTTCTTTCAGGACAGACTTTGAGACTTCTAGGTCATTTATGCAGCACTTGAGCTAGGAATTTATAAGGACTTGAGCTGGTCCTTTTCTTTCTCCACTTTGTTGAGTACAGTTAGGAGCAACCAGCTAATTCAATGGTAATATTTTGCATATCTCTATTGCCATACCATGCATGAACTATCAATGCCCTCTTTACTAATAACAACAGAGTCGTTAAGTACCTTTAAATCCAATCATATTAGAGAACCAATCCCAGGAACTCCAGAAGCAATTCAGAAAACTCACCTCTAAGATTCTGTTCCTCTAGAACGACCTAGTACCAAAATCTATATCAATCAGGGTTCTCTAGGCAAACAGAACCAATAGAATATATGTATATATAAAGTTGAAGAAATTGGTTCATGTGATTGTGGGTTCTGACATCTCTGAAATCTGTATGGCAGGCCTAAAGGTTAGAAACTCAGGTAAGAGTTGTTGCTGCAGTTTTGAGTCTGAAATCCATAGGATATGCTGGAAACTGGAAACTCAGGGAGGATTTCTATGTTAAAGGCTTGAAGCAGAATTCCTTCTTCTCTGGGAAACCTCAGCTTTTGCTCTTAAGGCCTTCAACTGATTGAATGAGGCCTGTCCTCATTATTGAGGGTGATCCTTTACTTAAAGTCAACTGACTGCAAAGGTTAATCACATCTACAAAACACCTTCACAGCAACATCTAGACTAGCGTTTGACAAACAGCTGGGCATCGTAGCCTAACTAAGTTGACACATAAAATTAACCATTAACAACACTATATACAAATAAGAATTTGTGATGTATTAGAGATCTCAACAAAAAATAAAATGTATATAGAATAATATGGGCAATAATATAGGATAATCTATATATGTACCCTTCAGTGGGTACAATTTATAATATAGGACACAAAAAGCATAACCATAGAGGAAATGATTTATACATTTAATTACATTAAAATTAAGGACCTGTTCATTAAGAGATACCAATTAACAGAGGGAAAATGCAAACCTCCAAGTAGAAAAAAAATTTACTAGATACACAAAAATATAGAAAGAACTTACACAAATTTAATATTAATTTAAAGTTAAATTTAATCATATTATAAAGTTTAAATCAATGTGCTTAGAATATGGCCTGGCACATAGTAAATATTATCAAGTGTTTACTCTTTAATAAAATAAAATATGAGGGCCGGCCCCGTGGCTTAGCGGTTAAGTGCGCGCGCTCCGCTGCTGGCGGCCCGGGGTTTGGATCCCAGGCGTGCACGGACGCACCGCTTCTCCGGCCATGCTGAGGCCGCGTCCCACATACAGCAACTAGAAGGATGTGCAGCTATGACGTACAACTATCTACTGAGGCTTTGGAGGGAAAAAATAAATAAATAAAATCTTTAAAAAAAAAATAAAATAAAATAAAATAAAATATGATAAAACAAAAATCCTAATACTCTGCTGATAGAAGTGAAGACTGAAACAACCACTTAGGAAAACAGTTGACATGATCTATTATCATTAAAGATGCATAGAACTTGTAATATATCAATTCTGCTTCTAGCTATATAACCTAGAGTAAATACAGTAGAACACATTTATAAGAATGTTTATAGCAACATTGTTTAATATTATAGGAATGGAAACAAATGTCTACAAAAGAATAGGTAAATAAGTTGTAGAAGACACATACGATAAAATACGATACAGAATGAAAAGGAATAAACTCCAGCAGTAAACTTCAGATACACCTGAGAATATAGATACATCTCACGAACATTATGTTGAGTGAAAGAAGCAGACACAAAAGAATAAAAATTATGATTCTATTTTCATAAAACTCAAAAACCAGGAAAGTACATTGACAATTTAGACAATAATAACAAGGTCATTATCATGTAAACAAGGATAGTGGATATCCATAAGACAAGGAGTGGGTTTTGCTGGGGAGAATTATAAGGGAGTACAATGGGTATACCCATTCTCCAGATGGTTCTTTCACTTTCATAAGATTGAATAATGTTATTATAAATGTTCTTAGGTACGTGTCCTAGTTTATGTACTCTAGGACCAGAATTACTGGGTCATAGAGGTATCAATATTTTTCGGTCTCTAGATCTGGGTGGAGGTTACACAGGTACCCGTTAAAATACACATATATGATTTGTGCACTTCTTTGGTATTTACATCATATTTCGTAATAAAAAAAGAATGGATGTAATGTGAGTAAATGGGAAATCAAGCATAAAACCTCTTAAGAAATCAGATTGTGAAGAAGAGAGTACAGCAGTGACTAGAGGGAGATGAGAGGTTGGGAGGGGTTAGTTAGTTTGCTTCCTTCCTTTTTTTATCCAGCTTTATTGAGATGTAATGACATATAATATGGTGTAAGGGTAAAGTGTACAATGTGATGATGTGATATACGTATATATTGTGCAATGATTACCACAAGAAGGCCAATTCACAAGTCCATCACCTCATAGAGTTAGCAGTGTTTTGTTTTGTTTTTCTGGGGAGAACATTTAAGATTTACTCTCTTATCAACTTTCAAGCATATGATACAGTTTTGCTAACTATAATTACCATGCTGTACTTTAGATACCAAGAACTTATTTGTCTTATAACTGGAAATTTGTACCCTTTAACCAACATCTCCCTGTTTCCTCCACTCCCTAGTCTCCGGCAACCACCACTCTACTATCAGTTTCTATGAGTTTGGCTTTTTCAGATTCCACATATAGCTGAGATCATACACTATCTGTCTTTTTCTGCCTTATTTCACTTAGTATAATGCCCTTAAGGTTCATCCATGTTCTCACAATGGCAGAATTTCCTTTCTTTTTATGGCTGAATAACATTCTATTATACATATATATATGTGTGTATATATATGTATGTGTATATATATGTATCACATTTTCTTTATCCATTCATCCATTGAAGGATAATTAGGTTGTTTCCATGTCTAGGCTATTGTGAATAATCTACAGTAAACATGTCGGTGCAGGTGTGTCTTCAAGACAGTGATTTTATTTTCTTCAGATATGTACTCAGAAGTGGGATTGCTGGATCATATGGGAGTTCTATTTTTAATTTTTTGAAGAATCTTCATACTGTTTTCCATAGTAGCTGAGCCAATTTACATTCTCACCAATAGTGCACAGGATTCCCTTTTCTCCATATCCTCATCAGCACTCATTATCTCTTGTCTTTTTGATAACAATCATTCTAACAAGTGTGAGACGATATCTCATTGTGGCTTTGATTTGTATTTCCTGATGAATAGTGATGTTGACCACCTTTTCATGTACCTGTTGGTCATTTGTATGTCTTCTTTGGTCCTTTATGTCTCTTCATAAATGGGCAAAACCTGAAGAAGTCTACAGATTCATTGCAATCACTATCAAAATTTCAATGATATTTTTCACAGAAATAGAACAAACAATCCTAAAATTTGTATGGAACCACAAAAAAACCTAGAATAGACAAAGCAATCTTGAGAAAGAAGAACAAAATGGGAAGCATCATACTGCCTGATTTCAAACTATATTACAAAGCTATAGTAATCAAAATAGCATGGTACTGGCATAAAACCTGATACATACATACATCAATGAAACAGAACTGAGATCCCAGAAATAAACTCCTGCATATGCAGTCAATATTTGACAAGGGAGCCAACAGTACTCAATGGGGAAAGGATAGTCTCTTCAATAAAAGTGTTGGAAAACTGGATATTCACATGTTTGTTTCCTTTTTAGGAAGGTAGATCTTCAAGAATTTCTAAATGTTTATAGAACATATCCAGTTAAGAGGAGAATTCAAATGTACAGGAAAGAAGAGGGACAATCAATTGAGTACAGTTTCTGAAAAGTAGGGAGTGTAACTCTATGTGATACTATAGTGATGGATACATGCCATTATACATTTGTCCAAACCCATAGAATGCACAATACCAAGAGTAAACCCTAAGGTAAACTATGGACCTTGGGTGATTATGATGGATCAATGTAGGTTCATCAGTTGTAACAAATGTACCATCTTAATGGGGGATGTTGATAATGGGGAGGCTACACATGTAGCAAGGGATATATGAGAAATCCCTGTACCTTCCTCTCGATTTTGCAGTGAATCTAAACCTGCTCTAAAAAAAATAAAATCTTAAAAGAAATTAAAATTTTTGTTTAAGTAGAGAGTGTTGGGAGACCACTCTTCATGGATCTCTAGCATACTTGCTCTTGAGACAGAGGCACTGACTGCCTTTGTTCCAGACAATCTTTTCAAAATTGTTTGTATAGGAAATGGCCTTGAAATGTGGAGATAGTGTCACTCTCTCTAGCAAAGGGCAAGTTTATTTACTGTCTAATGTAATAAAGACAATATCTCCCTTCTGGGCAAATGTCAAGCAGGCTAACTGACCATTATAAGAGATTCTAGTTCCCTAAATTCAGGATTTCTTTCTTGAAGACAGCACACTGTGTTTTTTAAGAGTCTCCTGGCCCTCCTAGCATTACTCTGTGAGAACTGGGGCTCAGGAATTGACACAAGTACTGACGCTCTGGTTACTGCTCCTGCTGTGAGTAATTAACTGTCTTTTGTTTCTGATCCAAGAGTCTCATGTCTTCTTCCAGCATCCATGAAAAGGCAACACACTAATTTATTAGCTTGGAAGTTGAGTAAACACTCAGACTTCACAGTTTTTGTCAGGGAAGACAGAGAATCCAAAGAATGGGCATTTGAATCATCTAAAGCTCCTTTGGTGTGTTGCCACAGCAGTAGCTGTCAGCTTGGTGTCACTTGTAAGCCTCTGTGTAATTTTTTATATGGGTTATATAATTTAATCCTTACAAATTCCATTAGAATTTCTATTTTACAGCTGGAACTGTAAACATGAAAGCAACTTGACCAAGATCTGACATTAATAAGTGCCTGAGACTAGATTCAGATATGGGCCTCTTGGTTGATCACAGAGCTGCAAATCTTCCATTTTCTGCCAGTGTTTCCCCAATTTTGGTTTACAGACTGGTGCCAGTGCCTGAGGAGTGTCTACAAAGTGAAATAAGACAAGTATTCATGAAGGTAACTAAGAAAAAAAAGAAAATAGAATTTTTCATTCAGCTAAATATATCCAATTTAAATGGCTACCTTTATTCTGAAAACTATTCTTTCCTTTTTGGGGGGAGAAGGTGTTTCATATCCCTTTGTTAAAGAAATGAAAGTGATAGTAAACTGTAGTTTTGTTTTGATATGTGTTTAATGTTCTTCCTTGACAATATAAATGGGTGGCAACCCTATATTTGTCCTTTTGTTTTTTTCTTTCCTTATGTATGAAATCCTAAATTCTTGGAACCATTAGCTATAGTTTATCTTCTATGTAAGTGTTTCTGTGCAGCACTTATTGTTTCCTAAATAGAGTCATAGTCTAGTTCATGTCTCTAGTGTGATTAAGTGTGTCAGTGTGTTGGTGTGTAGGTGTGCTTGTGTTTGTGGAGTGCAGGCACACTTGCACTGAACTGTCTTTGGAAGACTGAACACGGGACTTTCATTATGATCTATCCTTTTAAGCTTTTATAATATTTGAGATCTAAACAGCCAACCCAGGGCCTGTAATTGTAGGCACTGGGTAAATATTTGTCAAACGAATAAATGTATGAATGGACTCATGGATGAACTTTGAGGTTCTTTATTGTTTTGGAAATTCAGTGGTACGTGTGGTTGAATAGCCTTGCTCCTTTCATAGCAACAGGCTTGTTTGATCCAGAATACCATTCCAATATTCAAGGAGAAAATAAGAAATAAGTGGCATTCATCACCTAATATGGAGCTTAATAACACTGATTTTTTGTTTACGTGTGATGATTTGCTCACTGTAGCAAAAAATACATCAATCTTCTGAAAGATTTCCAAACATAAGCAGATACCTGAATTGGAACAAATAAACTAGTACGTGAATTATGCTTCCCCAATTCAAGGAAGCAGTGGCTATATGGTAACCTTTAAGAAAAGACAGAGACTTCTGGAGTATTTTGTGGTTGTTGTTGCTGATAATTTACATTTCTTTCTTCTATGGCTTGTAATATCTTTAAAATATTTGCTACTTCCTAGCCACTTAAAAATAACATTGAATTTATTATCTCTCAAATTATGCAAATGAATTGAAAAGATGACGTTTAGAGTGTTGAGAGTCAATTGTTAAATTTACCGAATTTGAGAGCTAAGCTGTTTCCTGCCTCTAAGACCTTTGATAAGTGGAATGATTGGTATTTCCCTGTGTTTAAATGAGGCGTGGTCATTAGACTTTCATTTTCCTTTAAAGTGTCTCAGCACTGGTGATTACTAGATTATTTTTGTGTAAAGGGGAAGTCTTTCATTCTCTGCTCTTCTTTCTACAGACTGATTTGGTTAGTGTTTGTGAGTTCATCACCATGGGACTACTGTAACGTGACAAATATTAGAGCAAATGAAACGGGAAGAGGCTGATTAGAAAAGAAGGAGGCTTGTAGCTGCAAACAGCATCTCAGTTTCTAACCTTCCACTCTATCTTCCAGGGAATTCTCTGGAACATATGCCGTTCCACCCTGCCCTACACAATAAACATGCTTAGGTAGCCCTTCCACCTTGGCATCACTTTCATGATTTCCTCTCTTCATCATCATAGACAGATCCCTCTTTCTCACATTCCATGACTCTGTTTAATTACCTTCTATCATATAATTTTTATGTACTTTATTCAAAGCAACTATTGGGCATTCAGGAATAAAACTGGGAATACTTCGTACTCTGCTGAGGCAATGAGGGAAATGGGAAAAGATTTGGATGAGAAGATAGACAACATGAGTTTTAGTCTCAGCTCCACCACTTACAAATCTCAATTTCTTTATCTGTGAAAGGGATATTAAAACAAATGTTTTGCCTATCTTACAGGGATTCAGTAAGAGCTAAGTGAGATAATATGTGGAAAAAAAAAAACTTTGTAAACAAAATCCAGTACAAAATGCTGCATAGTAATCTTAATAGAGTACAAAAAATGGTTAGGCTATATTGTTCTCATTCACATACATTAGTCCTTGATGAGTCGTAATGAACCTGTCCTTTAGCCACATCGCCATTTAGTATATTGATAGACCAGGTTTTCCAGAGATTGTATGACCTTGATGTTTTAAAACATGAACCATACAAAGTCCTAGAAAGTAAAGTGCTAAAATTAATTTAGCTTTCGCAGAAAGATATACTGGATGAATGAATAGGGATTTTTCATCTCTAATTTCTGAGGCAGTAGAAACAACAGCATCCCAACATCCAGCTATCTTATGCCCTGTAACGTCCTACTGAGCTAATTCACACCAGGAGTGGGCATGTTGTTGCTTCTGCTATGGGGTCTATGTATGAACAAAGAACCTATTCTCTTTACAAGGAGACAAATGGTCCGAATGAATAGCTCCTGTAGGTTTGAAACCGCAGAAGCAATCTAATTTTAAAAGGACTCTAAAGACACATTTCTCTTCAGTGAGTGAACATAAGATGTGAGTAATTATTAAACTCATAAACTAGCTGTAATTGGGAAGATAGTTCAATAGATTAGAGCTCTGTAGTCAGGCTCAGTTCAGATCTAAAGTTGGAAGGAGGAGGATTTGAGCAGGTCTGCAAATGAGAGCACTGGTTGATGTGATCTTTCTCCTGGTCCCCTCCATCTGTCCCCTCTCTTCCCTTCACTCACCCACTTTCTCTTCTTGGTCCTCTTTCCCCTTCTCTCCTTCTTTCCTTTCGTTTACCCCCTTTCTCTTTCTTGCCTTGTGTTACCCAAGTTGACCATCTTGCAGCCCCAATTATGCAGACAGGCATGCTATTTGTTTTGGTCTAAATCATCAGTGTTTTCTTTTCAACCTGACCTAAATTTGTCAGGTAATTTTGCCACACCATTTTTCTTTTACTTTTTAGACCTTGTTATGGGTTGAACGCTGTCCCCTAAAAATATATATATGTTGAAGGCCTAAGCCCCAGTAATTCCGAACGTGACCGAATTTGGGAATAGGGTCTTTGTAGATGTACTTAGTTATAAAAAGAATGTCATGCAAAAAGACATGGACATGCACAGACGGAAGACTATGAGGAGACATAGCGTGAAGGTCACGTGAAGGTGAAGGCAGAGATTGGAGTCATGTTGCCACAAACCAAAGAAAGTCAAAGATTTCCAGCAAACCTCAGAAGCTAGGGGACAGGCATGAAACAGATTCTCTCTCACAGCCCTCAAAGGAACTAACCCTGTTGACACCTTGATTTCTGACTTCTAGCTTCCAAAACTGTGAGACAATAAATTCCTGTTGTTTGAAGCAACTCACAAAGTTTGTGGTACTTTGTTGCCACCGTCTTAGCAAACACAGACTTGGAGCATAAGTTTTCTTTTCTTTTTCTTTTTTTGAAAAACATATTCACATTATCACACTTTATCCTCCAGGACATGAAAGTTTATAGCCCAATCCATAAATGACTGGGATTTCCTCAGCTGGTTGTGACTAAGCCACAATCCAACTGCTTTATTATGCCAACCTTTGAGCAACCAGTAGTTCCAACAAATTTATTTGAAAACCTAATTTTTTTTAGAACAAGAGCAACAAATTTACAGCTCACACACTCATAAGCCAAGAGTAATGAAAAGAAATCAATATTGCCATTTTAATTCTAACTATACCATGACTTCTTAGTTCTGATTCTAGAGTATTTCAGGACGAATTTAGAACTTGTATTTAGCAAAGGGAGCCACTAAAAGAGTTGATTTGGAAACTTAACTGGTAAACAGAAACAAGCACTGGTTTGTGAGTCAGATGTTAATTTTTCTAAACTTAGCTTAGCCTCATACTTGATATAGGACTTGAGTCATAGAACTTAATCCTTTGAAAACTCAGATTTCTCTAGCAGAATACCTGGCACACAGGCAGTACTCTTTAAAGTTAGTCTATTATTTAATAAAGCTTTTCTTTTTCTGGATACTAAGGCACCCATATCTAGTAGGGCCTTTCTGTGTCCCATGCCCATCTTGCCAGCTGTTTACAAGAAAAAAATTTACTTTTAACTGATCTGAAAAATCTCTATTTACTTAATAACAAAAACCACAAGCATGACATTTAGAAAACCTTCTTATTTTATTTCATCTTGGTGATCCCTGGACTTTTATATAATTCATAGCCAAAGAATGAATAGTACTGGTCTGGACTTTAAAATTAGACTGCAAGGAGTATGTTATCACCTTAGATAATTTAAACTTCAGTGCCGAATCTAAAATTAAGCTTCCCAAGCTCTTGAAAATCACTGTGAGGTTGTATTTTAGAGTTTGGAATGGATAAATCCAAGTCAACATAAATGGTAAAAGTATGATTTACATGGCTTAGTAAAGATCAAATTCTTAAAGTTCTGGTGCTTAGAGAAACCTATAAATATAACTAGAAATCTTATCTTCCAAAGAAGTAGAAGGAGAGCTGAGGGGAACATTTGCTTCTCAGTGTTGTCCTGCAAAGAACCTTGGAGAGATGGGAAGTTAGGCTTGGTGACTGTGCCAGGCAATGTACTGGGCACTTACTGTACCACCTCATTAGATCAATCTGCACAGTGCCCTGTACGATAGGTTATTTATCCCCATTTTATGGATGAAGAAATGAAGCAATTTGAGGTTGTTTGTCAAAATCAGAAATCAAATCTGGGATTGGCTGTGATTGATTTCTGACTTCTAGCTTCTAAAGCTGTGAGATGATAAATTCCTGTTGTTTGAAGCCACCCACAAAATTTGAGATCCAATAGTTCACGGACCCTACTAACCAGAGCCAGAGTTTGGTTCCGACTATGCTTGCCAAGCTGGGTGACCTTGAACAATTTGCTGAATCCATCTGGATCTCTATATCCTCTCCATGTAAAGCTGATGTTTTAGGGTAGATGACTTTTTAGGCTCCTTCTAGCTAGAGAATGTCTACTTGGAAAAAATTCAGTGCAAGCCAGAATAGTAAGGGCCGAATAGATGATTGTTGACTCCATTATGATATCCCATTACAATTTCTTCATGACCATTTGAATTTGCTTAGGTATTCAGTAGAACTTGTAATACTGTTACGCCTTTAAACATGAGTTTTAGCTACATAATTCAAGATATTATATGCATCATTTGAATTAATTTTTGTTGCTTAAAACTTGCAAATGTACAAACTTTATAACACACTGTATAAAAAAAGTAGAAGTGCAATAGTAAAGACCATCAATTTTTATTTTGCAATAATTTTAAAACGAGATATTATTTCTTCAGCAAATCCTGTAACAGACTTTACAAGTTAGTCCCTAGAAATATATATGCTTTTATTACAATTACTGTAAGAAAGATCTGAAAGAGACATAAGATAAGCGAGTAATCTGTCCAAAAAGTCTTCTACTAACTGCATAAAATATCACTCTAACCATGACAATGTAGATAAAATCATGTGTAGCTTTGAATATAGCAAAATAATCTATTGCTACAACCCTTATTTTATGTAACTATTAAAGGAAAACTTGCTTGATGACACATTCATGTAATAAAATTAAAGGAAAACTTGCTTGATGACACCTAGGAAAACAATTGGGTGTACAGAGCATCCTTTTGGCAGACAATTACAGTGTTTATTTCTTTGGCTGCTAGTCATTTAACCAAGAGGCAAAAATATGTTGCTAAGGCTACAAACGAGCAATTTGCTGTTCAGTGTTGATTGATAGAAGAATTAACGTAGTACTGTGAGGGTGAATCTTGATGACATGGGCCCGACCAAGATGTACTGAAATAATGCCATAATCACAGGCCAAGAAATCCTGGCCAGCATCTAAATACTCTGTGGATCCTGCCATCCCACTCAGTAAAAATGTTGCAAAAACATGTCCAAGACAAGCACACACATATATGGCCCTTGTAGAGGATCCAAAGCAAATGTGGAAATTGAGATTCATCAAGAAGAGCCAACTGCCATTGAAACTGGATGAGTTTCACAGAAACCAGTTGGACATGTTGTAGAACTGGATATTTACCACGCTCTGACAATATATAAAACAATACAGGGTGGCATGAAAGTTCATTTGCAGGAACTTTTAATTACTCTCTCCCTAATCCTGTGCTCCTACCATACTGCTTGACTCATGTCTATGATCTCAGACATCTTGTTTCAGGTAAGAGGCAGCACCTCACAAAATCACTTCATGTTAGGGGCTCAATATTTGTGTTCTGTAGTACTTGGCAAAGTTGTTTCAATATGTAGCTGTCTGAGTTTTCAACTGGCCACTGGCCCGGCCATATTAATTCTCATTCAATCTCTCATTATAGGCCATCAATAACACAAATAATGGTGGTAATGATTAAAAACACATAGTATTCAATATGCTAAACTGAACAAATCTTTTTTTAAAAAAAAACAATTTAACCAGAAGATATGAACATTCTTCTCTGATCTCCCTTGGAAAGTTTTTGATTTATTCTGATTAGATTTGCACTTCCTTTCACTGTAATTTTGTAATCACAGTCAGAAAAAGGTGCCATAAACAACTACACACTGAGCTTGTTTGCTTAATTGACTGGAAGCTTCTCTTCCTTTTTTATAGTGTACTTGGATGCCAAAGAATGATAAATTGGTCTTAGAAAGGTATGGTACACACAACTGCATAATGGAAAAGACTCATTTTAATTATCGTAATAATTATCATGATAATTTCTAAAACATGTCATGTCTTCAGAGTCTTAAGTAAATGAAGAGGGTATAAAATAACCCATATAAAAAGGACTGTGCTCTAAAAGCATCGCTGTGTCTTTGGCATATAATAAAAAAGGAACAATCTAGATATTTTGTGTTGTTGTTAGTACTGTGGAGTGGATTCTGACTCCTAGAGACCCTCTGAACAGCAGAGCAGAACCCCACCCAGTCTTTCTGCACCATTCTCTTACTTTCTGGTGCTGTATCAGACAATGCCATGCTGCTCTTCATAGGGTTTTCATGGCCGATCTTTTTGGAAGTGGGTGACCAGGTATGTCTAGTCTGTCTAGTCTGGAAGCTCCACTGAAACCTGTCCACCATGGGTGACCCTGTTGGTGTTTGAAATACCAGTGGCATAGCTTTCAGCATCCCAGCAACACGCAACCACCACTGTATGACAAGCGACAGTTGGGTGGTGTGGTTCCCTGACTAGAAGCAAACCCAGGCTGCAGTGGTGACAACACCCAATCTTAACCACTAGACCATCAAGAAACCTTGTGTAGGCATTCTAAATTAAATCAAGGTTGTGGAATTAGGTTCCCCTCTGCCACCCTCTGCTAGGGAATGGGGACGCTTTTTCTTTCATCTGCATTGCCTTTCTCAGCAGATGGTGCTATGAAAACAATTCAAGGAGCTTGTCATCTAAGATATCTGATAATACTATAGATCAGACATCCCCAAGGCCACATGCAAATTTTACTTGATGAGTTAACCAAAGAGGAAGCTTTCAGTTGAAAACAGAAATAAGAATCAACTGACACGAACCATTCAGAAAGTAATCAAAACAAAAAATTATTTTCTTTTTCCCTGAGTAGGTCAAACTGACAAGTGAAAGGGTGTTTTAGTTTCTCTAGTCTGAGTTCAGATTCTGGGGCTTTTAATTTATTTGCTCATCAAGACTGACCAAGCTTTTTTGAAATTGAAGATTTGTAGGAGGGAATTGTACAAATCATGGGTGCAATGCTGGACCATCATACTAGGCACAACTGGATCTCTGTCTGTCTCTCTGCAAGTTTTCCAAAGTAACAATATTTTTTATTGGCATTAATAGAAGTAAAAGATGATTGTGAAGCAAATGAGTAAATATGAGTCACTAAATGTCTGAACATTAGAGAAAAATAAACAACAAACAACAATAACAAACACTAAAGGTTTTAATCTTCTAACTTGCAGACACCAGAATTCTATGAGTATCTTCCTCTAAGCCTGGTGAAAGATGGAGAGAAAGTCATTGAATCAGTTCACACATACCTTTCTGAAATGGTTACCTGTTCCCACTTGCTCCCAAGTAGGAGCCTCTATCAAATTAGAATGCAGATCTGCTCTGTCAGCCTGAAGACTGAGCCACTGCTCCTGGCCCTGACCTGGCCTGCATCACCCTGAACTGTCTGCTACGACTGTGCCATGTCTTTCCTCCTCACCATGATAAAATGCTCCCTTTTCTCCTGAGCTGTAAACATATTTCAAGTTACTGGAAGCAAATTCTCCAAGGACCTTTTCCAATCAAGTTTTAAATGCCATAAATTATCTGACTTTCACTCTTTAGGAAAAGAAATATTTCACAGTTTGGTGAGTCACCATTAGCATCTTTTTCTTATGCTGGGGAAAAAAAGCACTTTCAATCTACCTCAGAGACACAGTGAGTAAAATCTTTTTCCTATTAAACACACAGAGCCATTCCTACAAGGCCTAAGGCCACTGTTCCCTCGTCCACACGTTCATGGAGTCCGGATTGCCACACAGCCACCACTGCTTCCCCGGGAGCCAAGGAGTCAGCATGCCTTTCCTCAAAATCCTAATGACAGCCAGAGAGAGACTTGGGCCCTGGGGAGAAATGAAGGCCATTAGGTACTTCAAGCACAGACTAGGTACTTAATCATGTTAAAGGAAGCCCATAAAAATAGGCAGTCAGTGAGTAACAGAGATTTTGCACACACCCTCCACTAGCATCCTGCCAAGATCATTGTTATCCAAATAAATCATTGAGGTATCATTCTATTTTAAATTCTCTCTGTCTTGGCTCCCATCTCCTTTTTTGAAAGCTCACTGAATGCTGTTTTAATTTATATTTTCAAGGGGATATCACCTCATCATACAATACAAATGCGATATTATTGGTGACTGCATCTCAAGCAGTATTAGAAGCAGACTTCTAAAATGCAGGTGGGTACATTATAGAGGGATAAGTTATTTTTCCTGGAGGTGTGAACACCTTCAATTTTTCACTCTCTCCAATTAAGAAAAAGTTTCATCATAGGCTGCAAAGATACTGGCCATAGACCTGAGTCCCAGGCCTAAGGGAGCACTGTGATAGATGAACTGCTGTCACAATGTGAAATGAGGATCGGGTTATCTGACTGGTAGAACTAGAAAGCAATTTGACCTTGGGGGATTTCATTTAATTTCATTTGAACAAACATTTATTGAAAGTGCTAGGCACTTTCATATACGTTATCATTTTTCAGCCCCAAAATAACACTGTGAAGAAGATATTGTTTAGCCCACTCTTAGGGAATAAAGCTAAGGTTCAGAAATGTTAAGTAATTTGCCCAAGGGGAAAAATTGGAATTTAAACTCACAACTTCTGATGTCATGTATGAAAATTTTATTACGAACTGGGTTCCAATGTCTCATATGTGAAAGAAGACACAAACATTTTTCTGGATATTTGCAGAGTTTCATAACTGACTTCTACTCCATAGAAGGATTCTTTGTAATTGGGAACTTGCCACATATCCCAACACACACCTGCATCTCAGACTGGTCTTTCTTCTCTACCATGTGTAGTTATTTCTGCCTAGCACATTTTTCCAGTCTGAGCACAGACACCTTGGAGTACCCTTGATTCTTAGCCTCTGTTCCATCTTTACCAATCTACTGTCAAATTCTATTTATTTTTCCCTTAAAATCTTTTTCAGTTTCATCCCCTTTCTCTTCATCTTACATTCTTCGCTCTAGTCTAGTCTGGCGTCAGTTCTGTCCTGAATTACTGCAATAGCCTTCTAACCAATCTTCCTTTCTATAGCTTTTCACCCTTCCCACTGGCCACACCCTCCACGGCCACCCTAGGGTGTGCAAAATCCTGGGAAAATATTTTTGGGGGGATCCCTGTCTATATAAACCAATAGATTAAAAAATGTATTGTAGAATTCATGGCCCCATGTGAGTATAATGATTTATCAATGGTGATTTAGAATAATCAATAAAGAAGATATACTTACATATTTCTTTACTTTATGATCAGTGCACATGAAGATTCTTCACAGTGTCCAAGCACCTTCTCTTCTTGTTCAGGTCCAGGAAACATCTTTTCAGGTTCTTTATTTTCCTGGCTAATTTTATATCTCCCACAATGAGAGAAAGGTAGTAATGCTGTTACTACTCATAATACTACTGTTCTTCAGAACTTGTTTGTATGAGGCAGGATAGATCTTGCCTCTGAACTTCCTAAATATCATTTAGTTAATTCTGGTTACACCATTACTCAAGATGCTCCATCATTCTTTGCACCACCTGTCAACACTGGCTTCCACTGATTCTCACAAGTTATTACTGTGCCTCATTGATGATGTTCATGAACGCAAGTCTTACCCATGGTATGCAGAAAAATATAAATGATAATTATTTCCTGGTGATGTTAATTTACCATTCAGCATTTTATAGCATAGACATAAAATAATACATTCTTCCAACCATGTGCTCTCTTGAACTTTTTGGCCATAATCACTGTATTACCAGAATATGATCACTTTTGATTTTGTTTTCAGCTTTATTGAAGTACACTTCATATACAAAAAACTGCACATATTTAACATATACACTTTGATGAGTTTAGACATATGCATACACCCATGATACCATTACCACGTCGAGGTAATAAACATATCCATCACCTCCAAAAGATTTCTTGCTCTTTTTTTTGTGGTAAGAACACATAGCTTGAGATCCACTCTGTTAAGTTTTTAAGTGTACAACACCATATTTTTAACTATAGGCACTATGTTGTATAGCAGATCTCTAGAATTCATTCATCTTATAAACTGTAACTTTATACCCATTTAACAACAATGCCTCTTTTCACTTTCCCTCATCTCATGGCAACCACCACTCTGTTCTCTGCTTCTATGAGTTTGACTATTTTATTTTATTTTTTTGCTTAGGAAACTTAGCCCTGAGCTAATATTTGTTGCTAATCGTCCTCTTTTTGCCGAGGAAGATTGGTCCTGGGCTAACAGCCGTGCCCATCTTCCTCTACTTTATATGTGGGATGCCCACCACAGCATGGCTTGATAAGCGGATGCCCCCAGGATCCAAACCTGCGAACCCCAGGCCGCCAAAGTGGAGTGTGTGAACTTAATCACTACACCACTGGGCTGGCCTCGAGTTTGACTATTTTAGATATTTCATGTAAGTACCAGGCTTGTGGTACCCTGGTCTGGGCTCAGGGAAACCTGCTTGAGTGCACTGCCAACTCCAGCTGGTTCTGGTACCAGACAGGAAATAAGAAAATTTTGTAGAAGGCACTCCAAAGCATGAGGATCCTCTGAAACATGGGGCCCCAGGGCAGGAGTCCACTTGCCTAAGTCTCAGTGGTAATACACTCCCTACCCAATATCATTTGCAGACAACCTTCCTGAAAACACTGCTTGTCCAAGAACTCATAACGTCTTGTTACTGCCAACCATATCCATATCTGCTTTTCCTGACCCAGCACAATCTGACCTGCACAGTTTCTACAACCTAACTTCTCTCTTTTCTCCAATTCATACCTTATCCAGTTAAACAAGTTTTGTTTGTTTTATGAGGAAGATTGGCCTTGAGCTAACATCTGTTGCCAATCTTCCTCTTTTTGCTTGAGGAAGATTGTCCCTGAGCTAATGTCTGTGCCAATCTTCCTCTATTTTGTATGTGGGACACCACCACAGCATGGCCTGATGAGTGGTGTGTAGGTCCAAGCCCATGAACCCAGGACCGCTGAAGCAGAGCGTGTGAACTTAACCACTACCGTCACCAGGACTGTCCCCGAGTTAAAGAAGTTTTAACAATGTCTTACATGTTCATTTCAAACCAAGCGTCTTTGTTCATGTTTTTCTCCCCTACTTTTCCATTCCAACTACATAAATTCTATCCATTTTTAAAAATTCAGCTCAAGTCCTAAGTCTTCTGTGAGTACATTAATTAATACTGTTTTCCCCATTTTTGTCATTGTGCTGTGTTTAAAAATCACTTTAGGACAAAATTGTTTGCTTTTTCACTTCTTTGTGTATGTGAACATATTAGTTATCTCTCTTCAATTAAACTATAAATTTCTTAGTAGCTGGAGGTACGTCGTACACTTTCTGGCATCCTCACAGTGCTTTGAACAATATGCATTGATCGAATAATTCAATAAAGCAACATACCATCAACCCAAAGCTGAGCGTGGTTACCTTGTTAGAATAAGCCATTTCTTGTTGTTCAGGAGTCTTGGTAAAAATAAGCGATTAAGAAAATGGCAAGATAGTAGCCCAAGGTACAAGGAGAAAGTGAAATTTAGAGAATGATAAAGAGAAAAAAGAAAAGTAAAGAAAAAAATGGCTTTTATGCCCACGTCTTCAAAACATATTTCATCTAAGAAGTCAGCCAGGTCTTTATTTTTCTCTAGGGAGATCAGATGATACATGAAGTGAAAACACTTACCCATGATTTCCTGAAGACATTAATGCCACGGAGAGCACTTTAAACTGAGGAAAATAAGGTCAGGTTCTTATTAAGTGCGTAAAAAATGGAATGGTAGGTCTGCCGGCTATTGAAGGGGAAGCTGAAAGCAAACAAAAATCCTTACAATTTCTCTATTCATCTTTACTCTAATAATTGCATTTTAAGGCAAAGGTCAAAAGACAAAATAATATCTTTTATTTCATAACTCATTATCTCTCTTCTGTATTTGTAACTTGTTGTTACAGAAAAGTTTAAACATACACACACAAAAAAAGGATAATAAAACAAACCACACGTACTCCTTACTCAGGTTGCAATTATCAACTCATAACCATTCTTGTGTCATTTCTACCTTCTGTCTCTCCACCCAGATCATTTCTAAGCAAATTCCTGCATCATGTAATTTCAAATAAATATTTCAGTATGTATCTCTAAATGAGAAATACTTCTCTTACAAAAAAGATCACAATATAGTCCTTAAACACCCACATGCACACACACACAAAAACAACATTTTCTTAATACCATTAAATAGCCAAAATTCACATTTTCCAAATTATGTTATAATTTTTAACATTTTGTGTATTTGAATGAAGATTGAAACAAGGCCCATACATGGTGGTTTATATGTCACCTGGATTAATGTATAGGTTTCTACTTAAACGTTATGTTATTTTTTTCTTGCAATTGTTTCCTTGCAATAACTTACATGAATCCTATAAATTTCCTACAGTGCACTTTACTGATTTTATTCCCTGTGGTATCGTTTCACATGTTTCCACAGCTCTTCTATTTTCTCTGCTTTAACAGATCTAGGCACTTGAATGTTTCAGGTTACTTTTTTTTTTTGCAAAACTGCTTTATAGGTGATGATGTTACCTTCAAAAGTAGGTACTTACTGTCTTATGGTTTGGTTCTCTTTTTGTAATGTTAGCAGCCGTTGATGAACATTGCCTGGATCAATTAATTCCTTAAGGGTTGGAAAATGATTTGCTAATTTTATCATTCTCTACTTGCTAGTTGGAATATTTTTAGAAATAGAAATTTCCCCTCATCAGTTACATCCAGGTAATAGTTTTACTAGCAAAGATTAGACGAGTACTTGATTCCTTCCATTTATTTAACTATTTTCTAAATAAAAAATTATTTCCCTAGTATCTCCAATGATGATCAAAGAGGTTTTTAAAGTATGACTATGAACTCATGGATTTAAATATATTTAATATGTTTCAAGCTATTATGTTTCAGTTATTGTCCTTATTGTCTCAATTTTGGTGAGTGGGAGTCTGTTCAAGTTGGCTTTTGCACCCTTTTGACAGAATTCTAGTAATCTTTGATAGCATCCTTGCTTTCTAGCGCAAAATGTTCTAGACACATCTTGTATATTCCTACCCCAAGACCTAGAAGCAGTCGTTTCTCCAGGGAGGACACACACACACACATATATACATATGTATAATATATATGATCACACACATATATGTATGTATTATATATTATAATAAATAATATATATTATACAATACATATATTGTATAATATATACAATACACATGTGTGATCATACATCGCATACATATGTTATATATTATACATATATTCTATATTATTAATATATAATCATATCTATTATAAATATATATAATCTATAGATTATAAATTTATATTATCATATATTATCTTCCATATTTCAAAAATATATATCTTTTTAAAGACAAAAATCATCATGAAATCATACTGATACTTCTCATTCAAATTCTAGATTACACAGTTTTGGCTTACCCTCTTCAATCTTATATGCGTGTCTTTTTTCTTCCACACCGAACACGGAGTCTATTTTACCAAGTTTGCTTTATCTTACATCACACACAAATAATTTGAGAATAGCAATGCAACACTACCACCAAAATGTGATTACTGAAAACATAGTTGTACAATCAAATTGCTGTGGTTTACAGTCACTTGGAATGTAGTTCCCATCTTTATGGTTATTGTATCACCAGGATATACATTTATGTTCATTTGTCTTATATTGCATTCCACTTTTTAAGGAGTGCTTTTTAAAATTTAATTTTAATTGTAATTATTTTAAATATTATATATTTACAAAGTCAAACCTATAAAACAAAGTATATTCAAAAAAGCATCACTTCTGTCCCTTATCTCTTTCAACCTAGTTTCTCCCGCCCTTTACAGGAAACCTTTTATTTTAATGCTGTAGTTTACCACCCTATTTTAATGGTAGGATATATAAAAACACACCTTGATCCACCTTGTTCTTTTCATTTATACTGGAGCCTAATCCAGAGTACTGTATAGAGTTGTGCTGTCCAAAACAGTAGCCATCAGACACGTATGACTATTTAATTTTAAATTTAATTAAATTTACATAAAATTAAAAATTCAGTTCCTCAGTCTTGTCTCACCAAGTCTGATCAAATTGCTGCTGCTCCAGAATATCTAACTTGCCAAAACAAAGACTAATCCTGAAGCCCCCTCATACGGTATCATCCCTTGAAGAAATCAAGCAATTAATCTCAGCCACTTGATGGCAAGTTGATTAGATTCAACCCCTTCCTTCCCAGAAATACAAAATTCATCCTGGCTAAGATTGACCCGTGCTCTGGATATGGTTTTGCTTTCTTTCCCACAGTTTCTCGGCCATTTGAAGACTGACAGACTGTCTGAGCTACTAACATAGGATCCTGCTAAACAATTCCTTGGACCAGAAGACCTGCTTTCCATCCAAAGATGGGCAGCTGTGGACAACAACTATAGGTTCCTCTATGACCTATCTCATACTACACTGTCCAGAAGCTGCTTGCCTGATAGACCAGTGGAACGACTTTCTGAATGCATGGCTGAGGCACCAGCTTAGAGATGATACTCTGTGAGAATGGAGTACAATCCTTCAGGATGAGGTTCATCTTAAATTAATGGCCATTACATGGCACTATGTATGCAATAGTTGGAATACTTAAGTCCAGGAATCAAGGTGGTGGAAATAGGAATGACTATGCTCATTATCATTCATGGTGACCCACTTAAGGATTTTGTGCTTGACATCCCCACATTCTTGATTCTGAGAGTCTAGAGTTCCAACTGTTCCCTGACCACAGTGGACTCCTCATGCCAGGAGACCAACTATCAAATACAGTGTTTCCATACTGGCAGGGTTAAGTGCCCATGATCATCGTGTGCATATTAGGTTACTACTGAATGAGCAGGTGGGAGGGGAAGAGGAATATGTTTGGCATTCAGGTGATTTAGTGAGCATCTCTTTGTATTTGTATGCCCAATTTTAATTGTGAATGGATAAGTATAGCAACCACAGGCTGATAAGGGCATGATAACCAGAAGCTCAGGTATGAGGGTGTGGTTTATCCTACCAGACATGCCGCCTAAACCATCAGAACTGCTGGATAAGAATGACGGGAACCTAGAACAAGTGGTAGGGGAAAGAGATTATAAATGTTAACAATTTCCTTGGAAACAACTGCAGCAGTGAGCACAACATGTCATACTAACTTTCCTCTTGTAAAGTTCCCCAGAAATTGGAGCTAACCAAAATCATGGAGAAGCTAAACAGAGAAAAGTTAATGGGAGAAGCGAGTAGACTTGAGTGATGCAAAGCGTGGACTCAACAGATACTGTAGGGATGCTGCCAAGATCCCATTTACCAGGCAGTGTAACTACCTCCTAGCTGCTGTGAATGTTGGCTTTTAATGACTCATACGTCTGGCATTCTGCAGAGGATTGCCTTTGGCTGATGGAAGCCACCTTGCCCAGAAATGCCCTGGAATTTATGCATCCACCTCCCCTAAGGTTAGTCTATATCCAATGACTGTGGTATACTAGTTTAACCCTGTTGCCTCCATCGGGGTGAGATAACCTCTGTGGCTCAACTCATGCTCCAAAGTACCTCAGTGAGTCAGGCTAAGGCATGATTTCCCATGAAACTGTGTCTTTGCTTGGTTTCTTCCCCTGTATTGTTCTGTTTTCCTTATTCCCTTGCCTTTGTCCTGAAAACATCCTCAATCACCTGCAAAAAAAAACCCCATCTTGGAAACTCAGTCGTAAAGCATATTATTGGCAGTGGTCTTGGTTTTACTACTTTGAATCTGTTGTGTTTCCATATGTCCATGTATGTGTGTGGTTGTGCAGGTAGTGGGCAAAATCTAGTGAGTAATTTGGTGATATTCTATTTCTACTACCCCCAGTGTCATTGGAAATGAGATTCTTGAGGTAGGAGAAAGTCAATACAGATGTAAGGTAGCAGAGATTAAAAACAGAAGCTTTGATGTGTCTAAATTTTGATTGGAAACTGTATGACTTCATGAGATATAAAAACATTTTTAAAAAATGTATGTCCTAGCTCTGTCCGTTGAAAAGACTAGAAATTATGACAGATCCAGTGGCAAAGTGCTCAGATTGTCTTGAAAATACTATTTCTCACTGAAAGTAATCAGGGCTCCTTAAAGTTACTGCTGATTCTAGGTCCATGGCAGGAAATACACAAGATGAGCGTGAAACATCCTGTCATAATAGAAAGCAAGGTTATTATCAACCACTACTGGGAGCCAACTTAAAGAGGCTCACAATTGCCAAAGATAGGGTAATTTTGTAAGGATAACAATTGTAATAAATTGAAACAGACTAAATACGCTTAAATCTATGAGTATAGTACTAAAACAAAGAACAGCAACAAAGCAAGCTAATTGTTCACTGGTAGACAACATTAGAGAATTTAATTCAATTAAAGACAGTAGAAATGGCCAAATCTCTTGAAATAGACCTTAGACTTTACAAAGCTAGAGTTATTCTATCACAAATTACCGCCTCATCTACTTGTCCAATTTCTTAGCCAGTTTTCAGGAGACTTTTAAAAATTTTCTAAGATTATATAATTCAATTAGGTAAAAAAAAATCAAATGCAAGTACACTGTTAATGTATAACTACAACATATCTAATAAAACGTATTTTATTTGTTGTTCCCATTAACCATATTTCTAATATTTAAGACATGAAGTATAATTTTTATTAGTAGAATATCAGAGTAAGCTTGGAGATCATAAGCCAATACCTCATTTTACATATCAAGATTCTAAGTCCTCACTCTCTATATTTAAGACATTATCCACAAACTATGGAAGGAAGACGTTTCCACCAGAGAGTTAAAGGTTGGCTCTGAAGAGCATTGCATGTGGGAAGTCTGTTCCTCTGTTTTTCCAATGTGGCAGAAGGTCTGCTTTTATTATCACTGCTATGTGCTGAGTTCTTGTCCTAGCCTTTGGGTGTGTTGGAAAAACATTTTATCTTCTTTCTGCTTCATGAATTGATAGGCTTTTCTTTAGCAATTATTTTTATGGCTCATATTTGTTACAATGAGGAAGTTACTGTGGTGGGACGCAGATGCATAAGCCTTGCCCAAACCTGTTTGTGGCTGTAAAGAGGAAGAGAAAGAGTCTGTCAAACAAGAGAGAAGGAAATAGTCGGGGGGCTTGATCACCAAAGCGGTCTTGGAGAAAGCTAGCGGAGTATTCTGAAGACTACTACAGCCAGGACAGGCAGGGTGTGGAGGGACAGATCATGGGTTAGAAGTTCACAGATGATTCACCATGACACTATAAACATACCTGTTGGATGTACGAATATGTGAGCATTCCAGGCAGGACAGGAACAGGGATGGGAAGGTGAAAGGCATAAATTTTCTCGCCCTGCAAAGGCAGAAACACTTATACAACCAAGCTGATAAAAGGTCCTTAAGCTCATATGTAAAATTAAGCCAGTAAATAATGGGAAAGCCCTTTATAAGCTCAAATATGTTAGGCAAATCTTAAATAAATAATTCATAATCAAAAATAAATCAAGCAATTTGCTTTTCTTGAGATAACACAGTGTTTTCTATGAGAAGATTACTATTGGCCAGACCCCTATTACAGTGAGGGGTACAATTCTTAATCTGAAAATAAATATGAAAAAATATTCACCAAAGAAAACAGTTAATTAAGTTAGATCCAGCTATAGTGAGTTCCATAGGAGTGTTTAAATTCTTGGATTGCTCTGGAGATTTCTGTTGCTTAGTTTGTCCGTATATAAAATGGTATATTATCATATATATATAGTCTAAGGTTGCCATCAGAGTCAAAACAAATAATGTATGTGCAGCAGACTCCTCTGTTGCCCCACAACACCTCCTTCTGCTACCACAGCAGAGTTGAATAGTTGCAACTGAGACATATGGCCCACAAAGTCTAAAATATTTACTATCTGGCCCTTTACAGAAAAAAGTTTGTTGACTCCTGATCTAAATCAATAATACTAAGTACTTACACTTTAGGGACTCACCCAGGACCTAAAATTCTGAACTGCCTCCTATTTAATCTTAGCAAGAAAATCGAGCTAAAAGTGGAATAAAAGCTGATTGAAGTAATCAAGAGCTTATATTATCTTGTAAAGCACAATTAGTATTTGAAATGAGTAATCTCAAGGGTATGTTATTCCTTATGTTCTCCAGGTTCTAGTACATAAGTCAGAGATCAGAAAGCTACACCCCTTGATTACTTTGCTTTATTTCATCTTGGCAATTCCTTACAGAACTATAATTTGAAACGTGGGCCTGGGTCCCACAAAGAGCAATTTTGTATCTTAAATAGAACTCATGTTCAATTACCCATCTATTATGTCATGAAATATTCTTTGGGGAATCTATGTTACAACAGCATTTTAACTGACTCTACCCACACTGTGACAATAAGACCATATTAGCACCTCAGAAAGTATGGATTATATTTCCACTTGTAATAAAGTAGTCTTGCATTCAATCTGAGAGACAATTTTGCTTTTCCTGGTAAAAGCTCACTCTTTTACTTTTAGTGTGATGAGGACTATGTAATTCTTCACACTTCCTTGTTTGATTCAAGCCTACGGAGATACAGAAGGATGAATGACTGGGATGCAGTGAGCTAACTGGACCTGAGGCTTCCCCTCCCCTCAGAAACTCAAATTAAATGCTAAAGAGATTGTCAGGGGCTAGCTACTGGCAAAGCGGTTTTTCCACCTACAAAGCTGCCCTTATGTTCACCTCATAAAGAGAGAGAGCAATAATGAGGCGGGTTCCTTGTCTGGAGCAAAGCGCCATGGGGTGTCTGGCTAGACTAGCCCACATGAACAGGATTCAGGGACCACAGGGGACCTGCTGACTCTTCTGCCCATGAGTTACAGCCAGCACCTAGTGACACTGCTTGCTCTCTTGAGCTCTTTTACCAGGAAACTCAGAGCTAAATTCTGCGGTGAAATGCCCTAGGGCTTATGATGTAATCATGTCAAGATGCTTTATGTTTCTTGTTTTTGCTTTTTTAAAGTCATTACTTTAATGGTCCTATTATGTCTACTATACTAAGTCAGTTCAAATATTTGGGGGAAGTAAATAGAGTATAAATAATAAATAAGTGAAATAAATAAATCCCTTCTCTTTGCCCAGCATGTGTTATGTACTGTGGAGGACATGAAAAAATATAATCACTGCTCTCTAGATTTCAATACCAATTGGGGGATAAGAAATATACTTGTTAAACAACTAGAGAACATTTTAAGACTATTCATCATTTTTACTGCTCAATTGTCTGATACAGGCTGTATCTATGATAGAGATTCAGAAAAAGTTGGGTTCGGTATAAACAGAATTGGTCAGAGAAAGCTTCACATACAGGATGAGATGCTTTCCGTTTAATGTCCCTTGTCTAGCTCAGAGCTCCTCCACGAGTGTGTCAAGTAGATATTGATCCCCTCTTCCCCCAGGGCAGCTGGGCAGGACATGAGGCAGCAAGAGCAGTATCTGCCTGGGAGCGATCCACTCAAACTGTCTTCAATTTTACCCTAGTAGGTCACACAAAACATCATCATTTTCTTTGTGTGAAAAGCAGTCTTAAGATTGGGTCTAGGGAAAATGGAGCTATTTTACCATATTAATTTCAGCTTTTCGTATCTGATTACATTCAGTAAAATTTCCCTTAAACAAAATCCAGCTAATCTGAATCTTTCTGGCTGAACTGTTGGCTTTGCAAATAGTTTCCAAAAATTTACAGTCTCATAAAATCAGTCACTGTGCCTGCTCACTGGAAGCAATTTTGGCCAACCAAATAGTTCATTAGTTCACTCCCTGTGGGTACTCAATAGTTATTTGTTAGTTGATTGTTGCTTCCATAAAAAATCATCTTTTTTCCTTCCCACTTCTATATTGGCAAGCTTACTTTCCACGAAGGTTGACATGAATATATATACATAATCTGTATGTATGTGAGTATCTTAGAATAACACCTTATATCACTAAAAACAGGAAAATACACTTTGATTTATTATCAGCGGGCATCTACCTTCACATTTTCCAATACAGCCAAAAGATCAAGTTCTCTCAGTGAATGGATTTCTAATCATTTTCCTAACCCAAACAGTATCTTTACATTAAATAACTAAAAGGCAGAGTGAACCAAAATAAATGGAAAACTTCCAAATGTTCATAGTATGGTTGGCAATGTAAAGAATCTTCAGATATATTTTGAAAAAGAAAATGGAAAAATACGAGAAAAAAATGAAAAAATGTATGTTGCAACAATGTTCCGAGTACCAAAGCCATCAGTGGCAAGGAGGGAACTCTAGATGTAGCTTTTTAGAATATCATTTAGCCTTTCAGACATGAAAGGCTACCAAAAGGGCTACCAAAGACCCTTCAAAAGAGAACCCAGTGGCAGCTTCCAGCTGAAGGTGCCTAGCTAAGTATCCTTATGCACCCCCGCGAATGCTTCCAAAGTTCATGCCCTATGCAAATACAGAAGTACTTTTGTTTCCTTTCTTATTTTAATATGCACCTTCCATATCTTAAAAAAAAGACACATAATATTCTGCAATTAACTTCAACTTCCCATAAGTGAATTTTCTGTAGTCAATAGAAAACACCTACTCCCAATTATTTGTGGGTTTTTTACGCCTGCAATGAAGCCTAGATCAGGGTTGGCAAACTTTTTCTGTAAAAGGCTGGAGAGTAAATATTTAGGCTTTGGGGACCATACCTTCTGGGTTGCAACTATTTGACTTTGCTGTTACAGGGGGAAAGCAGCCACAGACACCACATTAATGAATGGACATGGCTGTTTTCGAGTAAAACTTGATTTATGGACACACATTTGAATTTCACATAATTTTCACATGTCACAAAATGTTATTCTTCTTTTGATTTTTTTCGATCATTTAAAAATGTGAAAATACATTCTTGTCCTGTGGGCTGTTCAAAAACAAGCTGTTTTGGGCCCTCTGGATGTGGTTTGCTGACCCCTGGCGTGGATCATTGGTTTGCTATTTATGGCTCATAAACTCTACTTCGGTGGGTGCGAGAGAGAAGTTTTGAGCACAGAGTTGTTACAAGGAATCTTCAAACGAAGCATGGTCTCTAGACTAAATAAATAACCTGTATCATGTATATGCTATCTGTTTTTCAGATGTGTGTAGATATAATTGAAATTAGTAAAATAAATCATAGTACCTTCACGGGGTTTAACAAGGTAGTACAAGATAGTCAAACAGATTTTAATCCACCTATGCTAAAGAGTGGTTGTGTTTTGTATTTTTTCACTGAGAGTATAGTAGTTTTAATCCTTAGAACAAAGTTAGGCACAATTAGAATAATAGGGATGAATGAAAGGAGAAAGGAAGGAAGAGAGGGAGCAAGAGAGGGAGTGACAGAGGAAGGCAGAAAGATCTGAACAAGACAAGACAAAACAGGACATAAAGAGCATGATCTTATTAGAAAAAAGATACCAACAATTAAAAGAAAGATAGAGAGACACACATTGTTTTCAATAGAGCTCTCATATGTTTGAAGTGATGATTCTTAATCTTTCCATGACAGATAAAATCATAACATTAAAGAGACTAGAGAGTAGAGTCACAAATATCATTAATTTTATAAATAGAATTTTTAAATCTAGATCATTCCTTCACTTACATGGAAAATCTCCTAGAGTATCAAGAATACCAGCCATTATGTCAAATGCAAACTTATAAATTTGGGGAGAAAAGTAACTAAAAAAAAACTTGGGGTGCCAAAAAGATTATAATTATGTTAATAATGTGATAATAAATTAATAGCATTAATAGGAGCAAGAACTAACATTTATAGAAGTCCATTTTGGTATCCATTGAATGGATGCAGTTAATTTGGCAAGTTGACAGAGAGAAAAGAACATTTCTGGATACTTGAGAAAATAACATGATATTTACAAAGAAACAATTACAGATGTGTTTGATTATCACCACTTCAATTTATTATGAAAGTAAATTGCTAGCCAAAAAAACATGAAATCCAGCTGTGAGTAAATATGCTAAAATTTAAATATGTACCAAAATACGATAGCATATGAATTTATCATATCATATAATTTATTAAATGTTACCACATAGTGAGATCCTAATAACTTAATCTTTAAAAATCTCTAAATATAATTTATACTAATTCTATGGTTTCTGTATATTAAAAGGACATATATGTATTTGTATATATCCATATTGGTTTCCCCTGTGCAAACAAAATCAAGTATTATACAAATGAAAACCAATATTTTTAAGAGTAAAAAAATTGAGAGAATGAAAAGAAAGAGAGAAGAAGACAAATAGAGAGGTAAAGAAGAGGCAGACATGCAGGGGGAGATAGAAAAAAAAGGACACTGGATGTTTGGGGCTGATGCACGGAGAAGGTATTGCTGTTTTACTCTTTCAAGCCAATATTTCTGGAGAAGAGGTGTGACAAATGTAATTATCCATGAAGAATTAAAGAAGGTTTGAACACAAATAATATTTTAAGACACTTAGCTCCATAAACTTAATTCTGCACCTTCTATTAAGATTCCTTTGGGGGCCGGCACAGGAGAGTAGTGGTTAAGTTCACCCGCTCCATTTCGGGGGCCTGGGGTTTATGGATTCAGATTCCAGGTGCAGACCTACACACCACTCATGGAGCCATGCTGTGACGATGTCTTACATACGAAATAGAGGAAGATTGGGGGGCCAGCCTCACGGTGTAGTGGTTAAGTTCAGGGTGCTCTGCTTCAGCGGCCCAGGTTCACGGCTTCGGATCCAGGGTGTGGACCTACACCACTTGTCAGCCATGCTGAGGCAGTGACCCACATACAAAGTAGAGGAGGATTGGCACAGGTGTTAGCTCAGGGCCAATCTTCCTCAAGCAAAAAGAGGAAGATTGGCAACAAATGTTAGCTCAAGGTCACTCTTCCTCACCAAAAAAAAAAAAAAAAAAGATTCCTTTGAATACAAGGTTCTGGTACACTCAGTGGAGGAGATGAAGAATTTCTGAGTGAAGCAATTTACCTTAAGAGACAATGGAGAGGTGAGAGGGATGTTGTCATATTATTTATAAGTGATGTTTCCAGATCTCTGGTATGAAATTAACAAGTAAACAATATGGATTTTTACCCTTTCTATAGAATGTCCTATTTTAAATTAGCACAAGTAATATGTATGTTTTCAATAAATGTATCTCTTCCTTTTCCTTCCCCATCCTTGTCCCTTTTCTATGGAGGTGTTTACTGATAGCAGCAAAGACTCCTGGTTGTCTTCTCAATGTCAATTCTCCTTTTCTTCTATAGTAATAGAAGTTCCAGCTAGGGACATAGTCACACAGCTGAAGACAACATTTCCCAGCCTTCTTCACTACAAGATGTGGCCATGTGACTAGGTTCTGACAAAAAAATGCGAGTGGCAATGGTTTTACAATTTCCGGGTTCCACCTTTCAAAAAAATAGAGTGTGCTCTCTCCTCCTTCTCTATTTCTTTCAGTCTCTTCCCTTTTCCTGAAGGCCATGTGATGGCAGAAGCTAGAGCAACCACACTTCTCCCCCATCTCTACCCGTATTACTTACTTTATATTTTGTTCCCATAGCGTAGATTGCCTTCTAATAGCATAATACATACCTGCTACTCATTGTATTCACTGCTGTTACTCTTCTGTAGGAAAGGGCAGGGTTTATTTTTCTGTTTTGTTTTCCTAGCACCTAAAACACCTCAAGATACATAGAATGTACTCAATAAATAATTGTTGAATAAATGAATATTCATATGAATAGAATCAGGAGAGCATGGAAAATTAGAAATTTATAGCTACTCTTGAAATCTCCAGCAGCAACGTATAGTCTGGATTATTATCTCCAAACAGATTGTTTAGATCTTTACAAAAAGACTCTTTCTTAACATGCCTCCTGTTTAATTTCTCTTTCTGAATTTTTGTTTGCTCATTGGCTATGTGTTAAAGTAACATAAAGAAAAAAAGGCGGGAAAAGGCATAAATCAGTTATAGGATTATTTTTCTTTCGATGAAGGCTCACAGGGGGAAAAACATTGGGATTTCACACAAATAAAACACAAAGGATTTTATTGCTGTTATTTTTTTTTTCTTTGTTCTATACAGAGAAATATAAACTGTCACATTCTGGCTTTGGAAATTAAGCACAGAAACTTTAAACTTTCTTTAGCAAACACAGTAAATAGTATATTTGCTTCAGTGTATTGTGTAACTATTTTAGGGGTATGAATTTGGACATTGAAGGAAAGGAAGAGAAAAATATATGAAAAGAAATGGAGAAAAAATGAGAGAGGAGAGAAGAGATGTATTTGGATTATACAAACAAACAATGATATTAGAGGAAGAAAAATTTATATACATATATATACAGAAAACTATTTTACTATTTCATATATATGTAGAAATGTAAGAGAAATGTAAAAGAAAAATAAATAGAAGTAATATAAGTAGAAATTTAAAATAATATAAAAATATAACTAAAAATAAATACATAAATGTTACATACAAATAAATATATATGTAAATATAAAAATATATATAAATTAGAATATATAAATAAAATACAAAAGAAATATAAAAAATAAAAAAGAAATATAAATCCTCATTTATTTTAAACTGGTGAATAGTACTCCATCATCTGGTAATTCTATGATTTCTTTAGTCATTGCATGACAAACACTACAGTGAAATCCCTTTTGTGTGTCTCCCAGCATTTTCTATAAAAGTTGCCAGGAACTGGAGATACTGAGTCCTGAAATACGTGCAATTTTTAAAATTTTAGTAGGTACTATCAAATTGTCCTTCACTGGCGGAACTCCTACTGGAACAATAATTTGAAAGCAATTAAAGACTAAGCCTACAAACCTCTAGACATTATTACCTTTCTAAATGACAGAGAATGTATAACACTTAGCTCCATCTCATTAGGAGAAATTAAGTCAGGAAGAAATAATTGGCTTCATTCAACCTTTTAGGGTTAGGAACAAGTAGGCTTCAACAATTCATTGAAAAAATATTTAGTGCCTATTGTTGGCCAAGCACTATTCTAATTATGGAGGATAGGATAGTGATTAAAACACAGTCCTTGCCAACAGGATCTTTACATTCTAGTTGGAAAGGACAGCCAACAAACAAATAAATGAATGAATGTAGACTAAGACATATAGTCTATAGACTGTAACAGGCACTATGGAGAAATATTACTTTGAGTAAAGGAGGTAAAGGCTGCCAGCATACGGGGCTTGGCTTGGTATTGCACACTAGGTGGCCAGGGAAGGCTTTTTTGATAAGGTCGCGCTTTCATAAAGACCATATGGATATTTGTGGGAATGGTGCTGCAGAGGGCAGAAATAGCAACAAAGCCAGTGTGGCTGGAGAGAAGGAATGAGAGGGAAGAGGTAGGAGAAGAGGTTGGGGTGGCAGGAGCCCAATCAACATGGTCTTTGAGTTTTACTCTGAGTTACATGAGGGGTTTGGAGCAGAGGAGTGACATGATCTACATTTAAAGGCAGCTATACTGAGAATAGTCTAAGGGAGAAGGTAGAATGAGGGGCCCAGTGTCCCAATTGTCACAATAATCCTGGACAGGGATGAGAATGGCTGGAATTGGGAAGTAGCAGTATGCACAGTGGAAGTGGTCAAGTTCTTAATTCTAACCAAATTCTCTTTCTTCCTTCTCCTCATTTGCATAAGTTTTTCATTATAAATGCACAGAATGTTTTCACACACACAAAAGATGCACATTGACATATGTGCCATAAGCAATATTCAATGAAAAAGGAACAAGTGAAACTAAGTTTGCCATAGAGTTATCCTTTTATTGTCTTGGAGTAGACAGATGCAAAACCAGGCAACACGTAGACCTCAAAGATCAATCACCCCAATCTCTTAAAATCAAATCTAGGTTGTTTTCTGCCTGCAAAAGCCCAAGTAATAATTCTGTTCGTTCCTTACTAGACTTACAAAAAGATTTTTTCCCTTCTCAGCATGTAGCCAAGAGCAGTGTTTGCTGACGGTAACTGCTAATGACAAAGTGAGTCTTTGGACAGTGATTTATTACTTCTATAGTGCCAAAAGTCCCATAAATAATGACTATGGGAACACAGATAAATTTTTAATTTTATTAGAAGGTTTGACCAGTATCAACATCTCCCCTGAAAAGAATTTACATTTACAGTTGAATCCAATTACCCCTGTACAGGGCACTGTAAAAGGAATAAGTGTGTTGATGTGTGCATCTGTGTGTATATTTAAATAACCACCCCTAAGCACTAAAAATACTCCCAAGTGACAGGGTTTGTTTTTACTATCACAGTAAGCAGATTTTACTTTGAAAAGCAATTTATCCTCAGTTAATTACAATACTTTCTTTTTTTCAAATATACCATTGAAGTGGACATATTCTGAAGGACCAATAGGCTTAATATACTGAGCCACCAACTGTTTAGATCACTTTATTTTCAATCTATGCAGCAACTCTGGAGGGAAAAAATAAAATAAAACAGGACTGTGCAAATTCAGCAGCTCTAGTGAAAGGCTTCTCCCTGACTATTAATTTCTCAGGGTGTGGCAAGGATCTATTTTCTCCTGGACTACATCCTCCTGATCTTAATAAAAATGGCTACTATATATCCAGCATTTATTGTATGCCTGGTGTTTTCCTAAGACTTATCATAAATTAGCTCATTTGGTTATCAGAATAATTACAATTAACTCCACTTTAGATGAGGAAACTGTAGCCAGAAAGGTTAAGCAACATTTCCAAGGTCTCCCAATGCAATGGGCAGAGCGTGACTAGTAGTGTGATTGCAGAACCCCTCAGCCATTATGCCATACCCTCTCCCATCTACATTTAAAAGATTATTCATTGACATTCTTGCAAACTATAGCATACCATCCTCTATGGTCTCATATTTTTTGTTCAACTGTATCCTTTCAGACTCACTGATGGGGTCCTTCGCCTTTACTTTAACAGGATGTCATTCAATTTCTCTCGCTTTTTGAACCATGATAATTTACTTGTAAGAGAACATATTAATAATCAGCTTGTGACTGACAAGGAGCTGTACACCTTGAAGGGCTTTATCTTCCTGTTTACGATACTATCTAATCTGATCTGGCAACAAAATTGATAGAACACAACAAATCTCATTTTTTTCAATGGCCCATCCAATAAAAACAAAAATATGAATTATTTGGTATGTGCAGATATACACATTAATATAATTTTCCAACACCCTACCACCACCCAGCCATCTCTTTTATCATTATGACAACTGCTAAGCTTTCCCCATAGTGTGTGATATTCATTTTCATCAGGTCTATTTGTCTCTGAACTTGTCTTTCATGGATGAGGACCTAATTAGCCTTAGATCCTGTTACACTCTTGTCTTGTCTATGTCAGCTGCTCTTATGAACCCACGGTGACAGGAAAAAGATAACTAAGGTCACTGGAGAGAAGGGAAAATAAATAGGGAGAGAAGGGAAAATAAATAGGAAGAGAAGAAGAAGCTATTGTGAAACATACGACAGTGAAAGTCAGATGTTTTAAGAGAATTTGCTTTTGGTTATCAGGACCTGCTCTTTAGAGGACTCATAGTTTTATTTCCTTTGTGTTTCTTCTCAGTTCTCATCTTCATTTTTGGTCTAGTGAAAGGAATATGGACCATGGAAGCAGAAAGACCTTATAAGAAAGGCTTTGTCACTCCCTAGACGTATGATCTTAGGCAACTTATTTAACTTTTCTCAGCTCCAGTTTCTTCATCTATAAAATGGAGATAGTCACACATACAAGAAAGGTTGTTGTAAAGAGTAAATTAAATTAAAGGACAGATCATGGAACATAATATGCATAAATGTAAACACACATGTTTAGTATACATAAATGATAGATTTCCTTCCATGTTCACTCATATTCACCTAATATTTAATATGGATTTATAATTATCATAACATATATATAAATTTGGACACATTGTCTGGAGAAAAAATAACTTTTATTAGCAACAAGTATATATCCGTAGACAGAAAGAAAAGATTTGAAGGATTAGTTTACTTCTGGTTTAATAAAGAGCGATAAAAAATAAAGCAAGCCTGAAAATGCCATACTTCAAAATGAGACATTCTAATATTATTTCAGAAGAACTTCATTAAGTCCTAATAATTAACAAATATAAATTAATACCCATAGATGTCAAATCTAATTCTAGGCAAGTTGAAGGAGACAATATAAGCTCTACTAAAGTTTTCACATCCTGCACTGATTTTCAATAAAACAAATTTTTAGCACAATACATCTTTTATTTGGTTTCTCACTATTCATTCAGTGATATTTCCTTTTGGTAAGAAATTTTTCAAGAAATATTGCTAGTGAATGCTAAAATGGGGTGCAAACTTTTCTTTGCTTCAAATATAAGCCCTTTCATGCCAATACCTACTTTCTTTGCTTATTAAAGGTTCTGTAGGCACAGGGATATTTAATAAGTATACCACGCAACAATGAAAGGTCTCCCTTTTACTTCAATCAAAGTTACTGCCTTCTTTCCTTTTAGAAATGAAATACATTCCTCACTAACGCCTCTAGGACTAACCATGAGATGATGGGCAAGTTACTCAACAACAAACCACACGTTCCTCATCAGCAAAACAAGATCAGACTAGATTTTTCTCTGATTCTCCCAACATCATTTCACATTTATTAAAGAGATATCAAACAGTTATTTACTCTGTACACAGTCAGTGCTGAACTAGGACTCAGAAGACGGAGACGGATAAAAAGATGAATGGTCCTTTCTCGAAGGATTATCTGCTAGGTACATCATCAAGGAAGCTAGGCTCCACTATGGATCAGTCCTTTTCCCATAAAATAATGAAGCTGTGTCCCAGAGCCTCAGAGCTTTCACTGACCATGTATGACCATCTCATAAATTAGTAGTGAAGAGAATGTGGGAGTAACTTCTTTTCTCTAATCACTACCAGGAAAGAAAACCAGTTCTCCTATACCGCTAATCAACATCTTTGGTTTCTTTGCGAAACAGAGATCACAACACTTCTGACATTTATAATTATTGCTTCGGAGGACTTTAACCACAGTTAAAATAATCACCTTTGGATTGCTTGATTCTCATACTGGACCAGCTTCCCCAGAGGATGTCCTGTTTCTGTTTCTAATTCTCTAATTTCAGTAGTTTTCAGTAGAGAACAAGCATGACTTTCTGGTGAGGGTCTGCCTTTTCTTTCCTATTATTTAGTTGCAGTGCTTGCCTGCAGTTTTAATTTTACTTTCCTTATTTCTGAAGTTTATGATAAACTTTTTTTCTTTTCAATTCTCTGGAATTCATTTCTTAACACATTTTAAATAATGCAAGGGGGAAGCTTATCCTTTTATTTCCCAATCTTTAACTTCTCCAAGCTTCAGAGTTGTGTTTTAAAATTAAAATGACTTGCTATTTTTCTAGTACATAATGCAGAGTGCTTTTCTATTCACAGCTTTGGAGAAGTTACCATTATTTTACTTTTCTTACTTCTGTCTTTGAAATTCCCCAAACATCCTTGCACTTCATGTGGACACAAGAATAAAGTAAAAATTGAAACATGAGCAGTCTCTTTGCTGATCTTGAATATCCAGTGGGAGTTTCCATTGCGTGGCACAAAAATCTTACTTCATAGCAAATTTCTATTTCTGGGAAAATACCGGTTCTAATATCAGAACATAGAAATATCATGTAAATACTTGGGGGGGCGCTATATCATGAACATTCCTCTAGTACATTTTTAATTTGTCAGTTAATTTATTTAAAATTGGAATTAATAAAGATACGAAGCTTCAAAGGCAGAAAAATCAGGCTACCTATTATTGTCACAGGAACCTGATTATGACCTCTTATGTAACCAAACAGAAAAAGAAATTGTTTTACAAATTTAATAATGTCTAATGCTTTCATTGCATTTCTATATTTTCCTCTTTTAAATGGTCTAGGTTTTATCTTCGTCTTTGTTTCATTTATGTATATATGTTCTTTGACTTTCACTGCTTACTTTCCCTCATCAGTGCCTAACCCCCAAGGTCTTGATTTTGCATATGACCCATCTCGTTACTCACCAAGCTCAAAATCCTGGAGATTTGTTGAGATCTAAAGTGGCTCATGGGGCCGGCCCCGTGGCTTGGTGGTTAAGTGCGCGCGCTCCGATGCTGGTGGCCCGGGTTCGGATCCCGGGCGCGCACCGAGGCACCACTTCTCCGTCCATCCTGAGGCCGAGTCCCACATACAGCAACTAGAAGGATGTGCAGCTATGACATACAACTATCTACTGGGGCTTTGGGGGAAAAAATAAATAAATAAAATCTTTAAAGTGGCTCATGTCTTGTCCAAGATAACCTGTTGGCGATACATAGACATACTTGACATTAGCATTCAATGTCATATATTAACTAGGCTACAAAATGTAATATTGACCTATTTGTAGGAAAAAAACAATACATAAACTTTCATTATCCTGAATGTTCAACTGTAACCAAAGCTTCAAATACAGTAGACAGATGTCATAGCCAGTAAGACAGACCTTACCACCTGTGGGGGCCGTGGAAATGCACTGCTGTGGGAGCACAGTTGATTGACATTCTCAGCTGCCACTCTTCTGGATCCACCACTGCATTCCTGCTAAGGCCATGTCTCCCCCAGGCTGCATGGCAGAAGTGCCAACAGAGCTCAGGCCACAGGAGATGAGGGACCCCTCTAATGGTCAGCTTTGGCTCCAGGCCTCCCTTCAGCTTGGACAAAACTTTCTTAAAACAGTGCCGCAGTCTGAGGCTCTTCCTATCCAACCCTATTTTCCTCTCCCTCTCTTTCTGTAGGTGTCAGACCCTGCGTTACAGTCTGGAGGTTCTCCTCGTCTGTGCACGCTGTCTCCCCTTTATCCTTCACAGGCATTTCTTCAGTAAAACTTTTGGATGGCTGATCCTGTCTTGGGTGTTTGCTTCTCAACAGACGAAACTGATAAAGGTGGTGTTGAGAGTAGTCTGAGAAAATAGGTGGTAAAATGGAGTTTGAGGACTGGCCTGGCAAAGAACACTCGCTCCTGGGTAGTATTTAGGCCATCAGTGGTTCCTGATACAAGGTGGCGGCGCAGTTGCTGAAGGTTTCACTGGTTGTAACCTGGAAAAACATGCTCTTGGAGGAAAATGCTCTTACAGATATAATTTTTCAATCATTTGAAAGATATAGGGGAACAATGCTTACAAGGGCTGTGGTGCTATGGCTGGTTATTTCTAGGTTGTATTGAAGTCTGGCAGAGGAATACAGAGAAACAACGGCTGTTCACAAACAGTAAAGGCTAAGTGTGAGAGACAGGGGACCTCTCTGGTACTTAAAGAGAGGTCCCTCACTGCTTTTTCCTCCTTACTGTAGTTTCCTAATTGATTCCAATTTGTTAATTTGCTATATTTAATACATCTTTTAAAGATACCTTAAATGCTTTAGAGTAGGATATAGATTAATACAGTTATTAATTCATCTTCTCACAGGCCTAATACAAGTGTCAGGATGATCTTTTTAATGGGATTTTCAGTGTAAGCAGGAATGATAGCTACTTAACTAGGGTCCCTTGCTAGATACATAGTTTTAATTCATTGTAGACCTGTCTGAAGCAATCCTACTAAAAAAAGACAGCTCCCGCAGAACCCTCGGGGTGTCCTTAGCCAACCCTCCAAAATACAAAGTAGGATCTTCCTTCCATGCTCCCTACTTCCTTCCTTTCTTCCTTCCTTCCACTTCTCTTCCTTCATTTCTTTATTTCTTTATTCTTTATTTCTACTTACTCCTTCCAAAAAGAATTTAAGGCAGCTCTAACTTGCAACTAGTGAAGACTGAGATGATGTCTTTTGAAATCTCCATCTGTTAATTTTCTCAGGTCCATAGTACTCTGCTCTTGGGATTAATTAAACCTGGAGGAGAAGGCCCAGGGAGCCCTGCTTCCTAATCCTCTTTGCTAGGCCTCCTGGGAGTGCTTCTAGGCCACCACAAGGCCACAGCAGAGCCAAGTCCCATTCTCTACCCTAGAGTCAGGGTGAATATGCTGTGCTGAGCACCATGACAACAAGAAATGTAAAACACAATTCTTTCCCCCTAAGTGGAAAAATCAAAACAAAAAATAACAACAACAACCTAACTCCACTATAAGGTTATGTATAGTTACATGCCAAAATTGCTCACAGAGGAGGGAGATCAAGATGGGACAGATTTGGAATCAATCCTATGAATAAAGGCTGGAAGTTCTGAAAAGGGTAAAAGACTATATTCAAAGAGATGGGGACACAGGCCTGGCTGGAGAAATAGTTTAACACTGGAATTGTGAGAGATAAAATTGGATAGAACTGGTCAGATCAGATTTGAATTTATGTTATGGGCAAAAAGGAGCTATTGGGCATTTCTCATGTTGGGATTACACCTAATGGCAGGGTTTGCAGAAAGGATTGGAGCTAGGAAAAGCTCTGACTGGCTTGTTGTGATCCCAGATAGAGGCAAGAAACATTTGAGCTTGGATGAAAAAAGGGCTATTGGAGATAAAGAGATAGATGAAAGAGAGATTGCAAAATAAGAATTGGCAAAATTTCTCTCTCTCTTTTGTCTTTTTGCAAGTTACTTCTTCTTTCTGAAGACCTCTTACCCTATAATCCTCAGATCATCTGCCCTTTCTCATCAGTTTTTCTTTTCCCCACACAGAAAGAGAGAAATTAGTTCCACTTTTTTTTTCTTTTGAATTTGTTTGCTTGAATTAAATTGAAATCGGAATTGAAGTTAAGACTTCTCTTAAAATGCAGAACAGAGGAATTCTTTGAAATTTGATTATAAAATAACACTTTAAACTTCGTTTGATTTTTGTTTTTGCATTATAAAATTGGTTCTGTACTCCACAATATTTAAATTTTGGAAGGAATGAAATAGAGGTAGCTCAAATAAAAAAAAAACTGCATCTTTTATTTTTGTAAGATTTAGAATATCGAATTTCTGCCAAAACATTCTATGAGGTTAATATTTCTGCATAAATCACAAAGAGTTAAAAGAGTTGTGCTCCAATAATGATAATTAACTAAACTGTTGTACAAATTTTCAGTATCAATCAACTTACATAATATGTATGTGACATTTTTGTTCTCAGAATCTCCCAGAGGCAAAGTTGTTACACCTGAGACCATAAAGGGGCCAAAACACAGTGCTAGTATACTTGATCACTGATAGACCACAAAGGCAGATGGACCACATGATCCTGCCGGTGTATGTCAATGCCATATGCCTTTCCCTAAGACTCTAAACCTGGACACCTCCCCTTACTCAGCAAATTAATGCCTAATCCAATTTGGTCAAACTTAGAATGATTCCAGTGCACTTTACATAAGGAAAGTATTAGGTCACACGAAGATAATAAAGAAGATTTTAAAATGGAGAAAATATTCATTTTCTACTTTAATACAGAGACTAGAGATCAGACAGGGAGCCCATGTGAGGATCATACAGAATCATGATAAAGGATTTGCCTGCAGAGCTCAGTCACCATAAAGGTTTCACATCACTGCTATGCCTCTGTGTTGGCCCAGAGAATGAAAATGTAACTCGTAGAAATATCTATTCTCTGAAATTACAGAGAGATTGCAATCATTTTAATGATATGAAATTATCTATCTGGAACACTGGCCTGGAGAGTTTCTCACCAGCAATTTAATACATGGACCCAAATGGACACATATCACTTCAGCTCAGAAGTCAATAGCCCAGGATTTTTCAATCTCAGCATTATTGACATTTGGGCCAGATAACTTTTTTTATTGTGAGGGGCTTTCCTGTGCATTTTAGGATGCTTACCAAAATCCCCGGCCTGTACCCATTAGATGCCAGTAGCAGCTCCCCAACCACCAGTGTGCCAACCAAAAATGTCTTCAGACATTGCCAAGTGTGTGGGGGTCAGAGAGGTCAAACTGCCCTTGGTTACGAACCACTATGCTAGCTACATTGGTCACATGCTCCAACCTGAATATATGAGGCCAAGAAGGCCAATTCTACCATATACCTGGAAGACAGAAAAACTGAAATATTTCATGACTGTTTCAAGAACTGCTTCTTTAAAGCAATGATTCTCAAATTTTAGTGATCCTAAATATCACTCTAACACCTTTCAGTTTGTTTGTTTGTTTTAATGCTCAGCCACCAACCTTAGAGATTCTAATTCTCTAGATCTAGGTACCTGCCTTTTTAACAATCACTGAAGATGACATTATCAGATGGAGGCAGGCAGAGGACTTCACTCTGACACTGCCTTTAGAGGACCTGGTTAAGGGGAGTCAACTGCTTTTCAAAGAAAAGGAACTGGAGATTGGTATCAGCATCTACTGTATAGCCTTTAGAACTTATGTTGTGTATAGAGAATTATATCGTTTATTCATTCAACAGACATTTATTTAGTACTTATTTCAGCCTAGAGATACTGCAGTGAACAAAATCCACAAATATCTCTAACTTCATTGATTTTATATTAGTAAATTCAACAATTCTCAACAATTTCTTTCTTTTTCCCTCCCTCCGCTCCCTCCTTCCTTCCTTCTTCCTTTCATTTCATTCTTTTGTTTTTATCCTGATTTCATAAAGTCCCAAATAATAGATTCTCTTGAGAGATTAGTACATGTAGATACCAGGTAGGCTCTGAATGAGTAACTGGATTTGAGTAACTGTGATTTCCTCTTCCTTATTTATTTTGTATGTTTCTGCATTCTTTCTTTATGTCCTCATTAGTTTAGCTGAAAACTGCTTTTCTTATTGTTTCTTCTTTCCTTTAAAGGTCAAGTTCTTGGATAAGATAACATTTCTTTAATTTTCTATTAAGGGCATTGAACTTTCCTCTAAGCACAGTTTTGGCTATATCCCATTGGTTTTAATACATTTTCATAACATTCTTTTATACATATTTTGTAATTTCAATTTTAATTTTTCTTCCAAGAATTGTCTAAGAAATATTTTATTAAGATTTGCCTTATGGTCAATATATGGCTAATTTTTGTAAATGTTCCATGGGGATTTGAATAGATGACATATTCACTGTTTTCAGGCTCTATAGTTTATTATATGTCAATTGGATATACCTTATTAGTTATGTTATTTGTTCTTCTAGATCTTTATTTTTTGTCCATTTGATTTTCATGGATTAGCAAAGATATGTTTCTATTTTCTTTCTATTTTCTATAGTTTTTGTTTTATACATGATGATATGTTCTTTGATAAACAGCAGTGTATAACTGAAAAACCTTCCACTTGCACTGCACCCAGTGGTGTGCTGGGGCCAGCTCATAATGCCTCTCATGGGCTGATCGTTAAACATTCAGGAATTTTGTGAGCCCATTGTTAAACACTGTCATTATTAAGAATTAAATTAAACTAAATACATTTTATGAAAAACAAAGGCAAAAATACTCAAAACACATCATCTTCTAATTACTTTGCTACATTTTACTATTCATCTACATTCTTGAGGATTTTTTTCACATCTATTGTATCTGTATAATGAAAATATTATATAATGGCACCCTATTGCACACCTTCTTCCACCACTGCATTCAGTGACATCATGGCAGTAGCTTGAAATAGGCCATGCTGGGAGCATTTACACCACAGAACTCAGCAAGTGCTGCAAATGACAGCTTGGTATATTGTGTTTTTGATTTTATGGACCAGGAGTTACCAAACATTTCCGTAAAGGGCCACATAATCAATATTTTAGGCTTTGTATCTGCTCAATGTTGACATTGTAGCCTAAAAGCAGCCATGGGCAACAAGTAAATAAATGGGCATGGCTATTTTCCAAAAGAACTTTGTTAACAAACAGATGCCTAGATTTGGCCCATAGGCCTGACCCCTGATTTAGACTTAAGAAATTGATGGATAAGTTATTAATAGTATTGATTAAAATAAAAGTGTGTCGGGGCTGGTCCCGTGGCGCAAGCGGTTAAGCACACGCGCTCCGCTGCAGCGGCCCCGGGGTTTGCTGGTTCGGATCCCAGGTGTGCACCAACGCACTGCTTGTAGAGCCATGCTGTGGCAATGTCTCATATAAAGTGGAGGATGATGGGCACGAATGTTAGCTCAGGGCCAATCTTCCTCAGCAAAAAGAGGAGGATTGGCATCAGATGTTAGGTCAGTGCTGATCTTCCTCACACACACAAAAAAATAAATAAAAAAAAATAAAAGTGTGTCATATCTTGTGCTGAAGTTTAAAGATGTTTTTGTTTAATTACTATAATTTGTATGAGATTGAGAAATAATTTAACAGTAGATCATAGATCAGATTTAATGATAGTACATTTATTGGGAAACAAGTTAGCAGATCAGGATACAGTTCCATTTATTGTTGAATTGCAACCATAGATTGGCTATTGAGCTAAGAGTTTGGCAAAAATCAATGAAAGTGTTCTGTGAGACTCAATTGGCTAGGTGGATTTACAATAAAAAGTATTATATATTTTGTTATTATTTGTGAATTATCTACTATACATCCTTTATAGCAATAAAATTTGTAATTTATGTATATAAATAGATGGCAATTTTCCTCCAGAGAACATTTGCCAGCATACCACTGACTGTATCCTTATTATAAACTTTCTTCCTTTATTTCATTTATAGCTTTTCTCCTGAATTCAACATTGTTTGCTATTAAGATGTAATCCTGCTTATCTTTTATTTGTAGTTTTTAAATTATTTTTAGGTAATACATTCACAAAGTTAAAAAATCAAGAATTATAAAAAAGGAGCAAAGTGAAAAGTATCTCTCCTGCCAAATCCACTCTTTCCCATTCTCTGTCACATTCCCCCACCTTAATACACCACAGTTATTAGTGTGCTTTTCCTTCCAACGAGCCTATGTACATTTTTTTTCACAAATTATGCCATAAGCTATACATTTTTCTACGCCTTGCTTTCTTCAGTTTTCAAAGTACCCTAGATATTTATCCATATTAGTATATACAGAGCTACCTATTCATAAAGTTTCATGATAATCCATTTTATTAGATACCTTATTTGCTTTATCAGAAATTTATTCATTTAAGTCTATTTCAGCCAAATATTTATGCTGCTTCAATCTTTTACTGTTATACAGCAATGAACAAACTTGTGTGTATGTAATTTTCTGCAAAAGTATCTGTAGATGAGGCATAAATTCTTAAAAGTGGATTTCAGAGTCAAAGAGGATATACATGTGTAATTTTCATGGATAATCCAAAATCAGTTTACAATAGTACCAGACATGCCTGAGAGAGCCTGTCTCCTTACCATCCCCAACACAATATGTTATCACACTTTTAGACATTTGTTAATATACATTCATTTGCAAATTTTACATCCAATATTAATAAGTTAAATTTATCTGCAGGTTTATTTTTATTTCATAATTATTGAGTTTTGTAATTGTTGTCATGCTTGTTTCATAAAAGAATTTGGAAATTTTCTTTCTTTTCTATGCTCCACAATTTTGTTCTCTTTAAAGTTTTGGTAGCATTCCCCGATGAAAGGATCTTGAATTCTTGCCTTTCTGTGGGAGTAAAACTTTGGCACATTTCTCTATTTCTCCTATCAAAATGCATCTTTCTAAGGGGTCTATCTTTACCGGAACCAGTTCTGATAAATTACATCTTCTGGATAATTTTAATTTCATCCAGATTTTGATTTCATTTTCATGGATTTGAGCAAAGTAGTTTCCTGTGGATCATTTCATTTCTCTAGTTTCTGATGTTAATCTGTACTGACATTTGTGTGTGTGTGTGCCTGGGTATATTTGAGTTTTCTCCCTTTATCACAGTTAACCATCATAAAGCCATGATTTGGATGTTTTTAAGAGATAGCTTTTGATTTTACTTCTGTTTTTACCATTTTTCAATCTCCATCACTGTTTTGCTCCAATTCATTTTATTGTTCCTCTTCAAATTTCTTGTCAGTTAATTAATTTTTTTTTTACTTACTAGTATTAGCATTTAAGTCCATGGAATTTCCTTTAAATGCTATTTTGTAATGTTTAGATTATCATTATTTTCTAGCAATGTTTGTTTGTCATTCCTTTTAACTTGAGAGTTGAGAGAATTTTTTATTTTTTGTGATGAGAAGATATTTTGTTTCATAATTTTATTCTTCAGTTATATTTTATTGCATTGTGACTGTTGAATACTATCTCTGCTATTGCTACCTTTTGGAATTTAGTGAGCTTTTCTTTGTGGTTAGTTAACATATGGTGAGTTTTTGTGAGTCTCACTTTGGCATTTAAAAATAAATATTTGCTATATTCAGGAAATAGAGTTTGATATATACATATAGCAAATAAATTTCCTGATTTTTTGCAAGTTTAAAATATTTTTCTATTGTTTTTGTATTGCAACAACAGCTATGAAATTTGTTTGTCAGATATGAAATTATTGGGAAACACTTTCTTTCCTTGAGGACATTGCTCCAGCACTCCTAGGGTTGAAAATTACTAATTTATACCCCTCTCATGTAGCATAATCTTTTGTCTGGTTTTTCAGAGAGGATTATTTCTATATTTTTTTAAAGTCTAATACACGTTTCTGCAATAATTCTTTTTGTTAACTGTTATGTTTCTGTTTTTTTTCCCCAGGACCTACTGTGCCTTTAAACTTTAAATTCAAATATGAATTTCTGAAAATTTTCTTCAACAATGTATTCAATTTTTTGTTTCACTATTTTGATTTTGATTCTTTTCTTTAGAAACACCAATTACACGTATGTTGGATTGCCTTTGCCTATCTGTCATAACTATCGTTTTCTCTGTATTCATATTTAACTCTTTGTTCATTTCCATTTCGCTTTGCTTGCTTTCTTTATTCCTGCTCTTCTCTCTGTTATTGAATGTTAGGTAAATCTATTTTTTTATGTGTTGTTTTCAATTTATTTCTGTGACATTTTTCTTTTTCTTCTTCCATTATTTTCTGAGTTTTGTCCACTCATGATTTATCTTCTTTGATTATCTCACTTACCTTTCTTGAAGTCTTGTATCTCTATTTTGAATTGTTTTAATAACAATTTCTTCATTTTAATTTTTGAAATCATGGTGACATATTTTGTCATAAGTTTGATCTGTTCTGTGACAACAATTTTCTGATAAATTTTTTCTTTTTTGGTCTGCAATTTGTTTTTTTTATTTCTTTTTTTTTTTCAGGAGTTACTTTATTTCTCTTTTTCTCATTTTTATTAATATATAATTGAAAAATAAAACTGCACATATTTAAGTTGTATGATGATGTTTTGATATATGTATACATTGTGTAATAATCTCCACAATCAAGCTAATTAACATATCCATCACCTCACATAGTTACCATTTCCTTTCTTTCTTTCTTTCCTTTATTGTGGTAAGAACACTTAAGATATAATCTTCTAGCAAACTTCAAGTATACAATACAGTATTGTTAACTATATTCACATTGCTGTACATTAGATCCCCAGGACTTATCTTGCATAACTGAAACTTTGTATCTCTTGACCAACATCTTCCTGTTTCCTCCTCTCCTCCAGCCTCTGGAAACTACCAAAACTACCATTTTACTCTCTGTTCTATGAGTTTGATAATTTTAGATTCCACATATATGTGAGATCATGCAGCATTTCTCTTTCTATGTCTAGCTTATTTCACTTAGCATAATGTCCTCCAGGTTCATCCATGTTGTTGTAGGTAGCAGGATTTCCTTCTTTTTTAAGGCTGAATTATATAAATACATATATATATACCACATCTTCTTTATCCATTCATCTGTCAATGGACACTTAGGTTGTTTCCACATCTTGGCTATTGTAAATAATACTACAGTGAACATGGGGGTGCAGATATCTCTTCTAGATAATGATTTTATTTTTTTCAGATATGTACCCTGTAGTCGGATTGCTGGATAGTAAGGTAGTTCTATTTTAAATGTTTTAAGGGATCTCCATACTGTTTTCCATAATAGTTGTACTAGTTTACATTCTTATCAACAATGCGCAAGGATTTCTTCACATCCTTGCCAACACTTATCTTTTGTCTTTTTGATAATAGCCATTCTAACAGGTGTGAGGCAACATCACATTGTGGTTTTGATTTGCATTTCCCTGATAATTATTGACGTTGAGCATTTTTTCATATATCTCTCAGCTATTAATAAGTCGTCTTTGAAAAAATGTCTATTTAGGTCCTTTGTTCAATTTTTTTTTTTTTTTTGTGGGGAAGATTAGCCCTGAGCTAACATCCGATGCCAATCCTCCTCTTTTTGCTAAGGAAGATTGGCCTTGGGCTAACACCCGTGCCCATCTTCCTCTACTCTATATAGAACGCCACCACAGCACACTTTGCCAAGGGGTGCATAAGTGTCGGCCCAGGATCCAAGCCTGTGAACCCTGGGCAGCCGAAGCAGACCATGCGCAGTTAAGCGCTACACCACCAGGCCAGCCCCCTTTGTTCAATTTTTAATCACATATTTTTTGCTACTAAGTTGTATGAATTCTTTATGTATTTTGGATATTAACTCCTTATTAGATGTATAGTTCGCAAATATTTACTCTCATTCTGTAGGTTGTCTTTTCTCCATGTTAATTGTTTCCTTTGCTATGTATTTCCAGTTTGATGCAATCCCTCTTGTCTATTTGGCTTTTGTTGCCTGTGCTTTGGGTGTCGTATTCAAAAAATCATTGCCCAGACAAATGTCAAGAAGCTTTTTCCCATGTTTTATCCTTATAGGTTTATGGTTTCAGGTCTTATGTTTAAGTGTTTAATCCATTTTGATGTGAGATAAGGGTCCCATTTCATTCTTCTGCATGTGGCTATCCAGGTTTCCCAACACCGTTTATTGAAAAAACTATCCCTTTCCCATGTGTGTTCTTGGGACTCTGTTGAAGATCAGTTGCCTATAGACCCATGGATTTGTTTCTGGGTTGTCTTTTCTGTTCTGTTGGTCTACGTATCTGTTTTCATGCCATACTATTTTGATGACTGTAGCTTTGTAATATGTTTTGAAATCAGGAAGTGTGATGCCTCCCACTTTGTTCTTCTTGCCCAAAATTGCTTTGGCTATTCATTCTTTTGTGGTTCTTTGTCAATTTTAGGATTATTTTTTCTATTTCTGTTGAAGAATGCCACTGGGCTCTTGACAGGGATTGCATTGAATCTGTAGATCACTTTGGGTAGTACAGACATTTTAATGATATTAATTTTTTTAATCCATGAACATGAGATGTCTTTCCATTTATCTGTCTTCTTTATTTTCTTTCACCAATATTTTATAATTTTCAGTGTACAAGTCTTCCACCTCTTTCGTTAAGTTTATTCCTAAGTATTTTGTTCTTTTTGTTGCTATTGTGAATGGGATTGTTTTCTTAATTTCCTTTTTGGATAGGTCATCATTTGTGTATAGAAACACGACTGATTTATGTATTTGATTTTATATCCTGTACTTTATTGAATTTATCAGTTCTAACAGCACTTTTGTTGAGTTTTCAGGGTTTTCTACATATATGATCATGTCATCTGCAAGTAGAGATAATTCTACTTTTTCCTTTCCAATTTGGATGCCTTTTTTTCTTTTTCTTGCATAATTGCTCTGGCTAGGACTTACAGTACCATGTTGAATGGAAGTGGCAAGAATGAGCATCCTTGTCTTGTACTGGATCTTAGAGGGAAAGCTTTCAGTTTTCCCTATTGATTATGATATTCTTGTGGGCTTTTCATACATTGTCTTTATTGGGTTGAGGTAAGTTCCTTCCATACCTATTTTGTTGAGAGTTTTAATCATGAATTGTTGAACTTTGTCAAATGCTTTTTCTGTGTCTATTGAGATAATCATGTATTTTTTTTCTTTCACTTTGTTATATGGCATATCTCATTGATTGATTTGCATATGTTGAACCATCCTTGCGTCACAGGACTAAATCTCACTTGCTCATGGTGTATGATCCTTTTAATGTGCTGTTGAATTCACTTTGCTTATCAATCATGCCTGTTTTGTTTTTTAAATTACTGCCTTTAAATGAAGTGAGTTCTTGCTGAATCAATAATATGCCTGAGGCTTATGTGTAGGAAGGACCAACACTATGTGCTAGGCTAGCAGGAAAATTTCCTTATGTACCAAGATTGTGTTATGTGAGTTCTCTTAGTGTTTACTTCTTCAAAGCTTACCAAAATATACAATTGTAGGGTTGTTTGCAAAGTCTTTCTAGTCTTATAGCAATAACAATCTACATCTGTAAATGAGGCTTATATACTTAATTCTGCATTTCACTCTGCCTCCTCTGTTTTCCTTTTTCTTGGAACATAGCCAAATCTAGAGAAGTTCCCACTATCAGCCCACACATGGTGTTTCCATTGTTGTCAACAGAAGAATGCTCACTCAGCTTTTGCTGAGATTTTTCAGTCATAGGCATGTTCTCTACATGTCTTCCCACATTTCCCTGCTTTTGAACTCTTTGTGTTTTGGGATTTCAGATGTCTCTTAATTTCATTGAATATGGAGTTATGTTTTTTATCTGATTCTCCTTTTTGTTCTAATATTCTGCCAGAATGTAAGAATAGTGAAAGGATGGAGACCTCATTTTGTTTCTCATAATAAAAAAAAAATCTTGTTTTTAGTATTCTATTTAGATATTTTAAGATTAATTCTTTAAAATGTGGCAGTATAAATCCAGATTAGGTTAAGTTTATAGTTTCTGGATATTTAATAGAGTTATTGGTTAGGAAACTAGTTGTATTGATTGAGCATTAAATATGAAAGCAAATGAGAAAAATTGGATAAACTTTTGAATCTAGCTGCAAGGGAGATATATTATTGGAAAGAACATCAGGAATCTTTATGAACAAAAACATTATTTAATACACAATTTCTTTTGTTTTTTGTCACTTGGAGAAAGAAAGCAAGAATAGAGTAGGGGAACTTGGAGAAACACACAGGACATTTTCCTTATTAAGTCTTTAAAAGAAATAGTTGGCTTTCCTTGGTTTTGTGAAAATTGGGGTACAGGTAAATATGCAGTAGAAGGAACGGATGGTTGATGTCAACAATACTGGTTAGAAATTGAGGAACTAACAGAAAAACTTCAGATACCGAGCACATTACTAAAGATTCAGATTGAGATTCATCTACTCAGCCTTATTGCATGGAAAATGAGTTAAATAAAAGATAAAAACAATTTTTAAAATAGCATGATAAATACAATGGTCCTGCCTGTTGGAGGTAGTGCTTCTTCGTTCTTCCCCACTTTTGACGTTTCCTTCTGTATGAACAAAATCTCCATTATATAACATCAATGGTTTTCCTCTTCCCCATCACTTACTCTTTCCATGGGAGATGTAATGGTTTCTCTGATTGTTGAGTTAGAAGCAGGAAGTGGGAATGTGTAGCTCTTTCCTTTTGTGCTTTTTCCCTCTTGGTTATGAGCTACTCACAGGGACGGCCCTTCTGCTCTTCTCCTCCATGCTATAAGTGTTACAGCACATCTTTCATGGCTCTCCAAAATCTGAGGTTGTCCACACTGACTCATTTCAATGGGGAATGAAGAATGAAGAAGCATTTCCTCCAAACAGGCAGGATTTGTATGCCTCCCAACACTTCCTAACAGCTACCACAATGCCTGGATTATAAATGCTTAATAATTTTTACATGAATTAATAGCTAAATGTAACATGGTATATCTGTTTCTTTAAATGTTGCTCTAAATTGAAAATTATGTATTTTAATGGTTGTAATTACCCATAATAGTAATTATTTTATCTAGATATTTTATAGGAAATAGCACAATTAATGCACTTATGCTTATCTATCTCTTATAACCAAACTGCTAAACACTTAGTTGAACAGAACATACACTCACTGTCATTTATCTAGGAGCTGACTACCTAGATTAAAAAAGCATGGAACCAAAGAAAAAACATAAAGCGGAGGGAATGGTTGCATCAGACTAATCTTAGAAGGTTTTTTAAATAAAAACTCAGGTTCTAATATTGTGTCAAATTAAACAAGTAGAATGATAACATAATCGTAATGAGTATAATAACTGAGTCATCTATTCATTCATTTATCACTGATTACAACCTTTGTCCTGGGCACATTGCAAAGCTCCTGGGATACTAGTATAAACAGGACAAAAGTGATCCTGCCTCATGGCAGATAGATTTTAAAGTAGCCTCCACGATCCCTGCCTCTTGATATTTAATGCTGTGTGTAATCCCTGCCCCTCACATATGGGCAGGAAATATCTTGATTCAAACCAATAGAAGATGGCAAAGATTAAGGGATGTCACTCCAATGATTATGTTATATTCCATGATTATTTTACAGCATATAAAATTTCATCTTGCTAGCTGACTTATTCTCTTTCTCCCATGCTGGCTCTGAAGAAGCAAGCTGCCATGTTCTGACAGGATATATGGAGAGGGTCACTTGGCAAGAAGCTGCAGTTGACCTCTAGGAGTTGAAAGCAACCTTGAGGTAACAGGCAGCAAAAATTCAAGGCCCTTCATCTTACAGCCACAAGGAAATCAATTCTACCAACAACCTGAGTGAGCTCGGAAGTAAGTCCACTGCCAGTTGACCTGCCAGATGAGAATCAAGTACTTGCCAATACCTTGATTACAGCCTTACAGAGGACCCAGTTAGGTTGTGCACAAACTTCTGACTCATGGAAATTGTGAAATAATCAATGTGATTGTTTTCACTGCTAAGTTTCTGGTAATTTGTTATGCAGCATAGAAAACTAAAACATGCCCTAATGGAGTGAATTTTCTAGAGGTAACTATTTCTGTAATATAACTATCACTTATTTCTTTTCTTAAAGAAAAAGATGGTGGCATTTTTACCATCATTGTCAATGTATGGCAGAGGTATCTTAGCAAAAGGCTCACTGTTTTAATTGACTTTCAAGTAGGATTTTCCCGGGATATATTTATCACATTTTGTATTATGTTTGTTACATACAGCACAAGAGCGTAAATAAATATCTTGTTCATAAACTTATGAGAGTCTTATGCTTTCCTTTGCTAACAGTGTATAAATCATATTTAGCTTTAAGAAATATTGTTGATAGTGAAATTCTTTGGAAGTATTGCAGAAGTTATAATGATCTATTAGAAATTTAGCACAATGGAAGATAGGAATGTTGGAATCCCAAAAATGTGATGTTTCAAAAAAGCACTCTTTAATGAACATATTTCTCTTTAGTAAAGTTTTACAACAAGAAGCATCACTGAAGCTTTAGGCTTCCCTTTGAGCTCAATACATCTGCCTTTTGGCTCACTAGTTATTGTTCTTTCCATTGTTAAAAATGATATTGAATTTTAGGCTTCTCAAAATTTGCCAGAATTTCAATTCCAGGAAAACTCTCCCCATTTTAAAACCATAGGATTTGTTACCTTGTATATTAAAGATAAAGGGGTAGAATCTATGCTCTCTCAGTAGATAAGTTAATTCTAAGGGCCCCTATGGGAGTCTTCTTCATCAAGGGATGTTCTGCACCTGGTGGGGTGCAGTATATGTTCAACTCCAATCAGATTTACATCCTTGGAAAACAGCTTTAAGAACAACTTTCCCAAGATTGCACCAAGAATCAAGCTGGCTAAAGAATTTTAGCTCAGAGAGATGAATGTTAAAGTGACTCCTTTTCTATTACTTCTCTTTTCTATCACCACTTATCTTTGTCTATTTTCCTTTTTGGAAACCCTGGAATGGCCCTGAATCTTAGTAGTTTAGGCCATTATTTTGCACATATTTGAACCATGGTCTGTAAGAAATACATTTTGCATCATGAACAGTACACACATATATTTGTGAACGTAGCTAGATATAGAATTAGATAGGAAGAAATATAACTAAAACAACAGCTTCATAAAACAATACTTACTCTCACTATATGTTATGAAATATTTTCTGTCATATCCTATTCTATTTCATATTTTTAAAGTGCTGGTTAATACCCAATGCACTGACAAGTTATATTCTGCAGTTTTGAAAACATTGATTGAGACTAAGCCTATCCCAAGATGTGGAAATGCAACACGCGCAAGGGGCATGACTATGGATAATTGTTTTCTTCCTTTGCAGGCAGACCAGTTGGTAAGATGTGTGGGAAGTCATTAGCAGAGTCTTCAGGTAGGGATGGGTAGCATGGAAGATAAAGGTTCATTGAGGTCAAGGGTTTTGTTTTTCTTTCTTCTCCAGTGACTAGCAAATGATCCAACACAGAACTGGCATCAAGTAGATGTTTTTGGAGAAAAGATACAAAAGCAAGCAAGAGAAGAGGAAAAAGGAAGGAAGGAAGAGTGAAAGAATGAAAGAGAGAAAGAGAAGTCAGGCAAAAGAGAAAGAGCCTAAAGTTAAAAAGAAAAAGAAAAGGCGATAAGGAAGGAAGAAGGAAGAAAGGAAGAGCAAAAAGAAAGAATAGATTTAACAGTTGCTTTACAGTGAAAAATAGTGAAAAAATTTCTCTCAGTTTAGTAAGAAACTATACTTAAATTATCTACAACCAGAAGCCAATTTTGAAGTTTGAAATTATGCCAGACTTGCTACATTTTACTGGTTTAGTATTTAAGTATTGCTGCTGTGATTAATAAAGGCATTGTATAATGAGGTATTAAAATTTGCTTACATAATGTGAATATGCTGCAGACACTGGATGCAGAGATTGTGCAAAGTCTGAAAAGTTAACCAATTATAATGATGGTGATTAAATTTTCATGTTTGGATACAGATTTCAGGGGACATTGACTTAAATCATTTAGTTTTTAGCCTTACTTCAATTCTGAGTAGTAGCTTATTTTGGCTGAATTAGAGAGCTAAAGAAAGCAAACAAAGATAGAGTGACTATTCCAAGTTCATGAACTTCCTTAGTAGCACAGATTCAAGACCCAGATGCAGGACTCTTAGACTCTAAATCCACATCTCTTTCTAGCATACCATACTGTTTATGTCTGTATTATGTCAATAAAATGCCCATGTGAATATACTGCATATGTCTATCTTATTCTTTTATCTGTAACTCTGAATGGTATGAACTAAACAATAGAATATCAGATATTCTTACTTTAAAATTGACATGCTTTTAAAAAATGTAGTGTTGATAAATTGGATGTAATGTTTCTACTTAAGGGATTAAAAGAAAGTCCTTAGTATTGAAACTAGGTTGACAATAAAAACAGAAGAAAAATATTTACAAAATCAAGAATGAGAGAGGACATCATTACCAACCCTTCTCAAATTAAAGGGATTATAAGAGAATTTTATAGGCAGCCCTGGTGGTCTAGTGGTTAAGATTTGGTGCTCTCACCACCACAGCCCGGGTTCGGGTCCACACAATCCAGGGCTCACTGCTAATCTGCACACTTGCTGAACAGATCCAAAACAGCGTAGCAAAGGCTTTGAGAATTGAGCTACAATATAAGCCACTCTCCAAGTCCTAGACTAACCCCTGAGAGATGCATGTGCAGAACAGACCCGGAATAGCATAATAAAATCTTTGAGAACTGAACTACTGTATACACCACTTCACAAGTCCCAAACTAACCTCCCAGTAGCTCAGGTTTGGGACAGACCCAAACAGTATAACAAAAACTTTGAGAACTGAGCAAATATTGAGACCATCATCCACAAAAGGAGACATAGAACTTGAAACAGAACCTAAATGGATGGTCGCCTACTAATATGAAAGATTAACAGTCTCCAGAAGATGTTAACAGATCAAAGTCTCACAACATAATACTCAAAATCTCCAAGGTATAATCCAAAATTATCTGACATACAAAGAACCATGCAAATGTGACCATTTCTTAAGGAAAAAGAAAATTAACAGATACCACACCAATATAACATAAAATGTTGAAATTATCAGACAAACACTTTAAAACAGCTATTACAACCATGTTCACTGAGGAAATGTTAAATACTGTTCAAATGAATGGAAAGATAGAAGCTTTCTTCAGAGAAATAGAAATTATAATAAGTAGCAAATAAAAATTTGAGAAGTAAAAACCACAACATCTGAAATAAAAATTTTACTGGATGGGCTCAATAGCAAAATGAAAATGACAGAGGAAAGAGTAAGTGAATATCAATATAGATCAATAGAAATTTTGTCAAAGGTAAAAAGAACAGAAAAAAAAGATTGAAAATAAAGGAAACTAAGAGAATTAATGGCCAGCAGTCCTGCTCTAAAAGAAAGTCGAAAGAAGGTTCTTCTGGCTGAAGGAAAATGATACCAGAAGGAAACATGGAACTTCAGGAATGAAAGAAAAGCAACAAAAATAGAAAATATCTGAGTAAATATAATAGATTGTTTTTATCCCCCTAAATACTTTAAATATGTAAGAGTATTGAAAACAAGATTTATAACACTGTCTGGTTGGGTTTTCAAAGTTCAAATATGTAATTATATATAACAACTATAATATAAGTAGGAAGGGAAAAGGGATCCAAATGATTTAACGGTTTCTACATTTCACCAGAGGTGGTAAACTGTTAGCTCTTAGTAGACTGTGAAATATCAGGTATGGGTAATGTAAACCTAAAGTGCCTCCTGAAAAAAAAAATAGGAGATTGAGCCAGAAGTCTAAGAGGATACAAAACAGAATACAGCAAATATTCAAATAATCCAAAAGAATGCCAGAAAGGGAGAACAGAGAAACAGGAAACAAATAAAAAAATGTTAAACCTAAATTTGATTTTATCAATAACTATATAACATGTAAAAGGTAGAAACATATCAATTAAAAGACCAAGATTGTCAGAATAGGTAAAAAAAATAAAACCCAATTATATGTTGACTACAAGAAACTTTTATATATAATTGTGATGATATCGATAGCTTAAAAGAAGAAAAAAAAATTAACAGAAATAAAGGAATAAAGAGAGATATAATGTAATAATAAAAGGGTCAATTTATCATGAAGACATATAATCCTAGATGTGTATTAACCTCCCAACAGAGCTTCCAAATACGTGAAGTAAAAACTGATGGAAATGAAAAAGGAAAATCCACAATTATAATTGGAATCACTTCTCGGCCTTTTAGCTAAGACCAAGTGTAGGATAATGGGAGGCATCAACACTCCTTTCTCTATAATTGTTAGAACAAGCAGACAAAAGTCAGCAAGGATATAGAAAACCAGAACAACACTATCAATCACCTTAACCTATTTGCTATTTATAGAACATTGTGTCCAATGAAACAAAATACACATTGTTTTCTATTGCAATTGGATATTAAACAACATTAACCACATTCTGGCACTATAAAAGAGCAAAAAACAAACAAAAACATATAACCTTAGCAAATTTAAAATAATTGAAATGATACAAAATATGTTTTCTGAACAAAAGGACTTAAACTAGATATCAAAAACAGAAAGATATTTAGAAAATGCCCCATATGTTTGGAAATGTTAAAATACACTTCTAAATGACACATGGATAACAGTAGAGGTCTCAAAGGAATTAGAAAATATTTTGAAATGAATAAAAATGAAAATAAAGTATATCAAAATTTGTGGGATACAACCAAAACAGTGTTTTGAGAAACATTTATAGTATTAAATCTTACATTAGAAATAACAGTAAGTCTCAAAAACCAATTTCAGTTTATACTTAAACTAGAAAAATAAGAAAAAAATAAACAGAATAAGAAGTAAGAATGAGTGTTAACCCTCTCTGTTGCAACAAGATTCTTCCTGTATTATCAGTGTTCTTATCTCACAGCTGGAACTTATTGGTAATACGTGTGCTCATTTTGGCACATAAAGGGACAACAGGATGAGTTCACTGTAAAGGATAACAGAGTTTACTTTGAAACAGTAAAACCCATTCAGGCAGGGTAAGAAGTTTTCAAGGTAAGCAAGCATCCACAAAAATGAGTTCCCACTCAAAATTTGAGTGACTTAATAAATCTTCAAGTAATCTGAGCAAAATTTTATAACTAATAAAATATTTTAGCCATCCTATACTTGGCTAAGTTCCATGACCCAAACTTAAAAAAAAAAAAAAAAAAAGAACCATAAAACTTTATTTTATCCAGGGCCAGGAAGATGGAAGACAAATAGAGATTTCACTATGAAATTTTGCTTTTGTGGGTTTCGTATTTTAAGGATTTTTCAAAACTCAACCTCTCGGGATAAGTTGCCTTGGCCTCATGAGACATATATAAGCCATCTTGAGGAATAAGAATCTACCACATTTTTAAAATCTGCCTTCATTAAAAGAAATCTTCTTTTGAAAAAATCCCTGTCTCCCTAACGAATTACAATCCAGAGTTTTAATCCTCGCAGTTCAGAATTCTACTTCACTGTACAGCAAATACTTCCCATAACCAGGCTCTGTTTTTAAGAAATGATTAAAAATTGTATATCCGTTATTAAATTTCAACTCAGTCTTTTATATTTCTTCTCATTATATTTATCCTTTGCCTTCATTCATGCAATAAATCTCTCTTTAACAACTGTAATATACCAGGCACTGTTTCTGATATTGATAATACAGGAAAGAAGAAGATAGTTTAGTGAAGAAGATAAATAAATACTTGGAACAAAGTATGATGAGTGCTCTGTGTAGGCCTGAAGGTACTTGAAATCATGTGAAAGTAACTCTCATCCCAGACTGGGTGGGTTGGAGAATCTTCTCAGAAGAGATATATAACTGGAGTTTTTATGTGATGAAAAGGGTTTAGCTTTAGGTGAAGAAGCTCAGGCAGGGCATTCTGGGATGATAAAGAAGTGCATGCAAAAGGCATTGAAGTTTAAGAAGACATAACTTTGGGAGAACTATCTGCACGTAGTTTAGCCAAGCGAGTCGTATGAATTAGAGAACAGTAAGAAAGTGGGCAGGGCAGATAGGCAACGGCCAGATCAAGATTGAATTTTATCCTGAAGGTCATGGGAGGCAATGAAAAACTATAAGCAGGTAGATGATCTAATCAGATTTATACTATAGGAGGATCATTCAAGTGGCAGACAGAAAGAGGAAGTCTGCTAGGTGAGAGACTATTAAAAAGAATTTTGCAGTGTTTCAAGGAAGAAATGATTAAAGCCTAAATGAAGACAATGGCAGGAAGAATGGAGATAAAGAGCTAGATACTAGAGTTACTTAAGGTGGATAATTAAGAGGACTTAGGACCTGGTTGCATATGATTGGAGGTAAGGTGAGAAAAAAGATGGAGAAATGATTCAGAGATGATTTCTAGGTTTCTGCCTTGAGTATCTGGTTGATGGTAGCCTCATAACAGAGTAAATATTCAATATATGTATACAATCCCCGAATTCAGATTCGTTGTAGCAATCTGAGTTGGTAAGATCACCCCCCAGGAAGAAAGTGCAGAATGAGAGCAGAAGGCTGCCAAGAACAGAACCATGGAAAAAAGAGCAACATACAAAGAATGGAGGGAGAAGACGAGCTCACGAAGCGGACTGACAGTAATGTCTAGAGAGGTGGGAGAAATGGAACTCTGGAAGCTAAACAGGAGAGATTTTGAGGGGAAAGTTATAAACAGTATCAAACACTGCAAAGCCAAAAGGATAAAGATTGAGAATGTGCCATTTAAATTTAACAACTATGAAGTCATTCCTAAGAGCAGATTTAATGAAACATTGAAAGAAAGGAGCTTTACAACAACAAATAAAGAAGTGAAAGAAGATAAAGAAATAGAGATACAGAGTTAAGACTACCCTTTCAAACACTGGATTGTGAAGATAAAGAAATAGACATAGCTGTAGTTAGAGAGTGATGAAAGGTCAGAGACTGATTTTTAAGATAGGAGACATTGAATATGTTTATAGACTCAAGAGCATCAATGACATAATGAGAGACTGCTCAGAGAGGAGATAACTGATGGAGTGAGATCTCTGAGAAAATTGGAGGCAGGAGGTATAGGTAAACATCAGAATAGAGGTACAGGAATATTTTTCCATTGAGATGGTAGATTTGAGGTGGGATAGGAGAGAAGGGAAAAATGGGAATGATGAGTTCGCTGACTACCTCTAATTTTTCTGTGATTGAGAGAGGAGATGAGAATAGTTGAGAACAGAGGGTAGTCAGAGGCCTTAGTCTGAATGAAAAAGAGTCGACAAAGATAATATGGTGAAAGGGAATAGAAACATATGAAAACATTGCCTGACAACCTTGAAGACCAAGCTTCGGTCAGAGACCAGGAATTTGTAGTTGCATTAACTCACATGATTTGTTTGGTTTTACGTTAGTGGTGCTCAGTAGCCTAGAAGAAATTACAGATAAGGTAAGGTACAAAAGCTTTGGGTACAAAGCTTTTCTTGACAGGTACAATAAAAGGACAGGGGGACAAGAATGATTAAAGTATTAGTGAAATATCCTCATCAATACATTCTTTTTCCACAAATCCCCCTAAGTAATATGTTTTTTGGAATATCAGCACTGAAATATTAACTACTCCCTTTCTCAGCATATCTGAAATGCCAGACAAGCTTTTTTACCACAGAACTCTTAGGAAATTTAATTAACACACACGAAAGATTTAACATAACTCTGGGCTGGTACACATAGTGCAGAAACCCCTCCCGACTTGCATACAAAAATGTACAGACCATTCATTCAGAGGCTTTAAATGGTGTATGAGTCTGATGATGACAGCCATCTTTGGCCTTTGAGAGGGTTCCAAAAAAAACCAGTGAGAATTTGTTTTGATGCTTTTGCAGAAACACTAGTCCAGAATGATAGGAGACTGGATTCTCAAGGCCACTCCTCATGATAGAAGAGCAGTATGTCGATGGATCGAAAGTCCCAGGCCCCTCTAAGGATACTAGCCCAGAGCTTAATGACTCCAGGCTCAGGTTCATAAGCAACAGGACTAATTAGTTCCAAGGCCACTACCCCTATTTACCACTTCTTCATGTGTCCTAAATCAAAAGGGATGGGCGGTAACATCCCACTCTAAAAAGGATTTAACTTTTGAGGAATACAAATTAAATTATTTCTTTCAAAATCTCTCACTCACTGAACTACTCATGATCCCAGTATTTGGTCTGTCCTTTAGGGAGACATAGCAGCCTCATTGGGTCTATTCTGCCATTTCTTTTCTGTCTCCTAATAGCAGCAGCCTGCCTTAGGGACCTCTTAAGTGTAGATGATTTATGACTGCAATGAGTGTCCAACTTCCAGTCAGAGAGTTGAGCTTATCTTTCAAGCATCAGACACACCTGAGATGGTGTTATCTACGAAAGAAATCTGCATTTTGTGTGTGTGTGTGTGTGTGTCTGTTGCCAACTGTGTGTGGGAGGGGGCTTTTTGCTATGGATTTAAAATTCAGAGGACTTTGGTTTATACTCACGTACAGTTGCTTCTTTAATGGAAAAAATAGGGGATGAATCTCATCAATCTTAAGAGTGCTATGTACCACTCTTTCTTTTTACTCTTCTCTTACACACTTTTTCTTTCTAAATATTCAGCTAAAACAGGAAAAATCTACTGAGCTTGAATGAAGTTTTACTCTCTAAGATGCTACTGAAGTTTTGAAAATAGCTTTTTCTCCAAGGTAGTTGAAACCTGTCCTTTGCAATATAGGTATCACCATTAATTTCCTCCAGATAGAGATAATTTATAAAACTAGTTGAGTTGCTTTTATCCAGCATCATAGATATACATTCCCACCACCATAATCATAAGACATTTGAAAGGCCTCTCCTCCGTCATGTCACAAGCTTCTGATTCCAACTTTGGAGCTGGTGTATCTGATGAGTGGAATGTCTATCATATGCCCGGGCTGTAGTAGCAAGGGAGGCTGTGAGAGCCAGCATCCGACATTTTCAACTTCGATTGCAGGGGGCAGACTCTGCCATATAAAGTATATTTTCCAAATACAGGAAGAGGTTTCAAATGCTGGCCAAGAAGACTGACAAATGCCCTAAATGGTTGTTTTGAGGAGTAAATTAATTACTTACTTTTCTGTATATAAAGTGCCTGGTACATCAAGAAATGTTAGTATTCAGCTATCATAATATTATATACAGATTGTATACATATATATATACAATGAACATTGTAATATACCCAAAACATAAAAGATAGCACTATTGACATTTTGATAATATCTGAGATTGCAAACATTGTCTTCTTTTTTTCAGGCATAAACATCATGAACATTTTTGAATGGGCAAGAATTTGCTGCAGATGCAAAGGAAATGGGATTTCCAGATAGAACTAATGGCTTGAACTAAACAGCAGTTTTCAAACTTTAATGTGTACAGGAATCACCCAGACAGTTTAAAATTCAGTAAATTAGGGCTTGGCTCCAAGCATCTGCATTTTGAATTAGCACCTCACATTATTTTTATGAACATTAAAGATTTTGAAAATCACTGTTAGAAATCCTGAGACAAGACTATATATATTTATATCTACACATTTAAAGTGAAGACCTTTGAAGGCCTTTTGTCTCATCCTCTGGGAGGATTTAAGGTATATCAGCTGAGGTATATTAGCTATCAAGAAATAGTTGTTTGATCTTTTATCACATGTTAGATAAAGAGAAGAGGACAGAACATGGCCCAAAGTAAGGGCAGGAACTTTCATGTGCAAATGGAAAGGAGCTGAGTCAAGTTATGCCTCTTTTGTGGTTTTGCTGAGGCTGTGCTGATCTATATCCATGCTCTTTCTCTACCTCCACGGATGTTTCAAAGAGGGCTGGGGATATGAGGAAGAAGAGATATTTAAACTCTAGGTGGCGGTAGGAAAGGAATGAATATATGGAATATGTGGAAAGGAATATGGTATACTCTTTCCAGAATCAAGAATGCACAGACTCCAGATCCTGGCACTGTTTTCTCTTGTTAGAACTATTTTCATCCTGATTTGTTGGAAGTAATTGCTTTGACTCTGGTCTCATTCCACTCTAATTGATCCAAGGCTGTTGTCAGAGATTCACGGACATATATGATTTTGATCGTGCCTCTTTTCTGCTTAAGACATCTTCTTTTTGAGACCTAGCCCAAAATCACTTTCTAACATGCCTACAACCAAACTCATCACACCCAAGCATTTCATTTTTTAGATTATCTCCACACTTCCATATAAAGTGTATATTGCACGACCATTCTGACATGGATACTCCACTAGATTCTTATATGTAGGTCATATCTTCCAGCTAAGACCAGAAATTTTCAATGAAAATTTTCATTTATCTTCTATGTATTTGATAAACTTCCATTGCCTATTTAAGATCTCTGCGCACTAGTTTGGTTCTGTAATCAAGAGCCTATAGAAAGCAAGACTCTGGATGACCAATTATTTTCTGCCATACAGCATTTTAGTGAAAATAAGGAGTAAAACAGGGGTTGGTTGCCTCCAAATGAGCTAAAGAAATTGAGGAAAGAAAATGAGGAGCTCAGAGCTTTAAATTCCTAGTTCTCATGAGGGACCTGAAAATGTCTGTGTTTTCTCTAAAAGAAACTTCTATATCCTATAGCCTAACCCCTATAGAAATCTTAGTCTAGGGCCAAGTTTTCTAAAAACAAAACCCAGAGTAATCTGTGCAAGGCTAAGTTACAACACAAACTGAATTTCTGACATAATATGGTCTCTTTTGTTAAAGTTAGGTCACTAATTGGGCAGGAATTTGACACTGAAAGTTGGGGTGGGAACTTACAGGTAGATTGCAATGAAGTTGCATGCCTTGAACTTGAATGCCCTAAATTTTGTGGAGCCTTCTTTGGCATTAGAAGCAGCCTTTCCATCCCTGTCCAAGATAGTGTCTCCTTGACTGAAGAAGTTGCATGGTCTCCACTGAGGTAGATGTCTTGCACAGGACCCCTGATCCTCCTCAAAACCTACTACCACTATCTCTCTTGGCTTCTAGTGCTATAACTAGATTCACATCTCAGCAGGTCCCAAAGAATGAGATTCAAAGTATGACTCATAGAGATGTGATACACTCCAAAAGAATTGCATGATTTTGCCAATCTATACTGATAGAAGCCTGAGAAATATGTATAGTAATATCTCTTAAAAGTGTGGGATCAGGGTAGCAAGAATATAAAGATAGATGAGGCTGAAGTGATTAATGGACGTTCACTAAGCAAAGATTCCATATTTACTTAACTTGGCCTGTGCAGAAGACAGATGGATCTTAGACAACAACAGTGGATTATCACAAACATTATCAAGCAATTGCAGCTACTGTTCCAAATGTGGTTTCATTGCTGGATCAAATCAACACATTCCCTAGTACATGCTACGGAGCTATTGATCTTACAAATGTTATTTTTTGTATTGTTGTTAGTGCTGTCAAGCCAATCCTGACTCCTAGCAACCCTGTGTACAGCAAAGCCGAACCCTACCCAGTCTTTTTGCACCACCCTCTCACCTTCTGGCACTGTATCAGACCATGCTCTGCTGCTATTCATAGGGTGTTCATGGCCAATTTGTTTGGAAGTAGGTAGCCAGATCCTTCTTCCTAGTCTTTCTTAGTCTGGAAGCTCTGCTGAAACCTGTCCACCATGGGGGACTCTGCTGGGATTTGATATGCCAGTGGCATAGCTTTCAGCATCACAGCAACATGCAGCTGCCACAGTATGAATGGCAACCGGCAGACAGGTGGTGTGGTTCCCTGACCAGGAAAGAAACCCAGGCCATAGAGGTGAGAGCGCTGAATCTTAACCACTGGACTGCCAGGGCTGGCTATTTTTTGTATACCTGTTAGTAAAGACCATCAGAATACAAACTACTTTTTAAAGTAGTTTGTATTCAGCTGGTATAACCAGCAATATATTTTCACTGTCCTATCTCAGGGCTATATCAACTCTCAGCACTATGTCATAATCTAGTCTGCAGGGACCTTGATTGCCCTTTCATTCCAATGGAATCATGCTGATCCACTACATTAATGAAATTGTGCTGATTGGACTTGCTTAGGAGGAGGTAGTGGCCATTCTACACACGTTAGTAAGACACTTGCATGAGAGAGGGTGAGAAATAAATCTCAAAAGATCTCAGGAGTCTGCCACATCAGTGAAATCCCTTCCAGGATGAAGAACAAATTGCTGCATCTGGCCCCTCCTAACACTAAGGAAAAGACACACTATCCAGTGGACCTCTTTGGATTTCTGAGGCCACATATACTTCATTTGGGCATGCTACTCTGACCCATTTAATGAGGGACCTGAAAGCTCCCACTTTTGAATGGGGCCCTGAATAAAAGATGTCTCTACAACAGGTATAGGCTGCCATAAAAGCTATTCCACCACTTGAATTATATGACCCAATAGATTTGATGATGCTTAAAATGTTAGTGGCAGATAAAGATGCTGTATGGAGCCTTTGGCAGACTCTTATAAGTAAATACAGCACAGACCTTTAGGGATTAAAGCAACGCCACACCATTCTTTGCTCGTAACTATTCTCCTTTTGAGAAACAGATTTTTGGCTTGTGATTGGGCTTTAAAAGAGACTGATCACATGATCATGGGCCACCAAGTTACCTGCCAGTTATGAACTGGGTGTTGTCTAATCCACCAAAATATAAAGTTGAGCTTGAACACCATCATAAAATGGAAGTGGTATAGATGAAATGGGGTTAGAGCAGGCACAGAAATCACAAATAAGTCACATAGGCCCTATTCCTACGATTTGCCTTCTTTCTCTCAACTTGCACCTATGGCTCGCATGAAGTTCCTGCAGCCAGCTGACGAAGAAGAAAAAATTCCTGGTTTGGTTTATAGATAGATGGTCCTGCACAATATACAGGCATCCCTTGAAAGAGGACAGCTGTAACCTTATGGCCCCAATCTGGGACAGCTCTGCAGGACTGTGGTGAAGGAAAAACCACACCAAGTGGGCAGAATTTTGAGCAGGGAACCTGCCCATCCATTTTGCCTAGAAGGAGGAAAACCATGGGCTATGTGGCTGATGGTTTGGCTGGAAGGTCAGGGAATTGAAAGAAACACAGTTGGGAAGTTGGTGACCAAGAAGTCTGGGTAAGAATCATGTGGGTAGATCTCCATGAACGGGCACAGAAAGTGAAGGTATTTGTGTCTCATGTGATACTCATGAAAGGATGACCTCAATAGAGGAGGAGTTCAATACACTGTAATCAGGTGGACTGGATGACTACTTTCTGTGGATGTCAGTTAGTTTCCTTCTCCAGTCCCCTCTGTTATAGTCCAATGAGCTTGTGAAGAAGGCAGCCATGACAGCAGGAACAGGGTTAGGTGTGGCCTCAGCAACATGGCTTCTACTCAATTTGGAAATTGGCCACACTGCAAATTTGCCATTTAGAGAATGGAATTTGGCAACTTAGCTTCTGGAAACTTGCTTTTGGCAAACAAGGGTTTAGCAAATGGACCCACAGGCAACAATAAGTGAGTCACGAAAGCCATAAGAGAATATCAAATGTGTTATTCATCATCTCGAGACCATGATTACTAAATTTATTTGACTTAGGAACCTTACACCTCAAAGCCAATATTTGCAGAAAGAATAATTCTCAGAGCTTAACCTAAAACTATTTGCCTATCTTTTGCTATGGGGAAAAAAATGTACATACTCAGTTGTTAAAACAATGGGAAAAGCCGCATTTGAGACTGTGACTGTATATGTATTGAGAATTTTGTGGGGGCACATTTCTGATTTGGGGTTAAGAAAAGTTCTGCTTCTCTGTCTGCAGTCCTTTTTTATGGCTTTCCATAGACATATACGGAGAAATACATTCATACTTCAAACTATCTATACACCCAGTATGGAATTTTATTTTTATTTCATATAACAAAGTGTCTCCTGTTGACAAGGATTGATTGTGAGGGAGTTCATTACCCTCAAGGAAGTGGGGTCTGGCCCAGAATAAGAAAGTCCCCTCTGCAGAGAGAAGAGAGAGCTTTTGCTTCAACCTTTCTGGCCATAATGTGTATGAGTCCTCAGATCCCGAGGCAAGACGAAAGAGTTTAGTGCTTTCAGGAGGAGAGAATCAGACCCAGTAGCAATCAAGAGCACTGTGAAAGGAAAGGAACATTGCCCTGAAAACATTCCTGCCATGTAACCACCAAACGTCAGAGGTGCAAAATCTTGATGAAAATCCCTTTTTTTCCCTCATGTAGCAGAGAATATCTCTCTTCTTGTCATAGTAATTTGTTTATCCCATGGCATTGAATGGTAAATTTTCTTCCTAAAGGGACATTTCATGGTTATTTCTCTTAAGTTGGCTTCTCTAAGCTTTTCTAAACTACGTAATCACCTGCTTTTGAGTCTCCATGGGGAAAACCCAGAGCTCAAGTGAATGCCTTCCTTGGGTTTCAGAGCATGTTGGAACAAAGGGTATTTTATTTTCTGGATGCCTTTATAACAGTCATTTGTGAAAATTCATACATGACTTAGAAACAATTTTTAGAATCCTCCTTCTAATTAAAAAAGGAAATTTGTAAAGAAGCATGAGTAATGATGATGGCAGTACAACTTTTTTCATTAGCTTAAAGCTAATGAGAAGTTTTCACTACTTGACCAACCAGACATAGGGCTTCATATCCGTGAGTCTATATTCAGTAATGATGAATGTTTTCTATGACAAAGCACCAATTTTTGTCGGGTTTTCCTTCATGGGAAGTACCAAAAATTTGTAGAACTGGACAGATTTAGGCAAGTATGATAGATTTTTTTTTTAAATGATCACAAATTCTTCCCCTCCTTGCATTAACAATTTTGTAATGTAACACCTTTGCAATGTAGTGCCCTGCAAAGTGATGCTGCAGATTCTTCTAGATAGAGGAGCCTGTTTCTCCAGTCTTTGAATCTGCATGGGCCATGTGACTAGCTTTGACCAATGCAACATTAGTGTACATGACACAAATAGAGACTTAAAAGGTACTTGCACATTCTTCTCTTACCTTGGTGCTCTTAAAAGCCTTCTGCCACCATGTGAACAGGCTCAAGCTGGCCTACTGGGGGATGACAGATCCATGGAGGGAGGTCATCCTATAGTCGAAGCCGAGGTCCCAGATGTGTGAGAGAGTCCAGACAAGAAGAGTTGAACCTGGCCCTGATCACAAGGACTGCCCAGCAAACCTAAACAAATTGTCAACACACAGAATTATGAACTAAACAAATGTTATTCTTTAAGCCACTGAGTTTTGGGGTGGTTTACTACATAGCAAAAGTTAACTGATATAGCAAGCAACTCGTTGTCTCAGTTAGTTAGAACATAGTGCTTATAAGTCTATGGTTCAGGGTCCAAAATTTCTAAAGAGACAAACTCTTCAATAGCCATCGTCTGTGAACTAAAAAAAAAAATGTAGGGCCACAATTGGAGGCACTGTAAAGTACTACCTCTATGAAATAAAGTATGGCCCTTGAAATCAGACAGACCTGGGTCACATCCTGGCTCTGCTATGCTAACGAGCTAATCATTTCATTTCACCCTGTAAGATCAGATTCTTCATCTATAAAATGGAGATGTATAGGTAATAATACCTCCCCTATAGAAATTTTAAGTGGATTAAAAGAGATAATATATATCATCTGTTTGTATGATGCCTAGTAAATAGCAATTAATTAAGTTGTAGATACACCGTCACACAAATATAACAAATGAGCAGCCAAGAAGAGAGATAATACATAATATAAGTCCCCTTTGTAGGCAACACAACTGCAAGGTCTATGCTGTGCTCCCCGGAAACTGCTAACATCCCTGGCTCTTATAGAGAATAACACTCTTCTTTGGTGGCCACGTTGAAATGATCTCCTCTCCACAAGACTGTGAAATCCTTGGCTCCATACTGTATTCCATCCCCTTTCCCTCGTTTCTCCAAAGCTGCCCAGAGACTACATGCTATTCAGAGTCCCCCACTCAGGCACCTGGCAAACTTATCTTCACCTAAGCAGGTCACCACTCTGTGGGACAAATTTCCTGCTCTGCTCCCCTCAGTAGTCCATTCAGCCTTACACCCACGACCAATTCCTAGTTTCATCACTGAAATTAAGAAAACTAATCTATTATAATATCTGGTAATAAAACATGAGTTACTCCAAACCCTCTCCTAGGGAACATATTTGTATCTTAAGTGTTTTCAGGAATCCATGTCTTCAGGCTGGGAAGCTGGAGGCCTCAGGCAGGCTTGTGTAGGGAGGGTTTGGCCCACTCTCTTTGGGTGGCTTACATGTTGTTTTAGTCACTTGGCCACTGCCTCTGTCACTCTGAATTCTGAGATTTAAGTCAACAAGAAAACTCACGTGAAGAAGAGTTTCTCTGTAGAACAACCCACAACAAGTCCTGCCAGACAAAGTGGTTTTTGGTGTGACTTCCACTTGACTATAGCAAACATATTTTACAATTGAATTCTCCAGTGGATTTGGAGATTGCTTTTAGTAACTGTTTTTGTTAAAAGCATAAAGGTCAAAACAGGTTGAATATGGCTGTCCCTGATTTCTTACAGTATATTGAAAAATATATGTTTATTGAAAGAAAAACACAGAAAATATGCCTCTATGCTACGAATGGCAGTAAATCCTTAACTGGTAAAGTTACTCACAGTTTTCGACATCTTCCTTCCTGTCTAAAAGTGCTTCTCCTATATTTAAGATAGATCCTTATTACAGCAAGTGACAGACAAGGATGATCAAGAGGAAATGCAGGAGGAAAACTACATGGAAGAGTACCAAAGCAGAGACCGATACCCAACCTCCCCTACCATCCCAAGGGCATTTCACATTGGAGTCCACATCAAATATCTAATTGGAAACAGCAGTGAGCAAAGGAGAAACTAGACTCAGATGCATTTTAATTCAACTGGCATGGTTCCTGTGTTCCAAAGCCTGCCCTTTTGTTCTCCTTCAGCGGCAAAAGCTAAGGCAGCCCTGCACCCAGCTGATCTGCACAGCTCCACAGTGCAGTGTGAAACCACGATAACCGTCTGCACTAAGGCTTACTTACGTGCCAGCCTGCCACAGAAGTGCACAACCTAGAGCTTGAGCCAAAACTCATGGTTACGACATGGAGCTTCAAGAGAGATACTGTGAGGATGAAAATTTATATTTTCATATAAGATAAGTAAGCACACTGTTAGAGCATTATAAGGCATTAACTAGGTTCATGCAAATTTCTGTTCATATTAATCTAGAGTACAGAAGTTAGAACCCTGTGGGAATGAGATAGATTTTCAAATTTGGGGCAAAAAGCTCAAAGCATGAAGTGAATTCCAGGGAAACAATAAGACCAGTACTGTTGTCCAGAGTTCTGAACAGCCGAGGGCATAGCCATTGGGTTCTAGGGCTGGGACAGGGAAACACAACATGGGCTTGTGTCTTAATCCATTCAGGCTGCTATAACAGAATGCTGTAGACTGAGTGACTTAAACAACAGAATTTTATTTCTCATAGTTCTGGAGGCTGGGAAGTCCCACGATCTGAGTGCCAGTCAACTCAGGTCCTGGTGAGAGTCCTCTTTCTGGCTTTCAGACAGCTATCTTTTTGCTGTGTCCTTACATGATAGAGAGAGAGAGAGAAAGAGAGAGAGAAAGAGCTCTCTGGTCTCTTCTTATAAGGGCACTAATCCCATCAGGAGGATCCCACCCTCTTTACCTCATCTAAACTTTACCTCCCAAAAGCCCCTCTTCCAAATATCATTACATTGGAGGTTAGGGCTTCAACATATGAATTTGGGGCAGAGGACATAATTCAGTCCATAGAAGCCTAGAACATCTTATGCCAGAAAACAAGGAAGTGCTCAAAGGACAGATACATGTCAAAAGAATACAAAAGACAACTTGAGTGGGTGCTCACTGGCCGATCAGGGACATGTTGAGCATAAAAATAAATAATTATAATAATGGATTATAACACATCTAATGAAATATCATAAATCCACGTGTGTTTAAATGAATAAATGAAAAGTTTGACAAACAATGAAATATTCACAGTTTCAAAGTACTTCCCCACAAAATACTGTAGAGTGAGTAGCTTTACTATAGAGGCATCACCTTTATCAAGTGATCAAAGCAAATATCATCAGTGATGGGACAAATTGAAACCATGCACTACCTGAAAGTATGCCAGAAAAGTGAACACGACACCATTTCTGTGATATTCCAACCTAAGAGGCATAATTCTAATCTAATCATGAGGAAACATCAAACAAACCCAGACTGAGAGACACTCTAAAATATAAACCAGTGTGTAATCTTCAAAAAATGTCCAAGTTATAAAATCAAGGAAAAGTTGAGGAATTGTCTTAGACTGAAGGAGACTAAAGAGACACAACAAGTAAATGCAATGAGTAAGTCTGACCTGACTCCTTTTGCTACAAAGGACAGTATTGATCAATGGGCAAAATTTGAATGGGGTCTGTGAATTAGAGTGGTAATGTATTGATGTTAATTTCCTGATTTTGATCACTGTAGTGTGGCTATGTAGGAGAAAGCCCTTATTTTTAGGAAATATCTATCAAAGTACTTGAGATTGATGGGGCATCAGGTGGGCAACTTCCTCTCACATGGATCCAGCAATATCTATAGACATTGTCAAATGCCTCTGAGGGTGGGGCTTAGGGGGCCAAATTGTCTCCAGTTGAGAACCACTGGACTAACCCAACTAGAACAGGTGTTACCTGGGATCCACTTAAATGTCTTTAGTCCTCTGCTGTAAAACTACCTAGAAACTACCAGCTTTGCAGGAAGTCATGTAATAATCACTGCAAAGACAAATGGACTATATAAACGTCTAACATCATCCAACATGTTAATTTCTTTTCCTTGATACATATACCATCAGAACTTGGTGTGTGTATTGTCCAACTTCTTCATTTTACATGTGAAGGATCATCAATTTCTTTTTTTACTTTTGACAGCAGCTACCAGGCCAAAATGTGCTCACAGCAGAGCATCTGGCTCAGTTAGACTTCCAGTGGGACTTTTTCAAAGGCCTCCTTCTGGTGTATTTGTATGGATAAACAAACTAGTTTTAACTTTACTTTTGCTATTTTTCAATGTATCATTTACTATTCCTCCATTAGAGATTGCATTCCTTATTTATTTTCCACAGGCTTACCTATTTGTTCTTATGTTACCAATGGGAAGTGTTAAAAATTGGGTGACATACTGAAATGCTTACTTTTTCGCTAGTCCTATGATTACCTATGAGGAAGCTATGATAGATAACACAATTTTCAAAGGTTGAATATTTCTTCTGAAGAAAAGCAACAGAAATTATATTCTCTCTGAAGCTAAACATTTATGTATCCAAGGATGAAGCTGTATGGGAAATGTTGATCAGATACAGTAATTCAAGAGATACTATAGTCCTGAATCTTCCAAGAAGTGTTGGGGCCTTCTAAATCAATACTCTTATCTGAATCTCTAACAGCCAAGCAGTGTGACGAGAACAATTAACAGGTCATTTCTCTGATCAGGATCTTTTGTCCTTCTCAATGGGGAAAATGCCATTCCAGCCGGAGTCATTTCTTGTAATCAATACCAGGCGTTTCACTCTTCATTTACTTACCTAACAGTTATTTACCCAGCAATTCACCTATTTGCCCAACATTGTGCTAGGTGCTATGAAGAAGTCTGAGATGGAGTTCTCACAATTTAGTTGGTAAACTACACCTGAAAGACTAAGCAAGATCACAAAATCCCAGTGCTCACAGCAAGTACCTAGGATTGTAAACCAAAGAAAAATAAAAGTCTGGACATAGTTTTGATAAGAGAAAGGGACTAAAAGAAGAGGAAAGTCCTTGGACAAAAGCTTAAGTGTCATAAAAAGAGACTCTGTTATAGGCTAAATGTTTGTGTCCCCCCCTCAAATTCATGTATTGAAGCTCTAAGCTCCAACATGATGGTATTTGGAGATGGAGCCTTTGGGAGTTAATTAGGTTTAAATTGGATCATGAGAATGGGACCTTCATGATGGAATTAGTGTCCTCTTAAGAACAGGAAGATCTCTCCCTTTCTCTCTCTCTCTCCACATGCACACAACAAAGAAAGACCACATGAGCACACAGAAAGAAGACAGCTGTCTACAAATCAGAAAATGGATTCTCTCCAGGAGCCAAACATACTAGCACCTTGATCTTGGACTTCTCAGTCTTTGGGACTGTAAGAAACAAATCTCAGTTACCACCTTGTCTATGGTATTCTGTTATAGTGGCCTGAGCTGACTAAGACTCTCCCTCCACAGTGTAAAAATTTCTGCTTTTGTCACTGTCACTCTTGTAGTGTTATATATGTCTCCTGTACTCTTGTAGAATAAGAAAGGCCGTATGGCTGCCTTTATTCTTATAATGATATTATTGGCTTTAAAAGCAAGTGACCTTTCTTTGGATCACAACATGGAATATACATGGTACAAACAGCACACAATCCCCTGTTAACACAGCTAATGAAGTTAAGGTTGGTTTCTTAATTTTATTTGCCTTTTCATTCTCTCAACATCAAGGAGAAGAAAATTAGATCAAAATTAATGTTTAGGCTCAAGAGACATTGGACTTCATGCCTACTCTCTTTATTACTTCAAAGGTAATTAAGTATGTTGACTTCAATAAATGTACCTTCTGCTATGCATGCATCGATTTCAACAATAATGAGTTTGCATTCATTATAATTTATTTTAGCCAGATAATTAATACCACTCTTGTTTATTTCTTCAATCATGAGAAAGAATGAATGTTTGCTTACTTGTTTGCACATGCTGATGATTCAATGGTCTATTGTATGCTGCTAAATTGCAGTATAAAATAAGGTGCAGGCCAAATGAGAGCTTCAAATCTTCCATCATTGATCTCCTGCTCAGGCCCTAGAATACAGAAACCATTTTTTAAGAAGACCCGGGTTCATTCATTTATTCTAAGCAATGTGATGGGATTCTTAAAATCACTAAGCCACTAGGTGGGCATCTTAAGAATAAACAATCATATTTTTAAATGCCTAAGATTCACCTTGAACTATGGTCTTCAGCCTCATAATTTTATTTTGCTATTGGGGAATCCAGTTTTTACCAAATTTGTAATTTGTTATATAGCTCTCATATCTTCTTCCCCTGCATATTTACTCTACCTGGTTGCTTCTGGTGTTTTAGCCCGATTCGCTTTTCCCCACTTCACAGATAAACTCTTGCCTCCCTTACTGGATCACTTCCCTGTTGGATTTTGATAAGTTAATATACAAAAAGGAAAATCCAAGGGGCAAACTTCACCTTTCAATTATCTACCAAAGACTTCCTTTCCTCTGTGTATTGGTGTATTAGTCAGGATTCTCCAGAGAAAATAAATATACATATATATTTTTATTATATATGTTATATATACATTATATACATTCATTATATGTAATTCAGTTATAATGAATATATAAAATATATCATATATCATATATATAAAATGTATATGATGTATTATTGTATATATGATATTGATATGATATTTTATGATTATACATATATGATGTTACCCAGCAATACACCTATTTGCCCAACATTGTGCTAGGTGGTATGAAGGGATTTATTATAAAGAATTGGCTCACACAATTATTGAGGTTGAGCGGTCCCAAGATCTGCAGTCAGGAAGCTGGAGACCCAAGAGAGCCAATGTGTAGTTCTAGTCCAAGTCCGGAGGCCTGAGAACCAGGGAAGCTGACGGTGTAAGTTCCAGTCTGAAAGACGGCAGGCTTGAGACTCAAGAAGAGCCAAAGTTTCAAGGATGGAAAAGATCAATGTCCCAGTTCAAGCAGTCATGCAGGAGGAATTCACTCTTAGCCTTTTTGTTCTAGTCAGACCTTTAATTGATTGGGTGATGATGACTTTTTGGATTTGACAATGAAAGCAAAGGCAACAAAAGCAAAAATAAATAAGTGGGACTGCATCAAACTAAAAAGCTTCTGTACAGCAAAGCAAGCCATCAGCAAAATGAAAAGGCAACCTACGGAATGGGAGAAAATATTTGCAAATCATATACACCAAACATCTTTAGAAACTCACACAAATAATGAAAGAAGGCATTTTCTAAATATCTGCATCTGTGTGACTTTTGGCAACAATAGCTTGTTCTAGATCATTGACAATGTCCAATAGAAATTTCTGCAATGAGAAAAATGTTCTATAATTGCCCTGTCCAATAGAGTAGCCACTAGTCACATGTGGCTATTGAGCCCTTGAAATGTGGCTAGTCCAACTGAGAAAGTGAATTTTTAATTTTATTTAATTTTAATTAATTTAAATTTAAATAGCCACTTGTGGCTAGGGCTACCATTTTGGATATCACAACTCTAGATGATACAATATTATTTTAAAAGTTGGTTAAATTCTCAAATATCCAATACTCAGATGTGTGAACACTTCCTGCTGACCTTTCTATATAGGAAGAAAAATATCAAGGGAAATGTGAATGATAGATAACTTGATGATTTATATATTGAGCTTAGGTTTGGGTTTTTGAGTATTGACTTCAAAGGGCCACCAAAATGTAAATTAAAGATGCTTAATTCCTTTCCTGCTTCATGCATAGCCACTCTCAAATTGTTCGAATGGGCTCACTTACTTCAATCAGAGAAGCTAGACATTGGATCCTAAACACGAAAATGCACTCCCCTAAGCCTCAATTCATACGAATAACATTTGTATTTTACTTGTAGTACTACATTAAAAGGAATAGCTATATAATAAGCCTCCTACAGGTATGAAAGAGGTACCTAGAAAGAGAATTCATTTCTACCATTGTAGTAGGACACTCTTCATAGAAGCTCACTATTCTTTCATGAGCTCAAGGGTCTCCCTGCCATATTACAGAGCTGCCATCTTCCACATCCATCGCCTTCCATTAGGGATGAGGGATGAGCTGGAACAGAGTGCATAGTCCTCAGTAGGAAGCAGAGCATTACTACTGGGCAGATGGGCAGGGAACACAAAGATTAGAGAAAACAGCATTATTACTGTGCCAAAAAGGTCATAGTTCAATAATCTATGGCAGATAAGGCCAGAGGGTGCATTGAAAGAATGGATTCCTAGTACATTTTCCAAATATTTTGAACACCATATAGATTATTTTTCATTCTAATGGCAATACATAAACGCTACACTAAGCCAACAATGCTTACTCTCAAATATACTAGTCATCTCTTGATCAGATTTTCCACCTCTAGAATAAAATATTTTCACACATAATATCTAATTCTTGAGAATTTCTACAAACATGTAGATAATTCTTGGAGTGCTTATAGATGCCTTAACAAATTTTTAATAGAAAAGAAATAGATTGATTGCAATACACAATGGCCAAAGGAGAACAATTCTGCTGCTAACAGATCTTTAGTTCAAAGACATTCTTGTCTTAGTAACTCAAGGTAGACAGATGCAATTGTATGCTTTTTCTCATCACATGAAGAATATCAATGATCCTTGTGTCCACTATAAAGTGCTGTCAATATCAGCTGGAAATTTGTTCTCTCACATCCTCAAGTAATAAATACATGTTCAGGAAACACCAATTTAGTCTCGGGGTCAAAATTCTCTATTAAATCATGCAAATAATGTGTTTCTTTGTGGAATGCATTTTATTGACTATTTTTTCACAAGGTCTAAATAATTTTTCTCCTGAAAATTTTCAGAGTGATGCCAAGAGTCCTACATCTACTCAAATCATGTATAAATCCATATTTGTGATTTTTCACTCTCAGACATATCAAGAATATAAAAATTCTGCCATTAGGTCAAGCCAAAGTCAACTGTCAAATACAGAGATTGAAATGTCCATTTTAGTCATGTTCTGATGCTTCATATAGAACAACATGATGCTCACATAGAATAAAATATGTTTATTTTCCCCCAGCAAAAAGCTCACCTTTTGCCTGAAAATCAGAGATATGTGCAACTATTAAAGTTTTTGCAGAAGTATCAATATGTGCTAGAATGCTATGAATTAAGCTATAGAGCAAACACATGTATTTATGCAGTATTTATGGTAACTGTCTTCACTGTAGACTGTACATTTTCATCTATAGTGGTAGTTTTATCCCATTCTTGAAAAACTTTCCTTATTATTCTCGATTTTACACCTATTCCTCATTAGTTCCAGTATTAAGTTTGGGTCTAGGCCAGGGTTTCTCAATCTCAGCACTGTTCACATTTTGGGCTGATAATTCTTCATTGTGAGGGCTATCCTGTGCACTGTAAGATGTTTAGTAGCAACCCTTCTTCTACCCACTAGATGCCACTAGCACCCCCTCTCCCCAAGTTTTGACATCCAAAAAGGGCTCCAGACATTTTTGCCAAAGGCTCCCTGGAGGTCAAAATCTCTCAGTTTGAGAATCACAGTCTAGGCCTACTGGACAAATGCAGGCAGTTATACTTTGCTCAGCAAACCTGTTAAAGATGTTACCAGAGATACTTATTTTGAGTCAGCTGTGATCTTTGGCGTATACTTAAATGTACTGTATACCCATGCAAATTGAAGGTTTAGATAACAGAAACTTTGAGCATCACTGTAGGAAGAAATCCACAATATTTAGGGAAGGCTCTAACTTTACCGTTCTTCACTGTCTTTTGGCCTATGCAATATTTTATAAATTTCTGATAGTCTTTATTTTCGTTCCAAATTCTAAAACCTCTCTAATGGGTCCTTCAGTTTCCTTTGAGAGGAGTTTTGTGAAATTTCCTTTTTAATGACTTGAGTGAAATATTCTATCAACATGGACTGAAAAAACTCTTCTTATTCACATGAGGATAAAAATCTCCATGAATTTATTTAGGTTTTACTTTCAATTGTTTCAAGTAATTTAGACGATCCCGCCCATTCTTCACAAGATTCAATCATTTTATGAGCCAAGCTTCTGAGAGAATTTGTGGTCAGAATATACATTTTACATGATCTGGATGGAATGTTGAAGCAAGTTTGCAAGTAATAATTAATCACTTTTCAATGTTTATGTATTTTGAATTTCTTAATTATAATATCCACAGATTGTAGCAGAATATGGACATCGCTGTTAGAACAAAGGGTTTTGGAAAACTTGTCTCAGAAATGCCTCAGTAGCCCTTCAGCTTCCAGTACAAACAGGCAAGTCAATGATGCAATTTCTCCTGCCTCTCTGCCTCTACTTCCTCCCTCCTCAAATGGTCACCTGGGCAGATGAGAAAGAGTCGGTATCTTCCCATAACTCCTTCCTTATGGACCAACAATTTATTGTAGTCCATGCCGAGAAAGTTTCAATAAGAAGTAAGTGCCACTTTCTGCTAGAGGTATGACATTTGGAAGTTCGTCAATGTTGGAAAAGTGCAATAAACCTAAACAAAACCTGGACGGATGTCAAAACACTAAAATTTTAGCATCATTCTTGTTGCTTTCTTCCAATTGCATAAAAGAACAAATCAGCATTTTTGCTGTTCTTTAGAGATTCCTTTGAACTTCCTTTGAACTAACCGGATTACATTAACAGGTTCTATTACACAGTCCGTAGCCATAAGGCAATTGATAGTTACACAAATAATTCCGCTAAAAAAACAAAACACCCTGTAATCTCCAGTCGCAATCTGTAAAGCAATAGACAAATACTTAGTTTTAACTATTTTAAATCAACAGCTGGCGTTATTTTATAAGCTCATTTCTTTCTCCCTTTTTTGTTCAAATTATAATTTGTCTAAATTTTAGTCTTTTATTAAAATTCTGTTCAATACCTTATTTTGAATTATTTTAATGGCATTTTTGAAAATATTTTGTTTTATTCCTCTTCAATGTAAAGTGTGATGGGGCAATCAGCTTTCTACTTTTTTTTTGTTAGTAGTTGACTTTGGGAAAGAAATACAGTTTTTATAATATGATCTGAGTCTTTTATTCAGATTTTTAGACAGCTTCCAAAGAGAGTTTATAGCTTCAATATTTGCACTGATAGAGTCCATGTTTTTCTAATACCACTTACTCTCCTTCCAACTCTCCATGTTCCTGCTGCTGACCATTTTACAAAACCAAAGCATAAAGTAAATATAAATTTATCTGGTCAAATATACAGAAAATTCTCCTTATAGAAAAATGTGTTTGGGAAACTGACTCATAGTCTACTGGAAAGTTAAATCCAATTTTTTACGTAGATTTTAGACTCTTGCTTTTATTTAAACTTGACATTATTTCTCTCTAATTTTGAACTTGTGGCAAAAGTTAATTTGAGGTAACTTTTAAAAGTTTACATTAATCGAAATTATACAGCGAGATGTGTTGTCAAAAAGATTCAGTGTTGGACCTAAGAGAAAAGATTTCCAAATGTTGCACAAGTTGCAAATCTAATGTGCCTTATGACGTGTGCAGCTGGGTGGTGGAGGGCTCCAGGTGCACAGCAGGTTTTGATAACAGTGTGATGGACTTGAGCAGGAAAGCTAAAGCCAGTCTTAAAGGGCCAGCAGGTATTAGAGGACCAAATATGGTAAGCATTCAATCATAGTATGCTCAAAGAATGAGAATGAGGGTTAAAATAGAAGATCAGTATACAAGTAGACAGAAAAGAGCCTGGAAGACCAAGTATCAGAGGGCAAACTAACAATCCAGGCGTGATAGATCACCCAAGTTTAAGTCAACGGACCTGGATTCAAATGGGCACCTCCATTCATAAGCTATAAGACCTCTGGCTGGGGCTCAGTTTCCTCACCAGCATTCTAAGGGAATCAAAGTCACAAGACAAAGCAGGTGGGACAACAGAATCAGTGTAACTAGCTTTGTGCCTCAGACCTCGCCATTTTACATGGTTCCTGTAAAGTAGAGGTCCATACTAGCATAATTCGCAAAGCCTTGCAGGCATACAGAAGAAATTGAGAACCCTGGCACGAATGGAGAAAGGCAGGAGTGCCTGGGGGGTAAGAGATAGATCCCAAAAAGGGAATGAACTCTGCTACTGGAAGGCTTAAATCATTTAAGTCTTTTTAGTCTACCGTCTTAGACTTTTACAAAACTATGAACCATTTAAGCCTTTAACAGCATTCCAGCAAAGCGATGAAATTGTTAGAGACCTTCATATTAAGAAGCCAACTTCCATTTGGCTCAGGGCTTCTGCAGAGAATCACTTCCCTGGAGTAGTCTGTTAGACTTACACCAGCCCTCTACTTAAAACACACTAACCACAGCACCCCAAAAAGCTTTATTTTTAAAAACCCAGTCACCATAGAGAACTATATAGTACTATATAAACATAAATTACACTAGGCCAAGTTTACAGTGTCTCGTGAGAGAGATATTTTCTCAAGTATTCCCATACTGACCTTGCAAATGTGTTTTATTATCTTCACTAAAAAGAAGGTACTGAGGCATATAGATTACATCATTTGTCCAAGGCTACCTCAATCACAAAAAGCAGAAACAATAGCCCAACCCTGGTCTGTCTGATTAGTTCATTCCAACAAAAAGAAAGAAAAGAAGGAGAGAGAGTGGAGGAGCAGAGGGAGGGACGGTGGGGAGGAGACAGAGTATCTGTTGCACATATTCACGTCTCTCAGATGCCACTACATATTCCTGAGTTGAGAGTTGTTATTATCTATGCCTTCTGCTAGAATATACCCTTTACTTGGAGCCTGGCTCTATGATCTTAACTTTCCTAATCAGTCCTTAAGACAAATCTACTTTCCTTATTTCCAAGCTGTCTTTTAATATCCACAGCTCTCCAAATGCTGTTTTTTGGCATAACAGAATATTTTGGGAGCCTCCTGATCCCATCCAGTGGTCATCCTGGCAGTAAAGTCCCTGCCTTCAGCACCCAATTGCCAAAGTAATTGTCTTTGTGTCTTAGATCATCCTACCTAGCTGTAACAAGCTCTGGGCATTCTCAAATAAAAGAGAGACGGAGGCTAGATGCATAGTTTTTATAGGTCTCCACATGAAGAAATATACATTCCACCAGTCATGAAACTTAAACCAAATCAAATTAAGTTAATGACTTACTTCTCATCAGAGCGACCTCCTACTACCTGGAGAATGGGGTGGTGTGACCCACGAGATATTATACCTTACTGTACGGAGACTACCAGGTATCCCAATTATTCTGTAATTTATTTGCAATAGTCCCAGGAAGCTCGAAAGCAAATTAGCTGATATACCAATAATGTGGATGGTATGTCACACAAACTCCTCCCCTTGCCCATCACAGGAGAAGGGAAGCAATAGTTCAGGCTCATTCCTAGGCATACATTTCTGTCCAAGGGCCACCATTGTTTAGTCTCCCAATGATGCACATATTAGAACAATCAGGACTTAAATTGCTTACTCCTTCAGAGTACAGGACAACACATTATATCCTAAGATGGGTTAGGAACAGTACATGGATTCCCGTCACATTTTCTTCATGCACCAGTTCCATCTGTAAAATGCAGTGGATGTCATGATTCCCAACACTTCCACAGAGTCCAGGAGCCCCATCCCCCCCTACCCTCCCCCCAGAACCCACCCAGCTCTGAGAAACCTGGACTCACTTCAATCAGGAAACCACAGTTTATACCTTGGTTTATATCTTGACCTTTCTCATGACTTTTTATTTGAAAAAGAGGGTTCTGTGCATCAAACCAGTGGTTTTCAAGGGTTATAAATGCTATCAATCTGTGTCAGGTTGTGTCCTTTGAGAAATCTACATCAAGACATGACTATAAGTGCAACAGATGTATTTATGGAAAAACCTGTGGAGGATAAAGGAGGAAAGAGCAGGAGTAGGCAGAGAGAAAATTCATACATCAATGCAAGAGTCACACCTGATAGAGGAGAGAGGGAAGGAAAGATTAGGTAGGAAGAGCCTCTGACTACAGCACAGTTGTACGAAAGTCTCAGCCAGGCTAATGGGGACTCTCCAAGTCAAAGCTACTGCAGGAACTCCTCATTCTAGTCCCTCCATGTTGCTCAGTCACTAGCTGGGAGCAGCCTCAGGGAAGCACGACTTGACATGAATGTGTGCACCCAAAGATGTGGCGGCTGAGACTGTCAATCACCTATGCCCCATGCAGCAGGCGCTTTAGAAGCATGATCTGAGCCAGGTCCTCTACAGCTGCCACACCTTCCTGAAAATTCTGGTTACACAGTCTAGACACTTGAAAATTGAGAAATAGAAAATCACTGCTAAAGGCAGAGTTCTATACGACTCTGAGCAACATTTTCCAGGCTGCATGCATACTCATGTGGCAGGGTTATTTTTGGGAAATTACCTAAAGTGTCCCACCATTCCTCATCCAAATGACTCCACTGCTTTGGCCAAGGGCCATCATGACTGAATACAGAGAAACAGAGGGAAAGTCTGAACTTTGGGATTTAAAATAGACACGTGAACTTTCAGGGAGAAGGCTTTGTCAAAGAGGAAATTTGGGAATGTTAAATAAAAAATGGGTTTTTTTGTCTTTTCGTTTCTCAAAAGTAAGGCTTAAAGAAGTAAAGGCATAAGGTATATTCTATAGATTAAAAATAAGAGAGATTAAGAGCCAGTATATTCCCTACCTCCACTTTCAATACTAGCTAAATCTTGCCTAATCTGGCATAGGAAGGAATTTAAGAAAGGAGGAGATAAAGATGTTAGATGTTGGAAAGTCCCTGAGAAGGGCTTAGTGTTCCCACACATGCCAGAACTCAAACCAAGTGAGTATTAGCCATAATAAGCCCCAAAGTGAGGTTGGACCTCCAGGAGTGCAGAAGTTGGGGAGAGGGGGGAACATGTGTCTTCCTTCCTGTTGAAGCCTAGGGAGGTGACAAGCCTCAAGAGGAGTGTCTCCATGGCCACTATCACTGGGGTGATGAGTGCTTAGGCAGAGAATGTCTGAGACAGAACATCAAGTTTCTTACAGGAATGATACAGAAGAACATTCCAAAGTTTCCCATGCTCTCAAGAGGGGTACACAAGTTAGCTGAGTGAGCTGATGACTTAAATTTCATGTCTCAAGGTTCTGACAAGGGGACCCACAGAAAAGAGTGAATTTATCCAGTGCTATTCAAAGTATGATCCACGGATAGATGGTGGTTCACAAACTGGTTATTAAGAGTCTGTGATGAAACAAGCACAGAAATCGAGAATAAGCACTTAGAAATTTTACAGCAATTTGACGTTATCACAACACCCAAATGTGAGATCAATGGACTCTCCTTCTGAAGAAGATATAAACCAACCTGTAGTTTCAAATTCATGTGCTAAGTTGCATGCCATATGAGCTGCATACTAGGATTGGTTAACAAAAACTTAGGGAGAAAAACCATCCTTCACTACAGTTTGAGAAGCACTGGCCTATGCTATCCATTAGGAGACTAAAACATGTGCAGGGACATCTCAAAGGGTACAAGAATGAATACCAAAGGCAAAGATCCACACAGGACTTGCTCGCTGGCAGGGAATCCATATAGCAGCAGTAGCCCAGTGCCCCTAAGCCATGAACAACACCTAGGATGGGGAGACTGAAATGACTAAGAAAACACTGAAGTGAGTGAGTTTACAGAATTTATCAGATTCAGTTTTCTGACACTAGATATAGTGAAAGCTCAGACTAAATTCAATTATAGAAAAATTTCAAAAATAATGCATTTATCACACTAGATTTTGTGGCCAAAGAAAATTCGATATATGCTTTACTGTAACATTCCCTAACAGAACATTCCAACAGAAACTTCCCTGATAGCCTGAAATAGCTGAGATATTTCAATTCTAAAATATTGAATAAATGTTGTTGAATAAGAACATAATTTGTGGCCTTGCTCATTTATGCATAAAAGGAAGCGCAAGTTTTGCCATTAAAGCTAAACTGGGGAGGGCTGGCCCCATGGCTTAGTGGTTAAGTGCGCGCACTCTGCTACTAGCGGCCCAGGTTCGGATCCTGGGTGCCCACCTACGCACCGCTTCTCCAGCCATGCTGAGGCTGCATACCGCATACAGCAACTAGAAGAATGTGCAACTATGACATGCAACTATGTACTGGGGCTTTGAGGGAAAAAAAAGGAGGAAGATTGGCAATAGATGTTAGCTCAGAACCGGTCTTCCTCAGCAAAAAGAGGAGGATTAGCATAGATGTTAGCTCATGGCTGATCTTCCTCACAAAAAACAAACAAAAAAGCTAAACTGGAGAAGTCTGAGGGGACATTTAACAATAAATGTGTTGTTTCATTTTATGTTGAAAACATAATTTAGTGTTTTAGATTCAAGGAACAGAGACCCATAGACAGGAATGGGCACATCATTAGGATGCCATCAGCATCTGAGGTGACCCTAGGGGCTGGACACTCCTTCAGTGTCCTCTATTTCTAATGGTGTCTTTCTCAAGGTGTCAAAAGTAGGTGTCTTTCTCTACTTCTCTTTGTGTATCAATTCCATCTCTGTCCACATGCTTCTTTTGAGTATTTACAGTTGCTGTTCACTATGGGCACATGTCCAACCTTCAACCTTAAACAACACTGCCAACTAAAACTTAGTTAAAATTCCTGAAATAGAGGATTAAATTGGCTTTTTTTTCCCTCTTAAAGTAGACCACACAGATAACAGCACTCTGGCCAGTCTTAGACAGACTGACCTTCAGTCAGTTACTCTCCCTAATCTAACCAAATTTTTCCCCTTACAATAGGGATAAAAACTGTTAGAGTCACAGGGTTGTCTTCCCATGAGGGTTAATTGGCAGGAGAGTTTCGCTCATAAATGGGCAGTGGGTTTGCCAGGTATTCTAAGGCTTGGCACATCCATTACACCTGAGGGTAAGAGCTGACCAGGGATCCAACTATTTTCTGTTTGCCAAGAATTTCTGGACAATGCTAGAGGGAAAGTTTCAGCAGCATGAGATGGACGGTAAACGTGCTCTTTTTCAATATTCTATGGAATGTCTAGACTTGATTCTCAAGGGTTTTCACCTTTCCTACTCTCTATCTCCATTTTAGAAAGGGGAAGGATAATGATAGAAATGAATAATCACCCTTTCTAAGATTGACTGGTGGATTGGAAAATGCTGTGATATTCACTTGATTCATTTGGCTGCTTTATACACACAATTCTATTTTTGACCCAAAGCACCTTATGTAATGACATTGCAAAGGCAATAGAATAAAAATAGGAAAAAAACTCAGTGTCAACAGTATGCCTTAATTCTAATTTAGTTTATAGAGTGACAAGCATGGTTTGAGAGGGAGCTCCTTCACCCCAAAGAATATTTTAAAGTTTATATCAGCAAATACAAGCGTATAACAACATTTCTTCTTCTATCATCCCTAAACAATTAACCTCATTTACTCATGATTCCTTGAGTTAGTCTATCAGCTCCCTTCCTTTCTGCTTTTTCATCACTGCAAAGCTTCCTTATCACCTTCTCTGCAGAGTCCAAGCTGACTCTGGTCATAAAACGGCTTCCTTCTCCCCTTCTCTCCTGTCTTGACTCATGTACAATAGTATCCCCAACTCCTTTCCCTGAGGAGAAAGGGAGGAGCTGTAAGATGTTCTCACACCCAGGAGACAGCTCACCTGGACTAAGACAACCACTGCCACTAAATATGTCCAGATACATCTTTGAACAGGGAGTAAATGGGGGAAAAGAAGTTCGAAAATGAGATTCCACTAAACTTTCCTTCCAATGATTGGGTCACAGAGGTTTGCTATTGTTGCCCATGCTGTTTTAGGTATTACCTAGATAACATCAGAAAAAGATACATATTTCTTTTAAAAGATCTGACAGTTTATAAGGACTCTTAGTGAGATCAGAAACAGTTTAAATATTTTGAGGCATAAAATAGCCATCCAAGGCTTATAAAGAGAGGTAACAATTACAGACATAGTTAAGGCCAAAACTGTGCTCATTAGGGAGCAGGGACTTGATTACTTGTACACAGTATGATTGAGCTAAGACAGGGCAAGTGCTTCCTGGAGGAGTTCCACTGGGAGGAAGAGCAGAGGAAAAGGAAGAGCCATGCATGCGCACTTCCACTTCCCAAACTCATCATCAGGAGAACCCTGGGGTCTGTGGTGAGGAAGGGCGTGACGAAAGACCAGGGCTGAGACACAATGAGTGTCTCTCCACCTGGAAGGAAAGCTCAGGATCATGAATAAATGTATCCTCCTAACACTAAAGTTTCCAAAGTGTTTGTTCAAAAGAACCAAATAACTGATCAATTCCTCTCACCTGTTGTTAGCATTCTGCAGTTGGGGAATTACTTCCAACATTGTTTCTAGTTGAGAATTAGTTCAAACATTCAAAAAAGTAATCAAACAATTTGAAATGATGGCAGAAATTTCACACAAGGTACAGAGGTCAATAGGATAATGACAAATGTAATTGCTCTAAAGATTTTTTTAAAAATTCTAAGAGCAAATATTTCAATGTAAATGTACAGCTAAACAGAGATCTAAGCAATACCAAGAACTCTGACTCACTGACACTTTTTCTCTGTAAGTGCAGAATTTAATAGTGACATCAGATTGAAAAAGGATAAAATGAGAAGGAAATGATTCGTTTTAGAGCTTACATGTTCTCAGAAAAATCGTAGTTTGAAAAAAGAAAATGAAAGAAAATATGCATAAGGGAGTGGGGGAGGAAAAGTTCAATGATTTTCATTTTGCTCCAATTCATTATTAAAGACAGATATAGCACTTTATTTTCTAGTGACATGAATTAAAATTTGTCCTAGCAGTCGGCGTAAAATTTCTACTTAGTTGTTTCATTTTGTTTTTTTTCCTTTCTGGGAAAGATTCGCCCTGAGCTAACATCTGTTGCCAATCTTCCCCTCTTTTTTTTCCTCTCCCCAGAGCCCCAGTACATAGTTGTATATTCTAGTCGTAAGTCCTTCTAGTTCTTCACCGCCACAGCATGGCTACTGACAGACAAGCGGTGTGGTTCCCCACCTGGGAACCGAACCCTGGGCCGCTGAAGGGGAGCATGCTGAACTTTAACTGCTAGGCCATCAAGGCTGGCTCTCTACTTAGTTTTGACACAAAAGAAACTCTAGTGTTAGAATATAACTCTCAATAGATTAAAAGTTAACCTTGTGTTTACTGAAATCTGTGGGATTAAAGGATATTATCCTAATGTGTGTTGTACTCCAGTGCCTCAGGATCACAACTTTAATAAAATCCAGTTAAACCTAGATAGGCAAAGAACTCAGAGATTCTGGTTACAAATGGCATGAATCCAAATCAAACAGGCTTAAGCACAATAGAGAAGTTACAGGTTCACAATGGAAATGCTCATGGGGAGGTGTGAATGGATCCAGGTGCTCAGATGAAAGCATCAGAAAGGTATCTCCATCTATCTTTTGGTCAATTTTCCCTTTCTGTTGCATCTTTCTCAGGCATGCTTTCACTTCATGGAGTCTAATTCCCCAGGGGATCATCACAGCTCCAAGGTCAACAGAAAGAAAATTTCTCTTTTCCACTTACTCCTGCAGAAGTCCTGAAATTTGAACCAACCTGGGCATAATGTCTCCCACAGAACCAGTATCCATAGCCAAGGAGAATGGTTGTGCTATTTAGCCAGGGCCCAATAAATGAACGCAACCATTACTCCAAATGAGTCGAGTCAACTCCACTGAATTATGTGGACTGGGAGTGCAGAAAGAGTGGTTTACGGAGAAAAATATGGATACAACTACCAACCAAAGGAAGTAGAGATGCTGAATAGTCAAAAAAAATGGTATTGATGGGAGTCAGGTGTCTCACTGTTAGAGCGGAAGGTTACAGATAAGAAAGAGGAGTAGGCTAGAATGATCCATTTGGTGATGGAATAGAGTTAAGGACATCAGTATAAACTCATCTTTAGCTAATATAAATACAGATGATTACCTATAGAAATATTTATAGATATGTGTACATACAGGCATTAGTATATACCATGTATTTCTCTGTTCTGTCAGCTGAGAGGGCCTCTATATAAGCAACAACACGCCAGTAGTACCAAGCACATTTAGTGCAAAGATCTTAGTTCCTCACACCATTCTCCAGTAAAAGGAACTAAGGCTCCTTGAAGAAATGGCTGATATTAGGGGCAGGACAGGAAGTGTACAAGATAAGCCTGTAGCATTGTGTAGTGCTAGAAAATAAGGAAGCACTCCAAAACAAGCAAACAAGAAAACAAACAAAACCACACTGATGGAGTATGTTACAGGGACACAGGAACTGACTGAAAGAGCTCCCAATGGCCAGGTGGAAAAAGTTGCACAACAAAATAAATAAAGTACTATTTAATTATAACACAAGGTATAAAATAAATACCCATGAGTCCATACGGATAGAAATAAATGACTGAATAACTAAATGGAGAGAAGAAACAAGTTTCCCTTGCAGAAGAATTCAAATAATCTATGTAGCTACTTCACTCTCAATGAGGTGGAACATAACTCCCCACTCCTTAAGTGTGGGCAGCACGCAGTGACTTCCTTCCAAAGAGAACAAGATGGAAAGGGGGGAAAAGAGGAACTTTACGTAGAGAACTCTGACAAAAACCACCTCATCCAGGTGAGCAAAGTTAACATCAACAGTGATAAGTCATGTTGATAGTATGTACTCTTGATGTAATAGGATGAGAATGGCACTTTACCTCTCTAGTCTTCTTTCCAAAAACCTATAACCCCAGTCCAATCAAGAGAAAAACATCTGGCCAATCCCAACCGAGGGACAATCTACAAAATATTTGTCTATTACTCCTTAAAACTCTCAAAGTCATCAAAAACAAGGAAACTCTGAGAAACTGCCACAGCCAAGAGGAGGCATGATGACTAAATGTAATTTGGTATCCTGGATGGAATCCTGGAACAATCACAAAAAAAGGACAATAGGGAAAAATCATGGAAATCCAAACAAAGTACGGACTTTAGTTAATGATAATGTATCAGCATTGATTCATTAATTGTAACAAATATAGCATACTAATGTAAGATGTTAATAATAGGAAAAACTGGGTGCAGGATATAAGTAGCTCCTATACCATCATCATAAGTTTGGTGTAAACCTGAAATTGTTCTAAAATAAAAATTTTATTTTAAAAAATTGGACAAGGCACAGGAAAAATCAGAGAGTCAAAGAGAAGGAAAATGCGTCAGAAAAATCCAGGGATGGAGAAGACCAATATCCACCTATTAGGATTTCAAGAAGAGAGAACAGAGGAAATGGAGGAGAGACAAATAATCCCCACCCAGAAATGTCCACATCCTATTTCCCAGAACCTGTGAATATATTACCTTACCAGGCAAAAAGGACTTTGCAGATGTGATTAAGGTTAATGACCTTGAGATGTAGAGATTATCCTGATCATCCAGGTAAGACCAATCCAATTACCGGAGTCTGTAAGAGCATAGGACCTTCGAAGGCTCTAGAAAAGACGGCAGCAAGAAAAGGACTCAATCAGTTGTTCCTTGCTTTGTAGACGGAGAACGGGGGCCATGAACCAAAAATATAGGTGGCCTCCAGAAGCTGGAAAGCCAAAGAAATGGATTCTCCTCTAGAACTTCCAGAAAGGAATGCAGCCGTGCCACACCTTGATTGTAGCACAGTGTCAGATTTCTGACCTACAGAATTGTAAGATGATAAATTTTTACTGTTTAAGCCACCAAAATAATAATAACATCTGCTCCAGCCAAGAACTTGTGTATCAATTAAAGAATTGACCTTGAAAGCTACATTAGACCCAAAATTACAACTGTCATATTATCATCATGACTGACTGTCTGAAGGAAAAGAGAAGTAGAGGAAATCTACAGAAGCACTATCCTAGATAAGTTACCAAATGTGCATTTAGTCTTCAGGACAAATTGGTGAGGTTTATTGTACCTGTGCAATTTTCAGCTCTAGAATTTCCATTTGGTTCTTTTTTAGCATTTCTATTTCTGTGCTGAGATTTCTCATCGTTTAATTCACTGTGAGCATATTTTAGTTTTGCCTCATTAAGGATAGTTTTAATAGCTACTTAAAAGTCCTTGTCTGGGGCCGGCCCCGTGGCTTAGCGGTTGGGTGCGCGCGCTCCGCTGCTGGCGGCCCGGGTTCGGATCCCGGGCGCACACTGACGCGCCGCTTCTCCGGCCATGCTGAGGTCGCGTCCCACGTACAGCAACTAGAAGGATGTGCAGCTGTGATGTACAACTACCTACTGGGGCTTTGGGGGAAAATAAATAAAAATTAAAAAAAAAAAAAAAAAGTCCTTGTCTGTTATTTCTAAAATCTGGTTCACCTCGGGGTGGGATTCATTTGATTTTCTTTTCTCTTGCTACTGCATTCCATTTTCTTGGTTTTTCATACCTTAGGTAACTTTAGATTTTATGCTGGGTATTTGGAATGTTACATTGCAGAGATTCTGGACATTGTGGTTTTCTTCTCCCCAACACAGGTTGTTTCTTTCATTTTAGCAGACAGTTATTTTGGTTGGGCTTAAATTGAAGTTCTGATTTGGGGGCAGAAGCTTCAGTCTCTCTCCAGACTTTTTCTCTTTAACTTAGTTGCTCTGAGTCTGTTCAACACAAGCATGGTCCAAAGATCAATCAGATATGTGGACAGAAATTTTGGATCCCTCCACTGGCTCTTTCCTTTCTGGGTTTCCCCTACTTCCCTCAGCAGCCGCATTTCCCAGGCTCCAGTCCTCTTGGCCAGAAAGGCAATATGTTTTCCCACCATTCCGCCTGCCTCGACTGCTGGAACTCTGCAGACTGTTATTCGTCCTACACTAAAAGATGAAAAAAATGAGGAACTTACTTCTAAAAGCCCCCTGGTCCCCTCCTCTGAGTGTGTACACAATACACAAGAATGCTTTTGTTCATTCTCCAAGTAATTGAGTAATTGCTTTGTAGTAAATCCTATTTTCACAGTTGTTTTCTGCAATAAAGTCATCTACTAGTGCCTTGGTCCATCATTCCCAGAGGCAAAAGTCCCCCAGACCACTTCATGCTAAGAGAAAAATTTCTTCCATTGCACCGATATTCAAATGTCAAAGAAAGATTTTTTTAAAGGTAGAATTAAATAATTTTTCCTGAAAAGAATTAAATATCTATAAATCTTCATTCTTATATCTTAAAAAATGGATAATGGAAATCAGAGAAAGAAGTTTCTAGTATTTTTTAAAGTATTTATTACATGCCTACAGCACAGTGCCAAACACTTTCTCATTGTCTTATTTATTTTTTCCACTAACATTGTCAGGTATATTATATCCTTGTTAACATTTGAGGAAATTGAGGTTCAGAAAGTTTGAGAAAGTAGCAACATTAACATTTGATTCCACGTCTTCTGAATCCAGGTCCACTGTTCCTTCTACTAAGCCATGGTTTTCTGAGGAAGAAATGATGTGCAACTTTAAATAATTTTACCAGAACTTAAAAAGAAAAGAATGTTTAACAGGAATGGTACATTAATTCCAAATTTCAGCCTTAAAATTTTTTTCATTTATGCCTTCAATTATTCAAGTATTTAATGAGGACGAAATTTGTTTCAGGCACTTTGCAAAATATGAGTAATAAGGCCCATATCCTAAGAGGAATTCACAATCTAGTGAAAGATGTATTTATAATCATCTCATAAGATATTTACTCTGTTAGTAAAACCCATATTCTCACAAGAAGATTTGCTTCAAAACAGAAAAGAGAACAAAATACATAGTAAATAGTTTATTTTACTAGTTATAAACACACAGAACCCAATAGCTCTCAAGCGAAAATAAATATTCGTTTTATAAAAGAGGTTACAGATGTCAATCTGAACATTATTAGCATTGGCTTATGATTTATCTGGTCTAAGTCTTTCATAAAATGGTAAGATTAAAAAATGTTTATGAAGAATTTCAACCACCAAAGACAAAACAGCAGATAGAATGTCTTTTTAAATACATGGGAAAGAATCCATGCCAAAACAGAGACCTATTACTATTCATATCCTTTCTGTAAGATGCAAAGCAAAAGTCAGGCATGCGTAGAATCTGTTGTTTTCCCAAATAAGCTTGGTGCTATGAGGAAGTGGTAATGACCACCGATGAATTATTAAAAGGCTAGATTTCAGAAAAATCGAGACTCTAAATGACAAAGCTAATATACAAGAGCAGGGAAAGGAGGCAGACAGCAGGGATTAAAAAAGGAGTTTTGTTAAAATTCAAACCATATCGATCCCAAATGCCAGAACTGGGGGCAAACTCTACTAAAAGGTGCTGAGATCAAAAGAAAGAAATCCAGGATCTCCTAATCCAGACTGCAGCAGGCTTTTTTCCAATTATCTGTGAAAACAATGGTTTGAAGGAAAATTAGCAGGGGAAAACAAAAGAATCAGTCAGAGATCAGTCTGATTTCAGCAAAGATGGTGAAGAAGGCTGCCTGAAAAGAAGAGAAGAAAAAGCGTTTCAATCAGAAGCCAAAGGAGGGATAACCTAGGATTTAAAGCAGAAAAAATAAAGATTGTCTAGGAATCAAAATGAGGCCAAAGGCAAAGGCTTAGCCTCAGTCCGGAGCAGTGGAGAACAGCCAGCACGTTCCGAGTACCATGGAGGATGTCGTACTTTGAGCATGTGAAAGGGTCTAGCGAGAAATGATAAGACTGAGGAGGAAGTGACGCCAGAGCTGTCTAGAAAGGGTTGTTTAATGGCTTAAATCTGTGAGAAGGAACAAAGCAATGTGAGGCTCGAGTCCTTTAGGCTGGTGCCAAGTCCTCTGCAGCATTACAGCATAAATGTGCACTTGATACTGGGATAGACGATGGGAACAGGCAAGAAAGGAATAGCCTATAGTTGATATTAGAGATAACAGAACAGAAACTCAGTGATCAGGTGGGAAAAGCCCTCTGCATCATAACAGTTGTCATAAGTATTAGAGAAATCACACTCTAGAACTATAGAGAGCTGTCCTTGCTAAGCCTCTTAGATGTAAGCCGGGGCGTGTGCACAGCAGCTCAGACAAGACAACGCCTGGCGGATTTAAGAACAGGTTAAAAAAGAATGAGAAAATTAAAAGGGATGAAGGGCAGGTTATGAAAAAAATGACCAGAAGGAAGAACAAGGAAAAATGGGGAAACAGGGTAGGAAAAGAGAGAGACGAGTATATTGCTAGAGGGGGAGGGAGAGTTCTAGCACATTTGCCTCATCCATGCAGCACCACCCACCTTTACCTCTGCCTACTTCCTCCTCTAGTTTCTAGATCTTATGTAGCAAATTGTTCAGTTTGGTGAAGTATTCCACGTCGGAGGGAAGTAAGCAAGATGTGAAGAACTTGCCTTTATTTTCATTCCTGTCAATTTCCCTCCTCCCAATAATAGTGTTTTATTCTTAGAGTTAGCAAATGACCAGCAAGGAGACCATTCATTGGAAGTTAATTTTCCCTTAACATAAAGTAAGCAGCCTTGGACAGGATTATGCATTTAAACTAGAACCATGCACTATTTCCGTGGGCCACACAGAAGGACATGAATATAATTTTGCTCCTGAAGGTATGATTATACATTGTCTGATCATAACACATCTGCAAATGGCCCATATTCAAGTAAATGCTATTGTCTTCACAAAAGTCACCTTAGGAAGCTATAAACTTAGACATACCAGATATGTTTTGCTATCTGTCCCACACATCTGGATAAATTTTTCCCATAGAAGGATAAACTGTTCTGTGGAAGGAGCAACTCTATGTCAGGACCGCCCCACTAGCCAATTGACTGTCCCAGGAATAAACTCCTGGCAGAAGGATACAATCAATTAGCCCACCTGTCTTTCTTCCATGAGAATTTTAACTAATGTCAGAATAGCCCAGAATACACAGGAGTTTTGTCACCACTCTCTTTCACAAAACCATCACAGACAAGAATAATCGATGGCAGAACTCTTTTGCACCAAACAGGAAAGCCTCAGGCTTTTCTTCAGAGAGTGAGCGCTCTGGGCAGCCACCATCAATCAATCGGAGCTGGTGCTCAGGTCCACATACCGCTTCATCCTGAATGCAGTCAGCGGTAGGTGTTGAAACCGTAAGGACTTACACAATTAGGAGTGAGGAAACTGACGCTTAGACAGCTGACCCAAGTTGCTCAAGATCACAGTCAGTGGGTGACCACACGGGTTCACACCCGAGTCTTTGGCTGGATGCCACAGTCTGTGCTCTCTCCACGCCCCTCCTCTGAACTCGCCATTCTCAATGAAGCAGAGAGAAAGCACACAGTACTGCGAAAATCCTTCCACAAAATGTAACTGAGTGCTTGGCTCAACTATATTTACTAGACCATAGTGGGGTAGATAAAATAGATTTGCTGGGAAACAAGGCCAGAATAAGGAAAGACAAGGGCTAGGAGTCTGTTTTGAAACCAGACCAACATCTTTTGGAGTTAACGGAGCATAAGGTTGATAACTAAACAGGGTAATGTTCTTAGATACAAAAGTACTGGCAAGGTGAAAAAGCCAATTCCTGGGCCACAATTCATCAGTTGATATGATGAAACATCTATCTTTAGAATTTCTAAAGCAAAGCACTGGCCCTTGCCTGAACAGCTAGGGATCTGCCAGTGGGAACGAAAATCCACAGAACGTGCGCATTTGTGTATGCCTCAGACTCAAATTTAAAAAAGACAGAAAAGATAAAACAAAAACACAACACATAAAATAGAATTCTGAGGATCTACTCCATATTCTTATTTTTCAGTAATTGAATTTGTATTGATTTATATATTATGAAAATTTGTGTTCTCCTACAAATTATGCAGTTCCTTCTACAATTTGTAATTATCCTATTTGGTTAATACAGGCAGTCTTTACGCAGTTATGATACACACAAATTTTAATTACCTGGTTTAGTTAAATAATACCAGTCCTCTAACAACCTAGTTCAAATTTTAGTCACCATGATGTATTAAATGTGAATAATTACATAAAGTAAAAACTTTGGTGCTAGTTCTTTGGTTCACAAATCATTACATAAATACACATCCTGATCAGTGACCCATCACATCATTCCTTTCAAGGTCTGTCAGTGATTGGTTATTGCACAGCTGTTCTTCAGTTGACGCAAAGACAGCAAAGTGCACAGCTGTTTTGCCTCCTTGTCTCCCAGTGATAAATCCCTGTGACATTTTACAAAAATGGCTAATCACAAGAGGGAATTGGTCAACAGACGAAAGCGCAGAAAGTCATAATGCTGCCAGTGAATTCGGGTGTGATTAGAAGAGAGCTGACCATGGGAATGTTGATGCCTCCACTGTTCCAGACTCTGGATATGCAACAGAAGGAACTTAGTGAAGGTGAACTTATCGACATTAATGAGAAAAGTAGTTGTGGCGGAAAGAATGAAGATGTTCCAGAAGTGACGCAGGCAGAAAACTCCCATTGAAGGAGCTCTAGGGAATATTTCATGTCATTGAAAGCACAAAAGATAAAATGTTGGAAGCTGATCCTTAGAAAGGACCATGACAAGTCACCAAGGCATAAAGAAGATGCTCACTCCATATCGTTATAGGACATGAAGAGAAAGGCAAGCACTGTTAAAACTAGTCTTAAGTCTTTACAAAGAAATACAGCTTAATTCTCAATGAGTGTAATGTTTTAAATTATAATGTATAAATAAGTATCAGTATTACTATTTTTTCCACTTCCCTATACATTTATAAGCAATAGTAAGAGAGTTTTAATGTTTTGACAAAAATATTTAGAGATCATGGAACAATCATAATTTTTCGCATTGATTATTAAGATCGCTTTGCACAATTTCAAGTTGCAGAGTCATTTTTAAAGTCCAACACCACTGTGCAAAGCAAAGACTTCCTGTATGTACAAATCTAGTGTTTGTGTCACATCTATCATAAGTTGCATTCATTTATCAGAAATGAGTGGAAAATACTCTGTATTTTCCTGGACTAAAGAAAAAAGTTATAATAGTCTTCAATAAGTTATCTGGGCATAAAACTTCAACAAGCCATACAAGTTCATTAATTTACTTCAATCTTCTCTCTTCCACTGTTTATAACATCTCTCTTAGTGCCCAGAAAAAATGTGCAAAAAAGTTGAGTGCATCTATGTATGCCTAGGAATATGTGCCTATTATATTTTAATTGATAAATGTACAACTTTCTGACATCTACCAATTAGAGAAGGACAGTTTGATTTGGAGTACGTACTTTAAAATATATAATTTTATTGCTTTCTTGTACAGAAAATAATTCAAAAGTAATGAACAAAGTGTGTCAAAGTAGAGTTCCTTCAAGAAAGTGTTTTTACCAATAACTATTTCAGGTTTTAAAATTGCTAATTAGCTTGATTATACCCTTGATTTTCAGTAATGTGACAAAATCAGATTCCAGTAATAATAAAAATCTTCCAAAATGTTCCAGTTTGAAATATGTTCATCATTTCTACTTAATTGTTAGCATTTGTACTTGATTCATATCTCTTTTCTTCATAGGCATAATTCCAATTTTCCAAATAAAATAGAGCAAAGCAATGTTTATATCAGGGTTGGCCTTGTTATGGATAAAGTCTACTCCAGCAGACTTCACAAACCTCTCCAAAATTCCCTGAGCCATGATGGCTGTGTTCATCTTTTATGCAAAAGCAAAGAAACCCTCTTTGGTTATTAAAGCAGATTCCTTGAAGCATCGGAAATAAACAGACTTAGACATGTCTCTCTCTAAGCCATGTACCGGCCACACAAAATCATGTCAATCCAGAAAAAAGAATGGCACTCTAGCTTTTCTATGAACTGTTAGCTTTTCTCACTGCTGGGGAAAATTCAAGTCTTCTCTAAACAAATTCCTTTATTTTAATTGTAGATAGAAATTTCCAGAGCTGTGGTGAAGTGTGAAAAAACACAGGACTTGAAGATAGGAGATGGGTGCTCAAATTCTAATGCTTTCACTTCCTCCTATGTGACCTTTTCTCAGCCATCAAGTTGACTCCCTGCCCTCCCTTCCTCATCATTTATCTTAAATCTCCATCTTTTCTCTCTGTGAGAATATGGATTTAGGGTATTCCCCCTTTTCTTCTCCCCCGTACCCCACACATATACAAAACTATCTCACAAATGCTACACTTAATTTAGTTTCCTTATTTGTAAAATGGCAGAAGATACAAATGGGAAATATCCTAATCTCTCTTAATGCTGAAATATTCTGTTTATTCAAATTTTAATACATATTAAATTATATTGTGTGTATATATATTATAGTGTATAATATATATACACATTATGTATAAATTATATAATATATACAAATACTGTTATATACATTATATATGTATTATATACACATTATATAATAAAGATATTATATAGCTATAATACACATTATAAACATTATAATATAAATCTATATCATATTCAATTTTACTTTGTATTCTAATGCTGTTTGGCAAAGCTCTGTGGGGGAGCATTATTCGTTGATATAACCCAATAAAGACATGATAAAGATGAACCCCTTGGAAATGGGGAGATGTAGGTCAAAGGGTACAAAGTTTTAGCTATAAGAGGAACAAGTTTTGAGGATCTAATAAACAGCATAGTGACTTAGTTAATAATATGGTTGTGTATACTTGAAAGTTGCGAAGAGTAGATCTTAAGTGTTCATACAACACACACATACAAAAAAGAGTTAACTATGTGAGGTGATGGATGTGTTATCTTGATCTTGGTAATCATTCCACAATGGGTATATATATCAAATTATCACTTTGTATACTTTCAGTATATACAATTATATCTGTCAATTATTCCTTGATAAAGTTGGGGAAAAAAAGATTAATCCACTATTAGCGTGTGAGTTTCTTATGCCAGTTAAATAGGTGATTTGAGACAGAAATTCTAATTTGTATATGTAAATTTGTGTCATCATTCTGAAAGAGCAAATGAAGGCCATATAAACCATCCAAAAAAAATTCTGTCATGTGCCCTCTGCTTTCTCAATAATTGTTGCACATGTTTATGTCACGAGCCCTCCAAGTGAATTCTAACTTCCTTGAGGAAGGTCAAAATCTTTTTATTTTTCAGCCCATAATGCCTGACTAAGGAACACAGAAACCACTTAATATATGCATGTTGACGCATGGATGTGCATATGCTATTTTGTCACTGAATTTTGATATCCTAATTCTGATTGCATATCCAACTATTCCCTACCCTTTAGTTCAATTCCATGTTTACCACATGTACCAACTAAGCATACACATGAACTAGAAAAGAATAAGTGGGTCTTGATCATACTGTAACAGAGAGTTCCATTGGAAATCAGAGGCATCCATTTTACGCATTACTCAGTACACTGAATTATTGTTTTTATGTTGGTTATAGTACAGTGTGTCTATACCTGAAAGATTTATGGTTTGTTGACTGGGACCATGGAGTATATGTGAAACTGTTTGGTATTTTCTCTTCTTGCCAAAATCTCAACTACACTGTATACTTTGCATAACAGTCAGTATCCATGTATTAATCTGGTTGCCTCAGTATTTAAAATCATTCCTAAACTGAAGACTTATAAAAGTTATATAATTAACAGAGCTGGCCTTCAAATTAGCTTAGACACTGAGAGGGTATGATTCAACAAATAGACCAAATCATTACATTCTCAGAGATTTTTTTTTCCCTGATGCAAAAAGTACATCTAATATTTCATGTTTATTCTTCTTTTTTGCTTTTTTGTGTTTAAATATAATATAAAAAGAATTAAAAGTGGTTTTAAATAGACAAGTAGGACTTCATCAGATTAAAGAGCTTCCACAAGGCAAATGAAACCAGAATCAAAATGAATAGGGAACCCACCATCTGGGAAAAAATATTTGCAAACCATATATCTGATAAGGGATTAAGCTCCATAATATATAAAGAACTCACACAACTGAATAATGAAAAAACAAACAACCCAATCAAAAAATGGGTAGAGGAAATGAATGGACACTTCTCCAAAGAAGATATACAGATGGCCAATAGGCACATGAAAAGATGTTCAACATCACTAATCATCAGGGACATGCAAATCAAAACCACACTAAGATATCATCTTACACCCGTTAGAATGGCTATAATCACCAAGACAAAAAGCAACAAATGCTGGAGAGGCTGTGGAGAAAGGGGAATCCTAATCCACTGCTGGTGGAAATGCAAACTGGTACAGCCTCTATGGAAAACAGTATGGAGATTCCTCAAAAAATTAAAAATAGAAATACCTTATGATCCAGCTATCCCACTACTGGGTATCTACCCAACGAACCTGAAATCAACAATCCAAAGAGGCTTATGCACCCCTACATTCATCACAGTGTTATTCACTATAGCCAAGACATGGAAGCAACTCAAGTGTCCCTCGACTGATGATTGGATAAAGAAGATGTGGTATATATACACCATGGAATACTACTCAGCCATAAAAAAAGACAAAATTGTCCCATTTGCAACAACATGGATGGACCTGGAGGGTATTATGTTAAGTGAAATAAGCCAGAAAGAGACAAACAGTGTATGATTTTACCCATATGTGAAAGATAAACCAACACACAGACAGATAGAACTGTTTGGTGGTTACCAGGGGCAAGGGGGGTGGGGGTAGGCATAAGGGGTGGAGGGATGCACTTATATGGTGACTCATAAACAATAATGTACAACAAAAATTTCACAATAAAAAAATGTGGTTTTAAGAGAACAGTTCAGAATTATATGTCTAGGAGGAAAAAATTTCAGGATAATACAATAATATTTACATGAAATGTTATACGTGGAAGGTTGGATACTACATTTTCAGTTAGGCTTTTGGAAAAATAAATCTGTCCATACATAGATAAAAAAGATAAGATTTTAAATAAATGATCAATGAAAGCAAGTGGGTAGGATGATGTCTGGAAATGAAAAGCAATCGCAAACACGCCATGTGGTGGTTCAAAATAAATTGTCAAAGAGTGTACAGGGAGAAAATATGGCATGCTAAAAACAATGAGGTTCCTTAACTGGAGCAAAACATATAGGCTGGAAATGAGGAAGCTGATTTGTCAGGTCTGAGTAGTAGGTATTGAAGTGACATCCTTGGAAGCAGAGACTGAGTGGTAAAAATGGAAGATGAGAAAGATTAAGACAGTATTGAGAGAAAACAACTCCTGACACAATAACTTAGAACATAGAGAGAGAAGGAGCTTTATAGGAAAAATAATGCGTTAGAATTCTCAGTCTTTATTTCTTTATTTTTCTGTCTTTAATATTTATTTTAAGTGGCCCTTTTTAAACGAAACCTAACCTGACAGGAAATGGTGTGTTTGCTGCGGCTGCCATAACAAAGTACTACCAACTGGGTGGTTTAAACAACAGAAATGTATTGCCTCACAGTCCTGGAGGCTAGAAGTTCAAAGCACGGTGTCAGCAGGGTTGGTTCCTTCTGAGGGCTGTGGGAGAGCATCTGTTCCATGCCTCTCTCCTAGCATCTGGTGGTTTACCAGCAATCTTTGGTGTTCCCTGACCTGTAGAAACATCACCCAGATCTCTGCCTTCATTTTCACACAGTGTTCTTCCAGTGTGTGTGTGTGTGTCTGTGTTCAAATTTCCTCTTTTTATAAGGACACCAGTCATATTGGATTAGGGCCCACCCTAAGGATCTCATTTTAACTAATTACATCTGCAATGACCCTGTTTCCAAATAAGGTCATATTCTGAGGTACTAAGGGTTAGAGTTTAGGCGGGAGTGGCACAATTCAACCCATAACAGGATGGGAGATCATTCACTCCCTAGCCATTACTAGAGGTTTTCAAAGCAACTACTCAACTCAGTTATCTTAAGGAGAAAAAGAAAGTGAGGTATCAAGTACAAATCTTCCATGACTGTGGTTGTATGTGTACAGAGTTGACCAACTACCTGGGGATCGGCTTGGAGGCAGTGAGCTGACACCCTAACCCTAAAGCAGGGTTTTCAACCCATTAGCACCACCCTGCCCCGAGTTGTGACAACCAAAACTGTCTGCAGACATCTCCAATGTCACCTGGGAGGCAAAATAGCAAGTGATTGAGAACCACTTTCCAAAGGGAAAATGACAAAATTATCAAAAATAAAAATCAGTTGGATAGAGTTTAAAGAGTTTTGGTCTGGGAACCAAATTAAGCATGAGGCTGAAGCTAAATATAATAGTTACATGTCTAGCTAAGGTCTATGAAGAGAGAAGGATAGGATTAGGATAAGTTATAATGGAAAAAGTTGGGAAAGTTAATGAAGCCAGATATTACCTTTGGGTAGTTAACTTTCATATAAGTTGTGTTTATTGTAAAAAGTTTCTCTCTCTTGTGTTTGTGCACCAATGAATGTATTTTAGTCATTGTAGAAGATAGATTTCTTATGGCTGACATCTGTTTTGATTGGTCAATAGCTATACTGAACCTATGATTAAATATTTTAATATTGACTGGGGGGGGTATTTTTTAACACTATGTCTTAGTCTAGAATTCAATGAAGAAATTCCCTTACTGAAACTGGGTGTCCTCTTGTGACTGAAAATTAGTGAACATATTTTTAAGGGGAAAGAGTAATCCAAATGAAGCAGCCCAGTAAAGAATAATTGAACTAACACACATACTCTCAGGGAGTAACAAATTTTATAACTTTGTACATATTCTATAGAACCACGATGGGCAATTCAAGTTGCAAAAGAGAATATAATATTCTCTTTATAAAATATATGAAACATAAAATATATGAAATATAAAATATTTTCATAGGAAAAAAATCTAACAACATACATAAAACTTCTTCTTGGGGGATGGAATAATGGATGACTTTCTACTTTTACATGCCATATTTCATAGTATTTTAGGAGTTTCTTTAAGTCTATGCTGCTTTCAAAATCAGAAAAAAAATAATTAAAGCTTGGCAAGAAATATCATAGTCATACCATCCATATGCAAATGGAGGTCATCAATAACCTTCAGTGAGGTCCCAGGAGAACCAGTGAGGATGGAAAAGACTAGTGGAAATGGGGGAAATTCCTCATGTAACTTAATACTTTCATTTAGCAGTGGAATGAAGTAGCAGTAGGTCTGGAAAAGAGGAAAAAGACATATTGATAAAGCTGTCAGTGTAGTGTGCTTGAAAACAACTGGGCAAGGAAAGTGGCTCAGATGCTTGGCTAGGAATGAAGTCAAGAAAACCTTGTCAGGAGGCAAGCAAAACAAGTCAAATCAACTTTCCTCTGTGCCAGCAACCTGGGTCACACAATAAATTAAACTGAGCCTGGCCTGTCACACAGAAGTCAACCACTTTATCAACTATCAGCTGAAGTCACAGGAATTAAACCTGAGTTTACAACAGGCAGATTTTATCTCTGAGGTTGTGTATAAATGAGGACAGAGAAGTCCCTGTATAATGTTCCAGACAGTTCCTGTAACTCTACAGCCAGCATTTTGAAACTGAATCTAGTAAATTTTTGCCCTAGAAAAGGGAAACTTCTAATTAAAGACTCTTACCCAAGCCCCAGAAGTCTATTGGCATATAGAATCCTATCACCTGCTAGAGAAAGGTTTCTAAAATATACTTCTTAAAGCTTCCTATGCCTGCAACATGCAAATATACTTTTATGCCTTGAGGGCAATTTCCATCTTGGACCGGTAGAAATACAGCAATAAAAGCACCTGCTAATATTCACAGTTTGTTTAAACTTGCTGTGAAATTTTAAATAGCTTAGATCTCCAACAGTGAGTTAAAGATCTATCCCACAATGCATGATGAAGCCAGTCTTAAATTCTATAATTCACTCATGTATTTGATAATTTGCACATGAAATAGAAACCATGTTATAATTTTTTCCATGACTCAGCAAAAAAAAATTATATGGACTTATTTTAGTTAGTACACATGTCAAGTTATCTGCACGGTTAAGGAAAGCCAATAATTTAACACAGCCAGAAAATATCCCTCCCTATCATGTTCAGGACAAAAAAAAAAAAAACAGTTTTAAAGATAAATCTTCCCATTACTTCCTCCAAAGAAAAAGAAAACTTTAAACATTATTTTATTTTAACTAATAACTTCTGTGTCAGGCAATGTTCTAAATGTTTTACAGATATTAACTTAATGCTGATAATCATCTAATGATGTAGATACTTTTAGTATCTGCATTTATTAGATGAAGAAAATTAAAGTCCAGAGGGATTTAATCACTAACAAAAGTCTACACAGTCTGCCTGGGCTCAGAGTTAAGAGAAAAACTTCAGAGAATTTATTTGAATATTGTTGATGTTGTTGAAGTTTCCATAGAAACAGATCCTGAGATAAGGATTTGAGTATTTATTTGAGAGGTGGAGGTAACGCCAATAAGGAATGAGAAAGAGCTGCAAAGGAAAGAAAGCGAATAAGAGTACATTTTTAAGCCAGCAACTACATTGGGTTTCTGGAGCTAATTCTGCAAGGAAACCCTAAGAAATGGGGTAAACCCATGTCTCAGAATCATCTCACCCAAGAGGCATGGGAACTGGAAGGTTTGTATGCCAGCTCCTCAGACACATTGATTGAGGGCTGCTCCCAAAGAGTGGGGTAATATATCCCTGGCAAATCCAGTCTACCATGCACAAGAGCAGAGCAGCCTGCAAAAAGCCTTCATGCACAGAGATGCAAACACTAACAGCTGGAAGTCCACTGGAATATACTGAAATGGTTAAAATCCAAAGATATACATGGGGCATTGGAAGTGCTTCCAACAGTCCACCCCTTGCATTGTGCAGTTCCATCCATGTGCCATGTTAAATTCATTCCTATTAGTTAGTGTTCTTCAATGTCGTGATTGTTCACAATGTCTAAACAAACAACGTTAGCAAAATCAGGAAGTTTAGTGGGATAACCTACATTCACAATGCTGCAGTTGACCATATTACATCTCTGTCCCCTCGACTTTGATTGGTACTTCTGCTGGTCTACATTGCTTGCCTGATAGGTAACCCAGAACTTTTTATTCCATGGTTGCCACGCCCTGTCAGCCCATTGTTTCTGCCAAGGCCCATTTACATCTATTATTGGACATGGAAGCATCAGGTAGAAGTCCTAGTAGATCTCCTGATTTTTAGAACTACTTTGCCCTGGCCACTTGAGTAAGAGCAGCCCTATCTCCTCTTGATTATTAAGTCAATTAACCCAGCAATTGCTGGTCAATTGGCCTAAGGAGCCCAAAGTGACTAGGTGGTAGTTAAATTTCATTTTAGTGTACCTCTTACTGTATACTCTGGTGGAAACATCTTTTCAGTTGACATCAGGATCTCCAGATGGACAGAACCCAAAGTTGCAGTGATGCGAAGCCAAATCACCCAAGTGGATTACTAGGAGTAATGGTAAGCAGGACCACTCCTACTTCTACCCTTTGATTCCTGGCCTCATGTATTTTGCCTTTTGTCCAAACTGTCCATCTATACGGATGACACCTAGTACTGTCCCAAGGGACAGGGGACACAGTGGAAATGTTTCATTCCAGCAAAGGGAAGGAGTATTTTATCGTTGACATTGTTTAGAGTTGCTGGAACTCTAGCAACTGTGATAATAAAGTTGTGATAATAAAAAGGAAACCTTCTTTTAGTCAGGTTGGTTATTGTTTTTAAATTCTCTACAGACAATACCTCTCCTTACTACTAGAACCTGGGTGGACCACACCTACTAACACTCCTTGGCATGCCAATGATAACAGCCAACCCCACAGATGTTATCTTTAAGCTGGCTTCTTAGCTGTGCCTATAAGAGGCTCTTCCAAGGTTCTATTGATCAAGCAATTTCTGAGAGATGCAATATGTGTTAGAATTTTGTGTTAATGAACCTAGTGCCCCATGCATTGTGTCATAAAGTGGGTCCTTTGGTCTGAGAGATGTTACATGAGATTCCGTAATAAATTAGCCTTCAGAGTGCAGTACTGGCCAATGTACTGCAGGCATACCCATACTCAAAATATGTGTCATACCGAGAAAGACAAAGTGTTGCCCTCTTAGGAGTAGAAGGAGTACAATATGATCAATCTGCCCACATGTAGCTAGTTGGACTGGAGGGATAGAACCATATAGTAAGCTCAATTTTGGCAGTAACTAGATCAGCCTTGAAGAGAGAAATCCTGTTCTAGTCCTCATGCATAGCTCCACCTCTACACTAATGCCTTAATACTCTGCCAAGGTGGTCCCTGCACCTCTCCCTCATTTACCATATGGCATCATCCCCCTACCCCAAGTTTCCAGAAACAATCCAGAACCAACACTGTATCAAGACCAGATCCAGGTGTCCTTATCAGAATATTAAATAGAGAGTTGGGAGATGACCTTATATTAATAAACTTTCCCTTATAAGCCTTATATTCTACACCACTATCACTCCCATCCAGCATCTTAATTATTCTTTCTAAGATTCTATCGATACATATTAGCCAGATCTTATAGCTTTGTTGGCAGCTAATTCCTTTGTTTTCCATGAAGAAGGAAGAGTACATCTCCAGTCAGGCCATGCTAAGACTTGACCCTAGTGATTGGCCTATAAACCATGAGGGGAAAGGAGATGAGGCAAATATTGAAAAGGGAAAATATCACTGAGAGACATCTGAGGCAGATAAGTCCTCTGCATCTTCTTCTCTAGTCAAGCAGAGTCTTTTAGCCTGTAGAAATAGAGAGGGGCCCCTTTTTCAGGCCCAAAACATTCAGGGGAATGTGGGAACCAGGGTTCTGAATCAAGCACATCCATATAGATGATCTGATTCCAAGTCTCGTATCTCACTCCTTCCCTATCGAGGGCCCTGACACTAGAACAAAAGAACTGTAAATGAAACCTTCTCTGCATTTCTGCTGTTCTTATAATCAGGCCATGGATCTAATTTTCAATTCAATTTGCTCTCCAACTGCAAAAGATCAGAGTCCCTTCAAATGCTGACATAAAGGCTTTCTAGCTTTCAGAACATGCTAATTGTTGGTAGACTGACTTGAGTCTGTCATTTTCTTCCTTCAGCACATTGTTTGTGCTTAGTATCAATTCCACAATTCTTTAATTATCGTGGTAACCATGTGTTTCAAATATCGGATACATCACATGAGCAAGTGCATTCCATTCCACCTATACCACCGTGCAAGAGCCATCCCAGCAATATCAGGGGAAAGCCTTGGAAAGCATGATGGTACAGCAAGACAGGGTATCACCATTCCATTCACCATCAGCAATGGGGTCGTAGTTGCCTTCTGGCTGGAAAAATAATCCAATTTCATAATCCTATCTTGAGGGTCTGATGACCACTTTCTCTACTAATGTCTTTAGAAGCAGAAGCAAAACAAGAATTTGAATGCAAGCAATTAACTTTGTAGATAGAGGGACTATCAATAGGGGAGTGGGAAAGTGATACAAAGATGTCATTGATTGGCATCCCCAGGAGGCAGACTCTGAGATGGAGGCTAGTGTGCTGAGGGTTTATTTGAGAGTGCCCTTGGAACCTACACTTATGGAAGGTAAGTGAAGGAGGCAGGATTGGGCAGAGAGAGACATTGGGCTGCGATGCCGTCTCAAGGGGAAGCCTCAACCAAGCCTGCAGGTAACTCTGGAGCAGGGATAGCCGCTCAAAATTGTCCCAAATTGGGCTGAAGGTCAGGCCTTTCTATCCATGCATAAATCAGTCTTTGGATGCAAGTTTCCCTGTTATGGGCACATGTTCTTGAAGATGATTTTTTCCAGCTAAAGGGAGCTGGAAAATCGTCAGATGGGGCTGATAGCTGAGGACTGTCTGCTAGCAGCATTCCCTGCAGCTGTGATAATAGGTCTTTCATTTCTATAGGAGTGTCTCAGTGGCACATTTTAGCATCTAACACTGAAGGGAAGGCAACCCTGATTGATGCTTTATTAAATCCACTACCACAGTGACTGGGAAATGATGCAAAACACCTGCCTCAAAAGTATCTCACAATAGGGAAGTGAGAACTGGAATGTTTATACAGAATCTCCAAGAGCCATTAGTTGAGGTTTACTCTTAGAGTTGGGAAGTATTAATTCTCCAGCAATGGTACACCTGGCCTGTCATGCACATGGTCGATTTGGCTTATGTGGTTCTGGAAAAACCTTCAGGCGCGTAAATGCTGATACTGGCAGATGGAAGTAAGCTGAGCACAGTGAAACAGTTATACCATAGGATGTGGTGGGCATTGACAGTGTCTGTTACAGTTACACACAAATACCAAAAGTAAATCAAACTTATTTTTATTTAGCTTTATTGGACTTTTTGTTGCAAATATATTATCACCAGAGGCATAGATAAATGAATCTTTATCAAATTTAACAATTAAAATTACTGATCGATTCAGGAGCCTCTCATGAAAACTTGAGAGGCTTATTAAAAATTAGCCTCAATTAAATAAAATTATTTTAAATAATCAAGGCACTGTTGGGATTTTGAAATGGAGGCAAACAAAAATAAAATAAAATACTGACCTTTTTTTGTGGTGATTAATGAGACTAGAGATGTGTCATTGGATATTTTCTGAAGAGGGGCAATTTTCCTAGAGCATTTTTTCCTTTAGTTTTAGTTGACCAGATTTCATTTTGTCTTTATAAAAGCATTTCAAGTAATGTTCAATTCATCTCTGTCAAACTTCTGTAAATTGAATATGGAGGAGGCAGGCAAATTCCATAAAGGATTCCACACAAAACAATGACTATGGGAGTAAAAGTATACTTAGGCAGACATTTCTCTCTAGTTCATCTTCCCCAAGCCACTAAATCAGAATTCTCCAAGGCTAAAGTTTTAGGGCTCTTCTGTTCTAACTTCCTTGTTAGGACGGTAAGTACTTGACATCAACTTCCCCCTGTAATGCAAATTGCAATGCTTTCTAGTTAGTGGATGTTGGGACAGAGACTTGATTATAAGAGAGCCTGAGGGAGGGAGGGAGAGGGAGACGGCCTTGGGGATGGGGCGAGCAGGCATCCTTCTCTTTCTCTCTGCCTCTGCTTAGATTCTTACTGAGCCTCTACCCTTTCATCTTCTTTGCCCAATTGGGTATGTCAAGCTTCCTTACCTCTTCTATGTCCTTAAAAGGTAGAGTCCAGACTTCAGTAGGCCAGACAAAGAAGATGTTTTTATATCTATCATCTCACTAGAGAACGTTTATTCTACTACCCCAAGGCAATAAACACCCTTTATTCCTTCTAAATGGAAGACTTTCTATTTAATCTGTATCTACTTAGTATAGTGGAAAGAGAGCTGAGCTTTGGGTTATTTTACTTGGTTCTTATCCTAACTCTTTCAGTGAAATTGAGAAAACAATGTCTCAGGGTCTCAGTTTCCTGACTTGAATAGTAAAGTAGGGTTAAACAAGATGATCTCTTTAAATCTAAAGATTTCTTCCATCTTTAAAAAAGATATACTTGTGTTAGTCTAAGGAAGATGTTGTAGAACTTTAACTTGAAACCAGAGATCTGAAGGAGGGAAAAGGGGCCTCTTGGTGAAGCCCTTCCTACCCTTCATAGCCTCACACTCCCTTCTCCCCAATATGCCCAGAGATAATCAGGACTAATCCCATCATGCACCTTTTCCAAGTTTGTGGCAGTTTCCACAAGTCACTCAAGACTTCGGGTCATCCTTATCACCTAGCCTCATCTCCACACAGTTCTGTATATTGCCTAATATAATCCCATCTCCTACCCCTCCCTAACTCCTCAAGCTGTCTTATCTTCAGAGTCCCTCATCAATAAAATCCCCTAAATTCTCACTTCATCTCTAAGTGTTTCATTGATCTTCTACTATACACTCAATAAATATATATTGAATAAATAAATGAAAGAATGAGTGAATGAATGAATTTAACTGAATGAAGTTCAAAACTAAGGGGACCCTTGCCCTGCACAGATCACACAGAATCTCAGAACTAAACAAAAGACAGCCTGGACAACATCAATGCCTCACTGTTTGAGTCATATCTCTACTACACATCCTAAACTTTAAAGATTTGATTATGAGTAAGCACATGAATGAAATGTAGACAGAATTTTCCGGGTAGTTATTATCTTATGAAGTGTACCAAACATTTTGACTAGATTCAACCCTTCTATATTCTTTTGTTGGTTATATGGTAACCATGAAGTTTAGGCATCTGATAGAGCTCAATTTTCCAAAGCCTAACTTTTCGCTAAGTTACTAGTGACTTAGTGAAATCAAATGAATTTGATTGGGCCAATCTTTAATAAGGGAAGGCAAGGCAACATTGATACCTTTGAAGCAGCCAGCAGGTAGGCCAAATCTGAGCCTAACATTCAAGTCCTTGACAAGTTGAAAGCTGTTACATCAACCAAACAAAAGAAGCAAACTGTTGCATGCCAAGTGGAACTACATTTGCTTCAGAAGATTTTGATCAAGGCCATAGTTGGTTACTCTGAGAGACCTTAGTTCAACTACCAACAATGGCTGTTACTATCTTAAATTCTAAGCCAGGATACCTTTGAATCCATTCTAATACATTATCATCTATTTTTATTGAGAAATCAGATAAAATGCTGTGGTTGACTACCACCATGGAGCCTCTGATAGGCCACACAGGGTATTGGCAGTAACACAACTTCTTAAAAACAGCTCCTTCTAAAGATCTATGGACACCCATAATGGGGGTGTGAGTTATACGTGTATCCATTTCTTAAAATTGTATAGCTAAGATTTGTGAATTTCAACATGTATAGTTTTTTCCCAAAAAATCTATAAAAAATAATTGAATGGGAGTAGGTTAAGCTATTGATGAAACAAGAATAACAGAAGATTCTTTATTATGGAGACTGGATAATGATACATGAGAATTTATTAAACTCTTCTGGTTACTTGGTATATGTTTGAAATTTCTCATAAAAAATGTTTTAAAAAAGAAACTCCTTTCAGCATCTTGAGTATAACACAGGGGTCAGCAAACTACAGCCCATTGGCCAAATCTGATCCACCTCTTGTTTTGTTCAATAAAGTTTTATTGGAACAGAGACATGTCCATTTATGTATGTATTGTCTATGGCTGCTTTTGAACTACAACAGCAAAGTTGAATAGTTGCGACTAAGACCGTATGGCCCAGAACCCGAAAATATTTACTATCTGGCACTTTACAGAAAAAAAGTTTTCCAATCCCTAGTCTAATTAATTCCACCTTATATTCCTGTCATCTTTTTCCATTGACCAAAATGCAAGCCTACCCAGCCACTCTGGTGCTATCATTCGTCTCTTCTTTAGCCTTCTGTTCCGTCAGAAAATGACTTCTCTCGGCTCAGGTGTGTCCACCACACTCTCTGGCTCCTCTGCTCCGTAGCTTAATTGGGTCCTCTACTCCGGGTCTCACGAGGCTGCAATCAAGTTACAGGCTAGGCTTGTACTAAACTGGAGGTTTGAGTGGGGGCAAAAATGCTCTCAAACTCATTCAGGCTGTTAGCAGAATCCATTTCCTTGTGGTTGTATAACTGAAGTCCCATTTTCTTGCTGGCTATTGGATGGGGGCCTCTCAGCTCCTAGAAGCCTCCTGCAGTTTCTTGCCAGAAACTGGCAAGACAACTTGAGAACTTACTTCTTCAAAGCCAGCAAAGACTCTTGCTTCAATCTGCCAAAGTGGAATCTTATCAAATATAACCTAATCCTATCACCTTTGCCATATTTTGTTGGTTAGAAACAAGTCATAGGTTCTACCTGTACTGAAGAGCAGAGGATTAAACAAGGCATGAATAGCAGGAGAAAAATTATTGGAAGTCACCTAGAATCTGCCAGCTATAGCTACCATTCAACTTTTTGTCAGCAATGTGATATGCCTGAAGAAAATGGAGAAACATTTAAGATACCGTAGAAAAGAAGATGTAATCCAAGGATTTCTAACAAGCAAAACTTACTTTTCAAAATAAAATGTCAAACTGTTATCAACATGAAAGAAGTAAGAGGATTTTTTGACTCTATGTGCTTATTCTGAGAAATCTCTTAGAGACAAATCTTCAGACAACCAAAATTAGTAGAGTGGAATGGCGATGATTATTAAACATATGCTTATTTAGACCTAAGACTAAATGAGGATTAAAAGGAAGGGAACAGACTTCCGGTTTCCAATCTGGCACGTAAGGAGCTTGGAAGTCATCATTCTGTCCCAACAACAAGTAAAAAACTGAACAAACCGAAAAGTCAACTACTCTTCTTAGATCTCTCAGAGAAATGGTCAGAGGGAAAACTGCTGTCCCCGAAATTGGAGTGAAAGATAGGCAATACAAATAATCACAACTTACCGGAGTAGAAACCTCTGAGGGAAGCAGGAAACTCTACGGGAACCAGTGCCAGGATAGGAAACCTGAACTGTAACTGATGAATTACCAGGGCTCAGAGTGGACAAATCTTAGAGTTAAAAACTTCAGGGGGGCCCAGTCACAGGGGGGCCCTCCTCCAGGAGCTTGGTCAGTTTCTTACAGTGAATATCAGAGAAAAATTCCCATGTGCTTCTGGCAGGAAGGAGGAAAAGTAACCATTTTGAAATACACCAGAGCATTCTGTTCTTCTTAACAAGGTCTGCACTCAGGAGAAACTATTTTACCAAAGCCTAAACTATTGGGACTTTATCAGAGCATAACCTAACTGAGAAAAGGGAAATACCCACGCCAGACAACACTAGCCATCATGTCCCACCTAAAAGCGGGGGTTCAGGGACTGAGAGGCACATATGAAGTTCATAGTTCAGAACCATAGACTCACAAAAGACTGAAACCTAAGCATAGGACTGTAGAATGCTTCCCCTCCCGCACATCCAACCACCACATTACTGAAGGCCTATTTACAACAGTTTCTTTTACCCAGTATGTCATGTGTGACTACAAAGAAAAATTACAAGGCACACTAAAAAGCAAAAAACACAGTTTGAAGAGACAGAGCAAGCATCAGAACCAGACTCAGATATGGCACAATGTTGGAAATTATCAGAATGGGAATTTAAAACAACTGTAACTAGTATGATAAGGGCTTTAACGGATAAAGTAAACAGAATACAAGAACTAATAAACGGTGTAAGCAGAGAGGTGATTCTAAGAAAGAATCAAAAAGAAATGCCAGAGATAGAAGCACTAGAAGAGAAATGAAGAATGCCTTTGATAGGCTCATTAGTAAACCAGACATGGCTGAGGAAAGAATCTCTGAGCTTAGGGATATCATGATAGAAACTTCCAAAATGAAAAAGCAAAGAGAAAAAAGACTGAAAAAAATGCAACAGAATATCCAAGAATTGTGGGACAACTACAAAAGATTTAACATTAGCACAAGAATACCACACTGAGAAGAGAGAAAGGAACAGAAGAAATAATTGAAAAATAAAGACAGAATTTCCCCAAAATAAAGTCAGACACCAAACCACAGATCCAGGGAGCTCAGAGAATACTGAGCAGGAAAAGTGAAAAAAAAAAACAAAGCAATTCTTGGGTATATCATATTCAAAGATAAAGAAATAATCTTGAAGAAGCCAGAGGGAAAAAACACCTTACCTATAGAGGAGCAAAGATGAGAATTACGTCTAACTTCTCCTCAGAAACCATGCAAGCAACAAAAGAGTGGAGTGAAATGTTTAAAGTATTGAGAGAAAAAAAAAAAAAACCAACCTAGAATTCTGTACCCTGTGAAATTATCCTCCAAAAGTGAAGGAGAAATAAAGTCTTTCTCAGACAAACAAAAATTGAGGGAATTTGTTGCCAATAGACCTGCCCTGCAAGAAATATTAAAAGAGGTTTTTCAGGGAGAATGAAAGTGACATATGTCAGAAACTTGGGTCTACATAAAAAAAGGAAGAGCATTGGAGAAGGAATAATTGAATGTAGAGCAAAAATTTTCATTTTTCTTACTCTCAATTGATCTAACAGATAACACTTTGTTCAAAATAGTAGCAGTCATGTTGTATTAATTAGGTATATGCATATATATATTTATGTATGCTTATGTATAAGTGAAATGAATGACAGCAATGATACAAGAGATGAAGGAATTAGGATTATTTTGTGATTATAAAGAGGTTGAAAATACCCCTGAAGCATTTTGTTTGTTATTTAAAAGTGGACTTAGATTAGTTGTAAATGTATACTGCAAATGCTAGGGCAAACATTAAAAAAAGTAAACAAAAGACTGATATGCTAAGAAAGGAGAGAAAATGGAATCACATAAAATACTCAATTAAAATCACAAAAGGCAGATAAAGAACGGAAGACAAAACTAGGAACACAGAACAAGGGGAGCAAAGAAAAAACAGTAACAAATATGGTAGATATTAATTCAACCATATCAACAATCACCTTAAATGTCAATGGTCTAAATATGTCAGTTGAAAGACAGAGATTATCTGAGTGGATCAAAAAGCAAGACCCAACAGTACATTGTCTGTAAGAAACCCACTTTTTTTGTGTGTGTGTGAGGAAGATCAGCCCTGAGCTAACATCTGCCAGTCCTCCTCTTTTTACTGAGGAAGACTGGCCCTGGGCTAACATCCGTGCCCATCTTCCTCCACTTTATATGGGATGCCGCCACAGCATGGCTTGACAAGCAGTGCATCGGTGCGCACCCGGGATCCGAACCGGTGAACCTGGGCCACTGCAGTGGGGTGCACGCACTTAAGCACTTGTGCCACCCGGCCGGCCCAGAAACCCACTTTAAATATAGAGATACACATACAAATTGTTCCCGACTTATGATGGTTTAACTTACAATTTTTCAAATTTACAATGGTGCAAAAGAAATACACATTCAGCAGAAACCATGCTTAAAATTTTGAATTTTGATCTTTTCCCAGGCTAGTGATATGCCATGCAATACTCTCTTGTGATGCTGGGCAGTGGAGGTGAGCTGCAGCTCCCATTCAGCCATGTGATCACAAGGGTAAACAACCAATACACTTACAACCATTCTGTACCCATCCAACCATTCTGTTTTTCACTTTCAGTACAGTATTCAACAAATTGCATGAGATGTTCAACACTGTGTTATAAAATAGGCTTTGTGTCAGGTGATTTTGCCCAACTGTAGGCTAATATAAGTGTTCTGAGCACGTTTAAGCTTGACAAGGTAAAGCTGTAATGTTTGGTAGGTTAGGTGTTTTAAATGCATTTTCAACTTTTGATATTTTCAACTTACAATGGGTTTATTGGGACATAACTCCATTGTAAGTCAAGGAAGATCTGTACATTAAAAGTAAATGAAGTTTACTTTTAAATGAGAAAGATATGTCATGCTAAGGCTAATCAAATAAAGTGGAAGTAGCTATATTAATTTGAGAGAGCGCAGACTTCAGAGCAAGCAAAGTTATCAGGGAAAAAGAGAGGCATTCCATAATGATAAATGGGTCAATCACCCAAGAAGACATAATGATCTTTAATGTTTATTCACCAAACATATATATGTTGGAGACTTCAACACCCCTCTTTCCAAAATGGACAGATCCAGCAGGCTGAAAATCAGAAAGGACATAGCTGAACTCAAAAGGTAGAGAATAAAGTATGTTACGAGAATGAGAATACCATAGGAAAAAAATTTGTGTTTTTTGTAATCATATTTGGTGGTGATACATTTAATTTATTATTATTAATAAATTAATTATAATTTATTATTAATATTATAATTATAATTTATTTTATATATTATGTTAAAATGTATATACTTTTATATATAGTTTTATAATTAATAAATTATAAATTAAATTTTGCAATTTGACTGACAGGGGTTTGCTGACCCCTGAATTAGGCAATGAGCGTAAACGGCTGCTCACATCACAAAATGACAGTCAACCAGACAGTATGTGCCTCTTGATGAAAGAGCACAACACCACCCATAGTCTAATCAGGCTTTTGGCCCCCACTGCCAATTTACAAGAGATACACAGGACAGAGGTACATGTTAAACATGTTGAGTGGGAGAAACTCGACAGTTTCTACAGAAACTGCGCAAGTTCTTCAACAAAAATAATAAGGAAAAGATAGGGATGGAGGGGGCAACCTGATGAATAAATTAAATGTTTGGATACATATGAAATTTTTTTAAAAGGGCAACTATTAAACACTCAATTAAAGCACTGATGGAATTGTTTTTAAGAAAAAAAGTTTCCTGAGGCCTTGGTAATGCTTTTAAACTTGTATTGGCTTTTTCAGCTTAAAGAACAAGGAGATATTTGTCTCTTTATTAAAACAGTTGAGCAATAAACATTCTGCAGCCCCCACACCACCTTCCAGGTGACCAGTCTGCACACTGGACATTGGCTCTGGCACCAGTGGAAGGTGGGAGGAGTTTGTCTTTGGTGGCTTCGTGACTTCCCTTTCAAAGACTCTCTTCCATTATCTCCCTCACACTTGTCAAATCCTGTCTTGCTAATTGTTTTCAATAGATAGTAGGGTTTTTTGAAGTTTTGGACCTCTCAATAATATTTCTATTAAGTAAGTGTAAGGGATTTGGGAAATTGAAAACCCTATATGACATGAAGAAGTGGTGTCACTCCCACTGTATTGATAGCTGTATTGATAGCTCGTATGACTGAAGTGTTTTGTCTAAACAGGGACACTTTTTAAAGTGAAAGTTAATCATGCCAGGAAAACAGTGACAAAACAGGATTATCCCAGGTAAATTGGAAAGGATGGCCACTCTAGTAATAGTGGGAATATTTTTGGACTGGGAAGAGCCACTTATGGTCTAAATTTTGTCATGTAGATCCCATGCTGTACCTCCTCCTTCAGTTGGCTTTGCCTCTGTGTCTTATGCTTCTCTGCACTTGGCTGGTACGTAGCCTTACTTCCAACAAACTACAGTACAAGTTTCGGGATGACGCCTCCACCACTTCTAAGGTGTTCCATGTGTAAAAGTGTTTCTATAAATTGTGCAATTTGAATGCACTGAGTGTCAGGACACCCCTCACACACAACTAGCAACTAGCTAGATATTGTGCGAGATGTTTTTTCTCCTGTCTGATTCTGTTTACTCACCTGTAAAATAAAGTGTTTGAATCTGAGGTTTTCAAAGTGTATTTTAGCTTTATTTCTTAATCTGAGTGTCATGTGTATGTATGTACACAAATTCACTCACATCCTTTGTTAAGAAAGTGGACTTAAATCAAGATGAGTGTGTCAACAACAAAGAAGTAAGGAAAACTGATAATCTCAGAAAACGTTTTCTGGTACATGGTATCACAGAGCTCATCTAGTCTAGCAAATATGAGTTTGTCTACTTTAGTCTTTAATATTTCTAAAGAAAATGCTGCAGCAACACAATTCAAGTAGTATGACACCCTTAGAGCCAGAAAGCTCTAATCCATTTCAATTTATTTCTTCTGAGAATAAGATACTGTTGGGAGTTCAAAAAAGGACAGGCAGGGGCGGCCCGTGGAGTAGCGGTTAAGTACGTGTGCTCCGCTGCTGGCGGCCTGGGTTCAGATCCGGGTGTGCACCAATGCACTGCTTGTCAAGCCATGCTGTGGCGGCGTCCCACATAAAGTGGAGGAAGATGGGCACAGATGTTAGCCCAGGGCCAGTCTTCCTCAGCAAAAAAGAGGAGTATTGGCATGCATGTTAGTTCAGGGCTGATCTTCCTCACAAAAAATAAAAAAAAATAACAACAAAAAAAAAACCCTCAGGGTCTGCTAGTTCCCTCAACCATGCAGTCACTTCCTTCACTTCTTCACCTGCCGTTACTAAGGACTACAGTGATGTCCAAGGGGATTGCAGTTGAGAAATTCTAGTTGGTTCTTTTCCTGTAACAGCACCCCAAGGTAAACAGCAATTGACTTTCTGCGAGGTTGTTGGTATGATACTGAAAGTTCTGAACTGCAGGATGAGAAAGTATAAGATTCATTGATTTAAACCCATAGCTAGCATTCGCTAAGTTCTGTAAAATATAGCAGGCAGCCATCTCTGCCTTGAGAGTTGACAGGAGTCTAAATCAGACAGACAAGTGAGACCCAGAAATGTAATGAGACCAAGTGACAAACGCAGAATGAGAAAGTGAAATGAAGCTTAGTGTCCATTACTGACTTCAAAAACAAAAAGTAACCGAGAAAAGCCTTCCCTGAAGACCCAGGAAAGCATCTGAAGTACTCAATAAGAGCTTAGTGTCCAAACAGCATTATCTTTGCTGGAGAAACAATACATGCATTCAGATAACCTCTGCAGACAGGGTCTGACTTCCAAAAGTGTTCAGTCCCACGGCTTTGGAGTAGCTGCCCCAGGCAAATTTTGAATGCCACAGAGATCTCCCATAGTAAGTGTCTTTGTGTGTATTACGTAAAAGGAGAGGGAAAGAAGAGCAGAAATTGTTGATTGGCCTCTTTCCTACATCCTTCTTCCTCTTGTTCCTTTAAAAATGATTAAATGAAGGTAGAAGACCACTGTAAAAAAAAATTCTCCCTTACTACTGTACACATATGCTTTTTGTAGTCCTTATCACATTATATTCTAACTTGCGGTTTGCCTGCCTGTCTCCTTGTGGTACATTGATTACATGGGTGGCCCAAATGGCCTCCCTGAATCCATGTCCTTTGCAATGTGACTTTGCAGCTCCTCCATTAAAGAGATGAAGTTTATTCCCCATTCGCACCACCCTTACCTTGAATCTGCACTGTCTTTTTGACTCACTTCTGGCCAATAGAATATGACAGAGGTGACTTTGTGCCATTTCTGAGGCTATATTTCAAGAGGTCTTGTTCACCCCCATCATTGTCTTGGATTCTCACCATCATGTGATCAAGACCACGCTAACCTGCTGGAGGATGAGAGAACACATGAAAGAGATCCAAGCTGTCTCCTTTGTGCTAGCCAAGGCCCTCCTAGACTCCCCAATCCCTCGTCAAACTGCCAGCTGACAACAGATAAATGAGTAAGCTCAGCTGAGATCAGTCAAGTCTGGCTCAGACAAGAAAAACCGCCCATTTGGCTCATAGACTCATGAATTAAATAAATGTGTGTTGTATGCTGCTCAAGTCTTCTGATTATTTGCTATGCAGCATTATGATGGCAATAGATAACTGCTATACCTCCCTACTGAATTTATTCACACAGAATAGATCTAAATATATGACAGATGAAGTAATAAATAAATAATTTAGTGAATGAATGAATAAATGAAAATGATACCATAAACTAGATGATACAATGTTTAAATGGATTCTGCCTCATTAAATACAGAAGAATGGTGAATTATTATCATATGTTTTCCTAAATGGAAATTATTCCTCTGCCCCAGCCCATCTTAGAATGCCTGACACTGATTGAGTGTGTAGGCCATTCTCCTGACCTCACGCAACCACTGAGCCAGCTGTGTCCACCCCGTTTCTGAGCTGAGGTTATGCAAACAGGGCAGCAGCGTAGAGAAATGGTGCAAGACTGGAGGGTGTCTGCCCATTACAGTCCCTGATGTTACGAGGGGATTAGTAGTGATTGTTCACTGATGTTTCTGCCAAGAGTGGAGAAAAAAGTGAATAAATAAGTGTGCTTTGGAATGAGAAAAAGGGAAAAAGGAAATTTCTCTTTCCTCTCCCGGTGTGCATGCACGCACACTCACACACACATGTAACACAGCCCAGATGCTGCCACACAACACATAAAAATTTCATAAAAACAAATAAAACTTTATGATGGATACAATGGAATCTACAGTCAAGGAGACCAGAATATACTTGCAAAAATATCTGGTAATTGGGGATAGCAGATATGGCTGTCTCATAGGGCAGCGTGGAGGCTATAGATTTAGAGAATCAGGCCATCCGTGCCAGCTGGAGAGCTGAGGAAGACTGGAGAAGGATGACTTGACCCAAACTTTAGAGGCTCAGCTCAATGTGGCTAAAACTTGAGGTACAATTGGAAGTCCAGGTGAAGAAATATTAAGAAGCAAAGACTTGGAGGTGAGAAACCATAGCCAGTTTTCAGAGGAACTAAATGCTACAAAAGAAAATTTATACAAAAGAGTTATGATAAAATTGTATTAGATGGTGTAGCCATATCTTTTTGTGCAAGGTTGGAGAAATATTCGTAAAGAAAGAGGAGGATGCTGGTGTACAACAAATATGAAGGGTTGAGGCTTTATTCTGAGGGCATGTGACGAACTTAAAATGAACTTCAGAGAATCAAAAATAGGAAGTATCTGGACAGAGGTTAAATTGGTCGTACTGTACTGGGCTCAGCAAGTATTCAGTAAACATGGACTCATTAAAACATACTTCCCCCTTGAGGTCTTAGATTTATAGTGCATTTTCCTGGTTTTTAAACTCTCTAGAGTTGGTGAGACCCTCAAACCAGTATTTACAAGAGAACACACTCCATAACTTCTCAGGCTGGCAGAGGTGAGGGGGAGGGGGACTTTTTTCCCTTTTCATCCCGTCTCAACACAATAACCACCATAATCCTGCAGGAGTCTTTGAGCCAACAGGTGCATTTGGGCTCGCGTTTCCTTCTATCACAGCCTGATGATTCAAGCTTCATTCTTCACTCCTAGCTCCTGCATCCCTGCCTGAAATCATCCTCCACAAGCTCGCTGCTCCTGCCTACATTCCTCTTGTTTTCCCAGTGGGAGGTGGGTGGCTGGCTCACAAGAAGGTTCTCCTTGGTTTTACTCAAACATTCACGGGTTGGAAGCACAGGCTTCCTCTTAGCTCTTCCCGTCTCCTCAACAAGATGGGCAAAGGTTGTTTTAGGAACCCTATTCCCAGGGAATCCAGTGCTACTCTCAGTCTGTGTTAATGCATCTCCCTTTATAGTCTCCAAAAGAGCTTCTTCATCAGATTTAAGGTATTCTATGTCACTCAGTGAGCCAAACAAAAGCAGAATACAACTCACATTGACATTTATGGTATTTCGTACTTAATGACTCTTATACTACACTCCCTAAATTACTCTCATAAAAAACTGAATTTGAAAAGCCATTTTTCTCAACTGCCACTAATACGCTCATCTCATTTTGCTCTGTTGCACAATTGAGCATGACAGATTTAGCCGGTTTTAATATGTTAAAAATTTTCCTTTACTCCTGCTTTGCAGGCTAAATTTTTTTTTTCAGCTGGGGGCAAATTAAATTTTCAACTACCTATAACAGTCTGATTTTAAAAATTCAGCCTCCCAGTGGTTTTTGTATTTTGCACAGAGAAGGAGATCGTAAGCCTGAATGTGGTTTCAGAGTTAACAATAGAGAGCTGATCTCTGGATGCTCCACCTGCCTTGTGAATAAGGAAGAGCCATTTGTTCTTCTGGCCCAAAAATGAGGATTGGGGGTACCTCTGATATCAAGCAGTGCTAAGCCAGAGTTGAAACAAGAGCAGGGCACTTGTGTGGACATAAGATTAGGGCTTTGAAAATGCTAATATTTTATCTGTTTTTACTTAGTGCCAAAGACATTCTGCCCTAAGTATTATTCAGGAAGGAAGCCCATCTAATAACTTTGCTCTATAGTCCTTTTATCTGTAAGCCTCAGGCACTTTCATTAAGTCATCCAATACCAACAGCATGGACTGGACAAAGAAGTTGGGGCTTATAAACCAAAGTGTCAGTTCTATAAAAGGCTTATCCTAACTGCACTTGTAAACATGGTCTTCATTCAAGATCTAGGTGACCTAACATAAAAGGAAAAGCAACTTTTATTATCTTAAAAAACAAAATTGGTATTTTAGAAGGTGGTGAAAGTGGTAGGAGAGACGTGACTCTTAAAGCTAATGTTTTGGGGATTTCAACTACAGATTTAAGTCCCTAAAAAGAAGGACAAGAGTTGGCAGAATGAATGCAAGAGACACAGACTGTACACAGTGCTTATAGTTGCACATCTCATAAATCAATGCATTCATTTATTCATTTTACAAACATTAACTAGCAACTACTATATTTTAGGCACTGGGCACAAATGCTAAACACTGAAGCTACTGGAATAAGTAAGACAGGATTTATAACCTTTAGGATTCACTGTCTCGAGGAGGAGCCAGACGCATATAAACAATTACAATAAGATTCAAATGCTGACAAAAGCAAATCATATTTGAGTTCGTCCTAGTTTTCTTTCATTTATCCATTCAATCACTTATTCATTCATTCAACATTTATTAAGTCCTTTGCTCCAGGCATTTTTCTTAGACATGGGGACACGAAAATGAATAAGACCCGTAACCTTAAGGAGTTCTCTTACAATATGTAAGATGCCATTTAACACACCAACTACAACACAGCATGGGATATGCTATTCACAGTGGCATAGTCACAGAAAATAGGACAAATGACTCTGCCTGTGTGAGCTGAGAAAAATAGTAACAGTGATCCTTCGCTCTGACTGAAAGAAAAACCTAACCTACAAAACAAGTATTTTCTGCAGATGAAAAAGGTGGGGGAACCTTACAGATGTAGCCTTTCTTATTTGTGAACATGCTCATCTTCTTCCCACATTTGGTTTATAATATACTTCAGGATAAAGGTGACAATCTGGCCACACCATTGTTCTAGGATGTCAGCTACTGAACCAGCAGAGGATTGACTGTACTTGGGGAATGATTAGATGCCAGGAAGAACGAGCCAGAGAGAAGGATTGAAGTGGAAGTTTCTAATTTTATAAGTGGGATGGACAAAGAGCCCATTAACCGTGCCTAAACTTTTCTTTTAAAGAAAGATACCAAATTATACAAAGAAATGCATTTTATTTAGCTGTTTTTAATATTTTGGAACGGGCAATCTGACGTGGAAAAAGCTACCTTTTAAATCCATCACCTCCATGCTTCTTTACAGTAGAGGAAATTGATTTACGAAGAATATTTAGGACTAAGATGGCCCATCCCCATTACTTGCGTTCCCTGAATGGTGAGCAATAGCTTGCCATAGTGTGAGTGGGACGTGGGGTGGAGAGCAGGCAGCTAGTTTCCTTTCTTATACAACTTTTTGTTTTATGTGGAATTTAAAACTGCTTAATTTTCAACATTCCTAATACATAATTGGTTTCTTTGTGCCTATAACTAATTCTCTCCCTCAATCTTCCAACAGAGGTATGAAACTTTTTCTCATACAGTGTAACAGGATGTTAAATTGGAAATTCCAGCTAAGTCACAGCAAGGTATTAAATAAGAAATTCCAAAAAGAAGTATCAAACCAAAGTGCATATTTTTAAAGGAGATATTAGAGAACCAGTCAGACAGTTCCAAACCCACAGGAGAATAAAAAGGGTCAAGAGATTGGAGATGAAGGTATGATTTGTGAAGAGGTGTGGGTGTCTGTGTGTGTGTGTGTGTGCACTGCTAGGCTGTGAGTTTCACCTTCTCCAAGGGGAAAGGATAAGGTGCTACCGTTTGCAAAAAGGGCTTCACTGGAACAATTTGGAGTGCTTGGGATGTGTTCCCTGGAGTGGAGAGATGGGAGTACTAGGATCTGACGGCTTTATTGGCAAGCAGGAGGGGAAGCGGTGAGCTGCTTGGGCAATGGAGTAAAGTATTTCTGGCGGAGGAGATGAGGACCTCACAGAGAGAGCTAGCCTGGATCCATTTTCAGCCCTACCCAAGAGGACTCTCTGGATGGTGAAGAGACAGTAGAAAATGGTTCTTTAAACAGTGGGCTGAGTGGACAGCTAGAGAGGCACACCCACACTGCAGGCGTTGCAGCCAGATGAGCCCAGCAGGGAGAGCCCCTGCGGAACCACCAGGTAGCCCAAAGAAGAAAATCAGCTCCAAACATCTGCCCGTCTTACAACAGAATCATGGCTAGTGTGATATTTTCTGCTCCCTTTTCCCTTCTTCCCACTGAGCTTCATTCCCATAACCCGCAGCATCAGTAAGAACAGCTTACAAGTCACAGGTAAGCGGGCAGGAAGTATAGACAAAACGCCTGCCCCTCTCCCACTGAAAGCAGCTGGTCCGCCTCAGCTGGGAGTAGAGATTGGATGTTAAACCAAATGCATGGTTTCAGTTATAGTCTGGGACCAGATATTCTAATTTATGTATTGAGAGTATATTTGAGATTGAAAGTCTCAAATTCAAGGGCTCAGATTTCTGATCCTTTCTCTATTCATTTTCATTTCTGCTTTTAAATTGCCAATTCCTTTGCTGAGCTCATCTATTTCTAGTGAGACTGCTGAAAGCATGTGGTAATGCCTATCACTCTTTTTCCAAGCCTTGCCCAAAGTTACAGGCTGAGTAGAAACATGGTCTGTCTTCCAAGTCTCCAGAGGACAGTTTTCCTAAATATTTTGCTATAGCAAAAACTAAACAAAAGTTTAGTTTTTGACCACATGAAATGTCTCTTCTTGATTGGCAGGTGGCTGTGCTCCAAGCACCAAACTGTGATTTGTCTCCTTCCACTTTATGGCTCCACCATCATCAGTATATAGCTTCCTGGGCCACTGAGTTCATTTCTGTATGAGTCTTCTAGAAGAGGAAAGAACACGAAGCGTCTTATATCAGGAATTTTTATGAGACAGGCCCCAAAGTGTCATAAATCATCTCCTCTTTCGTTCCATTAGCCAGAACCCAGTCACATGGCCACATCCAACTTCAAGAGAGGCTGAGAAATGCAATCTACCTTTGCACAAAGGAAGAAGAAGAAAAGTTATTCACAGGCTTGGTGAACAACCAGCCTGTTTCTCCCTCCAGAGAAGGGAGGTTTAAAGGTTTAATAAAAGTTTTAATAAAAACCTCTGAAAGGTTTTTATTAAGAGTGAGCCAATTAGCTATGTGGACTTCTGGAGAATTTATCCAGAAGAAAGGGGGGAAAATGGTCCACGGAAAAATCATAAAGGGACAGTGAAAGACAAAAATATTGTTGTGATTACATCCTTGATTTGGGCTTGTTGGAAGTATCATTTTCAGCTGTCAAACCTACACTACCAGGTAAGATATCAGTTCTGCTTTTACTTTGGAAGCATACCTCTTGAAGGCCTCTGGGCTCATCTTTCTAATCTGGACTCATTGTTCTCAGATCTCTTATACATTTCTAATGCTGGGACTTCCCTTCTCCACCATCTGGATGGTTCCTTCTTCTCGCTCTTGTTTTGAAGCCCCTTTTATTCGGATCCGTGGGCTTCCTCCCTTTGTGTTGGATCCCTCTTTTCAGTGGAGCACATTCTCTAGTAGTGTCCTGAGAAACAGTGCACAGAAAATCCCCTTTTTGAGATCCCATATATCTAAAAATATTATTGCATTCACAGTTGTTGGATAACCTGGCTGAGTATGGAATTCTAGGTTGCAATTAATTTTTCCTCAGGATTTTGAAGGGACTGCTCCATTGTCTGATTACCATCTTTTGAAGGTGATCTATTATTTCTGTCTGGCTGCTTTTAGGATCTTCTTTGGATCCTTAGGGTTCTGAAATGTCATGATGTTATTTGTTGATGTCGAGTTTTTTATCATTCATTTCTGAACACTCAGAGGACTCTTTCAACGTAGAAATTTGTAGCTTTCAATACTTGCAAGTTTTCTCACGTTGTTTCTTTAAATTTTTTTTCCTCCTTTTCTTTGCTTTTTGTTCTCTTTCTCAAAGACCTAACAGTTGAATGTTTTGCACTTGATTGGTCTGATAATTTTTCCTGTTTGCTTTATCTTTCCCTTTTCTGTTCTAACTTTTTAGAAGAGTCCTCACTTCATCTTTCATGCTTTTATTAAATTATTTACTTCTGCTAAAAATATTTTTAATTCTTATGACTTTCTTATTCTCTGAACTTTTTATAGCTTCCTGTCATTGCTTCCAGTAAAATATATTCCCTGTGTTCCTAAGAATATTAATGCTTCTTTATCTTATCATTTTTTTCTTCTGCTTCTACATTGCCTTTTTTTTTCTGAGTTCTTTTCATCTTGCTCTTGTCTCTGACTTTCGTATGAGATACTTCCTTCATACGTCTAGTTGTCCTTGAATATCTACTCACATTGACCATTCTGTTTGGGTGGCAGAACATTCCAACTGGTGGGCCTTCTTGCAGGGTGGTCAGGACCCAAAAACTTAGATTGTTTTCTTTAGAGCCAATCAACTACTCCAGAAAGAAATCTGCCAATATATTTCCTGTTGGATCTAAGCTACCAGTGCCTACACTCTGCAGATTGAGAAGGAGAGAAGACTAAGAGATTTATCAATATGTAGTGTTTAGATGTGCCCTTAAGTCCTCTTTTATCAATATATCATCTCATCTTTCATTATACTATTTCTGATGTCCCCAAATCCAAACTTTCTTGGGTTTGATTTTTCTAGGAAGCAAACCTCCTGTCTTCTATAGGAGTTGGGGGAAGGAGTGGTTGATAGGCTCGCCAGCATTGTGGGCAATATTGCAAGGAACGATGTGCTCCTTACACAAACTTTCCATCACACCTCTCAATTTTATCTCCACCTTTTTCCTTCAGAGGCACTTGGTGCCTTCTGGAGTTCTGTGGCCTACTTCTTATTGTCCCCATCTGCAGGCAGTTACCTTTTAGCTTTTTCCACTCTGCTCTTCCAACTGCCAAAATTTTGGTGACTTTTTAAAAAATTTCTTCCCGTGTTCTCCTTGTCCTTTGGATCATGCTTTTTTTTACTCTTTTAATATTGTTTTAGTTGAGACTCGGTAGAGAGGGAGGGTAAAGTGCATGTAATTTAATCCACAACAGTTAACTACAAGTCTAGTAAGATTTTCAGATGTGTTTTTTCCTTCCCAAACATATCACCGTATCCTAGCATGCTTAGATTTCTAAGAGACGTGCACACATACATAATAAAGCAGAGTCATTTCAATATTTTCTATCCTTTAAAAAGACTAGTCATAGAATAAAGAAATCTGTAGATCTAATTTTTGCCATTTCAGTTTGAATGGATATCCTCTAGTGAAAACACGGGTTGTACTACAAAACCAAATATTATTAAAATTGTATTGTGCAACAGAATTGCCTGCAGGCTAAGTAGAAAAAGACATCTCTCCAATATAGATGATTTTTTTGGCTTATAAATATTATGAAACTGTAATGATGTATCTGTATGCCATCATCGATATTTTTTTTCACTAACTTCGTCAAATCCTATTTTCAAAGAGCCCTGTTTTGTCCTTAAAGGACAAATTCAACTTGTTAGGAAGCCAGCTTCAGGCAATGTCTTTCCCAGCTGCCTGTTGTATTGATTCTGATGAGATACGAAACAGAGACATCTAAAGGAATTTTTAGGAACTGAAACATGGATATCTACTATTCTCTTTGATTGATTCCCTTGGAAATGAAGTGTTTAGTTTATCATGAAGCTAGGAAACCTCTCTTTGTAAAATTAAATGCAAAGCCAAAATATGCCTTTTGGGGCCAGTCAAAAGAAGGCTAGAATCACCAACAGTTTGCAATGTAGAGTTACTGTAACAAAAAATATCAAAATTCACTTATTTGTCCTAAAATTATTGGAGAGAAATTGACTTACTTAAAGCTATTTCTATTCATATTATATTTTGGTTTTTTTATTGTATTTGTCCATAGTGCTATGTATGTTTTGGTGCCTAAAAAATAAAAGTAAAAAAATAAATTATTTTTGAATGAGCAATTAATTGATTGAATTATATTCTGAAGAAATATGATTCAGATATTTTTCTGATTGATTATTCTTTAAGTAATAATTCCCAGTTCTCAATCGTTGACTTGATGGGGCTTAGGGAAGGAATGACAGAATTGTTTGTTCAAATTTTAAATGTTAATACGCACAATAATGGCATTTCTCCCATGAGCTTTATTTTCCCAAATGGATAAGAAGTAATAATGAAACTAAAATCTTCTTTTCAAAGACATTTAGATAACATCTTCTTGTTTGACAGGCTCTGAGTTGTTAAAAAGCTCTTCTCTAAGATATCTAATTGCCATAAAATAGCTCTCTTTGAATTACTTTTCCTAGAAAGTGAGGGCCTTGTTCCAAAGCCATGGGAAAGTCAGCTTTGTTAATGTAAAGTTAAAAAATAAATATAAGAAACACTTGCAAACCATATGACAGATTTTCTTTTAAGGCATGTATGCTTCATCTATTTTTGTGAATATATTTTTTTTCTTTATTCCCTTTAAGCCAATAAGTAGATTCCCTCTAATTAAAGAAAGAGAAAAAGAAATAGGGAAATAAGCCATGGACGAAGGAACATTCAAGCTCTCTGTGCTGTCCACCATTGTGGGTGGTAAAGTCTTAATTATTAGAAGAGAAATGATAAAAGAACATCAGAGGTTAGAGGTGCTTTGAAAACCAGCCAGAGTTTTACTATTGTTTTAAATGAGACTGAGTTCAATTAACTCATGAAGGTATGACCTAAATTCAACCATCCAAGATATCACCTGGCAAAAGTGAGGAGAAAACCTCAAATGACTGCCAACATCTTGTTCAGAGCACCTCTGTCTATACATTCTCATGCACCTAACTTTTCAGTCGATTTTAAGAATAGGAAACTATTTGTCTTTATGTTTTGAAGACCACTGCTAGATATTTTTAAGTATTTCACAATGAGGTTAGGAGAAAAATACAGGATAGAAAACTGTATAAGCAATATGTTCAAAATTTTGCTTTTAAAAATCAAAATATAGAGAGAAAGCAAGAATATATCAGCTTAGCTAAGTTATACAGCAATAACAAATGAGCCCATAGTCTTCAGAGCATACAACAAGAAAAGTTTATTTCTTGATCATGTTACCTATACTTCATAGCCCATGATCCAATCTATTACAGGTCTTTTTTGTCCTGGGACACTGGCTGGTGAAGAACCATTCTCTGAAATGGTGGGAGGAGAGACAGAATCATGAATGGCTTCTCATTTCTACTTATATTTTCTTGTCCAAAGGAAGCAATGTGGCCAAGCCTGATGTAAATGTAATGGGGAAGCATAATCCTCCCCCAGGGAAGCAATGAATATTTAAGGACAATAATATAACCTAGCACAGTTCTCCATTTTGGTCCCAAATGTGTACTTGCCTCCTTCCAAATGCAAAACACATTCATCTCCTCTCTCAAGAGAGTCAACATCGTCAAAGTTTAGAATCTTATGGATATGTCCACATGTGTTCAGCTGTGGCTCCTCTTGATCTGGAAGCCTGGGAATTAAATTATGTTACCTAACCCACACATAGTTAATATACAAGGGGTAGAATTCAGCCAGAATAATAGCCATTAACGTTCCCATTTGAAAAGGAGAATAGTGGGAAGAAGGCAGCAGACATCTGCCCACAGCAACTCTGACATCCTAACATGGGCAAACAAGGGCACATGTTTGAGGGCTCCGTACTCTGAAGCTGGTGAATTCTCCTTGATTGGGTGCCAGTTCGGCTCCCTAAGAGTAGCTCATAAGTCCATAGTCCATTGTTCTCCATGGCTCTTGACTCTACTCTGGGATATCTTTCTTTTTCTGTTATCTTCCTTGATCACATCTGAAGAGATCATTGGGAGATGCCCTCCTTAATGTATAAGCAGATTTCCCAACATACTTCCATCATACAGAAGATCAGAGACCCAACAATCATTTCACATCTTGACTGGTAAGGGTTTTGTTTATTTGTCTATTTTTCAGTCCCTGTTGTTGATTCTTTGGAACCAAAATAGTTGGCTTATCTATTTGTGTTCTTGGAGAATTCATGGGGAAAGGGGAGAATAATCCAACTTCCTACTAATTTCCTGCCAGTTTAACTCAAATATCCAAAGATATGATGTTCTTTGGATACACACACACGCACACACACGCACACACACATAATATCATGAAAAGGAAATGTTGTTACCTGTGGATGGTGTAATTCATCTTTATTTCTTTTATTGTCCTATATTTTTGGAATTTTGTACAATAAACATGTATTACTATTATATTCAGAAAAAAATATTATTTTATGACAAGAATGAATCCTTTAAGTAATTATCCCACATAGAGGATTACCCCACTCAAGATCAGCTTTCACCAAAGAGGAGCAAACTTTTTAGATCTGAAAGACAGTAGGTTATCGTTCTGTTTCATATGAACACATTCAGAGCCAATTCAAGACCAACTGACTTTTTCAGGTTTTTTCCTGTTCAGGTCATAATTTTAAGGCAACTGGTGTGATTATATACAGTATGGAAGACATAGAAGATTACATATAGATATAGGAAATCTGCAACATCTTATCACCTTTCCTGTAAATCACTGGGCACTGAGATATTAGTTGAACTTGAAAATCAGGAAGGGGTGAAACTCTGATAAGTAAAATAATTGCCATCAAAGGTTCAAACTCTGAAGTTGGCTACGTTGTTGGTGAGCCTCTTCTCCCCACGCAGAACACTTTTCCTCCTTTCAGGTGTCCTCATCTCTCTCTTCAAGGTACTCTCCCCAGTCCACTTCTCTACAAACAGGAACAAAGCACCTAATAATTCACAAGCAACTTGAGAGTTTAGTGTTACCATCTCAGAACTACTTCTATTTATTTATTTTTTCTCCCCAAAGCCCCAGTAGATAGTTGTATGTCATAGTTGCACATCCTTCTAGTTGCTGTATGTGGGACGTGGCCTCAGCATGGCTGGAGAAGTGGTGCGACGGTGCACACCCGGGATCCGAACCCCGGGCCGCCAGCAGCGGAGTGCACGCACTTAACCGCTAAGCCACGGGGCCGGCCCCCAGAACTACTTCTATCAGCCTTGGAAAATAAGAAACTTAAAGAAGCTGCCTCTCATTTTGGAATTGCAGATAGCAACACTTTTGGGTAGGGAAAGACTTTTAGAAAGCTGCCCTCCTACCATCCTTAAAATTATACTGAAATTATACTTAAAATTATATTGAAATTATTTCAGATTCAATGCCCTATCTTATCATAGCCCCCATAAAGCCTTTCACATCACTATGTAGGAGCCAAGGGCTCAAGCCTGTAAGTATTTTGCTTCTCCTACTACAGAAATAACTCCTTGAATTCTTTCTCCTCCAGAATCTCTGCCCAGATGGTTTGGTGGACCGTTAGAATGTTTATATCCTATTCCCACAATTCTATACTATTCTTTGTATTCCTAAGTTATTTTGCAGTTGCATAAAACGTAATTACATATTTTTTTCCCTGAGGAAGATTCATCCTGAGCTAACATCTGTGCCAGTCTTCCTCTACTTTGTATGTGGGTCGCCCCCACAGTATGGCTGATGAGTGGTGTGTAGGACCATGCCTGGGATCTGAACCTGTGAACCCGGGCTGCCAAAGCAGAGCACACCAAGCTTAACCGCTATGCCATGGGGCCGGCTCCTAATATTTTTAAAGGCCCTCTTTAATTCAGACCAAATTTATTCAAAATTGTCCTTAACAGATTGCACACATTTAGTGTCTATCTTATTATGATTAAAAATTATTATTTAGAAGAATGCTGCATATGAAAAATAATATTAACTATAAAAATTTTAGTTATTAATTAAAACAAAACCTCTTCTGTGTAATGTTAACCTAGAGCACCTAGTTCTATATAAACTTGAAAGTAATAAAACTGCACTTTTTTAAAAACGTTTTGTGACTCAGAATGTCTACGATATTAATCTGACCCTTTTCCCAATTGTTATTTTTTTTAAATCAAGGAGATCTCACAGCATTTGTTCGGTGCATATTTTTATGTGATTGCCTATTTGCATTAGGAACTCTTGAAGGATGTGTTGAGGTCTATTTAATTTATTCTTTATATTGACTAATTGAATAGTAGCTTAATATATATTGTGGATAACAATTAAAGTGAATACAGGAGATTAAAGTGACAAAGTTACCCAAATAGATATGTAATCAATCCCCACCTTATCAATATTTGTCTTCTTAATGTCTTTTACATTCATTTCTTAGCATTCCCTCTCATGCCGCTGATTAAGGGTCCCATTAGTTCTACAAGACTTCATGCTAGATCCCCTTGCACAAATCTTCCTGCACACTACTCTAGGATCAATCTAAATCCATATTGTATAATTGTCCTTCCACTATATTATTCCCCTTTATAGTAATCTTCAGTGCTCCTCATGGCCTACAGGATAAATTCAGGCTCCTGACTCTGGCACCTGTAGTCCTCAATTATTGATGCCCCAATCTACCTTCCTAACTTTCTCCTCACACCCACAGCTAAGACTTCCCTAACTCCTTTCTTTCTGGCTGAGTCTGTATATTCCACTGCCCTCCAAATAAATCACAGATGTGACTCAGCTGGTTCCTGCCTTACAACACTTTGTGGATCCAATGGATCGAGAGCACTGCCTTCAAAACAGCAGGATGTCAGCCCTTCTTCCTACTCAGATCTTTATGAATGTCCCAGATTTTTTGGTTCAAAGAGGTGGGGGGAGTGTAGAATTGCCTCATCTATAATTTGTTCTGCTACCTGCATCTCTGGAATCCTCAAGCTTCAGATGTTGCATTCATTATTTTTCTAGATTGCACTGCACAATCACTCATCTCCACCATGGTGAACCTTTCCAAACCACCCCACCACATTGCTGGTCAAACCCATGGCTCACTTTCTATAGGTTCCACACTCTTGAGACAAACCTGCTCGTGAGCACCAGTAACACTGTGGCATCAGGTCTCTCCACTACAGCTCCCTAGAGCTCCTCAGTGTCCCCTGCATTTGTGTCCCTGGATCAAGAGAAAAGCTCCTAGCCCTCCATGCACTCCACCCTTTCATTGGCAAGCAAAGAGGAAGGAATTCTCAGCAGAATTATTGGATGATACGTTTTGCTCAATTTTACAATACTATCCAGGGAACATAAGTGCTCCAAGGCTCAGTGTCAAGATAGCCTCAAGAACAAATTCACGTTATGCCCTGAATGACTATGGCAGGCTCCTTTCTTATGATGAATATTTTTGTCTCATGAGCCATATAGTCCCTCCCTGCTGTCTAGCTGGCTTCCTCTTGGGGCCACCAGTCCATACAACACTTCTATCATTAAATCAATAAATTGTTAAATCCTGCATTTCTAATTTAAAATAGCATGACAATTCAATATGTGAAAAGAAAAAATCTAAAGACATTCTCATTATGTAATAAGTTAGAATTCTCAACGCAATTCTGTAGATGTTTCCTTTCTTTGCTTTCATGTATGTTTTTTGGTTCTATAGTCTCAAGGAACAGAAACTTGCTCAAATGTTAGATGGCCTGTAAACCAGACCCCAGAAGGAACAGGACAGGATGGTGGGAAGGTTCTGCACTCCGGGTAGCCCTATGGGCTTCAACAACAGCTACTCATGAATCTTCATTAAAACTCAGCCATTGATGTGACTCTGAGCTTCTCCAGGTGGTTCCTTCTTCCTATACCTTGACCCACTGCTTCTAATGCAGTGCTTCTCAAACTATCTATGGTTAAGGAACACTTCCCCCCACCACTCTCCAATCCATCATGGACAAATGAAACACAAAATCGCACATTTGGGTGTTGCAGTAATGTTAAATTGCTATACAGTCTAAAGGTTTAGCTTCTTCTCTTTCTCTTTGCTGACCAAGAGTGATACATAATAGCACACCAGCATTGATGCTCACACTACACCTCAGCAGCACTGCATCTGCTTTCTCTTAGCTTCTGATCCCTCATATCACTGAGTTGCAAGCAACCCATCATGGTCTCCCCTCCCTTTCTCACATTCCTACCTTAAAATTCTGCTCCTCCCCTACCTGTTAACAGCCCTGTCTTTCTTAGCTGATGTTCTAGAGAAAGGAAATTGTGTTGGTTCATGTGATCTTTTCTGCTGTGCCTGTGGCTGCTCTGGGTTCGCTTGCCTACCCTTATCCAGTAATCTCTGAGTGTATAGCTGGCATCACATGATAGGACACATGGATGACTAAGGAGCACCCCTTCGGAGACCACATACGTGGCATGGATACTCTGATTGACACATCATTTTCAGAGTTTTTTAAATGAGTTCAGTTTCTTATAAGAGGACAATAAAGAACAATATAAAATATCTGCGTTACCAGATTAAGCTAAGTAATAAATGTGATTTTCTCTCATTTAAAAGAGCCAACTGTTCAGTGCATTCCCTGGGCAAGCCAGAGATGCTGAGATGCGGTGGTCAGTAATTGTCAGAGCAATGCTTCACATGCGATTCCTGTTGCTCACCTTAATTGGATGTGCCATTAATCTTTGTTCACTAATATGACCTGATTTCAGGAATGCGTAAACACGTTCTTCCCAGAGGGTACGATAATTTTTTAACCTACTTTCTCTGCGGTAGGTCATGGTTCCAGAGAGACTGCTTTAGAATTAAGTTTCTCTTAAGGGAAATATAAGCAAAATGGGCCTCGAGATTTTTCCTCTTACTCCCGCCCCCTTCTGGTCTGTAAAGTCATAAAAAGGAAAGAGAAAGGGTAGAGGCTCAGAAAAAGCAGTGAATAATGCCAACTGAGGACAAAACACAAATGCCTAGAATTTAGATACTCACCCATAGTCCACTATTGGCTTCAGGGTATAAAAGACATGAGGCCCTATGAAACACAGTGCAAAGGACTTCAAGAAGATTCCAGTGATTCACAAGCATGTTGCTCATCAGAACCACCTGGTGGGCTTTTGAAGCCCCCCCATCCAGACCCATTAAGTCAGAATTTCTGGGAATGTGTAGGGAGAAAATACATGCCAGTTTCCTTCGAAAAGTCCCATTTGACACCTTTTATGGAACCATTATGCCTGTTAATTATTTTTAGCTGCCCCTTTTATGCTTCAAGGATCCTAGTTTGGATGATAAATGGTACAATGTATTAGAATTCAGGAGAACAGTCCACGCCGATCTTAGTAACTATGATGAAAATGGAGCTTGGCCTGTTCTTCTTGATGAATTTGTTAGGGGCAAATGTTTGCCCCTAACAAAGTCCATCAAACATCATGGCAAGAACTATAATGAAGAAAATGCAAGCTTTTTGATTCCCACATGTGTACAAGCTAATGAGATGAGAAGGAAAAAATCCAAAGGGTACATTTTCATTCATATGAAAGGCTTATAGTACTTTTTCCCCCTTTTTTTAAAGGAAATTTTCTTGTTATATGTGATGGACATTGACCCATACCTCTTCTAAGACTGAATATTGAAGTTTTTGTTTTGAATTATGTTTATAACATTGATTTCAGAAGAATAAAGATTCAGATTTGTGGGGGGAAGAAATGGTCATCCTGGCATGAGCTCTATATTTTTCTAGATACTTACCAGGTGATCCTCATGTGCACCCAGGGTTACAAACCACTGATTTAGCCCAAATTTCTTATCTTGTTGAAGGAAAAGGCAAGGTCTTCAGGATTTTTAAAATCTGAGTAAGGTCACCAGGTAGTTAGCAGTTCACACTCTAATATCACACTTGCCTGACAGATTCTCTCATTTCTTCCCAGGAAGACACTGACAATTCCCTCTGAAGCAAAGAAAAGAAAATCTTCTCTCCCACCTCTTTCTTCCTGACCTCTCCTCTCTGTCTGGGTATGAAACTAGCTCGCTGGTTCCAGCACAGTTGCTAATAGAGAGGTGAAAGGAAACTAACATTTATGGACTATCTCGATGTGCCAGGCACTAGTCACTTTAAATATATAGGGGTGAGGCTAAGATCGGGGTACCTCCCCACATCACACACACTCATAAACACCCTCCCCCATCCCCCATTTCCCCCTTCTTAGTTTTCATTGGTATACTAAGGCCAAGTAGCCTCCAGGGAAAAGAATTAGTAAAGCATTCCAACGTGTTTGCTCAACTGAGACAAAAGAGAGGTGGTCTAACCAAGTTGCAAGGAGAGAGGGGCTTCTAAAAGAATTAACACTTGGGGGAAAAAGAAATCAAGCAAATAAGTAGGACTCAGGATGGGGAGTGAGCCTAGAAGGATGAGTTGAGTGAGATACTTCATGGTGGGTGACTTTTGAAATCTGAGCTCACCAAACTAGAACACAGTTTTGCTAACCCTGCATCTTTGTCCATTCTAGTGAGGCTGGCACTACTGACCTAAACATCTGCCCCGGCCACAGGAGTACTTGTATCAAAAAATGGTTTTACACTCTCTGGTGCTGCATTCACCTAGAATTAAGCACCTTGGCCTCCCAAGATTACTCCTCACATATTTAGTGGCACTGCCATAGCACACATTTAGCCAGGAAAACTAGATGAGGGGGTTTTCAGCCTGTGGCACATACTGGACAAAAATTCTGCAGTGGATCTAGCCACCAGCCTGGTCTCCCTTGCCCTTATGATAGTTCCCTTCTGAGATCCTGGGTCTTCATCTGCAAGGAAGTGTCAGTCAGGACCATTTTAACCCATTATTCAGGCTTTAATTAAGTAGAAACTTCCAATAACAGGCTTTGGAAAATCTTAATTCCCTTCCTCTAGGGAGACTCCTGGGTCAATGCAAACATGCCCACTTCCTACTCTGCTACCTTCTTTGCATACCACGGGGGTCTTAAGAGGAATGGCTTTTGACAAGGCACAAAAATCCCTGTGGAACTCTGGATCCAGTGTGCTGAGTGCACACATCCTTTTCCTTTTCATTTGATTCTCTAAAGGGGGTCAATCAAATACCACCACGCAGAACAACAGCATCAACAAATGTCCATACAAAACTCTGGCAGCCTTTAAATGGTAGCTTCCTCCACTAAAGTTCTAACTAAATAAGGGTTGTAGGTAAAATACAGGACGTCCAGTTAAACTTGAAATGCAGGTAAACAACACACTAAAAAACAATATTTTTTTAGTATGAGTGTGTTTCATGCAATGTTTGGGACATAATCATAGTAACGAAAGTATTCATTGTTTTGAACTGATTGTCTTGTATTTTTATTTGCTAAATCTGGCAATTATAAACTAACCGATATCTCTACCCCCACATACACTTCCCAAGCCCACCCGTTCATAGTGATCCAAGTCACACCCCAAAGGAGACACAGAACTAGAATCTGAACAAGCTCAAACTCAGACAGCAAAAATGTTCTACTCTGACTTCCAGATTGGTATATGAAGATTTTTGTTATGAAGACTATGAATAGGACCATGTCAGGGAAAAACAGGAGTATCACTTTGAGAGTTTTACATGAGTGAATCAGCAACCCCAAAATTCATACTATTTCCACTCTGACTTCTACCCTTGGTTTCCCCACAGTAAGTTCCCACTGAAATCATCTCCTCTGTGGGGTATCCTCTAATGAAGAATTACTTTATACAACAGTCTAGTACCAACCTCTATGCGGGCCACAAGAAATCAGGCTAAATGAGCCTAGTCTTATACTTCATAAACCTCAATTACAAATATTTTAAGCATGCTATTTTGAGGGCTGTGAAACCTCATGAAGGATCATCTGAGATAAATCATTAATAGTTATGGTATTTAAAAATCTAATTTAAGCAATGTAACTTTATGTTGTCCTTTGCTCTTGTGCAAAGTCACCTGTGTGCACCCCCACAGGAGCACATAATGGCTGTTACTGATCCTTGTAGACCTAAGGCCAAATCTTCAGGTGCCACTTGAATGGTGAGTCTCACCAAGCTTTGCTCAGTGGTTGTCTTTATAAAGTGGCAAAATCAGGACTTGAATTCATTTAGAGCACATTCACAGGCAGCATATGAACAGCGTTGACTTGGCACCTGCCACTACTCGGGAATATCCTGGATCACATCCCAGACACTGGCCTTCACCTTGATGGATGCTCTGGTTCTAACTGCACAACATAATGTAATCTCCAGTTCATTTCACAAATTTATCACATTCATGTGTTCTTAGGTACCTGTCAAATATTGGGTAATGTACTCAGGCTTGTATTGCTAGACTTTGTTATATCCCAATCCTTCTAATTAAAGATAGAGGACTTGTTAATAATCACTTTTATATTAAATTTATTATTAAATATAATCTTAGTGGGTAGAAGATCACACACTAAGCAGAAAATTGCCCACCTTTGAGTATACCAACTCTTTTATGCCATGAGAGGCCTTTATATATATGATTAAATAACACATAAATGGCACTTACCACCTGCACTAAGCTTTTCAGTTCACTACAGAATATTCCGCTGAAAATCTGGGCAAATATAGGTCTGTAGAAACCCCCAGGATTAGAGGGGTTGAGGACAGAGAACCAATAGCTGGTGATCCAGAACTACAGCTACTATCTTCTCTTCCCTGCTCAGATTTGCTCTGCTGCAAGGGCCTCCCTTCCTACAGCACACACTCCAATAATCTCTGATGTTCTCCCTTGCAGACAGAAGGAGCTGGGTATGTAAACATCATGATTTTCATCAGCTAAGCATTCACTGCACATCCCCAAAGCATCCAAACAATTTCCTGTCCCGGTAAATGTTCCTTAACTATAACCCAATGACAACTCTCCTCCTTTTATCCTCTTTAAGCTCTGCTCAAAGAAACTACTCAAATTTCCATGAAATCAATTTACCAGGCAGAGCCTCTAGAATACCAGAGCACACTGTGAGCTGGATAAGGGCAAGAATGTGTCGGTCTTGTTGCCGCTGTTTCATTAGCATCTAGTAGAGTTCCCAGCATGTACTTGGTCTAGGCACACTCAACAGAAAAAGAAGACATTTACATTTGCACCCTACACATACATTCAAGTAGCACAAATTATCTTATTTATTCCAACAGTTCCTATTACTATATACTTCAGATAATCTTTAGAAATCGAGAGGTCTAGAAAGGCATTCTGATATCAGTAATTGTGCAATTTATAATAAAAGGGTTTCTTAAAATCTCTCATTCTCTCTCCTTTACTGCCTATATTCATTTAATATTTATTGAGTATTTACTATGTATAAGAAAAGCTGTACAAGGTGTCATGGATGCCTAAAGTTATTAAATTTGCTGAACATTCCAGTAAAGTCTCTCTCTTTTCTTTGAGCAAACATATTTAACTACCCCTAAGTCAGTCAATAACATTTAAACAGTTTTAATCTTTTCAAAATATGCTAAAAGCAAAATATTTCCAAACTATGAAATTCTTTTTCCATAGTAAAAGATAATTTTTCCCAATTATAAGAAATTTAAGAGATTTTAGGGGAGACACTATAAAGATATAGTTTATATCAAGAAAAGTTATGTTTTCTGTTTTGGTTGATGTTATATCTTTTGGCCACATTCCTGAACTAAAAAACAGGAATATGATAATAAGTTTCTAGGACATATTCCCCCATCAGTTTTACATAGAAGTTTATCTGATTCTAATTACAAATCTATCAAGTAAGTGGGTGGCATTAATAGACTATTGGGGGTATGGAAACCATGATGCAGACGCATTAAATGGTTTCTCCACCATCAACAGAGAAGTAACAACACAGCCTCTTTGGAAGGCAGCCCAGTACAGGGGAATAAGAATGGATTTGAGAGTCATAAAACCTGGGTTTGAAACTGTATGATTTGGGGAAATTACTTAATCTCTCTGCACATCAGCTTTTTTCCTCTATTAAAAAAATATATATATTAGATTGAATCATGTGAAATTGCCAACATGCAACCATTTTTTACCTACAAAAATGGCAATTTCAACCTCATAATAATGTTAACTTAAACTTCAAAGAGTCATTCTGTGTATTAAATGCGATACTCTATTTAAAACACCTGCGTGGAGCCTGGAATAAGAAGTGCTGGACAAGTTAGTTGGTTCTCTTTGCCCTTCCAGTGTCAGGCCCACAACATCAGCACAATTCCCTCACTCACATATCAACCATTCATTTCACCACATGGTTCCTCTGTCCCTTTTTAGGTTTTAGACAATGTAAAATACATTGTATAAATGCATTTTATAATGTGTTGTTGTTAGTGCCATAGAGTCCATTTGGACAACTGGCGACACCGTGTCCAGCAGAGCAGAACCCTGCCCAGTCTTTTTGCGCCATCCTCTCACCTTCTGGCGCTATATCCGGCAATGCTCCACTGCTACTTACGGGTTTTCATGGCCAAGTTTTTCAGAAGTGGGTTGCCAGGTCCTTCTTCATAGTGTGCTTAGTCTGGAAGCTCTGCTAAAATCTGTCCACCATGGGTGACCCTGTTGGTATTTGAAATACCAGTGGCATAGCTTTCAGCATCACAGCAACACGCAGCGGCCACAGTATGACAACCGAAGGATGGGTGGTGTGGCTCCCTGACCGGGAAATAAATCCAGGCTGCAGCAGTGAGAGTGCCGAATCTTAACCACTAGACCACCAAGGCTGTTACTTTATAATACATTAGCAAAAATGTTAACACATCTTGAAATTTCAGGAGGTAAGACAAAAAACAAACAAGATTATAATCACTACTGATTTTCCAGTTTAATTCAGCAGCATAAAGATTTCTCTTTCTGTTTCCAAGCAGATGTCTTATCTTCTCCATAATGAGTATCTACATAAGCAGAGCCACATCTGTCTTAAACTTACATGTTCACAATCTCATCAAAAATAACACTATAAACCAGGAGACTCTAGATTTGCCTTTGATTATAATTTAATACCATTGTAGATTAATAGCCAAACATTTGTTTGAAACATTCACAGAGAACTAGGCAATACTGACCTGGTCTCTGGGTCATCCAGAAAACTGACAATTTTAGAAAAACAGTAAAGGGAGAAAAATAAAACAATATAATGAAGAAGCTGTAAAATGAAGCTGATACAGAGGCCGGCCCTGTGGCGTAGTGGTTAAGTGCGTGAGCTCCACTCCTGGCAGCCCGGGTTCGGACCCCGGGTGCACACTGAGGCACCACTTGTCAAGCCATGCTGTGGCGGCGTCCCATATAAAGTGGAGGAAGATGGGCACAGATGTTAGCCCAGGGCCAGTCAGGAGGATTAGCATGGATGTTAGCTCAGCGCTGATCTTCCTCACACATAAAAAGAATGAAGCTGATACAGACCTGGACAAACCTTAACGCCCAAATTTTCTCAGTGACTGTGCTCCTACTTTCTCCCTACCTGCACCCTTCAAGTCTCAGGAGATTCTCACTAAATGATCCAAAGAGAGAGAGGGACCCTGCACCCAAGAATGTTCTTCTCTGTCTGTCTGGTAAGGACACATTTTTCATCTGTGAGCTCAGTTTCCAGAGGGTATTTAGATCAATGAAGAAAAAAAGGAGACTACCCAGGGAAATCAACCAAATCAATCCTGATGATCAATCCAGTGACAAACATTCTGGCCATTCATATCCATAAAAGTAAATTGAGTCTTGAGCATTTGAAAATATCATGGTATTTTTTAAGGATATGCACAAGAATTTTTGTATTAATTTATCTAAAGTATAGACCTCATTTTTATTCAAATTAGTTTCATTCTTATTTTAATTTTTATCTCCTTTCTCAATGACCATTCTTTCCCCATGAACTTCTATAATGTAATAGTCCCAGAGCCAATCACTGAATACTATTTATTGAGTGTCTAACATGTACTCAGTACTACATTAGAGGCTAGATAGACATTAAAGAAAGCTTTTCTAACGTTTCCTGAAGGCTTTTTAAAAATTATTATTTAAAGAAGAATCTTGGGGCCGGCCCCGTGGCTTAGCGGTTAAGTGCGCGCGCTCAGCTACTGGCGGCCCATTTCAGATCCCGGGCGCGCACCAACGCACCGCTTCCCCGGCCATGCTGAGGCCGCGTCCCACATACAGCAACTAGAAGGATGTGCAGCTATGACATACAACTATCTACTGGGGCTTTGGGGGAGAAAAAAAAAGGAGGAGGATTGGCAATAGATGTTAGCTCAGAGCCGGTCTTCCTCAAAAAAAAAAAAGAAAGAAGAATCTCAGTGTTTTACAAGCTTGCAATGTCCTCTAACAACTCTTGCCTAATCATCTGTTGCTAAACCAAAGCTTGATGAAAATACAGTCAGGGTGTGATCATCTTTCTCTCAGTGGAGGCTACATACTAAATCTTATTTGAAGATGAAATAGACAGTGTGATTTTACAGGACGCCCATGCTCAACTCAAGATCTCTTCCTGATGCTTAGAATGTGTGATCTTCAAGGATGAGCAGGAGCTCTTCTTGCTGACTTCCACTGTTCACACAGCCAAGGGACATCTTCTTATCACATAAGAATAGCAAGCAGAGCTATCTTGGAGACTGTGTGAAGCCAATTAATTAGGAAAGGCTCTTCTATAGGGGACCAAGGTTTTAACCATGCCTCTAAACTATTAGCTGCTCAGAACCTGGAAGGATAAGACTCAAATTGTGTGTTTTTAAATGCCACTAGTCTGAGTCTCTCTGTCCCCATACATACTCCGTACCCTGTAGGCATTCATTTAAGCAGTGGGGAGGGGAGAACATATAGAGGGTAAAACCACCCAATTAAGGAAAAGAAGATAGTGGCCAGACCACATTCTCAAAGAAATAATCAGTAAGTGTTGGATTTTTACCCTCCGTCCAGTTCTCATCTGTGCAAAGAACAACAGGGCCCTATTGTTTGACAAACCATTTATTCAGAATCATTGGTATCAGCTTGTAGTGAGTCAACAAGACTAGAGAGTTCACATGTTTCTCCTTCATTCAACAGAAAATTCTGGGTTTCCTTGGCAACTGAAAGTGTGTGGTTGGGCTTTCGTCTTTCCTACTACTTATAAAGTGCAAACAAGGACGGAGTCCCACCACCTGGGACTTGGTCCAGAAACAGGTTTCTCTGCCTCAAGTCACTGAAATAACCTATTTGGTGCCTGAACACACCCCCGTGCTTTATTAGATTTATACTGTATATTGTCAAGTCTCAGACAAATAAAAAAAAGGCAATTGAAATAAAGAAAGTAGTTTTTAACACCTGAATTATTATTTCCTTATCAGGAGGCTTCTGAAATTAAAGTGACTAAGAAGTTCTTACCCTTAACTAGCCAACAATGTACTTTACTTTTCAAATATAATCAACTTATTTACATAAATGAGACAACTGAGTAAATACTACTATCCTCCAAAAATTAAGAAAAAACAGGAATGAAGGAAGAACATATTACCAGTAGCAAAACAAGTAAAGGAAGCTTAACTCAAACAATCCTTTAAAAGTCTCCCTCAGCAACAGAACAATTAGGACAGAAAATGGGCTCCAAGAACTAACGGGGTGATGACTTCTCTTGACTCCTGGAGAAAGAGGGCAGCAGAGGAGAAAAAGAGGAAAATAAATTCAGAAAACTTCACTGAGACCGCCAACTTGGAACAAACTCAACTCGGTGGTATAGGAACTGCAGGGGGTAGAAATATGGAACACTCTAGACACTCTTCTCCACTGCCACAGATTAAAGAGTGAGTCCTAGAAGCCAGAAGGACCACTAAATCCGCCCAGCAAATGCACTCCCCGGAGATGGGAAGCAATCTGAAACCCAAAAGCACACTTCACCATGTAGAAGTGCTCCCAGAAACGTCCTTTGGTGTAACCGGAGGAAGAAGCAGAAGGGTACTCGAGGTCCCTTGTAGGTAAGTGGTTTTTCCAGCAACTATCTCCCCACCCTCAGAAATGGAAGAGAGAACATTAAACATCAACACCTCGCCTCAAGCTCACATTATAAGGTGAAGATGTAAAGAAAGCCCGGATGAAAACAGAAAGGCGCCAAATGGAATGCACTTGGACTATTTGGGGCAATGAGAAAGACTAGCTAGCACCATCCCCTTTCAAAAATGAAAAGCCTGAAAACAAAAGCACATCAACGATGCAAAAAGACTAGAGCAGGGAAAAATGAAAAATAAGGAGGAACATAGAATACTAAAAAAAAAGACACTATTCTAGAATAAGGCATGCTCCAAGAAGTTAGAGACTTTTAGACTTTTCACTATGATAGACAATAAAGAAAATTATTTATGAAGTAAGATGTCAGAGAGGACATAAAATAATAGAATAAAAAATATTAAAGGGAGGGATAATGAAAAAAGTTGACCACAGACAGGTAAGAATTAATAAACAAATCTGAAACAAGAAGGAATACAATTGAGAGAAAAATTACTGCGTGATGCAGGGGAGAGTTTTCAGAAAGTCTTACCAAATAACAGAGGAAGCAGAGATAGGAAAGTAATTAAAACAAAAATGATAGCAGGAGAGCAAGCACTGGCAATTCAACAAACAGACAAATGGTGCCCCTGAAATATGAAACAGAGTAAATGAAATGGAAAAACATTAAAAGATATCACAGAAGAAAACTTTCCCAAACTGAAGAAAGAACCAAGTTTTTTAGTCAAAAGGATGTAATATGCAGGAAATATTAATAGAAAGCTACCACAACTAATAACATATACTGAGAAAGTTTTCATACTTCAAGGATATAAAAATTAAAAAGTTTTCTCTGACTATCCATGAGAGAAAAACAGACAAATAGCAAGAAATAAAATGTAACCTACAAGCAGCCAGAATATTTTTGTTAAATCATTGTCAGACCTTGTCACTTCTCTGTTCAAATCTATCGAGTGTTCATACATCTCAATCTGATGTAAACTAAATTCTTAAAATGATCTATAAGGCCCAACTTCACCTTACTCTCAGTTAGTGTTCTGACCTCGTCTCTTCTATTCTTCACCTCACTTGTCTGCTCCAGTTAAACAGGCCTCTTTGCTATTCCTCAAATACACCACACGCTCACCCCAGGGCCTTTGCACTTCCTGTTTACTCTGCCTGGAATGTTCTTGCCCCAAATATCTGCAAGTCTTGCTCATTCACCTCATTCATATGTCACCTGCTCATGGACTCTTTTCCTGACCACTCCATTTAAAGGTAACCCTCACTCTGGCACTCTGTAACCCCCCTTTTCTTTTTTTACTTATATTTACTTATTTATTTATTTATACCATACAGATAATTATTATTTATTCATTTTGCTTATTATCTATGTCCTCCCACTAGAATTTAAGCTCCAGGAGAGCACAGATATTTGTGTGTTGTTAGTTCCATAGTCTCAGTACCTAGAATAGTGCCTGTCACATAGTAGAAGCTCAGTAAACATGTGTTAAATGAATGAATGAAGAAAAATATCATCTGTCTCAAAGCTCTCTATAGGAACATTCAACTCCAGAAGATAGTGAATAAATAAGGGAAAATATGTGACCCAATAATTTATCTTCAACTCATTCATGTATAAAAGCAACAGAAAGGGATTGTTAGAGGTGAATGACCTCAGAAAATACAGCACCCAGGACCATATATTAAAAAACCTACCCAATAAAATTTCATCCAACTAAGATGTAGTTCAAAATATAGAGCTTAGGAATGTGGAAGTTGCTTTCCGAAAAGAGTAGCAGAATAAACATTAAATCATTTTGAATTATGGCTAAGGCAAATAAGAACTACTAGAGTTGCTTTAATTAAAGTTATAAAAAAGAATGTAAATGTTATAAATTTTTAATAAAAACTATACAATAAAAAATATAACCAAAATGAACATGGTCAGAAGTCCAATAGCAGAAATCAGAAGGAAAGGGCAAAGGTTGTGAAAGAAAAATTGTGCTGTGTTCCTAATCTTTCACACTGGGAGACTGAATTTTGTTGCCAAAATCCTCTTCCATACCATTAGTAGTAGTAAAAATTAGTTAAATCTTGCGGGAGGGCAATTTGACAATATCTGTGAACTTTTTTTTTTAGAGTTAGGAAGATTGGCCACGAGCTAACATCCATTGCCAATCCTCCTCTTTTTGCTGAGGAAGATTGGCCCTGAGCTAACATGGGTACCCATTTTCCTCCATTGTGTATATGGGACGCCACCACAGCATGGCTTGATGAGCACTGCGTAGGTCTGCGACCAGGATCTGAACCTGCGAACCCCGAGCCAACGAAGCAGATCGTGCGAACTTAACCACTACACCACCACGCTGGCTCACTGTGTGATCTTTTTAAATATGTATGGACATTGATGCGGAAAATGATCCTAGTTTTTCACACTTTGCTAATGCCCTCCTGCATACTCTGGACTCGGCTATGTAGCTTGCACGGCCAGTAGGTAGTAGCAAACTTAACACTTGAAGAAATGCTTGCATGTTTCCACTTCCTCTCATTGACCTCTGTCTTGCCATGAGAACATGCCCCAGCTAGGCTTTGGGAGAAATGCTGAGGCTACTTAGAGCAGCCAACAGCTAGTCGACCCCCAGACATGTGGGGGAGAGCCCCAATAAGATCAGCAGTGCTGCCTAGCCACCCCACAGCTGACTATAGACATATGACTCCATCTAGCCAAGAAGAACCACTAAGCCAGTATGTCTTGTGAATAATAATAAATGGTTGTCTTAAGCTGTTATACGAAAATAACTAACTGACACATGGGATTACCCTTTGAAAGCAATTCATTTTAGAAATGTATATTAAAGACACACTTACCTTCTCCAGGAAGAACTGTAACAATTCTTTTCTTAATGCAAATAATGCTACAGGAATATTTATTGTAGCATTTCTGCTCACAAAAATATTTGTTGCAGCATTGTTTGCACTAGGAAAATAATTGGAAACTACGTAAATGATCATCAATAGGGGATGGGTTAAAAATCTTTTAGGTTGAGAAAAAGTATGTGGCAATTAAAAAGCATGACTTAGATTTATATATTTTATAATACCATAACGTGTTACTAAGCGATAAAAATGATTTGCAAAATAATATATAGACATTTATATTTTATAAATATATGTATTTAATATGTAGGAAAAAGTGTTTGCAAGTATACACAAATTGTTACCAGTTATTACTACCAGGAAGTGAGAAAGAGGGTGATAATGAAGGTGACTCTCATATTTTCTTTTATATTCTTGTATAAATTTACAATTATATGTAGCACTTTTGTCCTTTAAAAAAGAAGAAAGACTTTTTTAAAATGTAAGGAAGAAATTGCCTATGGAACCACAAATGACTCAATATATGTTTAATGTTTGTGAGGCACAGGGTATCCAACACATCCATTGACATTCTTGTATTTGCATACAACTTTTGACCTAGTGAGTGCTTGCCCCAGTGTGGACTCACTTTGACTTTGCTAGGGCTGGGGAATCATCATCACAATCTGTGTAAAATTGGGTTTATTAAGTGCATCCATATTGTTTATGAGTCATAGAAAACATGTTCATTTTCCTTTCCGTGTTAAAAGCTGCTTAGAGGATTGATGGAGCATTGCTTAGAAAATGTTTTGGAATTCAGATGAAGATGTGTTAGGATAAATCATTGCTAGTTACCATATACTTACACAAACTTAGAGGATAAGCGTCAGAAATTGACTAAATGCACCGTTTCTTCTTTTTTCTTTCTGTAGCAGCGCCCGGACAAAATTTCCTGAGGGCTTGGCAAGGAAGCTGCAAGGAGAATCGCTTCTTCTCTTGCTGGTGTGACCTTATGATATAGCCGGGGCTGGCCGAGGAGGTAAGGCAGTTAGCAGCAGTGCTGACAGAGGGACTAAGAGGAACCAGGAGGAGAGAGCTTTGTGTTAGGTGCCGCAGGAAAGAAGGAAAGACCTGGGCCAGAAAGGGGTCCTCGACCTCAGGGAATGGCTCTTTGCAATTATGCTGCCTCTGTTATATCCTGCGCTGCCCCAGGTTTACTTCACGGTGCACCCTGCTTTCTCTGCCATATTTTTCATGAGCCTTCCACTTACTACAGGGTATTCTCTCCTTTTGGTAAATATAAATTTTGAACAGGGGACTAAGACAGACAGGGGAACTGTCTGCACACTGTGATCAGACAAGCATCATTTCAGAGCTCCCTGCTGCTAGCCAAGCTCTGAAGGAGGAAACAGAAAAGGGGAGGGGAATTAGCCTGTCCAATTATAATCTGCTCTGCTGTACAAAGTACTACAAATTCCCCCTGTCCCTCTGTGATTGACAGAGCACTTGTAAAATCTGAAGTACCACAGTTCTTGGCTTGGTTATCCAAAACAATTCGGAACTTGTAATTAAACACTGTTTCTCTTTTTGTTCCCAAATTTTACAGTTACAACAGCAAACTTATCAGCTGGAAAGTTGTTTCCCACATTAGCATTTTGAGGTGCCTCAGGCAGTGATGTGTGTGGGTGTGGGTCTTGTGGGTCATTATTTTATTGGGATTGCAGTGGCCATGCCAGAGAAAGAGGAGCAGTGTGCTGAGTCCTGCCACGTTCACCTCCACTCTTGACAGGGGCATACTCAACCCTCAGTTGGTAAGTGAGCCTTTTAACAAGAACTCGAAAGGTCATAGAGTCTGAGTAGGAAACAAAAGTCTAAAAGTGAGGCAGAAGGAACACAGAATCCTACTGGGGACTGGCATGGGGGGCTTAAGGATTTCATAATGGGTGTGCCAACATTGGCATCACAAGTCATACAGTCCTGGCTCTGCACCAACTATTTGTCTATTATTTTTAAATCACTAACTTCTTGGAACCCCAACTTCTTTATTTGAAAAATGAATTCTAGGATCACACAGTTGGAAGCAACCTTAAGGAACAATTAATTTAATTGTTTTCCAGAGATATTCTACGTGATCTCAAATGTTTCTCTGAACTCTTGCTTTCTGGAATTCCATTATTCTCGTAGGAACAGAGAGAAGGACAAAGAAAGTCAAAGTGACTGAATTCACCCCCCACTCCACCACTAGCACTGACACCACATCCCTTAGGGACTGCTTCAAGCTTCAGGCTGTCCTCAGAGGTGAGGAAGGTGCTGCCAAGATCAGCAGCATGTGTATCTCCCTCCACGCCAAGCTGTGACAGGAGAAGAGAGACAGGTGCCAGGCAGAGGGTGGGCAAACAGCAGGTATGGCCATCCTGCTCTACACACAAGCTGCCCCAGTAGATCTTCCTTTCTCCATCTTGCTTTAAACTCGTCTCTAGTTTTCCAAACACTGCTGCTTTTATATCAATGATAGGAAAAAATCGGCCATGATAAGCCTTCAAACACTCTTATCAGGCTGTGGACTGAATGGATCAAAGTAGGAGCCTAAAGATCCATCTCCAATTAGGGACAAACCCCAATAAAAAGCAGTAACAAGACTAAGACAATTGATGAAGTGAACCAAAAAAATGCATGAAGAAAGGAGAAAAACACGTTTAGATAATGAAAACAAATGAAAATAAAATTAGGCCTAGTCTATGCACTACTTCATCTCATCACTTCTGGAAAATAAGACAATCATACAAATGTTTAAAATGCTAATTGAGGACTTCTGCTGCTGGTTAGGATGCAAAATAATGTGAAAGACCTTCAATCCCACAATTAACATACAGGTATATACATTCATCAATATGCATCAGATTTTATACTTAGGACATGTACATTTTACCATATAAAGAGCATATTTCAATAATAACCCAGTAGGCGTGAAGAAACAATTTCCTTTAATTTTGTCTTCATCTGAAGTTTCAACTTAAAGAGTAGATTATCTTGTAAAAGGAACTGTAATGTTCTTCTCAGATGCCAGTTAACCAATCTCCTCAAACAGATGTATCTTTAGATAGTGCTAATGTAAATCTCAATTAAAATAATTTTATAAGGCTTAGATCATGCCCACCATTGCTTCAGAATAGAAGATGGTAAAACCTTTCAATCATGTACAACCTTAGCGATAATTTTAATGCATTGTAATCCAGTCTTTCTGCATCAGGGCTTCTTTTATGAGAAGCAAAATAGCATGATGGTTAGGAGCACAGACTTTGCCAACACCACTTACTTTCTCAGTGGTGGTGGGCAACTTAGCTGACTTCTCTGTGCCTCAGTTTATTCATCTTTACAATGGGTATTGTTAAAGGTTGAATCATGTCCCCCAAATAGATACTGAAGTCCCAACCACCAGTATTTGTGAATGTGACCTTATTTGGAGACAGGTTCTTCACAGATGATCAAGATTGGCCCTAATCCAATATGACTAGTGTCACTATAAAAATGAGAAATTTGGACACAGAGTTAGACATACACAGAGGGAAGACAGTATGATATAGGGAGAAGGCCATCTACAAGTCAAGGAATGTCTAAGGCTATCAGAAGCTAGGAGAGAGCCCCAGAACAGATTCTCCTTCATAGCCCTCAGAAGGAACCAATCCTGATAATACCTTGATTTTGAACTTCTAGCTGCCATACTGTGAGACAATAAATTTCTGTTGTTTAAGCCACTGGTGGTACTTCAGTTGTGGGTACTTTGTTATGACAGCCCAGAAAATTAATATAGGGGCAAATAACAGCATGTTCCTCATGGAATTGTTATGAGGATCAAATGAGTTAATGAATGTAAAATACTTAGAACACTGCCTAGCATACGGTAAGTAGTCAATAAATACTAGTATTAATTCCTCACTGAGTCCTCTTCACCACAACTGTAATGTGTATTCACATATAATGCAAAAGGCCAGGACCAATAAAATAAGGCAATTAGTTCAAAGAGCTTTTCATTGTTTTCCCAATTGGCATCCCTTGCACCCAGTTCTGAAACCGAGAAAGAATTTTCTCAACTTTTTCTTAAACCATATCTTATTCCCAAGTCTTGAAAATTTATAAGACACATTTTCCCCAACGGAAAGTGTGTCCTTGTTCCCAGTGCCCTCCTCTCTCACTTACAGATCAATTCTAGGATCAAAACCCTTCAAATCTCTTTCTGTTCCCCCACCAAAACTTTCTCAGAAAGATCCAAAACACTTTCCCCTGACGTCATTTTTAATCACCAATAGTTTAAAGTGTTATTACTCTGAAGGAGAGTAAAATTTGAACAAGAATCGAAATCTTAAGCTTAAAAGAGAGGGTTCAAGATGGCACCATAGGAGGATCCTCAACTCTCCTGCTCCAATGGCCACAACAAATCTATCTATGGAAAAATTTCCTCTGAAAGGGACCTGAAAGCTGAATGAAGAGAGCCTCCACAATAAAGTATAAAATCACAGCATTGAGACTGGCAGGAGAGACAAAGAAATGGTCTCATCAAGGAAGAAAAACCACACCCCAGCCACAGCAATCCACAGTCAGGAGGGATCTCAAAGGTACAGAACCTTTTCTCTGAGGAGCAAGAGATTTGAGCTCCACATGAGGCAATGAAACACTTAGATCCTGCACAGGAAAGATGAACCCCCAAAACATCTGGATTTAGAAACCAAAGAGGATTATATCCAGGAAAACTATAGAGCTGTAGGGAATGGAAAACCTGCTCTTAAAGGGCTTACGTGCAGACTCACTCTACCCAGAAACCAGCCCCAAAACACCAGTTTGAAAAGTACAAAGACCATAGGTAAAGGAGACTCATTTTCTAATCTTGAAGCATCTGCTCAAGAGGTAGGAACCAGTTGGGACTCTCCTTGGGGACTGAGACACTGGTGGGAGTCATTTTTACAGTTACACTCTACCTTGCTAATGCCAGCAGTGGCAGATGCCATTTTGGAGCTCTCCATCTAACCTGCTAGCACAGCAGGCACACCTTGCTAAGAGCTCCACTCACCCCTTGTCTTGACATGGGTACAGCCATGTTTGGCCGCTCCATTGACCTACAGCCACCAGCACAAAAAGAAATATAAAAGCTGCTTTCTGCGTGGTGGGAACTGGCCCTTCTCCCACGGAGAGAGTTGCAAGTTGTAACATTTCAAGGCTCTTAGAGCGTAATAGCACGGGATGGACTGGCCATCTGTGCCGGGCTAAGATGATAACCAAAGAGAACAATACACGTACACAACTACTGGGCTGGGACGTTAGCCAAGAGGCTCAGTGCACGTACGCCACTGATAACCATTTTGTACATGGGAACACTAGATGCTTGCTCTGTAAACTCTGTAACTACTTATATAAACTACTAGAGACTGAGACCCAGTGAGAGTTCCACCTGTGGAAGGGACGCCTTGCCCAAGATGTGTGATCCTTGCCCAGCCGTGTCGATTGACAGGACTCTCCCGGCAGTGGGGCGTGGATGTTGTGAGTAATTGATTTACTATGAAATAACTAATTTAATGTGTTCTCTTTTCGGTCAACCTAGTGTTTCTCTTTCCAGTTGATTTGTGTCATTCCCTTTCAGTCGATCTGGTGTTTCCCTTTCCGATCGATCTGATGTTTTTCCCTCTTATTATATGACCTATTCAGATCTGCTGCTATCTCAGCTGATATAGATGTTTTCCCTTTCCAGTCGAGCTGGTGTTTTTTCCCTCTTATTATTTGACCTATTCAGATCTGTTTACAGACTATCGCCTTTACTATCCTCTATATAATAAAATATACCTGCAGTCCATTTGTTTAGAGTAAAAAGTTTCTTTTATGTCTCCGATCAAATCCCCAAACCTCTCATAACACCCCTTCACCTCAGCTGAGCCTCATAGCTTGCCCACCATAGCACTGCGGCAAACTTGGCCACACTTTGCAGCCAGTTCAGAGGCCAGCCCCACCTACTAACTTTCTCCACCTGTTATGGGTGCACCCCAAAGCCAGTCCAGGGGCCAGTCCTGTACATCATCATGCCACAGCAGCTGCAGGTACACATTTCAGCCAGTCTGAGCATGAGCTTGCCCATCCTTGGGCCGTAGCCATCGCCCCACCACAACAGAAAGGCACACACAGCCCACAGAAGGGACACCCCTGGAGCTCCTGGCTCTAGTGGCCAGGGGGATTGTGCTGCTGAACCCCACAGGATATCTCCTACATAGGGCCACTCTTTCAAGATTGGGAGAGGTAGCTGATCTGCCCAATACATAGAAACAAACACAGAGAGCAAGGAAAAATGAGGAGACAGAGAAATGTGTTCCAAATGAAAAAATAAGACAAAACCTCAGAAAAAGAACTAAACAAAATGGAAATAAGCAATCTACCTGAAAAAGAGTTCAAAGTAATGGTCATAAAGATGCTCACCAAACTCAAGAGCAGAATGGATGAATACAGTCAGAACTTCAACAAAAAGATAGAAAATATAAGAAAGTACCAAACAGAAGTTATAACAAACAGAAAAATACACTACAGGACTTCAACAACAGACCAGATGAAGTAGAAGAACGAATCAGTGAGCTAGAAGACAAAGCAATGGAAATCACCCAGATAGAGCAGCAAAATGAAAAAAAGAATTAAGAAAAGTGAAGACACCTTGAAGGACCTTTGGGACTACATCAAGTGGAATAACATTCACATTATAGGGATTCCAGAAAGAGAAGAGAGAAAGGGCCGGAAAAAATTATTTGAAGAAATAATGGCTGAAAAATTCCCCAGTGTGGGGAAGGAAACAGACATCCACATCCAGGAAGTCCAGAGAGTTCTAAATAAGATAAACCCAAAGAGATCCACACTAAGACACCATAATTAAAATAGTAAAACTTCAGGATAAAGAGAGCACCTTAAAAGCAGCAAGAGAAAAACAAACTGTTACACACAAGGAAAACCCCATAAGGCTATCAGCAGAAACCTTACAGGCTAGAAGGGAGTGGCATGACAAATTCAAAATGCTGAGAGGAAAAAACTGCCAACCAAGAATTCTCTACCTAGCAAGGTTATCATTTAGAATTGAAGGAGAGATTAAGATTTCTCCAAACAAACAAAAGCTGATGGAGTTCATCACCACTAAACTGACCCTATAAGAAATGTTAAAAGAACTTCTTTAAGCTGAAAAGAAATGGCACTAATTAGTAATAAGAAAACATACAAAATTAAAAATCTCACCAGAAAAGGTAAATATATAAAAGGTAGTGGATTAATCACTTTTAAGCGAGCATGAAGGTTAAAAAAACAAAAGTAATAAATTTAACTAAAATTACAAGAATTAGTTAAGGGATGCATAAAATAAATAGATATAAAATGTGTCATCAAAAATATATAACATGGGGGAAGTAAAATACCAAAGTCTTAAACTCAAGAATGGGCTCTACTACTGGAGGATTTTAACCATAAGACAGTGGTAAATAGAATCTTAGAGCACTGAGAGAAGGGATGGCAGACATCAAGGTTTCCTCAGATCTCTGTAGGCATCCCTTATTTCACAGGTCTAGACCAACATTGTCTCAATTTTGTTGCTTTATCAGTCAAACTTGGTAATAATTCAGTCAAAACACAGCTTGCCCTTTACTGTAACTTTTACAGTGGAGAGATAGAACGTGTATCTGTCACCAAATAGAAATCCACCTGATAGAATTCAGAATCAAAGAATACAGTCGAACCACCAATTATTTAAATACCAACTTGAGCAAATTGAACGTAAGCTTTCAGTGCCACCCTATTGACTCGGCCATCTTGTCCCTATTGCAATCCCCTCATCTATCAATGGCTTAAAAATGACTAAGTTCTGTCAACAATTAGAACTTTGTGAACCTTAAATAAAAATTGGTTTACAAACATCTCAAGGGACATTATAAATCAAGTAAACTAAAAATCATTCCATAGGCTATATATCCTTCATGATCCCAACAGATGGCAGGCTAAAATCAGGCCATTTAAGGAGAGTTTAATTAAAGAACAGTTTACAAATACATGGGAAAGTATAGGAAAACCACAAGGGATGACGTAGAACCAGGGGTTAGTAACTGTGAAGTACTTTTACCACTCATAGCCTAAGGAGCAAGGAGAGGGAGCAGAGAGAACCCAGAGAGGGAGAACTGTGTGGAGAGGGCTCCCTGAGAGTCCAAGGATGCAGCTGGCTCATAACAACACCAAAGAGAAAGAACCAGGAGGATAAGTACCCTGACCTCACTCTCTTCCCCTGTCTCTGATCTCTGGGCAGTGTTCCCCATAGGCTAATCTCAACTAAAAGCCAGAAGACTAGAAATCTTATTGATATGATGTCCCTAAACATCAGCATCCAAGGATATACAGAAGAGGGGAGAAGGTGGAGAGTGGGATCAAAGAGGAGGTATCTAGTATACCACGTGACCTTAGATATGTCACTGGGCCTCTTCGAGCCTACATTTTTCCATGTTTGGATTGCAGCAGCCAGCCCAGTGCTGACGCAGAGTCAGTCAGTTCTTACTGTGTGGAATTGAATCTGTAAAATAGTGTATGTAAGATAGATGAGCTCCATAGCTCCTTCCAACTCTAACATTCTCTGATCACTAATTTTTTCATTGTCCTCAAATATTACTCAATAATTGTGGCCTGACCATAATGAAGAGGTCACCTTTGCTAAAGATGTATTTCACGTCTCAGTCTTTAACTCTATATTTTGTTATCTCTTCCATACAAAAATACAAAAATGAATTGTTCAAGTGTTACTTGATGAGATAACCAAAGAGGTAAAAAACAAAATATTTAGGTGGAGACATGAATTCACAATAGTAAAGGAGGCATATCACTGTGATTGTAAAATTAGGCACATTGAGGATATCTTAAGCTTATAAAAGAATAACCTGTGAAGTACCATAAAAATGAGGGATGGGGCATATTTCTAGAAATATTCTACAATTTTCAGTGCTTTATTTCAGTAAATATTTGGAGTACTGCTCTTGGTATTCAAATTAGTACTACTCATAGTAGATGTTCACAAATGTTTATTAAATTGAAAATCACTGCCGGGCCAGCCCTGTGGCTTAGCGGTTAAGTGCGCACGCTCCGCTACTGGCGGCCCGGGTTCGGATCCTGGGCGCGCACCAACGCACTGCTTCTCTGGCCATGCTGAGGCCACGTCCCACATACAGCAACTAGAAGGATGTGCAGCTATGACATACAACTATCTACTGGGGCTTTGGGGCAAAAACAAATAAATTAAAAAAAATTAAAAAAAGAAAAAGAAAATCACTGCCAATATTTTATCAGAGACGTGATTTTACATTTAGGTATATAATTTGAAAAAATTTGCTACTTATTTTATTTTCCACCAATGTTTACTTAGAAATTTGCAATATCTCCTTACATAGGGATTATATTTTTCCCGCAATAATTTCATTTCTTAGTAATTCCTACACACATAGGTACAAATTGAATTGCTTAGAGTTGTTAGCAAAAATTAAGCCAAGAAGAACCCTGTATTTCCTTCTGGATATTTATTTCAAAACCACTTTCTATTCCTAAAGCTCCTTCATTAGAAGAAAAAGCACCACAAAAAATATTTTTGGAGTCATCCAGCTCATTTTGCAATCAACTCTTCAACTGCATAAATCTTAAACAAGGTACTTGCTAATTTATCTCTGAGGACTTATCCTCGGGAATTTTGTTCCTGAATTAGCCCTGTATGATCTTGTCCTCTTTTCCTCAATGAGTCCAATCCTCCTGCTCTCTTAGGTTGGTTTATACTTGTTGAGTATTTGTATTTGGGGGGAAAAATCCTCCCTTAAAACTCCTCCAATTACATCTCTAACTACTTTTCTGTTTTCTTGTTCCCCTTTCCTCTCTTCATTCCATTCATTTCTTTATTGTTTATATAAACTTGCTACAGGTCTTCAGTGAGGTACTCGATAGCTTAAAGGGTCATAGAATTAACTGGTAAGGCTGTCAGAATTTAACAAGTTTCTGCCAAAATTTTCTTCCACTGCATGCTTTTCTCTCCCTTGATGTTTATACTCTTTCCCAAGGACTTGCTTTTCCGATGGGAAAATAGTATTCCAAGGAACTGAAATGACTTTATCTGGCCCTCACTGCTATTTCAGTTGCACAGCTGGGACTAGATCCCCAGAGCTCTGATTTGCAATTAGGTAATTTAACCCCAATTCTATCATTTGTAATAAACAGCAAACAAGACTCATATTTCACTTAAACATTATAATTTTAAAAGAATAACATACCTGATATTCTTTCCTTGAAACACTCAGTCTATAAAGACATGGAAAGGATGTTCTATTCTGAGTGAGTGTGTCAACAGCTCAGAGATGAGAGCTGATAAATTGTCCCCTGAAATCATTAAAAATGCTGTTAAAAAAGTATGTTTGACACCTTAATAGGCAAATGACAAAATAAAATGTCAATATTCCTGCATTCCTACCTAAGGCTCTATTAGACACACTTTAAATGATGGTGACTAACACCTGCTGTCAGGCATTGCCTCCACATGCTATAAAAATAACTCCTCTAAATATTCTAAAGAAACTTAGAAGTGTGTGTTGGCCATCTGTCTGCTTTAATTGGTTTTTCATTAGAATCCTACCATTTCTTGAGATATATTCCAGTTTTGTCTCTCTATTTCCTTAAACTGACCTCGGTAGGTGGGCAGGACAGGCCGCCTGAACATGTGTAGGCACTGACAGCATTTGCAACAAGGCCCCAGCCAGGCCCAAAGTTAACCCCTTCCGTGTGCACATGCAGAGTCCCCGTGAGCGGCCTTGTACCCTTTGTCTGTGCTTTCCCAGGGTTCAGTGGAAGAACTGGTGAGTGTTAGATTCAACTAGCCGTTGCTGAGTTCTAACCAAACATCAAGCGCTCTGCCTGGTGTTTCCCATGGGTTGCCGTCACCCCCACCATAATGGAAAGGAGAAGTTGATCAGCAGTTCTGAGCCAGGGAGGCCATAGTGGCGATTCATAGGAAGCACCACATGGCTGTGCAAATGTGAAGTCTATTTTCCATTTCTACTCCTGGCTTGCCAAAAGTGCTTTCAAACCTCTCCCATCCTTAGAATACAAAAGATGAAAAGATATTCTTGTTTAAAAGATTCCTGGTAAGCGAAAACAGATGCAAGAGAAAGGATGATATGAACAATCAGAAACTTGAAACTACTCACGTTCGGTTATAAGGTCCCTAAAGTAAAATCATATCACGTGTGACAAGAACAATGTGAAACATTGCAAGGATTCACACTAGCTAAAAAGTAGGTCCTTAGCCATACTGTTGAAGGAGGTGTTATCGCCAGTTTCTTAGTGAGGAGAAATCAGAAACTGACATCTCAGCCCACTGTTTCCTTTGTAGTTTGTCAAATGTAAGTGCACATAAATAGGCATAGTTCTCTTGAAAGAGTGCTATTCTAATGTTCTCGATAAATTCTTTAGTGGTTCTCGTAAAGTCCATTATGAAATATCCCTCTAGGATTGTTATACACAGATACTTAGAATTGCTGGATCTTACCTGAATATCCTATCTGAGTACAAGACATAAGAGCAAGTGTCCATCATGGACCAGTCCAGGTTCGCAGCCTCCAAACTGCCCAGGTATGCTACACATCATGCCACTGCACTCCAGGAAAAAAGGGTAGAGCCAGGCTACTCTCTCTAGACAGTGTCTTCTCGCTAGTTCCTCAGGGAGGGAACAATCACCACACCTGTAATTGCATGGCCACTTCCCCATATGATGGACTCCTCTCCCCCTGGCCAAGACACTGTGGAAGATGGGACAGTGAAGAAGGGAGAGAAAGGAGAGGGAAACCTGAGGGGTCTAAAAGTCAGCCGTCTGGTCTACGAGCAACAGTTAAAGGTAATGAAAGTGATTAAAGGGAGATGAGAGGCACTATATGCTTTCAAGCATTCGAACTTAAAGGAAAAGTGTTCAAGTGATGCCAGGGGTGGGGTCCTCCAAGTATATCCCAAAGAGTCTATGATGCTCTGGGAGAAATATCTTACTGGCTAGGAAGATAGAATTCACAGTCATAAAAGAATATACATTATATTTTAAAGTATCTTTTTAAAGCCTACAAATTAATATATTATAAACTAAATGTGTAATTGGCATGAGTAGAAAAATAGCCAGATATAAGGGAGATGAATTTTGATTTGAGGTTTGATGACAGTGAGGGGGCTTGAAAACGATCTATGCCAACACCTCAAATACAGTTTTCCTCCTGTTTTATACAAAGAATGGGTGACATTCATCTACTGAAATGTAGTGGAGGTATAAAGAGCCAGACAGGCCTGGGTTCCAAAAAATGGACTTCACCACCTTTTAGCTGTAAGACATTGGACAGGTTACTTATCACCTGTAAATAAAGATATCTACCTTCTGGGGAGGGTGAAAGCAGACAATATACGTAGTGGCTCATAGTGCAATGCCTGAACACGGGAGTTCAATATACGTCTATCCCTTTCCTTTTAATCTCAGAAATGCTTGAAAAAACAATGACCAAGGAATGGGAAGTGGCTTATGTTTCTATAAATTTCAATTCACCAAGTACTTACTGAGCTTTCAGGAGGTGCCATGCTATAGGACTCTGGGGACTAAAGAGAACTAGGTTAAATATAACAGGCACGACCCTCTTTACCAACTTGGGTTACAAATAGGGTTGGCTTGATCCTATATAACCACGTTGGCAGGAAGCCCAGTAACTCCTTCTGGAGAATTCTCTCCGGTCCCATCCCAAATTGTACATGGATCCTGGAGGCTCACTGATTTCAAAAGGCGTTAGTCCACCTTTCCAACGCCCAGCAGAGAGAGACAATGGGATGCCTGATCAAACCACTGCCTTCTGGTCACTGGCCCTACACAACCCAAGGGTGGGCATCTAATGCTGGTAACATGCCAATGCTGCCAAACCCCTGCATAGCCCAGAAGGTTGGTTGCCTCACACCTAAACCCCAGATTACGGTTCTCTCTCATACGTAAACATTCGCCAACAATTCTCAAAGTACAACACCACTGTGTGCTGGCAAAAGACCCCCCCGAACCAGTGGAACCCTTAGGCTATCTTCTTTCTTGAGAATCAAAGATTAGAGCAATGGTCAAAAACACTGTCTTCTTCCATATGACCCACAAGATAAAAATGATTTTTGCATTTTTTTTTTTTTTTTGGTGAGGAAGATCAGCCCTGTGCTAACATCTGCCGATCCTCCTCTTTTTTTCCGCTGAGGAAGACTGGCCCTGGGCTAACATCCATGCCCATCTTCCTCCACTTTATATGCACTTTGCCAAGCAGTGCATCAGTGCGCGCCCGGAATACGAACCGGCGAACCCCAGGCCACCGCAGCCAAGCGTGCGCACATAACCACTTGCGCCACCGGGCCGGCCCCCTGATTTTTGCATTTTTAAATGGTTAAAAAACATATATCAAAAGAAGAATAATATTTTGTGACATGGGAAAATTATATGAATTTCAAATATCAGTGTCCATAAATAAAGTCTTATTGGAGTACAGCCATGCTATTCACTTAAGTATTGTTTACAACTGCTTTGGCGTCACAACAGCAAAATTGTTTCTTGAGTGATTGTGATGGAGACCGTATGGCCAGCAAGTCTAAAATATTTACTATCTGGCCCTTTACAGAAAATGTTTACTGACCTCTAGGTTAGAGACTCAGCCCCTTCCCTTTCAAAAGGCCCCTGGGCCCCTTATCAAAATTAGTCCATCTCCCTTCTGAGAGTTCTGCAAACCTAGGGAAGACAGATTTTGCTGGATAGAAACATAGCAAAAGGAGTGTTATTATACTCTTTGCCCAAGGCAGCAGTACCAACCCACCTCATGTTGGCACAACCAAAAGGGCCAGTATAGACTATAGAAGTGCTTCAAGGGGATTTATGGTCTCTGCTTACTTAGAGAAGCAAATCAGAGTTTCCACAAAAAATGTTCCCCTTTATATTAGCTCCCAGACACTTCTCATACCACAATATGAATAACACGTAGATTAATGACACTAGAAAGGGCCCTGAGCCCACCCAAAGAGAAAAGTTGGTCTAGCCAGCAGGAGAACCCTTGAAGGTCCTTTAATATAATCCTAAGTAGAAAAAAAAAAGGTTAATAGGAAAATATATTGGTTATAAAGTTTGCCACTAAGTCCCTCTGTTGATGCCTTGCTCAGTAAATCTCAGTTGAATTCATCATTCATCCATTCATTCATTCACTCATTTGTTCATTCATTTCTTGAGCAAATATATACGAGGAACTACCGTGCGTCAGATACTTTTCTGGATTGGATAACTGTTAACAGTTATCCAAGCAGATTAAGAAAAAGAAAAAAATCACTGTCTTCAGAGCTTACATTCAAGTTGAGGAACATAGACAATTTTTTTTAAAAAGACAAATAAGTAAAATATAAAGTACATCAAATGGTGATCAGTGCTGAGAAGAACAATAAAGCAAGGAAAGGGAAGAGGAGTGAGAGGAGTGGATACAGCTTGGTAAGAGGCCAGGGCCTCACTGAGAAGGAACGATTTGAGTGAGGGCATGAAGGAGGTGAGGGAAATGAGCCAAGTTGACATCTCAAAGAGAAGCATTCCAGAGAAAAGAAAGAGCACGGGCAATGACCAGGGTAGAAGCTTGTCGGGTGGGAGTCAGCTAGTGGAAACGCGTGTTCGTGTTCTGTGAACAGCAAAGAGGCAATGTAGCCAGCAGAACCAGGGAGGAATAGTCTCTGGGGTGAGGTTATAGAGGTGGGGTTTGCCAAGGGGTTGGGGGGTGCCAAGGACGGGTCATGCAGAAATCTCTTAGGTCGTTGTAAGGGCTCTGGCTTTTAATCTGAGTGAATTGTGAAACTGTGGGAGGCAACTGAGCAGAAAAAAAAAGTAATCTGAATTTTATTTAACAAGATCACTCTGGCTGCAATTGACTATAGGAGGACCAAAAAGAAAAAAAAAAAAAAAAGATGAAAGAAAAAGGAAAGTCTCAATTGGGAGACTACTGAAAAAATCTAGATAAGACACAAGGGTGGCTTAGACCAAAGTAGTAGCAGTGGAGATGACACAAAGTCGTCAAATTGTGGACATATTTTGAAGGTGGAAACAGATAGGATTTGCTGGTATAGTGAATGTAGTATGAGTGCAAGAGAGAAGTCAAAGATGACTCTAAGATTTTTTGCCTGCACAGCTGGAAGAATGGAATTCCCAGGTCATGAGCTAGAGAAGACTTCAGGAAGAACAGATCTGGAGGGAGATTAACAGTTTGATTTTGGACACATTAAGTTTGAAATGCATGTTACACACTAATAAAGAAATGTTAAATATGCATCTGTGTATACGAGTCTGGAGTTCTGGAAACAGGCCCACACTGAGGGTGTAAATTTGGGAGTCATCCACACGGAGATGACATGAAATCCACGAGACCAGAAGAGATTACCAAGGGAGCGAGCATCGACAGAAAAGAGGAGAGGCCACATGTCTATGTCCCTGTGCAACTTTAAACCACAGCCATCCTTGACCAATATAGCCCACCACACTTAACTAGCAGCCTCAAGGATTTGGAAAATTCTTGAAATAAGGAAAGGAGTAGAGCAACCCCAGAGCTGCCAAAAGATGCCCTAGAATGTACTCACTATAACTCACAGGAGAGACCCCTGGGTCATCACCCAGGACTTATTTTTATTTTAAACTCAATTATCAAATTTAGTGATCTCATTTCCAACATACGGCTGATCAGAAGCCAGCAACAGCCTATTAGAGGCATGTACGATGACAACAGCTAGAAGTGACTGAGAAAAATGAGTCAGATATAGGATAAATAGTGATGAAGACTAAAGTTTGGACTTCCTGGTGCTTAGCCCATTTCTCTTCCTGATAAATGACTCTCCCACCTTATCATTGAGGTAGTAAGTGCGTGTAGTCCCATCTGGACTAGCCTGAGCCATGGGTCTATTAGTGCTTCTTCAAACTACTATTTTGTTCAATGTGTATTTAGAAGAAAGACTGAGTACTGAGTGGGAGGAGGTGCTAGGGGAAATGCTTGCCTCTTCTTGATTATCCAAGCAGTTCAGCTCTGGCCCAGGCTTGAACACTCTGCTCAGGACCACCAAAGTTCTGCAGTAAACCCTCTCCCATAAGAGAGGGTTCAGTGGTTCAGTGACCATTGAATGTTACTAGAGCGCGATCCTTAAGAAGGATGCCCATATGATTTAGCTTCCAACCTAGGACACTTCTGAGTGTAAAATGGGGTGCTGTTACAGCAGGCATAAACTGAGGCTGTCTCAGGCAAAGAAGGATGCTTGGTCTCACCCATCAACACCCACACTCCTCCACTCCACTCCCATTCCAGGCAGCTTATGAAAGAATTTCTCCCAACCACATAAAATTCGTCCTGAGATGACTTCCTGTAACCACAATTTTCTCTATCTTAGAACATTTCCAGAAAATTTTAGCACTCCTTATAGATTTGAGATCCCATAAAACTTATTGACTGGGCCATTCTTTAATCTCTAGCTATCATTCAGTGAGCATCTGCTGTAACCCAGGAGCCAGGGACATCGATTTATAGAAGGCACTGGGTGTGGGTGGAATGCATGCTTAAATGTGTTAACTCTTTCAATCCTCAGAAAACCAGTGAGGAGTTAACCCTCCTTGACTGATGAATTCACTGATGCTAGAGAGGTTATGGACCTTGGCTAAATTCACACAGCTACTAGACGGCAGCACTAGGATTTTGTTTCATAAAATACCTGGCCTCTAAGCCTATTCCTCTTTCCCTGTGCTACATTGAGGAGAAAGATGGTGAAAGAAAGATGATGAAAGACGTGAAGGGAGTTCATGCCCCATCAGAAGGCTGAACCCACACGAGAGACCAGGATTCTTCCTCTTTCCTATTTTCCGAACTAATCATTTCAACATACAATCAGATGAAGAAAACTTCTGAGAAAATTCTCAACGTGATCCCCACCCCGACCCACTGGAAAATACAGGAAACACTCCCAAATGACTTAAAATATTCACTGAGGAATCTTTCAGACGGCACCTCAGGGAGCCGGCTCTGCGAAAACACAGCCCACAGCCACTAATTCTTCTTTTTAACAGCTAGTAGTTTGTCCTCTAATTGATGGCTTATCTATCCCCACTGCAGCTTTTATACTTAGTCCAAGGTCTCATTATCAGCTGGCATTTGCCAGTGCTGCCCAAACTTGGCTGGGCCTCAGAACCACCTGGGCACACTTGTTAAAATATTGCTGCCCACACTTCACCCCCTAAAAGGCTGGTTCTGGAAGTCTGGGGTTGGGCCGGGGAATTGATATTTTTAACAGGCTCCCGAAGTGATTCTGATGCAGTCAGCCCAAACACTCGGCTTTTGGGAATCAATAAACACCATAAGGGAGAAGGTTTGCATGAAAAAAAAATCACAAGCAAGGCTCTTGCCTTTTCTGCCAAGCTGCAATTTTCTCCAAGGTTCTTCCTTTCGGTATTGAAGTAAGACAGCTAAACCCAACCAAAACTTTCTGCAAGGCTCCTGAAGCCCAATGGTATTCAAATCTTTATCAAGCTGGATATATCTCAGTAAATTAGAGCATGTCCCATGATAAACTTAATCAAGAACTCATCATATTACAGCATATTTATCAAGTCCTCATGCATTTTTGAACTTCAACAACCTGGGTCATAGATAGCCTTCTCAGACCCTCACATAGGACACAGTTTAGATTCTTGTTTATAATAAGCCCTTATGTCTATATTTAAAAAAAATAGCATCTTTTGTAAAGTTAGGTAACAGACGACATAAATATTTTTAAAATTTAAAATTTACTTTTAAATCTGTAATTTGTGTGTGAGCTCTTGAAGAACTTCAAGGATTACGAAGGACCTGGAATTAACACATAAACAAAAGTGTTTCCAGTATAGAGAACAGTCTCTTGATTATGACAAAATGCAACTTTATTTTGGTGTCTCACCGGTTGCACTTTGAAATCACGTGGGGAGCTTTAAAGATTCTGACACTTGGGCCCCACCCCCAAATATTCTAACTTGTTTGGTCGGGGCATGGCCTGGGCCTTGGGATTTTCGAAAGCTCCCCCAGTGGCACCATGAGTGAGCCAAGATTGAGAAGCACGCTTTATACAGTGGGAGCACTCTGCGTCTGAACGAAGGGATCTGGGCAAGTCCTTGACTTCCCGGCGACTCTCAGATGATAGAGCCTTTGCTCACTTTTGTGTAAAACACAGTCTCAATTCAGTAATTTGACTGCAACCTTTTACAGATATCAGGCATATGAATTTCTCTATTTATCGTAGCATTTAATCTTCCCGCTTCCCCGAGCTCACATGGCCGGGGTAGTAGAGGGTAGCCAGTGGGTCTGGTCCTGCTCTTACTCTCTCTGCTCTCCTACCCGCACACTTTGTTCTACTTGCACAGAGGCTGGGGTGGGAGATGAAAGGAGGGGTGGAATGAGGAGAGACGAGGAGCTAGCATAGTTGTGATTTGGCTGAGAAGTTTCTTCGGACTTTTGGGGCCTGGCAGATGGTTAAAGTGAAGTCCCTGCTGGATCAGCAGATGTCAAGCTGTCTCTTTCCTAAGTGAGGCTCTTTTATGGTCTCTCAGAGATTTCCGTGTTGGGGCGCGTCTCCCCTGGAGTTTTCCTGGTTTTGAACTCCTTCCGTGGTTACTGCTTGCGTCCCGCGTTCCACATCAGTCTCTTTCCTTGGAGGTTTCTTTGCCTCCTTCTAAGTCCCAAGATAGAATCTCTCCTCTCCGGCCCACATCTGGTCCAGGGAAACACCGGCACATCCCCTGCAGCATGCTCTCCAGGCTCCACCACATGAGCACTTAGCCTTTCTATTGGTCTTTCAAATCCCTGGCCCCGATCAGACCCAGTGCAGTCCCTCTTAACTTTACCAGGCCACACAAGGCAGAGAGCACATTTCAGAGCCCTCCCAGGTGTCTACTTCAAGCCCCCCTCAGCTCGGTGTGTTTAGGGCCAGAATAAGACCAGTGTGGGTAGAGTAGAGAGGACCAAGAGGGCAGACAAGGAGATGAGGTCACAAGGGCAGAGGTCAGAGTATAGAAGGGCCTAAGGAGCCAAAGTGGGGACTTTGCATTTTATTTCAATTGCATGGGGGACCCACTGGAAAGCTTTAAGCAGAGGAGTAACACAATCTAATCTAAGGATAGAGTGGACGGTACAGGGACAAAAGGAGCTTGAGGGCTGAATCCGTTACTAAGCATCTTTGGTAAGACATGCTCTCCATGGCCCACCCTCGTGGGTAGGGCATTGCCCACCCACATCTCCTAGAGGTCAAGAAGACACTTTGTTCTTTCCTTTATCCTAACCCTCTGTCCAGATTGAGAACAACATAACAGAGGGCCATTGCTGCTTGCAAGGGCTTCATGCCAGCCCCAAGAGTCTCATTTTGGAAAGACTTTATAAGAATTGAATTAGAGTGAAGCAAATGGGATAATCTATCGGCGCACTCAAATTTTGGCCTAGAAAATTCTATCCAGACTTTCTTCTGTTTAGTGCCGTCAAACAGTGTGATGACTGCACTTATCGATAGTGAAGTTATGAAGTTATATTCTCCCATTTGGGGGCAATTTACCCATATCTATTAAAATTTTAAATGTACATAAAATTTGACCCTGCAATTTCATGTCTAGCATTCATCCTACAGAAACACCTAAATCTACGCACAAAGTTATATACACAAGGACATTCACTTTGCATTATTTGTAATAGTGAAAAATTGAAAACAAGCTAAATGCCTCTCATTAGTATAATGGTTAATTAATTCATGATAATTCATATTACAGGTCATTATGCAGAATAAAGTAGACCTATTTGAACTCCTAGGGAAACAGTGATAAGTCTTATGGTTAAGTGAAAAAATAACTAGTTTCAGGATAGTATGTATGGTAAGAACCCACTTTTGTAGAAAAAGGGTACATGTATATATGAACCTATGTGTGTAAATGCCTACAAAATCATCCAACTACTGTCGGTGGTGGTCTTTGAGGAAACGAGTGTGAGTGGAACAAGGAAAGGGGTGAGTTTAAGGATTGCTCAGCATTCTATGTTTGATTTAACCTTTTGTAATAATAATGCACTCGCACATTTCCTATGTGACTTCTTTAAAAGGGAAAAAAGGAAGAAATGCAGAAATATGATGGGCCTGAACATCTGGGGTAGCACTACCCAATTTTAACAAAAATGTCCTTACACTCCCAGTCTGGATGCTATTCCAGCCTCTCTAAATTCCTGGCCTTCACTGCTCATCAAACTCTAATTAACCTTGTGGTTTCCTGGAGCCTTACAGGGCCAGCTGGTGTCTCCTGGGGCAAACCAGTACTCCAACTTGTGGTAGGCACTGACCTGGGTGCCAAGTCCTTGGTGTCAGCAACATAAATGACTCCAGTGGTCTCATCTAGGCAATTGGAACTCTGTAGAGCTCAGTGAATAATAGCAAACTGAATGCTTAACAGATTTCATCAGGCATGGATGGAGCTGCGGCCACCACCACAGTGGACATCAGACCCCAATGTGAAGGGCTGTCTCGCAGTGATCACTCTCCCTAAATGGTTCAGACAGATTTGTCCTGCCTTGATACAAACAAACAGTGCCCTCTTCTGCCCAGCAGCAGAACTTCTCTACAAAGCAAACAGCCTCATGGAGTATTTAGAGCTTTCACTTGGTTAGGATGTGTCTTGCAAAATGGGTCAAAGAACAGAAAAATAACATTGATGAGCCAGAGAGCCATTTGTAGGAAAGCTGCCACTCTGACTCTGCCCTAAATTCATGTCCCAATTTTATAAGTACTGTACCCTATTTTAACCACAGAAAAGATGAAAAGATTTAAATAATAGGGTAAGTTCTATCTATTAAACTGGCAAAAATTTAAGTGCTTAAATTTTGCATTGCTATGGTGAAGAGGAAATGTAATGCGTGGCCTGGCTTGGAATATCCGTTCAAGTTTTCTGTGAAACAGTCTGGCAATAAGTTACATTTTTTTAAAAAATCTTTTATTATATGTTAGTCCAGTAATCTTACATTTGGGAACATTTCCTAAGAAAATAACCCCAAAGAAAATAAATTAATTTATATAAAGATGTTTAGAGCAGTGTCATATTTCATTATATATAGTGTAAAACTGGAAAAATTCACATACAATTGGGAAGCAATAAGAAATGGTTATATGAAGTACAGCACAGTATGACAATGCTTCACTATAAAGCCATTAAGAATTGTAATTTCAGGGACTAACATAATACATGTACTGTGTGTATGACACTGGAAAAACACAGAATACAAAATGATGCTCATATTCTGACTATAATGCAAGTGTATACAATAGCAAAAGATTTTAGAGTAAATAGAGTTAATATTCACTCTTATCCATAAAAATAATAAAATATGAAGCAATAAAGGTAGGATAGAGAGAGGAAGCAAGACAAAAAATAATAAACTATTAGCTATTATTTCATGCTTCATACCTCATTGCCTCATCTCAAAGCATCATTTTCCATTTTGGAAGCCAAGTTTGTTACAAGGGAGTATTCACTTATTAACATATAGGGAAGCAAAATAGCCTAAGAAAGCTATGCCAAATCTCCTTTCTCATCTCTTAAATATACAGCTTCACACTTTTCGCTCATATGGATACAAGCTTAAGAAAATCCTAGGTCCCATTTGTTAGTATTTATAATCTCTCATCTAAAGCTAAAAATCAAGTTTACCCAGAAGGTTCAGTATTATGAAAATCAATCTAAAAATGACAGAAAGTTTCATGAAACCCCTGATAAGGCTGAAATGACAGCTTGCTGGAGGCATTCCATGTTGAGAGTTAGGCAAAAACAATGAGCTTTTATAATTCTCATTATTAAGCTCACAAAATGTTCTCAATTCTGGCCTGCAAGGATTTAAAGTGTGGGCTTGAAATGTCTAACAAGACACAAGCCTTTGCAAGGCCTCAACTCTTCTGTAAGGACCAGGCAGTGGTTCAAAATTTATCCTGGGTAGGAATCACAATCAAAGTTGTTATAATCTCGTATTCCTGGGCCTCCTTTGCCAGAGATTCCATGGAGATCTGGGGCAAAGCCAGGAAATCTTTGTTTGAACAAAAGCCACAAGGGGTTCTGATGCAGCTGGCCCATATTGCATTTGGATAAATACTAGTGTAGCAGACGGTGGGGTTCCTTCAATTAACCTCCTTGAAAATTTGTAAGTCTCCTTGGAGCTCAGATTCCAGGCACTATGGTATAGAACACAGAATCCAACCAATTCTTAACATCCTCGACTACCAAAACCCTCCTCTCAGCTTCCACTGTCTCTCATCTGGACTCTTGCCCTGGCCTCCTCACTGGTCTCTCTGCTCCTACACAGCAGTCAGAGTGACCGTATGGAAGCCCAAGTCAGATCACGTTACCCCTCTGCTCAGCCCCCTCCCAACTTCTGACCATGACCTACAAGGCCCTACCTAGTCTTGTTCCTAGCTACTTCCCTAACATCATTGCCTCTTCCCTTCTCCCTTGGCACCCCAGCCACAGTAATCTCCTTGCTGTACTTCTAACATACTGAGTGTAGCCTACCCACAGGGCCTTTGTACTTTCTGATCCCTTTGACTAGAATGCTTTTCCACCAAATACCCTCCTGCTTACACTTTCATTTCATTCTCACCTTAAACAGAGGCTCTCCTTGATTCCCCAGACTCTGTCATCCTTTGTCATCTATTTTTCCTTTTGACACTCACCACATGACACACAGTGTATCTGTGTCTTTGCGAGAGCAGCGGCTTCGTCTGTTATCTGCATTACTCAGTCTCAGCAGGTAGAGCAGTGTGTGGCCTATAAAAGTTGCTTCATAAATACCAGATGAATGAATAAATGTAGGGATTTCACATATAGTGTCCACGGGGAATAAGATATAGGTAGAATCCATTGGAGTCTATTTGGAGAGTTCAATTTTATATACGAAGGGAAGGTCTACTGTGCCCGGTCTGCTACATTCCTGGATGCCCAAAAGGGTGCTTATTCTTGGGTACAGAATCAACATTCATGTGACCCTCCTCCTGCTCTGAGTCACCTCATTGTGCTGGAGACACAGGTAGTAGACATTGCAAAGAAGAAAAATTGTCCAACATGTTCATTCTACACCTTCACTCTTCAGGTTTAAAAATAGATGAATGCAGAAAGAATTCCAAATATGATGTGTTTTTTGAAGGTTTAATACATTCCTTGGTGCTGCAGTTGTGTTTTACAGTTTTCTTAATGGCCATTTAAACTAGGTGTTTGCAGAGGCAGGCACACTGGGAAGCCGGCAAAGCTGAAACCTCAGAGCTCCTCACTTGCACAGGCCCCTATATGCGTTCGGAATCCCTGGAGCTATGGAATGTTCCAGGTGGGGAGAGAAAGCACCCTGGGGAGGGTGCAATCAGGGAGCATTTCTGTGTAAGCAGTTCTGGTAAACTGCTTAGAAAGTTCTCAGAAGAAAGGCACCTAAGTTCCCAAAGTTCTGGTAATTTATCAGAATTTTCTTTTCTGGCTGTAAGTATTCACTTTTCTTCCTAATTTTGTATTTGTAGTTTTTTATTCTTTTTCCTAAATGGGACCTGAGTTGTATATAATCTTCGTGCATGTATTGATCTTGACTTCTCACTGAAGTTGGAAACTCCTTTGGAACTGAGATTGTGTTGTATACTTTCTCTCTTTCCCATGCACCTGGGAGAAAAGTGGGCTCACAGAGAGACCTGTCCCTCAGCTCCCTGCGTGGATCAAAACTGGCTTAGAGGGCTGTAAAAGTTTTAGGAAAATTGCTTGTCCCTTTGTGGTACTTTGCGTGAGAAGCTAGGGTGCCATTCCCAATTGACTACTTTAAAACCCAAACAAGTTTCTTTAACAGTCCACGTCGACATTATTATACTTATTTTAAAAGATAATACATTTTTATTTCAACTAAAGATTTAAAAGTTATGGCTTTCTGATCCATATGCCTTTATTTTGAGTGAATACATATCTATGAAGTAATTATAGAAAAACATAGGGGAAGATGATTTTTTTTTGTAAGAAGTGAGAAAAAGTCAGAAATGTTTTGTGAAGATCCGATTCAGACTTAGCTATTTATAAGGGAACTCATTGGCTTGTGTCTCTTATTTCATATAATTTTACTCATCGGTAATGGAGCTCAATGAAGCGAAGTTCTCCATATGCATAGGAATTTTTATTTGTTTTAAGAATTAAATTTTCCTTAGTTAATCAAAGAAAAAGGACTGCTCTCCAATTTTCATAGTAGAGTAAAAAGAAAAAATTAATCACTATTTAAGTGGAAAACTTTGACCAGGCCCAATATTAGTGCAGAAATATAAACTCCTGTATCTCTTTTCACAAATATATTCTCTAGAAAAATGAGGAAAATGTAATACAAAACATCCCAAACTGAATTTTTCAAATTAGGGAATTTTAAATAAAATTTCTAATAGCTATTAAGGCAGAAAACTATGAATAAAATCAGTAATAACACCAACTAGTCAATAATTTAGACTAGTATCTAAGAGTAATAAGCTAACTTCACCCTAATTTTTATATGTGTTTAATAAATTATTACTAAACCAGAATTTATTATCTTTTATCGCTTAAGGACAGAATTAGAGAGTAAATAACAATAATAGTTTAAAATTATGATAATTCAATCCATTAGAACAAAATTTACAATTTCAATCAAATAATAAACCTCATCAGTAAATTTTCTCCTGACAGAGAAAGCAATGTGAAGGATGGACTTCATAAGTTAACCAGCAATACAAGCAATATAGAGCTGATAGATAAAAGCAAAGTATATTCTGGAGCACATATGCCAAAAATCATGATTCAAACTCTAAAATAGTTTATCTTAAATGCATTTTTCCCCACACTATAGTGCAATAGAAAGACTGGTTGAATCCCACATCCTTTATGGTTTGGGATAAATCAAACTTTGCCATCTATATAGAAGACAGAAAGTACTTATATTTTAATTGTGTATAGTGGGAGACATGCAGCCAACTAATCCCAAAGCAGTCATTTAGAATCAAATTTGGAAGAAAAGGGTACTAAATCCATTTCTGATCCTCCGTGAGAGGTTCAGGCCTGATCCTTACTAGCTAATGCTATTAAGATGCATCATCTGGAGAAGCTTTAGTAATTCGGGTTCAGTTAGAAGTTCATGAAGCTTAGACCATAAAATCTACTGTCCACAAAGTCCAAGTTTCTGTAAATATCAATAAAGGCTGCAAACAATTTTATGTCACTCCTGCTAGTTTTCTCCACAAAGTCATAAGACACAGAGCAACGATCAATAGTCAAATAACTGGGACTAAAATTCTATGTACTTCTCATATAAACTTCCAGGCTAAAAAACACATACTTGCAATTTCTCAAGGAGGAAAGTGGCATAGACTGTAGGTTGAAAACATAGAAATTAATGAGTCGATAATGTGGGAAGCCTCTTTAAAATTTTGAGATAGATTGCACAGATTCCATCCAGATGGAACCATACATACCAAGGAGTTGTTGAAAGTAAACACATTTGCAAGGATTAGAAAACTCCCATCAGAGATACTGCGGCGTAAAATCTTCACTGGTTGTTTTAGTGACTTTCAGTGTTTTAACTAGCTGTTCCATATGAGAGCACATTACCAGGAGATAACTTGAGTAGGCCTGGATCAAAAAAGTTTGGGGCAGTTGCTGTTGGCTTGTCACATTTTGAAATGAGAACTTCTCTGGTGACTGTCAAAATGTGGGTTCATGTCTTCATTATTATGTCCAAGTAATGCTGTTTTTGACCCAAAGTTGCCCTTGTTACTATCTCTATTACCAGGACCTCCCATAATGTTTTATTTTATGGAGAATTTGGAGAAGCAATAACAAACTTCCAATAACATTTCCATTTCATAAGCTACCTTGTGCCCTTTATATTTCCATCTGTCATCTACCTCTACAACCTGGCCAAGGCATTTTTACCTCGTTGTCTTTGCAAACAAGGAGTTATAAAAACAATGCTTGTATTTGTTTAAAACACAACTGAAAAAAAAAAGTAGCTTTCATTTTTCAACAGTCCACTGATACGAGAAGAAAAGTGGCATCTGTGTGTGTGCATGCATGTGAAACAGGCACACGTGCACACACACACTTCTCGGGAACAAAATACCTAATGGAATTTGACTACCATTATGTCACTCCTGCTAGTTTTCTCCACTACCATTCCATCTCACTCTTTCCAATTACACAAATGCATTGACCAATTTATAAAGACTAGATAGCTCTAGAATAGTTATGTCAAAGATCAAAGTGAAGATGAAAGATTATTTTTTACCCAGCTCAAAATGTTCATCCTGAAATTGCTAGTGGATAGGAGAGGCTAATTGACACAGTGTACTATCTTAGAGGTTGCTCTGAATCAAAACTATTATCTGAGGCCCCATAACAAAATGAAGAAAGCGGTATTTTTGAGATGAGCAGCTTCCTCCAATTATGCTCTGTGGTGATGTGAGATTGGCTCTTTCCAGCAATCTTTGGGGCCACCCTATGTAATTGGTGGCCGCCATATGTAATTGGTTATTTTCCTCCACTTTCTCTCATCTTTCTTCTTCTCTCACCTCTCTTCTTTCTCTAACTCAGTTCCCTCTTTTTATGTTTCCTTTCCCCTCTATCTGAGCATCGACACTGTCACCCAGGCCTCAAATTGGCTTTTAGTATTCTAGCTTCTGAACTGTCTGGGTCAGTCATTTTCAATCCTTTTTTACCCCAAAGCACATGAGGGATGTAGCAAGCACTCCCATCAGTACTCATGGCTTTCTTTAGCACTGATCTTAGAAGGTAGAGAAAGGCGTATGAGACTCTTCCAGAAAAAGGAAAACTCTGTATGTTGAAAACTTCTTCTAAATGCTTCCAGTGAAGGGCCAATGAGCATGTTTCCCAACATTCCTTCCCCACCATAGAGGGCATCTCTGCTCTAGAGCTTGCCACCCAAATTGGTGGTCCACAGGTCAGCAACCCTGGCGTCACCTGGGAACTTGTTGGAAATGCGGGATCTCAGGGCCCCACTCCAGACCCACTGAATCGGAATCTGCACTTTAACTAAATCGTCACATCAAAGTCTGAGAATCCCTGCTCTATCACGACAGGAATACAGTAAAACACAACACTCCTAATTGTTTAGATGTCATTCGATTATCGGTAACAACGTAAGTAATAGAATACAGTAGTCCCCCCTTATCCATGAGGAGATACATTCCAAGACCCCTGGTGGATGCCTGAAACCACGGATAGTACTGAGCACTATATCTACTGTTTTTTCTTATACATACATACCTGTGATAAAGTTTAATTTATAAATTAGGCGCAGTAAGAGATTAACAACAATAACTAATAATAAAATAAGCAATATAACAATATACTGTAATAAAAGTTACCATAGATATTAGCAACCTCAGCATATGATTTTTTTTCTTTCCTTGTTAAGCCGAGAACCTTCACCTTTTCACTTAAAGGAAGCTCTTTACAGCTTCTCTTTGGCGTACCCGAATTGCCAGCATCACTATTCTTCTGCTGTGGGGCCATTATTAAGGAAAATAAGGGTTGCTTGAACCCAAGCACTGCAATACTGCAACAGTCCATCTGATAACCAATACGGCTGCTAAGCGACTAACAGATGGGTAGCATGTACAGCTTGGATATGCTGGACTAAGGGATGACCTACGTCCCAGGCGGGTCAGAGCGGGACTGTGAAGGATTTCATGTTACTCAGAACAGCGCACAATTTAAAACTTATGAATTGTTTTCTTTCTGGAATTTTCCATTTAATATTATCAGACTGCGGTTGACCACGGGTAACTGAAACCACAGAAAGTGAAACCACAGATAAGGGAAGGACTACCATATTATGATCTTTGGAGTAAAGCAGCCTGCTTTTTATTTCTAACATTTAATAACTCTGAATCTTCAGCAAATTATTTATCCTTACAGAACCTCAATTAATCATGTGGAAAATCAAGATAATAATACCTATCTTGCAGAGATAATACATATATAATTCTTAGTACATTGCCAGACATAAATTAGGTGTAAAATAAATGGGGTTTTTTAAATTTAATTGTTAAAATTATTATCATCATTATTTAATCTAATCTGGCTTCACATGTTATTAAAAACTATTCAAATCAAGTTACACAGACATGCTTCTCATCTTCCTAAAGTTTACAACATAAAATGGGCAATAACTATATGGGCAATTGCACAAAAAAGCAATATGCTGACGGGACAACACATTCATTCAAATCTGTTTATGCTGAGATTTTAGTGAGCATGAGCTTGGGTTTATTAGTCTAATCCACTGATTAAACAGCACTATCTGAATCATAAACTACAAAATCAGGAAACCACTAAGAGATGATGAGATTAAAACTTTCACCAAATAAAAAGTATATCAAAGTAGAGGCGAAAATTTGGTAACAGAGACGTTTTATCCTGTTAAACATTTTTTATCATGATGTCAACAATAATCTTAAATGGAATTTTTAATGATCTATTGCAACGTGAACTGACGAAAATAAATAGAAGTTCCTTATAAACTCAAGCCAAACATTTAATTAAATGTACCAAACATCAATGGTGTACTTTTAATCCAGTCCCCCAAGCAAAAATGTCAGAAAAGGCCTTTTACTCTTTGTTAATTTGAAAAATAAACAGATCTCCAGGAGAACAGAGCCACCTCTTTTTAGTAATCCTCCCACCAGGCAATTGTGCTATTTATATCCATACTCGGTATGAGCCTTTGCCATTGCAGAGCCTGAAAATTAGGAGCAGAAATAAATAAAAACATTATTTTTAAGTTATTTCAAGCTTTCTCTTTAGTACTTTGCATTCAACTCCCAATCCCCAACATACCTTTATTATGTTTAAAAATATAATTTTAATAGAAGATTGTTTTTACTGCTTTCACAAAACCAGATGTCCTTTTGTAGTTGCTTTACCAGTAATTAATAATTAGAGATAACTATGAATATTTTCCTAAATCTGTCCCCTTCCTACTTTGTTTGCATTAGTTGAACTGAGATGTCCAAATAATCAAAACTCATTTCAATTGGCTTTTACCAAGACCACTTCTCTGTTTTCCCAACAGCTATATTAAAATTACTAACATCATTTACCTCTTTATTAATGTCTGAATATTAATAATTTTTTTAATTTAGCTAGGCCAAATAACATTCTGATTTATAAAAATTAATTTGAATTGTATGTTAATAAAATCATTTGAGGCTTAGAATACAGTTTGGTAGAAATTCAGTTGGAAATTCCTGGTATATATTATGGAAAAAGGTTAAGATCTAGAGTTTTCAATACAGACATCCTTTACCCATTATTCATTTAGGACAGGCCTTCCAGACCACAAGTAGTATCTAGATAACTTGAAAAAACAAGGATTAACTGGAAACCCAGTCCTGGGTAGAACTCCAATTTTGAATTAACTTATAAAGTAGAATATGATCCATTTTGAGGTATCAAACACCATTTATTTATTTTCTTCTTTGCCTGTGTTTTTGCTTTGTTTTTGTATTTTTTTTTTTTTTTAAAGATTTTATTTATTTTATTTTTTCCCCCCAAAGCCCCAGTGGATAGTTGTGTGTCGTAGCTGCACATCCTTCTAGTTGCTGTATGTGGGACTCGGCCTCAGGATGAACGGAGAAGTGGTGCCTCGATGCGCACCCGGGATCCGAAGCCGGGCCGCCAGCATCGCAGCACGCGCACTTAACCGCCAAGCCACAGGGCCGGCCCTGTTTTTGTTTGTTTTTAAGTCGACTTTCACTCTAGAGGTTAGGAGTATGTTCTCAGCCAGCTAAGTAGATTTCAAGGGACTAGAAGTAGAACAGAAACTGGAAAGAGCTTCCGTCCATTCATCCAGCCATTCATTCATTCACCAGGTTAAATATGTGCGTGTTTGTTTCTAATCTCCAGAAATTAGAGAAAAAGGTCACTGTTTTGTTGTCAAAATGGTTAAGTAAAATATATTTTCGTTAACAAGGGAAAGAAGATATTAACCAATGATTCTTAAAAATCACAGTTTCTGGGATTTTATTAACAACTACTTGTTTAGAAGCTATGATGTGCTAGTCATCAGCATGTGATGAGCAAGATGGCAGGATCCCTGTCCTCATGGATCTTAAAGTCAAGTGAAGCAGACAGAGAAGTAAACTGGTGATCAGAACGAGGCATTCAAAGTACAGAGTTCTATGGGAAGATACGGGAGGGGACCAACCCAGAATGGAGGGGTCAGAAACTTTCCAGGAGAAAGAAAGATGTCCAAGTTAAAATCTGCTGGGTGTTGACACATATTTATTGCCACTAATGATGAAAGCAATAAAAAAAAAGTAAAACAATGATAATTTACAACTTGTTTGTATGTTATTATTTGCAATGATTTTTTTAAAAAATAATATCCTCTATTGGTGAGGGTTTTGGAGTAGGGGAGGTGGCCTGAGAGATAGTGGTAAGAATGGAAGAATTGGTATTATCTCTCTCAGTACAATGTGGCAATATACACCAAAAAGTATAAAAACATGTATGCCCTTTGACCTAAAATACCAATTCTAGACATTTACTCTAAAGAAAAATTAGAGATATGGGGAAACATTATCTACAATACTATCTAAATATCCAAGTATACCATGATGATTAAATAAACAATAGTATATTTATATAATGGAATACTATTAATTTATTAAAACACTGTTATAAAGAAATATTTACTGGCATGGGTTCAGTCATGATATATTAAATGAAATAAGAAGATTACAAATCTAGAAGAATCCATTTTTGTTCAAAAGTACATAGACACACACACACAAATGTTCTGGAAAGATATAGAAAATGTGTTTAAGTTATCACTGGGTGACAGGATTATGAATATTTTCTTTTTTTTTTTTTTTGTCTTTTTGTGTGTCTCTATTTTCTAATGTTTTACATTGAAAATATGCTGCTTTTATAATTAGAAAAACAAAAATTGTGGGACCAGAGCAAAACATTAAATTCTAAATATTTATAATCCCACCATCCTCCCACCTTCTAAAGAGAGTAGATACTAAGAAATGCTTCATTTTGCTGCACAGAGGTAGAGGTGAGGACAAATTGAAGAGGTGAGAGAGGGTTGCCACACAGAGCAGGAAAAAATATGATCCTAGAAAGAGGCACAGGGAGAGAAAGTGGAAGATAGGGAGAGAGAAAGAAAGAGAAAAGAGGGAAAAGAAATACAGAGATGAGTACCAAGCAGCTGCTGTAATTGTAGAACTTTGGAGAAGGAGGAATTTTCAAGAAGTTTTGCTATGTCATATGTCGTATACGTCCCTCCTGAGAGTTCACTAAGAAATCCTTAGAAAAGACTCACCTACTGGAATGGAACTTTTGTGTGTTTTAGAGGAGACACCAGTGGAAACGGCCATTTGCCTTTTAAAATGAACACAGTCTCCCAGATGTGAAAAAATGTTAATTTATATGATGATGTGACTGAGAAAAACAACAAAAAAAAGGTTGATAAGGAGAAGATGACAGAAAATTTTGTTTTTAATTTTCTCAAAGCCATAGGCACATGTATGGGCATCTCAGAGGGAATCTCAGAGGTATAGTAGCTGTTCTTAGAGCTGGCAATGCCTTTCGTGGCCAAAAACAATGTACCACGTGGGAAAAGAAACTAGAGAGGCACCTCATCATGAGCAAAGCCAGGAGTCAGCCAGGTGCAGAGCACATGGCAGAGCAGGTCACCTAAGGCTTTACAGGCCTGTGAATAGGAGGAGCCTTGAACTGAGAAGAGTCATAAAATCCTCCAAGTCTTTCACATCAAGGAAAAGCGCTGGTTACAGAGGAATAAGATAACGAAAGAGCTCAAAGAAAAGAGGTTTTGTGGAAGCCTAGGTATGAAGATAAAGCTCTTCATAAAGATGAGCTTCTCATCAACACAGCCAAAATGCTCTTTCAAAAATCTCTCTAATGGCCCTTATTTCACTCAGAGCCAGTGAATTCTTTACATGGCCCCACATGGTCTGAACCTCCGGCAATCTCTCTTCCTTCATTCCCAGTCTCTTACTTCACTCCACACTGACTTCCTTGCTGTTTCTCCAACACACCAAGCGCAATCTCACCTTCGAACGTTTCATCACCTTTTCCCTCTGCCTGGAATGCTCTTCTACCAGGTTTCCACTTAGCTGACTCCCTCTCTGCATTCAGACTTTTGCTCAAATGTCACCTTCTACAAGTCCCACCTTGGCCACTATTTTTAAAGATTTAACCGGGGCTTACACACTAACCCCACCCCATATTTCCGATTCCCCTCACTCAGCTCTATTTTTTTCCATAGCACAATCACCTTCTAGCTTCCAACTTAATTGATTATGTTTGTTATTTATTGTCTGTCTCCCCTTACAAGAGCAGAGCTTTTTGTTTATATAGGCACTGCTATATCTCAAGCATCTAGACTAGTACCTTATACTCCACTTCTTCTCAAAAGATAATTTTCAATAAATGAATGAATAAAGCTGCATGCTTATGTCAATCCTCAACGTTAATTCAGGAATCTGGTTACCTTTAGGGTAACCATGCAAACTAAGTATGAGAAAACCTAAAATATTTTTAAGACCTTAAAATGGTTCTGTTGGAGTATTTGGAGTTGTAGTATCAAATAAATATTCAAATTGTTATATGGTGCCTATTAGTGTCATTCCTAAGCTCTCTTCTTTCTCTAAGATCTTGATGGTAAACAATAGTTTTTTAATTTGATAGCTAAGTTTCTGTTTCTACACCTGTAAGATGAGAGGATTGTGCTAGATCATCATCATAATCTCTTCCAAAGGATGGCAATTCCACACTGAAGATTTTCAGATGTTTGTTCTAATATTTTAGTCAGAAGTACTGCCAGTCCTAGCTTCTCACATAATATATTGACTGACCTGTTTTTGTATAAAACTGCCTTTAATTCATATTCTCACTTTCTATGGGTTCTTCTACAAAATATGAAAATCTAAGTTTATATTTATATACATAAAAGCAAGAAAGAAAGAGTTGAGAGGCTTTTCTTAATCTGAGAATACCTCTGAATTTTGGAATTATTAAAAATGCTAAGGTGAGGAAGCACAATCCATTGACAAGATTGTTCATAAAAATGACGATTTAGAACAGTTCAACGTGGCAACATTTGCATGCAGTCATTGTGACTGCATGGGAGGGACAGAGGAGGGATTTTTCCTCTTTTTTTCTCTCTTTCAACTCTTATCTGAAAATAAGTGCTTTCTCTATTGAGACCACAAAAGCCTGGTTCTCATCATTATTTTCTATGTTACTATTACTTTTAAGATGTTGTCTATTCTAAAGTTTTGATGGCTTCACATGGCTTGGCAAAAATGTGACAAGAGGGGCCAGCCCTGTGGCCTGGTGGTTAAGTTCAGCACTCTCCACTTCAATGGCCCCGGTTTGGTTCCCAGGCGTGGACCTACACCACTCGTCATTGGCCATGCTTTGGCAGCAACCTACATACAAAGTAGGGGAAGATGGGCATAGATGTTAAATCTTCCTCAAGCAAAAACAGGAATACTGGCAACAGATGTTAGCTCAGGGCAAATCTTCCTCAACAATCAAAAAGAAATCTGAAAAGATACTAACTTCCCAAGTTAAACAGCTTGTAGCATCTTTTAGAATCATTTAAATCCATTAAAATAAAGTAAATCAAAAAACTATTCTGTAAAGTCAGCGTTGTTTGAATTACTGTAGAAGAAACTATGATTTTATGAGCAAACCATACATACGTAATATACCCTTTATTCCTAAACCAAAGTAACCTCACATCAAAGAAAAAAGGAGTTAATAAGTTTTATATGTATTTCAATGTTCATCTTCCTCTGTCTTTGTCACTCAATCTAACCAGGAAAATAACATTTTTTCATACTTCAAAATTTGAGGAAATATTACATCTTAAAGTACATGCATTTCAAAGTTACTGTTTGATCAATGAACAATTAAATCTGTTTAACATGTTGCAATAATCTTCACATTAATTTGCCTGGAGTAAAAACAAGAGCTCCACACAAGATTGATAAAATGACTTTTTTTTTAATGACTTTTAAGTCCCTAATGCTAAATTGTTTCGGAATACAAATGGAAGTGCATTAGAGCCGCATGAGCGCTCAATGAATTCCTAATGAGCAGGTGCCATCATGGTGATTGCAATATGTAATGACACTACCCACAGATACAGAAGTGCCCAGCACTCTGCATTTGAGACCTGGCACTGCAGCTACATTCTTTGTTGGATCACTTCAAACCTCATTTAGACTGTAAATGACTGTGCTCTGGATGAGTGTATTTTATAAATGGATTAAATGTATCTGATAAATGGATTTTTTTTCTTCAAATTTCTCAAATGTCCCTGATTTTCCATCAGAAATTATCCTTTCCTTGGCTGGGGAATGCCAGACTAAGATTTCCAGAGACCCGATAAGAATTCAAGTTAAATGAACCACCATGTCCCTTCCTCCGCCATAAAGTACCTTGAATTCTTCCTTCCAGAGGCCACTTTAGTACTAAGACTATAATGGCATAAAATAAGTGCCAAGAGAAAGAGAATTTTAAGGTTTCCACGTCAAAATGAGTACTTCGTCACTCATCTTATTTATTCAAGAGCAAGGATTTCTAGAGATGAGAGAATGTCAAATCCTCAGTCATTTTCATCCAAGTTAGACAAGCATGCTGTTTCCTAATGGCTTTCAATTTTTTCAGCAGTTCCAAAGTCCTTTTCTGCTATCTGGTTGTCATCCCATTCACTGTTACTATACTGTACTGTGTTCATCCATAAAATCAAACAAATGGGAAAATGTCCTCCTGATGCTTCAAGAACTTCTCTTGCTGGAGCCAGCACAAATGGATTAGGAAGCATTGTACCCAGACACTATGTGTAGTGCATTTCATTTGAGAAGGTACAAGCGAAAAGGCAGCAAGACTCCAAAGCTTCACACTCCTTGAAAAAAGGACAGTTTGTTATCAAAAATCAGTCCAAGATATGTATGGGAGGAAAATTAGAGTGACTGCCAGTTACAGTACAACCTAATTAAAACAAAAATGGCATCCATGTATATTAGGATTGGCTAGTTTATGCTTTGGTAACACAAAACACCAAAATACCAAGAGCTTAACACAACAAAAGTGTTTCTCGTTCACCCAAAGTCCTCTGCTGTCTGTCCTCAAGGCATGGTCTTGATTTTGCTGGTTGTCTTGATCTCATCGTTGGGGGAGGTCATCGAGAGGATGTGACCACCAGTTGACCAGGGAGCTGGACCCAGGCAATCGGAGTCTCCTCATCCCCTCCCCTGTCCTTGGAGTGTATGCTCTGCCCACCGTTCCCACAGTGGGAGCCCTTTTCAAAGATACAGTCTTGAGAGAGTAAGGTGTTGTTGAGACCATCTGGACAGTGTACGTGACTGAACACAGTTAAGGCTCTATATAAACTTTTAAGATTCTGGCAGGTGGTGTGGAGATCTACTCATCTTGTGGACGCCCAAGACAAGCCTCTTAAGTAAGTTCTCTTGCTTACTAAAACTGTCACCTAACAATCTGAAGTGGTCTACTTCCTTCTTCAGTCTTCTTGCCCTCCATGTATAGGGGCCAGTTTGCAAACCAACACTCATGGCACCCAAGATCACAAAACACGGAGGGAGTACACTGGGCAGTCTCATGTGGACGTTAAGTACTTCAGCACCAAAGCATCACGTGGCACCTCTACTCACATTTTATTGGCTAAAGTGAGTCACAAGATCACACCAAACCCCAAGGGGGCATGAAAATACAATCTTTTTCCCACCCCTATGCCCCAACCTCATGTGCCTGGAAAGAGTAGAACCAGAAACACTAGTGAACACTCCCAATATCTTCCATGCCATGGAAAATCAAGTGAACCAAATTTCCCTCCTAGATGTCAAGCTACACCTTCCCCACCCCAGCCTATTTACTGTGTCCTAATCTGTCCTTTACCAATAAATTTGTGTGGAATTATGGAATGTCAATTGTCATGGAAATATGAATGAAGCAGATACATAAATTAATAATGATGGAATGAATATTTACACAAATGGTAGTTAGGATTATTTTATACTTAATATCAAGGCAGATAAGAGAAAAGAAATTGGGAGAGATTTATGTTGAATAAATTTGACAGGTAAAATTATCCTCATTTATGAATGAACTAAAGAATGATAAAGTTGAAAGGTGTATGGAAATAAAAATGTAAAACAATGTTCATGCTTCTATTCCTAAATCCAAAATTGTTATGATTTTGATAAAATATGTAACTCAGTTTCAGACATTTATTAGGACAGATGCCTTATTCAACAATAAGATCATTTCTAAGAAAAATCTAAAATATATGATTTTGCCACTAGGGCTAACTAGAAGCACAAAGATTTTTTACAGCATAATTAACAACAACAAAAATCTTAACATATTCCTCTGTATCATCCAGTACCCTACAATTGATTGCTTCTATTATTCAGTGAGTAGTTTTAGGGGATTTAAAAATTGCATTATATCATCAGCAGGTTTAACATATGAAAGCATTGGTAATATGTGTGTGAAATAACAATATGGTGTGAAAACAAAGGGTAACACATCTAGAACCAAACATTTTTACTATGTTCTATGACAAAAATATTTCTAAGAATTTGAAAAAGTTTTACTTGTAGCTTATGTAAACAACATTGGTAAAGAAATCTATAACTCCCATGAAAGGGGGCAAAGCAGAACTTAAAAATAAAAAGGTTGAATGGGATCAAAATGAAATAATTTGTTTAAATTTATCATTGATAAAAATTAGAGAAAGAACTAGAAAACAGACAGAGACGAAAAAGTTAAAATACAAGAAATATGAGCTGTGCCTATAAATTGATTCTTATGTTAACAGATATACTAATCCTATTAGTGACAATGAGTGCTATCCCCTTGTAGTAGTCACACTGTGAGACAGTGTACTCATTCAGAAGTCACAATTTCTCAGCCCCATTTTGGATTTCCTCTATTGAAACGTCAAGTGCAGTAGGGGCAGAGGTATTACTGGGCCTGCAAATCCTGCATTTTCCTCTGTCCTGATTTTACCATATTAAGAAGGGCATTGATAAGCTAGAGCTCAGGGAGAGGAGGGTGAGCAGAATGGCAAAGGGTTTAGAGAAATACTCTTATGAAGACTGGATAAGTTTCCTGGGGATATTTCACCTAGAAAAGAAAAGTCACAGGAATAACATGATGGCTCTCTTACAATATTTGAAGAGCTATAATGTATAAAGAGGATTTGATTTATCCTCTGTAGTTGGAAAGGACAGATTATAATAGGAATATGGATAAATATAAGAAATATTCATAACAGTTATAACTGACAAAATAGGTATTATTTGGTATTAAACTTCCTTTATAGAGAACATTTTAAAAATTGAATGCTTTTCTTTTGGGGATGGTGTAAAGAGAACATTTATATTGAATGGGAGGTTAAGTGAAATAGACCCCAGCATCCTTTCCAATGCTCTGATTATTACAATCTATCCATTTAAGGCTTTGGCACATTTCTTAGATGTAAATTTGATTTGAGGGAAAAAATCATTAAGAGCCAAATCTGGTGATTTAAGCGGACAATCAAGCTGTTATACCAAAACAAAGATTTTAGTGTGTGTTTATGTGTGTGTGTGTGTGTGTGTTTTTAAATGAAGTGAGATAATAAAGAGATCATGAAGTAAGAAACTAATTTTCATCTATTACTTTAAACTGACTCTAAAAAGAATGCCCAAAGTGTTTTGGGGGGTTGTTTTGGTAGTTTGCTTGATTTGTGCAGTAATTTTTAAATGTACAATATGTTTTTCACCATAGTACTATTATCTTATTTTTAAACATTTGAAAATTAGGGAAAAGATTAAAAAAAATTCACATTCCCATCACCATGACACAACCACTGTTATTCTGATTCATCTTATTTTCAATCTTTTTCTTTCGAATGTACTTTTTACATATAGTTGATTCTAGTTATTGATAGTAATTATGTTCTATAAAGTTTGCAGCAAACACTGAATTAGCAAACACTAAATCATTGCTCCTAGGGGAAATACAAGGTTTGGCTCCCATGAGCCTCTGGTCACAATGTTTTCACAACCATTCATACATAACCTTGTTTTATGTGTATTTCTGTTTAAAGATCCCATACTTAGTATACATTGTTGATTCATTAACATTGAACTCACAGCCAACAGCACTATAACTCATGCCTGAACCAAGTTTATCTAACACATTTGTTTTCCCCATAAGGCACATCACAGCCTTCTTGTGCTTAGGAACACTAGACAGCACTCCAGCAATACACTTGGGGCCGGCCATTTGAAACAGTGAAATTACCAACAAAAAGCACAAAAATGCAGAAACCATGTCACCAAGTAGACGGCAAAAAGAACACTTGTTTATACTACGAGAGCTGAAACAAGAAGGCAGAGAGTCGTCTTTTTCAACCTCAACTGGGAGTGTGTGCATCACGGGACTCAGATTGTTCTCCACTCTGCACACAGCCATGAATGACCACAAAATAGCTGTGGGTATTGATTTTGGGATTACAAATAAATTCTAGCAAGTAGGCAAATTTGCAAATGTGGAATCCACAAATAATGAGAACCAACGGTATTTTGTATGCTATCTCTTTCCATGTTTTTACATAGCATTCATAAGCATAACTTTTAGTGACCACCTCCTAGCTATCAAGTAGATATGCCAAACTTTATTTATCCATTCTTAAATTGTCGCACCATCAGCTCGGCATCAGTTAGGAGCCCAGGGTTGCAACTGATAGATAACCCTTCGCAAACAGGATTACAAAAATGAAGTCTCTTAATTTACATAAACTGAAAAGTCCAGAGGTATCTCTGTTTGGCTTCAAACATGGTGAGCTTGTTTGGTGAGGATTCTAGCAATGTCACTGGGACTTGGTTTCTATCACTTATTTCTTACCTCCATGTGTGGCTTCCGTCTCGTGCCTCATATGGTAGATAATGGTGGCAGCTCCAGGCTCTATATTTGCTCAGCATTACATCCAGCATGGATGAGAGGTGACCCTTCTCAGAAATCCTGCTAAAAATCTTGTCGCATAGTTTTGTTATTAATGGGTCATGTGCCCATCCCTGAGGCAATCATGTGGCCAGGATAATTGGATAATCTGTCTAAACCTGGATCATGTTCATCACCTCTAGAGCTGGAGTGGAGTCACCAACACCAGACCACGTGGATTTAGAAGCAGCAGGTACACAAAGGGTGAATGTGTGCTGGGAAATGAAACAAGAGATATCCACTCAAAAAGTTTTTTTCCACACTTAAAAATAACACTATTCTGCTCATCTTTCTGCAAGTAATTCCAAACATATTTTTAAGTAATAAAATCACAATTGCAAATAGGATTGTAGAGTATTGATATGGGAAGAGCGTTGGGCTTTATCTAATCCACCTGCCAATCCAGTGAGGAACAATTTTCCTAGCCAAAATTCATCCAGATTTGTCTGAACATCTTCAAAGACAGTTAAGACAAAAACAGCTGTAAACTACATCCACCTTTGACTCTAGTTCTGCTCAGTTCCACAAGACAACCCTTTACGTATTTAAATTCTGTTTCCATTGTGTCCTCTAGGCTTCATTTTTCAGGACAAGTTTACAACTCTTTCAGCCCTTCCTAAAGTGACATTTCAGACTCTCTCATCATTCTTGGAATAGTTTCATTTATATTCCTTTTAAAATGTGAGGTCCCAAATATTTTGACAATTAAAGTGGACAGTCGAGCTGATCAGAAATTTATGTATTTTTTATAGTTTTTATATATGCTCTTCAACTCAGTGAAGAACTCAGTGAAGCTATTCTGTTCTCCAACTGGCCCCTGGATTTCTACATATGTAGAGGGCTCAGTCTTCTGTTAGAATGCTTTCGCCACCATCTCTACGTGAATGAACCCTACCCATCCTTCAAGGTCTGTCGCATTTGCCTCCCTGCTCCAGCAAGCCTTTCCTAGTTTAATCAAATTAGATCTCTCTTTCCTTTTAAACGCGTATCTGGTTTATTGTTGTTGCTGTTGTTTTATATTTTGTTTGGTTGTCCCTCTCTTATGGAATATGTCGTATATCATATATTGTCTTCAGTAATTATCTTACCCCCATACCAAACTACAAGATTCTCTAGAGAAGACCAGTGTATTTTACTTTTCTTGCCCATGCTTAGCACTGCCAGGTGCTAATAGATATCATCTTCTGAAATGAACTATCAACATAGCCTAAGGCTATGTTAAAGGAAACGCAGTAATGTAGGAGTGAGTTAGTTCTGCCATAACTCTGCCTTAACTTTACACAGTCTTTCTCCAAGAAGTGGACTAAGTCCTTCCTTCAGAATAGAATCCCATTTTATTAAATTTCAGGATTTTTGAAATTCTAACTTCAGTCTTCCTGATAACCCTAAAGTTTCTGTTTGTAAAATGCAAGTTTCATGAGAATAAATATTGTGTATATTTTATTCACCACTTTACCCACCATGCTTAGGACAATGCTCGATACACAATAAATTTTCAAAAGAAATTTTCTTGAATTAATTGTATTTATAATTGTAACTTATCATAATTATAAGTAAAGTTACTCTTTTATATACACTCATTTATGTGCACTCCCTCACATGTTTTATGTACCTTATATATATTATATCCTACAGATACACAGTTTTTTCTAGAGACTTACAAAGAATAATAGTGCACTTATAATAAAATATGATGTACTACGCAAATTTAGAAAAAAATGGCATATTAGAGAACAAATTGGTGGTTGCCAGAGATTGGGGGGCAGGAGTGAAATGGGTGAAGGAAGTCAAAAGGTACAAACTTCTAGTTATAAAATAAGTAAGTCATGGAGATAGTAATATACAGCATGGTGACTATAGTTAATAGTACTGTATTGCATATTTGAAAGTTGCTAACAGAGTAGATCTTAAAAATTCTCACCACAAGAAAAAAAAGTTCTGTAACTATGTGTGGTGAGAGATGTTAACTAGACTTATTGTGGTGATCATTTCACAATATATACAAATATTGAACTATTATATTGTACACCTGAAACTAATATAATGTTGTATGTCAATTATACCTCCATAAAAAAATAAGTAATGGTGTATTAATTTGCAAGAACCTACATTAAAAAGAAGGACACTCTTTCATATATAGTATAATATACAAAACTTTGCAGAAGTTTCAAGCACTTATGTTTGGATATTTTCATCCTTCCATTTCTACATATTTATACAAACTTCTAAAGTGCATAATGAAAGGAGACAAAATAGATATCTCATGTATAACATTGAATCCCACACAAGCATGAAGGGTTGCATTCTCTTTGTAGATGAGGAACTGCATCTTCAAAGAGATATCATAACTTGCCAAGTTCACACAGCCAGGGTGAGACTGAATCAAAGATTTAAGCCTGAACAAAGGTCTCTCTAACTACAAAGCCCAAGTCATGTCCCCTCTGCCACACACCTCTCATGTGTCAGGACTCCAGCCTTTGCCCCAGGACTTTGTACAAGTTAAGACACTAAAGAATATGGCTTGGGGCTGCTTTGTCTCTTCTTATATATTTTTAAAGCTTGAATAAATATACATAGGCTGAAATGTAGAAGGCTTATCGAAATCTAACTAATGTCATCAGAAAATTACCCACATTTTTTAAAAGGCTGCATAAAACATGAAAGCTCTGATTAATCTATTATTTGCAATTCATTGTTAAAAGGCAAACCTTATATAATTTTAAAGGCTCTGCTTCACGGGAGAGATCATACAAAAAATTTTAAATCTCACACTATCAGCAGTTTTAAAAGAATAACAGGGAAATGGGTTGGATGTTATATTCTGAGAAGCTTCCTCAATTCCATCTATATAAACATCTGAATACTTTAAAGCAAATATTCCAAAAGAGGATTCAAATCAAACCTCACTTCCTCCTACTCTCGAACTTGTCATTTGTCTTTTGTACATCTTTTGCCACAACACAACACACAATTTCTTTTCGATGAGCAACATTTGGGTGTTCATTTTCCTCTACTTCTTCCTGATGTAACCAGGATGATAACAGTCATTAGGGGCTCACTGTGGTGCTCTATGCTTTGCAATCAATCCCACGATCTGGGAGGCTGCACACACAGCCCTGTAATTTACCCAGGGCTCACATCTCTGGTCAAGAGAGGCACAGCACAGCTGAGACTTAAGAATGTTTATTAATGTGGAAAATTTAGCCTCTGACACCAGGGTGTATCTTACATTGGATGGTTATTATTACCATCACTGCCATAATGTTATCCAGTGTTGAAAAGCATGGTTCTAGAACGAGCTTGGTTGAAGCCTCTCAGCTGACTGAGGTGTATACACAAAAATATTTTAATGTGCCAGGAACTGGTACCAAGTCAGCCCTGTGGAAACCCACTCTCAGCAAGCTACCTTATGGGCATCTCAACGTGATTCTGTAATTTGTCAGTCGTTTTTAGTAATTAAGACAGTTTCATTTTGGTTACAAAGATGTCATCCTTTCCATTTTGAAATTTCAGTCTATTTTTTGTACCCAACCTAATCGCAAGTAGCTGTCTTGGGTACTGGAAGTACTTGTAGACTTAGCTGCAGCTTCTGGCCCCTGCACCTCTTTGCCTCATGTCAGCAACAGGCAGCTTCTAGTCCCATCTATCCCCTGTGACTCCCCACGTCAGGGCCCCGTGCTCAGACAACTCTGTTGTCTCTTCCTCTTGGAACAACGAACTCCTTTCCCTTTCATACTCGTTGTGCTTCCATGCCCTCCATCCCCAATATTTTTTTCTCAATTTCTGGTAGTATCAGAGCAAGACCACAAACCTGGAAGCTCAGCAAATAGTCAATCAGTGGGGAAAATGTTTACTTTTCTTCCCACACAGAGTTTACAGATAACAGCCTTGTGACTTTCGGAAGAGGAACTAGTTGAAAAGAACGCTCCACTTTCCGCCCCCCAAAAAGGTATCCTCCTTCTCACTCCATGCATTAGTTTCCTATTGTTGTTGTAACAACATTATCAAAAACTTAGGGGCTTAAAGCAAAAGAAATGTATTATCTTACAGTTGTGGAGGTCAAAAGTCTGAAATGGGTCTTACAGAGCTAAAATCAAGGTGTCAGCAGGGCTGCGTTTCTTCTGAGGCCTCTAGGGGTGAATCCACTCCTTGAATTTTCCAGATTCTAGAGGCTGTTTGTATTCTTTGGCTTATGGCCCTGGATCATGGAAACCTAAGTTTCTGTTGCCACATCTCCTCTGTCTCTCCTGCCTCCCTTGTGTAAGGACATTTGTGATTATATTGGGCCCAACTGGATAATACAGGATACTCTCCCCATCTCAAGATCCTTAACTTAATCACATCTGCAAAGTCACTTTGGCTTTGCAAGTTAATATATTCACAGGTTCTGGGGATTGGGAGCCATAATTCTGCCTATCACATTCCCATTTTCCCTCAAAAGTCATCAGACCAGTTTGGACTCCAGTGCAGAACCACAGGCAACTAGGATTTCTACACTAATAATTAGACCTCTCCAACTCAGCCTTGGAGAATTGGATAAGTCGCTGTGGTGGTCAGCCTCAAAGATGACCCTAGTGACCCTTACTTTCTATTATTTATGCCTTTGTGTGAAGACTTCTCCTGCATTGAATCCAGGCATTCTATGTGATCACAGAATGCAAGAATTGCCACTCTTATCTTGGTCTCTTGAAATGTTAGCTTAGGGGAAATCCTTAGGACACTTAGGGAGTCCTGTGGGAAGGTCCAGTCACCAAAGTCAGCACCAACTTGCCAGCCATGCAAGTGAGACACCTTTGAAGTAGATCCTTCAGCCCCCGTCAAGCCTTCAGATGACAGCAGCCCGAACTGACATCTGACTGCAAATTCATGAGAAACACTCTGTTAAAACCACCCAAGTGAGCCATTCCAGGATTCCTGGCTCACAGAAATTGAGAGATAGTAAATGCTTAAAGTTTTATGCCACTAGTTTTTGGGCAATTTGTTACGCAGCAATAGATAACTAATACTGTCATTCTCTCCACTATAATCCCAGATCTTCAGAGTTAACTCCTTGGAACAGGAATAAAGCTCAACCAGTATTGAATGTCATCCCGTTACAGTTAACTGTGTCATAAGCATTTTTTTAGAGAAGTTTTAGGTTTATAACAAAATTGAGAGGAAAGTTCAGAGATTTCTCGTATACCCCTTGCCCCCACACATGCATAGCCTCCCCCATTATCAACATCACTGACCAGAGTGGTACATTTGTTATCAATAATGAACCTACATTGACCCATCATGATCACCCAAAGTCCATAGGTTACCTAAGGGTTCATTCTTGATGTTGTACATTCAGTGGGTTTGCATAAATGTATAAGGACATATATCCATTATTATAATATCATACAGAATATTTTCACTATCCTAAAAATCCTCTGTCCTCTGCCTATTCATCTCCTCCTGCCACCCCTCAGCAATCACTGATCTTTTTACTGTTTGCAGAGTTTTGCCTTTTCCAGAATGTCATATAGTTGGAATCATACAGTATGTAGCCTTCTCAGACTGGCTTCTTTCACTTAGTAATATGCATTTAAGTTTCCTCCATATGTATTTTGATCATGTCAACTTTTCATCCTGTCTGTTCTGCCACCTCCATCATAATAACCAAACTAAAAAGAGCTAATCTGATGCATGTCTGTTGCTCACTCTTTGCTATACTCAGAGGTGAAGTACTGGCCCTCAGAGCCAGTGAACTTGTCCCCTTGACAGTACATAAAGGCAACTCTATTAGATTTCAGAGGCCTGGCAGGCTTACTTGCTGAAGGTACTCAGGTCTCCACAGTCTGCAAGGCCAAGCAGACACAACTACCTACCATATTCGTACTCTTAAATGGAGACCCGGAAAGTGGTATTCTACAGAATGGAGAAGATGGGGTGGAGAAACTCAGTGCTACAGTACTTCTTTCACCTCTGCCACGCTTTAATATTTGCTTTTTCTAATAACAGAAGGGCAGCTAAGAAGGTCAGTTACACCATTGATTTATGATTTCTCAAAGCAGGGGAGAGGCACTATTGTTGTGTGGTGTGAGGCAATTCTCCATTGTACAAGACTGTTCTGATGCAGGATGGTAAGCATATCAGACCTTGCATAGTAAATGTCAGGATCCTAGACACACACGCATATACACACACATACACATTTCCAAACTTGAGAACTATTGATAAAAGATAAAGGGACTATATTTCTTGTTACCCAAGATTCTTGGGCTGAGTGATACATTCATTTACTCAACAAATATTTATTATGTGCCAGGCACTGTGGTAGGTAGACAGGAGGGATAATTTGATAAGTAAAACAGATGGACCCCTTTCATTGAGCTTGTATTGTAGTGATGAAGATAGACAATAAATAAGAAATAAATAATCAAAATTGAGAATTGATATAAGTGCTTTAAATAAGGATACACATGCTTCTGTTGGAGGATATAATAGGTAGATATGAACTAATTTTGAAGGTCAAGAAAAGCTACCTAAAGAAGACACACAAGAGCTAAGGAAAGAGCACTCCAGAAAGAGAAAACAGCCTGGGCAGAGGCCCCAGCGTGCCAGGGAATGTGGTTGAGATAAGAGACTAAAACCAGCTCTTGTAGCTGAAGCAGAAAAGTCAAAGGAGAACGTAGTGAAAGCGAAGAGTGGAGAAGTGTGTGGGCCAGACCGAGTCATGGATTTGGGGCTTTGTCCTAAGAGCAAAAATGTAGAAGTAAAGCTAGGAGATGTGGGGTCATAAAAAAGGAGGGAAGAGAAAGTTTCATATGGAAGCAGATTTAGTGTATCAGTGCTGCTAAGCAGTCCAGTCAAATGGCGTGGTGGCCAGCCTCAGCGACTCGCTTCCAAAGGGAAAGTGGTGGAAGTGATGCTGCATGACTCCAGAAGTAGGTCAGACAAAAGGATTCAGCTTTGTCTTGCACTGTCTTGGATGCCTGCCCAAGACATCATGCTATGAGGAAGCCAAGCAACCACCTGGTAAGGCCTCATGTCAGTGTCCCAGCAACAGCCCAGTGAGGTCCCAGCCAGCAGCCAGAGCCAACTTCCTCACATGTGCACATTTGGGTGAGTCCAGCCCTCAACTTTGGAGCTATTCCAGGGGATGCGGAGTGGAGCAGAGAAAAACTATGTCCATAAATCCCTTTCCAAAATATAGACTCATGAACAAAAGAAATGTTGACATCGTTTTAAGCCACGGAAGCTTTGAGTAGTTTGTTAAGCAGCAGTAAATAATCAAAAGAGTTATATATTCTATACAGCATAGCTACAAGATGGAAGATGCCATCTGACCAGTGTCAGACTATGCATGATTGAGAAAGGAACATTTATTACAGTTATGCTGCTGATATTTAAGGGTTTGTCTGTTGCGCAAGTTTGCATTAACTACGTTGACTAGTACAGATGGGAATGAAAAACATCAACAGGGTTTAGCGACAATGAAGTCACTGGTGATCTTAGGGAGAGTTATTTTGGTGGAGAGATGCATGGGGAAGCCAGATATGAGAAAGTGGAGTATGAGGACATTGAGACAGGATGGTAGACAACTGTTTCCAGTAATTTGGTTCTCAAGAGCAGAGCAGGAGGGAAATAAGGGGGAGCTGGACAAGGATCAAGAATCTACTGAAGTTTCATTTTTTATTTGGAATGTGTAAATAGGAAAGAATTGGGCTGTTTAAAGTCAATGAGAAGAATGCAGCTAAGAGAGGGAGGTTGAGAGAAAAAAGAGAAAAGGATTCATGTAAGGATTGGGGGTAGGGGGGGAGGAAATTGGATTTAAAGCAGGTGGAGAAATTAATCTTATAAAAGATAACTTTTTTTATTTCCATGAGAGAAAGGAGGAGCAGATGGGTACATATACATGTAGGTTTGTATGTTTTATATTAAAATATGACTTCTTTTTCTCTGTAAAGTAGAGGCAAGTTTATCTGCTGAGAGTAAGATGGAGGAAAGAGTCCAGAATTTGAGGAGTGGAGACAAGCATGGGTGACAGTGCAGGCTCCTGTGCCATAGTTATGGCAATTTTCCTCCCTGGCACAATTTTAGAATCAGGGCACCTCTCTCAACTCTCTGAATGCATCATTCCTTCCAATAGAAGAGAACTTTCTCCTTCATTCACACTCCTATCCCAGCCTCAACTTACCTAAGTCTATTCTGTCAAGATCCTTCACAGGTCACCAACTTTTTCCCTCCCACAAACACCGGTGTGCACATCCTTTTAATCCAGGCAGACAGCCTTCTCACAACCTCAGCCAACAATTTTTGCCTGAAGTTTCTGACAGCAAGGAAATGCTCTTGTATTATTTATGTACATTATCTCCTCATTAGGTTCTGTTTTTTTGTTTTGTTTGTTTGTTTTTTGGGGTTTGTTTTTTTTTTTTGGTGAGGAAGATCAGCCTTAAGCTAACATCCAATGTCAATCCTCCTCTTTTTTTGCTGAGGAAGATTGGCCCTGAGCTAACAACCATGCCCATCTTCCTCTACTTTTATATGGGATGCCACCACAGCATAGCTTGACAAGCGGTGCATCAGTGCACGCCTGGGATTCGAACCCGCGAAGCCCAGGCCGCCGAAGCAGAGTGCACGCACTTAACCGCTGCACCACCGGGCCGGCCCCTCCTCATTAGGTTCTGTTTTTAAAGAACAGACATCATGCCTTTTTCATTTTGTATCTCCCACAGTGCCTAGTATTTGATAGATACACAATTGTCTACTTGATAATGTGTGTTAACTGCTTTTAATTTAAAGTTATTAGCCACTTAGAATATTAGGACCTATCCTTCTCATAATTTATTGAAATGTTAGAATTATTTTTCATTCACAATAATAGTACCAAGGAGATAGAAGAGATATTAATAACAAATTGTCTACAAAGACCCTTCATGTTCTACTTAGGAAAAGAAATGCAATTTCTTCTCTGTTTGTGTAGTCAAAGCCAGGCCAGCTATCTGGTAAAGTAGATAAAAACAAGGACTCAGAAATCAGAGAGCACTGGGTTGAATTCTCAGATCCAAAATTGCTAGCTACATTTCTTCAAATATACCATCCCCCATTTTCTAATCTATAAAAGGAGAAATGACTATGTAAAGTTCAGGGTTATTGTGTGAATAACAGAAAGAAAAAAACATGTATAAAGTACCCAGCACTTAGTAGGAACTTAATAAAACATAGCTATTAGTATTCATTCAACAAACTTCAATTGAGAATCAATATGACTCAAGTCAATGTGCAGACTATTACTAAGGAAAGTATTCTCATCTGAATATTTAATTACATTTGCCCCAAGGACATAACAGTTGTATAAGAAATGAGAAGTTAAATTTCTTTCAAATGAGAAATTTGATTTTTTTTCAAACAAATTTGTTGAGTAAAAACCATATAAATGGTGAAAGAATTGTGGAAAGAACTGTTAATTCTGTCATTTTTGTTTGTATTCACACAGCGATAAACCGAACACTTGCTCTATTTTACACTGTATATGTTTGCTTAATTCAAATGTATATTATGGTTCTTATTGAAGAAGCATTGCCCTGAGGCTTCCAGAAAAAATTTGCTCAGAACCACAGCTCCATCAGTTTTAAGAGAGCCTCTGAGATAACCCAGGGCTATGTCATTCATGAAATTCAGTCTGATCTTGACAGCCTCCGACCCGCACATGTTGGTAATGACCATGAAGATAGACGTCTGGGGCATAATGTTGCTAAATGCATTCATATTTTAAAAGTAAGCAAAAATGAAGTATAAATTTTCTACCAATTCTCAATTAACTGAAGGAATTTAGGGTAGAGGAAAACAATTTATCCCAATTCTCCTAACCCTATCACTTGGACTAACAAACTGAGTACACTTAGGACTTGGCTCTTTAAAAAATAAAGAGGCCTTTTTGGCCAGAAACAGTGATCAGTCCAGTAGCAATACGCATCTCTAGCACCTAAATTGTGGTTTTGAAAAATCATTTCACATTAGGAGAAGGTTTCTTGGAGAACTGGGTATTCTAGATGTAGGGCAGGAAATGTACTAGATAAGCCTGGAACAGCTTATCATTCCACGTAGCAAGAAAGCTATCAAAGAAAACTAGGGTCCTATCCAAAGGACTCAGGAGCCAAAATGAAGAGGTCCCCACTGGTCAAAGATGGGTTGCTTCAACAAAAATAAGTAACGCAATAGAATAAAACCTATAACATATTTAAATCCAAAAGTTCACAATGATATTTTAAAAAAAGAAATAAACTAATTTGTCTGTTTCAAGGGATAACAGAAAATCAACTATTTTATTTGAAAACTAGAAAATGAAGGGAAAGAATCAAGCATTTATTACACATTTCTTACATGAACTGCACCACTGGATAGCCTAAGTGGAGGAGGGAAGTGTCTCTTTTTGAAATCATTCCAGCAAATGAAAGAAAAAGAATTGCAACTTCCAATGAATTAATGGATTTAGGCCATGTATATGGCTGCTAACATCTCCAAAAGATAGACAACCAGATAGTATGTGTTTCCTGGTGAGAGAACATAAAACCGCCTATAGTCTAGAGATCAAATATGAGTCTGATCAAGCCTTTGAACCCAGCTGCTAATTTCAGGAAATACCAAGGACATAAAAATACATGGAGCCTCACCAAGAGTATGAAATCAGAAAAATCCAGACTGTATGAAACTCTGCATTCTTCAACAGATAAGTTATCAGCGAATGAAAGGGATAGAAGAAGAGCCTATAGATTAAAAGGCATTTAAAAGATACACGAAAGTTGGAAAAAAAAAAAGGGCAAAGCTAAAATACAGTGTCTAGGTATCACGTTGGATAATAAAATTACTTTTAAAACCATAAGAAATTACTCTAAAAGTGATGATAATGGCTACTTTTGGAGGTGAGAGCAAGTTGTGATTAGGATGGGATACACGGAATGGTTTCCTAGAGTGGCTAAAAACGTTGTACTTCTTGACATGATTGTTTGGTTTATAATATTCCATTAATCCACATATTTGATTTATCTGGTTTTCTAAATCTACTTTTGTTTTTAAATAAAAAAGATTTTGTAAAGAAAAAAAAAGAGACTTTTTGAATGGTTATGAATGATAAAGAAGAAAGTAGACTCCTACCCTTGGTCCCTGCATTAGACACTGTCAAGAAATACAAGTTCTCCCTCAGGACATTGCAGACTACATACTGCTTGTTCAAATGGAGACTCAGACCCAATCTGACCCCTCAGCTGAAGATGAACATCTTGAACTGTCAAGTCCCAGTCAAATGTAGTCCCTAAGAGTGATTGGTGACCAAACACATTCTGAAAGATGGGCATCTTTTATTCACTGATTTGTTTATTTGTTTATTCATTCACCCATTAAAAATTTTTTTAGAGTGTCTAATTTGTTCTGTGCTCTGGAAATATAGAGATAAAAACTCAATGAATTTGAAAAGATGGACAACAAAATCATGAATTACTGTAATTAATGCTAAAATATATATATGCATGAGGGGATACAGAAGCATAGAAAAATTGTAACTAATCCTCATTTGGGAGGACAGAAGACATCTTAGGAAAAGGTGGTGCTTGAGTTAAAATTTTAAAAATGAGTACAAGGTAGTCCAGTGGCTGAGGAAGGAAAGGAATTCCAGACAAAGGGAACTTCTGGAGCAAAACCAACAAGATATGAGAGATCATAGCATGTTTGAGGAACTCTAGGCAGGTCAGTCTACCTGAAGGCCATTTGTAGAGTGGGTGAAATTTAAGTGGAAGAGTGGAAAGTAGAAAACTTTCAGCATAAATATGGTTTTACAAATAGAAATAGGATAGAGATGAAGGGATGCCCAGGAGCGAGTAGGAACTATTTGTTTGATGGATAGAGGATGGATGGAAGAAGGAATGCACTATGAATGGATGGATGAGAAAATAGTTTAAACCTAATTCTCAAGGGTACCTGCAACTATGAACAGATTTTAAGCACAGTGATATGAGCTGATTTGCATTTAAGAAAAATCACTTTGTCAAATGTGTGAAATGCAGAGTGAAATTGGAAGGCTGTGGAGAAAAACAAGAGTCCGAGTAAGAAAAAATACCACAACCTGAACTAAAGCAAAGGCAGTGAGAATGAGAAGAATGGACTGAATTTGAGACCAATGACAGAGTCAAGATAGGTGACAATTTTGATATGGGGAAGGCTGATGAAAAATTTAGATTTATTTTCACATTTTTGACTTGGGGTGATGTCATTAACATGATCTTGAAATTACAAAAACTGAGGGAGAAAAATACTCACAACATAAGCAGAATCCAACCAGACGACAATTAAATATCTTAGAAGGCAAAGGAAGAAAAAACTCCAATTCATACCGAGAGGAAAATTAGCTGCAAATCTTGTGAGGGGTTTGCAGATTCACCAGATGTGAGAAGTAGGTAATGTGTACCTGGGGTCCAGGGAACAGACTTCAAGCCCACCCCATCTGGAGGGCATTAACATCACAACTGGAAAGCTGGGGCTGACAAGTGGTGGCATAAAAATCAAAACTTGACCTTGTGTGTTAGCAGTGTAAGACCTCATATCCAGCCCAAACTGCTTATTGATATGCAACCTCAGTCAGCTAAGTGAACCCTGCAAATCATTTGGAGTGATAACCCCAAAACTATATTACATGACATAATTATATTCTCCACCTCAGGAAGAGTTTATCTAAATATCAAAATTATGAAGTAAATAAAATCTATAATATTAATATTTTTTGTGAACAAAAAATCTACGCATGTGGGATATTTCAGGTTTAAGAGAATTTTTTTCTTTGACTAATTTTGTTAATCAAAATTAATTGATTAACAAATTTGATTAATTAATATAAAATCTCTAAATGACAGTTGACTTAGACTTGTGGTTTTACATTGCAATTTTAATAGGTTTATAAACAATACTGGAACATTTCTGAGAAGGTAAGATGCAGCATATGAATAAGTTTAATTTACTAGATTTACAAGAATTGATTAAGTACTTGGAAAGGTTTTATTTGTTAGTGAGTCAAATGAAGTACTTTTAAAAGAAATCTAATATAACAGATATTTAAATGTAGCTTAGAATCCTTAAAGATATATAACTGATTAAAACAAACATAAGTGATTAAAATTACCATATTAATATTATAGTAATTACATTTGTAGGCTAGACAAAATATCAAATATTAAAGAAGATGTAGCCTCTGAATAATCTTTTCTGAGTCCCTAAGCCACCCATGAGGGCATCAAAAAAAATCACATTGACAGGTGATTGACAGTCTTTGTCATAAAGGCTACAGGAGAAAGAACAATCATGGAGTTAAATAATGAGATGCCTGTGGGATATGCAGACGGAGATCATCAATAGACATTTTGAGACCTGGGGCATATTCTGAATGTTTACTCTTTTTTTTTTTTTTTGCAGGGAATGATTCGCCCTGAGCTAATATTTCTTGCCAATCTTCCTCTTTTTTTTTCCCTCGCCAAAGACCTGGTGCATGGTTGTATATCCTAGTTGTAAGTTCTTCTAGTTCTTCTATGTGAGCTGCCACCACAGCATGGCAACTGATAGATGGGTGGTGTGGTTCTGCGGCCAGGAACTGAACCCGGACCGCCAAAGCAATGAGAGTGCGGAACCTAACCACTAGACCACCAGGGCTGGCTCTGAATGTTTATTCTTTTAAAGATGTACACTGAGTGCCTATCACATCCCATTAGCCCTGGCAATATACCAATGAATAAAATAAATATGATCTGCAAGTACTATTTGAGAAGATAAATGGTGAACCTGAGAAATGTAACTGTTGATAAATGCAATCAACAGAATTAAAATAGTGTGAAATGATAGTGACTAGGGGCTACTTTAGATTATGTGGGCAAGAGATATTTATCTAAAGGGGTAAAATTTACACTGGAATTCTGATTATTCAAAAAGAATCAGTCTTCCTACAAAGGCCCTGTGGCAGAAATTAGCTCACTGAGTTTGAGGGAAATAAAAGCTCTCTGACTGGTGTCTAGTGGGTAAGGAAGGGGCTAGGAGATGAGGTCAGAATCTGCAAAGGTCCTATATTGTAAGATAAGGCAAGGAGTTTGGATTTTATTCTAAGTGTGGTAAGAAAATTAGAGAGTTTTGGGCAGAGGAGAAAGATCTAATTTCAATTCTAACAAAATCACTGCGTGAAGAATGGATGACAGAGGAGCAAGAGTCAAGCAGTAAGACCAGCTACAGGATATTGAAATTGTCCTGTTGACTTGGACGAGGGTGATTCAGGGTCTGTTTTATAGGTAGAGGCAACAGAACTTGATAATGGGGGCGGGTCGTGTGGAAGGAATGGAAAAGAGAAAGAGAGGTATCAGGAATAACTCATAGATTTTTCTCCCGAGGATACGGATGAATGTTGGCACTTTTGTACTCACGTGAGAAAGACACAGGGAGGAAGAGATTGAAGAGGTTGGGTGTAAAATTCAACAGTTTGATTTTTGTCCATGAATGCTTGAGATATTTGTTATCATTTAAGTGGAAATGTCTCGTAAATGGTTGGAAACACAACTTTAGAATTCAGGAAGGTGATTAGGATTAGAGATAGAGAGTGGGGGCTTATTGGCTTACACCATATGTACCTAAATAGAACATGGTATATTTTCTTCCTTAACATGATGGTTCAGAAAAGAAAGAGTTCTTATACTTGAATATCTCACATAATGGGGCATAATAACAGTTATATCAGTAGACTGACCTTATGAATTGTTATCAGAAGGCAGAGAAAACCATGAGAAACATGTAGTATTCAGTTAATGGCGATATCCATGAGAATTTGAGGATCCTGAGATAATGTGTAAGAACAAAGAATTCCATCAAACTCCAGATCTTTAAAGTTAAAGAGAAAAAATATTTGTGTTTCTTATGATCCCAAAGAGCCAAAGAAATGAAAAAGCCAGTCAAGTGATCAAGCTGAGTAGGATCTGCTAATTTCTATGAGTACAAAAAAGAATTCTGCAGTATGTATAGTATGAATCCAAAGAACAAGGCCATGTGTCTATTTTGATTTATAGAGTCACTGATATAGCAACTATAAATAAAGTTAACTGTATCCCATTGAAGTGACTGACAAGAATCCAGTGAGTTTGATGGATGTAATTTCTGGTCTTATGTAAATTCAATTAACTAGGATGATAATTGTCTTCCTTAATGAGTATGCATCCTTCACCAGTTTTTATTTATATCTATAATTTATTTAAAATTATTGAATATAACTAGTGCTATATAAATTTATGTTAGTTTGGTCTACTTCTAGGGGAAGCCAGTTGCCAAAATCAGGAATTCACTTTTCAGATGTAGTTAGCTAGCATTTAATTGGAAATGTCACATTCTTTAGTTGGCAAATAAATGCACTTCAACTATGTTTAGCTCTTAGCAATAGCTGGGGCTTTGGTAATTCACATAATGCAAATAAAAAATGGGCTTCTCATTGCAAAAATTAGTGATATTCGGGATAAGTGTAGAGTTGTTTAGAATATTGTTTAGATTGTTTAGAATCTTACAAAGACATTCCCCCACATTTGGATGAATGAAAATCTAGAGTCCTGTAACCTGTACATTTAGGTATAGCACCCTAGGCTGGATCCCTAAGTGATCTTATGTCCAGCTGCTGGTTCTGAGGATTCTTGGTTGCCTGTCTCCATTAGATTATTGGCTAAATCCCGACACATGAATATTGCTGAATTTGCATCAAAAAGAACGGAGAGCTTTGACTTCAAGAGACTTACAGAAACAGGTTACATTACTGTGATGTGATTACTCGCTAAAAGACATTAGTGTGGCAGGCAGAATCTAGCCTGACACTTGTTTGCATCATTTCCTGGTTGTGGAGAAGAGCTATTTTTTACCTATTTATTAACTATAAGTGACAATAAACATTTACCAAAAATAACAAATTAGTTTTGGCCTGTTCACAAACCCAGGTAAGAATGCATATTAAATAACCTCAGTTATTTAATTGTTATTTTCTTTCTAAATAAACACCTATTTTTCAATTCCAGTAAGATGTAAAATTAAGTTTAAGAAGATTGGAGAACCAAGACCAGAGTCTTAGTATTTTTTTTTTTTGTTAGGAAGGAATGTGTGCATATTTGATGATATATGTGGTCGTAATGATTAAGAGAATTTAATCTATTTGAATGACAACTTCAAATCCAAAAATGAGTAATTTTTGCTCTAGGATTTGGAGTTTACCTCTTATTACATTATAGTATTGGAATATTTTCCACAACTTCACCATATGTTTAAGTTTATTTTGTTAGATTTATACAATTTTTTTAGTATGTGAGAATATTATCTTTTAAAGCCAGATAATTGAAGTAGATAAAAATGAAATCAAATAGATTAAATTTATAAATACAGCTTAAAATATTTGAAGATGTATTATTAACTGAGCTTGCAAGCAGAAAAAAATATTTTTCAAAAATCCCTTAAAAGAGTTTGTTAAATTTGCTATATTTATACACAGAATGTAGAGATTTGTAAGCTGAACTTTGAGGGACAAAAGGCATTATAATATGATAACTCCAAGATATTAAATATTACATTTTTAAACCAAAAATAAACTTTATTTCTATACCAAAAAAAAAATCTCAAAGATATCAAAAACTCAGATTAGCAGATAACTCTATTTGAAAATTAAAGTAATATTTAGGGAAAACACAAGCAGAAAGACTTCAGTTAATTCTAGTTTCAGATGCTGATGGAAGCCACCTTCCATAAAATGGAGGCACAGAAATGAAACACATGGGCTGGCCCTGTGGCCTGGCGGTTAAGATCGGTGGGCTCCACTCTGGCAGCCCAGGTTCAGTTACGAGGCGGGGACCTACGCCACCCGTAGGTGGCCATGTTGTGGCAGTGATCCACACACAAAATAGAGGAAGACTGGCACAGATGTTAGCTCGGAGCAAATCTTCCTCAGCAAAAGAGGAAATTAGCAACAGATATTAGTTCAGGGAGAATCTTCCTCAGGAAAAAAAAAAAAAAGAAACACAAATTAAACTATTATCATGGAAGATATGATCTCACAACTATTATCCTTAGGTGTCCTTATAACAAACCTATTGAAATTCCTTAAAGATAGCAATTACAATGTGGAAATCATGAATACACATCTATAAGACAAATAAAAAACTAGCTCAACGAAGAAATCAAAGAAGAAATCAAAAAATACCTGGAGACAAATGAAAATGAAAATACGACGTGCCAGAATTTGTGGGATACAGCAAAAGCGGTTCTAAGAGGGAAGTTTATAGCAATACAGGCCTATCTCAACAAACAAGAAAAATCTCAAATAAACAATTTAACAATGCACCTAAAGGTACTGGAAAAAGAAGAACAAACAAAGCCCAAAATCTGTAGAAGAAGGGAAATGATAAAAATCAGAGCAGAAATAAATGAAATAGAGACCAAAAAAACAATAGAAAATATTAATAAAACCAAGAGCTGGTTCTCTGAAAAGATCAACAAAATTGACAAACCTTTAGCTAGACTCACCAAGAAAAAAAGAGAGAAGGCACAAATAAGTAAAATCAGAAATGAAAGAGGAGAAATTACAACAGACACCTCAGAAATACAAAAGATTAAAAGAGAATACTATGAAAAGCTGTATGCCAACCAATTCGACAATCTGGAAGATATGGATAAATTCTTAGAATCATACAACCTTCCAAAACTGGATCAAGAAGAAGTAGAGAATTTGAATAGACCAATCACCAGTAAGGAGATCGAAACAGTAATCAAAAACCTCCCCAAAAATAAAAGTCCAGCACCAGACGGCTTCCCTGGTGAATTCTACCAAATATTCAAAGAAGACTTAATACCTATCCTTCTGAAACTCTTCCAAAAAATTGAGGAGGAGGGGAAGCTCCCTAACTCATTCTATGAAGCCGACATTACCCTGATACCAAAGCCAGACAAGGACAACACAAAAAAAGAAAACTACAGGCCAATATCACTGATGAGCATCGATGCAAAAATCCTCAACAAAATACTAGCAAATCGCATACAACAATTCGTTAAAAAGATTATACACCATGATCAAGCGGGATTTATTCCAGGTATGCAGGGATGGTTTAACATTTGCAAATCAATCAACGTGATACACCACATTAATAAAATGAAGAATAAAAATCACATGATCATCTCAATAGATGCAGAGAACGCATTTGACAAGATACAGCATCCATTTATGATAAAAACTCTGAATAAAATGGGTATAGAAGGAAAGTACCTCAACATAATAAAGACCATATATGACAAACCCACAGCTAATATCATCCTCAATGGTGAAAACTGAAAGCTATCCCTCTAAGAACAGGAACCAGACAAGGATGCCCACTGTCACCACTCCTATTTAACATAGTACTGGAAGTCCTAGCCAGAGCAATCAGGTAAGAGAAAGAAATAAAAGTGATCCAAATTGGAAAGGAAGAAGTGAAACTGTCACTATTTGCAGATGACATGATTTTATATATAGAAAACCCTAAAGAATCCACCAGAAAACTTTTAGAAGTAATAAACGAATATGGGAAAGTTGCAGGATACAAAATCAACATACAAAAATCAGTTGCATTTCTATACACTAACAATGAAGTAGCAGAAAGAGAAATTAAGAATACCATCCCATTTACAATTGCAACAAAAAGAATAAAATACCTAGGAATAAACTTAACCAAACAGGTGAAAGAGCTGTACACAGAAAACTATAAAACATTGCTGAAAGAAATTGAAGAAGACACAAAGAAATGGAAAGATATTCCGTGCTCTTGGATTGGAAGAATTAACATAGTTAAGATGCCCATACCTCCTAAAGTCATCCATAGATTCAATGCAATCCCTATCAAAGTTCCAACAACATTTCTCACAGAAATAGAACAAAGAATCCTAAAATTTATTTGGAACAACAAAAGACCCCGAATAAGTAAAGGAATCCTCAGAAAAAAGAACAAGGCTGGAGGTATCACACTCACTGATTTCAAAATATACTACAAAGCTATAGTAACCAAAACAGCATGGTACTGGCACAAAAACAGACACGCAGATCAATGGAATAGAATTGAAAGCCCAGAAATTAACCCACACATCTATGGACAGCTAATCTTTGACAAAGGAGCCAAGGACATACAATGGAGAAAAGAAAGTCTCTTCAGCAAATGGTGTTGGGAAAACTGGACAGCCACATGCAAAAAAATGAAAGTAGACCCTTACCTTACACCATACACAAAAATTAACTCAAAATGGATTAAAGACTTGAATGTAAGACCTGAAACTATGAAACTTCTAGAAGAAAACATAGGCAGTACGCTCTTCGACATCGGTCTTAGCAACATATTTTCAAGCACCATGTCTGACCGGGCAAGAGAAACAATAGGAAAAATAAACAAATGGGACTACATCAAACTAAAAAGCTTCTGCACAGCAAAGGAAACCATCAACAAAAGGAAAAGACAACCTAACAATTAGGAGAAGATATTTGCAAACCATACATCTGATAAGGGCTTAATCTCCAAAATATACAAAGAACTGATGCATCTCAACAACAAAAAAACTAACAACCCAATCAAAAAATGGGCAAAAGACCTGAACAGACATTTCTCCAAAGCAGATATACAGATGGCCAACAGGCACATGAAAAGATGTTCAAAATCATTAACTATCAGGGAAATGCAAATCAAAACTACAATGAGATATCACCTCACGCCGGTCAGATTGGCTATAATTAACAAGACAGGAAACAACATATGTTGGAGAGGATGTGGAGAGAAGGGAGCTCTCATACACTGCTGGTGGGAGTGCAAACTGGTGCAGCCACCATGGAAAACAGTATGGAGATTCCTCAAAAAATCAAGGATAGAACTACCATATGATCCAGCTATTCCACTGCTGGGTATTCATCCAAAGAACTTGAAAACACCAATGCGTAAAGATACATGCACCCCTGTGTTCATTGCAGCGTTATTCACAATAGCCAAGACTTGGAAGCAACCTAAGTGCCCATCAAGGGACGAATGGATAAAGAAGATGTGCTGTATATACACAATGGAATACTACTCAGCCATAAGAAACCATGAAATCCAGCCATTTGTGACAACATGGATGGGCATTGAGGGTATTATGCAAAGTGATATAAGTCAGAGGGAGAAGGTCAAATACCGTATGATTTCCTTCATTAAGTAGTAGATAATAACAACAATACACAAACACATAGAGACAGAGATTGGATTGGTGGTTACCAGAGGGGAAGGGGGGAGGGAGAAGGGTGAAAGGGATAATTCGGCACATGTGTGTGGTGATGGGTTGTAATTAGTATTTGGGTGGTGAACATGATGTAATCTATGCAGAAATAGAAGTATAATGATGTACACCTGAAATTTATACAATGTTATAAACCAACGTTACTGCAATAAACAAAAAATTAAAAAATAAATAAATAAATAAAAATAAAAATAAAAATAAACTAGCTATCCTAATGTTGTACAAATAATGTACAGATATCCCTAATGGGATAAAACTTCCAGTTATAATGTCATACACAATTCCAAAAGGACTAAATTTTAAAAACTAAAACAGAAGTAAAGAGGGATGTATTCAGAAAAACTGTATTCATGACTTGAGTAGCTTTAAGGATGAAAGAGACTGATGTCAAAGGTCACAAGTGAAGAGGTTGCATGTAATTATTTCATGAAATGTGACAATAGAACAAGTAATGTTTCTACATTAATACACTATTTTATATAATATGTAATTGTTAATATGTGCAATGAAATTAACAAGTAAACATATTTAGCTGGTTTATCTATGTCCCTAAAAGTATATGTATTTCAGTTGTTAAAATAAATTTTTAAACACTTTTTCTTTTGATCTTTTCACTGGGAAAATTGGGAAACACTTTGTGTTTAAAGTCACTTTATATTTGGAAGATAAAATTAAAGCTTCAAGACTAGATAAGATCGTCTAGGTAGAATGTGTACAGTTACACATTTAATTACAACATTTAGATACAGCATTTAAAGTGGAGAAAGGAGGCAAAGCCAGCAAAGCAGGCTAAGGAGGAATGGCCAGAGAGGTAGGAGGGAAACTGGAAAAGTACAAGGTGGTGGAAACCAAAGGAAAAGCGTTTGAGGGGGAAGATAGTAGCCTTCTGTGTAAAATACTGAGGATGGGCTAAGTAAGATAAGAGGGCGCTGATCCTTGGATGTAGCACATGGAGGTCACTGATACACTCATGAAAGTACTCTCTGAGAAGTGGGTGGTGGGGTAGGGTAGAATCCAAACTGGCATTCAGAATGATGGCTGAGGAGGTGACATCATAGACTCTAACATCCTCTTTCTAGTATTTGCTCCTGCCACCAAAAGCTGCATGTGTGGCTGTGGCTCCACCAAGCATTTCTGCTGCAGGCTTCAAGGGTCACCCAGCAGCCCTCCTAGTGGACCAGGGAGCCCTGTGGGGATCCAGTTCTTCCTCTTCTTGTGGGTGCCAGGCCCTTTGCACTCTCTGCCACAGTCATGTTGGTTTTCCTTATTTTCCCATAAGAACAATGCTCTCTATAGAGAGTTCAGAAAAATACTCTCTTTAGTTATTCTTAAAAATAGTGTCTCTATGATACGATCTGCTAATATAGCAGTATGCTCAGTTGGTGTAATGGTGTCTATGTCTAGATTTAGCTCATGGTTGAAATATAGATGAAGGTCATGGCAGTCTTGCACTGCGGTATTAGAAGACATCAACACGCTGAGGAGTCAGGAATTCTCCGAAGGCCAGCCAAGATAAGTCCCTTATTAAAATGAAAAGTGAGTCAATGACAAATGCCAAGAAGAAAAAATATCTGATTTTATCACTGAAGGCCTTATCCTTCGAGATGTAGTCTAAAGTGTTATGCAAATGTGTTTATCTGAACTATACATGATTATATTCCGACTTATTAATGGCGATCTTAGCAGCTAATACATTCCTCCTAATGATGAGTTTTCAGTTGGAATGGGCTTTCTGCCAAAGCAAAAGCTGCTGCACTAAGTTGTTTGATCTAAAATCAGAATATTCTTACTTAAATTTTATTTCAACAAAAATTAAGGCAACGTCAGAGGCCTCCCACTGAAAGTGAACCCCTGAGTCAGAAGAGATCATTTAGAACAAGCATGGGGCTATCTTTGTTAGTCTATGTAGACTCATGTGACACATCTTAATAAATCACATTTCTTTCCAGTATTGTTCTCTATCACGATCTTTTGGTCTCTATTTCAGCTCCTCTTCACCCCCGTCTACACACCCTACTTTCATGAAAGAGGGACACTGAGTGGGCATTTCAGGTTGGTAGCACTTACGGAAGAGTTTTTCTTGGGGTTCAGCCTAGGTCACTGGGGTTTTGCATAAGATTAAGCCAAAATCTCCACCTGATAATAAAGTATAACTTTGCCTTTTTCTCTGTAAATTTATTTCATTCAGTGAGGGGTAGATATTTTAGGGCTGGAATCTCGTGTTCTTTGGTCATTTGGCCAAGTAACATCACTTGGCAACAGTAGTTTTCTTGTCCCAATAAGACTGCAAATTTTTTGAATCCATGAATCACTTTTAAGTTTTTCATGTATCAGCCACAAAAATTGATCATACTGGCTATGTCAGGTAATCTTTCAACGAACATTAATTATTGCCATGCAGAAGGGCCTCATGAAATATTTGTTGAATGGAATGAAATATTACCTTCGAGTGTTGTTTTTCTCTTAACGTCTCTAAGTGAAAATGTTAAATCCAACACCTGCTACTATTATTTCCAAACCACTATTGGAAGAATAAGATTTTAATGAGCGGTATGTTTGGAATGCCAACTCGATGGAGGAGACACTTAGGAGGGTCTTCAAAGTTTAAAGAAAATAGACTCGTCTTTTACCCCCAAGAGCTTCATATTTCCAAAACACATGGACAAGCACATATGAAACAAAAAAGGGATTTCAAAGGAGAAGGACATTTTGTCAAGTTGAAAGACAAAGAAGATCAAATGTTTTCTTTAGACTCAAGTTCAAGGCTGTTGAGAGGCCTGGTGGCATTCCAGACTGAAATTCAGAGAAAAAATATTTTCTTTAAACTTTTCTTTTATCCAACAAAGGGAGTTTCCAAGCAAATAAAGCTTCACTAACACTACTTTTTTTTTTCATGATTGTCTGGTAGCGTTAAGTATAACATTTCTTTTCAAAGACAGAGATACCATCAGCAAAGTAAGATATTTGATGAGCTCATCAGGTATATTACACACTCATGGGCTTCGACAGTAATTGACACCAGATACTTAAAGTTAAAACTATAGAGACTATGTGAACCCTGCTTTCATTGTGTTTTGTAAACATTATTTTCTTCTCTTGGAGGCTAAGGAAAACTTGATATCTAAGGTTAGAATCAGGTAATAAAGGACATTTTATGCTAAATTTGTGTAATAAGGAGTAAATAAACTTATAGAGATGCTACACGGGTAACATGTAAATCTCTAACTTTAAAATAGCAACGTGTGTGTGTGTGTGTGCTGTATATTTATAGTTGTGATTCTACTATATGGTAGTTATTTCCTGGCATTAACCATGTAAAAATTATGTTTTGCTTTACAGTTACATGAGCTATTTAGAGAATCTGTTGCTATTTTTACTCTGCCTTTTATACCTGTGTTTAGCACATAGGTTTTGCACAAGAAGAGCTATGCTCTTTTAACTGGTACCTCCCATGGACTCACAGGAGCCCACAGTTGCATTCTTGGGGCTGTGCAAAGTCTCAAATATGAAAAATAGTCACACAGCATTTCTTCTCTCTCTGTACATTTTCTTATATTAACCTTAAGTGTGCAATTCTTAACATATATTTAGCCCAGGGACGTCATACTGAATGAAATCTTACTTCTCCAATGTTTAGAATGAGTTTGTTTTAAAATTTCATTAATGACTTAGTCCTCATTGGTCTACAAACATCTCAAAGGCAGCATTGAATAAAGAACTCCAGAGACCAAATATAACAGCCATCATGACTGCCGATGTCAATCATTTAGCATCTTTTGTTTTCACTGCAGCCTGGTGACAGTATTCCAAAGGATATAAAGTTTCATGAGTCAGTTTTAAATTTCTTCATTAATGTGAACACTATCAGACAATGTGCTAATGTGTGGAGGACTTTGTGTTTTCCACCTTCTTCTTCCTGTTTCTGAGGAGATGTATTGCTGTAAATTTCTGCACCTAATCTATGGTTTAGCGAATAATTACTTTACAGGAAACTCTGAGAGCATTTGAATTTTGTTTGGAAATAATAACTATTCTATGTGAAAATATTTGATCCTGTAGTCACATGAAACAGGCCAAAGTGTTAACACTCTCATTTAAGGTTTTGGAGCTAATTAAGTCTGTTAGTCTCCTGTTGCTGCTGTAACAAGTTACCACAAATTTAGTAGCTTAAAACAATGAAAATTTATTATCTTGCAGATCTGTAGGTTAGGAGTCTGATACAGGTCTCACTGGGCTAAAATCGAGGTGTAATTGGGGCTGTGTTCCTTCCTGGAGGCTCCACGGGAGAATTCATTTCCTTGCCTTTTCCATCTTCTAGGGGCTGCCCATGTTCCTTGTCTCCTGGTCTCCTTCCTCCATCCTCAAAGCCAGCAAGGGAGACTTGAGTTCTTCATGTCACTGTGACCTTTTCTTCTGCCTCCCTCTTCCACCTTTAAGAACCTTTGTGATTACATTAGGCCCACCCGGAGAACCCAAAATAATCTCCCTATTCTAAGATCAGCTGGTTAGCAAACTTGATTCCATCTGGTACTTTCATTCCTCTTTGCAATGCAATGTAACATATTCACAGTTTCCCGGAATTGAGACGTGGATGTCTTTGGGAAGCCATTATTCTGTCTACTACACTAAGGTAGATTTTTAATGCTGCCAAAAATCTAAAAATCTACCCATGAGTCAAGATCTCATGATCCTATCTATTTAAGCCTCAGGTACATATGATTAAGTTAACAAAGTTTATTTTGAATAATAATATTCATCTCCTGTGAAGATACAGACACAACTATTTGCAGTTCTAAAAAAAAAGCACAGTATTTAAACAGGTTGGATAAACTTAGTCAGAGATCTACAGAAAATTCCTGAAGGGGGCGGAGAACCAAACTAGAGGATCCTTAGGGTTCTTTCTTACTTTGTGAATCTCTAAGGATCTGCAGAATGCTGCTCTTCTATTTAACCCCTCCTCTCGGTCACCACGGAGCCATAGATGCTTAACTTTTTTGGGGTATAAAAAGTAATAAAAATTAAATGCTCCCCAAGAGATCCATCAAAACTAGAGGATTCTCATCAAGTTAGCCTTAGGACTTTTCTTCTCTAAATATGGAAGTGTAACTTTTAAAAATTTTTTTAAAAAATATCAAGGATCACTGGTTGCCATGATTTCTCCTGACAAGTGAAAACATGTACTTACATTAAAATTGCAAATAAATATAATTTTTAAAACTTATGTCACTCAAATGTAAAGTTGGTAGTAAGAATTATTCTTATTTTACTGATAGAAAACCACTGACAACATTATTTTAAGGCGAAACTACTAATATACCTGAATTAACACTGTTAGGAATAGATATGCACAGTACTGCAAGTAGATTTTTGTCAACCTTTTTTTCTTTGGTGGGTTAAAAATACTAACAGAATCCTTATAAACGTGGATGGAAGATAATATGTCAGAGTCAGCTCTAAAGGACTAGTTTCTGTGTAGTAAAATATATCTAGGTTGTGACTGCACTTCAGCCAGAACAGAGTAGAAGTGACCAGATTTACTCTCCCACTGGAAAAAAAAAGGGGGAGGGAGGGACAAAATATATAAAATAGCAGTTTTAAGACGCAGGACATGAGCTAATGAAGGGGATAGTGATCCCTAAAAGATGAGAGACGAAGATGAGCCTTACATCTGCCCCAACTTACTGCCTTAAGAGATTTTGCAAGTCACACCACACGGAAGGGGGGACCAGGGTAGAGCCCAGCAGACACCCCGAGTGGAGAAGAAAGAGCTGAGGGTCTGGATAGACCTGCACCTAGGCTTCTCAATGTTATATGAGAAACAGCAAATCGCAGTTAGCGCATTCTTTTGCCTTTCCACAAAGATTCTGTATCAGAAACACTCTGGCCTTCATATACATTATGTTTTAACTCTGATTCCTTATTAAGAATGTTTGAGTATATCTAATTTATCATTGTACTATCTATGTCTGATTACACAAAATATGATTAAGGATTTAATATATTAAGTTTCATCCTTTGAATTGTTCCCATTAGGCAAATAAGTAACCATGGTCATTCTGTAAAACATAGGTGTGCATGCTATATGGTCTATTCACTTTCTGAAATGGACTAATACATTCTGCATGAGCAGAAGCTTGTAGGTGACTTATAAAGGTCACCCTTACACACATCATTATGATATTCCAGCAAAGAGTTCGCCAAACAGTGACCAAAATGCAAAGAAGGAAAATATATTTGCCCCATGTTATTAAGTGTCAGCTACTAGATTCTGTGTAGGGATATTAGCTTAATAGCTATTTGTCATAGTTGGGCCATACTGAGCCAAAACAGCCAAACCAGTTACTTGGTCACCAATTGCATGCTTTGTCCTGGGAAGGGCTTGATCCAGCCAAGGCAGCTCTGTAGCTGAGGCAAACCCTGTAGCTACCTGACTGCTACTACCTCTGCTGGTCTCAGCTGCTTACCTGGTGTCATGACCTAGACTGTCATCCCCGAGTCTAGTCACCATGCCCTTCACAGGCTAGAGTGGTTTGCCTGTGACACAAGTAGGCAAAAGAGCACCCAAAGAACCCAAGTCAATCACCTGGATTCCATTCATGTTCATCTCTGTCCCCATCAGGTAAAAGCAGCCCTACTTCCTTCTGCCAAAACAGTGATTTCTCTTCCTGAATGTTGGTCCCTGCACATAAAAAGCCAAAATTGCCAAGTTGGCAGAAATAGTTTATAATTCAATGGAGTGCTTATTGGGTACCATGAAGAGAGGTGCTCCCTTTGAGGACATGGAATTCTAATCATGCAGAGCCCAGAGTCGTAGAGGCAAATGTTTCTCAGTGAATCATTGGGAGTGATGGCAACTCCTGCTTCCACTCAGTTCCCATGGTGTATTGGTTTTCTTAAAGTTGTCATAACAAATTACCACAAACTTTGTGGCTTCAAACAATAGAAATTTATTCTCTCACAGTTAAGGAGGACAGAAGTCTAAAATCAAGGTTTGGTTTGTTCCATCTGTAGGCTCTTAGGGAGAATGTGTTCCATGTTTCTCTCCTAGCTTCTGATGGTTGCCAGGAACCTTTGACCTTCCTTGGCTTGTAGGTGTATCACTCCAATCTCTGTCTCTGTCTTCACATGTTCTTCTTCACTGTGTGTCTGTGTGTGTCCTCTCCTGTCCTTATGAGGACACTGGCTTTCAGATTTAGGGCCCACCCTAACCCAGTATGACCTCATCTTAATTTAACTAATTACTTCTGCAAATACCCTATTTTCAAGCAAGGTCATAACCTGAGGTTCTGGGTAGATATGAATTTTGAGGGCACACTATTAATTATAGACTGAATTGTGTCCTCCCAAAATTCACACATTGAAGTCTTAACCTCTAATATCTTAGAATGTGACTGTATTAGGAGATAGGAACTTTAAAGAAGTAATTAAGGTTAAATGAGGTCATATGAATGGGCCCCAATCCAATATGATTGGTGTCCTTATAAGAAGAGGAAGAGAGGAAGAGACACCAAGGGTGTGCATACACAGAGAAAAGGCCATATGAGGTCACAGTGAGAAGGTGGCCATCTGCAAGCCAAGGAGAGAGGCCTCTGGAGAAACCAAACCTGCCAACACCTTGATCTTGGACTTCCAGCCCCCAGAACTGTGAGAAAATAAATTTCTGTTGTTTAAGCCATCCAGTCTGTTGTATTTTATTATGGCAGCCAGAGCAGACTAAAACACTATTCAACCCACCATACATGGATTCTCTATTGGAAACACAGTGGAATAGAAATGTCTTTGATTCAGTGCATATCTGTGACTTGAAGAATGGAATAAAATCCTTGCAGAGTGTTGCCTCTGAGTTTTGCTTCAGTTCTGTGCTTCAGTATGTCTTCAGCACACCCTTGCAACATATCCTCAGGCAGGAAGTTTCTGAGTGTCATAGCACATGATACCAGTGGCTCCAGTGGTCACAGGCCTATTCCTGCACCTCGTTTGCTTTAAAGATGATCCCCTGACCTGACACAATATTATGTGGTGTCTCATGCCAGCGAATCAAACACTCCATAAGCCCTCAGGTACTGATGCTGGATGAGGCCCTGCAGAAGGAAAGGCAAACCCATTCCCAGAATGTGTGTCTATCCCATTGAGAATGGACCACTGGCATTTCTAGGATGGCTAGTCTGACCTGCCTCATGAAGTAATGATGCCCTATCAGAGGCACAGCATTCATTTCTATTGCTGACAGGTTTGACATTTTGCGGTGGTGGTAACTACATCAGCTTTGGTAGGCTGGAGTCCATGCTAGCCCGGGAGATATATAAGCAGATGACATGACCTTCCTCTAGAACCCCAGGGGGATGAATTGTGATTCTCCTCCTGCAGCTTGCCACACACTCCACAAGACATCTTTTTCTACCACTGTTATCTCTGATACAATAGCATCCACTCTATGGCCAAAAAAGCGAGGCTGCTTCCACTGCAACCTGGACCTGCTGCAGAGCTCTTTCCCACTATGGGCGCCGCTCAAAATGGGCAGCCTTTTGCGTGGTCTGAAATATGCCGCAGGAGGCTCACCAGGCAATGTGCTTCCTTCTTCATGGTATGAGGTATATGTAGTAATTTTTTACTCTAGAAGTGATGCACCATGCTCTCCCTGACTACTGGACCCCTAAAAATTTTATGAATGTGGCATAAAGTTCTTAAGCTTTATCTCCTACTCTCTGTAACACATATGTCTTACTAAGGCCTCGTTGTTGTAGCCATTTCCTGCTGATCCAGCCTCACAACATAATAATATATATAATAATAACATAATGGCATTGATGAAACAGATCCATATTCTTTGGGATGAAGTGGTAGAGTTAACAGAGCCCTGGGACAAAACTATAAAAGTATATTGTCTATTCCATGTGAATGCAAACTGCTTCTGATCCCCTTTTTTGATTGAGAGAGAATGCATTTGCAAAATCCAAGATTATATTTCATGTACCTGAGTCACACATTACTGCTCTAATAAAGATACCACATCTGGCATAGCAGTTGCCATCAAGACTACTGGGTTGAGCTTGCAATTGTCTGTATTCACCTTCCAGGATCTATCCAGTTTCTGCAGGGGCCAGACTGGTGAATTAATATAGCTATGATGGGATTTTCACCTCTGCATCATTGAGATCTCTAAGGGTGGCACTAATTTCTGCAATCACTCCAGACTATAGGTACTATTGTTTTTACTTACTGTCTTAGCTAGGGTGAAGAGGAGGTATGAGGGTAGTAAGTTTCAGAGGCTTCCACTTGGCCTTCCAAACACCCAGTGAAAACACTGTAACGTTAAACTTGGCCAGGATTCCATCCTCACTCTAACAGAGGAAAACAAGGACACTTTGAATCTCTAGCTATCAGTGTCAATTTAAACTCTGTGTCCAACAATCCTTAAAATGTCTTATATTCCTTCTTTCTCAGGATAGAATTATGAATAAATGGTTCTAGGTCCCTTTGGGGAAGCACTGGGGAAATTATTGCCTTGTACAGATGGCATGGTGTTGCAGAGGCCTTCCTCCTAGGACCCAGCCAAGTCTTCAGTTGGTGGACTTCAGTTGGTGGACTCTGGACCCTGGTCCAGAAACTGAGCAAGGGATGATAACTTTTTATTGGGGTGACCACCATTCAGCCTCCATGTTATCCATCCTTGATTTTGTCTAATAGTACAAACTGAGTCAGACTCTTATTGGCTGCCTATTTATTTTGCCTCTAAGGTTGTTGTGTTCTATTAACCTCCTTAACTCTCTGCAGGTCAGGGCCCCTTGGTTAACCACTCTCACCTTGACTGTCATTATAACTGTGACCCCTTGATTTTTGCAATTAGACACTGCCACTTGGACACTTATTTCAGGGTCTTATTACCCATTGCCATCGGTAAGCTAAGCTTTGTAGTAGCTTGTTTCTACGGTCAGCAGTAGACTAGAATTATCACTAAACATTTTAGTGACCCTTATGCCATTATCCACATGTCTTTATGGACTTGTTAAATGGTTTGTGCACTGGGCCTTCCCATGGAACATAATCATCTGATGGATCTTCCAACTAGAGGTAATCTATCCATTCCAGCATATCCACTTCCCTCAACCTTTTAATCCTTTCCATCTGCCACAGTAATACTGGCACTTCAACTTGGCTCAGAATTGGCCATTGCTTTTTCCGTGTTGCTAGAAGCCATCCTGGTAGTGAGTTCACATCATCTCCCGGGATCCTAGCCAAGGTGTTAAATCTTCTTAATTTAAGATAGCTCTTATCCCACAACCTAAGGACTCAACGAGGGTGCTGTCAAACCCTCCCCTAATCTTATGTTCTGACCCTCTTGATCAACACCCTCAGATTCCAGTCTCAAGCATCCTCCTCCAGCTTCTCCCAGTACATACTGGCCAATTCTTGCAGCTCCTTTGGGGTATAGTCTATTTCTTCTTTCTTCAGGCCCAGCACCTCTCCAACTGAGTTTTGCTTAACCCTAAATATAGTTACTTAACCCTAATACTAGGCCTAGTGACCTAGAGATACGGCAAGTCCTGAAAGAGGGTACATGTGGCCTGGGGAAAGACCCCTGCATTGTCACCCAGCTTGGGAGTGGAGTGGGGGACGGAGAGTGCTTGCCCTTAACAGAGAGGGCTATGACTGCAGCTCAGAAAGTTCAGGAGTCTGGGAGTAAAAATCTTCAGCAGCATCCATTCAGATGCCTCCACCTCATTTGTCAGGTTCCCAGGTTTTCCCAAACAGTTCCTTGACCTGTGCGTAATAGACCTGCCTTGACTGGCAACTGTCTGAAGTTTATCCATTCAGACTAGTAAATCCTGGGCTCGGTCCTCAGCTTCCTCAGCCCTCCTGCTGCGAGAGATGAAGGCTTTTTCACATGCACCCAGAAGCCCCCTGGCTTTCACACCTCACTTTCCATTTCCTGTTATTGTCCTCAGCTGTTCCTTATGTCTCTATAGAATAAGAACGGCTTAGCAATAGCCATGCAACCTTATTATCCTCATAGCTCCAATTTTCTCCATACTTCTCAAATGCCAGCGAGTCCAATAATGCATTCCTTTCTACCACACCATCCAATTCACTGCCAGGGTAAGCTACAACACCTGGAACTTGTGCCAGCAACTGTCCATTCTCCATCTACCATGAATGACAGGGTTCAGCTGCATAACTTTGTATCTACCACACTATTAATCTCTGCTACCTATTTCGCATATTAGACAAAAAATGAAGCAAAGAGTTTATACAGAAATATTGGAATGCTTTCCAAAATAAGTTTAAAAAATTGAGAACAAGAAATTAAATAAAATATCAAAAGTATATAAGTGAAATACTAGATTTATTCAAAGAGAAGTGAAATTTCCTGGGTAAAGCATCTGTGTAATAATACTGTTTCTGATTCTGTGTCTCTGACAATTGGCTATGTAGTCACCTTTGTCTATACATTTAGGCATTAATTATACATACTGTTCAGGACATACATTGTGAAGAAAGAAATGAATGAGTCAATTGCTAAAACATATATATCATGACTACTTAAGTAACATGAATATTTAATGAAAATTTAACATATACCATCTGACTTTTATTCTGTGGACATACAAGGAAAAATACAATAATTCATTTTACCCATTACATTGTACAAAATCAGAGACAATGAATTTATAAGCATTGTTTTTTAATAAAAACAGCAATTTAATTCAAACAAATATATTACCTTCCTATTCCTTTATCCTGTATATGTATCTAATTGGGAAAACCCACTAGTATTACTGAAATCAGTAAAAATTCAATCCATGATGCTTCAATTGCTTGGATAAATAAACATCTTACATTTGAAACTCATTTTTCTTATGCTATAAGCCTGATTATCAGTTCCTATAAAAATGCTATGCCCTACTCCTTGCCCCAGTGTGATGAGTCTTTTGCACAAGGCTAAGTGACAGTACTTTTGAACATCCACACACAATTCATCAAGCACACATATTCCTGCTCCAATTAATCAAGCACACATATTCCTTGTCACCAATGGGCAAGCAGCTCTCCTAGTTCTCTTGTTCCTCATAGTGAGCATAGCCACTGGCATACGTCCTTCCTAAATTCAAATTAGTAAACAAATCTGATGACTCAGCATCTGAATCCTTTCCACCTTCATCTTCTTCCTCTTCATCATCCTCTGCTTCATACTCATCCTCTTCCTCCTCATGGTAGCTGGTATCACCATACTTCTCAGATGAAAGGTTCTTCCAATAGGCATCATACCCAGAAGCTCCATCTCCCTCTTCACCTCCAGTCTGCCGGCCAAATTTCAGGGAGCGTGCTACGAAAGACAGATTTGTACATGGCACTTTAGTAGTTCCAGTTCTCGATGTCCTCATTTCCCTCTACAACATATAAAATTACATAAACTTTATTGGCTGCCTCTTACTGCCAAATGAAAAAGTAAGCCACAATTTGCTAATTTCTCCACTTAATATTTAATTGGAGGACCGGCCCCGTGGCTTAGTGGTTAAGTGCGCGCACTCCGCTACTGGTGGCCCAGGTTCGGATCCCGGGTGCGCACCGACGCACTGCTTCTCCGGCCACACTGAGGCTGCGTCCCACATACAGCAACTAGAAGCATGTGCAACTATGACATACAACTATCTCCTGGAGCTTTGGGGCGGGGGGCGGAATATTTAATTGGAAAGACAGGAGACCTTAGGAACAACAATCAGTTCTATCCTACTCAGAGTGGAGTCTATATACACACTATAGATAACAAATAATAAAGATGACTATGTCATTTCATTAAATCTAGAAGAAGTTGGAAAACAAAATAAGAATAATAGTACTCTCCAAACATAAGTTAAAAAAGGCATATTAAAAACTAAAATGCCCTTCATTTGATCAATTAAAAGTTTATTTTCAAATCACAGAACAGTTGATTTCATGTCATTACATTTTCCTTAAGAAAGCTATTTTATAATTCAGATGTCCCAGAAAACAATGCCTCTCATTTTTTCTGCCTTAGTAGCAACACAAAGTTTAGTGCAAAAAATTAGCAAAATCATCAGTTTCACCTCATTGTACAACTATATCTTTGATTAAACAAAGTACTGTCAGTCATTTAGAATTATGGTTGCATTCTGATATGTTTGGTAGAGTCAAACTCTCTTTAACAAAATTGTGAGCTGCATTACTATAAGTGTGTCATAGTGTGTCATAATAGTAGCTTTATTCCTTCATAGAAAAGTTATATAAAAACCATAAAACTGCCTATAGTAGTGATGTATCACATAATAAGTACAGCTGTGCAAAGACCACACACCTAAGAATAGCTTCAGAACAAACTCTGACTTCCAAGTACTGAAGATTACCAGCACTTGAATATTAAGGATTTATAGCTACTCAATTATTTAACAAGAAAGCCTCAGCAAAAACAGAAAAATCACTCTTTTTGGTCTTAAATTTCAGTATTCACTATGTCATTAACTGAGGCAAATGCCAAATATCAAAATAAATGATGGTATATTTCCTAACTTAAATTGAGAAATTTTACCCACAAATTTTCCAAGGCTGTAAAATTCCACTTGCTTAAGAGAATGCATTCATCTTTTCAAATAGGAATAAGAGGCAAAAACAAAAATAGAAAGAGAAAAAAAGAGAGAAATCTTGTCTAAGCAAGAAAGCAAAATCACACCAGTAGTATTTTAAGAAGAGCCTTACTTGACATGCTAAGATCCTTAGTCTCCTGAGTTTCGTGTCCACATTTGGGGCAGGGAGGCTGTTTTCCTTTTTCTTGCTTAAACACCTTGCTCCTTGTATGATCATCACAGAAACAAGCCTATAGGAGAAGTAAAAAATAAGCGAGTAAATAAACAATTCAAAAAAATATACAAAGACATCATTCAATATTTCAAGGAAATTTAAAGATACAGTCTTGTTAAGGCAGAAATTAAGAGTTTTGGTGGGACTGGCCACACTCTTGATCTCAATGTCTTAAGGAAAATGGTCTTTGCCAGGACTCCTCTGACCTATGACCTAACACAAGGCAGAAACTACACACAGGGTATGACAGGTACACACATTTATTCATTCATAAATATATGAGTATTCACAAAATCCCTGATGACATAATGGTGAAGAGCCTATCCACTTTCACTGAGTATACAGTATAAGTAGGGACACAGACAAGTGGAGAGGCAATTACATGACACTACGCATTGAAAGGGAAGTGCAGAGGAGGGGCAGGCACTAAACCAGATATGGGATTCAGGAAAGGCCTCCTGGGAGACACAAAGTCTTAGCTGAGATCTGAAGGAGAATGGGGTGCAGTAGGGTAAGCAAAGATGGAAGAGTGATCTAAGGCAGAGGAAACAGCACAGACAACACTTGAAAGCCATTTGATAAAACTAGAGCAGAGATGGGAGAGAAATAAGAGAGAGGGTTAGGAATATAAGTAAAAACCAGAGAAATGTTTTTAAGAGGAAGTGAATCGGCTGCATCTGTTAGTGATCTTGGACACACAGAAATGCAGTAGACAAGGTCTAAGGAAATAGCACATTATGAAAATCTTCACTTTACTCAAACTCTCCTAAGCAAGTACATTTTGACATTAATTGAAATATACTTCCATCATTTTGGTCAGAATGTTCTCCATAAAAGTAAGGTGTAAAAACTCTGAGCTAAGATTCAGAAGATATGTGCACTAGTGTCAACTCGAAGACAAGCCAACTGGGTGACCTTTGGAAAGTCACTAAGCTTTCTCAATTCAATTCCACAATCTCTAAAATAAAAAAATCAAACTATCTAATGTTTAAAGACCCTTGTAGATTACTTATAGCTATAAATAATCCAAAGACTGGTGGAAGACTATGGGAATTAAAAACAAAATGTAAAAATAAAAAATACACCAGTATACCTTACAACGGAGACAAGAATGCTGACCAAGCCGATTGCATGAAACACCTGTGGGGAAAATACATAATGTCCAGATTCAAACTTGGAATGAAAACACTATTTTCCACAGATTTATACTTGATATACTATCTCAGATCAATTAACTTTCTTTTTCTGTCTCATAACGTAACCTAGACGATACATAAAAATGAGACGGAATTCCCAGCCAGAAAGAAGGAAAGTAACAACTGCACACACCCAGCCTTCTTTCCCATCACGGCTCTAATTATTCTCCACACTCCTCCCATTGCTCCAGATCTAGGAGACAGCAAGCTTCAATAATTATATTTAGAAAACTGAAATGGTGAAATACCATTTTTTCCATGAGACTGCCTGTAGCTTTTCCTTTAATCATATGATGGTTAAATTTTAAAAAGAGTAATTGTCTCCATTAACATACATTCTTTCCTGGTAGTGCAGGCTACTGCTATTTTTTGCATAACTTCCAATAAGAGAATAGAATACTTCGGGTGGAAAGGGGTGACTACGAAGAAAAAACAATGTTCAAGTGGGCAATAAACAGATGAAAAAAATCCTAAAATATTTTATCCCTATTTAAGTCAGTAAGCCACATTAATTTGGGTCATTATCTATGATTAATGAGGAAAAACCTCAAACTTAAGGGCAAATATATTGGAAAAGCCAGAAGGTCTGGCACATATTGAATATGCCAGCATATGGAAGAAAAAAATAAGTAACAGAGGTACAGAAAGAGAAAATAAACTAAACCTTATCCTGATAAAGCTGAATATAAACGACTGACTTTCAATTCACTTGAAGGTCTTGAAAAAATTAAAAGGAGAACAAATAAAAGGAAGCCTATCTTTGTAATTCAAATATTTGACCAGATGTTTCTAATTTGGGGATTCTTTTATTTAAGTTTGCCTGGTTCATGGGGAACCTTTTCAATCTGAACAGGCAAATATTTTTTTTAAAACTCAGAGACGATGTTCTCAATTATGTGTATTATTATTGCTTCTGTCCAACTATCCTGCTCTCTTCCACAGTAATGATAATAATTCAGTTGAATTTGTATTACTTATCCTACGTGCTAATAATAAAAGTTAAAATCAACTGAGTACTTCCGGTATATTAGGCATATATAAGTATACCAAATTATTCTGATAGTAACTATTTATTTCAGAGTCTGTGAAGAACAAAAGCTGAAATCTCAATCATTTCTACTTAAAGATATGCCCAGAGAATTTTTAGGTTCACTCTTCATTTAGTCAAAAAAAAAAAGATATATTTAACCAAAATACTGTAAATCTTTCAAATACACAGCCAGGAGACATACTGAAAGCACACGCTCCCAGCCCGATTTCCCAGGGGCACCAGGCATTTCTGAACAGAATCTTCCCCTTGCCCCACTGTCTGAATCTCTGACGTGCCACGGAGGCACGATCCCGAGAAATCAGTGTTGCCCTCTCACCCTCACCTTCTCCTCTGGGAACTCACACTGGGACGGAGTGTGGCACACCAGTCCTCTCTCCCACTCACCTCAACCCCACACATATGCACTCACTCCACGGCCCGGTGGTTTCTCTCCCCAAGAGTTACAATCTTGGACTTATATAAAGAATGCATTTCTCCCAGATTCTAAAAATAGTTTGACTTTCCTAGTTTTAGATTGGGAAACGGTTTTCTTTTTAAGTCTATTTCCACGTCTTCAGAGTATTTTAAAAGAAAGCAGGTGGGGATGCATCAAAGCCTGCTGGCAACAAGCCATTTTAAATCAGAAGACCCTGGGCCATTTTAATTATTTAAAAAACTAAAGGCAGAGTAAACGTGAGGTTTTTTTTTCCCCTTTAAACATCCTTCCCCCCGATTATGCAAGTAAACAACTATTTTAAAGAATTTCTAAATATCCCAATTCATCCCTTCATTGTAAGGTCAACTCTATAAATGATGAGATATGACCAACTAAGTGAGTGGAAACAAACTCTATATCTTTGGGGCCTATGTGTATGATTAGGACAGTACTTCAGAAAAAAAATTTCAAGTATTGGACGGCAACCAGTGAAGGGAGAACGACAAAGAATAAATAAAGCACTGAAAAAAAAATAAAGAAAGAGGATAAATTAGAGTAAGCCAAAGAAACCTGTGAATCTGCAATGAGAATGACTTTAATATCAGGTATCGGGGCAGCCCCAGTGGCGCAAGTGGTTAAGTGCGCGCGTTCCACTGCAGCGGCCTGGGGTTCGCCGGTTCAGATCCCCGGCGCACACCAACGCACCGCTTGTCAAGCCATGCTGTGGCGGCGTCCCATATGAAGTAGAGGAACATAGGCATGGATGTTAGCCCAGGGCCAGTCTTCTTCAGCAAAAAAAGGGGAGGATTGGCAAATGTTAGCTCAGGGCTGATCTTCCTCACAAAAAAAAAAAAAAACCGGTATCAAAGACATGGTGATAGATTTATCTTAAAATCCTGTCAATTACTCAATTTTTGTATTTTTCCTTTGTCTTTTATCACTAAATCACTAGAATTTTTTTTTGCTTGTTTTTTGTGAGGAAGACCAGCCCTGAGCTAACATCCAATGCCAATCCTCCTCTTTTTTGCTGAGGAAGACTGGCCCTGGGCTAACAGCTGTGCTCATCTTCCTCCATTTCATATGGGACACCACCACAGCATGGCTTAACAAGTGGTGCATCGGTGCGCACCCGGGATCCGAACCAGCGAACCCCGGGCCGCCACAGTGGAGCACGCACAATTAACCGCTTGCGCCACCGGGCCTAGAACTTCTTGATGGAATTACAAACTTATCACTCACAGTTACCTGTCTTTGGGGTTCAAACACTATAAAATGTGCAAAGCTCCCAAGCCCCAAATGAAATAATTCAGTTTTTATATTATACATTCTGCAGAAGCCTAAGAATGGCTCAAAAATGCTATATACTTTGAAACGTTCCTTTATCCTTCGAGAATTCCTACATAATATTTCAAGATATATACATATATTATACATATAATATATGTATATATCTTAGATTGATGACTTAGCAACTTTAAATTTATAGATAAATATAAAGATTAGCGTTTCATACCAGAAGAAGAATCAAATTCAAGGAAGTGAGTATCTGGGGAATTTCAGTCCTTCCCATGATGATATCTACCTGTTTAATAAGGGTTTTCTAAGTGCCAGGTACTATACTAACGCTTTATATGGATTCTCATTTCAATTAAGTCTTTGAAAAAGAAATTAGCATCTTCCTTTAACAAATAAGGAAACTCAGGTTTAGAAAGATTTGGTGATTTGCCCAGTCATATAGCCAATAGGGAGAATTCAAGTAATGTTTAACTCTAAAATTTGAGCTTTTTGAGAATCAATAGAGTAGAAGTAAAATGCAATCTATCTGTAAAGATGAAACCACTGACCCAGTCAGTAACACTGGTTTTCAAACTGAAAGATACCTAAGGATTATGTGTGCAGGTTAAATACATATGCCCGGCACTCACCACAGACTTAAGAGACAGTATCTCCAGGGATGAGGCCTGGGTACCTGTATTTTTAAAAAACCTACACAGGTGTTTCTGATGCATACTCCTCTCTTGGAATCACTGGCACCAACTAGCGGGAACAAACTAGGGGTGGTATCACTTACTTGGGGGCATTTGGAAATGTGTGTGTGTGGGAGGGGGTGTGTTATAATAACTTGGAGGTGAAAATGACATTTAGTTCTCAGGAACAGGAATGCTACCAGTCCTGTAACGCTTGATCAACCCTACAAAATGAAGAACTGACCCAACCAAAATGCCACTGGAACCCTTGTTGAAAAAAAATGGATTATGTGTTCTGAATTTTTTCTAGAAACGAAAAATAGATAGTAAGTTAAATTATAGTCAGTCCATAAGAGGCTGCATGAAAAACTAGATTCCTTTTTCACTAAGTTTAACACTCATACTACTAAGAATCATAGGTAAAAAGAATATCTAATATATAAAAAACTTACATTTAAATGTTTCCGCCTCTAAAACCTGGCAGCTGGCTTGATGTTCAAATTGATCATCTTCACAGAGAAAGTTATGGCAAAAAGAACAACTGAATATTCTGCCTCCTATTGGATTAAAAAACAAAACCCACAAATGTAAATATGATGAACTTTAATTTAAAAAACTCGTATCTATACAACTGCTCAGAAAAGATGGCAACTTATTTCAGATTTACACCAAAATGTCACAGCAGTTTTCATTCTAGTAAAGGCTACAATGAAAACTGCCAAATTGAACCATAAAAAAGTGAACTCCCACTATCCCCTGGCTACTCATATAATACTCACAATGCTCGGAGACACCTACTCTCTCATAATTCCCCTCCCTGTCTGCTTAGGTAAACAATCCTAGCATTGACTATTACTGCTAGTTTAAATCCCTTTTCCAACTAAACTGATAATCAAAACAGTGCCAGCAGTTAGGATTAACAGTATCCTGAAAAAATCTGAAAAAAAGCATACAGAATGTTTCAAAGCCAGCCTTCACTTATAGCAAAGTTCGCTGCTTTTAAGTAATCACTCACCATGGTCCCAGACACCTCGTTCACATTCCACACACTCAGCGTCAGTGAGAGGGCAGGCACAGGCGTGTGTACTGAGACACTTCCTACCATGACAAACCCAAGCTTCACAGAAGTCACATATTGCGCCCTGCAACAGAGGAACACGAAAAATTAATCTCTATCACTTGACTGGCTGCAACCATTATTTAACCAACGGCAACCATCAAAATTGTATACATTTAGCAATTTATCAACCCTCAGTGATAGTGGGTGGCTTCAGTAAAGAAAAAATTTTACCATTTACTCTAAGCCAAAATCAAAGAGGGTTCTCTGAAAATCAAACTACTTTACCAACAGCCATTTACAATATAAAAATCTTAGCTATAAAGCAAAAGAAAAAGGAGCAAGGGGGAAACTATACACTTATCCTAACGTTCATGATTAAAGTAACTCAAGGAGCTAGAATTGTTGCCATCAAACTGAATTCTAATTCAAATGAAGTTTGGAGTCCACAGTTTAAGCATTCTATGTCCAGTAACCAAACTGAATTTTTTCAAATACTAATATTTCTGACTAAAGAAAATTCCTTCTTATCTGTGTAATTTACAAAATTATCACACAGCTTTTCTAGAATAGCCAAGAGAAAATATTAAACTTCTACCAGCCTCTTTTTTCTTTTAAGGCAACCTATGCTTTAAATCATTATTACATTCCCTTGTGGAAAAAAATTACGGTAAAATACACAGAACTAAATGACACGGTAAGACTCTCCAATTCTATATCAAGATAAGATGGTAAGACTCTACCTTTCAATAACACAATGACATCTACAGAACATTAAGAGCTAGAAAGAATCTTAAGGAAATGGGACTGGATGCCCTTCCCTTTACAGATGAGGCAAAGTGGCCCAAGACTAAGTCCAAATCCCAGAGCTACATTACAGCTGAGCTGAGATTTAAATCCAGGTCTTCTGAATCTCAATTCAGTGTTCTACTATTCAAGGCTGTATAACAAAAGTGGTAAAGAGAAAACAGAAAGAATGTTTTTTGACTTAAAAATGGATTATCGGTGTAGATAGCAAATCCTCAAATATATCTCTTGGCTCACTCAGGGTTCTAGCAACAAAGAGATGGCACACTAAACCGGGTAATCCAGGAGAGTTGAAAAGAGATGATTTACAAAGGACAGGGAAGGGCTTAGAAAAAACATCAAGGCATGATGCAGTTACCAGCCCTGGGCCTGAAACAAGAGAAGGGGAGGGAGTTACCAGAACCCCAAGAGAAAGTCGAGTGGAGGGGACTACCTGGCCATATGGAGAGGACTTGTGGCCAATCTATGTCCAAACCAGGACAACCGGGTAGGGAGTGAGCTGGGAGAATAAACACCCAGATTGTATTCTACTCCCATCTTCAGGTCTCCTGCCAGCATCCTCCACTGGCTGAACCCAAAGGAAGCCATAAGGTAAGAAAGCCATTGATCCAGTCCATACACTCAGGTCAAGCTCCCAGGGCAAAGCAGGGTGGAGAAGAGTGAAGGGAGAGGGAATCTCAACAGGCAAATAGAAGATTTACAGAAAATCATTTTCTAGAATTTATAGCTAATGATAGATCATTCTACTTAAACTTTTTCTTTATATAAGAAGAGATCATTCACACTCAGTGAATTTTTTTAAAAAGTATGTGATAAATTTAGAGATAAGCAAGCTACCAAGGAAGATTCCAATGGTTTTTGAATAAAGATAACATTGACAATCCTATATTTAAAATAAAGAAGAATTCACAAGATGATTATGAATAATTCTAGCTCCTTGCTTTTATAAGACATCACACATGAAATATATAAAGGTCTGCCTCATGATGGAAACTTCTAAGTTCTTGAAAAGTTTACTATAAATAAAATATTCTGCTGGATGTAAAAATAGTATTACTTTCCGGGTGGACAGAAATTTTGGCCCTAAGCATAAAATCACGCAACAGAATACAATAAAACTGGTTAAAAGGATACCTTGTTTAGTGAAAAAGAGAATAAAAGGCATCACACAATGCAATTGTTTGTATTATTTAAAACAATAAACTTGCTTAGAAAATTCTATATGTAATGAAGAAATTACATATAACTCTGTGTTATGTACTCTTTTTTGAAATGTAAAGCTTTAAAAAAACCTCCTAATCCTAGGTTCTTTTGGAACTAGGTTGCTTATTTAATCAAAAGCTTGAACCTTGGTTAAGCAGGACTTTTAGTATAATAAACAATATCCTATGAAATCTAATTAAGACACATTAGAAGGGTATTATCGACAAATAAATTTTTGTTTAAGTCAACATTAAATTAGTTTCCATTCCTTGTATGTTTCCCAATAAGAAAAAAGGAAGTAGTCAAAACCAAGTGAGTAATAAAGAAAAATCATACAAAGAACATGCCACAGGTAATCTAGATAGCTCCACATTGACTGAACCAAAGAACAGAGCAATGCTATTTAGAAAAAAATAACCATTGGTCAGAGTGACTTTTTCCTATGCTTGGAAACCTACTAGTCTAAGAGATGAGGACAAGAAACTTACCACCATTGCAAGGCCAGTACTGTATACACCAGCATGCTTTATGACACAATCTGAAGACTTCATCATGCACTTTGTCTTCCCTAGTAAAGAAACAAATTTGCACTATTAGTCTTGCAAAGTAGTACATGCAAGTATTCACTAATTCCTCTTTTTATCTAGCCTAAGTTCCTATGGAAATCATTTGAAAATAAATGGATAGAAACCAGCATTTTTTATTGCTTACATAACTAAAAAAAGAAAATGGATATAACTGAGATCTTGTTACCAAGTCCTATCTTTTCAGATTAGAAATTTATTAATAAATCTGCAAAAATGTATTGCACAATAAAGCTATATGCTAATTCATGTTTGTACTAAAATCAGCAATTGTAGGTTATACTTTGCAATCTAACAATTGTTATCTGTTGTTAGTGTCGTTGAGTCAATTCCGACTCCTAGCAACTCTATGTACAACAGAGCAGAACTCTGCCTGGTCTTTTTTTGCCATCCTCTCATCTTCTGGGGCTACGTCAGAGAATGCTTTGCTGCTGTTCATAGGGTTTTCATGGTCAATTTTTTCAGAAGTGGGTGACCAGGTCCTTCTTCCTAGTCTGTCTTAGTCTGGAAACTCTGCTGAAACCTGTCTACTATGGGTGACCCTGCTGGTATTTGAAATACTGGTGGCATCACAGCAACACACAGCTGCCACAGTATGACAATCAACAGATGGGAACGATAATTATAGCAGTTTAAAATCTTGAGAATTTTCAGATGAATTATATTTTAAAAAGCTATGCTTTAAAATGAATTTTACATTTTATAATTCACAATAAAAACAGTCTGGTTTGAAGTTATTGCTTATTTCTTTCCAGAGAACATTTCAAACCAAACCAAATAATGATTAGGCAACTTACCTGGTTCTTTTTTAAGTCTACCCATACATAAAAATGAGCAAAAAAACAGGAGTATAGTGATAGAGCTAAAAATCACAATATAGCCATACAAGCTTTGATCAAGCAGGAAATTACCAACCCGAAACACTGTCAGGAAACTCCCTTATCATAGAGTATGTGAAGATTAATGGTGACATATTAATCACCCATCTCAGACTCCAAAGTGGAACATGAAAGAAATAGAAGATGCTCAATTTCCCATTATCCTGATTACCTGGGGAACAAAGCTAGACAACAGGAAATAGTACGAAAAGAGAAACTGGAAATGAGAGGCAGCAGCTATCCAACTGCTCCATGACTAACACTAAGTACAAGAATCAGTAAGTGGGAAACGCATCCACGTACAAAGTGCTACAAAATTCAAGCCCAGACACCCTGAGAATGCGGGAACTTCCTAGCAGGAACTTAATCTTCTCCGTAATCTATTTTCTCACTCTATATTCATTTATCGTTTATAAAATAAGGATGTAAAAACTGGCAGATGAGTGGTCTATCTAGGCCAGTATTCTCTTTTTCATTAAATATAAACCTCAAAGACATCTTCTTTGAAAGCTAGAACTACATTAGAAATATTCAGGGAAGTAGCCCTAAATATTCCTAACTTTCTGCAATGTTATCATACATAAACACATTTAAATGAGCATATTCCAAACTCTGTTCTACCTGAAACTATTATCCCATAACCAAAGGGGATATTTGTTCAAATAAAAGTTTAGGGAGTAAATCTGGAATGAATAAAATTAATCAGGTTTTTTTCTGGAGGTCTTCAGTATGTTTAACATATAAATATGTAATAGAAATCACCCAGATGGAAAGGAGGGGATGAAACTTGCAGCGTTGCTCAAATGTATGCATCATTTTAAAAAATACCTATTAAAATCTCAAGTATTCTGTGGAAGAACATTTGGGAAACACCAATCTTGTTCTATGAACTACCATTTAGTTTTATTCTGAACAATCATTTACTCTGAATGAAAGTTTCCACTTATACTTGGGAACTGAGTACGTGGCTTAGGAACTCGATTTCATTTGCTTGGGAATATATATGAGGAAACTCAAGATTCATATGCGAAGTGCCGAAGACAAAAACAGCTGATCACAAAAACTGGCACCAGGTAACTGTGGAACAAAATTATTCTCAGTGGTCTAATATACTGCGTGCGATATCAGTAGGAATCAAAATTTAGAAAAGTAAACAAATGGATATCAACAAGACTAAGGTAGTATAATTAATACTCAGGATCATCAAATGTTATTAGTCTGAAGTCTGATCTTTTAATGTTTAAAACAACATGTTGGTAACATGTTTAGATATATCTAAATTGTATCTTATTTTCCCACACTACATCAAAGAGACAAAATCAAGACAGTATGCTGGTAAGCCAAGTAACATTTTACGTTATTTTATTAATGGTAAGGCAAAACATTTTGTAAACAATAATGACAAACCCACAGGTTCAAACTGATTAACCGCCAAACAAATGTTTGATAAAAGAAAAGGTATGTGTCCTTAGTTTTCACATACTTACCACACTGTGCACAAATTGGTAACTTCTGTACAGAATTACAAAAATAGCAAAACGCTCTATTCTTCTGCCGCCTTGTCATGTAAAATAAAATTTAAAATATAGTTAATATCAAATAAAAGGTCAGAGGGTCTATATTATTAAATATCGATAGAAAAAGAAATAAATATTTACCTCTGACACTTGTCACATTCCTGTAAAATACAAAAACATAACATTAATTTTCTACCAGCTAAAAATTGCAAATTTACTTGCATTATAAAGAATATCCTGTTTTTCATGTAAAAATTTAAGTGACACTTTCCCAAAATCCTTCAACTTCACCCATGTATACAAGCATCTACATATACTTGAATAACAAAGGTATGCTCCCAGGCACACCGTGCTAGACAAAGAAGTGGCATTTTCACAAAGAGGCTAAATATAGCGTTGGTTTGTTTTTTGCATTTTTTTCTTAAGAAATCAGACAAATAATACAGAATGGACACAAGAAACAGTAGAGAACACAATACGATGAAGCTCACAGAAAATCCAGAATCCTAAACGTAGTCTGGTCCCAAACCACTTTTTAAACCATGCTGGCCTATTCTCTTCAGACTCAAGTCACTATTTGTCAGCCATTCTTGAAATATGTCCTGTACTCTTTTCCATGCCTTACTTATTCTAATGACTTTCCTTGAAAAGTCCTTCCTCACAATCTTTAGTATGTTGGAAGCTCTGGTGATGATCCCACCTCCCCTGTGAACTGTACCCCATTCCACACACTCAACTTTATCACCTCCTAGTCCTAATGTATCTTAGTTCTAATTGTACCTTTACTGCAACACTTAACCAAAGTCTAGCCCTCTTTATATGTATTTATGTGAGTCACTTCTTGTTTTGTCTGCCCCATACCGCTTTTCTCTAGAAATGACGATGACACACAGAAGGAAGTTCCCACTGTCCTATCTGTGCTACGTCATCCAGCTCCCCCACCACCATAAACGTGAGTCCTGGAATGGGCACCTGCCCAAGTCTGAATTATCAGAGTTCTTTCCCTCTCTGAGGGCAACAACACGTGAAACGAGACATGCCAGCTATAAACCCAAACAAATGGAGTAAGACAACCTGAGAAAATGGAACTGATAAGCAAAAAGAAACAAAAGCAAAAGAAGGAACTACAAGGTTCTTCCAGGTTCCAGCTGTCCCTGTGTCCCAGCTACAGCCTTCCCAACTACATGTTAGTCCATTATTCATTTTATAAACTCTATTTCTCCCTAAAGTTATTTAAGTTGGATTTGTCATTTATAAACAAACAAGTCTTAAGTAATACACAAAATGACTGAGCTATAAGCTTGTGGAAACAAGGGCTGTGTCATTCATCTCTGTATCCCCCACAGTGCCTGAAATAGCACCTGGCACAGAGTAGATGCACAATAAACATTTATGGAATTAAATCATATTAAGCACTTCCATATGTGTTTGATGAAAACAAAAGACAAAGAAAAAAGGGGAGTAGCGAGAATAGAAAAAGTAGACAGGAGTGGAAATAGGGAAATGTGGGACCACACAGAGACCCACGGTCAAAGAAAGGAAAGGGGCAATGATGACATAACCACCTTTTGCTTTTTCACAACCTTGACAAAGGAGCCCAGAAACGGTCAGGACTAACTCACTCGGTACAGAGAAATAAGGTAGTAGAACAGGAAACCAAGAGACATCAAGAAAAGTGGAAAGTTTACAAAAGAGAAATCAGATGAGCTAAGAACTGCTAAGAGAAAATGAAAAAAAGCTCCAACTAATAGGACAAATTGTGTTCGGGCCTATAAGGGTAGAGTAGCTGGAAAACATCACACAGTTCCTAGCGTGTATTCTTGTTCAGTACCTATCACCAACAGTAGCCAAGCTAATATGCTAGGTTTTATAAATAACAAAGTTAAAGAAAAATCACTGCTACCTAGCGTTAATGAAAATAATACACATGCCTCCAACACAGATTTCAAATTCAGTTAAATATATGCAGCAACACTGTATTCAATGAAATTTTATTCAGGTATTTTTCAGGTAACTATTACATAGTTTTTCAACTATCAAGTGATATCAAAAAAAGCCGTTACCATTGAAGCATTGCACGGGTGTTTAGCTAAATCTATGGTGCTTCTTGATGCTCTTAGTTGTTTTTCACGTTCCCGGCGGTTCTCTGCCTTCTTCCTCGCACCAGTCTTTTTTTTAGGCATTTTCCCCCTCTTTCTACACAAGAGATCAGAAAAGATATAATTGCCTGGTTGCTTTGCTATTTTAAATAAACTAAGAAATAGCAGAATGAAGTGTTCTTATTCTCATTAAATTTTAACTCAACCCTGTCATTTTGACGGTTAGGCACATTTTTAAGTCTTTACGAAACATTAAGCATACATTATCCCAAATAAAAATAGATGACTTATAAAACAAGGCACTTACTTGCACTACAAAACAATTCTAAAAATGTGAGTATCCAAAAAATTTATCCTAAAAGCCAAAATAGTTTTCTTTTCCCATTGAGAAAAAACAAGTTTCGCTGATGTTAAGTGTTCTTTAAAAATTATTTTGTACCAAGTTAAAAAAAATTATTAGGCATATATCATTAACAAGAAATCATTCAAAAGTATATTAGTTACCCAGTTTCTATCACTTTTTTGACTTTTATATTTAGATAACCTGATGCTGCCAAGAGTTGAAGTATAACAAGTCTTACTTCTTCTATACAATATCTAAATAAAACATCTAACAGTCAACTCAAATGACATTAATTACAAAGCCAAACTATACTCTCTGAAGACATATTAAAGGTATTATAGTTGCTTTGACTCTGAAAGCTGCCCTTCTCTCTACATGCAGGGACCATATAATTTTAACAGGGTTCAAATTTATGTTTCAGGGTATATATTTCCCACACATATCAAAATAAGGACTTTAAAACCAGCTTTCATCCCTCGTTGAAGGAACTACCAGACTTAGAAAAACAACAGTTTTACTAAATAACACATTTTTATTTGGCTTTTCATCCAATGTGAAGATTACAAGTTCCCTGAGGATTCCAGCCCTATCTTTCTTGGCAATGTTTGCCTCCCAGCCCTGCCAGCCATACACTAAGCATTCAATAACTGAAGAGATACACAAATAAATGAGTCTATGTCTTGCTCTGAAATATGAATCTCAAATTTCTAAGTCTTTTCTAAGAGTGATTCTCAAAAAACAACTGCAGAAATTCCTAAAAATACAGATTTATCTTCTAGGCCCTACTCAAGATCCACAAACTCTAAACCTCCAAAGACAGGACCGAGTTTCATTGGTGACCATGACACACAGCCTCCCTGAAAACACGAACATTCTTAGGCAAACAAACCAAACCATGTCCAGAATACATGGAGAGAGTTCCAAGAAAGCACACCTCAAAGAAATTTATATTTCTCATTCAAAAGGGCATATTACAATACAGCAAAATCATGCACCAGCTTGTACTTGAAACAATAGTTGAAGGTCACTCATAAAGTTTTCCTACTTTCGGGTTCAACTCCTGTTACAATGTCCAACCAAAAACCTAGTGGTGGGAAGTTGCGACTTAAAAACATGGACAAATCAGGCCAGGAGGTTTGGTTACTTAAGCCCACCAGGTCACCCTTCCCGTATTTAAAATGACAAAATCTACAGGGTGAAAAAAATGTGTACTGCCATGCCAAAGGAGCTCAGAACATAATCATGGGGTAATGATCCGGATAAATTTTCTGCGTCTCCAGGGGTGAATCCGCTCAGACAGCTGAGCCTCAATTTTTTTTTTTTTCTCCAGTTTGTTTTGGAAACTTAAGAGTGAATTCTTTTTCTCAGCCTTATATGAATTTAAGCCCTATCTCCAGCAACGCTCGAGCTTCATCAGGACGCGGCCCGTGTCACCAAAGGAGGAAACAGGCACGGGGTCACTGCAGCTTCGCAGGGAAAGTCTGCAGTGGGGACCCAGCGGGGTGAAGGCGGCGTCCAGAGGAGACTGAGCAGAGGTGCCACGCGGCTCGGGGAACCGACAACCGTCATCCTCCCGCGGGACACCCTCCCTCGCGCGCCGGGCCGACCTCGCTCACCCTCGCGCGGAGGCCGGGCTCACTCCGGGGCCAGAGGGGCAGGGAGTGGTGTGAGGCCGGCCCGCCGCAGCAGCAGATCCAACTCGTGGACCACGACTCCGGGTAAGAAGCTACCAAGACCCCGGCAGGTCAGACAGAAGCAGTTTCGGACACTGAGAGCCGGACCGGATATCCTCTTACGTCAGCAGCGTCCTTACGGCAGCACGCCGACAGAAAAGGGCCCGCCCACTTCTGTTCGCTCCGCCCCTGTCCCGCCCACTCCTGCGGGGGGCGGGGCTCCCAATCTAGGGCAGAGGACCTGCCAGGGGAAGACAGAGGATGCTGGCGAGCAGAAAAATGGGGAACTGAAGGAGGAAAGGGGATAGGAAAGCCCCCTCAATTTTATTTTTCAGAAAAGGAGAAATATAAGGAAGAGAAAAATCTAAAAGGAAGAGGGAAATGAACTCACAAACTTGGTACTGGATCAGTTAACTCAAACAGAAAAATTCTTGCCTAATTATATTGGAAACTTTCTGCTACCTGCATCTTTTGTGCCTCACAACCCACTTCATGTTTACTGCACAAGCTGCGCCCTTAGTTGCCTGGTGAAGTTCTGTACTCCCCTCCTTTGTCTTCTGTGTCCACTGTGCCCTTTGGAATTCCAATCTTTTGTGACAAATTCTCCCACATTCTGGGCCTCTAGCGTGTGTTCTGCCTGTCCTTAATTGAAACCTAACATCCTCTCCCTTGCAAAGACTGCTTGCTTTAAACTTCTCTGAACTGAAGGGTGCTTATTTTCTCAACCTTCATCTCTTGATTAGGAGGTGCTCTCCAGTGCCTCACTCAGATAGTTCTTCCTCCTTTCTAGGTAGCCATACCACTTTTAATCCTCATCATTGCTATTTTTTACCCACTCCTTATTGATGGAAAACTTTGAAACCTGACTTCCAACTTCTGCCATCATTCAGAGTCACATTAACATCCAAATGGAAGACCCATGCTCTCGGGTTCTTGATTTTTTCATCTCCAATAGCCCTCACCTCCACTCCTCTACAGGTCCCCCACTCTCATGACCACACTCCAGGTCTTGTCATGAGGTGGATATACTCCACCACTGAAGTCCAAAATTCAACCAACTACCCAACCTCCTATCTTACCAACTCTCTTACTCAATTTCCCCTCCTAATGAAAAGTTCAAATCTTTTGACCTGTTTCCTCCCTATGGATCATCTCTCTGCTTTCTTTTTTTCCTCAATTTATAAAACACAGTTCATCATGTCAATCACAGTTTGCCTTATTTACTTTCTGATTAAACCAACTGGAACATTCCCAACTCTGTGAATTCAACAGCTTGCCTTTTCTTTCCTACACTGGACTTCTGAGTGTTAAGGAAAAAAATTACACAATCATGATTTTATGCTAGATCCAAAGTCACCGACCTCCACAAGGCTTTCAAAATTGCCCTTCAATCCTTGTATATTTTCCTGATCAGATCTATCATCCCCATTCTCCACATGGCTTTATCAAATCTTCTCCCCTTTCCTCAACTTTCCATCACTTCCTCCATCAATTTCAGCAGATATTATCGTCTCCTATTTCACAGAGAAAATAGAATAGTATCAGTAATGGCTATATATCATTTTGTGCTCCTAGCATTCTAATTACTTTACATGTGTAAGTATTCTTAACTCCTAAATCTACGCGTGAGGAAACTTGAGCAGAGACTATGCAACTTTCTCCAAGATTACAAAGATGGTTTGGCTTGTGATATTGTCTGTTGCAGCAGTTTTTAGACTTTTTGGTCTCAGGATCCCTTAAAAACTCTTAAAAACTGAAAACCCTAGCAAGCTTTTGTTTTTGTGCATTGTATCTATTGATATTTACCATATAAAAAATTAAAACATAAAATTTAAAGTATTTATTAATTCATTAAAAAAAACTCATACATCTATTACATAGTAATATAAATAAATTTATATGAAAAAAAAGCTGCATTTTCCCCAAACATGAAACATAGAAGAGTGGTACTGTTTTACAATTTTGCAAATCTCTTTAATGTAAAGCTTACTAGAAGGCAGGTGAATTCCTATATCTGCCATTCCATTGGGAAGTGTTTTGGTGTTCTCATTTTCTCAACATATAGTTATCCAGGGAAATTGCAAAGAACTCTCTGGGGAAGGACTGAGGGAATTATTACATTGTACACATTTTATAATATTTCAGGGCCTTCCTTGTGGGGATTGTCTTTTCCCCATTGATGGTTTCCAGATCCAAAAACTGGCTCAGACTTAAAAACTGGGCAAAGAGTTGTAGCTCATTATTGGAATGTTGCTCTCAGGCTGCTGGTCATGCACTCCCTTGATTTCCTTTGATTGTACAGACTCAGCAGTATCCTTGTTTGCTGCTCATCCATTTTGCTCCTGGGGACACCTTATCCTGTTATCCATCTCTCTAATCTTCTGAGGGTGAGACCCCTTTCCCTCATTGCCACTCTTCCCCTGCCACTGGTGACAATAGTTGTGCCAGGTTACATTGTAAAGAAAGCCAAGTTATTGACCCAGTGGCCAGGAGGGAAGCAGAGGGCGGATCCTGAAGGGAGCACAGGTTGTACTACAAGGAGGAGGCCTCTTCGTGTTTAAGCAAGAGGGTGGGAGGGATACTAGTCGTTAATCAGGAATATTGGACCATGTTCAGACTCAGAGGATTCAGGAGAATCTAGAGATTCAAGATTTTCAGGAGTCACAACCCAGCCCATTGCATCAGAGATTTTTTTTCCGACCTTGGCATAGCCAACCTAGCTGGGCTGCATGGTTATTAATCTCCTTTGGAGCTCAGCCACACATATGATTAAGTGTTGGGTCTGTTCCTCAGCTTTTTCTGCCCTCCCACTGCAGGAGATAAAAGCCTCTTTATTTGCTACCAGAGAAGCCTTCTGAATTTTACTCTGAGATTTTTAATAGCCATTAACAATTCTCAGCTTTTTGCTTTTTCCAAAGAATCAATTTTGCTTAGCAACAGCCAATTCCCCTGTCCTTAAGGTTACTATTTCCCTCATATTTCTTAAATGCCTGACACATTGCACCCACTAATATATTACCTTCCATTAGAATACATCCCAGTTCACTACTAATGAAAGTTTTACTTGTTGCACTGTTACCTTGTGCCAAGGTCTATCTGTCCTCCATCTATCACCAATGTAAAGGTTCTCACTGACAGTCAGGTGGCCAATGATTCAAGTCAAAAATCCTGTCATAGCTTCTACTTTCTTGACTCATCCCTGACATCAACTATCTCAGGTTAGCTTCTCTGGAAGCATACTCTGAGTCAGAGACAAGGATAGAGAGTTTATTAGACAATGCTTTGGGAATGACACCTGAGGAAGGGAGAGTAGCAGGATTGGACAGAGGGAAGAGTTGGCCTGCAGTATAGTCTCAGTGAAGGCCTTGACTTCAAATCTGGAATGTTCCTTCAGAGTTGAGGCAAGTGGACTCAGCCTTTATACACCTGTGACATCGGTCATTGGATGTGGGCTGACAAGGGAAGTAGGGATAAGCTTGGGCTAGACTACTTCCGAAGAGGGCTGACAACTAAATTGTCTCAGCTCACTGAACTCCCAGCAGCTCAGGGAATAAATCCTTCATTTCTGAAGAGGGATCTGGGTAGTGCCTCCCAGTATTCACTGCAAAGATTGATGGCAAAATAAAGAAATATTCAAAGACAAAAATATCTTTACCATTTTACAGACCCTCACTGAAAGAATTTCAAAGAGTGTACTTCAGGCAGATGAAAATGGAATTCTGAAGGAAGCGGGGCATGCAAAAAGCAATACTATGTATCAATTCATTTAACATATAGGGTAAATCTAAAGCGTTATCTGTACAAAACAACAAAACTATAATAAACAGTTTTGGATATGAAAAGTATGAGGGACTGAAATATTCTCTAAATTCAGTGCACTTCAAATCAAATCCTGACAGGGATTTTTTAATGGAATTTGATTAATTGATCTTGAAATTTATATGGATGAGTACAGAGCCATGAATAGCTCAGATCATTTTATACACAAGCAAGAGAAGGACACTTATTTCTTATAAAGCTTCGGTAATTAAAACAGTGTTGTACAGAGTCAGATGTTGACAAATAAACAAATGTAACTGAATAGAAATCCTGGATCCAGACTCACATATATTTGGGGACTTTGTAAATGGTATAGGTTGCATTAGCATCCGTGAAAAGAGACATATTATTCAATAAATGAGGTGGAGACTATCAGATATCCATACGGGGGGAAATAAAATTAGATCTCCATTTAACAGCATACATAAAAATAAGTTCTAGATGGATTAAAGACCTACATACACACAAAAAAAATATAAAACTATCATAAGAAAACATAGGAGAATGCCCTTATGATGTTGAGGTATGAATTATTTCTTAAGACACAAAAGGCAAAAATTAAAGAAAATAAATAATGCATGTAACTAACTTATAAATTAAAGCTTCAGCATGGATAAAGACACCATAAACAAAGTGAAAAGGCAAACCAAAAATTAGGGGGATGAGTTTGACACTCATGTAACTAACAAAAGATTTGTATTCAGAATAAATTAACAACCACCATTCAGTGAGAAAACCACAAACAACCCAAAAGAATTACAGGCCAAAGATATAAACAGGAAATTTAATAGAAGAGGAAATCTAAATAGCATTAAAAATATCCAAATCAATACCACAATGGAATATCATTTCATACCCATCAGATTGGCCAAAATTAAAAGGTCTGGCAACTCAAAAAATTGGAGAAAGGTTGAGAAACAGATTTTAAGCAATTCTGGTGTGAGCATAAATTGTTAAACCAGTAGCACTGTTTTTTGTTGTTGTTGTTGTTTGCTGAGGAAGATTGGCTCTGAGCTAACATCCGTGCCAATCATCCTTTATTTTGTATGTGGGATGCTGCTACAGCATGGATTGATGAGAAGTATGTAGATCCACGTCAGGGATCCGAACCCGTGAACCCCGGGCAGCCGAAGCAGAGCATGTGAACTCAACAACTACGCCACCAGGCCGGCCCCCTGTAACACTGTTTTTAATAGCAAAAATTTGTAAGCAATCTATATGAGGGAAAGAAATAAATTATATGCTATCTATATAGCAATTAAATTCACAAAGTTACCCTATAAGTAACACCATGGCTAATCCCAAAAAATTATGTTAAAGAAAAATCTAATTGAAATACTATTTATGTAAAATTATAAAGTAAAAACTAATTGTATACATTATTTACCTATATAAATATAGTAAAATTACCAAAACATCCATAGCAAACATGTTAACTTCAGATTTTGATTGTTTCTGGTGAGGGAAAGGGAAGAGATGTTTGATGTGAGGTATTAGCTATACTTTTAGTTTTCAGAACAACACTAATTAAAAAACAATACTAATTTAAAAACCACTACATCTACCAAAATGGCTGAAATTAAAAAGACTGACAATACCAAGTGTTGGTAAAAATGTGGAGCAACTGGAACTCTCATTTTCTTTGGAGGAGTGTAAATTGGGACTACCTCTTTGAAAGTTATTTAGCATCATGCACTAAATGCATACCTATATTTACCAGAATACATGTAAAAGCAAATGTGTAAAGATACATACCTCCCTATGTTCATTGCAGCATTATTCACAATAGCCAATACTGGGAGCAACCTAGGTGCCCATCAAGGGATGAATGGATCAAGAAGATGTGGTATATATGCACAATGGAATACTACTCAGCCACAAGAAACGATGAAATACAGCCATTTCTGACAATATGGACAGACCTTGAGGGTATTATACTAAACAAAATAAGTCAGAGGGAGAAAGTCAAATACCGTATGATCTCACTCATAAATAGAAGACAAAAACAACCACAAACAATCACATAAAGACAGAGATTGCATTGGTGGTTACTAGAGAGGAAGGGGAGAGGAAGGAGGGCAAAAGGGATAATTAGGCACGTGTGTGTGGTAATGGATTGTAATAAGTCTTTGGGTGGTGAAAATAATCTATACAGAAATCGAAATGTAATGATGTACACCTGAAATTTATACAATGTTATAAACAAATATTACCTCAATAAAAAAAATACATGTAAAAGGATGTCTATAGTAGCAGTATTTGCAATAGTCCCAAAACTAGAAACAACCCAAGTGTCCCTCAATAGACAAATGGATAAATGAATCATGGCTTATTCATATAACAAAGTATTATACACAAACAAGAATGGATAAGCTACAACAATATGGATGAATCTCACAAAAATAATATTAAGCAAAAGAAGCCAGGATTAAAAAGTCAGCTATGAAAAAAATTACACTATAATTCTGTTTATATAAAGTTCAAAAATAGTCTAAACTCATGGAGTTAGAAGTCAGTATAGTGGTTACCTTTGGGAGAAGGTAGTGACCAGAAGGGGTCACAAGTGGGGTTTCTGGAATACTGGAAATATTCTATTTATGACAACTGTGTTCAAACTGTGAACATTCATCAATCTGGAAATTTATGATTGATGTCATATATATGCAATATTTTGTTACAGTTTTTTAAAGGAATATGAGTTAAAAATAGAAGCAGAAAATTTGGATGAAAGTTTTAAAAGAAGCCATCTATAGTAGTTCTTCCTAAACATTTCCTTGCTGTGGCATCAATAGAAAATAGTATTTATAGGGCACACAAGGGGTAAACAGAACGGGTCTGTTTGTTGCCAGAGGTAACTCTGTGAGCTTTTCCCCCTTTTCATTTTCTTTTTGGTGGGAAGGTAAAATCCTATTCATTTATATTCCTGAAAGAAGTATTCTTTGCGTTTTCATAACAGGCATCTCTCATACTCATTGTTTCTAGAGGAGGAGGACTTGTTAATTTCTGGTCCCCAACTCAAGGGCCCAGGTCTAGGCACACTTGCAACTCATTTGCAGCACACTGTTGTGCTGGGGCAGACAGTTCGGGGACCTCTGAACTACAGGACTCCTTAACCTACCCATTTAAGGGCTTTTCAGTTTGGCTTCCTTTCATTTAATTCTGCAAACAAAAATTTATTTTCTAGCTCAGAAAATCACTTTCCAAATCCAGGCACCTAAGTTGTCCATCTTTGTGTATTTCACTATCCTTAAGAATCAGGATGGAAATAATTGTGGTTCACAAAATAACTGCATGATTGATTCCACCTCAGTTTTTTTAAAGCATCATATTTTTTAGTTGGGCTAACAAATGATCCTTAACAAGCGGTTTGCGCGCTTTGGAAAAGCCTTAGAGTGTTCATAACCATCTAGCAACATATTTCTTCTTTTTCCACTGGTTATCAAAGTCTATTATCCACTGGCCCAATGTATTACAAGGAGGGCTCTAAGTACCTTCTTTGTCTGACCAATTAGCTTTGGGGAGAGAGGCAGGGTTTCTAAGTATCTAATGCCTGTATAGCCCTTTAGAGTTTAGTAAGATTTTCATATTCATTATAATATTTAATGCCCATAAAAACTCTGTTGTAAAGTAGATATTATCTCCACTTTACAAATAAGAAAGGTGAAAGTTGGTTATGACAAATGATACCTATTCAAAATTGAATTCAACATCTTTCCCCCAAAACTGATGCCTCTGTATTGGTGTCTTAACTCGGTGAACACAGGGCACTGATCCATCTGTTTAAGCCAGAAATCTGAGAGTCAACTGATCTCTCCTACCCATCAATCTAATGGTTAAACCTTTGTAATATGATCTCCAAATTATCTGTCTATCTCATTTACTCGATAAAATCCAGGTATCTATTTCCGGGAAGATGTCTAGAGAAACTCTGTAAGAACAGAGCACACAAAATTCTGGATAAAACAAAAGCAAACAAATAAAAACTTCGTCCAGCGCATGACTAAACTGACAGGAAAGTAGCAAAAGTTCAAGGAGACTGGGAGGAATGAAAAAGTGGGAATCCAGACAGTAAGCAAGCTCCGGAGAAAGCATTTGGCTGAGACCATCTGAAAAACCCCAGTGACCTAGAACTTGGATTCTAGAGAATAACATGTCACTGGAGACAGGGCCCTGTGGCCAAGAAGTCTAGGATGCTGGAGTGGGGACACTTGCATAAAGCTGGGACCCACAAAGGGCAACACCCTCAGTGCAAAAACAAGGTTAAAAAAATAATCTTGGCCACATAGAGAAAGATGGGAAGGATAATTCCTTCTGCCACTTTCCTGTTAGTAGAGTGGGAAAAAATAATAAAAAGCACCACAAGAGGATTCCTAACTATCAGCCCACCTTTAAGCATTTGTTAGTTTGATTTTACGACTTTCCCCATTGTATTCTATAGAGAAATAAGAATAGCAAATCTAAGAAAGCTCAAGAGGCTCCAGAACATTCCTAAAGTTGGGCATCCCTGACCTGCAGTTACTATGCCCCTTCCTCCCAGGTTACTAGGAGGATTAAGGATCTGCTCTATGTAAAACTCTTCGCATGGCAGCCGACATGCTGGAGACATTAAGTGTGAACTTCCTCTCTGTCCACCTGGCCCTAGGGGACCCACAGCCCATGTGCCTTGTTTTAGCCCCGGCTCCTCCGTTAGACCTTTCCCCTGCTCCTTGAGATCTCAGGCCTCCAATGGTCTCCAGTGGGTCTACCAGAGGATTCAGTGAGGTATTGTCTTTGTAGCACTTGGGACTCTGGGTGCACCGACATGAGACATTTAAATCACATTGGGTAGTTAGAGGTTGTACTGTGAAGGCTCAACTCAAAATGGGCAAAGCAGCCACTTATTTCAAGTTTCTTCTCCTGTTAGTGTCTTTCCTTCACTTTAGGAATGATCATTATTACAACTCTGCCTGAGTGTGAAGCTTCAGATGGAATGAGTTTTTAAAAATTATTTAAAATATTGACAATAAAGATTATACAGCAAAGTCAAACAGCCTTATCTTCCAAACCTGAAAAGTCATTTATTGTTAATTTTAAACTTAGAATGTGATTTTTTTATCCAATACAGCCACCCGGGTGACAATAGTTACCAGATGTCCAAAAAAAAAATTAAGATAAGTTAAAATAATGAAATAGTTAAAGGGATAATTGATTATATTATTTTCTACTTGGGAACTGGTGGAAGATCAATGTACAGGTAAACTTCGATGCCTTTAAAAGAGACTCAATATGATAAAAGTACAAGTACGTTAATGGTTGTACTTTGAGGAAATAACAAGGCATTATTACAAATGGAATCAGATAATTTTCTAACTAGCAGCGCAAAATGTGTTAATCATGATAAATATCTAATGTCAGATAATAACTTTTTTTTTTTGTGAGGAAGATCAGTGCTGAGCTAATATCCATGCCAATCCTCCTCTTTTTGCTGAGGAAGACTGGCCCTCAGCTAACATCCGTGCCCATCTTCCTCCACTTTATATGGCACGCTGCCCATCACATCGCTTGACAAGCGGTGCGTCAGTGCGCGCCGGGGATCCAAACCCAGGCCGCCAGCAGCGGAGCGCACGCACTTAACTGCTATGCCATGGGGCCGGCCCAGATAATAACTATTGACTTAAATGATAGTTTCATTTTTCTTTGAATAGGATCAAATTATAACTTCGATAAAGATTTCTTGAAATAACAAGCATAGATGCATCTAATCTCCAGCTGCTTCCATAATTAACCACGATAAAGCAAAACACTTTAAATTACCAAACATATAAAATAAATGTAATTTGTTACAGTGATTTTTTTTCTAAAGCTTGCTACTTAAAGACAACAATTAAAAATTACATCATAATCAGATATAAAATATATCAGTTGGCAACTGCATTCAGCTGCATGTAACTGAAAACCCAAGTAATAGTGGATTCAACAAGACAGTTTGTTTTTCTCTCATGTTACAAGAAGTCCAGGAGAGGTACAGTGGCTCAAGAACTTTACTGCCAAAGTCTTTGGGATTCTTTTGGCCAAGTTCTTGAGGGTAGTCACCACCAACCTAGCTTTTAGGTAGGAAAATTGAGGGAGGGGAAAATAACAAAAAGACAACAACTGAGTCAACCTGTGTCAACGGGGTTTCATGACAGCCCAACCAAATGATCCTGGACTCTGGAAATTGACCAGAGTTGAATCACGTGAGCATGCCTAGCTGCCAGAAAGACTGGCAAATGTAGTTTTTCAGCTGGACCTGTTGCAACCCTGAATAAAATTGAGGTTCTATTATTAAGAGAAAAATGAATAATGGGTATTAAGCAGGACACTAGCAATTTCAGCCACATCTTGATTTCTGATATTCCACAAGAAGGGAATTTGACAGCTATAAGGATGGATTGAAAAAAAAAAAAAGTGGGTCAAAATGGAAAACAGTGTTCTTTAAAAATCCCTTCTGGTACAAAACAACTAGATCCTGCTTGCAACATAATTTGTAATGTATTACTGAGCTCACAGGAAGGAAAGAAAATCTCTAACACCAGTACCTCCCGTTCCCTGAAAATAAAAGCTGAAACTACAACCAGAGGGTTAAAAAGTAAACTGAGAGCCGGGCCCCATGGCTGAATGGTTAAAGTTCCATGCTCTGCTGTGGCAGCCTGGGTTCGCGGGTTTGGATCCTGGGTGCGGACCTACTCCACTTACCAGCCATGCTGTGGCGGTGTCCCACATGCAAAATAGAGGACACTGGGCACAGATGTTAGCTCAGGGCTAATCTTCCTCAAGCAAACAAGAGGAGGATTGGCAAGGGATGTTAACTCAGGGTGACTCTTCCTCAGCATAAAAAAAAAAAAAAAAAGTAAACTGACATCTAAGAGGTGTTTGTCTGAGGGCCCAAATCAGCATCAGCAATGACACACATGAGACTAAACCTCTTGCCAGCCACCAGCTCAAGTTGCTCAATCAGAGGCTCAGGTTCTAAGCTGGGTCCTTGAAGGCAGCTAAAGTGGCCCCAGCTTGGTGGTGTCCCCAACTTCAACAAGAAGCAAATGTAAATACTCAGTGGAGGAAAGAATTGCTAACGTAGGCCTCCAGGTGGTCCACAGATTAAAATGCACCAAGCAGGAGATCATAACAGAAAAAGAACAAACGCACACTGTCTTTTTCTAATACTTAAAAAGAAAATCTACAAATGTGATTCATCACATTAACAGCTTAAAGATGAAAAAGTACATTGTCATCTTATTAGTTGCAGAAAAACATTTCACTCATCACTCATTTGTGATTCTAAACATACCCATATGACTTATAAATTCTCTGACTATTTATAACAATGTTTCTGTGAATAATTTTGGCTTTTCTAAGTAGAGAATTATATTATCTGTGATTAATGGCCTTTTTTTTTCTATCTTTCCAGCTCCTTATATCTTTTATTTCCCTTTCTTGCCTTAATGAGCTGGGTAGGACTTCCAGTACAATGTTGAATAGAAGCCATGATGAAGAGCATCTTTGTCTTATTTCTGATTTTAAAAAGAATGCTTTTATCATATTGCCGTTAAAATGATGTTTGAAATTATAGGTTTTAATAGATACTTTTTTTTTTTGGCAGCAAGGGGTGGATTCGGAATGTTCCTTCTGTACATAACAGGTTTTGTTTTAACCATGAATCAGTGATGAAATCATGAACTCTTAAAAATAAATTTAAAAACACAAGCAAACCAGTAGAAAAGTGGGTAAAAGATAGGCACAGGAAATTCACAGACAGGAAAACACAAACTGTGAATAATATATGCAGTTATTTTTAGCCTCATTAATAATCAGTTAATTTCACACCTAGTCAAATACTCTAAAGAAACTTCTGCACTTATGTACCAGGGAATGTATGCAAGAATATTCATAGCAACCTAATAGCAAAATACTGCAAACCAGCTCTAATGTTTGTCAACAGGAGAATGGATTAATAAATTGTTACCTATTCATCCAATGCAACATTACATGGTAGTGAAAATGAACAAACTATAACAATATGCAGAATTGTAGATAAATTTCAGAAAAAAAAGAATGTTTACATATATATGACAGATACTATTTTGCATGTGGCAAACATTAAGTTTTTTAAATTATAAGTGGGAAGAATTGCCTGTGTATCCTCCAGTACTTCCTAGGTTGGTGGGTGCTGGGAGAGGCAATTGCTGTGGACCCTCACCTGCACATTCTTGCTGGTGTGCCAAGAACACAGGCCATTTAGCAGACCCATTTCTCAGGGTTATGTTCGCAGTTAGCAACCTTGAGGATTGAGGTAACATCCTCACTGGACAAAGAACAGGCTTGCTTCCACTTGCTAAAAAAAAAGCAGTAAATTCCTCAAGCTCATTCTTCTCTGGCAAAGCTACTGCATGCATAGCATCCATGTGGCCCCTCTGCATCACTTCTATGAGATTTAAGAATCAAGTGAAACCGGTATGACCATGCTGACACTCTGGCGACTGCTGTGCCATGAATACTAAAGTCTTTTGTCCCAGACCCAAGATTCTTGTGTCTTCTGTCTGCATCCATTGAACAGTAACAGGCTTAGCCTGCAAGTCAGGTAAAAATCCCAGACATTTCATAGACCTTGACAGTAAGTTAGGAGACTAGAAAGACTTCACAGGACCTTGAACCTGTTTAGTCACTAACTAGCCATGTTGACTTTGACTCTTCAGTAACCTCTATAGATTCCTAGTTTCTTTTATGTAAAAGGAGAAAATTGAAGTAAATGGTCTCTAATATTCCATGATTCTACATTGTGTGGGTACAGAAAAAATATCCTGAGACTTAGAATGAAGGCACTCACCCAAGGGAGCTTGTAAGGAAGAATTGAGGCTGTTGTACAATTTCACTTTGCAAGTGTCTGAATCTTACATCAAAGTGCTTTGGTGGGTGGTGTTCCCTTCCTCTTCCCGCCTTCCTCTTTCTTTATTTTTCTACATGTGGGTATTGATGCAACAGAAACAATAAAATACAGCAATGTGCTAGCCACTCAGGACCATTTTCCTCCTGTGCTCTTCTCTGCATTGCAGGGGCTGGAAGACTCCACCAGTGGGAGGCAGGCACATGAGATTTGGAAAGCAGAAGAGAGGCAGAAGCCATTATTATTCCTCCAGCAGAGCCAGGCAGGCATACAGCTCTAGCAGACAGCAGAAATGAAGCGGCTTCCAGTCACTCTTCTGAGAATTCCTGGTTTCGGTGCCACAGATATCTGAGATCATCAGTAGTGGTTTCTTGTGGTTTCTTCAATTTCCAAGTTTCATGAGAGGTGGTTTTCCTCAATTCCACTTCCTCAACACTTGCTTATGTTTTTTTGCTTCTAAAGTGCTTATTATCCTTCCTGCTTGAAATACCCTCAATGGTTTCTCTGGTCCTGACTGAACCCTGCCTGATAAAAGAAGGTAAATTTTGAGGAAAAGCTACTCTAAATTGGTTTCATTTTCTCCCCTTTCATTGTCAAAACTTTAATTTTAACAGTAAAAATAGAACTAAAGATTCTATTGGAATCTATATCCATATATGTTAGTTTTCTATTGCTGCCATAACAAATTACTACAAACTTAGTGACTTGACACAACATAAAATTTTTCATCCCACAGCTTCTGTAGGTCAGAACTCTGGGTGAGCTTAAATGAGTACTCTGCTTAAGGTTTCACAAGGCCAAAATTAGGGTGTCAGCAGGGCTGCATTCCTTGGTGGAGGCTGTGGGGAAGAATTATTTTCCAAGCACATTCCCTATTGGTTAACCTCGGCTTCTCGTGATTGTAGGACTGAGGTCCTTGCGTCTGTGCTGGCCATCATCCAGAGGCTGGTATTTGCTCTTGGAAGTGCACATATTTGTTCTGAAGCTTTCCATGTGGCCCCCTCCAGCAACAGACTCGTGGAGTTGAATCTCTCCCACATTTCTGATCTCTCTAACTTCTGCTATTGCATCTCTCTGACATAGCACAGAAGGTTCCCTGCTGTGCCCACCCAGAAAACCCAGGATAAACTCCTTAGCTCAACATATATTTAATTATACCTGCAAAGTCCCTTTTGCCACAAAGTCCCTTTTGTCACATAATACGTTCACAAGTTCCCAGGATTAGGGCATGGTCACCTCCAGGGGGTCGTTCTGCCTACCATGCCATCTAAAAATTTGAATGTTATTTATTATATCTTCTTCATCTGACATCCTCGCTTGAAAGTTTATGATCTGTCTTGACTGTGGCAATCTTCTTTAACTTGGTATTTTGGTTTTTGGACACTCCTTTTAGTAGAAGTAAGAGAGGGAGAGATGGAAAGGAACTGCCAATGCAAGGAAAGCAACAATGACAAGGCAGACCCAAGGTGACTTCAAAGAGCAAGTACTCCCAGAGCGGTCATGAATGGACCTGGAAAAAGAGTGCACCATCGCATAAAGGTATCACCTTAATGATTTCATTTTTAAAAATTAAGATGCAAAACTCACTTCTTCTCTTCCAGCACATGGTAATTCTTTTTGATTGAACAGCCTCTTTTCCAACACACAAACACATATACGTACACAAAAAAGTGACCAAAAATGGGAAACATAGTAATTTCTTAAAATCAATTTTTGCCAAAAGCCTGATCTGAGGTGGATGGGGAACTTGGGATCACTCCTTGGGATCTAGAAATTAAGAAGTTACTCCGTGGGATGTGAAGACATCACCAGTTCACTTGTCAGATAAACAAAATAAGCGTCTAGCTTTATAGTGAAATGAGATATGTTCCCTGCTATTTGGATCCCAAGAAGAAATATTTGTTATCATAATGGATAGCCTCTCACACACAAACCCTGAAACATATTTGTGCTTTGATCTGGAACAAAAATATTCATTAGAAGAAGGACTGAACCTTTTGTCCTGCCTGTGTAAATCCATCATCTATCTCAACAATAAGAAACTATTTTTCCTCTCTAGTTTTGTCCTCCCAGACCCAATTTTCATTCTTTTTGTTTCCTTTATTACTTATGAAGCATAGCCCAGAAAGGAAAAAATGAAATATGCAGAGACAAATAATAGCTTGAAAGAATCTTCTGTTTTATCATCTCAGGTCCTTTGGTTTCTGAGCATTATAGAAAAAAATGGGATATGAAAAACATTTTACAAGCATTGTATGTGAATAGCCTGTATACCTCTCCTCACCACTTAGGGTATGACAGGGGCTACAGAAACTCAAAATGATTTCTTCATACTAGAAATTTATATTATAAAATAAATGCAATGAATTTCAATTCTACTTATTGGTAAAAAAAAAAAAAAAATGCATCAAATCTAGCCTCCTGTTAATATTCTTGTGTCAAATGACCTTAAAAATCACGTCAATATTTATTTGATGTAAGATCATTTTAAGAATATCTCCCAAATGGGTTGCTATTTTCAGAAAAAGACTTCAAGGCATGCATTTATAGGAATATATTAGATGGCCTTGCCAAAATTCTACACTTTAAAATACTCCTGAGTTTTGCTTCTATGAAAAAGGTCCTTTAAAATAATAAATAGTCTTAGCTTGCAGTCACACAGATTAGCACATTCATATCATCTCTGACCCTAAAAACATTTATTAATATTCTACCACATTCAGCAACTGTAAAATGTGCAAAAGAGCATAACTATAATCTTTATATTTGTATAACACTTTATAGTTTATTGAGAATTTTATCCTAATTATCTTATTTGGACAAGATGTGTGTCCAGCTCATCACTGTGAGTCCCAAGAGTTGTTTCCAGCTCTGCCACTGACAGGGACTTCAGTTTATCTCCTTTAACATCTCTTTCCACCCTCAGGGGAAAATACAGATCACTTTAAATGGCATGTATTCATAGAACAAGGAAGAGATGGGATGGAGAATAATTGTACTTATTACGTGTCTACTATATATATTAAGTACTAGAGATGCCAAAGTGAATAGATAAGGAATTTGTCTTTTTGTCTAAAAACAAAAAGTCAAGGAATGCATTTTCAACAAGGTGAGTGGTTTATCATAATTACTCTCTGCAAAGGTCTGTCTGGACGCGGCAGGAAGAACACCTCCCTTTCTCTCAATCCTAACACTCAGGAGATCATAGGTTGTCAGTAACAGCTGCTGTGCGTCTCCTCCCTTTTCCATTCTCACTGCTCCTGCGTGAGCTCTGGTCTTTCCCCCATTCTCACAAGGAAGATTACTGGCGAGCCGTCGTCCCTGCTTCTCATCGCATCCACCGCATCCCTCTGCTCGCCGCACAAGCCGCATGCTTCCAAACCGCAGTCTGCTCAAAAGGCTTCTCTGTTTCAAATGGAACTCATCATTTACAGAGTGAAGTCCAAGTTTCCTCATAAACCGGGATGTTTCCTGGCCTGGGGCTGCTGGTCTTTGTCCACAGTGAGCGGCTTCCAGTTGCCTAACGTTCTCATTTTACACAGGGTCACCTTGGCTTGGAGTTCTTTTCTCCTCACTCTCCCCTGCTCCTTGCTGAGCCCTGCTCATCCTTCCAAAATTCTTAACAGAAATGTTATCCTTCTAAGAAGATCTAGAGATGAACTACTTTTTCTTCACTGTGCTTTGGAGAGCATATTTCTATTAGTCTCATAATTAGAAGCCAAGAAGACCTGAGCAGGGTGGTGGTGGTGGTGGCAGTGACGGTGGCTGATCTGCCCAAAGCCACATCTTTCCTTTTCAATGAGCCTTCTCTCTATCCACCTGAGAACCCAAGCATCACTGTTAGCAAAAGCAAAAACAAAACAAACCAAAAGTCTCCCTTGAAGGTGCTCCCAAGCTAACTCACAAAGATACCACAAAAAGACTCAGAGGGGCCCGCCTGTGGCATAGTGGTTGAGTTCTGCCGCTCTGCTTCAGTGGCCCAGGTTTTCGGGTTTGGATCCCAGACGGACATACAACAATCATCAGCCGTGCTGCGGCAGCGACCCACATGCAAAGTAGAGGAAGATTGGCACAGATGTTAGCCTAGGGCCAGTCTTCCTCAGAAAAGACCCTGAAAGTTTCAGGAGGGTTGAGAACAACCTTTCCAGACCCAGTGTCCTTGGGTCTCAAGTAAATTAAATGGAAGTGATCTTTGTCTGTCCAAAGGCTAGAAGAGGAGGAAATGGTGGTGAGGACACAATTAGTTCTCAATCACACAGAAGAATCAGAGTCCACACTTATCACTGTCATCACATATTTTTGTCTGCATAAATGTACCATGATCCTTTTTATAAAAAAAAAAAATACTGCTCAGGACAGATCCAACTGAGTAGTCATATAGTCAAAATGTATACTATGAAACAAAATTGGAAATAAATCTTACAGCATTTCCGAAAAGAACATGGATCCTATTTTTAAATGCATGCCGAACAGCATATTCTTGTTTTAAAGATTTATCGCCGTTGTATTTTCTACAGCCAGTATTCCATTTTATGGAATAGTTTGCAGTTGCAGAGTAAAATATTATTGTTTATTAATTTGTGTGTGGTCTGACCTGTAAAGGCTTCTGAAATTATTTTTCTGTCACGATATACTTAATAACTTTCAGAGTTTTCTCTTATTAAGACAAATGCTAAAGATAAAACATTCGACTGCAGACAATCAAATTTAATATAAGAATAATTATAAAGGAATGAGAAGAGGTTTCTGTGTAATTCACAAACTGATTTTGAAAGTATTTTCATACAAAATTACAAAAATCTCTTAAATGCTTGCAGAATGTTTTAAAGAAGAGGATAGCCTCCCCAAAAAAACTAATCTGAAAAACAACCATTCTACATTTATTTGTGTGATATTTTAAAACAAAAGTCTTACTTTAAACTCACACCTAGTAAAACATGGATTAAAGTATCTTTAAGAATATATTTATTAACAGAATACTAGGATTTTGACTAAACCTGATTGTGTTTAAGACAAGAATGATTCAGATATTTTGGTGAGGTCTTGGCTATCATTTTTATCTGCCCGGGGAGATTTCCCATCTCTCTTCTTAAACAACAGAGCTTGCTCCCCTCGCTCCACTTGACCCAGGACTTGAATTCCCTAACAGTGAGAAGGGACATGACCCAAACAGGGACCGTCAAGCTTTTTCCTAGTTTTCTGAGAGGGAAAGAAACAAGCGAAAAATAATTCTTTCTACTGGAGTTTCTAAGATCAAGCTGTTGGGAAATATCTTCCAAACTATAAGGAAAGAACCTATCTGCAAAATGAAGCCAAGGAGAGACTGAGAAAGAGGGAAGATGAGAGAGAAAAAAAAAAATCTTAGTGATGTTGAGTCTGATTTAAGAAGTCATCAAGGCCTTGGTTCCAAGAAGGAAGTAGCAGCAGGACTGTACCCATTATCTCATTTTCATGTGGGCAGTGGGGCAGTGGCACCTCCAGAGGAGATATGAGAAAGGTGACCTCGTCAAAAGTCCTTGTAAACACTCAAATGACTGACCTTCTGGCAAACATACCAATAATATTTATGGGGAGGAGAATTTTCATCTATGTAATGTCTTTAGAAGGATGTTCCTGGTCTCTGTAGGATCATTATAATAAACAAATCTGGAATCTATAGATTTATGGGGCATAGCTCCTCAGAAAATCTCATGTAAGCTACATAACTATTTGGGTACAAAACAGAGATGTTTCATCACCAAACAACATTCTTTAGTGTGAGTAATGTAGCCCCATGCATTACTTATAGAACTTGTGTGATAATCTGGGCCAGAATGCATCCAGATGTGATAAGAAAAGATGTGTGGACCTGCATTGCTGGTCCTGATCATTTCCCTGCTTCATCTGTGCGTGACAATTACTTGTATCCTTGAAATTATTAGTAAAGTTTGATAGAGTAAGGTGTCAGATCCATGTGAGTTCATCATCTGTCCTTCCATGTTATCTCAGTTCCCTACACATTTTTCTTTCATCTTCTGGGTTCTGTCCACCAGTAAATTATCCTTCTGTTTATCTAATTGAGGTTGGGTCTCTGTCTTTTGCAACTTGATGAGTCCTGACCAGTACAACCACTAAAATGCTCGACACATCCAATTTGTTGGGAATTCCCGATACACGTGGTACTGGAACTTTTAGATGTCTACCTTTTTTCCAGTTTATTTCAGGGGCAGTGGTTAAGCCAGAACTGAAAACAAAGGTGCTCCTGTAAATCCAAATGCCAAGATTTGCTATCTCACTCTTCACAAATATTTCTTAATGGTGCCTATGTAACTTCACGTGGGTTACCCTTAATATTTATTTTCATGGATTTTTGCATGTGAACCTTATCAGAAATTTAATGTTTTTAAAATTCATTTTCTCCATTCATCATTTTATACTTCAAATGGTTAACCTAAATCTATGGATTTAGCACTTCGAGTGTCAAGCTCTATATGTACATCTATATAACTAAATAATCTGTACTGTTGTTTACCCACTATTAATATTGAAGGAATTATACTAAAAATTGAATTAATTTTTATCTCCTTATTTCTGATTTTGGGTAAGAAACTTGAAGGTAGAAACTCTACTTTTTTTTTCATTTTTTAAAATTTATATGCAATAAAATCCATTCTTTATGTGCAGTTCCATGGCTTTAACAAAAACATGTTTACCACCACAGTCATGATACAGAACAGTTCCACCATCCTGAAAATGTTTCCCTGGCTGCCCTTTTGGGGTCAACTCTCCACCCATCCGCAGTCCCTGGCAACCACTGATCTATTCTCTGTCCCTATAATTTTGCCTTTTCTAGAATGTCATATAAGTGAGATCATGCATTATATATCCTTTTGGAACTGACTTCTTTCACTTAGCAAAATGCATTTGAGATTCATCCACATTATTGAGTCTATCAGCAGTATGCTTATTTCTATTGCTGAATAATGTTCCATTACATGAATGTATCACAGTTGGTATATCCATTCATGGGTGGAAGGATATTCGGATAGCCTCCAGCTTCTGGCAATTATGAATCAATGCTATAACCATTCATATAAAGTCTTGTATGTAAATATAAGTTTTTATTCTCTTGGATAAAAAGTAGATTGCTGGGTCATATGGTAGGCATGTGTCTAACTTTATAAGAACCTGACAAACTGTTTTCCAAAGTGGCTGTACATTTTGCAATCCCACCAGCAATCTATGAGAGTTCCAGTTGCTCTGTCTCCTCACCAACACTTGGTATCATGGAGATTTTTTTATTTTAGCCATTTTAATATGTATATAGTGATAGCTCACATTTTAATTTGCATTTCTCTAAATGAATAATGATATTGAGCATCTTTTCGTGTATTTATTTGCTATCCATATTTCTTCTTTGGTGAAGCGTCTGTTCAAATCTTTTGCCCATTTTTATTGGATTGTTTGTTTTCTTATTGTTGAGTTTTGAGAGGTTGTTGTATCTTCTGGATATAAGAATCTTTGTAAGATACGTGATTTAAAATATTTTCTCCCAGTCTGTAATTTATCTTTCATTCTCTTTTGCAGAGCAAAAGTTTTTAACTTTGATGAAGTCTAATTTATCCTTTTTTTCCTTTTATGAGTTATGCTTTTGGTGTTGTGCAGCCCTACTTTTTGCTAAGCTATCTAATCGTTCTACTTTAGCCTTTTCTGATGAAATTTGCTTTGAAGGCAGAGAGAAGTATTCTTGAGATGTTCTTAGCTCAAAACAGAACAAGAAAACTTTTATTGACATTTTGACACATATTTGAATTCTCTGAGCTCATCTTCTGTGAATTTTTTCCTAAACCCGGAAGGCTTTCAGATTCACATTTACTTCTATTTGTTCGTTCATGGCTCTTTGACCATACCATTAACCACGCCTACCAGTTTTGCTCTTATCATTTGAGAGATGATAAGAGAGTTTATTCTTCAACTCTTTCAAACTCCTTGAAGGCAGGGGTGGTGTATTGACTTCTGTGGCAACCCAATGTCCAACACGTAACAGATGCTCAACTAAACTTTATGCAATGAATGGATTTCACCTCATGGGAACCCTTCAGACAAGCTGAGAGCACTTCTGTATGAACACAATGGAAACAGACACAACAGAAAAATCTATGAGTTAATCCCTCATGATGTGTGAAAAGGGACAAATGAAGAAGAGTAGCTTAATGTCCTGAAAGATAGTTAGTAGTGAATAAAAACAAATCAAATTGTCTTGTTCACTTATTCAATAAAAATTTAATTAAGCACTTACTATGTGTTGGGCTTAGATCATTTCTTGTTTAGATCATTTCTTAATATTTGCTCATTGACTTTAGAAAACAAAATTGAAAAGATTTGATAAAAGTAAATTTAGAAAGAAAATAAAAGAAACTTTTTAGCTTAATGTTGCTTATTATTCTGAAAATGGTTTGTCCTATAATATAATAAGTTGCAAACACAAAATGTTAAGAATTTTTAAATTATACATTGAATATCTTTTAGTCTTTATCCCCTCTTATATTGTGTATTAAAATATTAATTGATTAAATTGCAAAAAAGGGAGGAAATGGAAACACTCAAAATCAAGAAAATATGTATCTAACATGAATAAAGTTAAATTTATTATTAAATAATTCAAAACAACACATATATGTTCAAATTAAATTTTCAACGAAACATAAATGAAGATATTAAACATTGGATTGCAATTGTGAATTCACTAATATTTTGAGATGAATAATTTTTGATAAAATAAAAATTTTAGCATGACATTTGCACAGCAAACGAAAGCTGCAACTCAGACAAAAGGAAATGACATGAAAGGGTAAAAGAAAAATTGTTAAAAGACTTTGTCTTTGGGACAAAACTTAATCCAGCTTTTGATATCAGCCACCGATCAGAACAAGATTGGTTCCTGCTAATGTTTTGAAATCTGGATATTAATGAAACAAAGCTCATCTTGGGACACACTGAGGACAGTGGGTCATCTTCTAATTGATCAGGATGTTTTGGACCCTCCAGCCTCCTCTCTGGTTCTTCCTGTGAAGTAGATTCTGGGAGAGGGGGAGTCAAAAGAATCAGTCAGTTGGGCTGAGACAGGGGAAAGAGTGGCTCACCTCTTACTAGAAGGGTCAGTGTGTGAAGCTAAAGGAGGCATCAATATGCATTTCTTGGCAGAAAGCCAAGGCCAACTACAACCACAGTTCCTCAATCCAAAGCTATGCACAGCAGGATGGTATAATAGTTACCAGAACCGTCAGTTTTAGGAGTTGTAAGAAAAAATTCCAATTCTTTCTAACCTTGTAACAAAACCCTTTCTAACCTCAAGAGGCATGTGAGGGAAGTATATGAAGCAGTTCTAGAATCAAAGGCAAACCTGAAGAACCAGACTTGCAAAGTGTCGAACCCAGGGCAGCTCTGAGGATCTAGGTAGCAGGAAATGATTACTACTAAAAACGGGATCAATCAGATCCAACCGTTCTTTGGTACAGTCTCCCCCAGTACCCAGGGGGATTGGTTCCAGGAGCCTCTCCCATTCCCCACGCAGATGCTCAAGTTCCTTATATAAAATGGTGTAGTATTCGCATATTACCGATGCACATCCTCCCATTTACTTTAAATCATCTTTAGATTTCTTATAACACCTAATACAATGTAAACGCTACGTAATAGTTGTTATACTGTATTGTTTAAAGAAGAAAGACAGGAAAAAAGTCTGTGCATGTTCAGTCCAGACGCAACCATCGTAGGCCTTTCCACGTGTGGTTGGTTAAATCCACAGATGCAGAACCTCAGATACAGACGGCAGACTGTATCTATATCACTCCTCTCAAGAATCAAAGTCCTGAAAGGGGGAGCCTTACTGTTCTAATTTGGGTCTTGTGCCTTCCTCTCTTTGCTACGGGAAGACGATCAACAATTCCATCAAGTGTCCTCAAATGGAGATGTAAACTCCCTAAAGGAGGTCAGAGTTTTATTAGCAGAAGAAAGGGTAAGGACTGCTGAAGACACAAACACCTGCCAAACCATCCTACCTCTCTTTCGTATACATCAAGTTAATTTCTATTTTGAGCCTCACCCCACCAGGCAGGTGGGAGACTGTATCTGTCATTTCTTGATGTTTCTCCACACACAGGCATTTGCTACTGTTCCAGAGCTGTCTGCATGGCCAAGGCATAGGGAAGGGGCCCTCTGGATTTTGGTCTGCTGTCCACATAGCTTACTTGGAGACTCAATAATCTTTACCCACGTGTCTGCTTACTGCCGGCTCTCTATCACTTCCAATCCGAGCTTTGCATGTGGAAATCTTTAATGAGGTGCTATGATTCCAGCTTCCAGCATACTGTGCAGCTGGTCCTCCCGGAGTCACGTCACATGTCTGGGACTTTGTCAGGGAACAATGTTCAGGTCTCTTTTACTGTTAAAACCCTCAGATTGGGGCCGGCCCCGTGGCTTAGCGGTTAAGTGTGAGCGCTCCGCTGCTGGAGGCCCGGGTTCGGATCCTGGGCGCGCACCAACGCACCGCTTCTCCAGCCATGCTGAGGCCGTGTCCCACATACAGCAACTAGAAGAATGTGCAACTATGACATACAACTATCTACTGGGGCTTTGGGGGGAAAAAAAAAAGAGTGCCCTGGAGGGAGGGAAAAGGCTCTTATAGGGCCATGAGGGGCAGAGGTGGGGGGAAAGAAAAAAAAAAAAGACCCTCAGATTGCAAACCCTGTCACAATCCAATAGAACCCTTCAAAAAATTGCAGGAAATCGTTCTCCCCTGCAGTGGTTTTAGAACTACTAAACCACTCTACCCCCACAAATTCTTCTAAAGCACTCCACCCCCACAAATTCACTTAACATTTCTACCAACTTTACAAACCCTCTAATTATCCTATGGGCTTAGATTTTGAGCAAAGTAAGTCAGGACGCTTTGCAGGTTACTAGTGCTTTCCATCCTAACCACATCTCCCAACTCTGTCCCCACCTGCACCAGTCACTGAAGCCAGCAGAGCTGAGTCAAGGGTCAGCTTGAATAGGGCAGGGGCGGGAGAAAGAGAGAGGAGGAGGAAAAGAAAAGACAAGAAAAAGGGAGAAAACCACATAAATTAATATCTGAAAAGACTGTCTAATCACTCCAAGATCAAGGATTAGCACTACTGGCAGATGGAAAGTGACCTGGAATTATTCCAGGGATAGAGCTGGAAGGCCTTGCAGGGGCCTTTACATAATCCCAGCTGAGGCTTACAGGGGCAGGCTGGGTTCATTTAAAGGGCAAATGCTACATCAGGATCCCCAGGAGAGAATTAAGTATTTTTCTTGGTAGCCTGTGAAGGAACCTCTTCTCTTCATTTTTATGAGGGGTCTATGTGTTTGGGAATGTGTGTATGTGTGCAGGTGTCTGAAAAGGGGATGTGTAGGGGGAAGAAGGTGAAAAAGTGTGTCTTAGTCCTATATTTTATTTTTCAGTGTTTGTGCTTATCTTATATAATAGTAGCTAACATTATTGTGTTCTTCCCACGTGCCCAGCATTGTTCTAAATGCTTTACATGTTTTAAGTAGCTCCTTTAATCCTCACCACCACCCTGGGAGGCTGGTACTACTATTATCCTCATTTTGTAGAGCAGGGAACTGGGGCTCAGGGTCAGGGAAGTAGCAGAGTTGGGATTTGAACCTGAGTCTGGCTCCAGAGTCCATGCTTATTGCTACGTTTTGTGTGAATTGTGTTTCTCTAAGCCAACCAGTGTACATGCCAGCTCTTGGATTAATTCTCTCCGTACTGAATCTCTTCTGCATGTGAGGCTCTGCTTGATGCTCTGGCTTTGCACAAGGATAAGCAAGCATGCAGAAGATCCTGTCCCCACCCTGAAGGACCTTACAATTACCATACCATAATAGGCAGTGTGGTAGCAGTCATTTTTGTGAAATAGACCTAAAAAAAGTCTGTGATTCTCTATTTATAATTATACCAAAATTTGGCGTTATTATGGAAAATATATGACATTCATTGGATAAGAATTCTATGTGGTCCAACTTAAAATATGAAAATGATATTAGCTATTAAGATTCAGTTATGTGTGAAAATAGAGTACATTCATTAAAATGTGATGTCAAAATAAACTAAATACCATATATATAAAGCTTTTAATCCTTTTTCATCAGCTATACTATGCTAATAAAAATTAATTCTCCCCAGAATACTTTCAGCTATCCTTCAATATTTTGAATGTATATAATACAATAAGTCTGATTTCATTCATAGTAATGATTGCAATACATCAGAGCCCCTACTATAGGAAGGCATTAGTGCCACCTATGGGTACTTGTCAAATTTTCCAGTTAGCTTTCTGTAGGCGTTTGCCGCACTGGAAGTGTGTGGTTTAGAGTGTACAATATGCATGTTTCAAATGGCCTGTCCAAATGTGAGCAATCAAGTTTTGTAAAACCATGTGGTTCTGGGAATCTGAATGACAGCGCTTCGTTGCTTTTTATGGCCTACACAGATGTAGCCATTCTTCCTCAGTGGCCATTCTAATTTATCTAAGAACAAATTTAGAATAAAACAACCCTCCTTATCATGTAACAAGGAAGTTAAACAGCATTGGGAAATTGGATGGCCAGCTTGTATATTCACACTAGGGCATTCACCTCACTGCCCCCTCCCAGCTGAATAATTCCTTCAGGGATTACCACCCAGGCATCTCTGCTTCCCTCTGGAAGATTTGCATCAGACAGACTCATCTCTCTTTCCACCTACATCCTCCTCCGTTGTGCCAGATTTGGTGACTGAACAGTGGGATGACCTGCCGGGCTGGCTGCTGCTGTCACTGCTGCCCCGTGGCAGGTGGAGGCAGAAGAGAGTCAGAGGTGATGGATTTGTCACAAGACAGAATCTCTGGGGAAAAATTTTTTGCTGAAAATCTAAGCTCCATGAAGACAGGGATATTGTCTTCCTCATCACCATACTCCAGTGCCCAAGACAGTGCCTGGCGCATAGTGGTACCATAGGACCTAAAAATAATCATTAAAGGCATGAAGGAAGGAACAAAATTTGAATCACCAGCTAAAATCCCAGGACATGTGTCAGATTGTCAGGGAATCTGAAGCAAAGAGACTGAGAGGAGGCAGAGTGGGTTAAGCCTGCAAGAGGACACAGGGGGACTGAGGTAGAGCAAACACCATGAGGAAGGGAAGAAAACAAACCAAGTGCACCAAAAAACAAAAACAGTCAACTACTCATTTATTCATTCAACAAACATTTATTGAATGCTTACTATGTGCCAGGCACTATTCTAATTGCTAAGATACACTAGTGAATAAAATTGACAAAAATCCCTGTCCTCACAGCTTACATTACACTATGAGCAGGACAGACAATAAATAAGATTCATGAATAAAATATACAGTTCATTAGATAATGATAAGTGCTAAAAAGAAAACTAAAAGCAGGGAAGGGTGACATAAAATGTCAGAGCAGGAGGAACTGACGTTTTTAGATAAGGTGGCCAAAGCAGGTGTTATGGAGAGGTTGCATTCTGAGTAAAAAGTGGGGGAATGTGAGAAGAGATCCCTGCAGCTACCCTTCAGAAGAGCCTTCAGCCAGAGAAAACAGCAAGTGCAAAGGCCCTGAGGTAAGAACTTGCCTGGGGTGCTTGAGGAACAGCAAAGGGGCAAGTGTGGCTATTCCAGAGGGCGTAAAGAGGAAAGAAGTAGGGGATGATGTCAGAGAGATAAAAAGATACCACAGCATTAGGTCGGAAAGGTAATGGGCAATTATGCACGGCAGAGTGTTGTAGGTGATAGGAAGGTTTTGGCTTCTGCCCTGAGTGAGATGGGAAGGAAGCCACTGCCAACCATCTCTCTCCTTAGAACCATCCCCCACCTTGTTCCCTCCACCTGGAATGTTCTCCCCTCTATGCTCTGCCTGACCAATATCTATTTAGCCTCAGGTCTCTGTTGCTTTCTCAGAGCGGCCTTCCCTGATGCTTCCCACCGCTGTCAACCCCAGGCAATCTCTCTCCTACCGACTGTTTTGCTCCAAGGCACTAACTAGCGTTATGTGCTTATTTGTATAATATCTGTCTCCTTCACTAGGATATATCCTCCAACAAGCAGAGATTGTTCCATTTTATTCACTATTGAACACTCTGTGTACTTAAGTAATAGCCTTAAGAATATTAATATTTTCCTCTCCTGTGTTTCTGTGTACCTACGTGATTTTCTCTCTAGCTGGCCCGAGGCATACAACTGCCTGCTGGAAGTGGGGAGAAGATGTTAAGGTTATTACATTAGGAATGGAGAGAGAATTAAAGAATTAATTTCCATTTCCTAATATTCAAAATAGGGTTTTTGCAGCAAGGCAAAAGGTTTGAAGGAATTTTGTATTTTCTAAATCCTCTAGCAAACCAAGGACTGAGCATTTAGGATTCAGACCCCCGCTGCCTCAGGAGAGGAAGCAGTTATGATGTTGTAGAAATCTTGACTAGAAAAGGAAGAAGCAGCCCACTTCATGCTCCCATCTGGTTCACAGGGATCTGGGGATGGGGACTAGGGACAGATGGAGGCAAGAGTACCTACAAAGCCAGTGAGAACCCAGACAGGGCCAAGGCCACAGGAAAGAAGACTAGGCTTGACCAAGCTGAATAAGAAAATGGGCCAGGACATACTGGCCTTAGGCTGCAGGAGAACACACCTGGAGAGTGCCCAGAAATGGGACTGTCAGCCCTCAGTGGGCACAAGGCCGTGGAGCATCCCTTGCCAAGACATTCTTTAAGTGCTTGATAGACAATATAAAACATTGTATATGTGGATGGATGGGTGGATAGATAGACATAGAAAGATCTAGACATTGTATATTATACATCAATATATTATATAATTATATATGTGCATTATAGTGTTAGATTTGTAGCTATTGCATTTGTTATTTATAAAGCACCGTATGGATCCAAGCACGGCACCTCCTCGCCGTCAAGCTATACCACCCCTCCAAATACACAGACGCCCTCTTGGACTGGAGTTATGTAAAATATGAGGCAACATGCATTTTTATTTTATTTTAAATGGAGTACTCTCTAAAAGGGCTGTTCAAATGATTGCATCGTACAAAGTTGAGGCTTATAAGGAAAAGCAGACCACTTACTGACAAATTAAACAAGCTACATTTTCTTTGTATGTCAGAGTGAAAACATCTGCAAGTTGGCTGCATGGAACAGCCCATTCAGGACCCTTAAGAACCTGTGGGTGGCACACACTTGCACTGCTGATAGGCGACAAACACCCAGGGGAGACTTGGAGAGTTGAACCATCTTGATGCCAGGACAATGAAGAAAAATTATGTTTGCAGGCAACTACAGACAATTAGCAGATTAAAGAAAGGAAGGAGTGGGCGAGAGAGAAGTAAGGCCTTTTCTCTCTGAAGGGACTGAGCCTCATTTGGGAGGGGAAAGCCTTATTCCAGCAACTCAGACCCCGGACCTATTTCAAAAATTACATTTTGGAGAAAGAGGTGGGACTCCATATCTATATTAGGCCGGAATGTATCACCATCGCTGATAATACAAAGCAAAGGTAGGCTTGAGAAATCCACCAAGGTAGAAAGTGAAGGCATTCTGATGTCAAGGGCCTTAACTCAGCTGTCACTCTTTTCCCTCTGCGTCACAGAACCAAGGCCACGAGAACGTGGAGGTGAGTTTGGGTTTGGAGGTGGCATCCCACATAGCCTGCTGTCCTTAAACAGGGGAGACATCTCATCTCCAGTTAAGCAAGGTCCCTTGAGACTCACCTTTGTTCAAGGGAAGCTCTACCCACCCACTTGAGCTTGGTACCTGAAAGCACGGGCTTCTTTGGGTCGAAGATCTGTCCTTAGACACAGGAGGTGACCAGCCCTGTTTTACCCAGCCACCCTCAGAGGACCTGGGGGCTGGGGCAAATCAGAAAGTAGATTCAAGACAAAGATTTAGCTCTTGCTCTTTGGGAAGAGGGAGCAGTGACCCCTAAATAAGAGTAAGTATCCCCTGAGCTTGGGGAAATTTATTACAGGAGGATTATAATTGGGTATACTATTTTTTAAATACTTTCCAGTTCAGACTTACTTATTGGCCAACCTGTCTTTCTCTACCACTCACTATCCTCCATTATGGCTGAGAAATTAGGGACCCCAAAGCCCTCCCTTCCTGGCTAAAGGGTACTCAGGGTGTTCCTGGGAGAATAGAAGGGAGAAATAAAAATTAGCTCCTTTCAGCATCAAGGTATTGTAGTAAAAGAAGGGGTTTGAGGGAGGAGAGGCAGGGATGAGATATGTGTGTCTAAATCTGTCATCTTTAGACTTTCCTCTAGGTTGGGGGAAATGTGATAGATAAGTCTATGGGAACACTGAGGATAAGGAGATTTGCTTTTCTTCACATCTAGGATTCTGGAAGGAGAGTGCCTTCCATCTTTGCAGTGGTATAGGGTTGGGGAGTGGGGGACAAACCAAAAAAAACTCATCAGCATATTGTGATCTGGCAGAGGGAAGGCTAAATTTGAGTTGTCTCATGGAGGATGAAACCCAGAAGTTTCCACATGCCCTTTGGAGATGGGGGGAGATGTGGATAAATGCTGAGTTAGAACCAGAAGTTCTGCCATTGGATCTACCAGGGCAAAAGATTTAGATGGGACATCCAAACCAGTGACAAATGGAAGGGGCTCAGAGGGGGAGCCAAGTGAGGCTGTGTCAGGGAGTACCTGAAACCCAGACTAAGTGAAGAGAGACACGAGCATGACCTACAGCAGCCACAGATCAGCAGCAGACACCAGCAGAACTATCAGTGATGGGACCAGCCTCAGCTTAGTGGTCACCACCCAGAGAGCAGCCCAGCCCAACCACTTCACAGCCAAGACCAGTGAGAGACCAGAGGTCACTGCATGGATGTAGGACCCATCTCCCATCCACCACCATGAGTATGCAGAAAGGCGGTAAGTTCTCAGTGGAAGAAAGATGCTGACTTGGGAAGTGGGAGGGGAACAGGTACAAGGTATTGAAATGTTCTTGATGGAGTTGAACTTCAAATTGGTTGAATACTTACGTGAGATGAGAATGTGTAAAATTAGAAGAGACTGAAATGATTTTAACTGACAAGTTTAAGTTTTCCTCTCTGTCCCTCACTTCAGCTGGTGAAGGCTCATGAAAATTAGATCAGTTACACAAAATACAAGGAAATGTAATTTTTTCTGCATAAAGAAATGCACAGGGAGGCAGGCCCCATGGCCTAGTGGTTAAGTCTAGCACGCTCTGCTTCAGCAGCCTGGGTTTGGTTCCCAGGCGCAGACCTACACCGATTGTCTGTGGCCATGCTGTGTTGGCGACCCACATACAAAACAGAGGAAGATCAGCACAGATGTTAGCTCAGGGAGAATCTTCCTCAGCACAAAAACAAACAAAAAAAAGAAGTGCAGAGTAGATTAACAGGATAGGAAACACAGTAAGTGTTCAATAAATATTTGTTAAATATATGAATGGATAAAACCAAGTGTCAGAATTTTCTATATCTGCAAAACAAACAAATTTAATGACCTAAAGCAACACTCATTTATTTTCTCACAGTTTCTATAGGTCAGAGATCCAAGCCTAGCTTAATTGGGTCCTCTGCTCAGAGTCTCACAAGGTTGTAATCCAGGTGTTTGCATGGCTGTGCTCTGTCTCGCGTGGAGCTCAAGGACTTCTTCCAGGCTCATTCAGGTTGTTGGCAAAATTTAGTCTCTTGTAGTTGTAGTGGTAGGTGCTGTCAGCTCCTAGTGGTGCCTCAGGTCCTAGCCATATGACTGTCTCATAGCATGGCAGCTCAATTCTTCAAAGCCAGCATGAGACTCTCCCTTTTAGGGCTAATCTGATAAGGTCAGGCCCACCCAGGATAATCTCTTTAGATTAACTCAAAGTCAACTGATTAGCGACCTTAATTACATCTCAAAATTTCTTCACCTTTGCCTTATATCATAACCTAATTCACAGGTTTTGCCCTTACTGAAGGGAGGAGATTACACAAGGCATGTACACCAGGGGGCAGGAATCTTTGGGGCAATCTTAGAATTCTGCCTACCATACCTACTAAGTGAGTAATTAGGAGATCTGTCACCATGATCACCTAGGCTTATGAAGTGTTTTCCATACCCCAACTGGTAATATATAGCCCGTTCAAGGTAAGGACACAAACTCGCTGTCTTCTCCACACATGACCACAAATGGCCACTGCTTCTTGGGGTCTTACGCCAAGATAATTATATATAGAAAATGTTTCTTTCTTACTTGTTCTATTGAGAGTTGTTAGACAGTTTAGTCCTCTAATCAGTTTCTTTTCTTTCCAAAATGATCAACATGGGAGACCCACATGTAAGAGCTTAAGAAGCCCCAGTACAGATTGACATTCTAGTCCATCTAAATCCTGGGAAAATCAACATGGGAAAGACCTTGAGATGCTAAGTAGCTTTCTTTAGATCAGATCTGATAGAGCTAGGAGAAAACAGGAAAATATTCCATCTTCATATGATAGGGGAGAGGCTTTCCACCAACTACATTCCCATCCTCATTCCCCCCCATTTTCAACTTCTTCCCACTGTTCATTATAAAAATGCTGTGTCTGTCTGTACAAATATATTGTCCACTGCTATGACATGAGTAGCTTACCATTATGCCTAATTACCATGCAGCACGATAACAATTATACACATCATTAAATATGTGTCAGATTAACTTTGCTGTATATTTTATTTAAACACTGAACTCTGGATGAGCGCCGTCTTCATATTTTTAGATCATGTCGCACGGACATCTGATGACAGCAGAAAAAAAAATTATAGAGAACATTTGTATGCAAAAGAGAAAGTGTCATTGAGTGAGTCGGGAAGAATCTTTATGCATGAGTGATTGCCCATGCCCAATCAAAGAAAAAGCAGAGCTGCAGGGTATTTTCAAAGAGGGCAAGTCAAGACTATCAAATAAATGAATTTCCAAAACAAAAATTGTTTGCCTTGCAGAATTCATTTATTATTAATTATATACAGATGAAAAAACTTTAAATAGTTCAGGTCAATCAATTTCTGCACCTAATCACAATTATAGGAAGATTATACAGATTCTATTTTCTTTCATGTGAAAGGTTAGCACATTAGGTAACTTGACAGTGTTACATACTGAATAACCAACAATTACCAAGAACACTTGTCCGTTTTTTCTTTCCATTTTTGGTGAATTGAAATGTGAATCCACTTGCTCTTCAGGGCACCAGGTGATTTAAGATACCACAGGTAGGAATTCAGTGACAGATTATGTGCTAAGGGTTCATGAATAAACCCCAAAGGCTGTGATTGAGTGGTAAGTTACCAGAATATGATAACATTTCTAGGATGGACAGATTTTTTGTTAAACTGTGTACTTTAGAAAGGCTAGGGGTGAGGGGAGCTCTATCTCCTATTACCTTTTCAAAAAATAATAAATATAGAGAAGTTCACCATAATGCTTCTCTTGAATATCCCAAATCATGAAAGTACTGATCTTCATTTATATAAATAACAAATTCACTGCGACCTGGTATAAACTTCTACATTTATTACTCTAGGAATTGCAGTATCTGAGAAAAGTCCATAGAAAAAAGAAAACAACACCCTAGTAGGGAGAGGGGGGAGAAAAACATTTGAAAATAAAAAGAAAAATGTAATTTCTTTTTTTTGGCAGGGAAAGATTTGCCCTGAGCTAACATCTGTCGCCAATCTTCCTTTTTCTCCCTCCCCTCCCCAAAGCCCTAATGCGTGGTTGTATATACTAGCTGTAAGTCCTCCTAGGTCTATATGAGCTGCTGCCACAGCATGGCAACTGGCAGACAAGTGCTGTGGTTCCGCGACCTGGAAGCAAATTCGGGCTGCCGAAGTGATGAGAGCACCAAACTTTAACCACTATGCCATCAGGGCTGGCCCTGTAATCTTTTAAAAAATAGTGCATGTTCTGCTAATATTCTTAATCTACCATAGACATGTATGATTCACTGATTCTGTGCCAAATATTTTTTTTTAAGGAAGGTTCAGATGGGAAGTGTGGCACCAAACAGAGAAGGGGGAACATCTTAAAGTATGAGGACAATGTCACAGCTGAGAATGCAGTATTGGTCCTGTGATAAATGAGATTGCAAAGGGTTGAGCAGGGTTTCAGGTTAGGACCTATTATGGACTCTTTTCTGTACCTATTCAAAAACCATTACCAGGGGCTGGCCCGGTGGCACAAGCGGTTGGGTGCACGCGCTCCGCTGCGGCGGCTCGGGGTTCGCTGGTTCGGATCCCGGGCGCGCACCGACGCACTGCTTGTCAGGCCATGCTGTGGCGGCGTCCCATATAAAGTGGAGGAGGATGGGCACGGATGTTAGCCCAGGGCCGTCTTCCTCGGCAAAAAAAGAGGAGGATTGGCGGATGTTAGCACAGGGCTGATCTCCTCACAAAAAAAAAAAAAAAAAAAATTACCAATTCCCTTCTCCATTTTCCATTACCTACTGTAAAGGTTGGAAAAACCTATTACTCATTTTTTTTCCAGCTGGAGCAGCCGTGTAATACAGTTCTGGCCAACGAAACGTAGGAGGAGGCAAAGGAGGCTGGAAAGCTTATGAAGAAGAGTTCTCTCTCTTGGCTGAGAGAGATGGGAGCGAGGAGTAAGCTTCTGCTGCTGCCCGGCCGTGCTGCCTGCCCCTGAACCTGGGCAGGTGAGCAGAGGTTCTGGGAGCTGCGTCAGCCTTCTGACAGCCATGTGGGTGGGACCCGGAGAATCACAGAGATGCCAACCCAAGTCCTGACTTTGTGAGCCACTGAGTGAATGTCAGCAACTACCAACATCCAGATATCTTGTCATGTGAGAAAAATCATCTCCTACGGCTTAAACAACTATCAGTCAGACAGCCTGTTATTTCGAGCACAATGCGTTCTAAAAGGATACCGAATTATTGGAGATACTTGTGAATAAGAGGGAAGAGACAAATTAGATGGTCACCAGAGGTGACAGGAGAGCCAAGTCAAGGTTTGTGCCTTGTTTACTCAGCTGTGTTTTGTTTCCCAGAAAAGAGTGTCAGTGTCTGCGTGTGGACCGTGGAACCAGTTGAGCCTTTGTGACCAGTTGAGCAAACTGGGGGGTGGATTTCATTATATTTTTTCATACTAAGAGGAGATCTTCTGGCTCAAGAGTAATTAGTACTAATTAATCTGCCTCATCTTTCCCCTGGGGCTTCACATTGCATAAGGATTGAGCATCAGGTAGAGGGCTCTGGCCCGACAGCTACTGCGCATCTAGAGGTTACAGGACAGAGTTACTGCCTGAGGCCATCCACAAGCAAAAAGGAAACAAATCTCCCCAAATCCCATTAAACAGTGTTGCGAGAGTGGCAGAAGGTGAAAGTGCCCTTTACTGAAAAATGAGAGTGTTTAAGCAATTGTGAAATGACACTGCCCCAGCAGTGAAAACCCCGTAAACAGGGGAGTATTTATGAGAAAATAAATTTAACCTTTAAAAGAATATGGAATATTTATACAAGCAAATGACTCTTTTCTTTACAAAACAAATCTCTATTGATCTCCTTTAAATATTAAATCGCCTTGGCAACGAAGGAAGAACTAGGAAATTCTTAACCTGAGCAATTAAGGTATAATGGCAATTGAAGGTGAATTCGAAATGAAGACAAAGAATCTCACAAATTCCCATATGAGAAAGTGAGGCAATATTGACTGATTTATTCACTCAGGAAATATTGATTGGTTGTCTACCAAATGGGGCTGCACCGTCCAGATATGGTACCTGCCCTGCTAGGGCATGCACTCGAATTTGGGAGGGAAACTTTTAATGAGTAAGAGATCTTAATATGTAATATTAATATATAACTATACATTATTTTCCTATGCATATAATTCTATACACTTATTCCTCTGAAGGAAAGGATCAGGGTACTAAGAGAGAAAAATAAAACAGGATCCTAATTTAGAGGTCAAGTAAGATTTCCTGGAGAAGGTGGCATTGAGCTGAGATCTGAGAAATAACTCAGTGTTAGTCAGAGGAAGAGCGGGGCCAGCATTCCACGTAGGAATACCCAACTTTGCGGGAATATTTAACTGAACCTGAAGAATATTAAGCTGGACATTAAGAAGCAGTCGGAGGGGCCAGCCCCTTGGCCTAGTGGTTAAGTTCGGCACGCTCCAATTCTGCGGCCTGGGTTCGCAGGTTTGGATCCCGGGTGTGGACCTACACCACTCGTCAGCCATGCTGTGGCAGCAACCCACATATAAAAGAGAGGAAGATTGGCACAGATGTTAGCTCAGGGCAAATCCTCCTCGGCAAAAAAAAAAAAAAAAGAAGCAGTTGGAGAACCTAAATTAGCATCCACGTGAATGGATCTGCCCTGGCCCTTGTCAGTACAAAGCTTTGTCTGTACCTCCATTCTCCTGCCATCTGCACCCTCCCTCTTCCCCTATCAACCCCAAGGAACTCATCTTCTTTAAGCTAAAGACAGTAAGTGAATGGCAAGTGGGCCTCTCAGCCGATCATTGTGAGCAATTGAGAAGTGGTCCCCACTCTTTTGCCCTAAAATTTATCCACAATTTGTTCTTTCTGACACATCTCTCACATGGGAAAAAATAAAATAAGGAGAATGTAAGAGAAAATTAACAGCTTTGAATTTGAAGCCAAAGATTACTCTTCTACTACTCATTTAGAAAATTGTCATTTTTAACCTTGCTACAGCTTTGAACCTCAAATTAGATAGAAAGCTTCCAATATGCTAGCATTGTTAATTCAGCTCTACAGAAAATAGAGTGTGCATGCGTGCATTTATTCTCTCTCTCTCTCTCTCACACACACACACACACACACACACACATATGCACAGGTTGCAACAGACAGTATTTTCTCAATATTCCGTCTAAGGTTCAATCCCTAATCCTCCCCAACTAAAGAAATCTTATTTCAGACACCTCCAAAAACAGAATTTCTACAATCTTCCCAATACTTCTTTTCAATGTTATAAATATTCTAGGATTATAATGAAAGCTAAAGATTTTTAGTTTACTTCCTTCTAATCAAATTGACCAGATTTGTCAATTCTATAGACATTTTGGGACAAAATATTGCAGTTTAATTTGAAAAGTGTTCCTCCCACAACTTTAATTGCCATATTTGCAGTTGTATTATTATTTATCCAGCACCGTAACAGTATGAGATTCTTTATGGTAAACGGAACCTAAAAGTAAACAAAAACAGACAAACAAAAACTCTTTGTTCTAAAGGAGTTATCAGCAAGCATCTCCTGATCTCCCCAATGTATCACTTAGATGAGCCAAACAGTCAGGATGATAAAACACCAGGGCTCTTAATTTATTCTATTTCATTAATTTTCTTCTATAATGTCGGAGAAAACAGAACAAGAACTGGGTGTGAGAAATAATATACCCAGAAAAGATAATGTCAGGGCATGTATCTAGATTGCAGAAATTTTCTTAAAGAAAAATTGGCTTCCTAGGAAAGTTTGACACTCCAAGGCAATGGAATGTCCTGTGCCTCAGTTTTGGCTCTAGTATTAACGTACATTCAAGGCTGCATGTGAGAGACAAAGGAAGGGTGGGGGGAGATCAAGGTTACATTCCCACACCGATGTACCGCATCTGTAATTCCAGCATGCTGACAGACCCTACTATCCTCAGTAGAAACAAGGACTTGGGCTTAGGGTGTATCAGGATGAAGCAGCAAAGAGCCAAGACTGTATTTTCACATCTCTATAGTAGGTTCACCAGAGGGAATTAGAAACATACTTTAAAGTGAGCACTGTAATCTTCCTTTTCGTAGGATTGTGCACCACATAATTCGAGGATACCATCCCTTTTGTGATATTCCTATTTCCAAATGTAACTAGATTGTTATTGATGATACTGTAGAATTATACTTTTCATATCTTAAATTTTTTTATTAATCCTTGACTTGAAACCAGCAGACATGAGCATGGTTAGTAGAGAACACTTGAAAGACTTAAAAGCTTTAAGCTAATGACATAAAATGTTGAGAATACAAGGCACTTGAGCTATTTTGCTTATTATCAAGATAAAAGATGAAGAAATATTTATAAATTAGATTCCTTGAAGATACTAAAAATATAATCCATAGTCGTGTGTGGGAAAGGTTCTTTTTCATCAGATTTTTACCTGCTTTGCGCTTTCTTGTTAAATTGAGCATATAAATTGTAGTTTGTTTATAAGTAAACAAAGCAGTACTGCCAATGACGGGAAGGAAAAGTTAGCTCATTCTGAGGTTCCGTATTCCAAAGTCCATTTTTGCAACAGACCAAGCCATGTACTCAAATTTAGCTTTTCTCAGTAATAGGTCAGACGTGCTGAGTGGAATCAGCCTTGACTCCTTTGCTTCATCTCTCAGTTGGTTCTGAGTTCAAGTGGGAAAGAGAGTTGCAATACACTAGGCTACCTTAAACCCCAGCAGTAATTAACACAGAAGGATTTTAGAAATAATATAGAATCTGGGCTTTTCCTTGGATATTACGAGCACTGATAACACGCTCTCTGTCACCCTACTTTAGGTTCTTACCACTTTCCACTATCTGAAATTATCTTGTTAATTTGCTTACTTGATAATTACCTCTCTCCTCTAACTAGAACTCAAGACCCATGACAGCAGGGACATTTTTTGTTCTTTTTTTTGCTATGTTGTCCCCAGATCAAGAACAGTGACTGGCAAAATAATAGGAGCTCAGTAAATTTGTGTTGAATGGAGAGATAAGCAATTTCCCACGGTGGCACACCTCGTGGATTTCACCCCAGCACTCTGGCTCCAGGCTAAGCCGTATTGCCTGAAGACTCTCGTGTTTTCCTTCCTGCTTTCAGTATTCTGCCCATCTCTTTCTCTCAGTTTGATATTGGCCACCTTGAGGCCTTCTGAAACTATCAGTTTCTGAAACAATCAGCTCAACCTTAATCTTTTGCCCTCAGGCTGGTTTCCATCATCTGGCAGAAAACTCTCAGCAGAGGTAATTGAAAAGGACTGGGAGCCACAAAGTTACCTCCTGCTAAAGCTGTCATTTCAGAGTCATTGCTTATAACTGCTCCATTTGGGAGTACAAAAGGGTTTTTTCTTCTCATAAAGGGTCTCACGCAGCCAATAAGACAATTTAGATTGTAGATTCCAGGCAGACAATGCTGTCCTTACTGGAGCTGTATTCTCTTCCATCTTTATTGCTGGATTTCTCTGGCCTGGGTTCATCTCTCCTGCGTGGGACTTTGCTGCAGCAAGAAGGCAGAAAAGGCAGCCATCAACATTCTCCAGTTTCTCTTCGTTTCTCCCCAACCCCGTAGCCTCTGTCAGTTTATGGTTTGCCTTTCAAGATACAATCGGGACCATTGAACCAAACAGAGTCATGAACTTTCCAGCCAATAATATCTGATTCCTTGCCATCTGTCACCTAACCACTTCCGCCAAGTCAGTAGCACATGCTCTGGTTTCTGGTTCTGCGACTTGCTGCAACTCGCTCATGATTCTAGGATTAAGACCAGTTGCAAGTAACACAAAACCTCGAAACAACAGTGGCTTAAACGAAATAGAGATGTAGTCTTCTCTTAAGCAAAGGAAGGTGGATCAGAGCTGGCATGGCACTCCATGGCATTGACACTTGGACTTCTGTATCTTATTGCTCTGCTGTGCTGGGTCCCAATCCTGTGGTTCAAGATGGTCTCATCTACTTTACAGACAGCAGGATGGAGGAAGGGATGAAGAAGGAGAGGCCCAAACAGCACATACCAGCTTTCTCTTAAAGAAGGGAACTGGGAAATGTCAGAGACTTCCATGTATATCTGTGTGTACAAAATTTAGTCAGATGGCCACACCTAGCTGCCAGGGATGGTAGAAAATGCCACTTTATTCTGGGCAGCATGTGCCTCAATAACAATCCTTTTATTATTGAAGAATGGGGAAACAGATACTGGAGTCAACTAGCACTCTGCCACAGAAACATCTCCAAAATAGAACGTTAGGTAATAAGTGCAAATTGTAGAAGACTAGGTATAATATGATTCCTTTCCTGTAAAGTGCACACACACCCACCCACACACACGTAAAGACACACCCACAAAACATAAAATGCATTTATGAAATCATAAGAAAAGGCCAGGGAGAATCACACCAAGTTGATAACAGTTGTTGCCTCTGGGGAGGGAAATGGAACGAGACTTGGGGGTTTTGAAAGTGAACTTTCATTTTTTACTCTAAATATTTCTAAATGGTTTAATTTTTTATACTGAGACTGCATCTATTATTTGTGTTAATTAAAAATTTAGAGACATACACCACGGATCTTCAAGTAGAAGAATTGTGCACAGTGTCTGAGCACAACATAACATACTATAATGGTTAGGCACTGGCTATGGGGCCAGAAGATCCTGACAGCTGTTTACCAGCTACGCCAACTTAGTCAAATTCCTTGATCTCACTGTTCCTCAGTTTCCTCTTCTGTCAAATGCGCCAAATAATATCAATCCTGCAGGGTTGTTGTGGGAAATGTTTGAAATGGTGTTTCTAAAGTACTCAGTGCTTGACATTTTGCTTACCTATGTATTCAAATTTTTTATAATAAACATTAGTATATGTATAATGAAAATAAATAAGCACACAATCAGAAATTTATAAAAGACACCCGCCATAAAGCAAGTATGTAAGCCATCGCTCTGAAACTACCAGACAATAAGTGATCAAGACATCAAGGGTTACTTGAAGATAAGGGAAAGCCTTACAGGGAAATTGGGCCACTACAAACAAAACACCTAACATCTAGGACAAAGGAAATAGTCATTGGATTGTCTCAAGGCAATGAGCTGGTGGAGGTAGCTCTTCTCTTGGAAACCACGACCTCAGTAACATTTTGTTTCAAAGTAAAATGATTATCCTGATTTCATAAATCCAGCTTTTGACCTGAGTGTAAGTAATGCCCAATGAATGTAATTTTCTTGGGCCTAAAGGAAGGCAGCTCCAACCCTGGAAGTTCACCTAGGTGACTTGGCATCATGGGCACGTGGCTCACTAGCTGGTGGAGGTACAGTTTGGTCATTTCATACAGGGTATAGGTTTAAGGGCAACTGGTGAGTGCGTAATATCTTTAAAATCCTTTCAATCACTCATAGAGCATAGCAAATTATCAGCCCCAATTTTTCACCTCTATCCATATCCACACTCTTGCCATAGTCTCAATGTGGAGAGAGTGTATTTCTCTGCCTCTTGACTCTGGGCTTGGCTGTGTGACTTGCTTTAGCTAATGAAATATAACAAGTGACTGTGCCAGTTCCAAGTCTAGGTCTTAAGAGATCTCATGAGTTTTCACTTGCCCTCTCACCTCTCTGCCATCACCATGAGAAGCACATGTTAGCACAGCTAGTGCATGATCCCAGGAAAAAGATGAGAAGTGCATTGAAGAGAGCTGATGAGCAAACTCATGAGAAAATAAAAGCCCATTGTTGTATGCCACTGAGGTTTTGTGGTTCTTTGTTAGAGAACATTATTGTGGCAATAGATAATTAAAACATTGATCTTATGTATAGGTATAAAATAGTGTATACAGTATTATACAATGTGTACCAAAGAGCATAGAATGAAAATATAATATAAATATTTTAATTCACTCTAAGTAGGGCTCGATGATCACAGAAGGAGACGCATCTGGGCATGTAGGCACAATGCCCATTAGGACAAGCTTTTCAAAGGACATAGGGATGTCTCTGAAACCTGAAGAAAATTATTGCCTCCAAAATAGGGGGAAATATCTTACCTCTGTTTAATTAAATATCTACAAAATAAAATTTTATGTCAACTAGTCAACTGCAACTCAGTTCAGTTCTTTTATAGTTATATGCAAATAGTATTTAATGTCAGATGTGGATACATTTTAATAAATTTGATTTAAGGCTAAGTGGAGCCTCAAAAGTCAGCATCCATCCCTGTGCTCAGAGAAGATCTTAAAGAAGCCCTGAGAGGTCCATGGAAACTGAGACTAATTAAGGGAAGAGCAGATTCAATTCTCCCATTCCTTGCTCACTCACTGGCCAGCAGTGAGAATCCCTACCTCTCTTTCTCTCATCAAACACATTTTACTGAATTCATCAATAAGGATATTCCACTGTAAGGGTCAATCCTCATGTAGATCACTGTAAAGAAGGATAATCTTTCCCAAGAGGCATCATTGTTAGTGGGAAGGGCACTGGAAAGCATGAGAAGACCTAGGGTTGAGTCCTGGTCTTGCTACTTAGTGAGAATACCCTTCTCCTAGACCATGCTGGATGGAAGGAAGGAGGTCTTCCTCTCATAAGCCTCCCTCGCACAAGCCAGTCTTTGTTACAAGCTCTTTCTCCTTGCTTCCTAAACAGATGGTGTGTATGTACTTATAACATTTACATGACCATATTAAAATTACATTTTTGTCTCCTCCAGGAGACTGTTGTTTTCTTAAAGAAGGATTGTATCTTATTTTTTTTTTTGTATTCTCAGCTTCTATCACAGTGCTTGGTACACAATAGACATTTATAAGTGTTATGGACTAAAAATTAGCCTTGATGCTTCATATCTTGGACACAAACTTAACAACTGGGTGGAGGAAGTCAGAGGGAAGACGCTGCTATCCTTTTGACATCTCCACATAACAATGAGGTTCTAGCAAGAGGGAATATTCTATTATTCTCTGGAACACTCTGAAGCCGGTTGATGTATGAATTGATTTACCATTTGCTTCCTGTGGCCATTTCCAAAATGAGATTATTTACTGACTGTTTTAGTATCCCTACATGGAAGCCTACCCAAGACTCTCACTTTAATGGATGTACAATTTTGGAAATCAAAATAAAAGTTATGACCTTATCTTAGGAAAAATAATCAGGGTCATTTTTGACTGCTTTGATGATAGACTCTCCTTTGTAGAGACAGAAAAAACACTTACAGATTTCACTTTCCTAAGAAGAATAAGAGCTTTATAACCATAATAGAAATAACAAGTATGAATTAAGGGAGTTACTTTTTATTATTTTTTCAATCTGTTGTGTAAAAATGGATTTTGACAGCTCTGATAATCTAGAGGCAACCTTCAGCCATTCGAACATTATATAGTTATTCATGTCAATAAAAAACCATCTACAGGTGCTTCAAGACACGGAATAAATGTCATCTATATTATAAAATTCCTCAAAATAACTGAGAAATTACAGGCTACTTGGTCCAAAGTGCGTTCATCATTGTATTGTATATCATCTGACTTATAACTGTTACAAATATTTATAATAAGAGAATATATTGTTTAACACGATGAAGCCTGAAAAGGCTCATTAACTCTAAATTTGATTCAGGATCTCTATTTCTTTTCATTTGCAGACTTGTGATTCCATAGTTCTGTAACATTAGCTTAATTATATGAGCAGTGAACCATTCCTAAATATAGATTCATGTTTAGTTTAGTGCAAAATAAATATTAATGTTGGGATTCTTATTTCTAAAATGCTTTTCTGAACAAATTCATTTATCTCCTTTATTTTTCTTATTGGGATTTCTAGACTACAGCACAAATTAAAAATTGTGGAGTTATGGAATTTTTAGAAGGTGAGGACCTTTGAGGTCAAAGAGATCAGAAAAATGTGTTAAATGACTCATGACTATAATAAGCTAAATCATTCTTGTAGAGGTACCAGAACTATAATTACCTTTATAAATATCACAGAAAAACAAAGGGCAAATATTGCAACAAAACAAAGGTTAGACCTAACAGGTGAAAATGAGTAGAATAATAAACAATTAGAGAGTTAAATTGAATAACTTAGACAAAGTAGATCCCAACCTGACTATAGATCACTGAAAGGAAGATGAGAATATTGCTGAGTGTAAGGAGAAATTTAGTTTGAATGTCTCCATGCTCACTCTAGCCGTGTCCTGAAACATAAGCCAGACCTTCCTCCTTTAAAATTAAACATTAACCTTTTTATTGTAATTCTTGCATCTTTTTCTGCTATTCAACGTGTGAGCGTTTTGTTTCTCCTTCCTAAATGAATTACTTTGATTCTTTACCCAATTATAACCATTAAAAAATGATCTAAGAAATAGTTATTGAGAAATTAATTTTGTTATTTTCTGTTTTTCCATGAGATAATGCATTTTTAGATTATTTGTAAAGTTTTACAATTATTCCTCTTATTCTTCTTTGCAAAGACATGTTATCCAAAGTTATATACTTTTAGATTTACACAATTATATGACACTTGGGGTAAGGTTCATCAGAATACAACCAGCGTTTCCCCTGTAATGCAGATTTCTATTTCCTCCAGTCGTTTCCTTCCAGCAGGCTCCCTTTCCATACTTATTCTTCTAACAGTTGATTAGCCTTAGCCCAAGAATCCATGATCGCTTTCAGACTTTCTCTTTCTTTTCGTTATCTTATACTAGTATGTTCTGACTAGTGGCTGTAGAACAGTGGTTTTCCAAATTTCAGCATACATCAGGATAATCCGGAGAGTTTATGAAAACACAGAATGCTGGACCAGCTCCATAGCTCTGGGTGGGGCCTGACAATTTGTATTTCTAACAAGCTGCCAGATGATGCTGGTCCTGCTGATCTGGAACTCAGTTTCCAGTTTCACAGCTTTAGAACATTTGGAAACAAGGAAGACACACAACCAAGGACTGTTACAAAATTTTCACTATTGTTGCAGGTTGTAACAAATGAAAGTAGTTTGGGAGTTAAAACACAATTGGTGTTTGACTATGTCTAAAATGTCAAGTAAACGAATCAGAAATAAGAATGATACAGTTGGAATAATTTTCAAGGGCTGAAGACTTGAAAACATTGAGAGACATTAGGATTCCTGACACTGTTATCAAAGCTACCCCCACAGTGTCTGCCACTTTGACACCTCCAAATAATAGAGTATCTACTTTTTTCTACTCACTTTTCACAGTTATTTTGATCTGCTTTGACCTGACATTTCTAGAGTGCCACTCTAGATCACATTCTTTTACTAGACTTCTTTGTTTTTCTTTTAACTTACAAAGTATAGTTCAAAAAAATTAAAATTCTGTTCCTGGGATTAATGTTGTTTTCTCCAATGTGGTACAGCTTTACTGGAGGAATTTGTGACCAAATCCTTGTGCATCTTTCTGCTGTTACCTTCTTCTTCCATACTTGAAGCCTCTGAAATAGGTAGACGAATAGAAGGGTGGAGTCTGGATAATTTTGTCTTCCCAATTCTCTTTTAGTGCCAATGCCCAGATCACTATTAATTACTATCTTAACAAAGAGTAGAATGTCATCTGTCCAGAAATAGAGACAAAATCATAGTTCTTCTTGAATTACATACAGATACTTCAATTGTCCCCATATGTATCCTGGGTCGTTTATTTAAGGAAGCAATATATCTAAAAAGAGATCTAGGAATATAACCAGTGGATTACAGCATTGTTTACAATATTAAAATCTGAAAACAAGAAAAATGTCCAACAAAGAGCTTACATCTGGAGGCTCCACTATCTAACTCTGTGGTGTCATATGGCCCTGAATGGGGAGATAAAGATGGAGACAGCACACCAGCTCTTGACAGTCTCGCCCAGGAGTGACATGACTTAATGAAGCTTCTCTACACACTAGTGCACTAGGACCAACAATTAGTGAAGCAGTGGCAGGCCAGTTAGAGAGAGGATTGTCTGTAGTTGTGCCCTCTGGGGCTCCCCACCCAAAGAGACCTTCATCTCTCCTATCTCCCTTTCTCCCTATTAATATCTGAAGTCAGCAAGCAGGCTGTTAGGTCGAAAAACCAATTCATAAAAATTAGATATATACTTTTCCAAATTGTATTCATTTTACCTTCAATCTTAACAGATGCCACATGAAAAATAAAAAGAGTAGCGAGAGAGGGCTTGTGGTCTAAAGCAGGGGTCGGCAAACTGTGGTCCATCTACCAAAACTGGTCCACTGCCCGTTTTGGTGCACATTACAAGCTCTGTACAAAACTTGTACAGCTGTGAGTTTTTAAATTTTTAATGGTTGGGGAAAAAATCAATATGTCAGTAATATTACATGACATGAGAAAATTTTATGAAATTCAAATTTCAGTGTCTATAAACAAAGTTTTATTGGAGCAGAGCCATGCTCATTTGTCTACATATTATCCTCTTTCGTGCCACAATGGCAGATTTGAGAAGTTCCAACAGAAACCCCAGATGACCCACAAAGCCTAAAATATTTCCTTATCTGGCTCTTCACAGAAGTTTGCTGACCTCTGGTCAAAAGATTTGGAAACAGCCTATCAAACAAAGTAACACCAACTGTTTCTTTGCTGTTGAACTTCTCTCCATTTAAAGTGCTAATATGGTTTTGCAGCTCCAAATGGGGGCTATGGTTGGCGGCATTTCCCGAAGTGATTTGACTAAGGAACCTCCTGTTTATGGCATGTTTTATGCCATACATATTTTGAAGAACACCAGTTTGGGAAATGCCATTCTGGAGCACAGCCCTCAAAGTGGGGACACAAACTTCACAAAAAGGAATGAAGGGCTAATGATGAAATCTGAGGTATCTGTGCAAGGTTGGCCCAGGTACAAAGAGGGTTTGAGTTCTAAATATCTCTCAGATTATACCCACAGGAAATATAGATGGCTCTTCCTTGAGAATATAATGAGGGTAAAACTGACTTTGAGGAAAGACCTTTTTGTATTAACGAAGTAATCCCACCAACTTTACACTGTAAAGAAGTAATGTTAATTATAAATAAAGGGAAATATCACAGGAAAAATTGGCTACATCAGTTCAGCAGAATGTTTGGTAAATGTTAATGCTAAATACGCTAAGCGTGTGCTTTCTATAGTTGTAATTCCTAAAGCCCTGGGAAGTCAGTAAATGTTATGTAACAACAACCGTCATCATTTCACTTGGGATTTTAAAACAGGATCAGGCTGTTCTTTCTGAAAGAACAACAAATTCACCTTTTGTGAAATAATAGCGACCTCCAGTGGCTGTCTTGTTACAGTGCTTTATATTTTCCCAAACTGAAAAAAAATGACAGAAATGACGTGCACACTTTTCCAGATTTTAAATGTTAACCCACTTATTTAACAAATATACGTTGAGTGCGTATTATGTTGTCAGCACTGTTCTGAGCATTAGGAGGGGATAGAGCACTGGGCAAAGAGTCGGAAGACCTGAGCCATGGAGCAAATGCAATAAACTGAAAGCTGTTTGACTCTGGACAAGACACCTTTGGACTCACCTGAGCCTTATTCTTCTCACAGCGCTGTTTTGAGTAACAATGAAACTATGCGTAGAAGCACTCTTGATACTATAACACACATTGCAAATAGGAGATGGTATATGTTATTATCACGTATGGTTCCTTCTTCAGAGTTTTTCAAACATGCCAATAAAGTCAAGATATATGGGATCAATACAGGAACGGGCAACAGAGCATTGCAGGCCCAAGAATAGAAGAAATAGATTGCTTTCTGAAAGCTAAAATATGAAGTCAACTCCAAACAGACTGGCAAAAAGAAACATGAAGTCCTCCTAGACCATGTGAATTCATTGGGGTGCACACCTGTGATTTCCACTTCCTTCCCTGTTCTCCCTTACAGGCAGAGCCCAAGTATTGTTCTGGGGCTCACCGCTTATGTACTATGAGGAACTAGTGGCTAAGTCCATCATACTTCTATTCGCCTTCTCAGTGACTAGATTTGGCCACGGTTGTAGCATCCAAACCAGGTCAATGTGATCTGAATTCTACTTGGGGGCAACAGCATGCTTGGCCGTACTAGGAAAGATTTTTCTCGCTATTTGAAAAGGGTTTATAGGAAGAGCATTTCTCCCTCCCCATTTTTGAGAGGATGTTGTGGTGTTGGCATGTGACCCTGAACTTCTACAGCTGTCTATAACTGTGAGAGGAGACACTGATGACCCCCTGAAGGTGGAAGAACAGAGGGATAGAAAGCACCCGGGTCCTTGACAACAATGTTGCACTGTGGGCTTCACCAACCTTAGAACCCTCTACCTCTGGACTTCTTGTGAGACACCAAGCCTGTTGTTTCTTAAGCCATTTTTAGTCGGGAATTCTGTTCTTTGCAGCTGAAGGCATCCTTACATACTCCACAAGGTGTTGCCACTTTCCAAGGCCTCTAGGCTTGGAAATGCTTGGACCTTGATGGGTTCCTTTCTTTTAATTATCTACAGCATATGCCCAGAGAGTTATAATTAAATACAATGTATACCATAATTTTCATATGAGTGAAACAACAGGAGTTCAGACAGAAGAGCAATCTTTATGAAGGAGAAGGTATTGGTAAAATATCTGTTTGATGGAGGATGACATCACCCAGAAATTATTTTTGTGAACAGGTGCAGAGCTCCCACCTCCTGTCACTATGAGACAGGCTCTCATAGTGGCTCTCATAGAGGCCCTCTCCTCACCTTTAGGCTTATTAATAGGATAAATGAGATATTGCATCTGAAACAGTTTCTTCTTGAATAACGGTTTCCTTCTTTTCCTTGTTTCTACCAATTTATATCCTTTCATCCATCAACACTTACCGAGAGCTCACCTTCTCACACAAGCTTTCCCCAAATTAAATTTATCTAATTTATGTCCCCTTTGCACTCAAGACTATGGTCTGCATTTTAAGAACGAGTGTTTAAGTTTTCTGCAGCATGTGGGCACAGTATCTCTCTCTAGATGCAAGGAGGTCAAGTAGGGCAGAGATTTGGGCTTCCACTTATTTGTGACTATGTGCGTTCTCTAACTCTTCCCAACCCTTTCCCAATCCCCCAATATTTAGCCTTCTGATCTAAACATAGTCATTAGCAATAGATGGTGAAAATGGCTTGCCCTTAACAACCCTACTGACATCATAGTGTTGAGTTACACAGCTGGCTAAGGAAGGGCAGGATGACCTTGCTCTGTTATGCAGGCTGAGAAGTTCTTCTCTAGCTTTGTAAAAGCCAGTTCCTCTCCCTGGAGTGCGGAGGATCTGGCTACTTATGTGGGAAGGACATAAGTTGGAATTTGGCCAAAGAACTGATAGCACTATCACCCTGCTTTATGTCAACTATTAAGGCAGAACTTCCCCCATCACGTACTCTCCGGACATTCTTGAAATGCCTACTTTAATAGCAAAGACTTAATGAGTACGTTTTATGTGCCTGGGACAATTTTAAGTGCTTTTACATGTGGGTACTCATTTAATACCCTCAGCAAACTGATGAGGTAAGTATAAAAATAATCTCTGTTTTACTCATAAGGAAATGGAGGCATAGAGAGATGAAGAAACATGCCCAAGAGCAGACAACTCATAAGTGGCAGATCTGGGATTCAGCCTCGGGCCATCTCACTCCAGACAGGCTCTCGTAACTATATGTTACACCATACTATGCACCATTGCTGCACACCTCCCCTAATTAACTATCAGTCTATTCATTAGGCATGCATGAGCACCTACTGTGTGCAAAGAACAGGAGGTTCAAAGACAAATTAAACATCATCTCTGCTCTAAGTGACATCACAATCCAGTTGGGAAACAAATAGGAAAATAGGTAATGGAGACCCTACATCCCTCTGGACTGTTCTTAATCTACTATGTCATCCACCCATTCACTATCTTCTTTCTATTTGGATAGGTGAATGCTCAACTGAAGATTTCTTACCATTATTGCTTTACTGTGTACATTAGTTTGCTAGGGCTGCCCTAACAGAGACTGCATGGCTGTAAACAACATTTTATTTTCTCATAGTTCTGGGGGCTAGAGGTCCAAGATCAAGGTGTTGGCAAGGTTGGTTTCTTCTGAGGACTCTCTCCGTGGCTTATAGATGGCCATCTTCCCTGTGTCTTCACATAGTCTTCCCTGTCTGTGTCCAAATTTCTTCTTCTTATAAGAACAGTAGTCAGATTGGATTAGGGCCTATCCTAATGACCTCATTTTAATTTAATTACCTCTTTAAAGACCCTTTCTCCAAATCCAGTCACATTCTTTGGTACCGGGGTTAGGATTCCAATGAATTGAATTTTGGGGAACACATCTCAGCCTGTTACACTGTATTAACTGCCTCTCCCCACCAACTTCTCCAAAAAGTGCTTTGACATTTTTAATGACTGTAAACCCCCAGCACTTGGAAGAATTAAAAACCTTTCTCAGCTTGCGGCAGGGAAAGAAGAACATAATTATGTATCTGGCAAAGTGTATAATTAAGATGCCGTGAATGATTCCTGGGGACATGCTTTTGGTTATTCAAAAACACTGCCTAGAATTGTTTTCATAGGCTAATTTAATATTCTTCTCACTACAAGATATTACATATAGGTGCACCATGAAGTCAAGTTTATCCTCATAACAAAAAATAGGTTGAACTCCCCTTTTTTATTCCCCAGAAGCGGTTAGTATACCTCAGACACCTTCAGGATAAAATTCAGAGTTGGTCCTAAGAATGAGGGTAAAGTAAATAGAAGGGTTGGGAAAACCTTATTACATAACTCATAGTGAGACCCATTACCCACTTCAGTGAAATTGAGGGCAATGCTTCCTGTGAATAAATTTCACCTTTTTTAATACAAATAAATAATAAAAAAACAAATAAATAAATGGATGGCACTTTGTGATTTGCAATGTGTTATATTAAAGTAACAAAGTCATGTCATAGGCAGAAATAATATTCAGATATTCCCTGTTCATTTTTTCATGAGAGTAGTATATTCCCTCCCACCACTAATTATTTAGCTACATTCATCTCAAAATCTAATAATTTGATAAGGAATTCTCATGTTTTCTTTTCATATGACTGGGCAAAATTCCACAGTGTGGGTGTTTAATCCACCCTTCAGGGACACAGGCAGTATAACTGAATTCCTAAGTGAATTTCATCCTGGCATCGTCTTACTCACTGAAGAATTCCTGTGGCTTTAATATATTTCCCTAATAAAACTTTACAGCTCAAATCTTCCTATATTTCTAATGATCCATAGCAACATTTCCCAAATTGCTTGAGAGGGATTAGCAGATTGCATATAAGCCATCGTTAAAATTGGGTAAATGACAATTTTATCACTGTTACTAAACTGCATATTTCCTTTTGACATAAATGAAAGATTTGTCAAAGAATACATGGGAGACTTACATCATGACTTTTTCCAAGAATTAAATATTTCCCAACAATACCTGGTAAATCCATTAGAACAGCTTTTCATTTCTGAATGAAATTTGAAGCTCATATACTAAAGAAATTTTCTGCGAAGAATTTTATTTTATCATGGGAACACATTGCCTTCCTCAAGGAATTTCAAATTATGTGTAAATACAAATGTCATAAAGATTAAGAACATCATTTCCTTGCCCATAAAATCCAGAAAACTTGGCAAACAAGAAGCCACAGAAGAACTAAAAAAATAATCTCCCATAATGCCAGAATTGATCTATTTTATTTTAAGGTAAAATATTAGATTAGATAATATTTGTTTCCTCCTAATTCTAATATACTTGCAGTTTTCTGATTCGTCCAGATTACTATCAACCTAGCTAAAATAGTGTATTTCAAAGAGTAACATGTAATAATTACATAAACCTCTTTTAAAGAAAAACATTTCTTTAGCTCCCAGTGTTGACTTAAATTACTTTTATAATATTACTTAAATAGGTAAAAACATAAAACTAGATTTATTTTTATAATTCTTATACAGCTATAAAAAAAACAAAACTTATTTACAAATAATACAAAAAAAATAATTTAATATACCTGATTCATTCATTCATTCCAGAGTGTTTTATTGAGTATGTACTAAATTCCAGAAACTAAACCAGGTGCTAGAGTTACAGTAGCAAAGAATGTAGATGAAAATCCCTGCCCTCTCAGAATTTACATTCTAAGAGGAAAGAGAGAGAGAAAGACAATAAACAACGTCAACTATATACTATGTTAAATGGAGATCAGTTGGGGAAAAAGAGTAGGAAAGTAAGAGGGTAATATAAGAGGAGAAGTGTGCATTTTTAACAGAGAGATCAGGGAAGCAACGATTTGACCCAGGTTTGAAGGAGATGAGGAGACCTTGGAAAAAAACTTTCCAGAGGGAAAGGCAACGGAGAGGCCTTGAAGTGAGAGCAAATGTGTCACGTCCAGGGAACAGCAAGGAGGTGGGTGTGGCTGGAGCGGAGTGAGGAAAGATGACGTTAAAGAGACCAGGGGGACAGGGACGGAGGGATGCTGAGTGGGGAGCCAGCTCATGAAGGGCCATTTGGCCATTCTAAAAACTTTGCCTTTTACCCCAAGAGAGATGGAATGCCACGGGAGGCTTTAGAGCACAGGAGTGACACCGCCTGACTTGTGTTTAACAGGATTACTCAGGCAGCTGTGTAAGGGAGGCTGGGGTAGAATAGAGGATCACATCTCCAAGTGGATGATTTTCCTAGAGTAGCACTCCTGGATTGTCTCCTCCCCCTTTCTCTGATTGATGAGATTGGAAGAATTAGTAGCATCCAATCAACTCTTTCCTCTCCTTTCTCTGGAATCTGCCTGCCTCCAGAGAGAGTGGGCGCTGAGCCTCTCTCTAGCTGTGCTATAAGCTTAGTGAGGCAGGTTCTACCCTGCAGGGAGATTCGGTTCCTTTTCAGGGGTAAGTCTGCTTAATTCAGGGAGGAAATATTAGCAGGACTGACATCTAGTTACTTGGGCCACGATTGCTATGTTTTCACCAAAATCCATTTCCTCTACCTTGTGGACGTAGAGCTAGACTAAATTTCCCAATTTTCCCAATCTTTCTTAGTATTAGGTGAAACCATGTGACTGAGTTCTAGGCAACGGAATGTGAGTTGAACTAATGTGTACCACATCTGGTCCTGGCACGTAAAAACCTGTGTAATCATTCACACTCTCTCTTCCCAGTCTGTTGGCCAGATGTGGAGACTTCAGCAGAATACTCTAAAGCCCTAGGGGATGATGGAGCCACATTATGGAAGGTTCTTGAATGAGCATGTTGAAGGCTGCCTGCCAAGCAAAAACATCCTTATTGGACTTCACATGAGCAAGAAATAAACTTTAGTTGTATTAAGCCACTGAGATTTGAGGGTTGGTTTGTTGACGAACCAGCACTATTTATCATAAAAAATACTGTCACATTCTCCAAAGAGCTTTTCTTAGTCATAAAACAAATATATTGCCTCCATCTGTCAGAATCCTTGTCTATATCTCAATTTGTTCTAATCGTGGGAGTGGGAAAAGGGTATTATTTATTGATTCCTTAAGTCTCCAACAGACTGTATAGTTCTCTTGGTATAAATAATAAAGTTGCCTTGTGTGTGATGTAGGACCTACAAGATCAGTGCCAGCAGGGCTATTTAGTGGGTTTCATATCTAAGAGTGCTCCAAATATTAGCTAATGTTCAGTGGCAACTTTGGATAGGGAGCAGTGTACAGTCTCATCCCGAATGTTGACTTTTTTACCCTTGAATTACACCCTCAACAAATTTTTCTGTGAGCCAGATTGCTGGTAATTACAGAAGTTATTGCAAATCATTCCTAAGTACTCCCAGGGGAGCTCAGTTTCATAAATGAGGAGAACATGGCTTAACTTATGCTTTAAGGATAGTTGATTCATATTATGTGAACATATTCCCATGTGGACCCCTTTTCCTAAAGAATGAAATTAAAATTCTGTGAATGATGTAGTGAACGTTTCTTAAATTAAGCAAATAATTGTTCTTTTGTGATCATATAATATTGGAGGTTGGGATAAAAAATATTGAAGAAGGTTTCAATTCGTGTAAGGAATATTTCACCTGCAGATGTTTTTTCTCTCCAGGAAAATGGGTCAAAGGCTCTATTATTTGGATTCACAATGTGATGTGAATTTAAAAATTACTTTGACTTAGTCAACAGGATCAACCCTGCTTCTAATTTATTAAATATGTCATATTTACCCTAAGAAATATAAAATAGTAAATTCCATTGTTGGTTAGATCACGTCCCCTCTTTCTGAGTCCTAGAAAAATTAACCAGTAAAGCTAAGTTCTCTCTTCCGATGTATCAGGAAAAGGAACCAATGAGATGCTGGTCATGTCCCAGTGAGCAGTAGGTGGAAGGCAGTGGGACACTGAAAGTGTCCGAACCCCAGACACATACTGAGGCAGCTGTGGTTGACGTTACATCCGTCCTGACACAGTGATACCCTGAGACACAACTTGACTCCTCAAAATCTCCAAAGTTGGGAACCTGAACCACGGTTGAACCTGAGCATCGGATCTTCCATAAGATACAGTCATCCAAGTAGGCCCTGATCCGTGACAGACTTTTATCTTGGGTGAACAGATGGGCGGTGCAACTGATACAATTTCTGTCTTTTCTTTTTTGTCTACACACCAGAAAGTAAGATTTTCTTTCTTTTTTTTTTTTGGTAATACCTGGTTTTAAAGATTATTCAATTTAGTGTAGCTATGCCAAGTACAGCAAGAGTTGAAATCGGCTGTAAATCACTGGCTAGCCCACAGAAGTTACTCTGTGATAAATGGTCAACTATACTAGTCACAAGAACTCACAGGTGTGCATGTGTAGGTACACACACACACACTCTCATTCCTGTTAATTGGAAATGATATACGTATATTTTAGCAATATAGTCTGTTGAGTTCCTTTATTTTAATAGTCTTTATAATAGCTTTATATTTCTTTATTGCTTGCCTCATATTAACCTAGGCTTCACAATATTCTGCATTTTGCATATTTTTATTAGTTTCATCTTATTCATGTTAAATGAAAATATTTCTAACTCTATATTTATTTCTTCATGGGCCAATGTTTATTTTTTTTTTGTCACCTTTATATTTTGTAAACTATTTAAATTCTATACAGTTTTATTTGCCATTAAAAAACTTATATAACACACCTAATTTAGGTAAAGTTCAGGATATTATTTAGCTAATTATGAACACTGACTAGGTGAGAATTGAGTATAATGGTTATTATTCATTAATATTTTTTTAAATCATCACTTTTCCCCCCCAATTATCCAAATTATCTATGGTTCTCAACCTGGTCACACCTTAGAAGCACCTGAGTTGCTTCTAAAATTACCATTGTCAGAGCCCCACCCCAGGTCAACTGAACCCTAATCTCTGCAGGTTTATACAAAAGCAAAAACCTTTCTAGGTGATTCTAATGCATAGCCAGGGTTGAGAATATTGATTTATTCCAAAGTTTGAGATCTGGACCTAAATGAAGTGATTTGACTGTCCTCTCTCCCATGACTGTCATCACCAATAAATCTGAGGATGTGAGTTGAAACTTAAGAATTAAGGGTAGGGGCCCAGCCCCATGGCCCAGTGGTTAAGTTTGGTGTGTTCCACTTCAGCAGCCAAGGTTCGTGAGTTTAGATCTCAGGAGCGGACCTACACCACTCGTTAGCTGTGCTGTGGCGGCAACCCACATACAAAATAAAGGAAGATTGACAGCAGATGTTAGCTCAGGGTGAATCTTCCTCAGCAAAAAAAAAAAATTGACTCAAAATCTGAAAATTATCCAGATTTTACACTCTCACTAAATATGATCAAATATCTGTATCTAAATTTAAATTTTTAGGGCCGGCCCAGTGGCCGGTTAAGTGCACGCGCTCCGCTGCTGGCGGCCTGGGTTCGGATCCCAGGCGCGTACTGATGCACCGCTTCTCTGGCCATGCTGGGGCCACGTCCCACATACAGCAACTAGAAGGATGTGCAGCTATGACATACAACTATCTACTGGGGCTTTGGGGGAAAAAAATACATAAATAAAAAATTTTTAAAAATTAAATTTAAATTTTTAGAAATCTCTTAAATGGCTCCTATAGCTAGCTAGGAAATTAGATACATACACAAACACGCATACATATATGTATATGTACACATGAGTATATATTTCTGTTTTCTCTCTAGTCTTGGGTCCTTGCCAACTATTTGCTTTAATAGCACAAGAATAGTTCCTACTACAGATCATTACACGTTTGGAGTCCTCATTTAATGCCTGATAAGTAGGTGTAATAGCAGAAGTGGTAGTAAGTTATAGCAGTAAGAGTTAATATTTACTTAGTGTTTGCTGTAAGGAGATCACTGTTCTATGCACTTTACATAAGTGAATTTTAGCCTTTCTATTTTGTAGGTACCCTTATTATCTCCACTTTATATGCTCCATAGAGATGTCTCTATTGCATTATATTTTAATGCTTTCTTTTGAATTTTATAAAGGGTCAGGGTAGAAATGCCCATTTGAACATCATTGTGCTTTTTGCAAAAGTATAGAACATTTATTATCATGCTACAATAATAATCACAATGAATGTGATATATTGAAATCATTTATAAGGAAAAAATATATATCTAAAGAGAAATTGTCTTCATTCTTTTATCAAACAAAAAGTACTTGATCCAATGTGTTTCCTTTTGTGTCCTGTTAGGAAATTTTGTCTAAAGTCAGCAGTTAAGAGTGGTAATTAATATATTCTTGGGCTAGTCACATCTTTCTTTCTACTCGTTTTAATTGATTTAGTTTTCTTTTTTACTCTTAATTGGCCTACTTTCTATTATCTTTGATTTTGCAAACCTATACCAATTGTTTTTCTGGAATAGGCCCAATATGAATGTGAAATAAATGTCTTAATGACCAGGACTGAATTTCAATCTAGACCTTAGAGAAATTTCCATACTTAAAGTTCAGGCCAGAGGATGTGTTCCTCTGTCCTATAGATATAAATATTCTATTATCAAATGTAAATGCTTAGCTGAAGTAGCATTTCTTGTTCCTGGCATTGCGTTGATTAATTAGCTTGCCTGTCCTTCCTTCCTTTCTGTCCTTCAATATATATTTACTGAGAATTTACCACATGCCAGCCTTTCCTAAGCCTTTGGAATATAGATAGGGTCCCTGCTTTCATGACACTTATTTCTATTATTTAGTTATTTTTCTTCCCCCCAAAGCCCCAGTAGATAGTTGTATGTCATAGCTGCACATCCTTCTAGTTGCTGTATGTGGGACGCAGCCTCAGCATGGCCGGAGAAGCGGTGCGTCGGTGCGCGCCCGGGATCCAAACCCGGGCCGCCAGCAGCAGAGCGTGTGCACTTAACCGCTAAGCCACAGGGCTGGCCCTATTTCTATTATTTAGGAAAGAACCACATAGCCCTGTAGAAAATATCGTCCAAAGTAAATAAGTATTCCTTTCCTATATTTCCTCGATGAAAAAAATGTATATGTAATTATCCCATCCTTCTCTTTTCTCACTAAAGGAAGGAATCATTCGTGTCCTAAATTTTCTAGTGTCTAAGAATATCCATGCTCCTAAAAGGATTAATGAACATCAACTAGAAAATTGAGCTCATCAGCCACAAAGTCTGATATGGAGGCAATCTTCTGCATACAATTCATGCTTATCCCTGAACAACTGGCCTGGGCTCCTCAAAAGCAAGGAATCACTGAGAACCAGACTCTAAAGCAACTGTATAGAGTATGACACTTGCCTATTGTAGAATACTTCAACAAAACACAATCTTTATCAACGTGGCACAGCTGCTGGCAAGTGGTTTGGAAAGGCTGGTCAGATATGCGCCATAAGGATCAGAATTATGTTTTTGGAATAATGGCTGTTGAGCAGATGCATGTCAAATTACAAATCACAAAGTCTTACTTAGTCAAATAATGGTTATAGTTCTTAACAAAAGGATAAGTCCCACATATATTCAATATGGTGAGGATTTTGGGTTTCCCTCCCACACACATTTTTTTCCCCCTAAGTGGTGAGAAAGATAATAATTGAAGGGGGATTTTTTTTTTTTAGGAGAGTGGTCAGGGGAAATAATTCTGAAAAAATGGCATTTAAAAGTAAAGGAAGAAGCATTAGCTCTATGAACAGTGAGAGAAAGAGCAGTCTAGACATAGCAAATAGCATGTGCAAGAGCCCTGAGGACAGTGGGACCAGAGATTGCCACCTTTGAGAATCCAAAAGAAAACCAGCGTGGCTGAGGAGATGAGAGGAGACTACCAGCCTGAAGAAAAGGCAGGGGCAGACGGAGAAAGTCATGGAATCATTTAATGAGGTGGGAGATGGCTAACCCAATCAGATTTACATTTTAAATCCATTTTAATTGCTGTATTAGGTCCCAGGGAGGAGGGAAGCACTTAGTCCAGTTAGGAGACTACTATATTCATCTTGATGGGAGGGCCGGTAGACTGCATTAAGGTGGTAACAGGGGAGATGGAGAGGGGAGAGTAGGTTTGAGATTTATTTTGAAGATTGAATTAACAGAACTGGCTGATGGATTGGATATTTGGGTGGGTGAGGGGTCTTGGTGAGGAAAAGGAGGAATCAAGAACAACTCCTGATTTGAGTACCTGAGTGGGTGATGGTGCCCTTTACTAGATGATGAACACAAGGATGGGAAGAATTAGGAGCTCAGAGTTTGACATGTTAATTTTGTGATGTCTATAAATCATCAACAGGGATATATAAATTAGGCAGCAGGATAAGTGAGTCTGGGGCTCTGAAAAAACAGATCCAGGAATCATCAGTTCAAAGATGAGATACCTAAAACTGGAAACATAGATTGCCTAAATAGAGTATAAAATGAAGAAAAAGGGCCACAGCAACCCTTTGGGTCTTTAGGAACCCTTAGGGGCAAAGCCCTAGGGGACCCAACATTTACATGCTGGACTGAGGAGCCAAAAGAGTAGTTCTAAGGAAATCAAGAGAAGAGAGCATCTCAAGCAGAAGGCCGTGGTGGACCATGTCAAGTGTTGCTGAGTGAGGACCTAAGTTGAGGACAGTGAGGACCTAAGTTGAGGAGAGAAATGTTTTCATTGGATTTGGCAAAGCAGTGGTCACTGGATACCAGAGACGTTTCAGTGAGTGGTCTGGGCAGAGGACAGAACATAGTGGGTGGAGGATGGAATGGGGTGACGGTTACTATAGCCAACGCTTTTGAAAAGTTTTGCTATAAAAAAAAAAAAGAGGAAACGAGGCAGTAGCTGGAGGAGTAGGAAACATTTCTTTTAGGTGATATTTGAGCACATTTGTGTGCAGATTGGGTACTCCAGCTAAAAGGAAGTGATTAATAATGCAAGAGAGGGAGGGGATAATTCTAAAAGCTAGGTTCTTGAAAAGGCAAGAGGGGACAAGATTCTGAGCAAAAGTGGAAGAGTTGGCCTCCATAGGCTGGAGGGTGTTTTCTTCATTTAAACAATAGGAAAGGATAAAATGGGGTAAAAGTAGATTGCTTTTTGATCAGTTGGTGGGAAGATGAGGAACTTGATTCTGGAGCCTTCCTTTTTCAAATACCAGTTGAGATCGTAAGCTAAGAGTAAGAAACTAAAGAGTGTGCAGAAGGTGTGACAAGAGGAAAGACAAGAAGTATTCAAAGGGGAGTGGGAAAGTGAACCTACTAGAGAAACATGGTAACACTGCCTGCAGGTGCCAATGTCAGGTTTACAGCATAAATTTCAAATAAAATTGATCAGCTCAGTGGTGAGATCTTTGATAAAATAATAATAATAATAATAATAGATGCGAGTGGGAACTCTCCTTGACTCTTGTCACCCCAATGCTCTCCATGGTGGATCTGGATGAACTGGCTGGCCACGCTGGTGTCACCTTCTTCGAAGTTTCATTCTCATCATATCAGTCAAAGAGGGAAGCATTTCCAGAGAGAGGAGGCCTGTTCTTCTGTCAAGAGTACTGAGTGGCTACTTTCCCCAACAAGAAATTTCAAGTAAGTTCTACAGATCCATTTAGAATCCCTAACAGAGTCAAGCCTAACAGCAACAATAACAGAAAAGGAAATACATAATTGTGTGTGACCCGATTAAGAGCATCATTAAATCCACAGAACATTAGAATTGGAGAGGTCTGTAGAAATCATCAACTTGAACAGCCTTTATTTTACACAAGAGAAAATACTCGAAAGGGACTGGTCTGAGCTTTCAGATTAGTTATTTGTAGCACTGTGGCAAGAATTCAGACTTGAAAAACTTATATGAAAACTAGCACAGGGTCTGGCTTATGGGAAAAAATAAACAAATGTTATTTTCTATCCTTGTTCCTTCTCAGTGACCTTACTATGGGGTGAGAGAATCAGTCAATGGAAATATAGTAATGCCATAGTCTTGTGATGGGTCTGTGTGACTACAGCTCAATGGATGTGGAGGAATTAGGGTCAAAAGTAAAGGATGCCAAAATGAGTTAGTCATCCTGCAGTCTTGACCTAAATAGCAAATTAGGCACAGAGCTGGGATTAAAACGCTGACACCTGTGCCTTTCAGTCCTCAGGCTGTGTCCCTCAGTTGTGCTGATTGCTGTTTACCAGCCTTGTGGGAGTGGGCATCATCCTAAAAGGGAAATTATTTATAAAAGCGTCCTTCTAAACAGCCAGCTATAAAGGGCAGGAAGAGGGCCTGGATTCTCTCCCCTCTGGTAATTTTGACCAAGTATAGTTTAAAGCTGCTATGGTCAGTCAGCATGCAATTCTCTGAATGTCTTGGCCTGTAGATACATCCTCCTCCAGCTCAGCTTTCTGGTGAAAGAAGACAAGATGATCTTTAAAAGGACAGAAAGAGAAAAGAAGCCAGTTTTTTAAAATGTACCCATTGAAAAGAAATAATTTAGAACAAAAATTGAACAATCATGTGAAAAAATAATAAGAAAAAAGAAACAGATGTATTGTGGTGAAAAAGTTTTCTGTTTGTTTTGGCTCAAGTCCCAAGTGAGTTTTTCTAGACCGACTTTCTATATCTCGTCCTGTTACCACACAAAGGGTAAGATCTGCTTACCACAAGACAAAAGCCAATCGTCAAGGGGCAAGATAGTGGCAGACAAAGGGCATTTTATTTCAGCTTGCTAGCAAGAGGGAAGATGGCCAACTAACGTCCAAAAGAACCATCTTAAGGGGGCACAAAATCTTACAGCAGTTATATAGGCCAGTGGGTTACAGGAGAGAGGGTTGGGAATGTTGACCCTCTGGTGTTATAGACTGGGAGTGCCACACCAGTTCTTTCAATTTTCATTGATGATGGCTATCAGCATAGACTTTCTGTTCGGGGTCATCATATTCCTAAGGAACTCAAAAGAACAAAGTTATCATCTTATCACAGCTGGGAGGTACACACACAAGCAGGGGTTGTAAAATCTACAGAGCAGTTAGATCTCCTGGAGGGTGCATATCCAGCTGGGTTAGTTAGTCAGAGGTCATCCAAAGTTACAATAGGGTTTCTTTTCTACAATATGGCTTCCCTTATGTCAACCTCGTCTTGAGCCGGTATCAGTCTCTTAAAAAATGTCATGACATAAAGTTGTCTGGAAGGGTTCTGGTTAATGAGAAGGGCAAAAAAGCCCAAATTAAATGTCAAAACTGTATCAAAGATGGGAATGAGTAGAACTCATTTGATAATTCAAAGGAGAAAAGAAGAAAAAAGGTTATTTTTAGCAAAGTATCCTATTGTTCTGAAATTTGAGTTTAGTAAGGGAACAAAGAGCAAAGAAATGAATATCATTAGTTTCATGCACATTCTCTAAAAAAACTTCTCTATAACCTTCCATTTCCATCTGCAGTACCTGCAGCAGAAATTACAAGGACTGTTAGACTCTGCGAGTTCTTCTTCGCCTGTACAGCTAGTACAGGGTCTCAGAGAAGCAATACAGCCCACCATCAGTAGCATGGTTAGCTGGCCAAGAAAGCACAAATGAGGTAAAAGTGACGGCATGAGCGCTAATGTGAACAAAGGAGTTACCCAGAGGCAAAGAAGTGAAGTTACAAATCAGAGTCCAGTTAACGATCAAGATGGCAAACATCTAAGACAAAGAGAATAGCAGTGCCATAGGATAGCCCTCAAGACCATCGCCTGGAGCCAGACTTCCAGTAAAAAAAACCCCACTCCTGTACTTGCCAGTTGCATGACTTCAGGCACTTCTTTAAGTCTCTATTTCCTCATTTGTGTAATGGGACTGATGATACCCACCCGTAAGGTCATCCTGAGAATTAAATAAAACAGTCTATGTGAAGTACTTAGGCTAGCGCCTGCATATATATTAAGTGCTCAAAAATTGCAGCTCTTCATTACTATTTGTTATTCAATGCATTTATTAATGTTTTCTATGGGCCAGACATTGCAGCAGATGCTTGGAAAATAAGCGGGAGTAGGACATGCCTCCTGGAGGAGCTCTCCAAGCCTACTTGTCTGTATGGTTCTCTGTGCTACATGTGACACAGAGTCAGCCGGGTTCAATTTCCCTATAGTTTGTCATTTCTATGTAGAACTATTTGCTGTCACTGAATTCTTCTTACTTGTGTGTTTGAACAACCACCACGCTCTACCTTCATAATTCCCTTAGATGATTTCATCTGTCTCTAAAACTAGCTTCTAAACTCCTTGAGAGGAGGGCCCTGTCTATTCCTCAGCGTCCAGCACAGGGCCTAACACAAACTAGGCAACTATATATATGTAAATAAATAAACTGATCTTCTTTAAATTTTTTTGGATGTTAAAATTTCTAAACTCTGTTTCTTCCTACTATCGTCCTGACCTCTCCTTGGAGTCTCTCTCATTCTTTTATGTGCCAGACACACATTGCCCTTTAGAATCTTCCAAAAGTCCTGGGAGGGGTGTAATCACTCCAGTTTTAAAAAGAAAACTGTGGCTCGGCACTGTTAAAATCATCCACGTGGCAGGGCTGAGATTCTAATCCTGGTTCATCTGCTGGCAAAGCTCCCACTCTTCCACTCCCGCACATGGCACTTCCCCTCCAAGCGAATATGGAAGATGGGGAAGAGGGAAATATCCTTAGGACAGGCCACAGGAAACTAAATACCACAGGCTGCGACTCCACAGGGAATTGATTTTTAAAATAATAATGCCAGCCTCCATATGTAATGGGTCATGTGAACTCCCTATCATATTTTGAAGATTCTTCACCCTTCACAGATATGTAGAATATACTTTTGAAGAGTTTGCCTCCTTCTCAGTCATGAGAATAGTTATTTAGGTGTGTATTGTGAAGAAAGGACCTTTGCTGAAGAACTGAAAAGGCATCAATTTTAAAAAACTGCAATCAATCAATGTAAAATAAAAAGTACAATATGGATAAAATTCTGTATATCGAAACTTCTCCACATTAAACTTTTACTAAGCCACAAAAATATGTATATGCAGGAGGAATTTTATTTTCAAATATTTTAATTCATTTTTTAAAAGTCAATGGAGGGGCTGGCCCCGTGGCTTAGCAGTTAAGTGCACGTGCTCCGCTACTGGCAGCCCGGGTTCGGATCCCGGGAGCGCACCGACGCACTGCTTCTCAGGCCATGCTGAGGCCGCGTCCCACATGCAGCAACTAGAAGGATGTGCAACTATGACATACAACTATCTACTGGGGCTTTGGGGGAAAAAAAAGGAGGAGGATTGGCAATAGATGTTAGCTCAGAGCCGGTCTTCCTCAGCAAAAAGAGGAGAATTAGCACGGATGTTAGCTCAGGGCTGATCTTCCTCACACACACACACACACAAAAAAAAAAAAACCTCAATGGAATTCCCTTTGAACATGCAGTGCACATTACCAGCAAGAGGCTAAAGCATGTCAAGGCTGAGAGCTTCGTAAGGAAAGTCCAATTTGCTGACATTCAGAGAAATGGGACATGCCATTCTCTGCTGGGGCTGCTCTTCATTTTTAACTCAGACACACATATTGCATTTAAGTCAAATCCGCTCCTACCCTTTATGAAAACAAGAATACCTCCCTACACCAAAGAACCCTGGGGAAACCTACTAATTCTCTCTGGCCTGGGCTGCTTGGCTGATGGAGAGAGTCCCCCTCAGGCCAGGACTCACCATTAAGCTGTCTTCTGGTGATATTTCAAAAATTATTTTAGGGAGCTCGGTTTACTCTGGGGCATGTTGTATTAAGTGAGGCCAACCTTTGGAAAAGCAATTTGGCCATCCTGCATGTGTTAATAACTTTGAAACTGTTCGTGTGCTTCGATCAGTCATCTTCCTTCTGGGACTCTATGCTGAGGCAGATGACAGGAAATTGTCATTTGGATATCTTAGGCACCTTGAACCGAACATATGCAAAACTCTTGATTCCTATCCCGACCAGCTCCTCCTGCAATCTTCTTCATCTCAGAAAACGACAACTCCATTCTGCCAGTTGTTTAGACTCCAAACTGTAGAGTCCTTCTGGAACCCTTTCTTTCCTACCCCATTTCAAATGCACCAGAGAATACTGTTTGTTCCATCTTCAAAACATATGGAGGATCCAGTCACTTCTCCCCATGTTCATTGCCACCTTCCTGGCACAAGTCACTGTCCTGTTTCCTCCATTATGGTTATAGCTCCTGATTATTCTCCTTGCTTCCATGCTTGCTCCAATACAGTCAGAACAAGCTTTTAAAACACGTCAGACTACGTCACTTACCTGCTTAAAACTCTCCAAAGGTTTTTCCTCTCACTCCGAATAAAATCCAAATTGTTCTTACCCTGGACTACAAGGGCCCATATGACCAGCCTCCCATCTCTCTGACCTCATCTCCTTTGCTCTTTCTCTCTCTCACTCCTCTTCATCCTCAGTGGTTTCTCTGCTATTCTTCAAGCACATCAAATACGATTTTGCCTGAGGCCCTCAGCTCCCTCTTCCTGGTACAAGTTCTCCAAATATACACATGGGTCCCTCACTTCTTTCAGGATCCTGTTCAAAAGTCATGTCATCAGAGCAGCTGATCCTGATGTCAAATAGCACTTTATATAAAAATAGGTCACCCTCCCTCACTCTGCTGCCTTTTTCTTCATAGCACTTGTTATTACCTGGACTAATCTAAAACTTAAAAATTTTATGTCTCTCTCACCCCAGAATGTAAACTCTGTGAAAGCAAGAACCTTATCTCTTTTATTCCCTATTGTCTACCCAGCTCAATGGTTCAAGTAATACTACTGGGAAAAAAGGAGAAGTCGTGCTGGAGGAGAATCATTAGCACCAAGCTGGAAATAGATTAATATCCTCCCTTCCCCCCAAAAAGGTGGAGTTTCAACTTTTTATTTTATCATGAATTGGATTTCAACTTCTCTGAAATAGTGGCTAGTGGAAACAAAGATTTTAGAGATTATCATTATTTTTTTTCTGAACCATTTAAGAGCAAGGTGCAGACAGAATGCCTCATCACTGCTAAATACTTCAGCGTACATATCTCCCCCACAAGGACATTCTTCTCCGTAGCTACAATATAGTCATCCAAATCAGGAAATTATCATTGAGAAGACACTGCTGTCCAATCCACAGACCTCACTCAATTTTTGCCAACTGTTTATTTTTCCTGTCTGGTCCAGAAGCCAATCCAGGATCAAATTTGTTGTATTTAGTGTCATGTCTCTTAAGTCTTCTTCAATTTGAATCAATTAGTTATTCTATCTTTCTCTGTGTCGCCTAAAATTAAGAGTTTTAAAGAATACAGACCTTTCATTTTGGAGGATGCCTCTCAACCTGGGTCCATCCAATGTTCCCTCATATACGGAGTCAGGCCGAGCGTTCTTAGCAGGAATGCGACAGAAAAGATGCTGTGCTCTTCTCAGCACATCACATCAGAAGGCATGTGATGTGACTCGTTCATGAATGGTGATGCTCATCTTGATCACCTGGGCACTTTGGTGTCTTCCAACGTCTCCTCAATAAATTCATCATTTCTCCCCTTGTAATCAATAAGTATTTTTCAGAAGATACTTTGAGACTAGGCTAACATCCTGCTTCACATCAAACACCCACCCACCAGAGTGATAACTGATTTCTATCAATCTTATTAGCCGGCATTCCTCCATAAGGGGAGCTGTCCCTTCTTCCCATTTATTTATATATTCATTTAGATTAGCATGGACTCATTGATTCCTGTTTTATCCAATAGATTGTAATCAGTTACGATCATTATTTATTTTGGTGCTCAAATTGTCCCAGAGTTGGCCAGTGGGAGCTCCTTTCAGCTGGCTCATGTGTCCTTTGGGCATGTTCCCATCCTGCTTTGAGCACGTCACTACAAGAGCTCCCGAGCTCACTTTCCCAGTCCAAGCCCTGAAATCAGCCCTGTTTCCTTTTAATGGAGGATGGTAGATCTTCTGGCCACCTGATGTGTTCATTGCTTCTAGCCTCTGAATGAAGATAGCTATGGTGCATTTTTATATGCACACACACACACACATATATTTTTTAATGATTTCGCACTCATTTTTAACACAATCCAACATCTCCAGGTTCTTTATAACTTTCTTTCTTTCCATACTTGTAAATTCCTTCTCCAACACTGAGAAACCTCGCTCCCATTATATTCAGTATTTTATTTATTTGCCCAATGCCCCTGTAATTAATCAATCTCCCAGCAGGATGCTGCTTCCTTGATCCTGCCATCTCTTCAGCCTCTAACTTTTCCAAGGGAAAGAAAGGGTAAAGGGTAGTCATACATTCTGAATGACACAGATTCCCCAAGTGTTATGGCTGGAGAAATATTGCTGAGATAGAGGTTTGGGGAACTACCTTGGTTTGCTAAGGCATCTGTACAGAACCTAGCTGGGGGTTTTTAGCCACAGGACTCCTCCAGATCTCTGGTGGCTCAGGAACCAGCAGCCATGCCGTCTCCACTTTTGCCTTTTTGGCATTAGGCACTATAAAAAGCACTGTCCCAATTGCCTAGAAGCCTATTTTTTAAAATGGAAAAGTTAGGAAAACACACAAATCTAGCACATCAGATGCCAAAGAGACAAATTCTCCTAAGTAGTTCTTCTTGTGCCTGCCTCTAATTTGGGTATAGCTGGGATTCTTTGCTCGCCCCTAACAGCCAACAGTTGTTTGTACTGCTGCTGGAAAAAGGGAAGTTGTGCTGGTGGGCAGTCATTAACAAAAAGCTGTAAATATACTAAGGTCCTGGGGAAAAGGTGGACTTTTGTTTCCATCATGAATCGGGTCCTGGGTTGTATGAAAGAATGCCAGGTGGGAAGTACAATGTGAGTGATTAAGAGCTATCATGCAAATCATTTTAGAAACTTTATACAGCAGGTATCCCCAGCCAAGGAAACTGTTGGTGTAAAAGGATAACAACTACTCAAACAATTAATTGGTAACGAATTGTGCTGTGTCACAGTTTTAAGAACACTACTCTAGAGGGGCTGTATTCTCTGCTGACTAGTTGTGATCTCTATGCACAACTGGAGAACACATTATAAACAATAACAACCCAAACAAACCTCCCTTGCCTATTGATGCTGAGTCCTGTTACCTGTCATGACAACCAGAATAAATACAGTGAAGAAATATCTCACCCAGTTTCTTATAGAGTTAGAACACACTCATTCTATAAGAAAACAAATGTCACATGTTTGCTTCCAGATGGTAGAAAAGAAGCCTATTCCTATACTCACCCTAATAGAGTCGTCCCTAGATCAGCAGCATCGGCACCAACTAGGAACCTGTTAGAAGGGCATATTCTGGAGCCCTACGCCAGACGTACTGAATCAGAAACTTTGTAGCGGGGCCCATCAGTCTGAGTTTTAACAACCCCCAAGTGATGCTGATGCACACTTAAATTTGATAGTCACTGCCCTAGATATTCCAGGCGTGGTGCTGGAAGGACCTTGCGACCAACCAGCTTTCCCTTTTCGCCCTAGAATGGGTAATTGGGGAGCTCACTGCAGTTCCTCCCGCAAATGGGAAGGTTGTTTACGAGAGGCACACACATTTCGCTATATTTAAGGCGCAGGAAGTTGTTCCTGTACTCTAGGTCAAGGGGTCGCTTCCCCTTTTGCCTCCACCTGCACCAAATCGCCGACTGGGTTGAATTTGAGACCCAGCAGGGGTCGCTGCTGCCCACAAAGAAAGACCGAGGGAGCGTGGCAAGCGAAGCCCAGAATCTTTGACATCACACTAAGCTCCTCCTTGCACGCACACATTATACACACACACAAACATATACAGACACACACACAGACGCCGTACTCCTCTCTGGCCGCTCGCTCCCACTACCCCCGAGCCGGCCCCTCCCGCGGCAAGCGTGTGCCGGGCGCAGCCACCCGGCGAAGCGAGGAGCGAAGCGCCCAGAGCCCGAGGAACCGGCGCGCAGCAGTAGCGGCCGCCGCGCCTGCAGCCGGACTCGCTCGCCCGAGCGCTCGGCGGCGGCGACGGGGACACCCAAGGCAGCACCCCGGGCTCCGAACAGCCGCGCCCGCGCCCGCCGGGGCTGGAGGGCGCAGAGCCGCCACCTCGCACGCTCCTGGCCCTCCTGTCACCCCTATGAGAGAAGGAGAAGCCGGTCGAAGGAGCAGGACGCTCGGCAGCTGGACTCCTCTGCAAGGCCGGAGCGCCCCCTCCTCCTGCGCCCCTCCGGGGCCCGTAAGCGAAATGCAGCCGCCACGCTCCGGCTGAAAGGGGAAGGGGCCGGCACCATCCGCTCGCTCGGAATCCGGTCTCCGCGGCGACTGCGCGTCCCGGCCGCGGCCCCTCGGGCCCGGGAGTAAGCCGGAGGAGGAGGAGGAGGAGGAGGAGAAGCGGCCGGCCGGGGGTTGGCCAGAGCCGGAGGGACGGGGCGGGGGGAGGGCGCGGGGGGCGGGGAGGGGGCCCCGGCGGATAAAGATGGCAATGTCTCTCATCCAAGCGTGCCGCAGTCTGGCTCTCTCAACATGGCTGCTTTCCTTTTGTTTCGTGCATCTGCTCTGCCTGGACTTCACCGTGGCCGAGAAGGAGGAATGGTATACCGCCTTCGTGAACATCACCTACGCCGAGCCCGCGCCGGACCCCGGGGCCGGGGTGGCGGGCGGCGGCGGCACCGAGCTGCACACCGAGAAGACCGAGTGCGGGCGCTACGGGGAGCACTCACCCAAGCAGGACGCCCGCGGGGAGGTGGTCATGGCTACCTCGGCCCACGACCGCCTGGCCTGCGACCCCAATACCAAGTTCGCCGCCCCAGCCCACGGCAAGAACTGGATAGCCCTCATCCCCAAGGGCAACTGCACGTACAGGGATAAGATCCGGAACGCGTTCCTGCAGAACGCCTCCGCTGTGGTCATCTTCAACGTGGGCTCCAACACCAACGAGACCATCACCATGCCCCATGCAGGTGAGCGGCCCCGGCGGCTGCGGGGCGGGCGCTGGGGAGGGGAGCCCGAGGGGATGGAGGCGCTGAGAAGGATCCCGCGTCGGCCTTCTAGCTCCTTTCTGGAAAGTGTGCTTTGCGAAAGGCGCGTCTCTGTTCCCTGGACCCGCTAAGTTTTGCTGCGCGTCACTTCGTAGGGTTTGCAGAGAAGAGAGGACTAACTGTATTGGGGGGACCAGAGAGTGTTCCGCTTAGCATAGCGCCACTTGGACGAGGGTTCGCCGAGGTGGGCTAACTTTTCCGAGGAGGATGTGGAAGGTGGGGTTTGGGGGGCGGGGCTCGGATATTCTCGGTTAGTGACCGGCCCCGCACCTGTTTGGAACCGATAGATCTGATAACTCAGCTCTGTACTCGGGTATGTGCATCGGGTATACTCCTGATGCGGGCGTTTGTGTGTCAAGAGGTGGGTAGAGTTGCTCGTGCTGGCAGCTCACTGCCGCGAACTCGCTCCTTAAGTCGGGTTTCAGTTCTTCGTGGGAGATTAAGAGTCTCCCCGTGCCGGGTTGACGCACGTCATAAATAATATTGAGAGTCCGTGCTCTGCCAAGCTGTCATCTGGAAAAGCTGAAAGGCGGGCACGATGGTAAATAACAATCCTCAACAAGCCAAGAAGAGCATGGTGGCCATAAAGTTATGCCTACTTTTCCAGTATTGTATTCTCCTTTGCCTGATGGGGAGGTTCAGTACGCTGAAGGTTTTCTTTCTGGCGAGAATGAGAGGATTTCAGGGTAGAAAGAGTAAGCTTTTCTTAATGATCACAGAGTGCCAGGACCAGAAATACGTTATTGTCCTAAAACTCGCTGTTTATCCCTACGCCTGGCATAGCAATGCTTCCGTGGTAGGAACAAACAAACAAGTCCTCCCAGGCTTGTCAGCATAAGCAGCATAAGCAGCAGCACAACTCAGCTGACTCCTTGAGTCCAGGGTTGCTCCTTATGTCTAGGTGCCTGAGAAGTGGGCCCTCCTTCCCCAGAGGGGTTCCTGAGTTGAAGCTATGGCATCCAGAGGGAGAAGGAGGGCATAGGAATGACAGATGCATTTTCTGACTGGAGTCGCCTAATCAAAAACATTATTGAAATCTGGCTTTTAAAGAAAATAAACAATAGACTACTGAGATGGAACACCAAGCTTTGGCTACATTTGCGGGGAGGGGGTGCATTCTTTGGGGACAAGTTTTTATTCTGAGAGCTCATGTCACCTACTAGTGAAAAAAAAAAAATACACAATTGGTTTGCCTCTGGTAATCCACACCAGCTGTTTCAGACAACGAACTTGGCAACCTTAACACAAACAGGTGGGGTGGGGAAAGTTCAATGCTTCTTACACGTAGGCCAGAAACATGCAGTGTGTTAGTTAGTGAAGAGGAGGAGAGACAGTTAACAGAAAAGTTCGGGTGGATCATTTAGGAACATTTGATGTACTTTCTTGAGCTCAACAGTTTTGTAGGGGAACAGATTGTACTCTGACTCTGAGTTGTAGGAGCACTACTTAAACTTTTTGATATTCAAGGATTTGGAGGAGTATGGAAGGGCACTTTAAGTCATCTAAAATATCTTTAAATAAACATTTAATAGCTGGACCTTGATGTGGGGAGGGGTGAAGGAGGGTTTTTTTTGTTCTTTAGACTCCAAGAAGATTGTTAGCTGACTTTGCAGGATTCTTTAAATGTTTCTTTGTGCATATGCATGAAATCTTAACCTCAGCTTCTTTGCACACAAAGAGGCGTCATTTGTTCCTGTCTAAAAAGGTTCTCCCGAACTGCCAACACATTGGATCAATTAATGGCTCGCCTGTTTTTAAGGAAACAGTGAGCTGATTTTCCACACAAATGATGCTTGATTAAGACAAAGACATAGTGGGAGTAAAGGGCTTAGTAACCGTTTGCAAGTTAAGGACTAAAAAATGTAAAGGAAATTCTCTACTCTCTAATTGTGCTGTTGCCAAAAATGTGTTAATGCTGTATCTGCTAATACCCATGAAACTTCCATATTATCATTTGACATATTGCCACGTTTGGAGACGGTATTCACTTTAGTCAGAGATTGCATTGATTTCTGCTAAAGTCTCATTATAAGGAGATACATGATGAGGTAGCTTGGCTAACCCTTCTCTTTCCTCTTAAATTCTGCCTGAATCTCAAACAGTGCCAGCACTGGTCTGGCTGTCAGTGTCTTACTCTTAGCTCCAGAACTTGAAGGCTTTACTTTTTCTAGTTAAATCTGAGTCACATTTCTAAATTCATCTTAGAAAATGGTGTGCATTTTAGACGCTAATCAAATGTTCTTATTTTGTGAAGATGGAATGCAATATGCCAGAAGATCCTTACATTTGTGAACTTTTTTGTGTGTGTGTGAGGAAAATTGGCCCTGAGCTAACATCTGTGCCCATCTTCCTCTAGTTTGCATATGGGACCCCACCACAGCATGGCTTGATGAGCGGTGTGTAGGTCTGCGCCCAAGTTCCAAACCTGAGAACCTCAGGCCACCAAAGCTGAAGGAGCAAACTTAACCACTACGCCACCGGGCCAGCCCCCATTTGTGAACTTTTTTTCTTTTTTTCCTGAGGAGATCAGCCCTGTGCTAATATCTGCCAATCCTCCTCTTTTTTTTTTTTTTTTTTGCTGAGGAAGACTGGCCCTGGGCTAACATCTGTGCCCATCTTCCTCCACTTTATATGGGACGCCGCCACAGCATGGCTTGCCAAGCAGTGCATCGGTGCATGCCCGGCGCCCGAACCAGCGAACCCCGGGCCACCACAGCAGAGTGTGCACACTTAACCGCTTGTGCCACTGGGCCAGCCCCTATGTGAACTTTTTAATTCAGAATCTCCAAAAAGTTAACATCAGCCTTTGCATTTTTTTTTTTTTAATCTCACCTCTCCTCTAGATCCTTTATTTTCAGAAATGATAGCTTTCAGGTGAGGAGAAGGTCTGACTTTAGAGTTATGCAACCCATCATGTAATATCTGTGCATTTGGGGTGATATGACCCCAACACACCCACTATCTTGAAATTCAGTTAAATAGAAATCATTCCCCCTTCCTCTTTCCATATAGCCTTTCTTTCTGATATTTTTTTCCTTTCCTGCTTAAATGCTTTTGGGTTTCTGCCACTTCTGCAATTATGGCTTCTCATTTGCAAAGACACAGATTCTCCTGGGATAGCCTAGTAGTTTTACTTTGTAACCAGTTTTTTAAAATCTTTTCTTAAATATGACAGCTTTATTGAGATAATTCACATCATATAATTCACTCATTTGGAGTATACAATTTAATGGCTTTTACTAGACTGACAGAGTTGTACATTACTCACCACTAATTCAAAAAGAAACCCTGTGTCCGTTAGTAGTTACTCCTCATTACTCTCCAAGCCCCTACCCCTAGTTAACCACTAATCTACTTTCTGTCTCTATGTATTTGCCTATTCTGGACATTTCATATACATGGAATCATGTAATATGTGTTTTTTTTGTGTCTGGCTTCTTTCACTTAGCATAATATTTAAAATCTACCAATGCTGTAGCATGTGTCAGTACTACATTCCTTTTCGTTGTCAAATATTTCATTGTATGTATACACTACATTTTATATGTTCATCAGTTAGTGGACATCAATTAGTGGTTCTTTGCACTTTTTGGTTATTATGAATAATGCTGCTATGAACATTCATGTACAAGTTTTTGTGTGGACATTTCTCTTGGATATATACCTAGGAGTGGATTTCTGGGTCATATGGCAAATCTATGATTTACTCTTTTGAGGAATTGCCAGATCCTTTTCCAAAGCAACTGCACCATTTCACATTCCCACCAGCAGTATATGAGGATTCCAGTTTCTCCACATCCTCATCAACACTTGTTACTATCTTTTTTTGTGGCTTGAGGAAGATTTGCCCTAAGCTAACATCTGTGCCAGTCTTCCTCTACTTTATATGTGGGTCGCTGCCACAGCATGGCTGGCGAGTGGTGTAGGTCCACGCCCAACCCCAGGCTGCCAAAGCAGGGCACACGAACACAACCACTACGCCACCTGGCAGGCCCCTGACTATCTTTTTGATTTTGGGTATCCCAGTGATTGTGAAGTGGTGTCTTCATTGTGGTTTTAATTTGCATTTCCCTGATGACTCATAGTTACTTTTTAACGTAGTCTTAATTCTTTCTCTGCTTTTCATTTTGCTCCTGCTCTCCTTGCTAGCCATTGTTCTTTCAGCTCATACACTTTGTGTCCTAGGGAAGAGAGAGAGAAAGAGAGTAACAGAGAAAAGAGATTCACCCCCTCCAATAAAAAAAAAAATGCCTATGGACCAGAGATTTTACGTGTCCCGTATAAAGGGATGTGAGGAAAGCTTTAGTGCTTTAAAGTGCGTCTGCCCGGGTTTGCCTTGGGAAAGAGCAACAGTGGGGACCAGAGTCAAAGCTACAGAGGAATGCAGCCTCCACCTGGTGAGAGCCCCAGAAGTGAACTTTCAGCTGCAGGTAAAGGCAGTGAGACCCAGATTATCTCCTCGGAGCTTGTCAGATACCTGTGAACCTCCTTAGAATATACTTTGAGGAAAGTGATACCAGAAATTTCTAGAGTCCATTTGGGGAAGGGGTTAATTAGGAGTGTAGTCTCTAGAGCCAGCTGCTTGAGTCTGTGTCCTGACTCTACTGTTTTCTTACTGTGGATCTTTGAGCAAGTTACTCAAGCTCTCAGAGCGTCAGTATCTTCACTCGTGAGACCAGGGCTAATAGTATCCACCTCAGTTGGTTGTTATGTGGATTAAATGAGTTATACATGTACACTGCTTACATCTGTAGCTGGCACGTAGCCGTCAATAAATGTTAACTTTATAAGCCTTGTACACAGTGACACGCAGGAGCCACAAATTGGATCATCAAACGCCCAGGGCTCAGTGAGGCCCTGGCAGCCTTGGGAAAGCTCTTTATTTCCCCTTTCGTGCTTTAGAGGCCAGAGCAGTCCTGCCAATTTCTGTCTATGGTTTCTGTGATTTGAGACAGGGTGTTCTAGCTCCCTCTGCTTGGTGAACATTTTAGGATTCTCGTGTTGCATTTGTGCTTTCTCTTGGCTTAAATTGAAATTTCATCAGGAAGGACCTAAATGATAAACATGGTAGATCTATAAGATATGGAGGTGGTTATGACTGCGTGGTATTGTTGAAGAAATGATACATTTTCTTTTTTTCCTTTTTTTGGTGAGGAAGATTAGCCCTGAGCTAACATCTGTTGCCAGTCCTCCTCTTTTTGCTGAGGAAGATTGGCCCTGGGCTAATATCTGTGCTCATCTTCCTCTACTTGATACATGGGATGCCGCCACAGCATGGCTTGATAAGTGGTGTGTAGGTCCGCTCCCAGGATCTGAACCTGCGAACCCTGGGTCGAGGAAGCGGAGCCCGCAAACTTAACCACTACGCCACCAGGGCCAGGGCGGCCCGCTTTTTTTCCTTTTTTAACGAGTGTCTTTGCTATCTTTTTGTCTGTTGCTAGTATATAGTTAAAGGGAAGGGAAACTAGAGTCCAGCTGTCTAGGAAGAGCTTTTGAGAGACTGGGTGCCTAATAGTGACTTAGAGACTGAGGAAGGGAAGAGATGTTTGCAGTAACTCTCCAAAGAATAATCGCAGCCCTTGGCAAGGAGGAGCCCAGGATGGAGTATCCAGCCCAGGTTGGAGGAGAAAATGTGGGATACTTACTGAGGCTCTTTCCTGTGTAGGTGGGTGCTAAGAGTTTAATTCATGGGTTCATGCTACATTTATGGGCATTGCTTTAATTGCTAACGTCCACCTTTGCTTTAGCACTAGCTGCTGTAATTTTTTTCTTTGCAGGACTCATGTTTTTCTAGAATATTTATGGTCAGTTTTGTTTTACATTTTCCTTTAAGCTCTATCTTTGGTTAGTAATAAAATTGCCCATGTAGCACTTACTCTGCGTCAGACATATTGTAAGCACTCTAAGTGTCTAAGTGTATTAGTTCATTTAATTCTCACAACAATGCTGAGACAGGGACTGTTATTATCCCTATTTCACAGACAAGGAAACTGAGGCCTAGACAGGGGAGGTGACTTGGCCATGCAGGTAGTAAGTGGTAGAGCCGGGCTTGCAAGCCTAGGCAGTCTGTCTCCTGAGTCTGTGCTTGTGACTACTGCCCCATGTACCCTCTCAACTTGAAAAGATACTATAAATACTACATGTGGACAGTGATAACTCGATACAGGAAATAATCTAAAGCTGATTCCTATTTCAGAATACCTTAACACGTCTATAGGCCAAATGCACTGCTGACTTACAGACTGCATTTGTGTCTGGGAGAAATGGGACCTGATGTTTGGGGCTGTGCTCCTCCAGACCTACCTCTGATGAACCATTTGGCTTTGAGTCAGTCACTTTTTCTATCCTGGGCCTCAGTTTTCTCATAAAATGAAAGGTTTGGATTAGTTGATCTCTAAGAGCTGTTTGAACTCCACAGTTTATTCCTTATATACTCAAAAATCAGGATATTTTTACTAAAATTCAGATTTCTGGCTTCTCATCAGAAAATCTGACAAGGGCCTGTGTTCCTGCCCGACAGCAGGTGGCTGGAGCAAAGCAGTGACTGGCTGCTTCGATGGGCAGTGTGCCCATTAGTTGGCCCAGCTTGCCATTGCTTATGGTCTCGCTCTTGGCCTGCTCCACTCAGTTATGCCCCTGCCTCAACCCCAGGGCCTATGTATTTGGAGATTATGGAGTCAAACTAGGGTTAGTGAGGACAAGTTACAGAAAGCAGACTTGGTTTAGTAAAGGAAAAAATTCATAAGGACAGAACTGTTGAGAAATGGAAGAGGTTTCCTTGGGAAGTGAAGCTTTCTCTTGCATTTAGATGGAACCTGAAGCAGAGTGTTGTGGAATTGCTGAACATAGGATTCATGTGCAGGGTTCCAATAGGTGATGTCTGAAGGGCCATCCCAAGCCTGAGAGTCCATGATTCTCTATCATTTAGATACTTAAGAAACATTTCTTAAGAGCCTCAGTTTCCAATTCATTTTTCTCTTAATTAAGATACATACAGAAAAGCTATCATTTATGCTTGGTCTTAATCTCCCAGGCCGAAACAATCTTACCTGCCCCACTGAGTTTGTATTTATTTATTTATTTGGCGCTAAACTGTACGGCTTCACCTGTGTCTCTACTGGCAGACAGATATCCAATAGCCAGGAATTCCAGAACGTTATTAAAAGCCATAATTCACGTCAGTATTGAATAACATTATTGGCAGCATAACTTAATATGGTCTGGGCGTTTCAAGAAACTGTATGGCTTGTTTACTCATTTCAGGTCATAGAAATACATATCTGGGGGACTTCAAAGGAATCCTACCTTCCACCTTCTAATCCTTAGTAAGAATTCCATCCTCCTCTCTGCTGATGCCTCTGTTCTTCAAAATCTCCTGACTTCTCAAAAAGGAAGGAATTTTATGACCAAGAAATCTGGAAATGTTTAGAAAGAACCTGGTGCTTTATAACTCATTCTTCTAGTTTTTTAGAAAGAAGTAATTATGCTTCTGATGCAACATTAATTTGTTTAGAAACCGGTCTCAACTTTTGAAGAGAAGGAGCTTAACCATTATTGCTGAATTTCTGGACGTGAAACTTCGTATATAAAGAATTTAGATGTTGATAGCCCCTGAGAGGCTTCAGTTTATCCCCAGAAGAGATCCTTCATCTTGTATATACTTTAAGGAGGATCTTCACTTATTACTGAGTGGCTGAAGTGATGCTGGAATTCTGTGTATTTGGTAATGTAAATTGAGAGATGCAAATCTGAATTAAAATGAAATTCAGATCCTATTCAGATTATCTCAGCTCTTGAAGATTTTGTTGGTAATATAAAACCCAGAGAAATAAAGCAGCCTTGTGCTGTGTGGTTGTTCCTCTACTAAGCTGCAATTGTGGTGGTTCTGTTAAATGGAAACCTTGTCTATAGGCATAATATAATCTTTTAAACTTTGAGGAATTAATCAATTGGCAGTTTAAGGTAGGATAAGTGTGCTTTATAGATTGAAGTCAGAATATTAATGATTATGGTTAGATTTAGTTCTTATTTTTTTCTGCATAAAAGAGGAACATTGCATATCTTTTACTGCTTCAAAAACATTGTTTATAAATTGATTTCTCTAAGTATCATTAAAAAATTCTTGTCTATTGTGTAACAGTGGTATTTAGAAAATCTTTTTCAGTAGAAATAAGCATCATTTGTCATAAAATTAAAGCTTACGTATTGGATTGTTAAGCTTTTTCATATTCAATGTATGAACTTTTATTTCATAGTAGAGATTTTTAAAAATTTTAAAAGTGTTTTTATATTAAATATAAGGCCTGTTCATGTTCTTGCCAGGCAAAGATATATAATGAGTACATATATTAGGTAAAATCCAGGAAATATAATTGTTTCTTAAGCAATTCAGCCTGATATCTCTCCATTATAAATGGTTTTTTACACGGTCCCTTTAAGCACTATTGAAAAGACAAAGATTTGAGGTTTTTCAGAGGTGTTGTCGGTGTACATATGCATGCCTTTTTTTCCCCTTAAATATTTCTTTTTCCCAGTCCCCACTTTCTACAGAAGATATTCATCTGGCCATTCTGTAGCTGATTACACCTGCATCAGTAATTCCAAATGACCCAAAGAATAGTGGAAGAGAATTTTCCCCTTTATTTATCAAGAAGATTCTTGGAATGTTCTTCCTCCCAGATACTCATAGGACCGGCTGCCTCTCTCTGGTCCCTGCTCTTCTGTGACCTCATCACTAAGGCATTCCCTAGCTGCTCTATTGAAAATAGCAGCATCCCTCCCCCACTTCTCATCCCCAGCACACCCTGCCCTTCCCCCTGCTTCATTTTAGTGTCTCGAACATGTTCATTATCTGTCTCCTCCCACCAGAATGTGAGCACCACGAGAAGCAGGGCTTTTAGACAATTTTTGTTCGTGATCAAGTTCCCAAAGCCTAGAAGAATCCCTAGTGCATGGAAAGTGCTCAGTAAATATTAAGATCTGTTAAATAACCTGGGGAGTGGAAAGACGGACTGTTAATATGTTAGTCTCTAATTTCATAAAAAGATATTCTGTGACACCAAAATAACTTTTCTTAGCTTTTGATTTGGATAAATGAAGTCAGAGATTTTAATTTGAGTCTTCCACTAAAATGTTTAGTCGTTTTGTAGAATGTGCTGTGAAATGGGTACCTGGTTCGTGTCCTTGGTCTAAGGGGGAAAAGACGTACTGGTAACAAGCAGGACACAGACTATCAAAAAAGTTGTAACCAAATATATTTCTGCCTATGTGTTTATTGTCCTGCAGCTTTATATATCTATATATATCTTTTTAGATAAGACATGTGCCTTATAAAAAATTTTGAAAATATGGAACATTTAGAAAGAGAGATGACAATCATCAGTAACTCAACTACTCACTCAACTCTAGTATTTTTTCATCATGTGGATACATATTTTTCTACCAAATTGGGAATATATTACATATGTTGTTGTAGCTTTTGTTTTTTGGCTGAGGAAGATTCGCCCTGAGCTAACATCCATTACCAATCTTCACCTATTTCGTATGTGAGCTGCCATCACGGCATGGCCGCTGATGAGTAGTATAGGTCTGCACCCGGGAACCGAACCTGGGCCACCGAAGCGGAGTGTGCCGAACTTAACCACTAGGCCACGGGGGCTGGCCCTTTTGTAGCTTTTTTAAGTTTAAGGGTATATTTTGAAATTTCCTTGATGTTTCCATGATATTTCTATGCTGTTTCTGCTTTTCCCCTACATAAAAAATGTTGCTGTAACCATCTTACGTACCTAAAAATGGATGCACGTCTATGATGACTTTCATAGGTCAAGTTCCTGAATATGGCACTAGTTAGTCGAAGGCTATTCATGTGTACCTGTAGAGCAAGGTTTTTTAATAGCCGGTTTAGTGACATCTTCAGATAGATGCTCACTCAGTAGTATGGCTCTCCTTTGAAGGAGAAAGAACATCTGTCAGTTATTGGTACTGCTGATGGTGCTGCTGCTGCAGTGTTCTAGCACGGCTTTTCTCTATCACTTTGTTCCAGGCGAGACTAGTTTGGCAGCTGGGGCAAGACAGAAGATAGAGAATCAGAAGAAATGAAGCCGCGGTGATAGAATCATCAGGATTACCACTAGTGAAACCCCCCACTGTTCCCTTACATTCATCTATGTCTTTGGAATGTTAAAAGCAAATTGAACAGGGAGTTAGGAAACGAGTTTCAGTTGTGGTTCTACCTCAAATTGGCTCCACCGTTGGCAAGTCACTTCCCCCCTCTGGGTGTCATTTTCTTTCATTTGAAAATGAGGAGCAGGAGGCTTCTGGAGGGGGACTTGTTTTAGATCAGTGATTCTCCACCCTGGCTGCACATTAGAATCACCTGAGAAGTTTAAAAATTACAGATGCCTAGGTCCTACCTGCAGAGATTCTGATGTAATTGGTCTGGTGGAGGGAGGGGACTCTCCAGATGATCCTAATGTGCAGCCAGGGTTGACAACCATCGCACGGGATGAATCTGAAGTCCTTCTCGGCTTCTTATATCCCATGGTTCTTTATTAATTATTTTAAAAAATAGTGCTTTTTCCTTTGACGATATCAAAATCCTACATGAAAAAAGATTTTTTTAATTTCCTAAGTGTAATGATTAAAACCATGATGGTATGTACAGTTAAGTATTACCTCAAGACATGACTTATTGAATCACTGATAAAAACTGGATTTTGGAGACCAGCAAGAAGACAAACAAATGACAAACATAGCAAGTATAGGAAAGCACACTGACTTCTGTAAAACATAAAGAGTACGATAATGATTAGACATTTTAATTAAGTTGGGTGAAATTTCACTGATATGCTAAATGTTCATTATCTTGATCATAGGCTTCTGGCATAAGAGATAGAGGTTACCGTGGTATTTTTACCAAGTAGGAAGTTCCCCATTTCGCCCATCCTGGTTGTCATTACCCAGTTTGAGAGGCAATATAGAGTGGTGGTGAAAAAGATGATTCTGGTCCACAATTGACCTGGGTCTGGACCCCTGATAGTCACTTGCCTAGGGAGACATAAAGCAACTTAGGGCTGGAGATAGAAATTAGAAGTCACTTGGTTAGTGAGAATGAGTTTCCACCATTCTAGGATGTGAGCACAGTAGAAGAGGAGCCACCAAGAGCTGGAGGTCTTGCTGGGCGGAGAGGGCCTGGGAGCTCAGGTCTTCCCCTGGGAAATGCCTCGTGTTATCCATCAGAGCTGTTGTGAACTCTTACACTATATAATGAAGTAAAGGGGCAACTGATCATTTGATACATGTTAACTGTAATTATTGTCAAAAGAAAGTATTTGGAATATGAGTGCATCTTGCCACCTCTGTGATCACCAGCTGAGTCCCAGCTATCATGATCTCTGCCTGGACTGCTGTTGTCACCTGCAGCTGATGCCCGGCTTCCGTTCCCCACCTAGTCTGCTCCCCATGCAACAGACAGAATGAACTTTTAAAAAGCAAAGGACATCACTTCCCTGCTCAGATCTTTCAGGGGCTTCGTATCTTAGTTGGAACCAAGTCAGAGCTCTTGCTGTGGCCCCCTAGGCCTGACCTGTTTTGGTCCCTGCCTCCTGTCCAACCTCTTTTTCCAACCATGCTTCCCCTCACTCACTCTTTTCCAGCTCCTCTTGCTGGTCCTCAAATACGCCAAACTTGCTGCCACCTACTGGCCTTTGGAACCCTCTTTCCTCCAATTTTTGGATAGAATTATTATTTATTCTCCCAGCAAACCATCTCTTTATGCTTCTGAAATATCTGAGAATGACTTCCAAACAAGAATATTTGGTAGCCATTTACCTATTGTGTGTTCGTTTAACCAACTCATTACTTTTCAAGTTCAACTTGCTCTTATGCCACCGGTACCCTGAGGGAAATATCTTCCGGCAGAGTACAATTTGGTAGCATTATAGAATCATGGGGTTTTATTACCCAAGTGAGCAGGGAGAGTTACCAGTCACCACCCTCAACTTTTGCAGATTTCCTCCAGATATTTACATGGCTCACCCCTTCATGTCATTCCTGACTCGGCTCAGTTGCCCCCTTCATCAGAGGGTAAATAACTTCATCTGCTACTCATTCTCTCTTCTCTTATTCTCCCTTGTTTTTCTTTATAGCATTTATCACTACTTGAAATTGTTGTATTATTTTATTTATTTATTTATTTATTGTGAGGAAGATCAGCCCTGAGCTAACATCCATGCTAATCCTCCTCTTTTTGCTGAGGAAGACCGGCTCTGAGCTAACATCTATTGCCAGTCCTCCTCCTTTTTTTTTTCCCCAAAGCCCCAGTAGATAGTTGTATGTCATAGTTGCACATCCTTCTAGTTGCTGTATGTGGGACGCGGCCTCAGCATGGCCGGAGAAGCGGTGCGTCAGTGCGCCCCCGGGATCCGAACCCGGGCCGCCAGCAGCGGAGCGCACGCACTTAACCGCTAAGCCAGGGGGCCGGCCCGTGCATTCATTTATTTGATTACTGTCTGTTTCCTCTGTGAGAAGATAAGCTCCACAAGGGCAAGGTTCTTGTCTTGTTAACAGCTGCATTCCTAGGGCCTGGCGCATAAAAGGCATCCAGTAAATATCTATTGAGAATATGAATGGATAAATGAGTGGTAGAGTGTGTACGCATCCATAATTCTCAGGTGCATTGCTCACTTAAGGGATGCAGTAATGACTTTATATTACATACGCTTTATTTGCCTTGTGTTGAAGGCAAGATTTAATTTGAGTGATTAAAAACTTCATTCCTGGGGCCGGCCTGGTGGCATAGCGGTTTAAGTCATGCATTCGGCTTCCACAGCCCAGGGTTCGCAGGTTCGGATCCCGGTCGCGGACCAACACACCACTTGTCAAGCCGTGCTGTGGCGGCGTCCCATATAAAGTATGGAAAGGTGGGCATGGATGTCAGCCCAGGGCCAATCTTCCTCAGGATAAAAGAGGAGGATTGGCATTGGATGATAGCTCAGGGCTAATCTTCCTCACTAAAAAAAACCCAAAAAACAAAAACACCAAACTTCATTCCTTATCCTGTGCACAGCAGAGCTATTCTTACTGGGCCTGTGCTAAGGGATTCATCTACTCTCTAACCTGAACTGAATCCTTGATAAGGTACCTCCTTATAGGTCCTTTCCAGCAGCTGAGAATAGTGACTAGGGAAAGGGTGGTGCCCTGAGCCCTTTCTCCTTTGGCTTCCCTTTAGGAATGTTAGGAGGTCTGGAGCTGGAAGCCAGTCATTATCTCCTGAGATCTTCTATTATCCTACCCATGTTTCTGAGGAGACTGGGTGCCTTCAAGCAAGTGCTTCTCTGTTCTGAGGAGCTTTGCCTTGGAGGTCTGCAAGGGGACTTTTTAGATAATGGAATAGAAATGTCCTTTGGAGTCAGCTCTTGTCAAACAGAGAGAAATCTGAAAGTAGCTGGGCATAGTGCTGCCTGGATGTTTTCACTGCGAGTTGGGTATCTGGGAGACTTGATATTTCAAGGGAACCTTACTGTTACTGGAAGGAAATCTTACAGGTTGATGGTAAACCCTACCTGTAGAGTTTGTGTATGAATATGTCTCTCTATGTACACACTGCTTCATTCCAGAAGAATCTGAAGTTAATGGGACAGGAAGAAGGATGTCGGGATTTCTCTCCAAGAATTAGCAAATGACAAATGACCAGTGAGATATGCCAAGTTGTGTCCTTCGGGGCAATGAGAGAGAGCTCAAGTTTCCTTTTAAATCAGAATAAGAAAAGAGGAATTGGTTAAAGCAGTTGTTTGTTGCAGCAATTGAAGTTGGCTCTAGAATGAACTTAATCTCCTATATATTTGCATGCCTTTACTTTTTAGCTCTGAAGAACTATATGCAAAGAGAGTTTGAAGCAATTAAGTGGTATTATCCTTATCAGTTTAATAGTTCATTTCTAAAGAAAATAAATAAACTATATCATTATTTTGTTCTTCCTTCCTTTCATAAATGCATTTATTATATGAAACTGATTGCATTTTATTGAGATTAATTCCTTACCTAGCTGTCTCTCCTGCTAGACTGCGAGCTTCCTGAGTGAAGGTGGCTTATGCACCCAGCCCCTTATGCTGGTAACTAGCACAGGTTTCTTGAATGATGCCCCATCTGTGGTAATAGCTAATTGTTCTGATTGATCATGACCCATCTTGATACCATTTACCTGGTCGGAGTACCTGTAGTTTAGACCAAGTGGTTAAAGGAAATAATCAGCATCTATAAGGCTCACGTTGCAAACACTAAACCTACTCAGGAGAGTAAATGTCCCTCTCACAGGACCATGCTCAGAAAAAGCATGAAGTGATGCTTTATTACAATCCAAGTTCTGTAGATTAGAAAGTCATTAGTCTCTTTCATCCTCTTGACCTTTGTGACTATCTTGAGAAACCATTCACCTAATCAAAACTCGATTCTTTTAAATTAGAAAGTCTTATTCTCTTTGGTAAAATTAAATGACTTGTAATTTGGCTTACTGCTGTCTACAACTAATCAACTTTCTCTTTTCTATTGAGATACTATATTAAGTATATCTTAGCTTATTACTCATAAGAAGACCTTTGTATTTTATTAACTTAGTCATACTGTTAAAAATACATTACATTGTAGGTAAGATGGAAAAAAGCCATTTTCTTTAGTAAAGCTAATTATAATTCATCTTGAACCATTACAGAACCATGAGCCTGCTCTCTATTTTTATATTTAGTCTTTGAAAAGGTGGCACATAATTACTACAGTACAGTTTGTGCACCCCAGAATAAGTGATATTTTGGCATTAAAATGAAATTTATCAGTAGGTGAAGATATTGGAACAGTGCGTGCTGTCAGTGTTGTGTTAAAACAATTGCGGTTCATTGACTCCTGCAGATGTATTCTGCTGTGTTTCCTGTTTGCAGTTCATCACAGTTACACTAGAACAAGTTAAGAACACAGAAAAACAGCTCAAACTTTGGCCCTTAATTGATTGATTTGGTAACTGAAATGGGGCATTGTTTTTCAAAGGAACAGTACCCCTGAAATCAGCCATTACCTCACCTGGCCTGTGTGGTAAGCACCATGTTGCTAAAGAGATGTTTTGTCATGCAGGGAGACTAATTGGGGGGTCACTGTCATTGAGCATTCATTCCACTGTCCTGTGTTTCTGGGTGAGTCTCAGCCCCAAATTTCATCCATCTTTTTCAGAAGAATGGGAATTTCTGCTGAAGCAGACACACCTCCCTTCTGTAGCTAGCAGATACTTTGAATAAGATATTATTTTAACACCACGTAGCAAGTCATCCATAACATAAGTGTACAGTGTTTGCCGTTATTTAACATGCTCCAGGCTGAGAAAAACGTGAGATACGAGGAACCCAGGATCATCCAAAACTTGTTGTGTTCAATTGCCAAAGTCAGAGGGCAGCAGGGTTCAAATGCAAGTGAGTGTGACATAAACCTCTCCACCTGCCAGTGCCTTGTTGTCTAGCAACTCGGTGATGGATAAAGTCAGACTGGGCCTTGGTATTCATGAGCGTAGGGCCATACAGCAGTCCTGACACCAGTTCCCCAGGCACCAGGGCTTGGGGATCTCTGACAAAAGAGCTTCAACTGAGATGACTAGGTGACAGCTGGGGAGCCTGTCAGCTGCCACTATGTGACGGACACATTGGCCGTTCTGAATAGCCACTGGGCTCTGCTTCTCACACACCCTTTCTTCTCTTCCCATGGGAGACTACTGAGGAAAATTCTCTCCTTTTTTGAATAAGCCGAGACATCCTCTCTGCAAAGCACCTCTTGTGGTTCCAGGCTTATATATTAAATTCATCACCTGTTCGTTAGAGGAACTCAGCATATCTTTGCTGGATTGAATAAATATTAGAAGGAAGAGAATTGACACTCATTCTGAACACTTAAGGCTCTAGGCACTACATTAGGTGTCTTTCATCCTTTACTCCTTTCACAGACCCTGTGAGTTGGAAACTTGCCCAAAATCACAGATGGACAAAAGCAAAGCTAATATTTTAATCCAGATCTATATAAATTTCACCTATTGTGAAGCATGTAGGGTTTCTTTGACTTTCTACTAATTTTTATGTTTCAATGTATTTTTTTGCGAGGGAAAAAAATAAACTTCAAAGATGATAAGCTGTCTGGAAACATTGTTTCCCTTAAGAATTAGATAACAATAATTTGCCATTGTTGTTAAATTTATTGTATATTTGCAGCAATGCAATTCTTTTGCACGAGAAATATTTCTTATTAAAATATAAGGTATAAATTACTACGGATTTAATTATTCCACAAGTCAAACCTTGCCCCCTGTGGATATGGTAGTATCTTTGGTATATTATAGTCTTTGTATATTTTGGCTTAAAGAATAGTTATAGTTCTCAGAGTGACTTATTCCCATTAGTTAAAAATGATGATATTCTTAGAGAATTGAGTCAGGCTCTTGTCTATTAATGCTCTTAAAGTAAAAAGGTCTAGGGCCCGTCCTGGTGGCGCAAGCGGTTAAGTGCGTGAGCTCCGCTGCAGCGGCCCGGGGTTCGCCGGTTCGGATCCTGGGCACGCGCTGACACACCACTTGTCAAGCCATACTGTGGCTGCATCCCATATAAAGTGGAGGAAGATGGGCATGGCTGTTAGCCCAGGGCCAGTCTTCCTCAGCAAAAAGAGAAGGATTGGCAGATATTAGCTTAGGGCCGATCTTCCTCACCAAAAAAAAAGTAAAAAGGTCTATGTAAATTTCTACCACTAAATGTTATTTTTACTTTTATAAATAAATTATTCCCTTCACATTTATCCTACTGTGATTTTCCTAAATTTGGAATTACTATTAACATTTGCAAACCAATACCAAATCCTATTTACCTGAAAAATATTTCAAATTCAAAATAAAAGAATGGCACTGTTACTGTCATTATGGGAACTAAAAATATGTGTGTATACATGTGTATATAGTATATAGTTTAGAATTTTAATTGAATTTGAATGATGCCTGATTCACATAATCCCAGAGCAGTTTTGCTTGCTCATTAAGTTGCTACATCCTTGATTTTAAATAAGATTTTCTTTAATTGCGTTTGTGATTCCTCATGCTTGGTAATTCATCTATTTTTAGCGTTCCCTTTTGTTGCTTATTTTAACGTAAATCCTAGTACTTTCGCTTCTAAGATTCTTATCAGTAAGTATTAGTATTCCCTAAAATATTTTCTTGACATATAGACATTGTTTTACCCTGAGAACAAATCTCCCCAAGTGCAAGTAGGCCAAAAAGACCCTCATAATATGAATTTATGTCTGCCTGTATGTCAATGGATTTATAATTTTTTTCTCTCTGTATTATCAAAATTACCCAGATACTACTTACATTATTTTTAAATTAACCGCAAAATAAAAACAGACTCTTGGGCCAGCCCTGTGGCATAATGGTTAAGTGCGCATGCTCCGCTGCTGGCGGCCCGGGTTCGGATCCCCAGTGCACACTGACGCACCACTTGTCAGGCCATGCTGTGGCGGCGTCCCACATAAAATGGAGGAAGATGGGCGCGGATGTTAGCTCAGGGCCAGTCTTCCTCGGCAAAAAGAGGAGGATTGGCATGGATATTAGCTCAGGGCTGATCTTCCTCACAAAAAAATTAAAAAAGTAAACAAACAAAAAAACAGACTCTTACCAAAAGGAAAGATTTTAAAGATTATTAAGTTTAATCATTTTATTTTATTGATAAAAGTATGAATTAATCGTTTTATTTTATTGATAAAAAATATGAATTCATCATGTTATTTTATCAATGAAAAACATGAAGCCCCAAGAGTTTGTTGCCTTACTGGAGACCACACAGCAGGTGACACATATACTTAGGAGAGAAACTCCCTTGGATGTTATCTGTGAAAGATTTAGGGACCACTTCCTCTGGATCAGAATTCTCAACCTTGGCACTATTGGCATTTTCACCCCAATAACTCTTTGTTGTCCTGTACATTGTGGGTTTTGTGAGTGCTGGTTCATTTCTGCTCTGTCCTTGCTTCTAGGGCATGGCCCTCCAGAATTTTTAGCAGGGAACCTCTTCCTTCACAGATCCCGCACAGCAGTTTTTGTCCTCCGGTACTCTGAGACCGTGGAAATGGCTGTTTAGCTTTTTAACTTCTTAACAGCCGCTTTCTGATAGGTTTCAAAGCATCTTGCCCTGCTGATGAGCAGCATAGGAGTCATCTAAGACCTCAAGAGGAAATGCTTGCAGAAACTTCTCACTACTGTGTGGTTCCTTTTTATTCTGGTCCTTGGTCTCTCAAGTACTAGCAACTTTGGTAGGTGTGAACTCCAGTTTTTTCCTCCCCAGCCCAGTAAGACTGCAGCAGGCCCCAAGTGGCTGCTTTCTTTGGTCACTAAGGGTTTGAGACCCAAACTGGCAAATTCTCTGAGGCAAATAAAAAGCAAATGTAGGGCTCACCTCAGTGTATTTTCCTTCTTTCTGGGATCTTACTCCTCATATCCTTGTTGCCTTGATTACTGTTATAATTTTAAATAGCTATTTGTTTTTTCAATCCACCTTTTATTGTTGTTAATGGAGGGTTATTCTGTTCCAATCAGCTCTGTCATAGACAGAAGAAGAAATCAGCCTGTTTATTTTTGCTTATGCAGTTCTGTCCCTAGGATTGCCCTAGGATCTGCCATCTGTTGTCTTGCCCTCGAGGCCATCTTAAATGCTACCTCTTTTCTGAGGAATTTCCTTTTGCTCCCTTCTAGATGTGAACTCCTCATTGTTCTCTGATAGACTTTTTGTCTGTACTTGTTTTAAAGCATTTACAATATTTTGCCATGAATCCTATGTTTGTGTATACCCATCATTAGATTTAAAGTGACTAGAGGGCAGGGTAATTCCTTATTCATCCTTGATTCCTTTGTACCACCTAGTACAAAGAACAGGACCTTACACAGAGAAAGCATACGCTCAGAATATGTTTTATACAACTGAAATGACTGCAGGGTACTAGCTAGAATAGGTAGTAGACCTCTTGGTGAGTTTGGAACTAGAATTTATACTGTTCTTGGTACGATAGGAACAAAGAGAATCATGATAATGGTATTACATTATTTGGAGTAAAATTGGGTTGGGGGTAAATAGCAAAACAGACCTAATCAGTTCCTTTTTTTTCCCTTATTATGTGTTGTGAAATTATGATCATCATTGCCGTTCACTGACCACTGTGTATCTCTCACTGTGCTATGAGTTTTCACATAGATTATCTCACTTAATCATCTCAAAAACCCTCTGGAGTTAGGGTTGTTACTCTGACTACAGATGAGGTTAATGAGTTTAAGCAACATGCCCCGAGTCACACTCTTAGTTTAGTGGCAGAATTGGGACTTGAGCCCCAGTGTCTGAGCTGTGGCTACATTTTATGGGATGGATGCCCTGCCTGCATGCTGCAGTTAACTGTTAAAAAGAAGATAAGTCAAAAGTTCTTTCTGTTGACGTACACATATGTTTATTTAGCTTGTTAACATGAGCCTCAGTGTTTTCAACTTTAAAATGGTGGTAAATATGGCACTTACCAAATTTTGTTGAATCTAAAATGCCACTAATTTTAAGATGTAACAATATTTTGCACACACTGAGAAAAAAATTCACAACTTTGATATGGTATTGATTATAAGAAGCTTCCTGGTTTCAGAGATGTTAAAATGTTAAAAAAAAAAATCTTCATCAGATTGATGAAATATAACATGTCATAAGTTTGTTGTGAAAATTTTTTGAGAATGCATGTAAAGCACTTAGTGTAGAACCTAGCACATGGTAAGCGCTAAATAAATTATTATTAAATATATGACTATAAAATATTGATAATGCACCAGTACATAATCTAAGAACCCCTGCATAGCTGACAGTTGACAGATATAGAATTTATTGAAATAGAATACAGTATTAAACTAGAAAAAAATTTAAGAAAACAAAAGCATGCTGGTACCAACTAGGGTATGTGAGAATTAACACAGTTGGAAGAACTGTGAAGACGTCTGGCCTACCCCAATAGTTGTAGTCAAACGTACTCCCAAGGTCTGAAGCAGGAGCAAGCCAAGAGCACTGCAGAGATGTGAGCTATATTTGGAAAGTGTTTCACACCATTCCTCCCTGAATGTAATGCAGAAGAGGAAACTGCACCAACTTCACTTCCAGAGGAGTGCTTCAGAAATTATCAGAGGGGAGGAAGAACTGGAACAAGCTAATATGATGTGAACCATGCTGATTGTAATAGAAAATGTAATTGACATACTGGGATTTGTCAAAAGACAACCAAAAGATCTGACAGAACAAAATTGGTGAACTCTCTACCTTTGCCTCAAGCCCAGCGTACTGACATTTTAATGATGCAACAAAAGAAAAAAATATATATATCCCATTTCAATGGATGAATTAATAGATGGTTAAAATGATTTGGTCTTTTCTAGTTTTCTTGGACATTCTACTCATATGGAAAACAGGGTAACACACTATACAGATGAAATCCCCTTTTCACGGAGTCCATATGGCATGGGAGTATTGTCAGGAGACGATGTAGCAGACCTCAGGACCACTTGCGTGTATCATCATCACCCGAGCACTGTTATGTACAAAAGGAAACTAACATTTGTCAAGAATTTACTGTGGGTCAGGCATTGTGCTAGCCTGTCACACCATTATTTAGATGGGCTGCATGGTTTAGTGGTTAGAGCCAGACTACAACCAGACTGTGCAGACGCACATCCCAGCTCTGCCTCACAATAGCTTTGCTACTTGGGACAAGGTAGCCAACCTCCCTGCTTCAGTTTCCTTATATGTAAAATGGGAATAATAATAATAGGACCTATTTCATGGAATTCTTGTGGGAATTAAATAGGTTAATATATGTAAAGCATTTGTCCATGTAATAAGTGCTATAAAAGCATTTGCTAATAAAGTGCTAGGATGATTCACACCTATTTTAATTAAAAGCCTATGCCTTTTCTCTATAATACAGTGCTTCTGCATGCTAATAGTTAATATCATAATGCTGTATAGATCACATTAAATTGATGTCACCCTTGATTTCTAGGAACGTTGACTGCTAAGATAGATAGAATAACTATTTTTCATTGCATTTATATTCATCCCCAATTTGAGCATTGGCTCTAGAATCTCTTACTCTTTGATGTATTTCAGGTAAAAGAATAGACATTAAAAGATTGTACTTCTGGACTATACTTAATATATTTGTCTATATTTGACACAGTACTTTCCTCTGCTTGATTTCATTTATTCTCAGAATAGCACTTCATCGATGGAAAATATACTGTTATCTCAGCCTACAGGTGAAGGAATCGAAGCTCACAGAGCTTGAGTCCGATCCAAAGTAGGCCTCAAATTCACATCTTCTCACTCTTAATTCAAAAGTGTTTTTCACTGTTTACATATTTAAACAGCAAGATACTACTATTTTCCTAAAGCGGGTTACCATCTAACAGACAAAAAGGATACAGTTGATGTGTGATATTATTAGTGTGAACAAAGTGCTGTAGGAACACCCAGGAATGATTAAGTGGCCTGGAGATTTGAGGGAGGCTTCATAGAGGAGGTGACATTTGAAAATAAGTGGAGTTGTGAGAAAGGTAGAAGATGGGGGCACTTTCAGCAAAAGAAACCATTTATTTGATTGAGAGAAGGGGAGTGGGCCAGAGTGACAAGTAGATGGGTCATATGGTGAGGTGAGACTGAAAAACAGTTTGAGATGGGAAGGGTGCTAAGAAAGTTGGACCTTTTCTTATAGGTGATAGGAAACCATTAAAGGTTTTTAAGCAAACTGTGTCAGAGCTCTATGTTAGAAAGTAATTGTGCTCATACTGATGAGTGTGTATAGAAGACATTGGTTTTAGAGAATGTTAATTATGAGGCTGATAACAATAGTCTGGAGATGGCAGAAATAATTTCTAGAAATTGGTGTCTGAATATGAGGGTGGACTGAAAAATGACACTTTGGATGGGTGAATGAGACATCATAAAAAAGGAATACAAGAAAAAGAAAAGCTTTGGAAGGAAAATGTGGATTCAGTGTTGGGCGTGTTGCATTTGAGATTGCTGAGATTGGACACGTAAGATGTTGGTGCCACTAATATAGTCCTGATAGTTGAACTATGAGAATGGATGGGTGGGACCAACACCACAGAAGTATAAGGTGAGGATACACGAGGCGGGGGGACGGGGAGACAGCATTTTGTGGATTGGTAGTGCAAAGGAATTTTTTGGTTAGAGGAAAGCCAAAACAACTAAAATTGTGGAAACCTAGGAATGAGAAAATTTCAGTAAAGAGGTGCATAGCAATGCTAGATGCTGCTGCTAAGAGGTGAAGAGGCTGAGGCTATTGGATTTGATGTGTAATGATGCGCTTGGACTAGATGATATCGAAAGTCCCATCCGGTTAGCATGCTAGTCCTTAATTTGAGAGTTTTCTCTAGATTAACCCAAGGGCAAATAATAATATTAGATAAATAGGCCAGTCAGGCAACATCCTTTAATTTACAAAACCATTACCAGAGGCCTATTCCTGTTTATCTATGGGTATGAATTTGGTACTGCCATTGCTAAATCCAGGCATTTAAATCTCCAGAAAGAAATTTAATGGTTGTGTTGTATAGAATATATAGAAATCAGAAGACTCTCTAAATTTAACTTAACCTTCTAAACTATAGGATACCGGGTTGGGATTATAAAAATGAGAGAAAAGCATAGTCGTGATATTAATATTTGGATGCCAAATCTTGATGGGGATAAATAATATCTGGGGACTGCACTTGGAGTATAGAGTTACAGGGGCGTATGTGTGCACACACGTGTATAGGGCATGTGTGTGCGGTGGGGAGAGAGAGAGATCACTGTGATGATGCTGGAAGTGCCCAAGTTTCTATTTAGGCCTTAATAGAATGATTTCAACCTAGACATCCTTTCCAAACTTATAAAGATATAAGCTGATGCTTTAGAATCTTCATTATTTGAATGATCATTGTTTATGCCATTGCAAATACTGGCATTTCAGCAACTGTTACTTCTTTTTTTTTGCAAAAATAGGTTGACAGTTTGGGCTCCTCTTATGTCTGCAACAATTTGGATTTGGCTTTGGGATGTTGAATGAAATCATCAAAATATTAGTGTTATTGTACAGAGTATTTGTTGAAGTCTTCAGAGAGGGGGAAACAATATTTTGCACAAGCTTGAATGTACCATTCTTAATATATGAGGAGATCTAAAGGTAAAATCTAGTCATTGGAACCTTGCAATCTTTTAATTAACTCTTTTCCCTCTTAAAGAGTGGGAACATTTCATAGCTCTTCTGCTGCTGAGTTGCTACTCAGCTCTGACTGCCATAAGCTTCATTAGAGATGATTCAAAACAGATAGAAGACAAAGGTTTCAGCGCTGAGAATGTTGCTGAGTGATGTTGCTCTTGTAAACAGTTGGGAAGATGGCTCTTGTGGTTATGACTGGAACCCAGGTGATAACGATGAGCAGAGACTTTTTTGGGTCCTGACTAGCGACCTCTGACCTGAACTACAGGAGTCTCTGTTCTCTTTGTGCTCCAATGAGTAGCCACCAAACATTCTCCATCAGGTTCAGGGGTGGGCCAATTAGGTGATGTGTACAAACCGAGAAAACTTGACCTTCACTCCTTTCCTCCTCTGCCCCCAAACTGCATCACCTCTTGCTTCTCTTTACACTCCCTGATTAGAACACACTCTCTCCGGGCCGGCCCCGTGGCTTAGAGGTTAAGTGCGTGCGCTCCGCTACTGGTGGCCCAGGGTTTGGATCCCGGGCGCGCACCGACGCGCCCCTTGTCTGGCCATGCTGAGGCGGCGTCCCGCATATAGCAACTAGCAGGATGTGAAATTATAACATACAACTATCTACTGGGGCTTTGGGGAGAAAAGGAGGGGGAAAAAAAAAGGAGGAGGATTGGCAATGAGGTGGGTCCTCCTCAGCAAAAGAGGAGGATTGGCAAGGATGTTAGCCTAGGGCTGATCTTCCTCACAAAAAAAAAAAAAAAAAAAAGAATACACTCTCTCCATTATTTCCCTATTGCAGTGTAACTTTGTTAAGTTATGGGTTTATTCAGAGTTGAAGTAAAACACTACTTTTTTCCCCTGCGATCTTACTGCCTCCTTGTCCTTTAATAAAAACTAAATAGATGTCCCCAGACCTATGTGTTTGGAATTTTGTGTAAATGGAATCATCCTAGTACCTAAGAGAACAGAACTTGACATCTAAAACTTCCACACTGGTGTTTCTGAGATTTCCTATAAATAGATCAACTTAATTATATTCCACCTGTCTCATTAACTTTTATATTGGTTGTTTTTTTAACTGCAACTTAATACATTTAGGAGAGTATACAACACTCTTAAGAATGAAACAAAAGAGGAAATATTACAATTCACTGCAAGTGATACGGGTAACTACTGTTTGGCAAAGCTTTTGTTTTATTACGTAGCCATGTATATGTGTGAAAGGTCACAATGGATTTAAAAGCTTATGTCTTAGGTAATATCCCAGTGATTCACTGTGGTTCTTTCCTCTGCTCTATAAAAATGCCCACAATGTCAAGCATTATGACCCTGTGTAATCTCGCCTGGACCCAGTACTTAGGGAGCAGGCTGATACCCGTGGCTGCCAAGATGTTTGCTAATAGAAGCTTGCACAGAAGGGCTTCTGGGTAAAGGAGAGTCTTCACAACTCAGATGCTAGTTTTTCCTGAATCAAAGCCAGGAAGAGCTCTAACACTCTCCCTGGATTGTGCAGAGGCGTTTGTAGTTTTTATCGGAGGCAGAGGGCCGTGTGTTCATGTTGGAGAAGAGTCTCCAGCCATTTTATCTCTTGTGAACTAGCAAATGGGATCCAGAATCTGGAGCAGTGTGAGTACAGTTGGTGGAGCCTGCACAGTCAAAGAGAAAGGCCCTGTACTTTAACCTTCTAACCCTAGAGGACGATGAGATGAAGATTATGCAATTAGGATCTTCATTTTGAAAAGATCTGAGAAATGGAAGTGCATGAGTATACGGCAGAGAATCGGGGCAAGAAGGAAAAGCTTGTGGACTGGAAAGTACGACCACCCTGGTCTCTCCAGCCTGTTTCAGTAATACCTAGTGAGGAAGCACTGTACTCTACCAGAACCACACTTGATTATCTACAGTTTTTATTTTACTTATTCAGTTATTTATTTTGCTTAAGACAACTGCTTAGTAAATGGTGTACAGTTCATTCCGTGGCATGAGATAAATTTTCTCAACCATGGCTTTATAAATTCAGAGGTTAAAAGGCTCTTCCTCATGAATTATCAGCAGGCCTCTGAGCCATGCAAGTTCTCCTGTCGTTCAATCACTGTGTTGATGTCCAGCTGAGCCGGGAAAGCAGGACCACTATAGAGTGGTTTCTGGATGGAGTTATTCTTGTTTGTAAACACTACCTCTTAACGTAGGAATTTCCTAACTATGGGGTGAATGTGACATTAACTGCTTCTCTTTTAGAATGAAAACAGCAAACCTCCAACTGCTCCCTGGTGTTGTCAGGGAAGGTAGAAGGTGGCTAAATGGCTGAGTACTTGTGCTGAAAGGCTAAAATGTTCATGGCCTTTGGGAAAGGAAAGGATCAGGGAGCGGTTATCTAATATATGGGTTATTGCTTTTCCTTCTTGTTTATTACATTCTGTGTTTTCTGTCCAATCTAATTTTTTTGGAAGGGTGAACTAAGCAGTGAAATCCTAATCAATATATTTTTCTGCTTGTTAACAGTATTGATATAGTGTTGGTAGAGAAATGGTTTGAAGAAAAGACTAAAATGTGGTTTTCTTTATACACCTTCTGTGGATATACTTGAAAGCTTATCATAAATAATCTAGTTCCCTAGCAGGCATCCTTGTGCAGTACCCTCAATCAGATGACTCCTAGGTTAGGTATTGTTGAGGCTGGTAAGTGTCAGAAAGGGAAAAGGTGCAGTCAAGTCATGTCCCTTTGTTGACTTTGCCTTGTATTGGGTTAGTTTGCAATGTAAAGGGCTGAACATCCCTGATGCCATTACTTATTTAATAGTAGACATACAGTATTTGTCATTGTCACTTTGGACATGATGGAAGGAAAAATTACTCCTTTCCATGGATTGGATGGAATCCAGTGAAAGGATTCTGGAATCCATTCCAGAATTTCATCTCCAGCTGGAGATGAAAATCTCTCACCCTGTTCTTCCAAGAGACGATTACTTACATATTTAATTCTTTATGGAAATTACTGCTTTCCTTAGAAATGATTTCAAAAGAACTTGAAGATGTTCATAAATATATAAAGACTAGAACATAATTAGCACGCTATGGAGTTATGCAAATATTATTTGGGAAAGAAGTAAAATCCAGATATCAGTTGGGGACTCCTAGTCCCCTGAGGTCTCCATTACTTTGATTTGAATCTTCATTCTATGCTCTCTAAAAGTTTAAATCCTTCTTTGAGTCTTCTTGAGCTTTCCAGGGAGCATATATTTTCGTGGTTATCATGAGACCTTTGCTGTCATTTCTGTTACACACCACGTTGATCCAAACCTAATCGTCTTTCAGACACACACACACGTGCACATGTGCACAAATATACACACACACTCTCTGTCCCCCCCACCCAAAACAAAGACCCTACTAAAACACACACACAATCACAATCTTGTTTTAGTATACAGGATTTTATTGAAAATCTGAAGGGTCGCATCACAAATGGTATAGTTCAGTACTGCATTTTCAATATTCTTGTTCTTGAATTTTTTTTTTAAACTCAATGATGTGGGTGAGTGCTACTCCCGCTCTTTGCCATCAGGTCAAATCACTCTCTGGTGTAATCCTGTGTTTAAACTGACATCTCTGGTCCCTGATTTTTCCATCTGCTCTCCTGAAATAGATATTGCTTCAGAAGTCAAAATAATCATACTAGCCCTTCCACTTTCTTGTGGGGTTTCTCAACAGACTTCTCAGGAGCCCCATTCTCTTCATTTTTGTTGTAAGACAAAGTTGGAGTAAAGTTTCTATGGGGCTGTGCAAGAATTTGACCACCACTCACCAGAAGTTTCTCTTGGTCCTTCTCCCGAGCAGAGTCCAATCTTAAATTTTCCCCTAGCTCCTTTCTCCTCCCTCTCTTCTTTCTTCTACATCTGCCAGCTCCTAAACAATATATTTCTCTCCTAGTTTGTTGAAGAGCAATTTCACCCTCTTCCTTGAAGCTTTAGAACCAGCGGATGCTGTGCACTTGAGTTCTTTCATCTCCTGCCCCAATCAAAGATATTCCCTGTTTTAAGAATAATTCTAGTGCCAGCTCTTTGGAAAGTAATATTTTTTTCACCCTTTTATACCAGCAATAATGAGAAGTGTGATCATCATACAAAATTATATTAAAACTATAAATATAAATAATAAATCTTAGGATTAATTTTCAGTATAATTTTATGAGGGGCAAAAATGAAGTATGGAGACAGAAAAAGGGGAAGAATCCCAAAAAGGCTACGTTTCAGAAGAAAAAAACTTCTACTAGAGTTAGGTAATTACGGAACAGATTTTTTTAAGGAAGTGCTGAAAGAACTCCATCCTTGTGATCGTTCAAAACAGCTGGAAAAATATTCGACACGCTTTAGCGCCAATGTGTGTTGGCTGAGGTGAGTGGGTCAGAAGTCTAAAAACGTTTTGAGGTTTCTAACCTTGATTTTCAAGTCAACCCAGTCCTTGTGAAATGAGGAAGGAAAACACAGATCAGACTGCTCTCTGTTGATATAAGAGGCAGTATAGCAAAATGTTTAAGAAGAGCACCTTTGGAGAAAGACACACTTGAATTTATTATTGTGATTGTTCTTATTATTGGGGCAGCAAGCGAGGAGAGTGGAGTTAGGGATGGATCACAGAACCAGAATGTGGGCGTTGGAAAAGACACTAGAGATCCAGTATTCCAACCGCTCCTATCCTAAAGGTGAGCAAACTGAGACCCAGAAAGGTAAAATCATTTCTCCAAGGTCGCATCTCCAGTTAGAGGCAAAGCTAAGGTTAGGACCCGTGGCTCCTGACTCCTGGTACCTGGCAGCGCCCACCATGCCAGCAGGCAGGCTACACTTTGGACATTGCAGAGGCCTGGCTGTACTTGTGTGCCAGAACTGGCCCAGGGATGTCTGACCTGCCGTAGCATTAGGAGGCCTGTGCACTGATAAATCCAGAGGCTGAAAGCTGGAGAGTTCTGAGGAATGGCCGTGGTCAGAAGCTATTTCTTCTTGGACAGGCTTTGTGCTGCCTCTGCTGATCACATTACCACTGAGCAGCTGTGAAGTAACCCAACACGAATGCTGGTCTAGAAAGACCCAGAATGTCAATCTTCGGGGAAAAATGTGATCAAAGACAGGAAACTGACTGCAGGTTTCTAGTGTCTTATAATTTTGAATATATGCTGATGCTAATTGGAGTTATTTCTAGCTGTGTGACATTTATATGTATGTGATTTTCTCCTGTCTGCGAGGGAGTTTCGTGAGAGAGGTTTCTGAAGGAGATGGGTAAGTTTGATCAAATGTGAAACTGATTGGCATCTCTCACTAGTTGAATGGGTCTCTGAACTGCCAAAAACACCATTAACAGAGGTAAAATGATGAATAAACTGAGAAAAATGTTTGCACGGCATATCAGGCAAAGGTTTAATATTTTTAATTTATAAAGAGCTACCACAAAAACCAGTGAGAAATAATAAACATCTTAATAGAAAAATGTGCAAAAAAATAAAAATAGGCAGTTTACAAAAGGGACTATAAATGGTCAAGAAAATGGGGGGAAAAGCCCATTCTCATTAGTAATCAAAGATATACAAGTTAAAATGTGTCACTTTTATATAAAATTGGCAAAGATTAGTGAAAAAGAACAATACCTAATATTGGGTAGAACTCAGGACACTGAATTCCTTTTCAAGGAATTTAAGTTGCCATCAGTGTTAAGGCCTGACATTATTTCATGTATTATTAAGAAAGAAAAAGTGTCATCAAGTAAACTATGATACAATGCTATCTAGTTTAGAATTTTGTTTTATAATTATTGTAAGGTGTTCTTTATACTTATTTAGATATAGATTTTAACCATAAGTCACTCCTATGCATATGTAAAGAGAAAATGTAATCAAAATAAATTGGTTTAGCTGATTATTTTCTAAAACTTTTTCACAATGACTGCAATGCTTCTGAATCCCTTTTCAACCTAGAGTGTCAACATCCATGTTTTCTTGCACTGTGTTATCTGTGCCACTGAGAGGTTTGAGGATGCAGCATTTCATAAAAGAGCTCTGTATTCCTCTGGGATTTTTTTCCAAGCCACTGAAACCTATTCTGCAAGATTCACTGCTGGCACTTTCTCATCAAAATGTTTTCAGATGATAGTCAGCACCCATATCCCTTCCTGAAATAGTCTTGATGTGGTTTTCTGGCTGAGGTGTTGGAGCGTGGCACAGGCAGTGTTAACCACGTCCTAACAGCCACCTGGCTGACAGCGATTATAAGACGCCATAGATTATAAGGAGCATTCTGATTTCAAACATATTAAAAGGTGAAAACAATGAATCACTGAAATGTGGAATTTGCTATCGTAGAAACATACATTATTGCAGCCTTCACATTTGACAATGTGTGCACTGAAAAATCCTTTGTAACGTCTATACTTTTTTTTTTTTTGGTGAGAAAGTTTGGGTCTGAGCTAACATCTGTTGCCAATCTTACTCTTTTTGCTTGAGGAAGATTGTCCCTGAGCTAACGTCTGTGCCCATCTTCCTCTAGTTTGCATGTGGGATGCCTCCACAGAATGGCTTGATGAGTAGTATAGGTCCATGCCCGGGATCAGAACCCACATACCCCGGGCCGCTGAAGCAGAGCATGCTGAACTTAACCACTATGCCACTGGGCCAGCCCCTAACGTGTATACTTTTAACCCAGAAAATAAGCCTCTAGGGATTTACCCTTATGTAGTTCTTGTGAATGGACAATTTTATAAAGATGTTTGTTGTTTTTAAAAGTAAAAACTTTAAAATAGCCCAGATGTCCATAGATGGAGAATTGGTTAAGCAAAGTGGGATGCATTCTTTCAGCAGGCAGCCATTATGCGAAACCATTGTTCCAGAATGTTGTGAACTTCAGTGAGAACTGCATGTGCGGACAAGAGAAGAGGTGTATGGTGTCATAAGAGTAAAGATCAAGTTATAAGACAACGTGTATAGTAAATTACTGGTAACTTATTTGTCTTTGTTTTGATTTTTTTCTTTTTTTTTGTGAGGAAGATCAGCCCTGAGCTAACATCTGCCAATCCTCTTCTTTTTTTGCTGAGGAAGACTCGCCCTGAGCTAACATCCATGCCCATCTTCCTCCACTTTATGGAGGGACGCCGCCACAGCATGGCCTGACAAGCGGTGCGTCGTGCGCGCCCGGATCCAAATCAGGGAACCCCAGGCCCCCACAGCAAAGTGCACGCACTCAACCGCTTGCGGCCCCGGGCCGGCCCCTTTGTTTTGAATTTTTATATTACACTTATCGTGAGAACGAGAGAACAATGCTATTTTCTTTTTAATGTGTGCAAGCCATCAGTGGAAAGGGTTTCAGGTTTATTGGCATCACATTTAGACTAGGTTCCCACAGATTATGCAGTATCTGTTATACTGAGTAAAAGAACAGAGGAAAGAGCACCCAGGAGCACAGGAAGAGGCCATGTGGAGCAGCTCGGGGACTAGAATGTTACATGTTTATTTGCTTAAGTATTTTTGAGTACCTAATATATCCAAAGCACTGTTGGTGTGAGTTAAAGATTGTTTCACATTTTAACACAACGCTTAGAGTTAGAGAAAGTAAGGGAGGTGCATAAACAAAATGCTGTGGGAGTTCTGAGGAGGGAGAAATTCATTCAAGCTTGGGCCTCAGTGGAGACACTGCAGGGGGTGGCATCTGAGTTAGAACAAGACTGGGAAAGTGTTGAGAGTGTGCTCAACTGTATGAATAGTAAGAGAAATCCTCTTATACAAGCCATATGCTTTTTTAAACTGTTATTCTTTTTAAAAGTGAACTTCTTATTAAAGTATAGTAGGCATATATAAAAGTGCCCATATCATAAATATACTACCTGATGGATTTTCGTAAAGTGGTCACACCCAGATTAAGAAACAAAACACTAACCCCAGTAGCTCCCCTCATGCTCCCTTCCCGTCACTAATCCTCTCGAGGGTAACCACTATCCCTACTTCAAATTCCATAGATTAGTTTTGCCTGTTTTCAACTTTATATAAACAGAATCATACAGAATGTACTCTTTTGTCTCTAGCATGTTTCACTCAACATTGTGTTTGTGAGTTTTATCCATGTTGTTTCTGGTAGATATAATTCCAAACTATATTTTGGTGTAGACTTAACCCCCTAAAGGCATGAAACTGTATTAATCACATTGGTAATCTCAGTATCTACTATGATATTGGCTCAGAGTTGGCACTAAATAAAAGTTTGTGTAATATATGGATGGATGGCTGAAAGAAGTTAATTTTCTGAGCTGCGAAGCAAGCAAATAGACTCAACAGCTCTCAGTACCTAGGGTGTTCTTGGCCCTGAACTAGGCTCTGGAGATGCTAAGATGCACACACAAGGTCCCTTGTTCTATGGGACTTACATTCTATTTGGGGAGAAGTGAAAGATTCCCAAACAACATGGTTTGGAGATTATGGTCTGCTTTGGTAAATAATGTTTTTATATTCAGGCTGCTGCCTCTGATAAAACCACATGAAGAGAGTGTAATTGAATCACATTTTCCAGTTGCTGAGGACAAGGCTGCATTTAAAGGAAGCCCAAAAGATTTTTAGACCTGGAAAGAGCATAAGAGAGCATTGAGTCCCACATAAAGATCTTCTCACTCTGGTTATTGGCCATTGTTAATCAAACAAAGGAATTTTGAAGTCATTTAGGGATAAAAAAAACACAACACTGATTCTTGAAGTTTCTTGGAATTTCAGCGAAGTATTCAGAGTACTTTCTCCACTTGGCTAATCAAGACTTCAAGATCTGTTGTCTGTGTAAAGAAATATGCAGCCTTATAAATCACCGTGTTACTTTGCCCAGAATAAAAATAAAAGGATTATTTGATCACAGTAAATTTAAATGCCATCTTTTCTGAAGTGAACACATATGGTAAAGAAAACTTTAAAGTATCTTTAAATATGGTATCTTTATTTTTACATTTATGACATGGCTTTTTGCAGCTTAGAAAAATGAAAGCTGTACAAACCTCATGTTCATCCTTTCAAGCAGAAAAGAATCTTCTTAAAATGAGTATAATTCATTGTTTTAGAAGCTAAAAATTATCTTTAGTGTTAAAAAAAACAACCAAGTATGAATGCAAATTACTTCTTGTGTTTACCAAGAAAACCACAAACAAACCTAGAAATAGAAGCACATTGATCAAGAAGTAAAGGTGGCCATTACCCCTCTCCTGCACCCTCTCCCACCACAGAGGGAACTACTGTTAACTGCTATACGCATATCTGCTCAAAACTTTTATTTTAGTTACAAAATATATCATATATGCATAACAGTGCGTGTAACATATATAAAATTAAAGAATAATGGTAAATAACTGCAAATAAAACATATTCCCATCACTCAGTATACTAAATTAACTCAGTATATGAGATTAACTAGTATAACTAGATTAGTGATAAACAGCACTTTAGAAGCCCCTGGGAGCCCCTCCCGGATTGCATGCCTCTCTCCTGCCCAGAGGCAGCCACTATCCTGAAGTTCTTGAATCATTCCCTTGCTTTGTTGTTTCATCCTTACATATCCTAAGAACAAATACATACATACACACTTTTGTTTTACACACCATATAAAAATGTGTGTATGTATCTATCAATATATATAAACTTTACATACAAGTTTTATACAACTTTATAAAACAGGTTAATTTTACATAAATGGAATCGTTTTGTATCTGATTTTTCCCTTAGAATTCTGTTTTGGAGATTCGTCCATTTTAAAGCATGTAGGATGTTCCATTGTTATCAATTTTATCAGTTCTTTTGTTGACAGACATTTGGGTTGTTTTTGTTTTGTTTTCTTTTCTTTTTGTTAAGGCTTTTGTTCCCTATGAGAGAAGGGTCTGGATGAGGAGTGGATTTCGTCTCTTTCTGGGAGGGGCAACTCATCCCTTCCTCCATGTCTGTATTGAGGAGGGGGCCCACTCTGGCCTCCTTCCCTGCACCTGGCCTTCCTGGAGAGAACTCAGTGGAGGCTTGTGGACAAGAACTTACTACTGAGTGCAAACTCTCTGTGTTTGGGGGCCCCCAGCTCTTCCACACTGACCCATGAGCCCACACTTGACAGCACTCTTTCCAGCTTTCTAAATCATATGTAGAAACCCATTTTCTAGTATTTTAATTCTATGTACTTTTTACTGCATAGTTATATGCAGTGAAGATGTATCTGCTGTTTTTCTGGATTTTCACAGATGTTTATCAATGCTTGCTCATTATTTTCTTCTTGCATCTCAGACTTTTTGCTGTCATTTTGCATCTTCCTAAAGTGCATCCTTTTAAAGTTTTCTTACTGAGAGTCTGCGGGCAATGTCTTTATTTCCCTTTGACAGATAACTTTGTTGTCTCTTCCAGGGGCTGGCAAACTGTGGCCAAATCTGGTATGAGGCCTGTTTTTGTACAGCCCCATGCTAGGCATGGTTTTTACATTTTTTAAATGTTGATTAAAAACAACAACAGCAAAAAAGAAGAATATGTGACAGAGGCTGGCCTGTAAAACCTAAAATATTTACTATTTGGTCCTTTACAGGAAGTTTGCTAACCTCTGGTCATGTTCTATATTGACAATTATTTTCTCTTAACATTTTAGAGATAATATTCCATTGTCTTTTAGCTGTCATTGTTGCTATTGAGAAATCAGCTCATAGTCACTACTTGGTAGTATTATGTCTTTTCTCTCTGGCTGCTTTCAATATCTTCTCTATGTATTGGGTGTTCTTCAGTTTCACTGTGAGGTGTATGGGCGTGGATCTCATTATCTAGGAAATCCTTAGTTATCAACTTAAGAATATTGCCTCTCCACACATCTCTGTATATGCTTCTGATCATCCATATGCATGATGCTCCATGCTCCATAATGAATGTTGAGTACTTTTGTTTTATCTTGCATGTCTCTGAACCTCTTTTTACATTTCTCCTCTCTGCCTTCTGTGTGATGTTTCAGCCCTGTCTCCTAGTTCCCTAAATGTCTCTTTAGCTATGTCTGTAATTGTCTAGTGAACCTGAGTATGGACCTTCAATTATATTTTTCATTTCTGCAAGTTTGCTTTTTTTTTTTTTAAAACAGTTTTATTTATTTATTTATTTTTTTGTGAGGAAGATCAGCCCTGAGCTAACATCCATGCTAATCCTCGTCTTTTTGCTGAGGAAGACCGGCTCTGAGCTAACATGTATTGCCAATCCTCCTCCTGTTTTTTTTCCCCCCAAAGCCCCAGTAGATAGTTGTATGTCATAGCTGCACATCCTTCTAGTTGCTGTATGTGGGATGCGGCCTCAGCGTGGCCGGAGAAGCGGTGCGTCGGTGCGTGCCTGGGATCCGAACCTGGGCCGCCAGTAGCAGAGCATGTGCACTTAACCGCTAAGCCCCGGGGCCGGCCCGCAAGTTTGCTTTTTGTTTTTGTTCCAATCTGTGTAGTCAATTTTTATAGTCTCTTAATCTTTCATATTTTCAATCTCTTCTTTCACTCTCTTAAAAATAATAAACCCATTAATTTTATATTCTGTTAATATCTGCAAGCTTTGCGTGTCTGCTTCTGTACTTTGTTGTTTCCAAGTCTTACTCATGGAGGCTTATGTTTTCATGTGTTTAGTGAATTTGACTGTGACTTTATGTTTCTCAGAGCTTCATTCATGAGAATTTCTTGAGATGTGTGTTTATAGAGTTCTCCTTCTGGGAGACTGTGGATTTGCTTCTGCAGAAAGCCTTGGTGCACTAACTCAGGCGACTTGAAAATAATTTGGAGGGTAAGGTATTATGGGTCACCCAAGAGAGTAAATTCAGGTTCTACCTGTGTAAATGTGTGTTTGGGGTGAGAAATACCCAGGGGAGATTTTTTTTTCTTTCTCTATCACACTCAGATCCAAGGCCCAAACAGAAGACTCTCCTGCAGGGCAGGGTTTGTTATTTTTTTCATAGTTCATCCATTTCAGGACTGCCCTTCAGGGATTCCAGCTTTACACAAGAATCTCCCTTTGTGTCCTCCCATCCTGCTGGGCCCAGGCTTGGTCTTCTTTCTTGTCGCAGATGTGGTTCATAGCTCTGGCTCAAGGCTGCCTGGAGTAGTAGATGCCCTCAGGACAATGGCCCTTCAGTGCTAGTTACCTGTGTAGAATTATGCCTTCTTGTTGTTTCTGGCCTGACATTTTCTCCAACTCATTTCTTTTACAAGAGATGTTTTTTAATATTTCATCCAATGTTTTTAGGTGTTTTGTACTGGAATTAGTTTATCTATGGATAAACAGAGGAATGGATAAACTAGACCTTTTTCTATTTATCTATGTACAATATGTATGCCTCTACTCTTCTCAAAAAGAAAAAAAGTTATTTGGCCCTTTAAAGATACAATATGGCATAATGGGAAGAAGAGGGAATTTGAAATTAGAAGACCCTGTATTGCCATTTACTCAATTTATACCCTCCAGGGCCCAATTTTCTGGTCTGTAAAATGGAAATATAATCTCTGTTTGACCTGCCTCATGATGTATTAAAAGAAGAAGAACAAGATAATGTATCTCTTCGAATGTGATCATAAATCGAGTACTCTGTAAATGTATGGCATTATTTTTAATAAATGATGCTAAGAATAAACATTTCAGATACCTGATATCAAGGGTTTAAAGAAAAAAGTGATGAATACAAATTTCCTTAAGATGTCACATTTGTTTCCCTTTTCCTTAATGCCAACCAAAATAGAATATTAGATCTGCGAGCTTTTACGATCTCACTAGCCTGGACTTAAGTCAGTATACTCACTAAGATTGCAGTCAGGTCTGCTGGCCTTGAATTTGAATACTGTGTGTGTATGAGTTTGTGTGTTGGCACAAATCAGGGGAACCTTTGGTGGTGATTACCTTCTGGCATATCTGAATTCTTACCTCGTTCTTGTCATTCCTTTGTGTGTTGGTAGCTTGTTCCATAAGAATTAGTGGGTCTGTCTTAAAGGACAACTAAGAAATTGAATGTATTTGCTGCTGTGTAAGAGCATCACAGACATCTCGGAGTTGGAAGGGACCTGAGGGTCATCTAGTTTATCTGGTTCCTATACCCACCCTAGGTCAATACTTCAACTCCTTCCTGCTGTATCTGCCCAGTGGCTGTCTAATTGAGGTTTAATTTCCTCCAGTGAAAGGAAACTATTATATTGTATTTGGAAACAGCAAAGTCTACTTAACTTTTTTTTTTTTGAGGAAGATTGGCCCTGAACTGACATCTGTTATCAATCTTCCTCCTTTTTTCCTTTTTTCTCCCCAAAGCCCCAGTAGATAGTTATATGTATTGTTGTACGTCCGTCTAATTCCTCTGTGAGGGACGCCGCCTCAGCATGGCTTGATGAGTGGTGCATAGGTCTGCATCCAGGATCCGAATTGGTGAACCCTGGGCCGCTGAAGCGGAGTGCGTGAACTTAACTGCTATGCCACTGGGCCGGCCCCTACTTAACTTTTGATTGCTTCTTTTACTGTATCCAAATATGTCTCCCTTTAATTTCCACTGTTTCTTTCCAATCCTGCCCTTGAACCTCATAAATAAGACTGGCTAAGCCACCCTGACATATTCAGACATTTGAAGACTAATATCTTGCCGTTTGATCTTTTTTCTAATCTGAGGGAAAGTCTCAAGTTCCTACAGTTCCTCATAAAATATATTTTCAAGTTTTCTCAATTCCTGTTTTGCTTAAAACGTGTCACGCATGAGTTTAGCTCTTTGAACACATTAGCTCATTTAAGCCTCGCATCCATCCTGATGGGGTAGGTATTATGATTATCCCCCATTTTATGGATAAGAAAAGTGGACCCCCGCAGAGGCCAGGGAAGTTGCCTGAGGCCACATTCCTAGTAAGGAGTAGAGCTGGGATTCTAACCCTGGCCTCACTGGCTCCAGAAGCCAGACCTCCATTACCCTCACTGATTTACCGCTATTCCTTCTTGCTGGTTCTGCTTAAGGTTAGTGCCCTCAAAACTACACTGTTTCAGGTGTGGACTCACCAAAGTTGGATAGAGCGGGGTCATCCTCTCCTGTCATCTGAAAAGTTTCCTGAAAACAGACAACCAACAGGCCTCCCATGAGGGTCTGGCTCTTTTTGGCATCTGTAGTTTCATTTAAAAATTTTAAATTAATAACTGATGTTTAGAAAAAATGGAGATGTCACATAGAAATCCAGATTGCCAGCTTCTCTGGGAAAAAAAATCAGAAAATCTGGTAACCCTGGGCCCTCATTCCTAAAAAGAAACCATTGGCAGAAGCTGAGTAGCCGGTCTGTCTAAAGACAAGGCATGTGTTCACCAGTTCATTGTCTCTTCCTGACCTGACTCTTCACTGTATAGACCCTGTAGCCATCTGAGGTCCTGAACCCAGTGTCTAGGTATTATGTTTTTATGTATGTAACTTAAGGATACATTGGCTCTTTGGGCTGCTATGTCACTATTGTCTTGTATTGAGGTCATAAGCCTCTAAAATTGCTTTCTATGCGTGCCACTAAAACATGCTTCCCTAGCTATCCTTGTATGATTGGTTTTGTACATCAATAAATGTAGAAGTAATTTTTTTCCACTTATCCCATTAAATTTTATTTGGTTAGATCAGCCCATTTTTTCTGCTAGCTAAAATTTGATGCCTTTTTATATCCCGATGCAGTTATCCATCATATTAGCTATTAGTCTTTTAATATTAGGTGTGGCTGCAAATAGAAAATAGAGAATCCAAAATAACATGGGCTTTAAACTAGGTAGAAGCTTCCCTCTCATGGAATTGAAGTGTAGATTTGTAATATCCAGGGTTATTCCAGCATCTTCATGAACTTCAGGAATCCAGACTTCTCTTAAATATTGTAGCTTCATCATCTTCAACACATATTCTAGGGCTGCTTAGTCTGCCCTCTGGGACCACTCAGAAGTCACATGTTAACACTGTCACTTACACTTGACTTAGGTCAGCATCAAGCTTCAAAGGAGGCTGGAATATGCTGACTTTATTCACAGTGGCCATGTGCCCAGCTCAAGATCGAAGTCTGTTGAAGGAAGATGTTGGGGACAACTAGTGGCATTGTCTCTTATCTTTTTGTCTTCTATAAATTTGATTACAATGGCATCTGTGTACCTACCTAAGTTACTGATTAAAAACATTAAGACAGGGCAGAGAACAGAGCTCCATGACAAGATGCCGTAGGCTCACCTTTAGGTGTCCTGAGTAAAACGCCATGTAGTAAGTCTCAAGATTAGAGAAAAACAGACTATATCTATTGCTGGTTCTTCTCATAGTGTGGGGGGCACTCTCAGTGGTCTTCTGTACCTTCATACATGATTACAAGATGCCCCCTCATCATGCATTTGAGGGGACATCTACCCAATAGGCCTTGTGCTGGTAGGTCAGAAATGCAGGGAGTTAGAAAATTAGAAGGTTCTTCCTACTCTTAAGTCCCCAGAACACTTTTCCCCGATCACTTTTGTTTTCTTACCATAAACCATAAGTTTTCTTTTCCTTTTAGAACTGTTTCTACCTATTTTCTTTCTTATATTTCCCCCTGCCCTGTTGGCTGGGAATCCAGGATCCCTCTTCGATGGCTTCTCAACAACAAGGCACCCAGGCCCTTAACTAAGGTTAAAGAATCCCACAGCCATGTCCTTCGTCTGTGGTTTTTCCCTCTTTTGGATGCAGTGGTAGCTGTAATCCTCCTAGGACCAAGATAGAGCTCAGCCAATCTCCTGGTTGCAGAGCTCCCCTCCCCGTCCAGTACTTCAGATTTATTCTGCCTTGAGGGTTCCAGGCTCCAAACCAGGCAGCAAAATAAGTAGCAACTAGTTTTTCTTCCTTTGTGTCTCTGAGAGCCTCCAGGCTTCAGAACACCCCAATGGACGTTGCCTTCCTAGAGAAGAGTCTTCAAAGAGGCTGGATCAGCAAGAGAATTCAGCCAAGTGCTTCACAGAGACTTTGTTACAATCATGTAAAATATTAGAAACTGAGAACTGGTTTTCTCCCTTTTATCTCAGAATTATGGAACATGTTGTTGAAAGAGTTTTTTCCCTGGAAGGTGAAAAAATTGATTCTGGACATACAAGCACGTTTTACTGGTGACCAGCGTTAAAGCCTAGTGAGAATGTTGTACTGGTGACCAGTGTTAAAGCCTAGTAAGACTGTGTATATTCATATTCTCTCTCCCTTTTTCTCTCTCCCTTTCTCCCCTGCCCTCTTTCTTCCCTTCCCTCTCTCCCTCCTCCTTCCCCTTCCCCTCCACCCGTGTGTGTGTGTGTGTGTGTGTGTGTGTGTGTGTGTGTGTGTGTGTGTAAAAGAATAGCAAAGTGTTTCTGCACCTTATATTTCTGAGGTGATATTACAGCAATTCTTGTTTCCTTCAGAGCTGTCAGAATTCACAGGACACCAACATAAAAAAAAAAAAGATGTAGTTGAGTTTCCCACATAATTGCTTTGCTTTAGTTCACTTTTTTGATGCAGCTTCACCCAGGCAAATTTCTCCTAAGGTTTTATCGGTAATTAGAAGGCAAGAGAGAACATTAGTTTAAGTCATCAGAGTAATGTTCTAATATTAGCTATACAAACAGTTCAGACTCTTTCAAGCCCATTTTCTCCTTTGAATTGGCCTTAAGCTTCCCTAAATTGTGTTCATTCTGATAACCTGATTTTAGTCTGCCCCTCCCTTTTCCTGTCACGGAATGAGAAGCAGAAATCAGGAGGCTGGTTGCTCAGATGAGTTTCAGGGCCCAGTGGGTAGGCCAGTGGGACAGATGACGGGCACAGCTAATATGCAATGAATGCCTACTGTGTGTCAGCCATTTTATGGACATTAAGTAACATTTGATCCTTACAATCCACTGAAAAGTGATTTTTGATTTTCCGGTTTACATATGAGTAAATGGAGGCTCAGAAAGTTTAAGTAATGTGCCCACAGTTACCCAGCTAGTAAGTGGCAAAGCTGATATGCACACCTGCTCCGTGGGCTTCAGAGCCCATCTCCTTCCCCTATACCACACTGCTCCCGGAGGGGCAGGGTGTTGCCCTCTACTGCTGGGATTCACTGGAGACAACTTTGGATACCAACCTGAGAAATTCAGAATTAATCCTGTACGCATCTACTTTTTCCTGTTGATAAAAAATGTCTGTGAGACAGTTGTCATAAAAGATGTAACAGCCATCATTACAGAGACATTCTTATACTCCAACCAGTAAGTGTTGGGCAAGAACATTTTTTCTAGTGAGAGTCACTGACCCACAATAAGAAGGTAAGCAAGAGCTATATGGAAGAAAAAATAGTGCATTATGGTTTTTTTTTTTTAAAGAAACATACACAAGCTTGGCTGATTTTAAAATGAAGAGCAGGGACTATAAAAAACATCATTTATTAGCTACTGTACAACCAGTATTTCAAAGCAGATATGATTTCATAGTATTGCAAGTTAAAAGAGATGGGGAAAAAGAGAAAGGGAGATGAAAAGAAGAAATTAAATTCTTAAGGTGGAGATAGATAATTAGCCTCTTAGGATGAAGGAGACAGTTGATAAATAGGAAGAGGGAAAGGTGGAGATAAAAAGTGGCAGTAGGGGGGCTGGCCCGGTGGCGCAGCGGTTAAGTGTGTGCGCTCCACTGTGGCGGCCCAGGGTTCGCAGGTTCGGATCCCGGGTTCGGATCCCGGGCGCGCACCGACACATCGCTTGCTAAGCCATGCTGTGGCGGCGTCCCATATAAAGTGGAGGAAGACGGGCACGGATGTTAGCCCAGGGCCAGTCTTCCTCAAGAAAAAAAGGGAGGACTGGCATTGGATGTTAGCTCAGGGCTAGTCCTCCTTGCAAAAAAAAAAAAAAAGTGGCAGTAGAAAAAATATGCAATATAAAGAAAAGAGAAAGTAAAGGAAAAGTTTTCTACAGAGCAAACTCCTTAGTCATACCCTGTTCAGTTGGGCTGTTGACAATATTATTGTAGCAAGGAGGTGTCACTTTTATTTCAGATACGTAGTAGCAGTTTATTTGTGTTCTCTGGAATAGAGAACAGTGTCAGCTGTGACCACCTCTTATAGGTTTCTCTCTTCAGTACCTGAAGGAGTTATTCTTTGTTTTAGTGGGGCATCAAAAGGGATGCATTGACATGAACTAAGTACTATAAACTATATACGTCTGACTTAGCAGTTTATTTAAGTATATGCCCTTACTTACTAAACTGGAAAATATACCTTACTGAACTGATAAGTGTATTTGTGTGTAGTTCATCTATAGTACTAATTAAGTTAATGCCAATATACCGTTTTTGTACACACACACACCCTCCTACTAACTAAAAGCATGCTGGCCTTAACAATAATAGTAATATTGAATAAAATAGGAATTAAAGCAAAAGCATTGACAGGGATAAAGAGAAATACTATTCATTACTAAGAGGAACAATCCACTAAGAAGACATTACAATCATGAATTTGTGCTGTACCTACACTATAGATTCTAAATAAAGAAAACCTAGTGGATGCAATATGAAACCTTTAGAAATCCACACTTAGAGTAGGAGATTTTAGCATACCTTCATGAGAAATAGGTAGATAAAGCAAAACAAGTAATTTGAAGGATGTAGAAAATTTGACACATTCACTAAGCTTGTATGTACAGAGAGCAGGGACCTACTGGAGAAAAGAACATATTTGGAAGAGTGAGAAGGAGTTAGGGAGAAGTGATGAGACCCGGGTTGGCTGGAGTTTTGGAAGGAAAAAAAAAAATTTTGTGGTGAGTAGTTGTAATGAGTAATGGGCCTTTGGGGAGAAAGAGGTTGTGTTAGTTTCCTAGGGTTGCCATGACAAATTACCACAACTGGATGGCTTAAAACAACAGAAATTTATTCTTTCAGAGTTATGGATTTCAGAAATCTGAAATCAAGGTGAAATCTGAAATCAAGCCTTCCCTTTGAAGGCTCTAGGGGAGAATCCTTCTTTGCCCCTTCCAGCTTCTGGTAGCTCCAGGCATTCCTTGGCTTGGGGCTGCATCATTCCAGTCTTCACCTGGCCGCCTCCGCTATGTGTCTGAGTCCCAAATATCTCTCTGCCTTTCTCTTGTAAGGACATTTGTCATCTCAATATCCTTAACAACAACATCTGTTGTTGTCCAAAGAAGGTCACATTCACAGGTTCCGGGGGTTAGGACTTGAACATTTTTTTTTTTTTAGGAGCCACTGTTCAATCCCTTACAAGGTCAAAAGAAGATTTTTAGAAAATTTTTGTTTATGTAGTCTAGTTAGCCAGCCCTAGTGGTCTAGTGGTTAAGATTCGGCTCACTTACCACCCCTAGCCCACATTCGTTTCCTGGTCAGGGAACCACACCACCCCTTTGGCGGTTGTCATACTGTGGCAGCTGCGTGTTGCTGTGATGCTGAAAGCTATGCCACCGGTATTTCAAATACCAGCAGGGTCACCCATGGTGGACAGGTTTCAGCGGAGCTTCCAGACTAAGACACACTAGGAAGAAGGACCTGGCCACCCGCTCCCAAAAAAATTGGCCGTGAAAACCCTGTGAATAGCAGCGGAGAATTGTCTGATGTAGCACTGGAAGGTGAGAGGATGGTGCAGAAAGACTGGGCAGTGTTCCCCTCTGCTGTACAAAGGGTCGCTAGGAGTCAGTTCTGACAGCACTAACAACACTGTAGTTACCTCTATGTCACCTCTCAAAATTCAGTAAAGATTTACATTTTTCAAAATTTTAGAAATTTTGGAATTATGGTTCTCATTGTTTTTGTTATTGTTTTGCTATTTTTATTGTCATTGTGCTTTATGTCAGGAACAAGAAGCACCATTTTTGTGCTTGTTATGTGTTATAATGTCAATGTTTCCTACCACATAAGGGGTTTCATGTCACTGTGAACTGTACTTTATTCCTCTTTTGTGTAAATCACTTTGCACAAGCCTGATACTTAGTACTTCTTATATCTTTGTTGAACGTTGAATGAACGCATGAGTGAATAAATGAATGAAAATCTGGAGAGTCATGAGACAAAGATTTCTCCCTTCCCCTAACTTTAGTGGACGTGCTGTGGAATATCGTAAGAGGAGGGGAGAGTTACAAGGTCCTGAGAGATTCTTGCCTAAACTGTTTCACCTACAAACTGACGGGTTTGGAATAAATGACCTCAACGGACCCTTCTAGCTCTAAGTCCTCTGGTTCTAGTTCATGCCCCTGGATTTATTGATCATTTCTAGCAGGTAGTGGTTTGTTGTTTCCCTAAGGTTTACGATTTTTAGTTTTGTTGCCAATGTCTGTCTTGAGGAGAGAAGTCAAGATGGCAAATAGTGTTAGAAGCCAAACCTCTCTTAGGAAGCCTGGGTCTTACTCCCACATGCCCACTGCAAGTCCTGTCTCTCCACTTAGCACAAGCTGGAGTCCAGGTATTCCCGTTTATACTTCAGTCTTCCTCTGTTCTTTGCAGATGTGTTACCTATGCACTCTTCCCAAAAAACTTCCATAAGTATTTTTTGTGTCAATTAAATTTACATAGTTAAAATTTAAACACAATTGAAGAATTTACTGTGTAAAGAGTATTTTAATAAAAAATAATGGATCATTTCTTACTGTAAATATTTCTACTGGTAATTTAAATTTCTTGGTGACCGTGATGGTATCTCTTTATGATCTCAGATGCTTTAGGACTGTCTTTTGTATGTGGCCTGGACAAGGCCTGCGTGGTTGGCATGAGGTTTGGAGGAAGACATTAAAGAATTGTCTGGATCAGGGAGTGTATTAGTCAGCTCGGGCTGCTGTAGCAAAATATCATAGATTGGTGACTTAACAGAAATTTATTGCTCAGAGTTCTGGAGGCTGGAAAATCCAAGATCAAGGTGCTGGCAACGTAGGTTTCACTCTGAGGCCTCTTTTCTTGTCTTGTAGACAGCTGCCTTCTTGCTGTGTCTTCACATGGCAGGAGGATAGAGAGAGAGAGAGTGCTCTGGTGTCTCTTCCTTTTCTTATAAGGACACCAGCCCTAATGAATTAGGCCCCCATTGTTATGATGTCATTTAACCTTTATAACCTCCTCATAGGCCCTATTTCCAAATACAGTCACATTGGGGGTTAGAGCTTCTCATATGAATTTGTGGGAGGCACAGTTCAGTCCATACCAGGCAGGAAAAAGGAGGAAGAGGAATGATGGGTAGGATAGGCCAAGGATTGCATGATGAAGGAAAGGAGGACAGAGCAGAATGGGAGGCCTGGGATGGAGGGTGTGGGTATGAAAGGGGGGCACTGAATTGGAGGTAGTCAAGGAACTGGAGAAAGAGTCAAATGCTGAGATTGTAAATGAAAAGGGACATAGTTTAAATAGATTTTTCTGTGATATTTCTTTTTATGCCCGGCAAGTATAGATGCCTTGTAAATCTTGAGTGTTTGGCCCTCTTTTGTTTCTATATTCTTTCCTTTCACAGAGCAATTCGGTTTTGTACTTTAAACTATCTCCTTTATATAGATGATATGTAGATCTTAACCCATCTTTTCACTTAGATTTTAGCCCTTTATTTCAAGCTGCTTAAAGAGCCTATCCTCCTGGGTGCTCTACTCTTGCGTCAGAATTTCTGAGTCTAAAACAGAAGCTATCTTTCTGCTCCTACCTCCTGGTAACTGACTGTCCTTTCTGTTTGTCCTGCTCACCAGAGACACTTGCGAGAAGTGTGTGTGACTCCTCTCACTCCTTTATCTTTCAAACTCCATTACCATCAAAATTTACTGACTCTTTCAACTAGATATATCTTCTCTTCTTCTCTTTCATTCTCTTATACTGAAATGGCACTAGACCAGGCCAATGTTAGAATTTTTTAAAATGATCTTTCTTCTTACTAACTTATCCTCTCTAATGTCTTAAACTCTTAATTGCAAAATCACTTTGCTTGAAAATCGCCGATGATTTCCTATTACACCTCTTAATCTGGTCATATATGAGTTCTAATACTTACCTCACAATAAATATCTGTTCTGGTACTTTTGCTGTGTAGCCAACCACCCAAGAACTTAAGTGGCATAAAAGAACCATTTTTATGCTCAGATTCTGTGTGTCAGGAATTTGGACAGAGCACAGAGGCAATGGCTTGGCTCTGATCTCCAATGTCTGGGCCCTCAGCTGAGAAAACGCAAAACGTGGGGGGGACTTGATGGCTGGGGCAGTCTGGCACCATCTTTACTAATGTGTCTCGCAGTTTGATGCTGACTCTCTGTGGAGACCTTATCTGGTGTATCAACTGGAGCACCTACATATGGCTTCTACATGTAGTCTGTCCACCTGGGCTAGTTTGGTATTCCTCACAGCATGGCTGCAGGCCCCAAGAGTGAATATCACAAGAGAACAAGACATTTTTTTTTTCAATTTTTTTTATTGATGTCATAATAGTTTATAACATTGTGAAATTCCAGTTGTACATTATTATTTGTCAGTCACCATATAAATGCGCCCCTTCACCCCTTGTGCCCACCCCCCAACTCCCTTCCCCCGGTAACCACCAAGTGTTCTCTCTGTCCTTGTGTTGGTTTATATTCCACATATGAGAGAGATCATACAGTGTTTGTCTTGCTCTGTCTGGCTTGTTTCACTTAGCATAATACCCTCCAGGTTCATCTATGCTGTTGGAAATGGGACGATTTTGTCTTTTTTATGGCTGAGTAGTATTCTATTGTGTATATATATATATATATATACACCAGATCTTCTTTATCCAGTCGTCTGTTGATGGACACTTGGGTTGCTTCCACCTCTTGGCTATAGTGAATAATGCTGCAATGAACATAGGGGTGTATAAGCCTCTTTGGACTGTTGATTTCAAATTCTTTGGATAAATACCCAGAAGTGGGATAGCTGGATCACAAGATATTTCTATTTTTAATTTTTTGAGGTATCTCCATACTGTTTTCCATAGTGGCTGCACCAGTTTGCATTCCCACTAGCAGTGAATGAGGGTTTCCTTTTCTCCACATCCTCTCCAGCATTTGTTATTTTTTGTCTTGCTGATTATAGAGAGCAAGACATTTTTATGCTTTAGCCTCGGAAGTTGCAGAACTTCTATAATACTCTGTTGGTGGAAGGAGTCGCAAAAGTCTGCCCAGCTAGATTCAAAGAGAAGGGCTGTAGGGGCCGGCCCCGTGGCTTGGTGGTTAAGTGAGCGCGCTCCACTGCTGGCGACCCGGGTTCGGATCCCGGGCTCGCACCGACACGCTGCTTCTCCGGCCATGCTGAGGCCGCGTCCCACATGCAGCAACTAGAAGGATGTGCAGCTGTGACACACAACTATCTGCTGGGGCTTTGGGGGGAAAAAATAAATAAATAAAATCTTTAAAAAAAAAAAAAAAAAGAGAAGGGCTGTAGACCCCCACCTTCCAATGGGAGGAGTGTCAAGGTCACATTGTGAGAAGAAGGTGTGAGATGGAAGATATTGTGATGGCCTATTTGTAAAATATGGTCTACCACATTGTCTAACCCAAATTCTGCCAAAATTAATCTTAATTTCAACCAGTCAGTCATTTCACCTCTCTGCTTCAGGCTTATTCCTGAGTCTACACTATGGTTCATGTTTCCTCTATGCTAGAATTGTCTCTGACCCTCTTTACTGCTGATTAGAAGCCTAAGCATCCTTTAGTACCAACTCAGTCCACAGGCTGCCAAGACCAGACTTGGCGGGAAAAGCTGAAGTGCTTCTCTATTATTTTTAAGGTCCATTTTGTTTCCATAGTTGGCAAATTTAAGAGACTTAGTTATAATCAAAATAGACACTGGGATTATTTTCAAAATGCTGTATCCCTGGTATTTAGCTTTGTGTTGAATTAATCTATTCTGCAAGTTCCCTCTTTTAAAGGGTAAACTTTGGCTTATTTGGTTTTGTTTCCTGGAGATAAGTTATAACCTGGATATTCTGTCTTTCAGATATATAACTTCAACAGATATTTCAGAATCTATAGCATTGCTATAAGCCCAGAGAAATGCTAAGATAATATTCTTTTCAGTTATTTGGGGGACAGTGATAGTACTTCAGGTCATGGAAACGGTTATCTGCTAGGCTGAAGTCATTAAATGGTAAACATTCAAGAGTGCTGAGCTGTCATTTTTTGTCACATGTTTCTGATTCATGCCTACAAATGAAATGAGTGCATTCTGTTTAAATATGCATTCTACTTAAAAATTTAAATATGATTCAAATTAGGGGCAATCTGACCTATACCACATTATAGTGCATTTTAAGAGATAGAAATTAGGTATGTTATGTGCAAAGGTAGGGATGGGGCACTTATAAAATCTTTTTAATTTCCACTACAGTTCCAAAGAGCATATTTTTAATCTTTGCTCATTCTTCATATGCATATTTTAGTAAAGCTTTACTCAGTTGCCTTTGTAGCTTTCATAAATGCCTATAAAGCTGTCAGAGTCATGTGAGGGACTCGTACTATGCACCTTTGTGCATATACATGTGAATTGTCTGTACACATTCTGTCACACAGAAAGAAAAGACTCTACAACCAACTTAGTGCCCATTCTCAGTGTCTCTATGCCTTTGGGCAAAAAAGAAGGAACAAATAGAGATGTGTTCTATTTGTGTTCAACAGGGCTCTCCTCCCTTGACATAGGTTTCCTACTGATCAGGGTCCTCATTGATCCCTTCATACACACACATGTCTTTCATAATGCTGTCTCAGTTTGGTTCAACACCTCCTGTAACTTCCAGACAAGGCGCAGCCAAAATTCCTCAGTAAGACCAACATCACCAACGTGTAAATCAAACCTGTTAATAGTTCTAAACCACAGTGGAAAAGGAAGAGGAGGAGGGCAAGAAAGAAAGGGCCTAATTTGGGATCAAGACTATGGCCTTGAGCACAAACCATTTTCAGTGAGTCATTGGATTTGTTTTTTTGAGAATGGTTATTGATGTTTTTTCTGCTTATGGTAAAAAGTCAGAATCTAAGGATCTCATTTCCTAGTTATACAAATTCAAAAGAATTGGTTATTTCTCTGCACTTTTTGGGTTGTTGAGAAATCAGCCTATGGTATGAGGGGGAATTTTGTAAGACTGTTATTGGATTCCCCATCTTTCATGAACCATTCTGATGGTTCATTAGGAGTATGTCTTTTACTATAGGATGTCTTAAAGTCAGAAAACATAGGGTAAGCTTATTCTTAGACTATATGATAAGTATCTCCAGAGGGTCTAAAAAGATTTGGAAACACAAGGAAAATGGTATAAACTGTATTTTTTTTTCCAGATTGACTAATGTACCCATTGCTTTTCATGTAGAAATCCTTCACCTGAAAGTTGAAGAAAACCATACTGAGCATGATATTTGCAAATGTAGCTAACAAACTATTTAAAAATAGGTTTATCTGATGTTTCTTGACTTTGCAGACCCCCTGCTGTGTTAGGCATATTTCCTCCTCTTGCACTGAGTTAGAAAGGCACAGGCAAGGAGGTTGAAAGTCAGGATCAGGAGCACAAGGAGAGTTATTCCAAAATCATCCATCTCAGGACAGGAAGACCAGAACAGGCAGAAAATTCTAGAAAAAAACAGTAAAAGGTGCATATGACTATTGAATAGGAATTGAATTGAATCCTTCAATTACTTTGTGCATTGGTTTCAAAGTTATGTTGTTTCCAGGAAACATGGCCCATAATGTCATCCAACAGGGCAGTGGTGATGCAGGAATCACTATTTAATCCCTCAATTATTATGCACCTTGCTTTTAGGCTTTTTTTGAAGAAACTTAGGGAATATAGTCAATAACATGTATAACTACTTTGGATTATTTTAGTCCCTTTTCTCTAAAGAGTTCAGAACAGCAGAGGAACTTAGAGCTCAAATGACCGTATTGCAGTGGTGCCTCTGGCCTGTGTGTTGGGACTAAACAATTAGCCAAAGTGGCAAAGCTGGAGCATGCTTTTGGGAAGGAAGCTGCGTTTGGTTTCTTTAGTACAAACACATAATTATACTTTGACAGTGAAACAGTATTGAATGCAGAGTGACCATAAAGTTCTGAGAACCATGGGGCACAAGTGGAACAGATTACGGTTTTGAAAATTAAACAAAATTCTCCACAGGGAGTAGAAATCTGAAAGAAAACTAAAAGCTTTTCTACTCCCTTGATAGTGAATGGGGGCATATGCAAATGCTATTGAAGGAATCGATTTAAGTGGTTCTTTGAACACGTGAATATTGCATATCTCTAAAGGAATAATTGGTTTTAGAAAATTCTATCAATGTATTCTCTCGCTCTAAATACAGGTAGGTAGATATATTCTCTCTCTCTCCCCCTCTCTCACATGTACACGAATAGTTCGATTATTTTTGCTTTGTTCTAAAAGGTCTTGAACCTCACAGACCTCTATTTTGACTTTGCTTATATTTCTACATTATGCTTTTAAGTGGTATTCGGGGGTTTTTTCCTAATAATTTTGAAAGATAAAAATTTACCTCTTTTAGTGGAGAAGTTTCATAAACCTAAAGTTGCTAAATATGGAACACGGAAAATCCCTCCCATGCTAAGATCTGGTTGACAATGCTGTTTTCTTGTCTCTGTCCCATCGAAGCAGTGGGCCTTAGGTGCTTTCATTTGGGGCAGCGTGGTTTTCTTTTTGTCTCATTTATTTCCTGCTTTCTGTCAAGAGACGTGAGAAGCCCTCTTCTGTGCTCTCTCTGCTTAGAATGAATTGCTTGGCAGATGAAATTAAGAGGGAGCTCAGAGAAGACACAGGAAGAAGGTAAAGAAAAATTACCTAGCTCAAAATAACAGCTCAACTAACATTGAAATATCCTTTATTTGAATGACTGATAGGGCCGTTGGTAAAATAAAATAGAATTCCCCAAATGCTGACATGTCTTTAGCCCTGGACTTCCCTTCTAGAATTTGACCACTAAAAATGTTACAGCAGTGGTGGCTGCTTGCATCTGAAAGTGTCCATAGCCTGAGTGTTGAAAGCTTATAGACAGAGCAGTGGATGATCTGAATGGTTGTGACTTAGAATGTTGCATTAGGAGTGCTGTGCTATAGGATGGCTACTTATCCAAGGGTTAATATTTTAGAAATCCTGCTGCTTCTCGGTGGTGACAAGCACACTGGATTTGTAGTCCAGCAAACAGGTCACTCAACCAGAGCCACACGAACATATCTCGTTGGTAATCAGACTTCTCACACGTGGCCCGAGAACCGTTCCACCCTTGCGGCAGTGCCCCTAACTTCCAACAGATTCCTGTTGACTTCCTGTCACAGACTTGCTGTACCTTCCCCTTCAGTCTGACTTGCCCTGCTGGGCATGTGCAGCTCCAGTATCCTAGCATCTCCCATCACTGTCAGCCTGTCTGGATGACTAATTCTAAAGCCCTCCACAGAGCTAAGCTTAGATTGTAACAGCTGACATGTTTTCCCCTGGCCCTTTCTCACACAAATATAATTCATTTAGAGGCAGAAGAGAAAAAAATATGCAATTTCAGATAAGTCATTGATATTTCACAGAATAGAACTTTTCCTAGGAGATGGTTTGAAAAGAGGACGTATTTGAGATAAATAAGGAATAGAAAATGAAGTTCATTAAGAATTAGAAGGCACATTTTAAGTGGTGACAGTGCCACATTTTGACAATGAGAAAAGAAAATTGAAATTGATAATAGCAGCTAGTACTGGATTGGGTGAGCATGGCAGAGGGGCCAGAATGCAGACAGGCGATTTCCAATTTGATGATGAACCAGAGGTTTTGTTTTATATTGTCTTTTGCAGCAAAACCAAACAAAATAGTAATAAACTGGCCGAGAACTTAGTAGTAGAGAGAGCAGGGAAAGGACCGATTTCAGAGATGACTGAGAGAAGAGGCAGTGCGATTTCGTGACAGATTATGGAGAGATTTAATGTGCCACTGCAGGGTAATCTTCCTGTCACAGCCGATGACTCTGGCTTCCCTGGGAAGAGGTGTTGTTCAAGGGAGAAGTACTTCTTCATTTTTTATTTGTTTAAAATATTACCTGAATATGTCTTTTTTGAATTAGGTATAGTTTTTCCAGTTTCCTGTATAATATACACTGGCTTTTTGAGAGGAGTGTCTGTCTTATAATTTTAAACAATGTGTGTTGAGCCCTGACTGGGCTTTATATGTCTTATTTCATGTAATCATCACAGCAGTGCTGTGAACTCAGTACTACTTTTATTGCCATTTACTTATAAGGGAACGAACCTCAGGGAGGTGAGCAGTTGGCCCAAGGTCTCACAGGCTTTCTGGTCCAGAGCCTGCAGTTCTGACTACTACCACACAGGAGCAGGATACCAGCTAAATGCCAGGCGTTCAATCTGTGTATAACAATCCCATTGGGAGGCATTATTAGCCTCATTTTACAGATGAGGCTCAGAGGACGTGAAGCTAATACGTGGTAGTATTTAAAGTTGTGTCTGTCTGATCCGTCAAATCATTCTCTTCCCACTGCTGTATGTGGTGTTCAGCAGATGTTGACTTAATAATAACCACAGCTATTTCTACTTTTATAGTACTTACTATGTGCCAGGCCTTGTGCTGAGCACTTTACATATATTAACTCTTTTTAAAAAAAAAAAATGATAATCCTGCATGATAAGTATTCTTACTTACCATCCCCATTTTTCAAATGAGGAAATTGAAGTTCAGAGAGGTTAAGTAACTTACCCAAGATCACCTGACTGTTCCATAGTAGAACTGGAATGTGGGCCCGCACGGTCTAACTCTAGCCCTTGATAACTATATAACACTCTCTGCAGAGAATGAAGATGAAGGAAAGTAAAAATAAGAAAGGAGAAAAATCAAAGCAGCCTTTTGTCTTTCTTAGAAGTTTTAGTGGCCTAATGTTCTTCAGAACAAAGCAAGGCTTAATTTGATCATTGAAAATATGATAGGTTGTATTGAAGGCAAGGAGACAGGGTTGGGGAAAGCAGAAAACCAACATTTTTAGCCAAGACTTGACCTCTCTAAGCAATCTCCACACTAAGAATGCATCACAGCAGCTAAATGCTCCTTATTGCTTTTTGCAATGAATTAGGCACGTCTATTAACAATCTCTATTGAACCTGAAAGAACTGATAAAGGTGATAAAATAACTCTTCATTAAATAGCGCTATCTCACCGTAAGCCATCACTGAGTTGTGCTGAGATGTTTTGCATATGAAATGGAAGAGACATTTTATGAACCTATCTTTAATCTTAAACTCCTTTTAAAACTATTTATAGACACAGTCTTCTCTGATTTTGAAAGCAAGCCTGGTAAGAGTTTTAGTATGGGTTAGAGTGAAATTGTTTCCCTTGCAAAGCAGCGAAGCTTATAAAGTGGAGGCCCTCCTCGCCAACAAACCTTTTCAAAAAACCCACAAGGTCTTCTGAGATTCTAACTTCCGAGATTTCAGAGAGGAGAAAATGGACTGTTCCTTTTATTCATTGGAGTCCGTGTGAGCCTAGGGCAACCCTGTCACACTTCCCCATTTACCCCACTGACCCAGGGAATGGTCAAGTACAGCATCTCAAGAGCTTCAATTTCCTCATCTGAAAAATGGGCATGATAAGTAAGAGTACTTGTCACACAGGATCATCGTTTTTTTTTTTGAAAAAAAGAGTTAATATATGTAAATTGCTTAGAACCACGCCTGGCACATAGTAAGTACTATAAAAGTAGAAGTCGCTGTTGTTATTAAGTCAACATCTGCTGAACACCACATGCAGCAGTGGGAAGGGAATAATTTGAGGGGTCAGACAGTTGCACTGAGTCTCATGTTGGAACGGGATAAATTCTCAGAGAATCGATTTATGCCACTTGTGCATCCTTCTCAGTTTCAGAGCACGGTCACGTTTTATGAAAAATTGAGAACGGACTACTGTGCTTCCCTTGGGACGCTTAGGTTTCAAGGAAAAAAATGATTCATTTTTTTTTCCTGACCAAAATCTCAGAGATTGATGCAAGCAACAGCTGCTGGGTTTTTGTTTGTTTTGTTTTAAAGCTGTTGCAAGAAAAATCAAAGACTCCATAATTTAGATTAAAGGAACAGCTTAACCCCAGTGGTCAGTGGACAAGGCCTGAAGCAGAGCCCGCCCCTGGCCGGGTCTCCAGCCTTGGAGCGTGGACAGCTGGTCCGTCCTCAGCAGGGCCTGAGGCCATCATAGGCAGAACCTCTGCGAGCGCTGAATCCTGACATGTGGTGAGGACACCAGGCTGACTGGTCACACTCACCCAGGGAGGGGGAGCATAGGGAAAAGAAGACTAGAATCTTCCTCAAATTGTTAAATAAACAATGGTGGGATTTAGTCTTCATGGGCTTTGTTTTTGCTTCCACAATCACAAGGCTCTCCCTCTCTTTTTTTTCTTAAAGAATTTTTTGACATTTTTTAAAATTCACATACAGTAAAATTCACTTTTTTGTGTGTATATAATCCTATGAGTTTTGACAAGAGTCAGTGTACCACCAGCACAATCAAGAAACAGAACAGTTTTATCACGTCCCAAAATTCTCTTGTGCTGCCTTTTTGTGGTCGAGTCTTCCCCCCACTCCCATCGCCTGGCAACCACGGCTCTGCTCTCCATCACTATGGTTTTTTTGTCTTTTCCAGGATGTCATATGAATGGAATCCTACGGTATGCAGCCTTTTGCATCTGGCTGCTTCTACTGAACGTAATGTATTTGAGATTCATCCCTGTTGTTGCGTGTATCAATAGTTTGCTCCTGGGTAGTATTTCTATGTATGGATATGCCACAGGAGGACATTTGGGTTTGGGGTGATTAGAAATAGGGCTGCTATAAACTTTCATGTGCAGGTTTTTGTGTGGACATATGTTTTTATTTCTCTTGGGTCCTCTCTCGTTTTGAATGGGCATAACTCTGATTTCTATCCTCTTTTGTCTCGTCTCTCCCAATATAGTCAGAAAGGAGGAAGTGTAGTGAGTGCAGTTAAAAAATGCCACAACTCTAGACCAGGTGACTTTTCCAGGGTCCTGGGCTGCTGCTTCTCAAGCTAAAGCCCTTAGACCAACATTTTGGGGTTTGGGAGAGAAGAATAGTAATTCCATTGGTATCAGGTGACTGGAGTGGTGAATTAGAGCTGTCTTCCTTCAGATGATTTTTGACCAAGGGAAGGAAATGCCATTCACTGGCATATGAATGTATGAAATATTTAAACCTAAGTAAAATTTAAAGTAAAAAATTTTATTTACTGTTTATTGTATGAAATGTTTATGTGAATGATATTTGTGTTTTATGGACAATGTGTTTTTATTTTTAGTCAGAGACAAGTAAAGATCTCAAGAGGGCTGGCCTTGCCAATTTGACAAAAGAAAATTTTCAAAGCTGATGGTGTAAGGGAGATCAGGAACAGAGTTACGGTCCACCTGCGTGGAGATGCTAAATTTTGCAGGAGGAAGAATAAATCAAGAATAAAATGCCCAGTTTGAAGCCTTGACAGAAAAACACATGCTGTGAAGGTAGGGAGCCCAGCCTTGAGTAACTGGTTAAGTCAAATCAGATTTGCTTGTATTTTAGAATCCGTGGCCTGATATTATAATAAGCACCTGTTTTAAGAGAAAAAGAAAAACAATATGACTGATACAATTGTGTGCTATTTTTTTAAAAAAAGCAGTTTTAATATAGAAATAGAAAGTAGGCCTAACTAAAAGGCGGTAGAGAGGAGAAATGAATTTGGAGCAAATGGCAAATAGCAAAACATGTTAGAGCAAAACTTTCAAGGTCTAGAAAGGACTAGAAATGGTTTAATCTATGCATGTCAGCTTATTTTATGCGATTTTAGAAAACTTCAAAGAAATCTTTGAAAAGTAGTTCCTGTTTGCGATTTTATAAAATGTACGTAATCTTTTCGTGGATATTATGCCGTCATACATTTTTATCAAAACAACTGTCTGGATAGTATCATCAACTTTTCAATCAGATCTGGAAAAATATTTTTCTAGAAGAAAATGTTCTTATGCTAGAGATTTTCCCACCAAACCTCACATTAGAAAAAGTAAGAAATGATAGCAGATTTTGTTTTAAGTACTAGGAATGAAAATATTTTGAAAAGCCCACTGGAAAATTCTTTAAAATCTTATTTTAATTAGATGCAACTCAAATTATATAGAAAAGCAGTAAGTCAAAAGTCATCATGAATATAAAAATTGTGTTAGAGGCAAAATAAAACTAGAGATTTTCTAAGTGATTTATGATATAAAGTAGCAGTTCAAGGAAAAATACAGTAACATTTTGAACCTTTGCTTATCAGACTGAGATTAAAGAGTATAATTCCAATTATTAAATAGTAATGGCCCTACCTTCAAATTTTTAGCTATTTATTCCTTTGTTTTGAGAGTTACTTCAAGATGGGCTTCCTTTGCTTGGTTGACATTGGTCTAGACCAGGGGTCAGTAGACTATGGCCCTGTCTGAGGGCCAAGTTTTGCCAGCTGCCCATTTTTGTAAATAAATTTTTATTGGAACACAGCCACACCCATTTGTTTAGATATCGTGTAGAGCTGCTTGCTCGCTATAGTACAGAGGTAAATAGTTGCAACAGATCATATGGCCCACAAAGCCTAAAATACTTTCTGACTGTCCAGAAAAAGTCTGCCTACCCTTACTCTAGAATCAGCCCTGGAACCAGGGCTTCCTCTAGTTGGACAACTTTGGTCTAGATTTGGTTCCTGGGACCAAGATCTTGATTTTCATTCAGGGAGATTGAATCACGCTAACAAAATTCATAGGAGACTATATTTAAGACAGAAGACTTCCAGTTTGTTAATTTACACTCAGAAATTTAGCTGCCAAGGGAAATGGAATTCTTAACGTGCTGGTTAGTGAATAGTTTCTTCACTAAACAAATGGTGTTTGGAAGGTCGTGTGGCGTGCATAAGGTCAATGCAAGGGGTTAACTAACTGGATAATCCTAATGGCTAAAGTCTAAGTCTCCATCATCTGCCAGTTTGCTGTCGGAACCATCCCCTGCCCTTCCCTGTATCCCAGAGAGCATTCTGGATTTCCTTGCCAGCTGGTTTCTGGAAAGGTTTAGCAATGGGAGGCACTGATAGGAGACTGGGGAGAGGAGAAGCCCGGATATTTCTGTCTCATTCTGCTTTGGGTAGCATCTCAGGAGTGGTTTTGCCTGGTTTGTGACTGCGCTCTACTGACAACCTTACCTTTTGGTCTAGATCCCACAGGTCATCCGCAGCCTCTGGGCTTTAGTAACATACTCGGTCTTTTTATCCCTCCAGTCCCAGGAGTGGTAGAACTTGCTCCTGATGCTAATCTCTAGGTTGCCTCAACCTCCCCTGTTTACTTTTCAGCTTTTCCTTGTGAACCAGTTTCCTTTGTTTGAAATACTTAGCGTGGTTCCTGTTTTTCAGACATGACCCTGATTGATATAGGCATGCAGCCCTCTGTCAAGAATAATCCTGGGGTCACCCGTTCACATTCTTACTGTCAGGATTCCCCCTTTTCTGGTTGCTGGGCACACCTGCTCTTTCTTAACAGTCTGCGGTAATGCTACACAACCAGCTAGGCCAGACTTACATGCTAGCCCTCGTGATTGCAATTTGCATGGTGCCAAATCCCAATTCTCTGCTTGAAGGATATTGCTTAATATCAGCCACTTCCTAATAGATTTTATTCATCATGTATTATTTTTAAAAGAATGTATTCTCAAAGTTCAAGACTGGTAATTATATTGAGTTATACTGTGGTCCCTATGTATTGGCTATGCCTTCCCTCACAGACTTCAAACTACAAGATTCTTCTGCTTGCCCTAGCAGCCCAGGAAGGGGGGAGTCCCGGGAACAATCTTCCACTTCCAGAATCTTCACCCTGCATGCTCCCGTGCTTGGTGCTGCAGCTGCCTGAGCTGAACACTGGGTGGTCAGGCCCCACCCAGCCTCTAATCCTTTCCTTAGAACGCCTTCGCTGCCCTCTCTTAGCCTGGACAACCTTATTCATCCATCTTGTCTTCGCTAAAACTACCATTTTACTAGTATTCCCAGTCTTCCCTGGAGCTAGGATGTAGAGATGACCGCCCTGCCTGGCTGGTCAGACAAAAAAACAAGAATTACGTGGAATTTAAATTTAAAAAGTAGACTTTCTTGCCGTTTTTCCCCAGGCTTTTTCACTGAGTGCCATATTTTAGTTGACTACTTAGATCCATGTAGCAATCCAGGTGAAAAATTTAAAAAACAGTAACAAGTATTGGAGTAATAATTACTAATGAATTACATAGTCCTTTCTCTTTCCTGAGCCTTTTCTATTCATGTTATCTCATTTTATTCTGCATCCCCCCCGTGAATTGGGAGTTTCGGGGGAGGGCATTATTGCTGTGTAATAAAAATTAAGAAACTGAGGCACAAAGATCTCAGATAGCAAGTGAGGTTGGTAGTCTGATGCTTTATCTCAGAGATGAGGCCTACATGAGACCTCTGATCTTTGTTTTGGGTTGGAAGCAGAGGTGAGGAGGAGAGCAAAGGGGATGCTACCTGGTCCTATCTCAATCCTGGCCCTTGTGTTCTTGTCTCTGGGATGGTCTTGGCCGCATTCCATGGCCTTCCCAGGAAGCTGGAAAAGACTAGCCGCAGCCATGGAGCAGCCTTTTCCCGCTCTATCCAAGGTTGTTTCCACTTCAGTTGCTTCTTCCTCCTCCTCTCTTCTACTGGGTACCACGTCCCTAGCTGTGCTATAGTAGCTGTGATTAACATGCCCGCTGAGCAGGCAGCAGCACCATGACCAATACAGTGCCCTGATTCCTGAGGAATTGCAGATAATGGAACCAGTGTGGGACAGTCCTCTATGTTGGCTTACCTATCAGCAGGGTGGTTAATGTTGACAAATAAAGGCATAAGCGGGAAATTTCCAATGTAGAAGGTATAGTGATTCAAAACAATGTGAAATAATTGTTTTTGAATATTAAAGCTCTCTTTGTTTTGGGGCTGTGATTCAGCTAATGCAAGATTCTTGGAGGTGATTCAGCTAATGCAAGAAGGAGCCAGACTGGGCATGGTGCTGTCCTGCTCGTAGGTTATAGCAGTGCATCGAGTGAAAATAAGACTGAAAACTGATGTTAGCTTTAGACAGAATGGTAAATTAAATGTGTACTTTTCATATCTGTCTACTTTATAATTCAGTTTTCAAATGTTTATACAAAAACTGTTTTAAAATGTAATTGTATTCATGATTGCCCTTTTTATACACTACTTGATGGTGTACAGATGTTATATCACTTGATATTATAAGTTAGAATTTTCGCTAAGGCAACTTAGTAAAGATGAATTTTAAATACATATGTGAATCTTCCTTTCCTTCTTGTCCCTTTGAAAACACACATGCCTGAACCACAAAACACTACAGAAACAGACTTAGAATCTTCATTGTTCTGAAGTCAGTGTGTCTCTCCTAGCATAGGGCCACCTGTCATGACTCTGCAGGGATCTTCAGCCACAGTTGAGGTTCGTGATAATGGTTTCTGTTTTTCAGAAGTGGTCAGTGGGTAGCAAAAAAATTCCATCCTGCCATAATATAAAGCAAATTTATTTGTCCCTTTCAAAATACAAAACATTTTACCTGTTGCAACTGTTCTTTTGACGCTGTTGCACGGTTGTGGGTGAAAATGTCCTCAGTGCTAATGCCCTAGAATCTTGCTGCTCACCATGTGTTCATGCAACAGCCCCAAACCTACTGAATTAGAATCTGCATTTTAATAAGAGCCCTAGGTGGTTCACCTGCACATTGACGTTTGAATAGCACTGCCCTAGAAGTTGCTTGAAATTATGGCAGTATCTCTCATTTGTATTTGATTTTTGTTTTCTCTCATAAAGGGAAAAATGAAGTGCTACCAGGACTTGACAGTGCCAGCCCTGACACTATGGTTTTCGGTCTTTGGGACTGTACAAATGCGTTGTTGTCAAGATTTTAGTACTGGTGAATAAATAGCCTTTATTCTGAAAGAACAAGAGCTCCCATCATGATCTCTTTCAGTTGAAACGTCTGTACTTCCTAAAAGTGTGTAGGCGGCTCTGTTACCCATGAAATTATCTCTGTGCCTCTTAACACATGTCCTTTCAAGAGCCATAGGATGTTGTATTTTCATAAGAGAATGCTGTCACACTCAGAAACCCCATATTTAGATTTGTTCCATATTTTAAATTCATTAAACTATAGGCCAAATGTTTCATGCTTTTTCCAGCAATGAATTTTCTTCCCCCTTCCCTCTCTTACTTCCTCTCTCATTGCCTTCCTTTATTTTCCTCCTTTTTCTTTTTCCTTTTTTCTTGTCCATAATGCAAAAATATTTGAGGTCTTCAACTCTCTTTCTTTCTTTTTTTTTTTTTTTTGTGAGGAAGATCAGCTCTGAGCTAACATTCATGCCAATCCTCCTCTTTTTTGTTGAGGAATACTGGCCCTGGGCTAACATCTGTGCCCATCTTCCTCCACTTTATATGGGACGCCGCCACAACATGGCCTGACAAGCGGTGCATCAGTGCACGCCCGGGATCTGAACCGGGGCCACCAGCAGTGGAGTGCACGCACTTAACCGCTACGCCACAGGGCCAGCCCCCAGAGGTCTTCAACTCTTCAGAGTTAAACTGGAAATGCTACCAAATTTTCTTATTCCATTTTTAAAAAGACAAAATTCACCAGTAATAACCTGGCAAATATATTGTGTTTGTTCAGTCTCAGTGCTAAAACTTGCCAAATAATTCAAGTGATAGAAGCCAATTTAGTTCACCTAGAAGAATGCATTTTGACTCTATCCTAGTAGTAGAGAAATATTTTATATGTGAATTTTTCCACAGAGATCCTTAATTTTTACCAATATCCTTGGATGATTGCAAAACTCTTTTATTTGGCTTTTTCTCTGGGCTTTTTGAGACGTTTTCCATCTTAGCATAAAAAGGCTTTATGAGAAATTATTCTCTCTGAACTTGAAAATGAGAATCAAAGCTGGAAAGATGATCTAAAAGACGACCTTTTACTAACTTACAGGCAAGTCATTTGGCACATAACTAAATAATTATGTGGTGATATTGACTGATCAAGAAAAAAAATCTACATCATTAAGACCAAGGAATTTTTTTCTTAGCAGCAGGGAGATAATATGCCCTGAATTTAATCAAAGTACCCCACCCCTCTGGTTTGACCATGTCAAGATCACTAAATGCTTAGCCTAGAACTTTCTGGTTCTTGCATATTGGTCAGATTGTTTCTCCCAGGTAGGCATACCCAGCCACAGACTTTGACTTGATGAATCCAAGAAATAACCTGGCAACTCATTGCAAAAGCTACGGTAAAGCTGATCTCTTTGGACTCTACTGGAGCTATGATAAAGCTCGTCTATTTGTGGTGCTTCAGATGGGGCTACCTGTTTCCTCTCTGAAAAAAATTAGAATGCAAAGAGCTTAAGGATGACTTCAAACTTTTGCAAAAGGGAAGTTTTTAAGACAACCTCAGTCACTCTATATATATTGTTTTATAAATGATAAGCAATTGATATGCTAACAACAGATTATTTTATGTTATTAAAGCAATTCCCCATAAAAACTGAGTTAGGCAAACCATGGTTTATTTGCAATTAATCTGAAGTTATTTAAAAACATACATGGTGTATTGTGGGTAGTCAGTATTAATAATTCAGACTTTACACTAATTTATATTAGTAGTCAACCAAGTACTCTATATTATTTGTTTTGTGGTTTTGTATGTCTTGAGTGTTTTGGGGGGAAATCTGCTTTGCAAAAAAAATTTGTAAAAATATTCAGACAGAATTAGTATTACAAAGATCTTTTAGTTTCATAAACTGTCATAGCAAAATGCGTACTAAGGTGCTGTAACTCTTGGCTTAGATAAATTTAGAACATGTATACCTGATTTAAAATTAAAAAATTTTTTATGTGAATTCTTAAAATGGATAACTGCTTTAGTATCAAGACTTATTAGTATTTGTGTCTAAAATATTTTGGAAGTGTAAACTAACTAAAAGATTACATAAAGGTGGCATTGGTATCCATTTTTTAGATTAAGCTTCAGTGTCTGAACTGCTCTTGGCTCATTTGTTCGCAGTTCACTGATCCCTTTTGATACCTTCTCCATAGAAAGGAAACATTGATGTGGCTGCAAAGAATAAACTGACCTTACAGATTATGGAAATACACACCTCTGAAATTTAAAGTATAATTTGTAGAGTGCTAAAATGACTGAGGAATGGATTAATTTTTTTCACACATATACTGAACAAATGATAGCTTTTAACATTGCACCTTACTCTACTGTTCTTGTATCCAGAGGAGAAGAGTCATAAGGAGAAATAATTTAACAGTAGGAGGAGGAAGTTCATGCTGATCCATCCCTTTCCAAATTGAACACACTTGGATCAGATGAATCAAATAACGTTGAGAAAGGTTAGAAGATGATCACAATGAAAAGATTGGGAAGATGAAATTACCCATGCAGAGAGCACCTGCAGTGTGTTATTTCAACAAGAGCGGCTTCAGGAAAGAAAGCCTTTTCTGAGGTTACTGTATAAAGATAGAGGATTCCAGCTGATTTCAACATCAAAATAGAAATGGATATGCTACTTTTACGTCATCTTTATTTGGGGGTTCATATGCAAGTTGTATGACTTTGTGTAGTTAGAGGGAGGGCATACATGTTGGAGGAATTGAAGTTTGATAGATAAAGAGACAGATGAATATTGGTCTCACACCCCAGTGGTCTTGAGGATGTCAAGGCCAGTTTTTCCAATGTTTGACCTCATGAGCAGAAATATTATTATTAAATTACTGAGTCCAGTCTGTCTTCGAAGAGTGAATTATAATGCATTTCTTCTTAGAGTGCATACACGCTAATTCATTGCCTTTTAAAGTTTGCCTTTCATGGGGAGACTTCTCTTAAGTGTTATCTAACAGCCACTGGTATAGAAAACTTGAAATATATTACCAACGAGGGTTTTTTTCCCCTATATTCTAGGAACTGTTTTTGTTTCTAATATTTTTTAATGTTTTTTTTTTTCCGATTTTGAGAGGGGTCAGAAACGTTCAGAAATCAACACTCTCAGGGAATTCCTTTATGTTCTATATTTCTCTCTGTTGCTTTCCTTCCCTGCCTCTCACACACTGATCTCAAGTCTGTGGCTGTCCCACATCTTAGACAGCAGTAACCCAGGATGCGAGAATTCATTGCTGAAACTGGAGAAGCAAGTTGATCTAGAGACATTGAGCCCTGTGATATACATAGAACTTATTTAAGAATTGTCATGCTATTAAACTTGTAGCTTATAAAGCCACATCACAGCGTCAAACACTCTGCATTGCCTTTAATTCAACAAATAATGCTTGAAAGGGCATCATTAATGAAACGAAATACCTCTCAATTCATTGATATTCACTCTCCACACCGCCTCCCCCCATTTTTGGGTTTTGTCTTTTGTGTTAATTGTTTTTTTTTAATATAAGTATAATGGAAATATAACTAATTTGCTTTTTTTGATGGAGGAAAGCCATGTACAGGACATTCTAGTCATAACCCTTAACCTTGTAGTATTTACAACCTGTAGGCCAAAATGGAAACATACATAGCCAATAATGGTTAAGATTTTCCAAGTGCCTATATAGTAGGCAGAGTAGTGTGCATTTTCTTATTTAGTCCACAAAAGTTCAAATCCCATCTCTGCCATTTACGAGCTATGTGGCCTTAGTTTTCTCAGATATAAAATGAGGGAATTAATAGTTCTTAACTCATAAGGTTGCTGCCAGCATTAAATGCATTAAGGTATCCTAAATGCTTAGAATAGCATCTGATACACAGCAAAATGTCCAGTATGTGTTTTATGATGATTAAGTAGAGCTTAAAAAGTAAAAAGAAAGAATAAAAAGAAACATTGAACTTGTTTTGGTTTAATCAGGGGAGTCTGTTTTTTAACTTTGATTAAATCTGTTTATGGAGCCACCAGTCAATTGCTTAGGACTTTTTGTCATTGATTCATTATAAAATGGTTCTTACAGTTCAATGAGCAGGAAAGGCCAAAACCTTCAACCAGAATAAAGGGTGTGACTATTGGTTACTCAATTTTTGTGATTACAAACCCCCCAACCATCACAGAAACACGTGCACAAACATGGGGACGCATACACATATAGGCATACACATTCTAAAAAGTGAGAGTCCGTAACACTTGCAAAGGAAAGAATATTGTATTTATTTTTGTTAGGCTATTTATTTTGTTACGCTAGGCTAGAGCCTAGCGTAATAACTTGTACATAGTATGTTCTAAATATTCAGTTCACTTTTACTCATAGCCCCAGTTTTCTCAAGTCTTTCTTGAAGAATTAAAAAATGTCAGCCCCAAACCAACACTTTGATCTGTGACTGGTGGAAATATAAGGTGGCACCATCTTTCAAAAAGCAATTTGCTTATTTTTATTAAGAACTTTAAAAATCGTATTTGTCCTACTAATTGAATTTTTGTGACTCTGTTGTAAAGAAATAATTTAGCTTTATGTACAAAGGTATCATGGCCATGGAACCTTCAATAAAATCTTTTTTTATAAGTCCAGATTGTTATTTCTTTTTTCCTCTTATAATCAAATAACTCATTTGGAGATAGTAGAGCTACCTCTTCACATAGCAAATATATATTCAGAGTTTTGTAATATTAAATAAAAGTCAAGTTTTGTTATGAATTTTAATTTTTTTTTCCCTGAGGAAGATTCGCCCTGAGCTAACATCCATTGCCAACCTTCCACCTTTTTTGCGTGAGGAAGATTCACCCTGAGCTAACATCTATGCCAATCTTCCTCTGTTTTGTATGTGGGTCACCGCCACAGCATGGCTGACGAATGGTGTAGCTCCGCACCCGGGATCCGAACCCGTGAACTTGGGCCACCAAGTTGGAGCATGCCAAACTTAACCACTACACCATAGGGCTGGCCCCATGAATTTTAATTTTAACCAAATACTTTTCTTCTCTGAAAACTAAGAATTGGCTGAGAATAGTAGAAACCAAAAGTATAAACACTAAAGACTGTTAAAGTTGTCTACATGGATAAAAGATAACTTTTTATTATCTTGTGAATTTCCACCAAATAGATTCTTTACATCTTAGATTTTAGGGTAAATTATCTTAGCTTTCCATCTTACTTTGCCTATACAGCTAAAGGTAAAATTCAAACCTGAATTCTTAATGAATAATTGATGATATTCAACATAAACTTTTAAAATATTAGTATCACACTCCCTGATTTCAAAATATACTACAAAGCTATAGTAACCAAAACAGCATGTTACTGGCACAAAAACAGACACATAGATCAATGGAATAGAATCGAAAGCCCAGAAATAAACCCACACATCTATGGACAGCTAATCTTTGACAAAGGAGCCAAGAACATAAAATGGAGAAAAGAAAGTCTCTTCAACAAATGGTGTTGGGAAAACTGGATAGCCACATACAAAAAAATGAAAGTAGACCCTTACCTTACACCATACACAAAAATTAACTCCAAATGGATTAAAGACTTGAATGTAAGACCTGAAACTATGAAACTTCTAGAAGAAAACATAGGCAGTACGCTCTTTGACATCGGTCTCAGCAACATATTTTCAAGCACCATGTCTGACCGGGCTAGAGAAACAATAGAAAAAATAAACAAATGGGACTACATCAAACTAAAAAGCTTCTGCACAGCAAAGGAAACCATCAACAAAACAAAAAGACAACCTAACAATTGGGAGAAGATATTTGCAACCATACATCTGATAAGGGCTTAATCTCCAAAATATATAAAAAACTCATGCATCTCAACAAAAAAAAAACTAACAACCCAATTCAAAAATGGGCAAAAGACCTGAACAGACATTTCTCCAAAGAAAATATGCAGATGGCCAACAGACACATGAAAAGATGTTCAAAATCGTTAACTATCAGGGAAATGCAAATCAAAACTACAATGAGATATCACTTCATGCCCGTCAGAATGGCTATAATTAACAAGACAGGAAACAACATATGTTGGAGAGGATGTGGAGAGAAGGGAACTCTCATACACTGCTGGTGGGAGTGCAAACTGGTGCAGCCACTATGGAAAACAGTATGGCGATTGCTCAAAAAATCAAGGATAGAACTACCATATGATCCAGCTATTCTACTGCTGGGTATTTATCCAAAGACCTTGAAAACACCAATGCGTAAAGATACATGCACCCCTGTGTTCATTGCAGCGTTATTCACAATAGCCAAGACTTGGAAGCAACCTAAGTGCCCATCAAGGGACGAATGGCTAAAGAAGCTGTGGTATATATACACAATGGAATACTACTCAGCCATGAGAAACGATGAAATCCAGCCATTTGTGACAACATGGATGGACATTGAGGGTATTATGCAAAGTGAAATAAGTCAGAGGGAGAAGGTCAAATACCGTATGATTTCCTTCATTAAGTAGTAGATAATAACAACAATAAGCAAACACATAGAGACAGAGATTGGATTGGTGGTTACCAGAGGGGAAGGGGGGGGAGGGCGAAAGGGATAATTCGGCACATGTGTGTGGTGATGGGTTGTAATTAGTATTTGGGTGGTGAACATGATGTAATCTATGCAGGAATAGAAGTATAATGATGTATACCTGAAATTTATACAATGTTATAAACCAATGTTACTGCAATAAACAAAAAATTTTAAAAAAAAAGAGTTACTACAAAAAATATGAAACTGAAACTGGGATGAATTCTAAAGAGAAATGCAGGAAAATTGGGCCCTATGATAAGACCATTAAACTTCTGATGAAAGCACATATAGTGTTAGATTAAAAAAATATATGACTCCATGGTTGGAAACAAATCAGGAAGAGAACTTTCCATTTGATGATCAATTCACAGTATTTTTTTTTAACCTGGTATATTTGGACTTTGTGGAAATGATGTAAAACCCAAATCACTGAAATGTGTATCTGGAAAGGACACAAGGATCATAGCATACAGGTGAGGAGACTAAGGAATAAATGATTTGGCTAAATATATGGCCCCCTGGCTGTATTGTTGGGGGTCCCAACAATCCTAGTGTGAAGGGACCACTAAGAAGGAATGGGGATTGCAGAGTAGACTTGAGAGCCCAAGGAAGCTCATGGGTTTAAAGTGGAGAGAGCAGAAGAAGCCACACAGTCCAGCTAAGAGCAAGATGATGCCTCCTGTCACCCTCAGAGCTTTGTAAAGAAATCAAAGGTGACTAAACTCACCATGTTCTGAGGGGGACAAGATTTCGGTCCTCTCCAAATATTTAATGGCATTCTACTGTTGTCTAAAGCCTAACCTGCCAGTTAACAGTCATCCAGCCAGCCAGCCATTCGTTCATTCAGTCATTCATACTTTCCTCATGTGTCGACTCTGTGACAAGCACTGGGACCTCAAAGCCCATAAAGACACAGTTGCTGCCTTCAAGAAACTTACACAGTCTAGCAGTGGGGGTGACTGGCAGATGGGAAAACCTAATGGTTAACATTTATTATGTACATTACTGTACACTAGGCGCTGTGCTAAATACGCTATGTACAACATTTTATTTAATCTTCACAACAATCCTATGAAGTAGTTATGGGTTTTTCCCCGCTTGGAAGATGAGGAAGTTGAGGCATAGGATAGTTTTAGTGACATTGCTAGTGACCGATAGAGGCCGGATTGAGACATGAGACAGAGTGGCTCTGGACCCATGTTCCTCACACCACGACATGGTACTGCCTGACAGGATGGAATACTGTGCAGCTGTTAAACACGATGCCAATGATTGTGTATTGACCAAAACGTTTGCACTTTATTTTATGGGAAAAGGCAGACTTAAAATCAGAGAGTATATCATATTCTTAATTTTTAAAAGCCACCCAAATATTCACAGTGTTGAATATTCACTGGATGGTGAGATTAGGGTAAGGGTTTTCCACTTCCTCCTCCTCTTCCCTCTACTTCTCCCCTTTCTCCCTTTCTTCTTCTTTTGTGTATTTTCCAAACATTTCCAATGACTATGTAGTAATTTTATAAGAAACCTGTTATTAAAAGTTTTCATTAGGAATACATCTCCCATAGATGGAAAAAATAAAATAGATATTCAGTTATCTTAATAGGAATGTATCCGTTTAATATATCAAGTTCAGAATACAAATTGTATGCACACATTTTATTGATAATACCCACTTTTTATTTTGTGCACAGATTTGTTTCATCAGGTAGCTCATGGGATCATAGCCATAGTGGCTTCATATTGTTGCTTAAAGATAATTATTTCAATTTTGTTAAAGAGTAAGTGATGTATTTAATTAGAGAAAATCGCTTTGAGTTATTATGTCCTCCATAGTGAAGTTTAGTCTTCACGCCCACCATTTTCAGAGCAGAAGGGGTGTGCTCCTGTTGGTGGGGCAGGATGTCAAGAGAGGGGTGTTCGACTCTTGCCCAGGTTTGCTGTGTGAAGCAGAGGAGGGCAGATACCAGGATACAGGTGCTCTGTCAAAGGGACAGCTGATGCATGTAGTAGAGGTGAGCAGAGTCCAGTGGGAGGCCAGTGAGGGGTGGCAGCAGGAAAGGGTCTGTCTGAAGAGTGGAGGTGGGGGCTGCGGCAGCTCTCAGCGACCTCTCAGCAGGGCTTTTATGGGCACTTACTGTGTTTGTATTAATCAAGCAGACTGTTTCTCCAGGTTCTTTTCTAACATTCAAGCTCATCTGCAGAAAGCAAATAAAGCATGACGCTCTTAATTACCTTAGTGTGAATTATTTGCTTTATGGATTTAAAAAAAGAAATTGATGCAAAGTGAAATAAGTCAGAGGGAGAAGGTCAAATACCGTATGATTTCCTTCATTTAGTAGTAGATAATAACAACAATAAACACACACATAGAGACAGAGATTGGATTGGTGGTTACCAGAGGGGACGGGGGGAGGGAGGAGGGCGAAAGGGATAATTCGGCACATGTGTGTGGTGATGGGTTGTAATTGGTATTTGAGTGGTGAACATGGTGTAATCTATGCAGAAATAGAAGTATAACGATGTACACCTGAAATTTATACAATGTTATAAACCAATGTTACTGCAATAAACAAGAATAAAAAATTTAAAAAAATAAAAAATAAACAATTAAATCACACACACACACACAAAAAGAAATTGAATACTGACCAACTTCTTTTGATTTCTCTGCATGTTCCTGAACTGCATACTCCCGGAATTATGACAATAAATTTGCCAAACGAATCACAGCTTCATTCAAAATCCAAATAGAATGATTTTTCAGTGATCTCCTGTTTTCAATCATCTGTCTCCTTGTTACTCTTGATTAGCAACCATAATCTGTTGCTTTTGCCACCACTGTCATGTCTGAGTGGCTAGAAACACCCTACTGGGAAATCTGAACAGTTGAGATAGCTAATCCCGTATTATTTTCAAATTAAATAACCCACTTTGGCTCTCAGAACATCCAACTGGACAATGTGTTCCCTTTATCCCTGCTTAATTTTGACAACTACATCAGTGTTGTGATATGTTGGTTTCTTTCCTGTGTCGAATTAAACTACAAATTCCACATTGCCAAACAAAATTGTTTTTTCTGCTGGTGTTCTAATAAAGAGCATAACAGCAACACCATCAAATGTATTGAAACTTAAGGAATATAGGTCAGTTACATTTTCTCTAGAGCCAATAAAGATTTTGGAAAATCTTGTGTTGATATGAGCAAACCACATGTTGGCCAAAGAAATTATGTTGTCTTTTTGTAAAAATAATGTTTTACAAAAGGGTAGTTTTTTATAGAATATTTCAGAATACTGGATGTATTTATAAAAGCTAAAGTAGTTTGGTCACATAAGGAAATGTAACTTTTTTTCCCCGTCCTTATATTTGGTGAAACCAAACTAAAATGATAGTTGTTTTCATTCTTTGTGGTTTTTAATGAATTTTTCTTTTTATAAGTATATTGGTAATACATATCAATTGCGGACAAACAAAATCAAGTCAGATAAGTAATGGAAGGAAAGAATCAACCTAACTTCCCCACTCAGAAATAACCACTGTGAACCTTTTAGGTTAAATTCTTCCAGACTTTATCTAAATTATTTTAAAATTGTATTTATATATAATACATAATTATACATATAATTTTAATTCTGTAAAATATGATTTAGATATAATTATATAAATATAACTTTTTTAAAAACAAGAATTAACATTTATTGAATGCCTACCATATACTAGGCACTGTTCTAAGTATTTACTGTTTCAAAATGAATCTCAAAAGCTAAAATTGGATACAATGGACGTCACGGTGTACTTCACAAAATCTCTTGTGAGATAGATACTATCTTTATTTCCATTTTTAGAAGATGGAATTGAAACACACGGAGGTTCAATAACTTACCCAAGATCACACAGCTGGTATTTGGTTAGTTGAGATTTAGCTCAGCCCTTCCTTTGAAAGCTAATACACTATTGTGAATCATGCATAATTTTTTTTAAAATCCAGTTTTGCATTTTATATGGGTTTTTCTTCTTTCCCCAAACCCAGGGCCCTGTGTTCTGTGATCAGCAAAGAGATGCAAGGCTATCTGAGGAGTAAGGGAGAGGAAGACAGGTCAGAAAGCCTCTAACAAGCTCTGGCTCTCCACCCTCTCCTGAGACCTGGGATCTCTGATGGGAAGTTGGGGAGCTGAGGAGAATGAGAGGGTTTTTTTCCTCCCTTGTATCTTTGGGGACTGAGGAAAGAGTTGAGGGTTGGGTGTAGGGGGAGGAAAGGAATGCAAAGGTTATTGTTCCTCCTTCTGTTGCGTATTTTTAAAATGTGCTACAAAGGCATCAGGCAGAGGAGGAAGGAGAGGAGAAGCCACCAAAGGCTCTGTAAGTATAAAAACACCTTGGAAGGTCTAGCAGAGATTGTCAGCGCTGACTGTTCAGCCATGTCTCTCTCACCAGCCCACACCCTTCTATTTTAAGGGCCTGGGCAGGTGTTAGGTATTATTTTGAAATTTATGTTGACAACAACTGTAAAAATAGTTACTTTCACAGAAATGTGTTTACAGCTTGTTTCTAGAAAAATATAGTGTGTGAAAAATCACAATTTCTTAATATTTGTTTTATAGAAAGTTTCCCCTCTTTACCAGGGGCTATATAATAGGATATTTTAAAAATAGCAATATACTACACTAACTTTAAAATATGATTCAGTAAAAAATAATTTACGCAAAATTTCAGGCCAACAATTACATTGTGCAAAGAGAGGAATACCTTCATTATAATAAACTGCTCCGGCACACTAGTGCCTAGACCAGTTTCTGACATGCAGGCATTTAGTAAATGCTGACGTAAGATGCACCGTGTTTTCTTCAAAATGTGCATCTGTGCTTGGGGTCTATGAGTAAAACATTTTTTGAAGTGTGAATTCTTGAGTCATTTAAAAAAGAGTGCTTCCTGTGTCTCTGGACTTTTTTTTTTTATCAGTTGTAGAAAATCCTCAGACATTATACCTTCAAATATTGCCTCTCTTCTATCTAGTTGCTCCTTTTGAGACTCTCATTGGATATATATTAGACCTTCTCATTCTCTGCCCCCCATATATCTTAGCCTCTTTTGCGTATTTTCTATCTCAAGTTATCTCTGTGCTGCATTCTGGGTAATTTCTTCTGATCCATCCTTCTGTTTCCTAATTCTGTCTTCAGCTGTGCTTAAATGGTTGCTTAATCATCAGGACCCATGGTACCCAATTTTAGCATTTGACTTTCTTTTATGCGTAGTTTTAACTATTTTTAAGAATTGATACTTCATGACTCATTATTTCTTAGAGGTCTTTTGAAAAACAGAAAATTTACTAATTTTTAGTAGAATAAAGCTCATTCTCTCTTGAAACTATCATATGGGTGCATTGAATCCTTTTATCACTTTACTCTTCCATAGATTATTTATTAAAATGACTTAAAAATATAAGCAATGAAAGGACCCATGGGACTCAGATGGTAAATGGTGATGAATGTTTTTCCTGGTATACTCTAGATTAAGCCATTAACAGAGTATTTTTATTTTAATAGTTATATTTTTTCTAAAGGTTCCATTTTTCAATCTCCCAATCACTTTTTATTATCTCCTATTGCTTTATTATTTTTGTGATTCAAATTTTTTAATTCAAATATTTTAATTTTTTAAGCATTCCATAGCCATTTTTTATTCCACTATATGAAGTCCTCATTATCTGACTCTGTCGTTTGTTATTTCTGCTGACTCTCACTCATGATGGAGTTCAGATTTAGTTGATGTTAAACTGTTGAAAAACTAGAAGGCCTAAGTTGAGGATACTTTTCTCTAAAGATTTTTTGTTTGTCATCAGGACTTGCTCACTTAGGGCCACTTTAGCCTCTACCCAGCATCTTAGGCTTAATCAAGGACTCTCTGGCTTACCTCTGCCACCTTGGTACTGCCTCACATCCTAGTCTCCCATTGTAGCACTGACAATAGCGTTTGCTCTCAAGAAAACACCACTTTTTCAAGCCCCCAGGTATTTTTTGTCTATTTTCACCCCAGAAGTTTCTCTTACATCCTGTGAGTTCAGCAATGCCATAACACTTTTTAATGCTAGTTGTTTTATATTTGAGAAGACCCTTCAGAGCATCTAAACCACCACTCTCCTGGAAGTGGAATTGTATAGCATTATATAACCTTTGACATACAACTTCTCTTGAAAGTAGTTGGAGATGAAATCAAGAAACCAGTGCCCTGAGCCACAGCTGGTTGTGTTCTCTGAGGACCACATGAAGACAGGCTGCTTCCCTGCCTATAAGCTGGCGAACACAATGCAACCATTAAGTTGAGCAGTCCTCGGGGATTGCTTCATGTCTAAAGAGGCTCCAGTTCATCCATGGAGTGGATGGCTAAGGGAAGCAGAGCTGATCTTGCTCTCCTTCTGTGATCTGCTCATTTTCACCACAGAGGCATGATCTCAGTGTGCCTAGCACCAATGGAGTTGGGCACCTGGCAATAAATAGTATTTTATTACCCCAGATGGTCAAATGAAGTTACAAAACTGCCCGAATTGGTTCTTTCCTCCTGATGAGATTAACCAAAAAACTAACCAATCTTCATTTCACATTGCCTGCATGAAGCTAGATTTACTAATTATTCCCAAGGCACTCTATCTTTATCAAAACATACCACTACTCCTTCCAAACCATTTTTTATTACCAACTGCTCAACTGAGAACTATGGCCAAAGTTGTTTCACTTTAATTGTGCTCTTCAATAATAGTAACATGGACATTTCTTTTTTGCGTGTATTTTAAAGTAACGGTGTTTTATCACAGGTTTTTTAAACCTTAATTTTATTCTTTATTATCACATTTGCTTTAACAGTTTCTCTGGTATTCGGTATGATTTATAGTTTCAATTTGATATGTGCATTCACCTCATCCTTTTATTGTATTAGTGCCTAATACAGTTGAGAACTATGCCTCATATTTCTCAGTGTTGGATAATTCTTGTTTATTAGATTTCAAGGGCTGCAGATTCACTATCACATCTCTCCTGGGCAATTTATCCAAAGAGAGAAGGTCGCTACTTATGTCTCTACTATCAGCACGTTAACTTTGTAGGGAGAATTAAAGCGGAAAAAAGACATGTCTTGACATTCAGTTGTGCTCTATTAAATGGCCAATTTCTAGCGTGTTCAGACTCTTATGAAGTCATGGGGCATTTTTAGAACTGAAGTGTGAGTTGGTATGTATAACGATGCAGGCGAAGTGTCTTTAGTTATGCATCCAAAGATCCCAATTCTCTTTATCATAGTATTGTAATCCATGCATGCACATCTTCATATATGTAGAGTAAGGGGAAATAAAAATGTTCATACCTTTTGGCCCAGTCATCCCACTCCTTGGAATTTATCCCAAGGAAATTGTCCAGCAGCATTAAAAGAATAACTTTGGGCAAAACGATGTGTATTGTAGCATTTTCTGTGACAAAAAAGAACAGGCATTATTTAAATGCCTGATATTTTATTAAATTAGGGGTATCAACTTGATGAACTATTATGCAGATGTTTAAGTCATAATGATGACTGTGGAAACCTAGGGGACCTTTGGATACATGGTAAATGAACAAAATAGATAATGGAATTGAATATACACAATGATGATAATAACCTGACAAATCTGTAGACTTATGGACATAAATGAGATAGGAAAATATAAAAATGAAAAGAATTGTGTGAGCTTTGGGAATTAAAGGTAATTTTACTCATTTGAAATATTTCCCTTAAATGTCATTATGTGGTTTTTACAGCAAATGTGCAGTTTTTAAAAGGAGTGAAGGAAAAAAGTGTGGATAAATATAGATCATCTCAATTGTCTCGCAAACCAGGGGCTTGTGGAGTTTTTATGCTCCCTGGTGAGAGAGGGCTTTCAGTGTGATGTGAAAGGAATGACGTTTTAAACAGATCATCCTTTGGAGGGAGAGAGTATTTTGAAGAGGCAGCTTTAGCAGTGGAAATGAGGCTGGATCATTTATCTCCTTTTCTTTTTCATTTTTATCACTGTTGACAGATTTAATCTCTTCTCATGACCACCCCTCATAGGCAAATGCCTCAGGCCCTTTTTCCCTTTCCAGAGTCCCACCCCAGCCGGGGAAATCTGTCTAATATATGGGCTTCGCACACTTTGATGACTTCCATAATGTCTTCCTTAACGTCCTAATTGCTTTTCTTTCCCATTTTATCCACCAATTTAAATATCATCTCTTGTCCTGTTTTGAAACCTGCCTAAACACTCATTTTCCTGAAGAAACTAGTCAGTATGGCCTCATCCTACACCCTGCCCTGCCTTATAATCTACAGCTCAAATTGCTCTCTTGTTTTAAGGTTCTCAGATTTATTTATGGTTTTGCTAAGATCCATTTGTTAATTTGATAAATTTTGGTGCATGTCCTTAAGTCAGCTTGGTACACATTTACCCTGATTCCTCTTCTAGTTTTCATGACAAGGCAGGTACCTGCTTATTTTCCTTGCCTATCTGCACAGCCCTTGGAATAGTAATCTGCATTGAGTGTGTATCAGGAAATATCAGTTGACTCAGAAACTTCAGTAGTTTTAAGTGGGCAGGTGCCAAGTGTTTATTTTCCATAAAATAAACTGACCATGAGAATACTAACTTTTTTTGAGCACTTACTATATGACATGCACTAGGTAAAACACTTTATATTTATTATTTAATTTATTCCTTACTACAGACCTATTAAGTAGGTATTGTTATTAATATCTGATTTTTACAGTGAAGGAAACTGAGGCGTCAAGTGGCTGAGCAAGTAAGTAAGTGGCTGAGAGGGTACTGTAGGCTCCAAAACCACCCATCAGATGGTGAAAATGGCCATAGCTGGAGTCGAAGGTGATTGTGGAAAGATTTGATTTCATTTCAATATTTCAAAACTTGGGAGATTTCATATAAACATCTGAGTTTTGGCTTTTCTTGAAAAATAGAAAAGTCTGGCAACAATTTGCTAGAGTAGAATCTGTTCCTTTAGAGAGGAAATAGATTCCCTCTCAGCATGCTACAGTTGGGCTCACATCACTTATAATTTTATTGTACTGTTTAATATTTAAAGGTTTTCCTGTTAACGTGAAATCTTGCTTTATTTGGGGGTTTCTGATTATTTAATATTTGCAACTTTGAGGATTATGGGGAAAAGTTGATGTGAAATCCCAGGTGCTTTAAGAACTTGAAGTTCATTGGTTCCTATGAAACGGACTCAGTAAACGTAACCACTAAGTGTAAGTTGGTCACAGAGTAACAAATAGAAATAGAAGCAATTTGACTAAGGAAAATTTTAGGTTTGCTTGAAATCTCCAAGTAAACTCTGTTGGTCTCCTTATCATGCCATAGTTTGATATTCCCATGCTTTGTTTAAAAAGAAAATTTGCACTACAAAAATAATCGTTTTAAAACACAACTATGATGATATCACAGCCCTGCTTAACAGCCTTTGCTGGCTCCTTACCTCCTGGGAAAGGTCAAAATCTTCACTTGGCTTACCAGGGCTCTCATGATCTGGCCTGTGCTTTCTCCTCGAGCCTCATCGCCTCCCATTAAAATGCTTTAAACTGGGAGCGCTGTGATCAAAATAAATATTACATAAGTGAAATAGTCTAGAAAAGTTTAATTTTTAGATATACTAGCCAACTAAGACTTCACTAAGAAAGTGACTTTGAGTAATATGAAGGAGCCATCCAGGTGCATATCTGGAGGAGAGCATTCCAGGCAAAGAAAGAAGCAGAAAGGCCCTGAGGCAGCAGAATTCCTGACTTGTTTGAGGCACAGAGGGGAGCCCAGTGTGCCTGGAGTGGCCTGAAGGAAAGGAGAGAGCAGTGAGAGGTGAGGGCAGAGAGATAATAAGGGGACAGGTCATAATGAGCCGTTGGGTCATAATAAGGACATCTAGGTGACATGGAAGCCCTTGGAGGGTTTTGAGTAAGGGAATGACATGATCTGACTCATATTTTAACCAGATTATCCTGGCTCTGATGCTGTTATAAACTGAAAAGAGCAAGGAGAGAAGCAGGGAGTAGTTAAGAGGCTTTTGCAATAATCCATACAAGAGTTGATGCTGGCTCAGACCAAGATGATGGAAATAGAGGTGGTGAGAAGCAATAAAATTCTCTAAGTATCCTTTGAAGGATGAATCAACACATTTTGTTGACAGACTAGATGTGGGACATGAGGGAAAGAGTAGCATCAAAGATGAGATTAAAGTTTTTTTCCGAGCCACTAGTAAAATTAATATGAACAGAGCTAGGGAGGATTTAGGAAGAACATATTTGGGAGGCGAGCAAGGAGTTCCACTTGAGACAAGTTAAGATTGAGAAGCCAGTTAGATATCCCAGAGAGCTGTCAAGCAGGCAGTTGGATAAGTGAATCTGGACTTCAGGAGAGAGGTTCAGGCTGAAGATAGAAATTTGAGAGTCGTCAGCATATAGGTGTTATTTAAAGATGTGATTCTAGCTGAGAACACCAAGGATCTGAGCCCAGGGTGCTTCAACCAATCCTTAGACGTCAGGGAGATTGAGGAGGAGCAATCAGAAAAACAGAAGGAAAATTAGACATTCTTTTGATGTTCTAGAGTTTAGGAGAAAAAGAGTTCAAAGAAGAAGGAGTGATCAACTGCTAATGGTAACTCAAATATGAGAAGTAAGAACTGACCATTGGATTTAGCAAGTGAAAGTCACAGGCAACCTTGAGAAGAGCAGGCAAGGTCCCTGCCCTCATGGAACTTACATGTTAGTAAGGAATATAGACAATAGAAAGTTTGACAGATAAATATATAATATATAGTCAGGTAATGATAAATGCTTCAGGATAAAAAAAAAAAAGAAGGTAGAGTCACAAGATAATGACAGGGATGCTATTTTAGATAGAACTGTCAGGGAATACCTCCTCAAAGAGGGGATATTTGAGTCCAGGTCTGAAGGAAGTGAGGGCCTCAAGGCTGGCATTCCATGAGGAGGCCCCTGGATAGCCTTACGGATTTTACTTCCAGCATCCTTCTGATTGGTCAGATGTTCGGACTAATTGGTTGTTTCTCAAAAGTGTGTTGGTTGTTGTATATTTTGCATATAACCTCTGGCTGAGCCATATGAATAGATGGGAAAATAGTGTTCCAGGTAGAAAGAACAGCAAAGTCAAAGCCCCTGAGGCAGGGCATGTTCAAGTGTTCAAGAAACCAACCCAAAGCCAGTGTGCTTACGGCAGGAGGAGGAAGGAACTGGGAGCTCTGCTGCTTTCAGGAAAGCCCTCCCTAAGACACACTCCATTATCTAACCATGCTTGTTGGACTTAAATGATTGTCACTCTGTGAACATCTGTGTGTGTGTATATATTGTTTATATGTGTGTATAGTATGTGTGTGTATATATGTAATTGTGTATTACACACAATTTTGCTGACTGCCAGTCAGAAAAAACATCTCTGCATAGACATTACTCACTACATACCACCATTAAATAGTATACTCAGCAATTTTAGAGTCACATACTTCTAAAGAGAAAGGAAAATTATAAGGGCTGAGTTTTTTCTTGAGTATATTCTCACTGAGAGGGATTCTTATACAAGCCAAGTATCAGTGACCTCTAATAAAGTTATAAACTCCCCTAATTCCGTTTCCGAGAGGTCTAGGTCTATAAACTCATTTCCTTTTGGGGTTTCTTATGATCAGAATATGTCAACTGGAAAATACTTTTCTCCAGGTTTTAAGAGCTGTTTCTCTTAAATCTACTTATATAATAAAAAAAGAAAAAAAATTAAATTGTAATTAGAAAAATATTTACCCATAATAAAAATCCCAAGCACTACAACCAGTTTCATTTCTTTGTGCTCTCTTCTGATTTTTGTTTCAAACACTTAAGTAGTTTTTATATAATTGCAATATATGTATGCATTTGTATACATATATATTTATGTGTATATATATGTATCTACTTTTAATATTTTTATTGATACTTCATATTTCTTTGTTAATCATATTTATCTTTTTAATGGCAGCATAAGGTTCAATATTTATAAATTTAAAAGTAACTTTTTATATAACCAATATATGTATGCATACATATATGTATATATTTTCATTTATGTTTGTACTTTTCTCTTAATGTTTTTGTAAATCTCCACATTTCTTGATCAGATTTGTCCTTTTAAGTGACACCATAATATTCAGTTACATCAATACACTCTAATATACTTGACTCTTCCTCCATTAGGGAGCATTTAAGTTGTTTATAGTTTTTATTATAAGCATCATACACATTTAACCAATTATATCCATAGGTAAATTTATAGCAGTGGAATCACTGAACATATTTATTGTTTTATCATTGGCAAATCTGTCTCTAGATATGTGCTATTTATAATGTCATCAGCAATGAATGAATTTACTTATTTTCCCCGCTTCAACCCCAAAGACTTTTATTATTAAAAAAAAGTTTTGCTGGAATATTTGCTGGTATAATTGCCTTCATTCATCTGTCTTTAATTATGAGGAACATTTTTGTGGATTTTTTTTTCACTTTCTGTCTTTTATCTTTAGATAAATTTCTGAATCTCTTACCCACTTATCCGTTGGGGTTTTGATGGTGGTCTTATTTCTAAATTTTAAGATGTCTTAATTTTTAAAACATTTTAAAGTCTTTTTTATTTTACTAGAAATTAACCCTTTAATTGTTATAGCTGTTATAAAGTTTTTTTTCTTCTGTTAAGCTTTTTTATCTTAATTCTATTGTTCTTATAGCTCTTATTTTTATCATTTTCCTCTCTAGTGTGCCACTTTTTTTTCTCTTAGATCCTATGTCTTAAGATTTTTTAAAGGCTCATGTCCTTATCCTTAATTGTGTTCGCTGCACTTTTCAACTGTTATCTCTAGTACTTATTGATAGACTATTTATAATTCCTTTTTCACTTTTAGCAAAATATAACCCTTGAAATACCTGGCTTCTTATTCTCCCCTTTACTTCATATTTCTAAGATATTTTTCATCCCTTAGTTGAGGCACAACTAATATTAACAATGTTTCATAATACCTGTCACTCAGAATAGATGCCGACCATGAACAATTGGCCTGGCCCTGACTCTGGCTGAAAATCAGGCCTGACGCTGCTCTTATTTTGCAAGTCTGTTACTGCTCTTCTTAGATTTTATCAGAAGAGAGCGTGAGAAATGAGAGGAGAATTATATTGATTTCAGTCATCTTGGTATATCAAGGTAGCTTCCACAAAGCTATATAAATATATCGAAGATACCTTCTTCACCGCATAGCTGCAACAGCCAATTCTTTCTCACTCACATACAGTTCTGACCCATCCTGGATTGGTCTTCTTGTGGGTTTCGTTCCCCAGTGGTCTACTGATGTGTAACATTACATGTGTAACATTCCTTCAGAACATAGCTAAATGGAGACCTTGCACTTCATTGTACTTACAGCAGCTTCTTTTAGCTTTACTGTGTAGCAGTTGCTGTGAGTTACCCTGCCACTTCTTGCCCACACGTTCTCAGCCAGGTGTTGGTGTGTTACAGCAAGCAGTATTTCACTGGTTCCACTCAAGACTCTGTTTTCTGTAGAATAGGAAAGGTGGCTTTATATGACATAGATCAAAGTGAAGATAGGGTGCAGAGTAGATCTTTGTCTTTAAAGTCCCTATAGAAAGTGAGTCACAACCCTTCTTGGTTTTGGTTTTCTCCTGATCGTTTGTATGATACCTTGGTAGCATACTCACAGATGTTTCTCAAGCAGCACACTCTTATTTTTCCATTCACTTCTCCTCTGGTTAATTGCAGTATCACTGGCAGGGGGTGGCCTGGGTAATTCTGCACTACGGGTGACAGCTTTGGCCATCTTTGAACTTCAAGAGAAAAAAATTACATCCTGTAGAAATATACATTCAATTCATTGATGAAAAAAACAATATAAAATTTTAACAGAAGGAGGAGTGGAAAGAGTCAGAGAACCTTTACCAAACAACTATTGATGAGGCCCGTTTCAGGGTTGGCCAGTACATAGTCTTAGTTGTCTCTGACGGTGATCCCTGGAAAATCTTGTGAATGTGGTTCAAGAAGAGAGTCAACTGGGGCCGGCCCAGTGGCGCAAGCAGTCCGCTGCGGCGGCCCTGGGGTTCACCGATTTGGATCCCGGGCGCGCACCAACGCACCGCGTGTCAGGCCATGCTGTGGTGGCGTCCCATATAAAGTGGAGGAAGATGGGGACGGATGTTAGCCCAGGGCCAGTCTTCCTCAGCAAAAAAAGAGGAGGATTGGCAGATGTTAGCTCAGGACTGATCTTCCTCACACACAAAAAAAAAAAAGAGAGAGTCAATTGTATAAAGAAGTTTCTTGTGTCCATTTTAATTTAATTTGACAGGAGTTTTTGTGTGTTTGGCAGGCATTTTTGCATTTAAAAATATCTTTATTTGACCCCCATTTTCTGTTTTTCAAGATGTAATGATTTATAACCAATACCCACTGATATATTACTTGAATTTATTTATTTTTGATGAAAAGTTTATCTTGTGAGTCACCATCTGTGTGTGTGTCTGTCTTTGATCAGTTCTGGGAACTGGCTTAGAGCTACACAAGCCCAGATCCTTGATCTGGCCCAGCCTCTGTCTGTCTCTGCTACAAACGGAAATCCCCTTGACAGGGGAGAGATGTAAGGGTGCAGGAAGGGGTCAAAATTCCTTCAGCAAGAAAGGTTGAAGGCATTTGACATGTTCAGAGTAACTCGAACAGCATTTTAACCTATGTAAAAACTAGCAACTTTAAAAAGCCAATCCCTCACACTTGTTTTTTGAACTTTTTTCAGATGTAGGCAAGCTGTGAAATATTAAAGCAGGGGAACATGTACACACAGTGCTCCCATGAGCCTGGAAGTTCTAGACTGGACTTCAACACTGAGTTTGAGTACTTTTTTTTTTCTTTCCGTGGGGAGGAGGAAAGTTCTCTTTGTTTTCTTGGTGTCTAGGGCAAATGTTAAGATTTAAAAGGCAAAAAAAATGATGTGATCTAAAAATGTATTGTAAACAAGGTGAAACAAGTGAGATATCTTCTTTTATCCTTACATCCATTTCTGCAGAATGACAAACATACCTCCTCTTACCTGGGCCAGTAATTGTGAGGCCACATGACGTACTGTCTGGCAATAATTCCCTCACCAGTGGAATAAATGTGGAGAAAACTTAGCATGATGAATTGCCTTTTGATTTGAATTAATCTTCAGCTGGCCAAAGAAAAATGGTCATGGGAACAGAGCAACACAGATGTTCAGAAGCCGAGGAAGCAATCAGCAGTTTGAAAAGAATTCTTCATACATCATGCTTCCAAAGATATGGAACCAATGACTCATGAAGTGTGAACTTCAATTTTGGCCCTGGTGGTTGTCAATAAATAACAGTTGTATGAAAGCAAAGTCTACTCTGCAACTTCCTTCCAGACTTGCGGTTGTGTATTTCCTAGAATGCTCCAATAACAAGTTTATATAACTTATCCCAAGCTTTGGCAACCAAAGAATGTACTCTAGTCCAGTCATGAATGGGAGTAATGGAAAAGAATGCATTCTATTTAAAGAGGAGTGTTACTGTCTATTTAGGTAGGAGACAAAACTGGAAAGCTTTGTAGAAATAGAGTTCCCCCAGCCTGCATCCAAGAATATAAGAAAGAGAGACAAAACTTCATCAGCAATCAAACCAAGCTGATATTTGACAACCTTTTGCCTGTTGTGCTGAATCCCATTTTAGCATCATAATTAATTCCAGCGTTTCTCTAATTTTAAAATGTTCCCATTTCTATCCATCTCCTATATTTCCCCCTGTAGAAATAGACCCTTCTCTTTGGCTTTCCTATTAAGGCATTTTTCCTTTACATTTATAATTTATTTCAATTTGACCTTTCATGTGGACACCTTGACCAAGAAGTATGCTACGTCTGAATTTCAATTTCTTATAAAATATGCTGCAAATATATTTATACTAAAGAATGAGGACAACCATTTACTAGGATTATTTATCTAAAAGCGATTATAATAATTGATAAGGATGTGTTCATAAGTAAAAATGGGTCAATAAACTTTGTAAGTTAATAATTGCTTAAAATCAGGGACCTGACTTATGTTTATAACCCAGAATCCAAAGCAAAGTGTGTTGGGTAGAGTAGGACTCTAGTAAGTATTTATTGAATTTAATTTAGGGTTTGTCGTATTCAAGAAAATGATTTTGACAATGCTCGTCAAATTTCTTTGATATACACCTGTACACATTGGAAAGTGAAAGGGCTACTGTGACCCTCCATTTAACAAGATGTTTCTGTGAAGTCTCCTATTTTGATTTATAGTTGTTTATTCTATTCAAATACATTAATGTTGGGAGTTTTAGTAGAGTTTAATGATTTAAAACACGGCTTGCATTCCTGGAACCAACATTTTTTATCCAAACGCCTTTGCACATGTTTCTTAACCTCTCCAAGCTGTCAGTTTTCTTATCTATACAATGGGAATTCTATTGGGATGTACTTCATAGGGTCATTGTGAGAATTAAAAGAGATAATGCTTGTGAAATACTTAGCTCAGTGTCCTGGCACCTGGTAAATGCTCCGTAAACAGTGACTATAAATAAATGCATTAATATGTTAACTGATTACTCCTATTCCCAAATGAAAAACAGATATTGACATTAACTGATGCTTCAGTAAGATGGGCCATGTTTTTCACAGTTTTGAAGTCCGGTCCAGACCTTCCCAGGCTCATGTGAATGTTCCCTGCTTCAATATTTTATAACCTGCCTTTATCTGAAAAAGTCCCCGAAACATGTGAGGGAATGGCTTTCAATGCTGGTTTTTAGATATGCTACATTTGAACAAGGTGGGGGAGGCTTCTTATCTGAGTCTAAATGGCTTTAATGCTCTTTGATCATCTACATCTGGATGGAAAATATTTTCCAGCTCAAGACAAGATTTTCGAGCTCAAGACAAGATTTTTTCTGTCGTTTCCTTTTTCAACTATCAAAAAATCATATAAATATTTAGCATAGGCAATTAAGAGAATGAGAATGGCCATTGAAATTTTATGTATTCATTTTTCATATATTAATGATTAGATCACATGAAATTGGTAATTTCTTCTCCATTACTAGGATTTGGATGTAGATCCAGAATTCCTTTAAAAAGACCAACATTTTGAGCCTTTGCTCATGTGTAGAATTTGTTGCTAGGAAATGTCACTAAATTTCTTAGATCTCCTTATGGGCTACTAAGTGGTCAAGATTGTGATTATACGTGTTGCTTGAAGGATATGATTTTATTAAAATATTTAAATTTAAAAATAAGACATTTTGCTAACATTATATGTGTGTGTACTGTTTCTCCCTTCCAAAAAGCATCCTCTCTAATGTGTTTGATGTATCACCTTAAATATGCATGCGTCCTTTAAAATATGTAGGGTTACTTTGCACGTGTATATTTAATTTACATAAAGAAGAGAAGGAAATCTTGATATCAGTAGAATACACTTCAACCCTACTACCTACCCTACGAGGATGTTATGAGAGTTCAATGAGAAAATGTAAAGAACCTAAGTGCTTCATAAGTGTTAGTTGGTTTGGGTTCTCCAAGATCCTTCCAGATAACCTTAACACTGTTGTGTGTGTATTGGGGATGGGGAGATTATCTATTTTAGGGTCTGAAATCAAGGTTGTGAATCCTGAGTATTAATTTTACTTCTGCATATCCTTTCACTTGAAGGATGACCTCTTTGACTCTCTTGCGTAATACAGAAAGGAATGGTTACTAATCAAACCGTTGTATTCCCTGGATTCAGAAACTGGCTGGTAATTGAGCCACCTAATCATTGACCCACTTAAGTCATCCTTGTCAAAGTGACTTCCTTCACTTTATGCCCACCTCCAATTTTCCTCCTTCCTAAAATGATTTAATTCTGCATGTATACCCATAGGCTAGTCTGGCTAACAATACAAGAGAATAGAAATCCAAACCTGGACTCAGATGCCAAGAACATATTTATAAGAGGAAAGTAGTTATATCTTTTCAGTCTCCCTACATAGAACTTCTCTAGACAAGATGTTAAAACTCCTGTATCATGTGCGCTCGACAGAGTATACCTAGAATCGGTCCTCTTCCTTCTAATATTACTGAGCATTTTAGAACAAATGTTTTTAAAAGCTCAGCCATTTTGTAGAAGTGAATGTTTTATGAATTCTTGCATAAAGAAAGAATGACCCACTACCATATTAATAGGTAAACTCTTGCCAGAAATTCTTCTTTGCCATCATCTATGTGTAGACTGGCATCTTTCCTTCATCAGAGAGACTCAAAGGTCAATTCTCTGCATGGCCTGCCCGTCTCCTTCACAAACACAGCATGTCTTCAAACATGCACTCTACTCTTTGCTAGTTACCTACCTATCTCTTGGAAAGATTTCCAGTTTTCCTTTTCAAATGAGTCTGTGTTATTTCCTAGCAGGCTCACTGCCCAAAAAGAAATTATATTTGAATATTTTTCTACATATTGATACTCAGATTATATTTTGCAATAAAAAAAAATAAGTCAAAGCATTTTCCCCAAATGACTTGATCACTGAAACACATTTTGAATCTGAAAAAAGATTGTCATACAGCTCTACCAAGTTTTCTTTGAAGTATTTAATCCTTCTCTCGGTTTACCTGGAAAAGTTGGCTGAAGACAAGGTTCAAGGACTTCAGAAACTTCTCTGAGGGTGCTTTATATGTGTGCATTTGGTGTGGGTGTAAGGAAGAAAGGACAGATACCACCACCACCACCACCACCACTGCCACCCCCAGCATGGAGGGAAGGGAGAGGTGGGGAGAGGGAGGGAGGGAGGATGAGTATATGATTATCAGAAAATGAAGTAGAACATGTATACAGGAGATAAGACTCACTACCTACAATAGAAATTACCAGTTGCCTCTAATTTTTAGTGTTCAATTTATATATTCTGATATTTATTTTTCTGTTTGGTACTAGTGACAATTGCTAGTATCTTTTGTTTTCCTAGTGATTTTAACATTTGTTTCCTTTAGGACATAGTGAAAAATTATGCATGCAGTAATGGGGCCAAACTGCATTTTTTCCGACTCATCTCATCGTGCATGGAAAGAGAACCAACTTGAATTAAACTAGTTGAAATTTTAGAAAGTACTCAGATTTTTCAAATGCCTCAGACCTTTGGAATAGTTTGTTCCTTCATAATAATGTCAGAGTGTTTGAAGGCAAAGCAGAGAGACCTGGAGGTGTTGACTTGCCCTTTATCTAATCGTATTGATTTTAAATTTTGTTTGTCTTGAGCAATCTAATTCTTTAGATAAAATGAGGCTCATATTTTATGCAATAAGACTGACAGTCTCCAAATAAATGCAAAATGTTTTCTTCAACACACTGTTAAGTAAATTGAATTTCTCTGATTCACTAGAAATTGTTGGGTTTTATTGATTTTTTTTTGCCCTCACATTATTATAGGCAAGCGAGCTGCAAATTTCATCTGCCAGAACATGTCCAATAAATACATGTTTAATTTTTACTGATGATTCCATGTTCTTGAATCATTAACTCTTCAAAGAGAAAGTAGCTATTTTTCTAAGGCCCAGTCGAGACCTACGATTATGATTCTTTAGTTATCAAGATATAGTTTCAAGAAGCATTCTTTGAAAACAAGTTGGATCTTATATTGTCTCCAGGGCCTGTCATGTCCTAAGAATAAAATGCATTCACCAAGTAATTGGTTCATTGGATATAGTTCATGGTGGCTCTGCAGATGGTCCAAGGCTTAATCTCATATATTACTTACAGTGTTCATTTATATAATAATGTACATTTGAAAACTTTATTCATTTATATTTTCTTACATTATATTTGTTTCAAAGCAAGTATCGTTGGCATCTCATCAAAAGCAGGAGTATACTTTCCATTAATTCTAGGGTGGTTCTTCTTTTTCTTAATGCTTCTTCCCAGTGGCAAACAAAAGTAATCCATGGAACTTTTTTTAAGCCAAAACAGCATATAGAAGAAATATATTTGAAAAATTTTCCTCTTGGTCAGAGGTTTTCAAACCGTAGTTTAGAGAGTCTTTTGGCTAGGTGCAGCTCTGTATTTGCGTGAGAAGTATAGTTTTTTTGTAATGTGGGTTTAAGCGAGGATGTTATCTCTGCGTGCAGTTCCTTTGTGCTGTTCCTCTGTCCTCTTTCATTTGCATGGTGTACTTTCACTCTCCCTCTTCATGGAGGTGTCCTCTTCACCCTCTTGCCTTTCACCAGTGCTCCCTAATTGGGCAGTCCACCCTCTGTGACCTCAGAGCCCTGTGTTTATATATCATATGGCCTTTGCCATGGCATGTTGTGATTTGTCAGTTTCAATAAGACATCCATAGGACTTCTACTTATATTACAGCACTTAACATAATAGGTGGTAATTATTTGTTTGAACATCTGTCTCCCTAACTGGGCTCTGAGCTTCTGAAGGATAGCAAGCACATTCAGATTTTTAGCTGTAGACTTAGTACTACATAGCAGGTGCTCAATGAGTTTTTTTTGGTAGGTGAATGTTTATAATAACAGCCAACATTTACTAAAGAGTTTGGTAAATGCTTTGGATAACAATGACCAAAAAGTGAGTTCTAGCACTTTTAAAAGTTAAATTTTCTCAGCCAAACACATGTTGCTGATGGTATTTTTAGGAGCCATTGATTGAGAAAAGGCATAATGATCAAAATCGACCATGAATTTTATGATATTGAAATGTACTTAAATTTTGTAAAAGATAATACTGTCTATAGACATTTGAAAATTAATACTACGTATATAAATGTGTATGAGTCCATCTACTGCCTGCCCTTGTTGGGCATTTAGATTTCTGTACTTCTTAGTGTACCTCTGTGCCCCGCCCTACGCCCAGGGTTTGCTGTTCATAGGTAGAAAGCCACTGATATAAGTGACTTGTAACACCCATGCATAAAGGACCAGACTCCCCAGTTTGCCCAGGACTATTCCAGTTTATGCCTGTTGCTCTGGTGTAATTATTAATGGCTTCCCCTTTTACTCTCGAAAGTGCCTTGATTTGGACAATAAATTATATGGTCACTCTATCTGTAGGCAGATATTTGTATTGCATTTATTTTATCTTGACCCAGAAATAATATTAAAAGAGAAAGTTAGAAGCATATTATTCTTTACATCTCCAAGTGCTTCATCCCCACTAATATTGTTTTCATTTTGATTCCTCTTCCTTGTTGAACACAAAGCAGTACACACTTTGCTTATCATTTCTAGTGATTAAAATGTTAATATTTGATCAAATGTATATGTGTGTATTCTATAATTTAGTAAGAAAATACCTGTTCTGGGTCACATTTAGTTAATCCTTATTTCCTCATTTTTGGAGTAGCTTGATATTCAAAAACCTCACTGGTTGCCTTATTGTGCTCTGTGCAGTTCATGTGTTTGTGGTTGAGGGTATGTGTGTGTGTGCACGTTTTAGCAATTATTACAAAGGATTTATTTACAGTACATTCATTTGACAGTATACTCTCTTTTGCCGTAACCCAATTCCTAAAAGTATGTCTTTTATTTAAATGAATCTATGTGCTCTATGTGTACTCCCCCTCCCTCCATCCCCCTCCATCCCACTGGCTCTCCCCTCCCCTTTTCTTTCTCTTCCCTCCTCTCCTCTTACTCTCCATCTCTCCTCTGCTAACTTTAACCAGTTAAACTGGTCTCAGGTGATCTCTGACTCCATCCCAATGTCTAGAATGTTGTGTTTCCTCTTTGGATTTCACCTACTTTTCACTAAAGAAATTCTTAAGATCTGTCCTCCTCTCATACCTGTTCCCAACCACGAGCAGCAGTGCAGTGATTTTTTCCTAGGACCTTTACTCTGTTTTCTGAAAATGTTACTTCCACACTTTATTCCCCATGTGCCACACAAACACAACATGGGCTTTTGCATCGTTCCCAAGGGTAGACAGTGTCTTGAGTGTGCTTGGGTACCAATTACAGGGGACCGGGACCTCCTGAACTCTGAGTCTGTCATCCACGTTAGACCTTCAAGCCACCACCCAAAGCTCCCTCCCTTCTCCCCAGGGGCCTGGCTGTCCTCTCTGAGGCTATTGTTCATGTCTTGCTTCTGGTCGTGTTCTCCCTCCTCTGGTGTTGGGGGGGCCTTACTTGAGGCCCTCAGCCTGTATTGAGCAAAGGTCACCTCCCCTCCTGTTAATTTTTTGCGCTTCTGTGGCCATTGTCACTGCCTTTTGCCATCTCCTGCTGCTCCAAGTCATTTCTCTGCTCTTATTGCCATCAAAATGGGACAGAAATTATTTTTTAAAGCTATGATTAGGTCCCCAAATGTCAGTCTATTCAGGCTGCTATAACAAAATACAACAGACTTGGTAACTTATAAACAGCAGAAATTTAATTCTCACAGGTCTGGAGACTGAAAGGCCGAGATCAGGGTGTCAGCATGGCTGAATGAGGGCCCTCTTCTGGGTCTCAGACTTCTCCTTGTATCCTCACTTGATGGAGGAGGCTAGGGAGCTCTGTGCGATCTCTTTTATAAGAGCACTAATCCATTCGTGAGGGCTCCATCCTCATGACCTAAGCACCTCCCAAAAGCCCCACCTTCTAGCACCATCACATTGGGCATTAGGATTCTCACATGTGGATTTTGGGGGGACAAAGATTCAGACCATAGCACCAAAAGAAACTGAGAGCTCCATTAATTTTTCAGCCTTCTTTCTTGATTTTTTTGGACTAAGTCCTCTGCATGGTGTGGAAGATATTTAGTGGTACCACCGAAGGTCATGTTCTCAGGAGTGTCTTGGAGTATAGCATGCACCTCAGCTGTCTCCATCATTTTCCCAAGATTGAGAGAAGTCTTTGTCTTCCCTCTTGTTTAGGAGTTTTATTCTGGGACCTGAAGATCAACCAAGCATTCTCTTCACCTGGAGCACCATGGGGTACAATCTCAAACAGGACCAGATGTGACTAACCTGATGTCCCAGATTTCTAGGGTGGGAGAACAGAATAGAGTCTCCCTTCTCTGCATATGTTATAATTATTTTACATACAATTTAAATTCTATAAACTATAAGTACTTTAACTTAGTGAATAAACAATTATTTATATTTCAACATGTTAGTATATATATATGTGTATTTGCATGTTAGCTGTTTTAAAATGTAAATTCCTCTATATCTAGAAATATATCTAGATGGGAACTTAAATTTTTTTTATGACTCTGGTTGATTCTATAAGTGTGTGTACATGGTGCCCACTAACTTATTTGCACTGTTAATCTTCCTTTGATTATCTTTTCTTAAATATGATACAAATGGTATTGAATTCAGTGACTACCAGCTTTCCTCGGAAAAATGAAATCCACTTTTACAGCTGGAAATAATTTAGTCCTTGGCATTGAGCTCCTTAACTTTCTATCTTGGGAAAAATGTCTTTTTTTTTGATCCAACAGTTTATTGTAAAAATGTTTCAGGCTTCTGTTTACAAGATGAAAAAAGAAAATAAATTATATTATTTTATTGGGAAACTGGGACTAAAACGTCTTCAAAGTAATTTGGAAATTCCAAGTCTTCTTGAACTATTGCATTTCCTTCGAAAGAAAATGTAGATCTAATGTTCTCAGCAGATTATGTTTGTTTTCTGTCTTCTTCCAAATTCTCTTAATGAAGTTGATTTCTCTTGTTATTATTAGCTTATCCTCACATCAAGTTAAAGTTTTTCCCCATAAACATTATTTATTGGTTCCTTAAAGTCTTTATATATTATGATGTATTAAAGTAGGGTAGTTTAATTTACACTGGCTGTTTGAGTGATATAAATTAATGGGTGCCACATTTTATGCTTTCTAAAAAGCTGAGGGGCGATTTAGTAGGAAGATGATGAGCAAAAGTGATCTTAATTAAGAAAAAACAAACAGAAAACCTTGAGTGGAATATCACATTTTTTTGAAGAAATAAAATAATGTGTCCGTTAAAGTAAATAAGAACAGCCAAGAAGTCTATAATTTTCTTCTACAACCCACCTCTATATGTATTTCTTCTTATGTCCTGTTAAAGCATAGCATGCAAGAAATAAATGAATTGCTGATGGATCTGTGCTCAATACTGGGTCACTGCCAGGAGCATGGGAAGGTGAAAGCCTGGGGTTCAGACTGGTGGAGAATAGTGTGCTTGTTAGAAATATTCAAACCAGCAGTCAGTGATTTGAAGTGCTTTTGAGCTAGGGTCTTTTAAGTAAGATAAGTAGATTCGATTAAGAGTATGTTTATCTTGAGCTGTGCTGTGCTGTTTGATATTAAGGTATTATTTTGAATATTTTTTAAAATTAAATGCCACATGAGCAATCATTATCAATATTTTTCACACAAATTTATATAGCAACAATTCTAACAAATATGTTGCAAATGGGATTTTCCTTAACAGAACAGGGATATATACAATGTGGGCAATTCACTGTAGAAGTTCACTAACTACCTCATGGTTTTCCCTTCGAGTAACCCACTGATTCTCTAACACACCCTTGGCGTTACTTACAGGTTACTTCCCAAAATGCAGGGGTCGTTATCGAAAACTTTCAGAGGCGTAGTATAGCCTAGAGGACAAAATCTAAATACTAAATGGGGAGTTGTTGTCCAATGAGTATAGAATTTCAGTTTTGCAAAATGAAACAGTTCTAGAGATGTTACACAATGATGTGAATATACCTAACACTACTGAATTATATGCTTAAAAATGGTTAAGACAGTAAATTTTATGTTACGTGGGTTTTTTTACTACAAAAAAAAAAAAAAAATCCAAGTACCAAGCCTAGCAGTTGAGGACAGTCATGATCTGGCCCCTCAACTGTCTTTCTAGCCTCATCTTTTGTTCATTCATTCAACAAATCTTTTCAAGCACCTATTATAAGCCAGAAACATATAAAGCACAACAATGAACAAGACAAACAGAGCCCCACATGTGAAATTTAAAATAAAATATCGCTAGAGTAGAAAGGGCTGCTATATTTTTTCCTGTTCCCTATGCGTTTGCCATAGATCTTTAGTATTCTCCATACATACTTCACATTTATGTACTTTTACAGCTTTGTTTATGATACTCTGTTAGTCTTAAATGCACTCCTGTCTTTCCACTCACCTCTGAAATCTTATTCTTTCTACCTATTGACAGTCCTTTTATTGTGTAAGACACCATTAAACATGATGCACGGATGAAGCTCTTCCTTCGGCTGCCATATCGGGTTGTGTTATTTCACTTTCCTTGTCCCCCAGGCCTTGCCCAGTGATTAGTACAGTTTTGCATGTAACAGACACTAAAGAATGTTTGATAAATGAAGTGACACTATTAAAGTATCTTAAGTTATTAGTACAAACCAAATGCTTTGTTTTCCTATTATATCTAATTTATGTTTTAATTAAATTTGTTTACATGTAAGTTTATATTTGTTTGTATTTAATATTTATATTTAATATATATTTGTTTATAATATTTATAATCTATCTTTTTTGGCCCTAAAGTTGCAGTTGCACACCACCGAATGCCATATATTCGTCATTATGAGTATATGTGTACTTACACTCACAGTCTTAAGGAGCTGAGTCAGTGTGAGGACATAGGCTTGAGTAATTAATGAGGATCACTACCTGTTATGCCATCTTCTGAAAACCAATAATGTCTCCTGCAGCAATAGTGCCATCTTATGGGATTTAGATTTACTTTACCACTTGGGGCTTAGGAATACATATACTTTTTCCCATGGATATTAAATGTATAAGTAACTTCTGTGTGTCCTCTTCTCCATTTATCCACTAAGCATTCCATGGCATTCTTCTTAGAGTAAACTACTCCCATGTTGGTGACGTTGAAGGCTGTGAATGTGAACCAGTCAGCAGCAGCAGAAAGGAGCTCTGATTGGCAACCTTTTGCATTCTGGCTCACACCAAGAGGACTCATAGCATAAGGATAAGTGCCGGTTTCTCTGCTCCCCAGAGCCAGAGCGAACACCTAATCTGAAGTAGATAGTTTCAGTTATGTTCCTTTTTTAAAAACTTTCAGCTTATTGAGGTATAATTGACCGTAAAATTGTAAGATATTTAAAGTGTATGTCTTGGTGATCTGATACACATATACATTGTGAAAGGATTCCCTGCATCTAGTTAAGTAACATCCATCACCTCATTTATTTTGATTGATTGATTGATGGGAACATTTACGTTCCACAGTCTTAGAGAATTTTAGTTATGTCCCTTTATCGTTCACTCAGCTTTGGAAAGAAGAGTGAACACCCCAAAGCTATTAAAACATGGTAGAGCTATGGCTTTTTGAGAGTTGTGGAGAGTTAAATTGTGGAGAGTTGGTGAAAGTAAAAAATAACTTTCATTACCCTAAAGTTGCTTTGATCCAATGAAAAGCAACCAGCACTTCCTTTGGGAGCCATAGGGTTCTAATGGAGTTTTCACAACTGTGGTTTCTTAGACTAGTCAAAAGGACTGTGTTTTGTTTATAATTTTTTAAAGTTTTTAATTGTGGTAAAAAATACATAAAATTTACCATCTTAGCCATTTTTTTTTTTTTTTGCGAGGAGGACCAGCCCTGAGCTAACATCCAATGCCAATCCTCCTCTTTTTTGCTGAGGAAGACCGGCCCCGGGCTAACATCCACACCCATCTTCCTCTACTTTATATGGGACGCCGCCACAGCATGGCTTAACAAGCGGTGCGTCGGTGCGCACCCGGGATCCTGGCCGGCGAACCCCGGGCCGCCGCAGCGGAACGCGCACACCCAACCACTTGCGCCACCGGGCCGGCCCCCCATCTTAGCCATTTTTAAGTGTACAGTTGTGTAGTATTAAGTGTATTGACATTGTTTTGCAACAGATCCCTAGAACTTTATCTTGCAAAACTCTGCACTTCTTAAACAATCACTCTTATTCTCCCCTCTCCCCAGCCCCTAGCAACCACTATTCTACTTTCTGTTCCTATGAATTTGGCTACTTGAAGTACCTCATATAAGTAGTAGCACACAATATCTGTCTTTTTGTGACTGGCTTACTTCACTTAGCATGTCCTCAAGTTTCATCTGTGTTATAGCATGTGACAGGATTTCCTTCCTTTTTAAGGCTGAATAGTATTTCATTGTATGTATATACCACATTATATTCATCCATTCATCTGTTAGTGGATACTTGGGTTGCTTCTCCTTCTTGGGTATTGTGAATAATACTGCTATGAACATGGGTGTGCAGATATCTCTTCAAGATCCTACTTTCATTTCTTTTGGATATATAACCAGAATTGGGATTGTTGGATCATATGATAATTCTATTTTGTAATTTTTTGAGTATCTGCCATCTGTTTTCCATAGCAGCTGCACCATTTTACATTCCCATTATCGGTGTACAAGGATTCCAGTTTCTCCACATATTCATAAACACTTATTTTCTGAGTTTTGTTTTGTTTTTTTGCTGAGAAAGGCTCAACCTGAGCTAACATCTGTTGCCAATCTTCCACTTTTTGCTTGAGGAAGATTGTCCTGAGCTAACATCTGTGCCACTCATCCTCTATTTTGTATGTGGATTGCCGCCACAGCATGGCCGCCAACGAGTGGTGTAGGGCCGCACCCAGGAACCAAACCCCGGCCGCAGAAGTGGAGTGCACTGAACTTAACCACTAGGCCATGGGACTGGTCCTTTTTTTTTTTTTTTTGATAGTAGCCATCCTAGTGGATGTGAGATGATATCTCATTGTGGTTTTGATTTGCATTTCTCTAATGATTGGTAATTTTGAACATCTTTTCATATGCTTGTTGGCTATTTCTATATTATCTTTAGAGAATGTTTGTTCAGGTTCTTTGCCCATTTTTTAATTGGGTTATTTTTTTGTTGTTGAACTATAGTTCTTTATATATTATGGATATTTGATTTGCAAATATTTTCTCCCATTCTGTAGTTTGGCTTTTTACTCTGTTGATTGATTAGACTGGCTTTAACATTTGATGCCATAATTTGTGAAGGAATTATCTTTGCTGATATGCTGATATATGACCAGTAATTTCTCCTGCCAAAATAAATACTGACCATGAATTCCAGTTCTGTGTTGTGTTAAAGTTATCCAACTTCCATAAAACCAATAACAATAGTAAGGGCAATGTGTTAAACTTTTCTGTGCACTAAAGCTTTAGTAAAAAACTATTGTTTGTTATAACTGTACTAGTGTGTTAAGTGTTACTCTAATTCAAGTTCTCGATAAATTGAAGAAGAGTTGAAGGGGCAGGTGCAGAGAGGCTGCTTTGCCCTGAGTCTGGTATCCCTGATCTTGAGTTTGTGAAGAAGGATATCTGGTTTGTATTGATTGTATAGCCTCTCCCGTGGTACTTGAGAAAATATAAGCTATACCAGTAGGAACAATCTGGAAGTTACTTGGAGTGGCATGGGGATAGAGCCTGTTTCTATAAATCATCAAGTAAATGACATGCTAAGTAGCCAGGATAGAATCCAGGGAAAATGTTTGCCTTTTTTTTTTTTTTTCCTGATAGGAATATGTACATTCTATCATTTCTGCAGAACCTTTCATCTCAGGGAATATCAATGTGTTCACAAGTTATATATAGTCAGCCTCTCCATTAAAATGCAGCTAGCTCTTGGGTGTCTGTAAGAATAGCTGTGAAAATATCCGGGCCACCCATTCTTAGAATCAAATGCTTCCTAAATATTCACAAAGAAAGCAAGTAATCATTAATGATTATGGCATATTTTAATAAATTATGTTGGTTTTGGTGAATATTAATGTTATTTTTGATTGCTAATTTCTTTCCTAAATTAATGTCATTGTTTCAAAGAAAGCCCAATATATAATTGATTACCTTCTAGGATATAAGCTGTACTGACAAAGATTTTTTTAATTTGAAATGATATTTTCACTACTGGAAAACATATGAAATAAAGTGAAGTGTCAAGTTTACCTCTGGGAATTTTATGGTGTTTTAAATTTAAGAAGCATTTCATTTTTGCCACAATCCCAACACCAACACTAAAGTCCAGAGCCTCAAATACTCAACAGTTCTTGCTTGAAAATAAATTGCAAAATTATAATCGATATTTAATTTTAAAGAAGAATATTAAAGAACATGGTGCTGCATTGTTGCTTTCTTTTATTACTTTGTTTTTTAGTGTTCTCTACTGACAGTAAAATTCATATTCCATTTGTCTAAAGAGCCATAAAGCCGGAATTTCCTAAGAGCACTGTATGTAATGGTTATGGCAAAATTCCAAAATTTTCCAATGGGGAACAGGCTTTTATTCTTTTTAAACTGTCAAGCTGTTGGCAAAAGCAAGCACTCTAGTTAAATGACTAAGCAAATGGTTTCTGTGACGTGCTCCAGTCTTTCCACAAGAAACATCTGGCTAAGTGACTGAACCCCATTTGTGGCCATGCATATCAAAGATTAATCATCAAGGATTCTGACTAATTCCAGCCACTACCTCTTAATGAATGCCAAATGTGAACCCACGAGGCTTTTTTTCATATGACATCAGTAACATTTGAATGGAGGGGTTGTCTAGTGCTCCCACAGAAATATGATTAATTCTACAGAGGGGTTTTTGGATTTCAGCTTGTCCCAACACTGTGTACTTAGTATCCAAAGTGAGATTTCAACAGTGTGTCCATCAGTAGCAGAGTATTCTCAGCCTTGCAATCCATCATCTGTTACATTCTAGCTTTAAGTTCCTGTCAGATTTACTCTGCACTAGATATACATCTTGATCAAGCAGGATTGGATAAAATATTCTAAGCTCATTAATTAGCACAGGGAAGAATAAAAATCAATATCTAATCCAAATGTCCATGAATGAGAGACTGGTTCAAGCAATTGGAATAAATCCATACAGTCTGTAGAATGGAACCAGGGAGGAATGCTCTGCTCCATTCAGTCATTCAGGGGCCAAGGCTGATAGAGGCTTCTCCTTCCTAATTACATGGCTTTCAAGGTTGCTCTAGGTGTCAACATTCAGCCAGAAGATGGGAAAAGAGAAGGGAGAATGAATGGGGGGGTTGTTGTGGGCCAGGCAGGGAGGTGACACATATTCCCCTGACCAAGACTTAATCACATGGCCATATCGAATTGCAAGGGAAGCTGGGAATTGTAGTCTGTGTGCCAACATGAAGAAGCAGGGTTAGACACCTTCTACCCAGTCTCTGCTACAAAGGTGATGGGAGCTAGGTAGAAGAAGAGTAGAATTGAGGCATTTCATTCTATAAGAGAGAGTGTGTGTATGTGTAATTTGAACAATGTGACATATATATGACCTATTCAAAAAATAAAATATATTTTTCAGAAAAAAAGTAAAGTCATCTATATAGCACTTAGGGCCCTTATCCTAATTATAAATCATGTATTCCAGAGATTTTTATCATTTATCATGGCTTATGAGCATGCTCTAATTCCTTTTGAACCAAGCTGGTTCCAGAATCAGGGAAAGCCTCTTCATGTCCTGGGTTCACTACAATTTGAGAATTTTTTTTTTTTCTCCTCTCATCTCAGGTGGCGGGCCCGCTGAGGAGGAATGATTTTGTGATCAGCTGACTAGAGAAGTTAGCCTCGCGTATGTTTAACTGGGGGAAAGCATGCAGCCATCAACCATGCCCTTAGTAAAATGAGACACCCCCCCCCCCTCAAATCTGGTCTAGGAAGTGGCAGCCATAGAATAGCTTAGCTTTATCTGGCCACATTTGACACCCAGAGTCATTACTCCTGACTCCCGCTGTTCAAATGTCTTCAGAGCATCATGTTGCTTATTATTGTGAGATCCAAACTTCTTAGCCTAATGGAGAAGATTCTGATCTGACATTTGCCTGTGTTTCCAACTTTACATCTTGCCAATTCCAATATCACAGTGATATTCTGCAGCAGATTTTTATGGGAGACATTATCAGATGTGCTGTAGACAAAAAGAACTACATGAGCAAATATATTCGTGAAAGATGATACTGCATACCACATTCCCTCTTGGGAGTGTACATGTGTTGAAAGCTCTGAGAAACTGCAGCGTAGATGCTTGTTTAATTTTGTTCATCCTAGAATTGACCAAACTCAACTGAACACAGAAAATATGTTGCACATCCCTGCTAAATGTCGTCGGGCACACTGATACACAGAGCATCAAGTTGGAAAATGCTGCTCTAGACCCATGTGGTCTGATGTGATCACCACTAGCCACATGGGACTACTGCACTCTTGATGTGTGTCTCATATGATATTCCCATTGGACAGTGCTGCTCTAGGATTCCTTGTTAACTCTTCCCTGAATGTTCCATGAGGAATACATCATTCCTTCCTACATACTCTCACTTTCTCTCAATGTATCATAAATATTTGCGTGTGTTTCTTATTCATCAGCTATATGGATTTTTTCCTTGGTGATTGTTTTATTCATTCTGGGGATTCCAGTGTCTAGTATAGTGCCTGACACATAATGTTATGGTTGGGTTTACTTTGTCTGCTCTTTCTTCTCTCCATATTTTAAAGATTAAAAAGTATCTCAATTTTTATTTTACCCTTAAGATTTTAAAATTCATAAATGACAAATTATAAAGCTAATAAGTGTCCTTTTCTTAGAAGAAACTTAGAACACTAACTCCAGTCATCTCCTTTGCTTAGGTCTTTTTAGGTCTACTTTTTCTTATATCATCAAATAAATTATTCTATTATTATTATTATACCTGTTTTAAATAATTGATGCTTGCTTACATATAAGCACATTTTTACCACTTTCTTTATTTACTATTCCTTCTCATATCTCATTTCTTTCTTCTGGGTTCAATTTCCTTCTTTCTAAACAATGTATTTTAATACTTTTTTTTTAACAAGGGTCTTCTAGTGGTAAGCTATAAATCTTTGTCAAAAACGCCTTTATTTCAAGATAATTCTTAAATGATAATTTATCTAGTTGTGGAATTATAGATCGTTTTCTTCCAGTTCACTAACCCTCTCTTGAAACTGGGTCTAAATAACTATTTAACCCAATTATTGAAGGTTTTTTTTTTTTTTTTCCAATTGAATGACTGTATTCATCATTTCAAGTACAGTTTGGTTATTTGTTTTAATCTGCCTGGTCTTTTTTCATCATCTTTGTTGTTTTATCATGTTTTTGCTGACTTATTTTGTGGCTTTAATATTTTATATGTATTTATTTTACAAGCTCCCTTTGATATTTCTATTACTAGAATTTCTTGAGGAGGTCTAATCCTGCTATTTGTTTGATCAGCTAACTCTTTGCCCAGGATGCATTGTTTTCTCATTTGGTTTATAATTTGGAATTGCAAGCTCATGTTTGGTAGAGCTTAACCAGTTATAACCTGGTGTGCCCTGGGATGAAGGTATACCCTGCTGAGATGTTTTGTGTTTGTTTCTGCCAAGCACCCAGTAGTATTTCTAGGAGTTACATACGTGTTAGTTTAAATTTGAACCCTAGTCCTAAGTGAGGAGAGACCAAAAGATATGAATTTTGAGAGGGATTTTTTTCCCCACTTATCCTTGTTGCCTTCCCCTATGATTGAGGGCCATGTTTTTTCCAGATTCACTGTTTCCCTGTGAGAATACCATTCTGTGGTCCCATTACTAGAGATGGATCTGAATGCCAACTTGTTTTTTATTACGTGGAAGCCAAACTTCTCAGTTGCCTAGGACCAACTCATTGGCAGCTTAGGTACCATCACCTTCAGCCCTGTCTAGTTTGTGGTTCTGGAAATTTTCCTTATGTTCCCTCAATTCTAGCTATGCATTGCAAAGAATATGTTATGTTTTAGCAAACATTTCTTAGGGTTTTATAAGAGATGGGTTTACAAGCTAACTATTCTGCCGTATTGCTGTAAACTAAGGTTTAAACATGTTAAATGAGTAAATGGATGTATGGATAAAGTATAAGAACATTCTGGCAGAGAGAACAGAGCAAACAAATAAGGGAGGCAGGATAGCACAGAGGTGGTTGGTTAGTTTTCAGTTTTGTCTAAAGATGTGCTGTCCAACTTGGTAGCTACTCGCTCTGTATGGCTGTGGAGCACTTGAAATGTGCATGGTAAATTGAGACATGCTGAAGGTGTAACATACAAACTAGATTGTGAGGACTTAATATAAAAAAAGAGTGTAAAATATCTCAATATTTTTTACATTGATAATATATTGAAATATTTTGGATGTATTAGGTAAATTAAAACATATTAAAATTAATTTCACTTTTTTTTAATGTGGCTACTAGAAAATTTAAAATTTTTTTTGTGCCCCTTCCGCCCCCACCCCATTTCTCTTGGCCAGCACTAGAGTACATCGTAGGTACACAATAAATACTGGTTGAATGAAGGAAGGCACCTAGTGCAGTCAAATTGTCTCTTGTTATTCCTGAACTTGGTATATGATATGTCCCACAATATCTGCAAACACTTTCCTTACTGGATCTACTGTGGATCAGATTCTTATATCTAAAGGAGTATGAAGTGAGGGAATAGGATTTAGTTCCCTGCAATGTGGCAAATTTAGATGGAAGTCATTGGGGGAATGAGTTTAGGTAAGTGCTTTTTGACAGTCACTTCAGTAGGACAACACACTTGTCTTCAGTAATAGTCCTCCGTGTTTTTATCACATTTTGTTTCGGTGATTAGGAAAGTTTTGATACAATGTATAATAAAAAGCACTTAAGAAAAGGAATCTCAAAAATGCAATAAATAATTCTCAAGTTGATACTGGTTTTTCTCTAACATTGCAGCCAATCTGCTTCCCCAAATCAGCTTTCATTCATTCATCATTTGGGTATACAAAATGAAAAAAAGGGTGCTAGAATGTGGATAATGCCATACACTCAAAGTATTTGTTTCATGCCGGGATTTTTAAACTTGCTTGGTCATTGAATGGCATTTTGCCATTAGGTTGAGAAATGATCTGTAACTGGCAAAGTCAGCCAACCAAACGAAAAGATTCCAAAGGTATCATCTCACTCCCATCTGTACATAGCCATTAAGCCAGTAATGTGCCATATTTTGCCTTTGTCACTATACATTCCACAATAGCCCCTCTAACAAAGTCCATATGTTCTCTTTCTAAGTGATGGTGGAGGAAAAAAATCATGAAAGATCTAAGGCTGAAAGATCTGAGGCTTCCAGAGAGCTGTTGTTCTACCAGCCTGCAGAACAAACCCTGGTGCAAAGGGATCATAAGCCTTGCTTCCCAACTGTGTACCAGCTGACTGTCCCCAGAGACCATTTTTGCCTATGTAAAGAGGCCTTTCTTTCTTGTCACCCCTTATTCTCTTAAATTGGCACCGATATCTTAGCACATTTGCTGGGCCTCCAGTGGTAGTCGCTGCAGCTGCTTTCCCAGGATTCTGCTCAGATGAGGAATGGAGAATGAATTGCAATGCAAATTTTTCTGTGTTACCGGTTGCAGGGGGAGTTAGCAAGCTGTGTTGCTCAACTAAGGTCTCATGTTTTCCCTTTTGAGTCCTACTGCCACAAAGTTTATTTCATTCACAGTTTCTCCCATGCATAGATTATTGATGTGGGGTGCTAAGGACAGGTGGGCTTTGGTGTGTGGTGTTACTGATAGCGTAATTCCCATGTGTTGGGCTTTTACCTGTAACACAATGGGACACATCTGTTCCCCCAAGGGCCTGTGTTGGGAAGACAGGCACATGGACCAAATGATTAAAACATTCAGAAATGAAAAGCACAGCCATCTTTGAAGTGGAATTATCTGTAACTTTTATCAGATGTCTTGATTCCATCCATATGTTTAATGTTCCAGTTCGCAGGCAGGAATTGTCTGTTTTCCTCCATTGTTAGCTGGAGGAACAAAAGGTCCCTAAAGCCACGTGGAGGGACAGATATAGTGATTATGCCTCTTTTCCTTCATTTCCTCCTGACCCCTTAGATTTCTGATGTTACTCAGTGGTGTTTGTGAGCAAGATAGCTATGCTTTGCTGGAGCATGCAGCCAAACTAGAGAGGATGAGGAAGTGTTTTATCTGTTCAGTGCAGCTTAACCACTGTGTGTGTCAATTTTCATGGCCAGTGTGAAGGGTCTAGTCTAGCCTGGACCTCATCCTCAACCCACCATGGATCTTACTTGATAATCTAATCAAATGAAACAGCTTAGATCATGAAGAGCTTCTGAAAAAAAATCCACATCGTGAAATGACACGTGCTCTAGCTTTCATTGGCCAGCAGAGCTGAGTAAGTAGGAAGTGTATGGTCGGCCATGGTTCACAGGGTTTACCACATTCTCCTGGTTGTTTAGAAAGATTGGGTGAAGATGCCCTCAACCTCTTGGTCCCCTGGGCAGTAGGAAGAGGCATTACAAACAGGCCCAACAAAGGAAGAATGTTTTCTAGAGCCAGGACATTTAGTTGCTTCTGGGAGAATTCAAAAAATTCCCTGAGCAGGCCCAGCTGCCTGGCCACAAGCTTGGCTGGAAGAGATTGGGCTGGATTCCAGCACCCATTTGCCCCTCAGCCTAATGTCCTTGTGCAGAATATACTACCTTTTATAGTGGCTTTACCTTAGAATGTGGAGTTGCATCACATGTACATATAAATTTCCTAAAGGAAACTCTAAGGCAGTGGGGGAGGGGGAAGAAGAGAAAGATATCTTTAAATATTGCCACTGACCAGAGAGTGAAAGTACACCATAGACCATGAAGCAGTCAATCCTAACACGGAAAGAGAAACCTACAAGATGTATGTATGAAGGACTTTAAGGATTTTTCTTGCCGTTGACCAATAAAAGAAAGTAAAATGAAAACAAATAAATAAGCCAAGAAAAATCTCCAGTTGCCCAGGAGAAGAGAGTGCTTTGTGGATGAATAAATAAACTGAATAATAAAAAGCCTAGGGAAGCACTGACTAGCCAAGAGTTAAAGGAGGTGAGAAATCGCCAAGCAGGTGGTACAGTCTACACAAACCAACCCTTTATATTGTACGTTATGGGTGATTTGAGGAGTTTGCCAGGCTAATTTTGACTTACAAGCTGAATTTAGAGCCCAACCATAAAATGCTCAACTATTCAGTTTATGTATTTAAAGCTCTCTTCTCTATCAACTTGAGAGTCCTTCAAAGGACCAAAGAAATAGCCCTGCTGCTGGAACCTTCTGTAATTGAAATACCTGTTGTTCAGAAAACCATTTGAATTGGTTAGCGTTAAAGACACATGAAAGAGACATTTGCTCTTACTAGACTTGGAAACGTGGAAAGATTTTCATATGCGTTTCCAGATGGCAGATATTTAAATCTCAGTTTAGTTCTAAAACATATGCTGGGGAATTTGGCAGTGGGGGGTGGGAGAGGTGATGGTAATGATTATGAAAATTTAGCACCTATTTCTAATTCTGAAAACAGCTCACTGGAGAAGTCACTTGAAAACACTATATCTTATTCTGAAATTTTCTTACAGTAAAATTTCTGCGAAAGCGAAAGAGGTCTGATTGTTGATTTTCTTCGTCTAATAAGAAGTAAATATAGCCTTTCAGTCAAAGACTCTTACGAAGAATGAGAGCGATACTTGAAAAAATCTCTTTTTCATACCTGGAGAAAATAGTTTTAAATCAATTACATAAAACTAGAAATGCATCAGCCTTGAATACCTAAAATTATTTTCTTGATGATTGTAAGATATTTTACATTTGACATGGATCTTTTCATTCTAGACCATTGATTTCATTTACATTTTGAGATCCAAGAGTTTGTGTCTTTTTGTAAACAAGATTAAAATATGAACGTGGTCTATACAAAGTCAGAAATGATGTTTCAGGAAATCCTGAGTTCATTTTATTCCTTGCAATGCACTTCTTCTAACATTCTTTGGGGTAAAGTCCTTTTTATAAATATTTCTTTGCTGCAAGGTTGCCTTTAAAGGATTTTTTTTATAACTCGACAGATAAATAGGAAGAAAAAACCCAGCAGTATTGTATAACTGGGACAACCCCTAGGAAAAAGACCTGTGCAATATTTCAGAGAATTTACTATTCTTTCCACATTTTTCTTTTGAGTCAAAAAACTGGGGGTCAGTAGTTTTAGAGGGGACTTTTTTTCCCCTTCTTTTTAAAAAATTGTGTGCATAAATACAACTGCAGAATGCTGGTGTCGGGGAAGAGGGAGAATCCCCTTCCACCCTTTGCCTTAAGGTTCTTATGGCTGGCCAAATAATTAAAAGACAGGTTAGCAGGAGAAAGTAATACCAAGTTTAATAACATGTATACATGGGAGAAACCAGGGAAACTGAGTTTCTCAACGCAATGGCAGAGATTCTCGTCTTAAATACCATCTTCAGCTAAAGACAAAGGAGGATGTTGGGGGTGGGGAGGGAGACAGAAATCACAGTAATCAAGGGTATGTAGATTTAAGGCCTTCTCCTCCATACTGATAAGTTTCTAGAGAGGCCATCCCTCTTTCCCCCCAGAAAGGGAGATACCTTTACAAATGGAGATTTCCCTTATAAATGTAAATGTTTGTCTGGCAACTCCTAGCAGGGTCACCTAGAGACTGTGGCCAGGAAGAGACAGAATTTTTGATAAGAGGGGATTGTTGGTGCCTTTCCTATTGTAACATCTATTTTACATTGTATTACAGCCATCAGATGACAGTAACTCCTTCCTGGAACAGATCTTTTATGTTAAATTCTTTAGGCAGTTTGGGGGAGGTAAAATGTCCGTCAGGGAAAATAATCAAGGTAAAGAGACATATTTCAGGGTGGCCAAATCTTGATCTCCCACACTGGGAAAGTGACTTGCAGCATCTTTTCTTCCTCCAAATCCTTTTGTGATTACACTGTCAGGCAGTGGACGGCTGGGAACCCTTTCTGGGCACCCTGCTGTCTATGCTGCTTATCTCTGGGACCATGTGCTGAAACCAGCCAGTGAAGATGATAGGGAGGGGCCTGCATGGCAGAAGGCCTGGAGCAGCAAAGACTTAGAGGAAGGCAGGTAAGGCCAGGGTGTTACTTTGACTGTTTATGATACAGAAAATGTGCAGGGACTGGAGGGAAGCAGAGGTATTCAGGCTGGAGGGCTCTGAGAGCCAGGGTGAGACATTGGACTTGATTCACTAGGTAATGAAGAGACACTGAGGTTTCCCAAGCTGGGAGGAGATAGTATGGTATATTTAGACACTGTGTAATGTGGTTAAGATGCTGAAGTTAAAAGAGGGGCTCTGGGAGACCAAGAGAAGTATAACCAAATAGGAGAGCATTGTGAGAGTCCATGCAAGAGAGTCCTTTCTGAACCACACTGGTGACAGAGAACATGAAGAGAAAAGGGTGGATTCAAGACACAGAGTATTAGGACTTGGCAACTTAGAGGGACTAGATTGATGTTTAATGGAGAAAAGCTGGGGCTCAAGTCCTTGCTTTTCCATCTCTACTTCCATGTCTGCTAACACTACATGGCCTTGGGTGAGCCCTTCTCATCTTTGAGCATTATTTCCTGTTGGTGGTTACGAAATTATAATACCTGCATTAAATGAGATAGTATATTTTAAGTGTATTTTAACCCCTAAATGTTACGCAAACTTATTATTGGATGTGAGGTTTATAGAGGATTAAAAAAAGAGTCTAAATTCTGCACATGTATATTTATAATAGCTTTATTCATAACTGCCCAAACTTGGAAGCAACCATGATGACCTTCAGTAGGTACATGGATAAATAAACTGTGGTACATCCAGACAATGGAGTAGTATTCAACACTAACAAGAAATGAGCTATCAAGCCACGAAAAGGCACAGAGGAACCTTAAATGCATATTCCTAAGTGAAAGAAGTCAATCTGAAAGGTTACATACTATATGATTCCAACTATGACACTCTGGGAAAAGGGAAAACTATGGAGACAGTAAAAATCAGTGGTTGCCAGAGGTTTAGAGGGAGGGATGAATAGGTGAGCACAGAAGATTTTTAGGGTGGTGAAATTACTCTGTATAATATTATAATGGTGCATATGTGTCATTATCCATGTGTCAAAACCCATAGAATGTACACCAAGAGTGAACCCTAATGCAAACTATGGACTTTGGCTGATAATTACGTGTCAATGTAGGTTCATCATTTGTAACAAATGTACCACTGTGGTGGGGGAGGTTGATGGTGGAAGAGGCCTGGGGGGTGGGGGGCACATGGGGAAAGGTATCTGGGAACACTGTACTTTCTGCTCAGTTTTGCAGTGAACCTAAACCTGCTCTTAAAAAAATTTCTATTTATTGAAAAAAAAGTCTAAGATGATCCCAAGATCTTAAGCCTGTAACTAAAATAATAGCAATGACCTTCACAGAAGTAAGAATGTTAGGAAAAGAAGCTGATTTCTGAGAAAGATGATGAATTCCACTTGGGGCATTATAAGTCCAAGAGGCTTGAATAACAATCATGTGGAGATGTCCAGCAAGCAACTGAAATACAGAACTAGATCGCATTGAACTTGACATTCTCTTGGTACTTGATGGTTTGCAAAGCATTTCTGCATATGTTGACTTGTTTTACTTAGTAGCCCACACATGGGATAAAGAGGTCAACTAGGTGATTTTAAAATTTCTTTCAATTGTGAGGTTTTGTGACCTCCAGGAAAAGATTGGAACTGGGATAGAGGTGCAGGATTCACCTCAAGGTGATTGTTGAGGCATTGCCAGAGGAGGGGATTTTCAAAGGGAACAGAACTGGGCTCCAAACAGAATCTGGAAGAACTCCTCAGTACAATGGGTGGAGGAGATTTAGGGATGAGGAGGAGAACCAAGACAGTCCAGGAGCAGGAAAAGCAACACAAAAAGAGTTTTAAGCAGAAATAGACTGTTAGCCAGCTATAGAGACATTAAGCAGGATGAAAACTGAGAAATGTCCAAATGGTTTGGAAATTAGGTTATGTTTTCACCTTCGAGAAGCCCATTATTTTGTGTGGTGGGGGCAGGAAACCCAGTAAAGAGCTGAACAAACAGTAGGTGTCAGGGGAAGGATGCAAAGCAGAAAGCAGTGAACTAAAGGGAGGAGAGGGTCAGTTGTCAGAAGGTTGTTTTATGATGGAGAGACCTTGAAAAAAGGGGAAAGAAACAGTGAAAGGTCACATTAACTGTGCTGGAATCAAGAATAGTGAAATTAAGAACTCAGGATGTTTCTAGGCTGAGACTTGGGGAGAAGTTGGATTGGAAAAAAGGAAAACTTCCTCAGAGACGGGAGTGAAGAAAAAGCAAGATTCTCTGAATCTTAAAGATAAAGAGAAATTCTGATGTGAAGAGAAGGACAGCATAGAAACTTAGAAGAGCCACTCTTGGGAATGCAGTTGGCATCGACTCAAGAGAACTTCCAATACTGGCTCTGTGACCTTAGGCAAGTTACTTAACCTATAGGGGCCTCAGTTTCCTCACTTGTAAATGAGATACCTTCTTTTAAAAAACTCTTATTATGGAAGTTTCCAAACATGTAACAAATCTAGACAGAACAGTACCCCATGTTCCCATGACACAGCTTCAAAAATTATCAAAATACTACCAGTATTGTATCATCTATCCACCACATACTCTCGTGGGGTGGAAGTGTGGTAGAATATTTTATTGGCCACCCCCGTCATCATGTAACTTCACCTGTAACAACTTCAATGTGGATCTCTGGCTAATAAGCACATTTTAAGACATGCGCAGCCACCATGACATTATCGCATTTAACAAAATTAAAAAATAGTCCTTAGTATTCTCTGACGTTTAGTGTCCTCTGGAAAATTCATACTCTGGTTTCCTCAATTGTCTCAAAGATGTCTTTTTATAGGTAGTTTGTTTTCACTTAAGATTTAGAGAAGAGCCAATGGTTGCATTTGGGTTCCTAGGACTCTTGCAAAATTACATGAGGTAAGGAGGATGCATTCAACTAGCCCAGCTCTGGCACATGACAGGTACTCAGTTAATATTACTTCCCTTTCTTACCTCTCCCCTTCCTGGGCGGCATATTGACAATTGAAGATGGGAGGAGGAGGCACAAGATCCACTTGTGGAGAACTCCTTGATCTTCCCTCTTCTGGTGGTGGAGAGGGTGGGATATCAGGGCTGGACCAGCCAGCAAAAGTTTAGAGGCAGAAAATGGTAGACAAAACATCTCATATCCAAAGATCCTGTTGAAGCCAAAATAATAGCTAATAATCCTTCAGTGTTTATTCTGTTGCTAGCACCGTTTAAGTACTTTTATATGTAATTACTAACTTATTCTTCACAATAGCCATATGAGTTAGGTGATGTTGTTCTCCCTGTTATGATGAGGAAACCGAAACTCAAAGAAGTTAAGTAATTTGCTTAAAGTTACACAGCTCGCAAAAATGTTGGAGCCAGGACTCAAAGCCAACAAGTACATCAGAGGCCAAGTGCTTAAGCACTACTCTATGTTGCCTAGTCCAAATCAAATTAAAACTTTAAATCTGTATAGAAATTAAAGGACCCTGCAGAGCAGAGAGTCAAGGGAGGTCAAATGACATCAGATGCCAAAGTAGGGAGTTTGACCAAGTCCCCGAAGAAAGCAGGAGGTGCAGAAACAGGTATTGCAAGAGTTAGAGCTGGATTTGCAAGAACTAGGAGAAGAAACATGGGAGCAACAGGCCTGCCTGGGAGTGGACGGGCAGCCCAGGGATCTGTGTGCTGGGCTAGCAGCACTTAAAGGGACATTCTGTGGAGGACCAAGCCAAGTGTGTCCTTGGAGTGAGCAGGGAGGTCCAGCTGGATAGAGAGAGAACTGGGTTAAGAAAGCAAGAAGGCTGCGGCCAGCCCGGTAGCATTGTGGTTAAATTTGCACACTCCGCTTTGGCGGCCCAGGCGTGGCAGGTTCGGTTCGCAGGTTCGAACCCTGGGCATGGACCAACACACCGCTCATCAAGCCACACTGTGGCGGCGTCTCACATACAAAATAGAGGAAGATGGGCACAGATGTTAGCTCAGAGCCAATCTTCCTCACCAAAAAAAAAGAAAGCAAGAAGCCTTCGCAAAGCAGACATTTAGAAAGGATGTCTTCAGGAGGAAGAGCAGAGACTAAGGGAAGGTTGTAGATTCCTCTTCTGTTTACCTCATCACTCTTGCTTCTAGTAACCATTTTTACCAGGTTTGTGTTTGAAGGTTCGAGTATTCTCCTTCTGAAATTAGAAGTCATTTAATTAGAAATCATTTTATTTTATTTATTTTTTTTTTTTTTAAAGATTTTATTTATTTTATTTATTTTATTTTATTTTTTCTCCCCAAAGCCCCAGTGGATAGTTGTGTGTCGTAGCATCCTTCTAGTTGCTGTATGTGGGACTCGGCCTCAGGATGAACGGAGAAGTGGTGCCTCGATGCGCACCCGGGATCCGAACCCGGGCCACCAGCATCGCAGCGCGCGCACTTAACCACCAAGCCACAGGGCCGGCCCAGAAATCATTTTAAAAAATGTGTTTTTTCAATTTAACTCACCAAAACATTTATACTATTGCAGTCTCTCCCTTCTTAACATCCTTAAACTCATTGGGAAAAAATAAACTTTTCTCCTCATTGAAAGGCCCATCAGGGTTCTGTATTGTCCTGGTTATTGCCTATGTGTTGTAGCATCTGTGTAATCGACAATCTCTGGATTCACAGCGGCTGTCACGGCTCAGCGGTAGCTCACACTCCTCAGGATTCACTTTGAATGGAAAAGAACCCAGAAACTCCGATTACATTGTGATATTTTTCATATGTTCTTAGAAATATTTTAAATGTGATTTTACTTTGCTCCTAATGGCAAGGATTTCTATTTCTTTAAAAAAGTAATTTTTTTCCTGGAGCTTCCACTACAGTGCTTAGCAAGGAGTCATGCCTCAATGAGACGGTGAGTTGTTTGCAGACAAAACCACTGGAAATCTACATGTCCCCACACAATTTCCTTTAAATATACCATTGCTGTGTCTGGGACAAGCAGCTTTGAGTTGTTTTCTTCAGTAAAGAAGTTAGTGCATCTTTTACGTGTGAAAAGAAAAAGCTACAACACTCTTTTGTATACATGTGTATACATATTCTCCATTTTCATGTGAATCTGCATTTTGCTGAGATAGCTCACACACACAAAGTATTATAATATTACAAAGCAAGAGGAGAGAGGCAAGGGAAGCCAGTTTATTTACCCATCCATAACCAGCAATTACATTTAGGGACAGGGAAATTGAATTCACGTGGCTTCACAGCCAGGTTCTTCCAGTGACCAGCCAGGTCAGGACCAGCAGCCCCCCACTGGCTGCCCAGGCCTGGCAGGCCTCTACTCTTGTTTGCAGGCAGCTTTCCTGCGGTTTTCCAGGAGTTGCAGCTGCCTCAGGAGCTTGCATAGCTCAGCCACATGTTATGATTTGAATTGTGGCTTTTTGAAAGAAAAGATCCTTTATTTCACAATAACTTCAATATGACTGGCAGTGATTAGTGGAAAAAGTAATTTCTAAAAAGAGTAGCTATACTCAAAAAAGAATGAGGTTAACTGGAATGCAGCTATAGCCTTCGCATGTGAAGTCTGAGAGCTCAATTTAGTATCAAGAATGTTCTTTGTTCTTCAGAACCACCAGGTACATCCCTTGATCAACTTCCAAAACTCCTCTCACTCTAAGAAGATTTTTGTGCATGTGAATCTGAAATATGATTTTATATGTCCTAACAGGGGATTTATAATCATCAAGTGAAGGAAAGTCACTTATATTCTAGTTTATTATTATCAATTTACTTTTGTGATGAGTTAAAAATTTGAGTTGAATGCAATAGAGAGAAATAGAGAGAAAAAGAGACGATAACAAACATTTATTGAACATTTCCGCACCATGCCAAGTCCTTTTATAGAAATGATTCCGTTTAATTCTTACAACCTGTAGACTTTATGGTGTTACCCAAGTTCATGTGACATAATGATAAGATGACAGAGCTAAAACGGGAATCAAATCTATTTGACTTCAAAGCTTGTATTTGAGTTATTTAGGCATGTTGTCTGGACGGGGATGTATAGGGTAGTGTGTTGTAGCTTTTGTTTTTCTCAAAATAAGTAAGTAAATAAATCTAATATTCTAACATCTGTGTTTTTGAGAGAAGGGTAGACCCTCTGAGGAGCAGAATCTGGAGTTGGGGTAGACAACTCAATTCAATACAGGGAAGAGCGTTTCTGATGAGCCTTTACCAATGACAACCCATCTGCCAGTTGGCCACGATGGCCCATCATGGCCTGGTTTTAAAGAAAGTCCAGAGTTTTCTTTTTCTTTTGAATTAGTCTGAATGAGGTAGAAATGGCACCAAAAATTACGGCTTTCAGAATTATGGTGGGAAAAAAGCCCAAGTAAAATTGCTTGCTCTCTGGTAACTACTTATATTTCGGTATTACAACAAAGTCTTTAAGGTTTTAGGCTTTTCATTGTTGATGAGGAGAGAGTAACACCAGAAATTTTGTTTAACACTATAATATTGGTGGTTAAGAATGCCAGCAGGTCATATAAATAGAGTTTAAGAATACCCTGAGATAAAGATATTCCATCATTAATGCATACTATCTAAGTATCTTCAGTATTGCTCTTAGATCCAAGCAGGAGGGCCTCATGCTTTAGAAAACCTTGTTTTGGTCTTCTTTAAGCCATATCCCTCCCCATAATGCAAGGGAGGGGCCCACACCGAGCCACAGCCCTGCTTTCCTTCAGGACCATGCTGCAGTGCCCTGGACCCCAGAGCTCACACTTCCAGGGCCCCAGCAGCCCGTTTGCCTAGATCTATCTTCTGGAGGGTAGACCATGCTGTCTCCCCTAGGACCAAAGGGCGACTCTGTGGGCAGCTGTGGCTGGAACATGGATATATGGGCTGGGCTGTCCGTACCTGCTCAGGAAGCCCCCCAAGATCAGGAACCGCTGGGGGTGAGAAGAGAAGGGAAGCCCTCTGCCACCATGAACCGTTGGGGAACTATGAGGAGCCCGAGAATTCTAAATTTGAACATGGCTTCCGGGTCTTTATGAAGGTGGAGGATAGAACATTTTGTTCAGCAGTTTGTGACTTTGATGTAAACCTTGTAAATATTTATGCACATGGTGTGGGGTCCCTGTTTGTACTCCTGCCTGGGGACCCCAACACGAGCAGCCTGAGAGAGCGCACATCTTTCACCACAGTGCTTCAGAGATTTTTGTAAATAAGACTAAATGCAAAATAAATTAAAGCCTTTAGCACAAATTGACCTTTAGATTCAGCTTGAGTAAAATCAAAACTCGAGGATTAAAAACCCAAGACTTTCCAGCCACAAACTCAAGACGGAGCCCAGTGTGTGAAAATCCAATTCTCTTTGAGAAATGCAAGTATCATAATATCCCCCCCAAGGCAGTTACTGCTTTTAAGATCATATTTGGAAAACTCTTCTTCAACTTCACATTTTCATAATAAAGGCAGATTTTTACCCCAACCACTCACTCCAGTCAGCCCAAGTGTTTTCATGCTGTGTTCAAGCCACTTTCCTGGATCCCTGCTTGTTGCTTTGCGCTTAGATCACAAACTGTCCACTGAGTCCAACCGTTTGTTAAATAGCGGTTCCAAATGACAAGCTTCTTGGAAAGCAAATGCATCCAGTAACATTATTACTCAAAGGCGCCCAGCTTTCCTGATTCAGTTGAATACAATGTAACCAACATGAATTGAACATTTAAGTGCAGAGCAGCTGTGAAAATCTAGAGAGACACTCAGCTGAGCTGGGATTTCCACCTTCAGGATGCTCACAGTCTGGAGGGGCAAACACCAACAGAACAATCCACAATCAAAGCCAAATATAATGAGTATGATAATAGAAGATTAAGGTGTGGAAGGAGAGGGAAAGAGAGGGAGAGAGACTGAATGTCTTTCAGAATTAATACTTCCTTCCTCTTTGTCTGGAAAAAAATTTCCTGGAGGAGGTGCAATTTGACCTAGGTAGGCATTCAAAGATAGATAAGATTACAATAGGTAGAAAGTAATAATAGCAGCTAACGTTTATTGAGCTCTTACTAGTTGCCAGGCACTGTTCCTGTGTGGCTTATATCATTCAGTCGTCCCAGCACAATAGCCCTAGGAGGTGGGTAAGTAATATCCACATCATAAATGACATGCAAACACACTAATCATTTTGTCCACAAGAGACACATGGGGTTAAGTAACACCCAGCGTCGCTCTGCCGGTAAGGGGGAGCTGGAATATGAAGGCAAAGCCGTCTGACTCTAGAACTTGTGCTTTAAACCACACACTATAGAGAGAAAGGTATTCCGCACACAAGAGAAGGAAGGGTGTACCAGACATGGAATAGCATGAAAGATTGGAGTGAAATCGCTGGGTGAAGTTCAAGCATATTTTTAGCTTTGGTAGGTATTGTCAAATATTTTTCCAAAGTGATTGGATCAATTTGTATCCCACCAGCCATGTAAGAATGTTCCGGTTGCTCCACATCCTTGACAACATTTGGTATTATCAGGGTTTTTTTCCTTTTATAAATTTTAGCCGTTTTTGTTGGATATGGAGTGGTATCCTATTGTGGTTTTAATTTCTCTGTAATTAATGATTATCATTCTCTCAAAATTGGTCTAGAGATATTGTAAAATCGAATTAAAACCCAAAGCAGGTCATCCATGTGCGTATATGTGTATGTAAATTGACAAACTGATGTTAAATTTATATGAAAATATTGAAAGGATTAGGATACCCAAGGCAATACTGAAGAAGAAAAGCAAAGTAGGAGGACTTATATTAGTAGATATCAAAACTTATAATAAAATCACAGTAAATAAGACAGTGTGGTATTGATGCAGCAATAGACAAATAGAACAATGGCATAGCAAAGAGAGTCCGCAATCGGACCACGACGTACAGGGTCAGTTAATCTGAGCAGTCTCCATTGCAATACAGTGGAGAGGGGGGAATGGTCTTTTAAGTAAATGATGCTGAATCAGTTAGTTATCCATCTGGAAGAAAAGGATTTTTGAACCCTTCTAAATGCCATATAAAAAATTGAGAGATCACAAATATAAGTGTGACAGCTAAAATAATCAAACTTTTAGGAAAAAGCATAGATGAATATTTTTATAACTTTGGGATAAACAAAGATTTCCTAAATAGGAAATAAAAAGCACTAACTATAAAAAGATTGATAAACTGGACTTCATTATATTAAGAATGTGTATTCATTAAAAGACTCCATTAAGAGAATGAAAAGACATGCACACAGTAGAAGACATTTGCAATACATATATCCAATAAAAAAGACTTATATTTAGAATAATGAACTCCTACCACTCACTAAGGAAAAGACAGCCAACCCAATTAAAAATTAGCAGATGACTTAGACACTGTACAAAGGAGGATAACAAATTATCAAAAAAAAAAAAATTTGAAATGATGCTAATAGAATTTTCAAATATATATTGAAATTCACTTCTTTAATTATGTACTAATTCAAGGATCTGAAACTCCAAGGCAGATAGCTACAGAGAAAGTATATTTATCTTATAATGGGAGTGCCTGCCTGGTGGATAAGGACCTTTCAGTACATCTGGAATCAGTTATGATTGCTAAGTACTCCTGGAATTTGTGTTGGAGAATTGGAGCTATGTCATCTCCTTGTTTCTTATTCACATCTTCATTGCTCAGGTTTTCCTACAGTTCACTTACAGCCTTCACTCACTTCCTTTGGGCAATTGAAAATGGACTTAGGCTCACAGAAATTTGAAGAATCCTTCTTGCAGGATGCCTAGTGTTTGGAGGTAGGAATGGAGATGGTGATTATATATCTTGCTGGAATCAGCCAGACACATGCATACACACACAGACACACACACACACACACAAACAAACACACACCACAAAAATCCTAAAGGCTCAGCAGCTGAAATACCAAGAATCAGAACATCAAACATTCTAGATACCAAGATGAAGATGTGGTTATTTTGGCCCACATATTCAAAGACCCCTATGAGATAAAAGAAGAGTTGTAATTGATCCAGTATACCAGTCCACAAATTAAATGATGTAAGTCTAGGACATTGGCAGTGGAAATCTCTTACCCCCCAGTCTTCCCAATTAATCATTGAGCACCTACTATACACAAGGCTTTGTGTTAAGAAATAGAGATACATAGGTAATAGAATGCTGTTTTCCCATTAATAATTCAATGAATTTCCAGTCTCTAACTGGCTCTCCTAGAGGCAAAGTGGTATATATAGGAAAGAAGATGGGGTTTAGAATTAGCCAGGCCTGAGTTTGTACCAAACCCACTAAAACCTGTAAAGTCAACCCTCTGGCAGCTTAACAGAAAGGATGTTCTCACATTCCCACCTGAGTTTTATCTCGCATTATACTTTCTAAGCCCTAGATGGAAAGAGAGAAATATAAACAAAGTTCTTTTCTGTTAATCCTATTACTCACACCAAGGAGTGGGAACATATCAACTTTTGAATCTGCCTTTGATCAAATAAAACCTCTAGGTCTTTACTTTTGTGAAATAATTGGGAAATTCAAATTCAACATCCAGTTTTATTTTTAAAAATAAGAAAATTTAAATACATGAACAAATCAGACTGCCTTTCAAGTACCCAAGATGATTGGGAGCACTAAGGTTGCCAAAAATCAACTGAAACATAAGAAAAATATGACTATAGACCCGACAGAAATTTTAAAAGTTATCTATGCATTCCACTCACCATTGGTTAAAGAGGAAGATGAGTTTCAGAGACCTTTACTCATTAGGCCAAAGTCACACATTTAATGAGGGCAGAACCAAGACATGAACCTAGGTCCCCCAAATCTCTGCCTGGTGGCCTTTCACTTTCTGGGAGGGGGGTTTTCAGAGCCCTTACAGAAGACTGTCTCTACCACTACACCATTCCCCTGCATGGGTAAGCGTAATGTTCAATAAATCTCTGTTACATTGAGCCTGGGATGAGCCCGGGCAGCCTTCCAGCTCTTCTATCTTTCAGGTGTGTGGATATGAACCAATGGACTGTTCAGGAGATAGGCTATAAAAGAAGAGGTAGGGATTGGTTAGTGCCTCAATTCCTTTCTAACCTTTGGAAATTAATATTTTACATTGAAAATCTAAAAATAATAAAACGCATAACAAGCAAAGGTTGAAAATTTTGGAATGCCTTGTAGGAGCTAGCCTAGTACATAGAACTCTTTTTAAAAATTCTTAACTCTTAAGTTAACTTTCTCCGACATCTATAGTTTTCTTATAAACTTCTATAGTTTAGACCAACACTATTCTCAATACAGTATAAACTCAAGTGTGTATCCATTTTGCTTTAAAGGAAGAAATATCTAAATCTGGTTTGTTCTCCTGTGTTTCATACTCTCAAGTGTAATTCTGAAACCTAAACATATGGATGTAAGACAACTGCCAAAAAAAGAAAAGATTTATTAATCTCCAAAGCACTTCTTAATATTTAGGAATAACATGCTATTTAAATAGACTGTTGGGTGTGAGTGAACATCACAGCTGGGAATTCAGAGCCTGTGCTTTATCAGCACATCTCCTTGTCCCTAGGAAGTAGATAAGAATTTTAGTAGAGCCACCCCTGCAAATTTCCAAATGTCAACTAAACCAAACAAGCATCTATTGCCTAATCAGCCATGGCCAGTTCCATCATGTATTGCTGAGAAGATTAAATCTAAAGGAACCTCACATTCGTTTCTGGTTTTAGCTGTATTCCCTGCCACAGCTCCTGTTGCCAGACGTCGCTTTACCAGGGATCACGTTGGTCACTTCTTTCTGCCGCCACAGAGAGACAAATTCAGAGACTCATTCAGAGACAAAAGAAAAATGCACCAAGAATGGAGAAATGTACATATGTCTCATTCCTCCTTACTCTCCATGCTAGTTCTTAATAATAGAAATTCAAATTATAGTAAATTCCAGGGATAAAGTGGCATTATAAAAAAATTCTGTTGACTCAAAATATTTAAGATGTAACTAAGGTAAAATGTGTCCCTCTATCATTGTACATGATGTACTCAAGTTACAGATGAGTTGTGTTCCCAAAATTAATTTCTAATGTGGGTTGGTTAACACCCATTTTGGCATAGCTTGATGTAGCCACATTTCCCATAGGTTTCACCTGCAATTCAGGAAAAATTTTCCAGTATAATTATTTTGCACAGTGCTTAGGCTCTCACACCACCTTAAAGAAACCTACTTAATACTTCCTCTCTTACCAGATATAATTGCAGCATTGGTCCAGCCTGGTCTTCCTCCTGTCTCTCAAGTGCTTCTTCTCTGACCCTTTACAGGCTCCTTCTCCTTTGCTCAGTGCTAAATGTGGAAATCCTCAACACTTGATCTTAGGCTGCCTTATCTTCTCTCTCTATAACATCTGCGGGTTCAACCTTGTCCACATCTGTGCTTCAAGTACCATTACATTCAGACAGCCTCTAACTTTATATCTCCCCTCCTGAACTTCTCCAGAGATGCATCCACTCAGTATCTCCATTTGGAATTCTCAAAGTCGCCTCAGACTCAACATATCCAAAACATGTCTTCTCCCCCAAATTTAGATTTCTTTCATGTCGCCACACCTCAAAAAATGGCTCCACCATCTGTCCAGGTTTGTAGGTCAGAAATCTTGGAGTCATTCCCGCATCTCTCACGTTCCTACAAGCTCTCTCAATTTTACCTCCTAATCTACCCATTCCCCTCCAATAGTCTCTGAACGTTCTGTGCTCTTTTTTGCCACAGGGCCTTTGCCTGTGGTGTTTGTAAGAACAAAAATCCCTCACTTGAGCGTTTATTTTTTTAAGAAGGATGTCATCTGCTGTAGTCACTGGTTTATCGATTCATTCAGGCCTGGAGGGAGAAGAGTAGAGAGTAGAATTTTGAAGCTCTTCTGTTAAATACCAGGTAGAAAGCAATTTCTTGTGACAACTAGGATTAATGGTTATATTACAACGGCAATGACTTTTCAAGTCCATATGTCTCAAAGACAACTTGTTTAAAAAATAATCTAGCAAGGACAATTTTTTAGTTACCAAATACAAAAAAGGGTTATTACAAGACATAGAATTGGCGACACAAGGATCACTGATCAGAATCCTGTCTTCATACTCACCTGGGTCTGTAACCTCTTAACCTTACCAGAGTATTCTCATGAACAACTGCCGTTCAGCACGTTTTCAGACATAGTTCTATTAGCCACTTCTGAATAAGATAATGTAGAAAATTATAGATTTTAAAGTTCAAGGGGTTATAATTTCCTACCTCCTCTTTTTCCTTCTGCTCCCATCCCCACCTCTGATGACAAATCTCCTTCTCTTGTTCAGAGCTCAGCTTTAGTGTCAATTCTTCCAGAAAGCCTTTCCTGACTCTTAGCCCTACATCAGGCTCCTTTGTAGAACATTCCTAGAGAATCTCATTCCTTTCCTTCTTGATAGTTATCACAGTTTGTAATTGCATGTTTATGGGTAGAGATTTTTTAAAATTAGTATCTGTCTCTTTCACTAAACTTCAAGCCCCGTGAAAGTAGGGAACATGTATCTTTTTGTTCACCATCATTATAGCCCCAGAGCCCAGCATGGCACAATGTAAATGTTCAATAGGTATTTGTTGAATGAATGAACTGAAAACAGTACAGAACTACTGCAGCAGATATAACGGTCTTTGAGAAACTGAGTTCAGAGTCCTAGTTGGTTTCTGGGATGCAGTCCCACTCTTTCCACTCTCTAGAAGAGCCATCCTTGCTCCCCTGACATTGATGGGCTTCCCCTATCTTCAGGCCCTTCTGAGAGCTAAGCAGCTTGTGGTGTTCTGATGGCCTAAGTCAAGGGCTCACTCAGAGTTAGGGCTTGGAAGAAGAAAGGTGAGAGTGAGGAAAGACCTGGAAGGGGAACAGATGGAAATAGGGCGCTGGACAGAAGTGGGGCTAAAATCCTTAGTGGTGGAGGCTACGTAAGTTCACGGAGAACCTTGTAGGACTGCTTTTCTTCTTTCCCAAGGCCCTAGTGATTGAACTGCCCCTCCACTTCCATCACCTGTGGTCCTCACCAGCCCTCTCTTCTCTGCTGAAGGGAAGAAAAGTCAATCTTGCAGCATCTCTCTTTTCCCCACATGGTCGTCAAATGCACCCATGACCTTCCTCCCCTTCACTTGGATTTTGGGGGTAGCAGGGAGAACAGACAGGCTGTGCGTGGACATTGGGGATTAAGTGAATGTTGGGGATTGTAATGTGGCAGGTGTTACTGAAGTAGAAAAAGGCAGTGGGCAAGGTGAGAGGACAAGAGAGGATGCGCCATCTACCTTCTTTCTCTTACTTCCTATGCCATCAGTCCCCTCAGCAAACTTCAGTGAACAGTTTATCCTGATAGTTTGCAAAGGTTGTAATTCAGTCCAATATCAATATGTGTTGGGGGGGAGCACTGCCTAGGTCCCTCTCCAGAGTCTCCTGAGAGAGTTATACCATATGGTACATGTGATTTTCTATAGTATAAATTAATCCTGAAAGCCAGCACCCATTGTAGTACTATTTTGTGTGGTGTGTATACTCCCTAAAAATATTTCCATCGCCCTTTTTCTCCTTGCTTCTCAAAATTCAGTCCTTTCCTAATTGTTTATTTTTATTTATTATACTTGGCTCAATAAGTAATTTTGTGTCTACTCAAGAATATATCTCTATCATGGCAGATAGAAAATCTCAAGTCTCGTAAATTAGTGACAGTCACTTAAGAGTGATAGTGTTAAACCTGCCACTTGGTTCATTCTTTCAACAAATATCTTTTAAGCACCTACTGTGTGTCAGGCAGTGCTGTAGGCATTAGGTATACCATAGTGAATACTACAGGGAATGTTCTTTCCCTTTTTGAATTTAGAGAGTGCTCTTTGAAGAGCTTAAGAGTGAAGACCTTTGAGATAATGAAAGCTGACTTCCTCATTGAGAAAATGGTGGTTCCATGGGAGAAGGTGAGTTGCCTAGGGAGGCAGAGCTGGAACTGGAGCTGCCCAGCCTTCCCTCTGCAGCTCTCCACCTCTGCATTACACCTGACTTGGTTGTAAGCTGCTAGCCCTGTTCAAATCAGAGTTATGTCACATGGTGCGTGCAGCAGTCCTGCTTAAAAGGTTTAGCAGTTTGTCAGTGGGATTAGGCTAAACGGTATTATTTTCAATGCAAGCCCAGAGAGGAGATGCATTCTCTGAGCTAAGAAACATATTGAGTAACTCCCAGGGGAAGCATTTCCATAAGACAGAAATAGTGGGTGTTATGTAACCACGTCATTTTGACCCAAGCTCTTAATCATTCTGTGTGGCATAGTTTAAGACAGAAGAAGAAGGTGGGGGCGGGAGATGGATTAAGGGCTGACATCATATGTCTGTTCTTAGAAAAAGAGGCTGCTGATAGAACTATATAGGAGTCAGATAACCTGTCCTGGTGTGAGCTTAATCAAATATGCAATAAAGACTGTGTTGTGCATGCGACTTGGACAATAAAAAAGTTCAAGAAACACTCTGGTGAAAAGCATTTCTAATACTCCAAATTGTAACTCTTCAAATAATGCTGCTTTGACTGTATAATAATCTTTAATAAAATTATTTGCTTTCTCTAAGCAGAACTGAGATATCGTATTTCCTCAAACTAAAGTGGGAAGTCATGCTGTGAAATGATTTCAGGTGATGTGTGGATCAATAGTATAGATAGAGATAGAGACATATACACATAGATTTATACATTACATCAATCACATCAAATCCATTATTTTACAAATGTTATTCATTAGTATGAAAGTAAAAAAGTGAGTGAATTAAAGAAAAATTAAGTGTGTGTGTTGTGTTGTAAACTGCTTAAAATTCTTTTTGAGACTAAGCATGTATAAATTATTTAACAAAATTCAAACAGATTTCAGTTATTGATATTATCTTTAGAATTTCGAACCATGCCTTTAAAACATCCTGATTTTTCAAGAAAGTCTTTTCCAATAAGAAAAGAATACTGTTTAATTCCTATAAATCTATATTTATTTCCTATATTAAATGTATTTACTCTTTGCTTACATTTAATACAAATACCTATTCAATTACTTTGGATATTGTTTTAAACCAGAGGCAGGAAAATATATTCTATAAAGTGAAGAAAAAGAACTGATGAAAGATTATAAAAGGGAAACCAAAAAAACTATCATTAAATTTGGTTTTATCTTTAATCCTCCTAGGAGATTATATGAACTATTCCTTTCATCTTCTTTTACAGTTGAGAATAGAAACACAACTCTCTATTGAATAATTACTGAAACTAAAAAGATGGGTGTGAAAGGAGTAGATAAGACAAATGAAGAGGAGTATGACAAGAATGGGCAAGAATTGGGGAAATATGAGAAGACAGAAGATGGTCAAAGAGACAAGTATAAATAAAACAATATCTAGAGAAAAGAGAAAGATACTCAGAGAGATAGGCTTTGATGCAGTAACGCAGAATTCAGTTCATTTTGAGGGATTTCCAATTAGACTTTTAAAGATAGGTTGTATTTGTACAACCATAGGCATAGCAGGAATGTAATCTCTTGAAAGATTTCCATAAGCCTGATCAAATATACAGATATGAGAAATAACTGCCCTATATCTTAAAAGTTTGTCTGTTCCTCTCAAACATTTTTCCAACGTAGTTATTCAATTACAAGTTTAGTTAGGCTAATTTATTTAATTCCTTTTCTGTGTAGCAGTTTTCAAGAGGCGACGATAAATTAGTACTGAATGAGTCATTCTGATAGTTATTATGACATAAGACTTGTAAAACTCAGGTGAAAAGGTTCCATATTGTTATACTTATTTATATTTGGTACCATCTCTAATTCTAGCAAGTTGAAATAACTTTTGAATAAGGATGCCTGTCTCAAGCAGTTAACATTAATGAAACCTCCCAAACAAAATCCATGTTGAAATATAACATTTTAGGCAGCAACTCATTTTGGGGTGTAGGGAGGCAAATTTTTAACAATTCCCATTACCTCTGTCTTGACCTAAGTGTGTGACAAGAACAAAGTCAAAAATTTAAATCAATGCAGGCAATTATATCAATCTTGAAGCTGATATTTTTTAACGTCCTTTGATTTGTGCATGAAAATTTTATTGCATTTACTTTTAATATTCTGAAAGAGTTATTAGTCTGCCACCTGCGTGGCAATTTGATGTTGCTGAAAATTGAATATATTTGTTGGTAAACCAATATGTCTGTGTACTTACCATATGTAATAACAATTCAAGTGATAAACCACTCTTGCATCCAGAGTTCTAGAGATTTTCCAGCAGTAAAAACTATAATCAGGAGTCTTCTTTATACATACTGACCCAAGGAATCTAGAATATATTTATGAAATTTGTGCTTTAAGATCTTATCATTCTTGTTTCTGAACTACTTAAGTGGATAAAATTTTGCCATACATTCAGAACTATCTACTAGAAGAGATTTGGAGGCAGAATTTCTCTAAACTGATTCCTTGAAGAGGCTTGCTTGCCTTTCAAAACTGGTTTTCAAGTCCATTTCAACTCCTGATCTGATAAAGCTCTTCCTTCAGCTTTGCTGGGAATAAATACAATGGAAATGTGTTCTGTCCAAGTTCAGGATGAATTCAATAATATGAAATTGTTGCCCACAATCCTGGGTCATATTTTCTCTTGAAACCCCATACCCCAAGTGTTTGTAACAAACATCCCCATTTCCCTAACCTCATTGTCATTAAAGAGATTATTCCATGCCTGAACCGTAAGGATATCTGTTCCTAGGTTTTGCTACGTCATGCATACCCTTGATAATAAGAATTAAAACCCTAGACTGAAAAACAAAAAGCATCAGTGCTTCAGCAAGGCTTCCTAATATTGCTATTTCACTATGATGTGATGTTAAGTTTCAACCACAAGAGTGTTCCTGCGTCTTTCTCTTCCAAGTGTTGGATCAGCCCATCAGCAGTCACTTCCCTCTTTGGTATGAATGATACCTGGGCAATGTGTGTTTTAGTTGTTGGTTTAACACCCCCTCTCTTACTTTGAGAACAACAGGAATTGTCATAGTTCTGTCTGTTTGTGAGGTGGAATACCTCTTCACTGCCCTTTTTTGGAGTGTCAGGGTTTCTGAAAGGTGGATTTTCAGAGTAGTGAATTGTCAGAGTAGAACGTGTTCTGCCTTCCCTACCTTGAGAATGCCAGCAAAACTCAGAGAGAGTGCAGAAGATTCTGTGTCTGCAGCCGCGGGAGCAGCAGCCAGCTTCGACTTTGTGAGGCTTTGAGATCTAAAGTAGATCTGCTCTCGGGCCGGCCCTGTGGCTTAGCGGTTAAGTGCGTGCTCTCTGATGCTGGCGGCCCGGTTTCGGATCCCGGGCGCACACTGACGCACCGCTTCTCCGGCCACGCTGAGGTCGCGTCCCACATACGGCAACTAGAAAGCTGTGCAACTATGACATACAACTATCTACTGGGGCTTTGGGGCGAAAATAAATAAATAAATCTTTAAAGTAGATCTGCTCTCCCTGATTGGGAACTCCTAGGTTACAGGCTGCTATTTATCTTTCACAAATATGAAACTGCACTATTTTTGGAAGTGAATTTGATTCTTGGCAGTGGCACATTTTGCTGTCTATGTGTCATAGATCTTGGAACCCACGGGCTGGAAGGAACTTAGAGATTCTTGAGACAAATCCTGCAGAGGCTGATAGTTCAAAATCACAGTCATGGGGGCAGCCCAGGAACCAGGACCCTGGGCTACTCGCACACATCCTTTCAGTTTTCTTTTTGTTTTTTTTTTTTAAGATTTTTATTTATTTATTTTTTTCCCCCCAAAGCCCCAGTAGATAGTTGTATGTCATAGCTGCACATCCTTCTAGTTGCTGTATGTGGGACGTGGCCTCAGCATGGCCGGAGAAGCGGTGCGTCGGTGTGCGCCCAGGATCCGAACCCGGGCCACCAGTAGTGGAGCGCGCGCACTTAACCACTAAGCCACGGGGCCGGCCCTTCCTTTCAATTTTACGTAGTGGTGTGTTATGGTGTTTCAGCAATGCTCCTCTGTGGGCCACGCATTGCGGTTACCACTTGAGCTCAGTTTAGCGCTGGCTGGAGGACTGCAAGCACAGACTTCAAGGCCCGAGCACTGCCCTCCTCCACAGAAGTCCGCGATGGTGCCTATCCGAGTCAGCTGGGGCTGTCATAACAAAATACCACAGGCGGAGTGGCTTAAACAACAGAATTTTATTTTATCACTGTTCTGGAAGCCAGGAATCCAAGTTCAAGGTGCCAGTAGGGTTGGTTTCTGGTGAGAGCTTTCTCCCTGGCTTATAGATTGCTGCCTTCTTGCTATGTCCTCACATGTGGAAAGAGAGAGAAAGCTCTGGTGTCTCCACCTCTTCTTATAAGGAAACTAATCCTTTTAGATTATGGCCCCACTCTTATGACTTCCTTTTTTTTTTTTATTGAGGTAACATTGGTTTATAACATTATATAAATTTAAGGTGTACATCATTACATTTTGATTTCTGTGTAGACTACATCATGTTCACCACCCAAAGACTAATTACCATCCATCACTATACACATGTGCCTAATCATCCCTTTCGCCCTCCTCCCTGCCCCTTCCCCCTCTGGTAACCAGCAATCTTATTTCTGTATCTATGTGTGTGTGTTGTTGTTGTTGTTGTTGTATCTTCTACTTGTGAGTGAAATCATACGGTGTTGGACTTTTTCCATCTGACATTTTACTTAGCATAATACTGTCAAGGTCCATCCAGGTTGTCACAAATGGCAAGATTTCAGCTTTTTTATAGCTGGGTAGTATTCCACTGTATATATATACACCACATCTTTATCCATTCATCCCTTGATGGGCCCTTAGGTTGTTTCCAAGTCTTGGCTATTGTGAATAATGCTGCAATGAACATAGGAGTGCATATATTTTTACGCATTCATGTTCTTTGGATAAATACCCAGCAGTGGAATAGCTGGATCATATGGTAATTCTATTCTAAATTTTTTGAGGAATCTCCATACTGTTTTCCATAGTGGCTGTACCAGTTTGCACTCCCACCAGCAGTGTATGAGAGTTCCCTTTCTCCACATCCTCTCCAACACTTGTTATTTCTTGTCTTGTTAGTTATAGCCATTCTGATGGGTGTGAGGTGATATCTCATTGTAGTTTTGATTTGCATTTCCCTGATAATTAGTGATGTTGAACATCTTTTCATGTGCCTGTTGGCCATCTGTATATCTTCTTTGGAAAAATGTCTGTTCAGATCTTTTGCCAATTTTTTTTAATTGGGTTGTTTGTTTTTTTGTTGTTGAGATGTACGAGTTCTTTATATATTTTGGATATTAACCCCGTATCAGATAGACGGTTCACAAATATCTTCTCCCAATTGCTAGGTTGTCTTTTTCTTTTGTTGATGGTTTCCTTTGCTGTGTGGAAGCTTTTTAGTTTGTTGTAGTCCCATTGGTTTATTTTTTCTTTTGTTTCCCTTGCCTGGTGGGACATGGTGTTCAAAAAGATGCTGCTAAGACCAGTGTCATAGAGCATACTGCATATGTTTTCTTATAGAAGTTTTATGATTTCAGGTCTTACATTCAAGTCTTTAATCCACTGTGAGTTAATTTTTGTGTATGCTGTAAGATAATGGTCTACTTTCATTCTTTTGCATATGGCTATCCAGTTTTCCCAACACCATTTATTGAAGAGACTTTCCTTTCTCCATTGTATGTTCTTGGGTCCCTTATTGAAAATTAGCTGCCTTATGACCTCATTTAACTTTAATTATCTCCTTAAAGGCTCTTTCTACAAATGCAGTCATATTGGGCGTGAGGGCTTCAACATATGAATTTGAGGGGATACAATTCAGTCCATAACAGTACCCAACTATTAAATAAAGTCCACAGGGAACTGGACTGGACTCTATGTTGGACAACTTTATTATGCATTCTTATCTACCTAGAAGCAATTTCAATTAGAGGCTCTTCAGGGAACATTATTTATTGAGGCTTCCTAAATTAAAGTCAAAGTGTGCGAATTTATTTTGAGTCTTTGAAAGCACTGGGTCACCAGATGATACTTTCAAAGTAATTTTTGAATAGGTAATAATGAATATGATAACAGAATTCCAAAGGGTATATAGTGAAAAGTGCATCTCCCCCGCTCCTCTATCCTAATCTCTTACTAGTGACTTCTTTACTTTTATACAGGTAGTCTGTGCATTGAAGCAATCTATACATAGTCTTTTTTTTAATTTTTACACAAATGGTAGCATGTTGTATGCACAGTTCTAGACTTTACTTTTTTTACTTAATAAATCTTGACAATTATTCAAAATCAGTGCATATGGAGCATACTATATACTTGTGTTATTAGTGCTGTCTAGCCTATTCTGACTCCTAGCAACTCTGTGAACAGCAGAGCGGAACCCTGCCCAGTCTTTTTGCACCATCCTCTCACATTCAGGCACTGTATCAGACAATGCTCCACTGCTGTTCACAGGGTTTTCATGGCCAATTTTTTCGGAAGTGGGTGGCCAGTTCCTTTCATTGTGGATATACCACAATCTTCTAACCAATCGTCTATTGATGGCCTCTTAGATTATATTTCTAGATTTTAAATTATATTTCTATCAAGTATATAAACTGGGCTGCAACGAATATCTTTATAAATATTATTCACATATATATACACATACATACATCTGTAGGATAAGTTCCTAAAAGTGCAAGTGCTGTGTCGAAAGGTATGTGCATTTTTTGTTTTGGTGGAGATTACCGTATTGTTCCCCATCATGGTGTGTAGGAGAGGGTTTTAAGTGAGTCTGAAGTGTGACAGCATTTCTTGTAAGCAGGGAAACTATATGCAGATTTTACTTCGCGCTTTCTCTATGTACTGATTCGTGAATCTCTCACATTCCGAAATGTTCTTCTGGCTCCTTTCTGCCTCAGTTATTCCCAGCTCAAACTCTTCTCTTCCATGAAGCTTTTCCTGACCACTGCTTTTCTCACTGTTATTCTTGATCTGTAGCACACAAGGAACCTTTAGTACATGGAATCAGGAAATCTAATTGACTACAGAACTCTGTAACACTTTGCTAAATACAGTTTTTCTCTTTAAATAACTCCTGTGTGTGTATCATTTCCCTAACTAGATTCCCTAACTAGAAACCAAATTTACCTTGCTTCTTCAATAGTGGTATATAATTTTTATAACATTAATAGGATAAGAAAGAACTTTTACATTCATATTTTATTCTTTCATCAACCTTTTGAAGTAGCCAGAGCAATAATAATAACAATGATAAATTCTCAAGTTTATGTAAATTATTATTAATGTGTAATTATAATATATAATTAATATATATTATGTAGTAATAATTATTATTTCATCACAGAGGTGAGGAAACTGAGACACAGTGGAATTAAATGCCGAAGTCACACAGCTATGAAATGGTAAAGGCAGGACTTTAAACAAGTGTTTTTGTGTGTGTGTGTGAGGAAGATTGGCCCTGAGCTAACATCTGCCAATCCCCCTCTGTTTGCTGAGGAAGACTGGCTGTGGGCTAACATCCATGCCCATCTTCCTCCACTTTATATGGAACGCCGCCGCAGCGTAGCTTGCCAAGAGGTGCGCCGGTGCGTGCTGGGATCTGAACTGGGGAACCCCGGGCCGCCGCAGCGGAGCACACGCACTTAACCGCTTGCGCCACCGGGCTGGCCCCTAAACCAGTTTTAACTATTCTAAATCGAGTTTCCTTTCCATTCTCTCATGCTATCTCTTCAAATTTGGTAGTGCTGAGCACTCAGTAAAGAGCTGTAGATTGATTGCACATAAATTTCCATCCAGATGATCCAGGTGAAAACCAGATGGGTGACAGCCTTGAGCGAAAAATTCCCCTGCCCTCTGCTCCAGCGAGCTCAGCAAATGAATGTTTTGCCCTTCAGGGCCGCCAGTCTTCAGGGAATGTGGAAAGCCTTTTTTCGTTTCTTTCATAGCCTGGATTTCCTCACTCTCAGACCTTACTTTTAGTCTTGATGCCTTCTAAATGTGGTTTCTGTTGTGCCGCCAGCCGCCACAATAAGGTCACTCACTGTTCAATATTAGCCTCTGGCTTCGGGTTGTTAGGGCTGGTTAAATAGGCAGTGGAGTGAGTGTGTATATGTGTGCAAGTTCATGCACGTCAGAGCAACAGCTTCACAACCAGTAGTAATATTTATTATAAATAACCCTCCTGATCAGTTTTATTCTCACCTTGTGCCCTTTGTCTGATATGTACACAGATTAGCTGGGCCCTAGAGCAGCCTCTCCTGTCAGATCCTTTGGGCCTTTGCCTTTAAGACAATCTGGTAACTCCTAGTGTCAGGAGATATTAATCTGGCTACAGTTTTCAGTACTTTACCCTCTTTAAAATCTTTCAGGAGTTGGCAGGGCTGTTTTAGAGCAGGCATGACCTTGGATTTCCACTCCAAACATGGTTAATCTGCTGGCTCTTGTTTTTATCCTTTCCACGAGAGGTTCTCTTGGAGGGACTGGAAGCATGCATGTCTCTGCGTGGCTTGCAAAGGTCTTGAGGGAGCTGAGATGGAGTGCATAATTATTTGGAAAGCTCTTACATTCTCAGATGTGGGTGGCAGCTATTTTTAGTCCCTAGGAGGCAAATTGTCACTGTTATGCCAACAACACCCTCACATGCAACTTTTTTTCATGCCAATATGGACCAGACCTGTATCCTTTCTGGCCAGTGTTTTACAGTGCGTGTCATTACCTTACTTAGAATTCTCTCCCCAAGATCTTGCTTATGGCTGAATGCCCGCCCGTGTGCTGGGATTTGGGGTTTGGGGGAGAGGAGGTAGAGGGTAGAAGCTAGCAGGGAAAGGGGGGTGAGGGGAGACAGGGAGTAACTCCCCTTCTCAGCTCTGAGAAATAGTGACTTTAGCGTTTATTGACATCAGCCCCTGGCTGAAGGCAGTCTGTTCAAGCAGGATGAAGACCTTAGGGAAATCATAAACAATCTTACTTCTCCAGGCCATATAAACAGCTGGGAAAATCAGGGGCCTTCACTATGATCAGGGAAGATCAAGCTCCAGTTGCATGCCCCTGAGAGACGTACTCTAGAAAAATGTCCTGCTGCCACCTTCACTGATGGGCAGAATAATGGCCCCCCAAAGATGTCTACATCCTAATCTCCAGAACCTGTGAATATGTTGTCTTACAGGACAAAAAGGACTTTGCAGATGTGATTATGTTAAGGATCCTGAGATGAGGAAATTTTCCTAGATTATCCAATATAATTATAAGGATCCTTATAAAAGAGAGACTGCCAAGGGTCAGAGAGAGAGAAAATGTGATGAAGGAAGCAGAGGTTGGAGTAATGTGGCAACAAACCTCTAGAAGCTGGAAAAGCCAAGGAAACAAATTCTCTTCTAGAGCCTCCAGAAAGAATACAGCCCTGCTGAGACCTTGATTTTAGCCCAGTGACAACCATTTCAGACTTCTGATCTCCAAAACTGTAAAATAATAAATTAATATTGTTTTAAGCCACTGAGTTTGTGGTAATTGGTCACAGCAGCAGTAGGAAACTAACACACCCACCAAGACTGATTATGACACCGGTGGGAGGATGCATCACTCTAGAGATCGTCATCTCCCCATCCTCTCTGTCCCTCAGGGATCCTCGGGAGCAGGATTGATGCCACTGTTCCTGGTCACCTGCTACTCTGCTCCAAGGGGCATCCCTCCACTCCTGTGCAGGTGGACACTGTCCTGTCATTGATGTTAGATATCCGTTGGCCTCTTCTACACCAGCCCTGACAGCCTCAGAGCCCTTGATGCTCCACCAAATCCCAGCTCTTTTCCCAGACAAGGGGCAGACCCCCTCTCCGCATAGGATGGCCAACTTCCATAGTTGTCCCTGGAATCAGGGAGGAGGAGGAGGCTTGCTCATTAACATGCACAGCTCACTTTTTGAAATAGATATTTCTGAGTGTCTCCTTCCCACCAGGGAGGACTAGGGTCAGAGAGCCTTGTCGTGCCCAGGAAAGCTTCACTCACGGAGTAGAGGAGAGCGCACACTATGGTTCTTCCCCCGGCTGCTCTTGTGTGGACTTGAGCTCTTCTCCTGCTCACAGCCTCAGGAGCAAGGCCAAGGCCTGGCTGACCCTGCCACAGCCTCCCCTTTAGTCTCCTAAGCTTGCCCTGGAGATAAAGTTCTACTGCTCAACCTCCTGCTTTACCTTCGTTTTCCCTTTCCAGTCCCTGGTTAACTCCTTATCTCATTCTCCCTAGCAAGTTTCTCTGACAATTCCTAAGTACTCAGATGGAAATTCTGTAGGCTGAGAATAAGGTATAAAATTATATTCAAGTATACTAAAATTTTAAATAATGAGAACTCAAGTTGGAATAATTACTGTACATTCTTTTATGAAGAGAAATCAAGAACTTGAAGCATTTTTCATATTATCAATAAAATTCCTTCCTCCTAGGAAGAAGCCAGGTTTACTATGTTGTATATATTTTCAGAAGACATTTTGCATTATTTTAAGAATTTTAGTTCCTGAATGACCCCATTAATTGGACCTTCTGAAGATAAGAGTATTAACATAGTTCCATTCTTTCCACATTTTGTATAAGTATTCTAACATTATGCTGGGAAAAATCAACCAAGCTTTTCTTTGTGCTCTAAATTTGTCCTTTAGTTAATATTATTCCCATATAAATTACTGTTCTTAAATTTCAGTTAGAATATACTTATTTGCTTTAGATTTGGAAAAATGTTTTATTGGTTGCTCAGCAACCCAAATATGTAACTATCTTTTGCCTTCATTAGAATCTTATTTAATGTTGAAATCTTGACATTCAGAGTGGTATGTTTCTATTGAGGAAATGAAGTTTTATGGTTCCAATCTGTTGGAATAGTTCTGAGGCTTCAGAAACTAATGTTTGCAAATGATTTTCCAAATGAAAGTTGTTAATGGGGTAAAGAAAACTATCACTTTGTTTCACTTCACAGTTGTTTACAAAAGAGAAAACAAGTAGTAATTTCTAGAATAAGCAAAGGGAAACAATTAGCACCATATAATGAACACTCTGCATTGGCTGTGAAAGCAGCATATGGAAAGCCTGTGATGGGTGTCACAGGCCTTTAGCTCCTTGATATTTAGAATGCAGTCTGTGGGCATGTGTAAGTCAGTGAATAGAAATTATAGAATTACTGTGCATTAGCAGGGTTGTCTAGAATAACCTAGGTATAATTTGGAAAATTTGAATAAATGCTAAAAAACAGGTCCAAAAGAAAAGAAGAACAATTTTTTCCATTAGTTCTTGACTTTTTGAGGGGAGGGGAGGGGTTGCTGGCCACTGTCTCTTTATACAAATAAGTCAGTGTCTTCAGTCCCGTGTCTAGGGACTGTGGCAAGTCTCTCTCTGAACAAGAAGTAAAAATGTGCTTAATTTCTCTGTTCAGCCGTGATTGGCTGCATCTTTCTGGAATCAGCCTAACTGTCAGCATTTACCTATAATTTGCTTCAAGTACTGTCACCTCCAAAGCCAGATAGTAAATAATTAATAACAAGTCCTCAAGATGTGTGTTTCATGTGGTAAAAAAAAAAAAAAAAAAAAAAGGTGGAAAGATTGTGACTTGGTGCTTCAATTTACACAGTTGTTATAATATTACAAGATAAATGCCCAAGAACTACAATTATTGATATGAATATTTAAATAATTTTGCTTCTTCTAGGAAGCTTAGCCTATACAAAATGACAACATCCATCTGTAACATCATAATTTAACTGTCAGCAATAAGTTACTTGCATCTTTCTAAATGTTTTTAAAACCCACTTATAAGCTGCCACCAACCTCCTTTTTGTCTTGGGTAAGTCTTTAGGCCTCAGTTTTCTCTTTTGCAAAATATGGGGATTGGACTTGGCAGGTTGGTCTCTAGGCGGCTCCCAGAAGTAGAGCGCTGTAGTTCTGCAACTGTGTTTCGTAGCTCTGTCCACATGGGGAAACTCTTCAGTGGTCAGTTTAAAATTGGTACTTTCTTTGGATGAACAGATGAAATAAGCAGAACCAGATGCCATCACCACCACCGTAGTAATAAAGCCGTGTCTTTAAATTCCAACTGGATCCGTGTGACCTTGGCATAGAAGCCTCTCGATCCTGTTTTCCAACAATGATGAGCTAGACGGTTAGGAGTGAAACACAAAGTGACCCTGGAAGCATCACTGACACCAGCACCTGTGTACTCCAGAACTTAGGGCCACTTTGCAATCAACCAGGTTTGGGCAACAATAAGGCTAAACCTCTATGGCTTGAGGTGGCATTGGCAGTACTGTTTTGCTGTTATTTAATATATGTCTACAAAATAAAAATAAAAGATGTTTTTAAAGTTGACTTTAAAGTAAAAGTGCAAAGTGAAGTAAAACTTTCCCATCGTTAGATTACCATGTAAGCTAAGCCCCCAGATGATAGCTGCGTATTGAGCTTCAAGGCATTCGGTCCATTTTGGAGCAGAACAGTGGGTTCCAGGCGGGAAGCGTCTCAGTCTAAAGACAAGCAGAACTGACGTGTCTGGGGAATATAGAAAATGTTGTTGGTGAGCATATGGCAGAGATAGTAGCATTTGGGGGGAAAAATAACAATAGAAATATGGAAAACCAGACAAATGGAAGAACGATGCAATTATTAACCTCAGGAAAAATGAAGAAAAGACGCATAATTGTAACACACTACTCGGCTCTACAATGAACAGTATTTGCACTGAATACTATTGATTCATCCAGGGAGGGATTAGGTGGGGATGGAGGGATGGTAAGGTGAGTGTGAGCTAAGTCCTCATCTACCATGGCAGGATGTCAATAGAAAATGTCCAAAATTGGTGATCCAGGAAATATTAGTATAAACATATCAGAAATGTGGAAGGAAATATGAGAGGAAGTATCAAAAAGAGTTGGTACATCTGAGAACCACTGGTTTAAATGTCTGAGCTTTGCAATACGGAAAGTTTTTTACTAATAGCATAAATTATATTTGAGAATTAATGGGGTTTTTTTCTTTGAGAAAGAATAAAATCATTTCTAACCTTAACCCAGTCACCTAAGCTGGCTAGACCATATTTTCCCTATCTGTAAAATAAAGAAGAAGATGACAACAGGGTACATGAGGAAACCTCCTTCTAGGACCTAATTGCCTGATTCTATGATTCCATTCGAGTCTAGAAAGCTGACATTGGCAGAGTATTTACTTCATTGTTTGGGCAGAGCAAGCTTTGTAGACTTTTAAAGAGGGTAACATTGTTTCTTAAATCATGTTCTGTAATTTACTTTAGGATCAGTGATCTGTTCATGTAAGAGAATAGCTACTTTCCATGAGAAAGTTATATATGCCTTTTCTTTTTATTTTGCTCTTAAGTTTGGCTTCAATATTAATACCAAACCTGTGACGTTTCTTTTAAAATGTCAACTCTTAAGAACGGGGAGTATTATTTCCTTGTCTTAATCTTTTTATACAGCAATGACTTTACCCACGAGGCTAGCAAATAAAAGTTGTGGATAGAATGACTGTACAGTGCTCTCTAATAGGATTATAATATGAACCATATATGTAATTTTAAATTTTTTAGTAGCCACATTTTTTAAAAAGAGGAAAGAGAAACAAGAGAAATTAAATTTAATATTTTTATGTAACCCAATATATCCAAAATATTATCATTTCAACATCTAATCAATGTAAGAATATCTTATTAATATCAAATGTTAATAATTACTAGTGACATTTTTTAACACTAGTTCTTCAAATTCCAATGTGTATTTTGCACTTCAGCACATCTCAGTTCTGATGCTAAGTTTTCATCAGACATACTTGATCTATATTTAGCTTTTATAAAACTTAGCTTTGAAAGGTAGATTCTCATACCCAAGTTGTTTCAAACATACTTAAAAGTTTTCCATTAATTGAACCTAGTAATGGTTTTAAAATTTAAATTTAAATTAACTAAAATTAAAAATTCGACCACTTAGTCATACTAGCTCCATTTCAAGTACTCGATAGCAACATGTGGCTCCTGGCTACCATATTAGATAGCAAGCCTTACAGAATGACTGACACGTTCAGTAATTTCAGTGAATGCTGTTTGCTCAGTATCCAAAGAATATTCTCCTCCCATAAGGGCAGAGATGGGAGAGAAAGATACTTGACTCTCTCTTCAGATAGGTGGTTTCGTTGGTGGTTTTCAGTAGCTATATGTGACTGCAGCTGTCTTCAGGACAACTGGTCATGAGAAAGCATGAAATAAAAGACTCTAGACCTACTTCTGCTGAATGGTTTTTTTTTAATAGTTAAAAAATTGGTGGGGAGAAGTTCATGTTTTTGCCTTTGATGTTTTCTTTCTATTTGTAAATCTATTAAAGAGTGATATTTAGGAAGCAGTGTATGTCACTAAGGCAGGAGCCATTATAGCTAGTATTTATAATCAGAGAATTATGAAGAAAGAAAAGAAGAGAAATAGTTTTTGGCACAGTCTTAGCTTGGGTTGCCCCAGAAGCAGGCATGAGACAAGGATTCAAGTTCAAGCCATTTATTTGAGAGGTGATTACAGGAAATACCAGTTTGGGAATGGAGAAATGTGATGGGGAAGGAAAGGAGCCAATAAAGGGTGTATTATTAAGCAAGGTACCGCTGTGGGTGATGAAGCTTAATCCCGCTGGGGAGCTCTGGGAAATGGTGTGGCAAGCGCCACAGAGTTACACCAGCACAGGGAGGGAGCTGAGGTCTTTACCCACCAACTTCCTCAGCCATTAGTTCAGGACTGCCCTCAGGTGGTGGTAATTCCTCCCCTCTCACACACACAGTGGTATCTAGTGGTCAAGGAAGGCCATTTAAGCAAAGAAGTCCAGATGCTAACAGTTGAAAGTCAGGGCAGTGTGCCCTAAAATGGTGTGGGCTAGGGGATGTGGAAGGGTAATGGACAGCATCTGCTGTGGACTCTTTGACTTACAGTGTAGAATGTCTCGAACAAAGGACAGAGAGGTATATTTCAGATCTGGGGAATTTTTACAAAGTACGTACTCAATTGCCAAACTCTTCTCCTCCTCCTAGACCTGAGATCCTGATAAAATACACCCAGCTCCCCGTGCTGTGAGAACTACTGATGGAGAGCGTAAAGATCAAGGAGCCTCATAGACATTATTCACTTATATGTTAGTCTAAAAACATTTCATAACAATGTTCATCACAACTAGTTACTAGAATTTATGACTCCGCCAAAGGATATGCAGTGTTTTCCACTTCCTTGGAGCTTGAGCTCTGATCCTTGAGAAGCCTGTTTACGATCCACCAAGGTATATCACCAATTTCTGTCCCACTTTTGCTGTGTTTTCTCAATATATTAATAGTTGGTGTTTTAACTGACCTTAATATTATTTGTTGAAATCATTTTACCATAGGGAAACTATGTGGGGATTCCCAGATATCTAGAAACCAAAATAGTAAACTTTAATTTCTTTTAAAAAAGGGATTTTCCATTCTGGACTTTTCATAAAGGGAATTCTGGTGAAACCAATACCAACAACTACACAGGTCAGATAAGGAAGGAAATTCATATGCCAATCTAAGGATGTAAAAATCCTAAACAAAAGGCCAGCAAACTGTTTGGCAATAGATAAAGAACTCATCGTGACAAAGTTAATTTATTCTGGGAATGTGATGTTAGTTCAGCATTAGAATGTCTCCTGATGTTATTTACCACAGAGAAAAACTATATTTTAATCTCAGAGGATACAGAAAACATTAGAAAAAATCAATATAATTTATTTAAAACTTCTAGCAAGCTAGGAACAGAAGTGAGTTTTCTTAACTTGATAAAAGCTTTCTGCAAAATTCTACAGTAAACTTCATACTCTAATTTAAGTCATTAAAACCATTCCCCTTAAAATTAGGACTGAGACTATAATGAATGAAAATGAATAAATTATAGCAATACACATTAACATGAATAAGTACCAACTCATAAAGCTTTACCCCAAAAAAAAGCAAGCCATGGGGCCGGCCTAGTGGTTAAGTTCACATGCTCCACTTCGGTGGCTCGGGGTTTGCAGGTTCGGATCCTGGGCGCGGATCTATGCACCACTTGTCAAGCCATGATGTGGCGGCATCCCACATAAAGTAGAGGGAGATGGGCACAGGTGTTAGCCCAGGGGCAATCTTCCTCAGCAAAAAGAGGAGGATTGGCAACAGATGTTAGCTCAGGGCTAGTCTTCCTCAGACAAAAAAGCAAGCCATGTAAGAATCTATACAACATTTTCCATTTATATAAAGATTGAGACATGCAAAACTAAACAACATATATTTTTAGTGGAACAAGCATGTATGTTAAGCTATACAGAGAAAGAAGAGAATAATTAATGCAAAATTTAGGAGCAGAGGGGGTGGGAGGAGAGAGAGTGCATAGCCATGTGAGGAGCTTTAAAGCTACTGGGCGTATTTTTTTTCTTAAGCTGGGTTGTTACATGTTTTGTTATTATTATCTTTATTCATACATACTGTTATGAACGAAGTAGTTATTAAAATGTGCTAAAATAAGATGATAAATCTGAGAATAGGTGATGTTACAATGTAGTCTTTAACAAATATTTGTTAAATCTAGCGCCTGTGTGAGGCATTGTGCTAGATATTGGCTTAATACCAGCATTTTACATTTGCAATATTTAGTGTGTTTATCTGCATATTTTGTTATTAGGACCAGATTACCTATAGAGCAAATGGGTCAATTATTTGCTTATGTATTATTATGTACTTTATAGAAAAGCAAACTACTCTTCTGTCAAGTTGTGTAATTTGTCCAAGATCAAATAAATAGGAATTAGAAGAGTTGTAAGTTAAACTCATTTCTCATGACCCCCTTCCCCCAATAATTGCGCTTTCCAAATAATGGATGGCGTTGGAATACGGTGAGTATTAAGTTTAATACATTTTATTTATTTATGTGTCTGTCTTTCCCTACTAGACGATGAGTTCTATGAGTAGAGGAATGATGTCTTTTTCATATTTATATTCTCCACTGCCTCGCACAGTGCCAGGTACATAATAATTGCTTAATAAATATTTGTTGAAAAGATAATGAATAGCTGACATTTGAGAACCTGGTGAGAGATTTTAATGCATCTAATAAATATTTACCCAATAAGAGAAGGACAAGGTCTCTTTTATCCTGATGAAAAAAAAAAGAATATAAATAAAAAAATAAAAGGAATTCTCACTTCTAGTTTTCAAAGACTACCAAAGACAACTTGAGTGAATGCTAAAAAGACATAGAGATGAACCAAGTAAAGTAACGAGAGATTTAATAATTATGCAGTGAATTGGGAATTCCAGGTCACTTCTACCAAACAAATAAGCAAAAATTGTGAGAAGAGATGCTTCGTGTGTGTTTCCCTATTCTATGTAATGGTGCCATATAGTACACCATAAATATCTGGAAGTTCGTTAGATCCAAAATATTGTGATTGTTTTTAATTGTAATTCTAAGTTCTTCTCATGCGTTGTTAAAAATAGTCTAGTGGGGAATAATTGATGTGATTTTTTTTTCCCCCAGTAGTTCAAAGCAAAACAAAACACAAATCCATGTTTGCTTTGATTATGTGACTGTTTCAAACTAAAAATTATACGGTTTTTATTTTTCACTACCTTAAGAGAGCAATATGAGTTGGGTTGTTAATTGTTAACCCAGTTCTGATCGTTTATTTCTTTGAAGATTAATTTTCTATTTATCTGCCTCAGAGTTTCCTTTCATTGACCAATGTGAGGTAGAAAGTTAAACCTTTCATTTTGCAGAAATGGCAACTTGCTCAGCATGGGCCTCATGGTCCTCAGCTGTTTGGAGGGGGGATCTCTATAGTATTCAGGTGCTCTAGATTATCTGGAAGCTCATCTTTGTTCCTAGGCCTCAGTGGAAACCAAGGTTGGTATGCTCCTTCCCACCCCCACCCTACCTTTTTGGTCTAAATGCAAGTTCTATACTGTCTGGGTTATTTTAAATAATTATTTGATAATGTCAATGATAATAATAACTATTGATATTTATTGATCACTTACTATGTCCTGAGTTCTTTATATGCATTAACTCATTTAATTGACTAGGTACATTTACTATTAGAGTTTTGGAGATAATAAACCTGAAGGTTAAAGCTTTAGTAAATCTTCCAGGGTCACTCAGCTAGAAGTTATGGTAAATGATTCTGCTATTTAATTTCATTTACTACATTATTAGGAAGAAAGGAATGCTGGGGAATTTTGGTCTCTTGTGATCTCCTATCCTGTGATTCCATTAGTCTGCTTCTTAGACTTACATGTATATTGGCTTTTGTCTTTTCAAATTAGAATTTAAAACATATTATATGTAACCAGAAGGTTCTTTAAGCATGATTATTTGCTCTAATAAAAACTGAGTTATTGTAAAAATCAATTTAGTATTCCATGATTTATTTCAGCATGGACTCTATGATATCACTTTTAACCACTTAAAATTCTCACAAAAACTAGAAGTTATTTTTGAGTCCAATTTACTGAATATGTTCTAAGAAAATGCCACAGGTGGGACTATAAATAAATTACCTTATTTTGTATTTGTAACTCTCCCTACAATTATCACAAATTCATAGAAAGTTCTACACACTTGTAAATCAGGAAAAAAACGTGTCATTGATCATCTCAAATATAGCTAAGGAATCAACGTCAGTGAGTTAAAATTACTATAGCCATTCTAAGGAAAATAAAATTGGCTATCATTAGCATCTGCTTTAAAGATTTTTTGACCTCATAAAGCTTAGTTGTTATTGAGTGTCTGCCTCTGACTGTAATGACAAATCTCCACTTAAGGGATCTGGTGCATAATTCAAATGCACTTCAGTACATCTAGCATTTGACATATTTCAAGTTTTCAGCAAAGCATTGGGGGAGCACAGATTAATCAGTTTTACCCAACATTTCAGGTGAACCTTTAATGTTTTGAGTTTAGCGGTCTTCTGGAGAAATCATGTCAGTGGGTTTGCACTACAAGTTATCATTTTGGTTCCCAAATGAAAAATTTTCACACTCCTAAATTAGTCCTACTATGAATTTGTTTTTGTCCCCTGAAACTATGATTATTGTCCAGAGTAAGATTGTGTTCCAGACAACATTCTTCTCACACCAATACATGGGTTTCAGGAAAGGTACATGGTTCAGGATAGCACTAACCTCTTTCCGGGGTAGAAAAGCTAACAGAACATACTTTGGAGCCATTTGGAATGACCACACATTCATGGCCTAGAATGGCCTTGGAATTATACATGTGAGGCAGACAGCAATAATTTCCCTTGATGTGGACATTCTTTTTGGAAATGTACACAGATGAAAACACTAATGGTGAATTCTAACATGAATTCAAATAAATAAGGTAAAATTAAATTATAGACCACCTAAGAAATTGCATGCAAGTATAATGAGGTTCAGTGATTCAGAAGTCCTGGATTCTTAGAATAATTTTGTTTTGGTCACTAGCTAGTTATGTAATATGGAAGCAAAGGGCAGAAAACTCAGCCCAAACTGCCTTTAGCAGAATAAATGCAAAGTCCAAAGGAATTCTAACTTCAGGTATGGCTTGATCAAGGCTCAAATCATGTCATCAGATTATTTCTGCCCTGATTTTTTGGCTCTCCTCCTTCTGTGCCAGCTCTATTCCTAGTCTTTTCCCCTATGGTGGTAAGCTGCCACAGCTTAGCCTCCTAGATGCTCCTATTTAAGACGAGCAGGAAAAGAAGGCATTTGCTTTCAGCATTGCTTGCATAAAAGTGCTTTGTGCCCTGCCTACACCTGCCCAAGTGACTGTGACACATTGGGAGCACATTTCACTGACAGGATTAGACCTTTGTAGCAGAGGGCACATGTCCTGCATTGTACCAAGAGAAGGGTGGGGCAGAGGCAGTCCTATTCGTGTATTTGGCAGTGGTGAAACCATAATGATACTAATGAAACTGAACATCTATATCATGGCTTTTTTATGGCAGGCCCTGTGCTAAGTGCTTCACTGTGAATTACCTCATTTAATAATAGGACAGGATATTTCCCTCTGATGGGTATGTTTTCTCAGTAGCTCCTGCAGTAAGATCATTAACTGAGAATGTGAGTGGGAAGAGGGTACAGAGGTTTGAGGAGAGATGTAAAGATATGAGGTCATCATTTGGACACAGGGAGAGCGAGTCCAAAATAGAGTAGAACAGGCAATATTAGGTGTTCATTTGAGGAAAGGGATCATAAATTTAAAGTGAAAACAGATAACTTGTGAGATTTTTTCTCTCAGCAGTGTTCACAAGAAGTGGAGGCATAAGAAAAGTGGATTTTCTAGGGCATGTTCTGTGGAGAAATAGAAGAGCAAGAGAGCTAAGAGTGTTGTTAGAGGAGTGCTGATACCCACGGACCATGTGATCTAGGCTGAGCAAGGACAGAAGTGGAGCCAGGAGAGGGCTGATGGATGGGAGGGAAGTAGAGGTGGGTTAATGGGTGGGAAGGTACCTGAGCAAAGAGAGCTAGAAGCAGAGGAAGTGGCATGGGGAAAGTGACATCTTGAAATCGAGATTTCAGAGGTTTCTAGTAGTGACAGGTCCGGAGTAAGTCAATGGGAATGAGTGTCTGAGGAGGACTGGAGGAGACGGTCAGTGGAGAAGAGGAGGGTGAACCACCAACAGGCCAGAGTATTGGGTGTGTTATCCTTGTGAATACGGAAGCTCCAGGCCGAGCTGGGGTCTAAAGGGGGAGATAAAGCAGATGAACAGGAGGTTGGTAGGTGAAGCGAGGAGAGCAGAGAGAAGATTATAAATCCAGGTGGAGAGAATCTCAAAAGATAAGTGGTTTTGGGGGGCCGGCCCCATGGCATAGTGGTGAAGTTGGGCGCACTCTGCTTCAGCGTCCTGGGGTTTGCGGGTTCGGATCCCAGGCGCGGACCTACACCACTGATCAGCCATGCTGTGACAGCAACCCACGTACAAAATAGAGGAAGACTGGCACAGGTGTTAGCTCAGGGCGTATCTTCTTCACCAAAAAAAAGATAAGTGGTTTTTGCAGGAGGATGGAATGGAGCTAGGAGTAATGGTCTTGAAGTAGCAAGATGGAGCATGGACACAAAACCATCTTCTAGCCCTAGGATATGTGGAGTGTGGTTTAATAAAAATTTAAAGAGAAAAAAACTTTTCCCTTAACCATAGTGCAGAGAAAGTAGTGTCCTCGTAGGGCAGCCAGATCAATCACAGCAAGGAGGTGAAGGATCAAGGGGGTGAAGGGATCCTTCCAAGAAGAGGTGACAGCTCCTAGGGAATTTGTGGACCAGAGACTTAAATTTCCGAGAGTCGTAGAGGAAGAGTTGGAGAAGCAGGACGTGGGTAGGAAGTTGGGTTGGATTGGATGATGCACAAAGCAGTGTAGCTATAAGGATCTGTAAGATAATTCCTGACTTAGGAGGCCGGAACGTCAGTGCCTTAGGTAGATGGGATGGGGCCATCTGGGAGGAGGGCGAGCCGTCTATGAGGTTGCAGAGAACCTGCCTGAATGGGAGGAGTTGCTGGTGGTTCTATGGTGCTTGGGGCCCTCTGAGCTTCTTTACATCTCTCCTTAATCTTCTGGAGGAACAAAACCGGGGCCGCCGCCTTGGTTTTTCCCCAAAAAAATTATCGGGCAAAGTAGGTGATTCCTCCAGGGAAACAGGAGCTCACAGATGGAGGTGATGAGACAACTGAGGAGTACCACGTTATTAAAGAAAGTACAGTATGAATAGATACCAGCTGAGAAAGAATAACTGGAAAGATGGACCACAAATGTTAGGTAAGGGAAGAGTCTATGCAGCAGGAGCTAGAAGTTGTTAAAAAAAAAGGGGGGGGGGACATTTAGTATGAAAAATACAATAGTTTAAATAAAGAACACAATAAATGGGGTAAAATGCAGAATGTATACAGCTAAAGATAAATTTATGAGCTGGAAGATCAGCTTGAGAAACTTCCACAAGTCAGCTAGAATGGATAAAGAGAAATTATAAAAGACACAATGAAATACTACTGTATACCTATTAGAATGGCTAAAAAAAAAACAGTGGTAATTCTAAATGCTGGCAAGGATGTTGAGAAACTGGATCACTCATATATTGCCAATGGGAATGTAAAATGATACAGCCACTCAATTTGGCAATTTCTCTTAAAAACCAACCATGCAGGGCCGGCCCGGTGGCTTAGCGGTTAAGTGCGTGCCCTCCGCTACTGGCGGCCCGGGTTCGGATCCCGGGCGCGCACCAACGCACCGCTTGTCTGGCCATGCTGAGGCCGTGTCCCACGTACAGAAACTAGAAGGATGTGCAGCCATGACATACAACTATCTACTGGGGCTTTGGGGGAAAAATAAACAAATAAAATTTAAAGGAAAAAAAAAAAAAAAAACAACCATGCAGCTACCATACATCCTAACAATTGCACTCCTTGGCATTGATCACAGAGAAATAAAAATTTATATTCACACAAAAACTTGTACAGTAATATTCATAGCAGCTTTATTCTTAATAGCCCAAAACTGGAAATAACCCATATGTCCATCAATGAGTGAATAGTTAAACTGTGGTGTACCACATTCCATACCATAGAATACTACTCAGCGATAAAAATGAATGAATTACTGAGACACGCCACAGCTTGGATGGATGTTAAAGGCATTATGCTAAGTGAAAAAAAGCCAATTTCAAAGGGTTACATACTGTATGATTCCATTTATGTAACATTCTAGAAATGACAAAATTATAGAGATGGAGAATAGATAAGTGGACATCAGAGGTTAGGGAAAGAGAGAAGAGAAGGGATTCCTTTGTGGTGATGAAATATTTCAATATTTTAATTGTGGTAGTGGTTATGTGACTCTATATGTGTGATAAAATGTCAGAATTTTACACAAAGACATTTTAAAAATCTGTACGTGCTAAAACTGGTGAAGTCTAAGTCCTATAATCTAGTGAATTATATTGTGCCAATCAATTTCCTGTTTTGATAATGCACTTTAATATGTAAGATTGCCACTACTAGAGGAAGTTGGGGTGCATGGGACCTCTGTGTACTACTTGTGCCACTTATTAGTCTATAATTATTTCAAAATAAAAGGTTTCTTAAACGAGAGGGGAAAAATATAAAAAATATGACAAATAGAAGAGTAAGTGCCACCAACAGGATAATAGGAATCACAGGAGAGAAAAAAATGTAGGAGAAACTATTTGAATGAGTATGGAGACCAATTTTTTAGAATTAAAGAAAAAATGAAATTCCTCAGATTGAAAGTGTTCATGTGCTACCAAGCTAACTGATAAATACTCATAAATAGACATAGTGACATTTAAGAACTTCAAAGACTGTTCTCAAATATAGCTCTAAAAGGTTACAAAGAGGAAGAGAAGATCACTTCCAAAGAACAAGAATCGTGATGACATTAGATCTCGCCACAGCAACAATAGTGTAAGCGCACAGAACCGTCATAAATACATATGCAGTTAACTGTACAAACTGAAAAGGTGAAGCAGCAACTGCCAGAGCGAGAGTTGTATGAGACATTTTGACACACGCCTTTCAGGTGATCAAGCAGACAAAAATAAGCAGAGAGATGGAAGATCTGAATACAATTAATAAGCTTGATCAAAGCGAGATGTCTACCCAACAGCGAATGTTTTTGAATACAACGTTTCTGAGCACAAATGGAACATTTACCCCTCAAAAATGTATTACATGATTAAGTATCAATATCAAGAGGCTATGTTCCTTGACCATAATGCAACAACAACAAAATAATAATAATTACAAAGGGATAACTTTAAAAATCACATATGCTTGGAAACTAAATGCATAATACTAAATAACCCTTGGGTTAAAATGAAATCTTCTCGTTCAGAAATTTTTGATGTCTTTCACAGAAACTTTATTGAATAGTTTTCTTCATATAGGGCTAGTGTTTATTAGGTTTACCCTTAGATATTTTATGACTTCTTCTGCTATAGGGGTAGATAATTTTTTCCATTACATATTCTGGTTAGGTATTACTGGTGTATAGAAAGCTATTCACTTTTGTATATTGATCTTGAATCTTGTATTTTACTGAACATTCTTCTAATTTTAATAGCTAAGTTGTCTTGGCTTTTTTGGGTGGTTGTATAATCCCCCCAATAATGACAGTTTGCACTCTTCCTGTCCAAGATTTACCAGTCTATTTAATTTCTATGTCTCTTTGCGCAGGATACCACATCTGCTTTAAATATTGGCTCATCCTTGTCTTGTTCGTGATTTGAACTGGAAAATTTCTAATGCTTTTTCCCTCCATTTAATGTACTACTTCTGAGAGACACTCTTTATCACATTAAGGGAATTTCCTTATATTTCTCTTAATAAGAATCAGGAATGGGGGCCATCCTAAACATATGACTTCCTTCTCTAAGAAGCTGCCTGCTCCACATCTCTCTATCTGAAGTCAGGGAAAAGAGAAGACAGGATCTGGGGTGTGCATCCTCAGTCCTTTTATGGATAAGACCCTGGAGTAGCAAACATCATCTCCACTCACATCCGCATGGCCAAATATTAATCATGTAGCCACTTCTAGCTGCAAGGGAGGCTGATGATTAGCACTTTTCGCTGGACGGCTTGTGCCCAGCTAAACACTAACGCTGTAGAAGTAAAAGAGATGAGATGTTGGGGGACGGCTAGCTCCACAAGATAATCATATGCTTTATTCCTTTAATTTGTTAATGTACTAAAAAGCGTTGATACATTTTCTAATGTTAAATCACCCTCACCTTCCTAGCATAAATCCCACTTGCCCGTGAAGATTTTTTTACTATATTGTTGGAGTCTTATTTGTGAGTGATTTAGGATTTTTGCATCTGTATTTATTAAAAATATTTTAAATCAATACAGAAAGTGGTAATACTTTACATTTATATGGTACTTTGCAATTTGAAAAATCATTTCACATACATTATCTCACTTCAGAATAGATGATAATCAGGAGCTGACTGTAAAAAAAAGAAAAGGTAGATATTCAGTGTATAAATAGAAAATATCTACAAATGGAAACTGCAGCCTTTTCTTATTATTGCCTAAATTCTAAAGGGCTATCATTGAGACTAAAGTAAAGATTAGGGGAGCGAGGGGATGCAGAGAATTGAAAAAGGATTTTTGCTCACATGAACCTAGGAGGGACATTATCACCCTTCAAAATGCATAGGGAGGAATGGGGCTGCCGGCTCTGTAAATCTCTAGCACTCTGCTGGTGTACTAGGCATTCTATTAATGCAATGTTTACACAAACTGGTTTTGAATTTGTAAGTAAAGGATTTCCTGGTTATTAAATATTCTTTGGCTTTCTGAACTTTTGTTTTGATCCCTTACCTCTCCGCATATGCCAAATTAAATAATGGCAGTTGAGCATCTCCTGGGAAAAGGAAGCAGTGAAAAAACAGGGTACTCCTGCCATTTGTCTGGCGGCCAGATCATAGATGTGCTGGTCACATATTCTCTCACAGGCCTAAAGAGCTTCTCCAGAATACACAATGATCACACAACAGCGATCACTCAGAAGTATAAAGTAGCTTTGGGAGGAAAATAGACGGTAGGCTGGCATAATTTTGCAAAAAGAGGCACTCAATATTAGAGTGACTAGATGTTGCAGTAAACATAGAATTGCCCAAATATCAGGGCCTCTTTGTAGATTTTACCCATACAAAACATGCTATTTGTTAACTTCTTTTCCCTGAGTCTCAAGCCTCTGGTGTATTGTAGGTTAGATACTTAGGGCAGCATTTAACTCTGAGGAGATCCTTCAGCTGGGCTTTCATTGCTGTCTCTCCCCCTCCTCACCCCTACTTCTCCCCCTCCCTCCCTCACACACACCCTTAGAAGCAATTACACTGCAGTATACCTGGGGAGAATCTGCCAGCTTCTTCCTAACACTAGCTGCACATTCCAAAATGAAGCAAAGATCAGGGAATCGTCTGATAACTCACATTGGGGCACATGTCTCATTTAAACAGATTAGATCCTATAGTAGCTTTTTGCCCTGGATTTTGTGCATTGATCAGACTGGCCAGATAATTCATCCAAATCCACTTCACTTTGTACCATTTTGGACACCCTAAGTACCTAAATTCTCAATGACTGTTTCTACTGGAATAAATGCATACACTCAGTATCTCTTCATCATGCACAATATATAGCCTAAAGTGCGTGGAGAAATATCTCAGAATCCCATCCATTTTTTACCATCATCAGCCCTAGAAGTTCATTATGAATATTGAAGAAGAATAAGGTTGAAGTGTGGGTGAATAGACCCACCCCACTACCGTGTTCACTGTTTGTCTTTCCAAGTGGATGTTGTGTATCATGAAGGCACAGTAGTGGTACAGGCAACACAAGTAGTGTAACTAAGCACTTAAGTTTAAAAGAAATGCTTTAAAATAGTTAATTATCCTTTACCCTACAGAAAGAGAAAATGTTGTCTCAGGTCCCTGAAAACGATTGATGAATAGTTTAAAACTTGGTGGATATCCAAAATTTGGTGGCCTGTTTTTAAAATGTTGACCTGGAGTTTGAAACAGGCCGTCCAGTTCCAGAGCCCAACTCTTCGCTGGAGGCTCTACGGTCTCTTAATATAAGTAGTTAATAGGAAAATTGTAGGGGAAATTAGTGAAGGACGAGTTAGGCTACCAGATAGTAAATATGTTAAAAGCTACACAACTAAAATAGCTTGATACAGATTCAGCAAACAATAGATCAACCTCACAATAAAATAAAATCCAAAAGTAGACCCAAATATATTTAGAATTTAGGGGAAAAATAAATTGCATCCTATCTGTTTCCTCTCTGTCCATGACATTATAAGAGCTCAATAAATGTTGTGTTGTTATTAAATCACGTTTAGATTGTTCAAGATTTAAATGTAAAAAGTAAAACTATAAGTTTTCGAAAAGCAATTTTAGATGAGTGTTTCTATCATCTTTGGTGGAGAAGAACTTCCTAAGCAGAGTATCAAAACTGGAAGCCATACAGCCATGTATTAATGAAATTTGACTACTAAAAAATGTAAAACTTATGCAAGTCTGAGCATACAAATTCTTATAAATAACCCCAAGATTCCCTACTCAAAATCTCATTTTTGAGCCTTGAATAGACATGATTAAAAAATGTAAATAAGGAAATCAATTAAGTGAAAAGTTATGACTCTGCCACTACTTAAATATCTATAAAATGGCTCCAGCGCTGGGATGAGCCTCACCAGACCAGATTAGTCCAGTACAAAGAAGATCATATTTCTGTTGAGACAAAACCTGCCAGCAGCCTTAATCCCTCACAAGACCTCAGACCACATGCAGCCCTTAGCCAAAGTAAACATGAAAAGAAAAGGAGTGTTGGACTTGTCAGTAAATTCTGCAAAGTTGAAATTCAAGCCATCAGTGTCAGTAATTCCCAGAAACAACAGCCACATCTAAACACCATGTGGCTTTATGATTTTACAATTGGGTCAATGCAAAGGTTTCAGGAATTTTTAAAAATACGTCATTGAGGGTGCACATACAGACACCTTTGTATGCAGTTAGCTTTTAAAGTATTTATTCAGCTTAAGCGAAATACCATCAAGGAATTTAGGATTGAAAACCTGCATAGAGATCAAGGTCAAGTGAAAGCCTTACGTAGCTTCTAAGAGACTTGTAACACTCTGAGCAAATATAATCTGGGAGTTCCATCCAGCTGACTGGCCTCAGCATGTGGATAAAGCCAGCTTTAAGCAGCTATAGTGGTGTTTAATTTTGTCCTGAATCTACGACATCCTAATTGCAAATTTGCTCCCTTTAATTTGTAGTGACTCCAGGTAATGGGCTATTTCCATGTGGAAGTGGGGCCCATGAAGAGCTTTGCAGGTATGAATTGGGGTGATCCCTAAGAACCTATCCTGGTGAAATCAGTGTTCTAGTCCATGTATCAGCCACAATGACATGTCGACTTGGTTCATTTGGAGCTGGTTTCATATCCTTACTAAAGACCCCCTTGTAGAGGCCCCAAAACTCCTTACCAAGAGGCTGTGCTTCACATAGTGTCATGAAGAACGGGGACAATGACCCAGATAACTCAAACCCAACAAAGTTGCCACTTTTGCTTCCAATTGTTCAACAACAGCAGCATTGTGGTGGGAGTATTCAAGGGTGGAGGGAAAACAATCCTGGAATTATCTGTGCAGCCTCCATCATCCCTTTGCTTGGTGTGAGGATACACGAGGTGTGAAGATGTTTACACTGAATTAGGTAAAATAAATAGTTCTGAGACCACTGTTTTATGTTGGCAAATCATACTAGAGCTCGTTAAGAAACTTTTTTGGGGGTTGCTTTGGGTACTCACTGTAGGGGAAAATTGTCTTGGAAATGATAAGTAGAGATCCATAATTGAGTATTCCTAGTGTCTGTGTGGGGAAAAGAGAGAGAGCTCGCAGACAGATGGCATAAAACTGGACATTTTTACCCTTTTGCCATGGAGTACAAAGTGCCTTTTCTCTTCCCCAAGGGGATCTGTGAAATGCAACATAGAACTGTAAACTGGGCTAGTTGGGAAGGGTCTGCCTTTAACAGACCAGGGTCAACAACGCCTTAGAGAGCTGGAGATAGCGTGATCATGACCTAGCTGGTACCAAAATCATGAATTCAATTTAGGCTCTTTTCTCATAAACAAGACAGCACCGTCCCAGGGTAGCTAAAGAAAGACAAAATCTGACTCTGTTTCTGGCTATTAGATCTTAGAATTAGACCTGGCTATTAGATGTGGCATAAAATTCTCAAAAGTAGTGTCATTATTTGGTTGCATGTTACTTTGTCCAGACATTTCACTATGATTTTCTCCGTCTCTCTTACCCCCATACCCCACCTGCCCCTGTCACAACAGGTGTAGAAGACATCGTGGCAATAATGATTCCTGAGCCAAAAGGGAAGGAGATAGTAAGCCTGCTGGAGAGAAACATCACCGTGACGATGTACATCACCATCGGAACCCGGAACTTGCAGAAATACGTGAGCCGCACTTCGGTTGTGTTTGTCTCCATCTCCTTCATTGTCCTGATGATCATTTCCCTCGCATGGCTCGTCTTTTATTATATCCAGAGGTTTCGATATGCAAATGCCAGGGACAGGAACCAGGTGAGTAGCAAAATGTTAAAAAAAAAAAAAACTTAAAAGTTATTACAAAAGTAATACATATTATTGTATAAACTTTGGAAATCACAGAAGATACCAAGACAAAAACAAAATTACGTCTTATACTGCCACTCAAGATAAACACTGTTAACATTTGCTGTATAGTTTTTCAGATCTTTTCCAAATACACATATTTTGATGTTTTTCTAGTATTCTGTAAAATGGAGGTGCTTTATCTCACATTTCTTTTGCTCCTTTTTTGGACAATTATTTATTTAGGCACATAATAAAGGGAGAAAGGATAAGTGAGCTGAGATTATGCTAACAGTGTCAACATAATTTGGAAAGAGCCAGGGTTTCCTCCTTGTGAACAGAAAAAGAAAAGGAGATAAAAAGATAAAAGCTATTTTAAAAAGCAATTAATTTTGAAACAGATAATGTATACACATGGTATAAAATGCAAGAGGTATAAAATGGCATACAGCGAAAAGTAATTGCCTTCTCATGTCTGTCCCTCGGTTATTCAGTTCCTCTGCCTGGAATATCTGCTCTTTCAGGAATACTTTATGTGCTTACAAACACGTGTGTGTGTGTGTGTGTGTTTAAACAGATGATAGCACACTTAACTCTGTACCCTTATTTCTCACTTCGTCTTGGAGATTAATTCATATCAACACTCAGTCCAAGCTGCCTTCTCATTTCTAATGACTGTATAACTTTTCATTTTCTGCATATGTCACACTTATTAAATCAGCTCCTGTTAATGGACATATTTTCTCCTACCAAAAAAAAAAAGTACACGTGACACTGAGCACATCTGTGAGTATATCTGTAAGGTAAATTCTGGAGGTTTAATAGCTAGGGCAGTGGTATGTGTATTTTAAACTTACTACCAAATTGTGTGCCAAAAAAGTTGAATCAATTTATACATTAACCAGCAATATACTAATACTGTTTATACTAATATACCCAATAATATACAATATAATACATTATATATAATATACAATAATAATAATAATAAACAAATACTGTTTCCCCATATTCTCACCAAAAGATTGTGTGACAGCTTTTTGTTGTGTGCATTTTGATAAGTTAAAAATGGTATCACATTTTTCTTTTTTTTTTTTTTTTAAAGATTTTATTTTATTTATTTTTTCCCCCCAAAGCCCCAGTAGATAGTTGTGTGTCACAGCTGCACATCCTTCTAGTTGCTGCATGTGGGACGCGGCCTCAGCATGGCCGGAGAAGCAGCGCGTCGGTGCGAGCCCGGGATCCGAACCCGGGTCGCCAGCAGTGGAGCGCGCTCACTTAACCACCAAGCCACGGGGCCGGCCCTCACATTTTTCTTATCACAAGTAATGTTGAACATCTTAAATAGAAAAAGTCAATTTTTTTCTATGAAGTATCTGCTTATATTATTTGACCACTTTTCAATTGAGTTGTTGGTCATTTTCTTATTGATGTGTATCAGGTCTTTATTGGTCAAAGAAGTTAACCCTTTTTGTGATGAAGGATTTAATTTTTTCCTCTCAAGTTTTCATTGTGTTTGATTTATCTGTGGTGCTTTTTGCCATGCAGAAATTTTGGAGTTTTATGTAACTGAATTTATCAATCTTTTTATATAGAGCCTGAGTTTTTTATGATAATAAGATCTTCTACAGCCCAAGACTACAGAAAAACATTTTGTCATGTTTTCATCCACTACTGTTATTTCACTTTTATGATTAAATCTTTAATCTATAGAGAACTTATTTCAGTGTAAAGAACCAAGTGGAGAGCCAATTTTTTTTTTCAGATAGCCTACCTATTTTTGTAACTGGTATTTATTGAATAATCTTTTCCCCTCATATGCAGTACCCCCATTTAGCATATATTAAATACCCATATGTATTTGGTTCTATTTCTATGCTCTCTAAACTATACCTTTAACGTATCTATTCATACTCCAGTAAAATACTATTTTGAGTACTTGAGCACTGTAATATGTCTGATATATGTTTGTGCTAATCTTCCTTTATTGCTCTATCTTCACTTTTTTTCATGTTGATTTTTATATAAATTTAGAATCACTTTTACCTAGTTTTTTAATTTATAGAATAATATAGAAGGCATTTATAACCTTTTGATATTGAATTTTCCTATCCAAGTATGGTTTATGTTTTCCTTTTACTCAGCTATTCTTTTCATCCCTTAGTAACATTTTAAAATATTATTTAATCTTTCACATTCTTCTTCTGTTTGTTCCTAGGTATTTAATCATTGTGTTGCTATTATAAATGAAATCTCCTTTTTCATAGAGGAAGGGTTTTGATTTTTATATGTTAATTTTGTAAATTTTTTTATAATTTGTATATAATTTAATAATTTATAGATTTTTATAACTTATAATTTTGAATTATTATAATATGCCTATTATTATTACCTTAACAATAATGGTTATATTATATAGTAGTTATTATATATAGGCATTTTGTAAGAGCTCTATATTTATTTACATGCTAATCCTCTTAATAACCCTATAGTAGATAATTTTATTGTCCCCATTTTACAGAGGAGGAAACAGAGAGATTAAATAACTTGCTCAAGATCACACAGCTAGTTAGCAATACAGCCAGTAATTGGACCAAGCAGCAGGGCTTCAGAACCCATGATCTTAACCACTACATTATAGTATTTGTGATTGTTTATATTGGTTTATCAGGATTACATTAATAATATGCAGTTAGTGATAATTTACTTCTTTCAAACTTTAAACCTCTTATTTTTCCCTCTTATCTAATTTCATTGGCTTATACCTCCAAAATCAACTAAGGTAATAGTGAACGTATTCGCCTTCATTCAGTATTTAGTAGGAACATCCTGAATTTAATGGAATTGTTTTTATCATTTCACCATTTTATTATTTTCTCATGCAGTCTTCTAGGTTGAGATATATATTTTATCATGTTATGTAAATGTCAACTTAGTCCTATTTTATTCAGAGTTTTTAATCAAGAATGGATGTTTAGGGGCTGGCCCAGTGGCATAGCGGTTAAGTGCCCACGCTCCACTGCGGCGGCCGGCGTTTGCCGGTTCGGATCCCGGGCACACACCGACACACCGCTTGTCAAGCCATGCTGTGGTGGCGTCCCATATAAAGTAGAGGAAGATGGTCATGGATGTTAGCCCAGGGCCAGTCTTCCTCAGCAAAAAGAGGAAGATTGGCATCGGCTGTTAGCTCAGGGCTGATCTTCCTCACAAAAAAAAAAAAGAATGGATGTTTAACAAACGCCTTTCAACAGCTATGGTCTGAGTTTTTTCCTTTGATCTATTAATGGAAGTGGATTATATTAATGGATTTCCCAATATTGAACCATCCTGAATTCCCACTACGTATTATTCCTCTAACATGTGCTGGATTGTATTTGTTAGTATTTTATTTAGTATATTATTTATTTTTTACCTTGATATTCAGATGTGAGATTTGTGCATAGTTTACATTCTTATCTTGTTTAGTAATGGTTATACTGGCTTTGTAAGAAGAATTTGCAAATTTTCCTCTATTTTCTGTAGTCTAGAGCTGCGGTTTCCAACATAGTAATCACTAACCATGTGCGACTATTTATATTTAAATTAATTGTAATAAAATAAAATTTAAAATCCTGTTCCTCGGTCACACTAGCCACATTTAAGTGGCTAACATATGGCAGTGCGTATATAGGACATTTCCATCATCACAGAAAGTCCAATTGAACAGCCCAGCACTAAAGCATTTTAAATAGCGGTGGAATTAGCTGGTTCTTAAAGTGTTAGTAGAAATTTTCCATAAACCAGTAAGCTCTGAGTTGTTGTTTGTTTTAGGAGAATGGCTCTTAGATTTGTTTTATTTATCGTATGGCAATTGGTCTGTTTAAATTTTCTATAGCTTCTGGAATAATTTTTTAAAACATTGTTATTGCTTTTTTCTGATTCTCAAAATGATACATGCTCATTCCAATAAATTTTGGCAATCATAGAAAAATGCTAAAATCACTTATCACTCCACTGAATTGTTAACAATTGAGTATATTACCCTTCAGGTTTTTTAACCCACTATATATATATTCAGTAAATTGTCGTTGTATGTGTGTCTATGTACGTGTGAGACACAAGCACATACACATGTAAGTTTTGTGTTCTATTTTTTGTAAAATGGTAAGCATTTCTCCCTGTTATTAAATAATCTTTGAAACATGATTTTTAGTGGCTACATAGTAGGCAAGTTTCACCACTTACCAAAAGTGGGCAAGTTCATCTCTTTATGCTTTAGTTTTCTAAACTAAATGAGAATGTACCTTCCTCTTATGGTTATAGTGAGAATTAAATGGGTTAATGTATATTATTTTTTAAAGCCTCTGAACTTTTTTTTAAGCTCTCAATGAATGGTACCCATTACATCTATCATATAGATTCCTTGATGATCACTTACAAATCCAACTTTGCCACTTTTATTGAATATTCTGGAACTTAAATGGACACTTACTACCAGTTAGACACAAAGCAGTGAAGATAGATAATAGAACTAATATGTTCAGTTCCACTGGTTCCGAAGGGTTACTTATGAAGAAACTATACATACATATATATATATATATATATATATCAGTTATTGCTAAGATACTCAGCTAATCTGACCATGATAAATAGAAATGATAGCCTTATAGTTCTGAGTATATAGACAATCTAAGCAATCATTAGACAGCTGAGGCAAAGATGAAATTTTAAGCTTGAATTAGTTGAGTCATTATTTCAATCACTAATTCCCTTGTGCAGGTAGGTGTAGGTTGCATGTCTGTCTAGGCATATGCATGCTCTGTGATGTATGCGAAAAGCAAATTGGAAGTGGATGGTATGGAAGTGGTTCATGGGGTTAAGTTTTGTTTTTTTTTTGTAAGAAAGATCAGCCCTGAGCTAACATCCATGCTAATCCTCCTCTTTTTGCTGAGGAAGACCGGCTCTGGGCTAACATCCATTGCCAATCCTCCTCCTTTTTTTTCCCCAAAGCCCCCCAGTAGATAGTTGTACGTCATAGTTGCACATCCTTCTAGTTGCTGTATGTGGGACACGGCGTCAGCATGCGGAGAAACGGTGCGTCGGTGCGTGCCCGGGATCCGAACCCCGGGCTGCCAGCAGCGAAGTGCGCACACTCAACCGCTAAGCCACGGGGCCAGCCCTCATGGGGTTAAGTTTTTACTCCGCTCCCATTTTATTAACTTTCCTCGAATTTAAAGGATGTTACTCTCAGGGTCACTCAGTGAATTGGGATCATGTTAAAAGTTACACTGTTTCCTAATCCAAATACACACTATACTTTTAGCCCTCTGACAGAAGGAATGAGAACATATAATTTCTCTTAGAAAAATATTTCTCTTTTGATAGACAGTGCTCCATTCTCTTCAACAGAAAGTTACAACTCTGCAAGCTATAGCTATAATAAGTATCAGGTCAATGTAAGTCATTTTATTAAAGCATTATTGGCCCTTCAGAAAGAGTGATGCTCAGATTAGATGTAGGCTCACAGCCTGCAATGGACTATCAAAGGTGTTAATGCTACATTGGTGAAGTGTCCAACCATTCAGGCATGGGAAAGAGAGACTGAACTTGAATTAGCCAGGTGAGCACCTCAGTCTCTGCTTGGCTTTGTGCAGATCACAGTTAAGGGAAGGTCACCATCATCTTAGGTGATCACTAGCCCTTTCATGTGTACTGTACCTGGAGAAGATCATTCCAATGCAGTTTCCCATGGAGTAAGATTTGCTAGATGCTCTTTACATTAGTAACCTCACAGCAAGTTCTTTTAGATGGTGACATGGAGAATAAAGGGTACAACCGAAAGTGGAGAGGGAGATTTGGCTGGTGTGCTGTGTTTCCTAAAGCAGCTACACCAGGATAAACCTAACGCAAGGTAATAGTTACAGACACCAGCTTTGGAGTTGAGCTGTCTGGATTCAAATCTTTGCTCCAGCGATTCCTAGTGGTGTGACCGTCACCTTTCTCTGTTACTATGTTACTTCACCTCTCTTGCATAGATTTCCTCAGATGTAAAGTGAGAATGATCGTGTGTCAACTCCACAGGCTTGATGTGAGGATCAAATGAGAAACTAGGTGTGACAGATTGTTAGAGAGTTGTTAATGAGATCACCTTAATGAATAACACAATTCTTAGAAAATGTACTTCCCCCCCAAAATTAAATAGCTCAATTCTCACATAACTCACATAGAGTTAAGTCTAGAGATGGGCTTTTTAGCTCAGGTGACACAGTTTGAAACAAAATGGAATCTTTTTTTCATCTTTTCTCCAGAGTTTTGGGAAAAGGAAGGCATATAAATAGACTGCAGAGAAAGAGTCTGGCTTTCTTGGAGAATAATTTCGCATGCATCACTGTTTTTTTAATTAACAATTTTTTATTAATTAAAATTTTGTTAATTTTTTAATTAACATTAATAATGTATACACACATTTTGTGTGTATACACACACACAAAAAGACAAAATAAAAGTGTGTGCATTTAAAAGTAAGTTTTCTTTCCATCTCAAACTCCCTTTGTCAACTTTCCTTCCTCCAACTCTCACCGGAGGCAGCAACTCTTAACACTTCCCTTTCTGTACTTCCAGAAGTTTCTGTGTCTATGCATAAGAAAAGTTATTTTCCACATCTAATACATAGACAAGGACGTGGCCTTCACATAGCTTGTATTGTAGTGGCATCAACAGGCAATTCACATAAAAAATGATAGGAGCCCACTTGGAGGGCTATATAGTAGTCAGATGACAGGTGATGGATTTGGACTAGAGTGAGTGAGGTGGAGAAGCTCAGGAGGGATCAGCTTAGGACAGTATTTTAAAATCCTGTGGATTAAATGTAGAATTTAAGGACTATATCCTAGTTTATATGTGTGATATCAGCCTAATTATTAATAACTCCCCATTTTACTCTCACAAGTGTTCCAGTTTGGATAATAAATCATATGGTTACCATATGTGTGAGAGAAGAAGAATCAAGGATGCAATTCGGTCGGTTCTCACAGCATTAACTGAAGTGGGAAAGATAGAAGGAGAGATCCAGAGAGGCTGGGGAATCTGGAATTTGGGTCTGGAAATGTTAAATTTTTGGAGCCTATCAGATATGTAAACAGAGATGCCAGGGAGGTATTCAATATGCGGGTATGGAGGTCAGGAGAGAAGAATAGGTGGAGATAGAAATATGGGATTCATCAGTACATAGATGCCATTTAAAAGGTCAGGACAGGGTCAGCTCCCCTGCAGAGTGGGTGTCCCAGGAGAAGAGGTCTAGAAACAGCCTCGGATACACTAATGTGGCCTCATGGCCCAGTCTCTCTCCCTCTATCATATCATTTTATGTATTCTATTTTCTTCTCAGTTGTTATCGCTATTTGAAACTATTCCCTTCTTGCCTCATACCTCGCCTTCCCAGTGCATGCAGGCACTCTGAGGGAGGTGAAGCAAGGAGGCTAGTTGGCAGAGACCACACACAGCTTCTCGCTGCATCTGGATCCACTGCTCCTCTGCTCAGGGTCCACTGCTCTGCAGCAACCTTCTTCACTCATAACGCTTGTCTTTGGTATAGTCTGTCATCTTTTCTTCCAGGCCAGCCTCCTTTGGGGACCCTGATCTGTCAGCTGACCTGTATGTGCCTGAGTCCAGTGATTGATTGTTTCAAGTTGTGTCTGCAGAGCTGAAGGAGGTGGCTAGACTCCTGTTTCCCATTTCTAAGCAAGCCTTGTGACATGAAAGAGCCCAGTGAAGCATCCCCTATGGGTTAGGATACAGGTTGGCCCAGAGCCCACACAGGACCTTTGGGGGCTGCTTTTCATCATGTCACATTCCAGCCCAATGGCGTCTCATCTCTGATGAAGTCCAGAATACTCTGTTATATAATTGGACGTAAACCCAGACATAAATATGACTCCCCTAGGCAGCTTAGTTGAGGGTCTAGAATACTGTCAAAGCTGGGGTGTCAACAGCTGGGACTACTTAAAAGTGAATAGGGTTTGTATTTAACTGTGGTTTTAGAGCAAAGTAGAATCAGGGTCTTGGGCAGGGCAGGGTCATGAGGCAAGAGGACAATCAAATGTGGTACGTGCATAGGAGCATTTGGAGTCAGGAACTGGGTCTGAATCATAAAGATAGGAGCAGTGATCACTCCAGCCAGAGCCAAGCAAGGTGGGTCAGGAGAGGAAGCTGAGGGAAGGGTGCTTAGGTGAAGGAAGGCTTTTCTGTCACACTTGCACTTGTGAAGGGAGCAGGACACTAGTAAAGGCACCAAGATGGTATGGGAAGAGAAGTTGCCAGCCACTACCCACTTTTCTGAGATGGTAAGGCCCTATGATGATTAGGAAAAACATTGTGCTGGCTGTTTAACACATGTGGGTGACTTTTAAATACTGTGACACATCTCTGTTTCTCTCCTCACAAGTTTTCATGATGCCCCTGGATGAGTACTGTAAGAAAATAGCCCATTGATGTCACCAGAGTGGACTTCTACACTGCAGAACCGGGACACCTCTCAGCCCTGAGAACCCGTATTCCCAGGAGGGCTGCAGATGGGAAACCACAGTTGTAAGAACTAGGGGGTAGAAGACACCAGGCCGTAATTCTACTCACCCATTTGAGAATGCTGACTGCCTGAAGCCAGAATTATAGGTTTTAGAACTTAAAGGGACATTAGGTATAATAGATTTGAGAGAGAAATATTAAGTGATTTTTTTCAAGGACACTCAAACAGGTTCGTGATTTCAAGTCAGAGTAGTTTCCACCAGACCAAGCTAAGCTACCTCAACGGTATTGAGATACTGAGGAGACCTAGCCCATGAGGAGTAGGTCTCAGTCAGAACAGTAAATACAAGGAACTCTGCACCATTCTGCTATTTGAACATTGGCCCTTTTTGGCATTAGAAGTAAGGATTGATTGTTAAGTCCTTTCTAGTACCTAGTTTAAGATTTCCCACCTCAGGGAGCTTCACTGAGGATGCTAAGGATTCATCTTCACTCTACCTACTTAATGACTTCCCATCTAGCGACCTCTTCTTGAACTTTGAGGTGGGGGGGTCAGATACGTGACAGACTCCTGATCGTGAACACCAATATGCACTATGGGCAGTCCTACCCTCCAGGAGGTTAAGTCCTCCCACCAGGAGGTTAAGGAGCCATGTGTCCCTCGTTTCCCAGATGTGCCACTTTTGCTACTGTTCACTAATTCTTATCCTGCTTATAGAAGCCCTATACGATGGCAAAGCAAAGCCAGCAAGCAGCATTCCTGCCATGGCAGGTGAGCCTGCCTTCTGGTGATGCTCTGGGACACTGTCTCACTATCTCCTAGGACATCCCATCTCAGACACAAGGACTGGGTCTCTGTCCTGAAAACCACAGGACTCCCAGTAGATGGTGGGTACTTTGAATATAGGCAGATCAGTTAAATTAATTAAGGTTCTTTTCTTCATAAACAATATTGCCTTCGAGGCTAATCCAAAGAAACCAGACCTGTTTTGTTTTGTTTTGTTTTAGGTGAGGCCTGGTGATGACATTCAACAAAGTTTTCCTGAAAGAGTTACCTCTCCTTGAGAATGCCTTTCCTTATTATTTGCATGTACATGGCCCATGTGCATTTGATTTTATTTGCACATATTGGTACTGAAGTTATGTTGGAACAAGAGAAGTGATGGAATTTAAAACAAACTTAAACTTCACAGGGAAAGAGAAAGGGAAAGGAAAGGAATATACCAAGTGTCAGCCATCAAGGGTAGGTCTCCAGGCAGAGATGCTTCTGTCTCCTAAAGAGCGAGAACGAAAATAGTCCCTGATGTTGCTCTAGAGAAAATTCAAAGCTCTCAGGGGCACAGAAAGGCAAAGTGTACATTGTATCCATGAAGTATTCAGCGAAGTAATTAGCCGTTGATTTGCTTTTTTTAGGTAATTCAGGTCTCAAAGAATCTTTGCCTCCCGATTCTGTTCTGCGTAGATGAAAACCATGCACTGGTCAAGCTGGAAATGACATGACTTTACATCCCTAATTTTACTAATAAGGGAAACTAAGGCCCAGAATGTTTAAGTGACTTGGCCAAAGTCACCCGGTTTGATAGTGACAGAAATAGGATAAAAGTTGTATCTTCTAACTTCCAAGCGATTGCCTCTACAACACCTCCCACAAAAAATAACCCTGATGTTTTTACCTATATCATGTGTGCATAAACAGCTTTAAGTCATCGCTCTATGAGGTCACCATGTCTGTCAGAATAGTCAGTTTCATTCTTTTATCCATTTTTCTAGATTTTTGGAGTGGTGCTCTACATCATAGAAATTAATTGGACTGGCTGTGCCATGATTTCTGACATATCAACCAGGCCTGGAAGGATCATTATTATGTAATAGAGCGAGTGAGGGAATGTCTGAGTCACCCGTGGCCACATGAGGTTCCAGACGACTGGGACCAACTCTGTTTATGGTTACAGCATCCTCCCTTCACCTAGAACATAAGAACACGTAGTTGTTTTCCCATTTGGTGGTGGTGGTTATGATGATAATAGTCATGATTATAAAATATAGCTTCCAGAAAAGGGGCAAATATGATACAGAATTATCCAATCCAATGACATAGGGAGAATATAAACTCAATTTTGATGCTGGGTTTTGGCATCCTTATTCCTAGTTTTTTATCACCTTCCTGCATTTCTGTTTATAACACAGAGGAGGGGAAGAGGAAAGTGTCGGTATTTTTCTCAGTTTCTTAAATATTTAGGAAATAACTAATTTATAAGTCTTGGGTTGAATTGGAGTCTGTCACTGTTTATCATCCTTGTTGGCATTTATGTAGGACTTTATTCTTTTAATAAATGGCTCAGTATTTATTTTCCGTAAAGCTGTTTATCTTCACTGTTGTCAAGGAATCAATAACCTTGGTAAATATTTTCTTATACCTGTTTAGATCAGATTGATGGATAAATCTCATTACCAAGATGGCCCACTTCCTGACAATCTTTAGTGAAAAGTATAGTATCATTCGAGTCTGGTTGGGTTAGAGAAAATTCATAAGAGTGACCTGGAGAAGTGGGAGGAATCCCTACCTGAAACAAAAGGCCTGTACAAACTTGGGGTGGTCCCTCTACCTGAGGTCATCCCTGTGCCTTCCATTAGCATCACATTACTCTGCATTTCTGAGAACTACAAAGAAAAGAATCTGTTTTGTTATAGACTTCTGATTCCATCCCTAGCTTCTCTACTCAAGACTACGTAAGAGACTCAGTTTGAGCAGGGCCTGTAGTTTTCACTCTCATTTATGCTTGGTGCAGTTAATAACCCAAAGACAAAAGAGGCCAACTACAAAAGCAACGACTACCTTGTTTAGGCCATTTTATTAAGAATGTTTATGTTTTACTCATTATCTCTTTAGTTTGCATTTTGGAAATCCAACAATACTAGTTTGAAAATTGTTGAAAGAGGAACTTTTTTAAAATTCAGAAGTCAATATTTCTGTGTGTGATTTTCATGTCACTTAAAAAGAAAAAGAGACATGCATATGTTGCCAAAATTTGACTACTTGCAAATCATCATAGCGTTTTTTAAAACTTTATGGTGCTTTTCCCTTTATTTTGTTAATCCAGAACTCCTACAGAAGAAATCTAGTATTACATGGACCCATAATTGTTATATATCTCTCAGAAGCTGATTTTTCTGTATTCTCCAGGTATTTAGAACATCTGTTCTTCCCCTGGTTGGGGAAACTTTCATATCCTTCATCAGCTCCTGCCAAAACACTATCCTTTTCCTCCTCAACAGAGGTAAATGTGTATTATCTCTCAGTAACATATGAAGTAAGGTTTGACTCAGGGAACTTCACAGGACAGAGAAAGGGAAAGGAAGACGATTATACCATTTCTGAGAATGATTAAGGAAAACATGTCTTCCTACCTTGTGAATCATTTGGTTTCTCAGAGCTTCCAGGGCAGAAGGCCTCATAGACCTGATGGTGAAGACGACCTTATCATTTTCTTTTTTACTCCAATTTCTCCATCTATTAATTCTGCTAATTTGGGAAGCTCATCTCCCAAATGACTTTATCCTTCACTGAATTCCTTGAACCTCCTTCAGCCATCAGTCAGCAGAATGCTAGTAATGGAATCCTTTTTTCTAATTCCCTAACCATTACGTAGGCTGTTAGCCACAATCTCGAATACCTTAATGTCAGCTTGCTTTATATTTTCTGAATAGACACACCGTTTTTACTTTTTATATAAAGGCAGCTTGAATTTTCCTTAAAAAGGGCATGGAAAGAGCTTTTTTACTGGAAAAGAGAAAGGGGGTGTTTTTTAAAGAAACCCCATTTTTATTCAGATATCGCCAAAAGTAACGTTAAATACATGGCAGAATTTTAAAGTAGTCTTTGAACTTACCTGACATGCTCACATTTAAGAAGAGCATATTTCATTTGCTAAAGAATTGTTTTAAGTGAAATTAAATTTTGAAAATATTCTTTCTGGTTCACCTCCTTAAGAAAAAATATTGGTCTTCCTTTGAGTATAATCTATGACCATTGTTTGAAAATAATTTTAGCCACTTAATTGCCCTGCTTAGCCTTTAGAAGTAACGAACAATTAAAGTGATGGAATTGGGGCCAAATATTATATAATACCAATTAAACACAACTGCATAAATATCTGAGCTGTTGACTTAAAAAATAAAAACAATCAACATTTACTTATTTTTGGTCCAGATTTTTTATTCTAAATGTAATATTCTGAGGTTTATTGCATTTACTCCTGGTAACTAGTAGCCTTTTCTCAATGCCTTTCAGTTCTTTCTCCAGGCTTCTTCAATGAAAAGCAGCCCTTATTTGAGACTGGCTGGTTTTGCCAAGGCCAGGACCACAGCTTTGCCTGCCTTACCACATGTATTACTTATAGTTTGTCCATAAATTTTCTCATTAACTGGCTAGATTTTAAAAAACATCTATTGGTTTAAGATTTTATTCACTCATCAACCATTTATTGAGTTTCCACTAGATAGTAAGCTACAGAGGGCAGGAATTTTTGTGTGTTTTTTCACTACCATTTTTTTCAAAAGCCAGAGCTGGACCTGGGACAAAATAAGTGATCCCAAATATGTGTTGAATGATTGAGTGTCAGTTAGTGAAGGCAGCTTGAAGTTCATTGAAGTATAGTGAAGGTTGATTCTAGGTGCTGGGGACACAGTGAGAAGCAAAAAAAAAACACAGTTCTGCCCTCAAGGAGTTTACAAGAGAGAAATGTAAAAGGATTGATCATAAAAACAAATATCAAATTGCAAATGTTGTGACGGTGCTATGAAGCACAGGGACAAGGTGCTGTCCCTCTCTTCGTAGAGACCAGCAGGATCTTCTCTTCAGGGAGACATGGAGGAAGGGCTCCTTGAAGAAGTGGCTTGAGTTGAGACCAAAGGATGATTATGCAATAACTAGAGGAAGAGGAGAAGAAAGAGAGTTCCATCATGTTTAGTTCACCTCAGTTCTTTTCTTTCCTTCTCACTCTCATGTTCCCCTTGATATTTATCATTATAGACTCTTCCTATTTTTCCTGCTACCTTAGTTTGCTAGCTACTCATGGACTTCTGCATAAATCTCGAGTATATGTAGGTCTCGTTTTAGGAAACAGCCAAAGCTTACTCTTCTGTTAAAAATGCCAGAAATTATTTTAGAAATTAAGGACAAAATAGTAAAGAGAAAAATGAATTAACAAGGAGAACATCTCTTCTACTTATTTTATTTATTTATTTATTTTTTAAGAAGATTAGCCCTGAGCTAACATCTGTTGCCAGTACTCCTCTTTTTTTGCTGAGGGAGATTGGCCCAGGGCTAACATCTGTGCCCATCTTCCTCCACTTTGATATGTGGGACGCTGCCACAACATGGCTTGATAAGTGGTACATAGGTCCACGCCCAGGATGCGAACCCGAGAACCCCAGGCCACCAAAGTGGAGCACTCGAACTTAACCTCTATGCCGCCAGGCCGGCCTCTCTTCTACTTATTTATTTTAACTGCTCTATGCTTAGGGAACTGCCACATAATAGGTACTTAATAGATTATGATTGGTTGGCCAGCATATTGGTTAGTTGGTTGGCTGAATGGCTGGTTGACTGGTTATCTGGCTGGCCAGATGTTGATTGGTTAGCTTGCTGGCTGGCCAGTTGGCTGGATATCGTTCAGTTGGCTGGGTGGCCAAATGTAGTTGATTGGCTGACTAGCTGATTGGTTAGTTGGCTGGCTGGGCAAATGTTGGTTGGTTAGCTGATTGGCTGATTGGGTGATTGGTGAATAATGAGAGTGGTAGTTTAGCTTTGGCTTTAAAATCAGACTTAATTTTATTCAGATTCTGACTGACCTGTCGCAAACTCCATAATATTAAACCATTTACCTAAGCTGTATAAGTTTCAATTCTTTCTATAAAATAGTATTTTTCTATAGGGTTGTTGTAAGGATAAAGGTGATATTGCATATAGAGCTTTATCGTAGTACCTATGATATATTAACTGTTCACTAGCATACGTTCACAATTTTAAAGAAAAGTAAGAAGCTTGACTGTTATTTCCAAAAGGAACAAAATTAGTGAAAGCACATGGTTATTCTGTTTAATGTTTGCCCTGTTTATCTTAGTTCTTCAAATATATTTCACTGCTGCAAATACACATCTAATACAGACCAGAAGTACACATACCTAAGGAGGAGATACAACAGGTAGAAAACTCAACAAGCGCACCACTTTTTTCCTTGACAGATTAAAACTTATTTATCTCCCCACTATCTCCCTCTCCCTCTCCCACTCTTCCCCATTGCCCTATCATTGCCTTATTGCAGGGCTCATTAGGATAGTAATTTTCTCTATTAAAAATTGAGTATATAATATATTATCCCTTGGCATGGGTAATGGTGGTCACTCAGGTGTTTTCTTCCTAATTATTTGTTATGAGCATGTATGTTTTATGTATTTTCCTATATAAACACTCACACTTAAACATACACAAAGAAGACGAAATTGGCATGTAAGAATGTGATGGAATAGGGAAGTACAGACCAAATATAAAGCTAGGTTGGGTCTATAAAAGCAAAGGAAATTGCTTAAAATCCCAAATTGAAAGGAATACACAAGCACTAAACCCTGATTGTGCAAAAGAGATGAAGTTTATTCCAACTACTCCAGATTGGCTATCTCAATTAAGTGGCTAGAGTGGCAAATTACTAAACCTTTTTTTTTTGCTAGTCTGCTTAGATGTAACCTGCATTAGAGTCACTGTAGGGCAGGATCTTCCCATGTCATATGCCACTTGCTTAACATTGGGCATGAAGAGCTTCTCTCCATGACAACGTTCTTTAATAGACCTCGATTAATAGAGCCACTTTGCACAGAGAGCACTGCCCCATCTCTTCCAGCCATCATCCTTAACATTCATGCCATTTGTGCATGACTTCAGAGATAACTGCCCTGGTGCGTTAAATGCCATCAGAAACAAAGTCAAGAATTGCACATCTTTCTCACTAACAAGCAGCTTTTGGTTTTTCAGCGCCGCCTGGGAGATGCAGCCAAGAAAGCGATCAGCAAGCTCCAGGTCAGAACCATCAAGAAGGGTGACAAGGTAACAGCCTCTTTTCTTTTTGGTGAGGAGCTATTCAAAGAAGCTCCTGACTTTTCTGGCAGCTAGGGTGGAAGAGAGGGAAGGAGAGGAAAGGAGGAATGCATGCTAATAGTTCTCCTCCCAGCGTCTGTTATTGTGCTTGTCTTGATTAAATATAATGTAAAGAATTTTATAAAATGCATACAGTAGGAAAAGTAAATAGTTGGACAGAAGATGTAAGAAACGGAGAAGTAAATGTAGATAACATAGATGAAGTCAGGATGAAATTAGTACACAAATGCATTACCTGAAATGTATAATGTAAATGCATCCCAAGTTTAGATTAGGGCTTTCTAGCAACCAAAGCAAAGAAGGAAACAATATTCAATATTCAAACAATATCTAATTACCTTAGCCCAGTGTCCCACAAGATAAAAACAAAATGGTTGCTGCTGGTAATATGACCTGAGAAAGGTTTTCCATGAATCCTTGTAAGGAAGACAGTGTTACATACTGAGCAGTGTCCTCCACTTAAGTGTGCAGTAAATGCGAAAAGTGTATTCAGTCTCTCTGAAATCTAGTATCTACAACCCCAAAGTCATTGCAACAGCCTCCCTCACTGCAGAATGATGACATAAAGCCAAAATAGAAGCGTATCTTGAGGAGGGACAACGAAGCAGTGTAGTCCATGCCTGCAAGCCTGTAAAGGTCTCTCTTCTCCCTAGGAAAAAAAAATCATTTCCCCAGGAGAAATTTTAGAGCAGTGGATTGCAATACATAGATTTGGAGCTCCTGGGGGCATTGTAAGGGATTCTCAACTCTCTGTGTATACAGATATTGTCTCCAGTCTGAATAATTGATTTGTCTTGCAATTATATGCTGCTCTTTTTCAACTATGTAAAAATACTGTTGAGCTAAATAAGATAAAATTCATTTAAAAGCATTACTAAATTTAAAGTACATTTTTTTCATTACTTTTTCCCCCTCAAAGAATAGTAAAAGAACAAGGACTATTTCATAAGTAATACATTGTGAGGGATTAAAAGAGATTTATATACTTGAAAAAAAAGTTAGAATACTATTTTAGAGTTCTGTACGTTATATTCCCGAGGAATGGATAGATTAAATACCATTCAGACAATTTTCCATAAATTTTATTTCTCATCCTCAAGATTTTGATGTCATATCTAATTATAATAAATAGCATTATTAGTCATGGTACATTAAAAAAATTGTTTCCTTACAAAAGCAGTTGCAGTGGCACCCAGATACAGAAAGTGGAGGTTAGAAGGAATGGAAATTAAGCCAATATACAGTAAATTATTGATTAAGAGAACTGGCACCTTGTCTATTGAAAGCCTTGCTCCAGGCAAGCTCTCCTTTGGCTTGTCGTTTGGGTGTTTACACAGAGTTGAAGCAATAAAAGTAGGCTCATCTGTGCTTTCCCTGTTGCAGGAAACAGAGCCGGATTTTGACAACTGTGCGGTTTGCATTGAAGGGTACAAGCCCAACGACATTGTCCGGGTCTTGCCCTGCCGGTGAGTCACTAGGCTGCCTGCTTTGGAGGGGAGCATGTGTGGAGAGTGCCTGCTGCCCTCAGCAGCTCAGACCTGCTTGGCCCAGCCCTGCAAGGTCCATCTGCCCAAATGTTTCCATGTTTAAATATCAAATGACAGAAAAGCTTATTCTTTCTGTGTAACCTTTCTCCTTGAAAACACTTTATCTTGTGATATTAGAAATATTTTTCTGATCCTCTTTGCACCAAAGGAAGGGTACTTCTGTGAACTAGAACCTCATGGTACAGAACTGGATGATGTAGCTCCAAGTGTGAGTTTTCTTTAACAGCAGGTCTATGATATTCAGAATCCATTCTCACTTTTACAAGTGCTATTTTAATTAAATTAATAAACTCTTAAAAATATTTTATGAATAATCATGAAGGGATCGACAGCCAGAATATGGTCAGGAATGAGTAGGAAGCCAAAGGCAGATTCCATTTCCCTTGATTTTTTTTCACTAACAGGAAGAGAATGTGACATTCACCCCAAAACTTCTAGAATCTAGAGGAGGGTACCAGCATGTGTAGTTGGAAAAACTCCCCTTGTGTCTCATATAATGCTAATCCCTCTCCCTAATTGAAATTCACTGTTAAGGCATCTGAATTCTTTTTATATAGTTAAGTTTAAATACTTGAATAAGATCAAACATTTTAAAGTCATGTAAAAGCTGTCCTCCTCTCATTGAAAACTTTTTTTTTTTAGTTTTTTTTCATCTGTGAAGTATCTTAAAAATAGAAATTAAATTATCCCTTGAAGAAAGTTTCTTGACTTAGAAAGATTAGCTTTAAAAGTTCTTAGAGGGGCTGGCCCCATGGCTTAGCGGTTAAGTGCGCATGCTCCACTGCTGGAGGCCCAGGTTTGGATCCCGGGCGCGCACTGACGCACCGCTTGTCCAGCCATGCTGAGGCAGCGTCCCACATACAGCAACTAGAAGGATGTGCAACTATGACATACAACTATCTACTGGGGCTTTGGGGAGAAAAAGGGAAAAAAAAGGAGGAAGATTGGCAATAGATGTTAGCTCAGGGCCGGTCTTCTTCAGCAAAAAGAGGAGATATGGCATGTATGTTAGCTCAGGGCTGATCTTCCTCACAAAAAAAAAAAATTCTTAGAGTATTTAAGTCCCAATAAAGTAGAAAAAAATACACAAAGATATAAAACAATCCATTCATTCATAAAACGATGCAACTTTAAGAACTATTTATTAGAAATACAAAAGAAATAAAATATGCCTTTAGAGGAATTAGTTTAAAAAAAACCAAAATGACAAAGAAGTGACAAAAAAAATACTCAGATGCAGAAACTCCCAAGGGGAATGCATCTTACTTGAAATGCTCTTAAGCAAATTGATATTAGGAAAATGAGCCTGAGGAAAGTGCCCTGTGGTGGCCCCAGCCAACCCCTTCAGGTGGGATTCACTTTCCTTAGTTTGTAGATGCTTGACTGTCTCTAAGACAGAATCGTAAATCTGGACACACAAAGACTTAGTAGCTTCCTTCACATGGTGGTGCTGTATATAAATTCTGTCTCTGATACCCAACCTCTTAATCTCAAGTACATGTACCCGATGCACAATAAACCAATCACTGAGCCATCGGTGCTTGGAGATGGAGAAAGGTTTTATTCAAATTGGCCAAAATGAGAAGGTAGGGGGATGGGTTCTCTCAAACCGTCCTGAAAAAGAGAAGAAAGCAGAGTTTTATAGAGCTAAGGGGCTTGGCAGGAGGAGTTTCTGAGAAACAAAGGGGTAATCTTTCACTCCAGAGAAGCCCTTGGGCGATCTGACTTCTGGGCATCAAGGGTAGCTGGGGGCTGGTCATCCAGTGATCACAGCCTCCCTGAAGGCATTCTCTTTCTTCTGCAAAACAAGCTCACATATCCTCTTGACCCCTTCAGTCACCCCTCAGGTTAAACAAGAAAATCTACAGTAACCCTCAGGTAGCCGGCTTCGTCTCTAGACATTATATTTGGTATCTACTTGGTGACTTTTAGAAACACTGGCAAAGAATGGCAGTATGTGAACCACAGAGAGCCTCTCAGGGTAGCATCTTTCATCTCTGCTGTATTTTATTAAGGGTTTTATAAAGCCTCGTAGTTATAAGCAAGGAAAGTGCTTTCCTTTCCTTTGCTACTTGGAGATTGCTGAGAGCCCTATGAGGGTGCTACTTATAAAAAATATCCAAAGCAAATTAAAGTTAAATAGCAACTTTTCCCTGAGAATCCAAATGTAATTAAGAAAAATCTGTTTTTAAAACTATATATAGCATTGCTTTAGCTTCGTAATTCGTGCCATATAAAATATCTTCTTCGTTTAGAGCCCTTATGAGTGTATTCTGTGTTACTACATATAATTGCTAGAGGCTGCATAATATCCAAGCCATAGATGTACCACAATTTGATTTACCCTGCCTCTGTTGTGGAACATTTGGCTGATTTCAATTCTTAATTATGACAAATTGCATTACTTTAGCTGTATTTAGATTTTTCCTGATATATTATTCCAGATCTCCTTTTATAGTATTATTTTTTTGGAAATAGTAACCAAGAAAAAAATAACATTTTAATATTTACCACAAAAAAATGAAAGGTTAGGAACTTTAATTTTATTTATACTAGCCCTTACCCTAGGCCAGTTCAGTTTTGCCTCAAGCTCTTCCTTTTTACATCATTATTTGGTTCTCAGCTCATTCCTTGCTTCTTTTGGCTTCAAGCTCCTTACTGTCCATCTGCTTTCATTTCCTTATTGTGGGTCCTGCTTTGAATAACAAAATACTTTTTGAACATTACTGAACACAGGTTACAGTTAATGACTGTTTGATCTTAGACTAGCCACACGTATCTACTCTTTGAAGAGCTCATCTGTCTTTTTCCATGCTGACTTTGAATTCAAGATATTTCTATGCCTGTTGCTGGTTTTCTGCCAGACAGTGTGCACTAATGGATGTTATCAAACAGATGCACTGGCATTTGCTTTTCGTTAGATAATTTCCTCTGGGGTATTATTAAGTCTTTGTTCCTATGAACTTCATAGACTCTCTTTCCCATTATTTCCAGGCTGACTCATCTACAGAATTCTTTGTGTCCTCTTTGAGTAAAACTCTTTCAAAAAAATGTTCCAGTTTGTTGTTTTCATTCTGTCCTACTCTTTTCTGTGGCCTCCTGACTCCTGACATGCTAGGTGCATCTCTTCTCTATTGTTGCCATTGAAGATTTCTTTCCAAATCACCCAGGGACACACTTGTACTGTGACTTTTTCAAAATCATTCTCTTGTGTGTCTCTTTTTGCACAAATTAAGAAGAATTAATGATGATTTCCCCTCCTTATTTGTAGTCATGATGATTATTAAAATTAAGTCATGCACATAGACATCAACCGTTTCTTGCCCCTCGGTCTTTCTTCCTCAGGGTCCTTCTCTATCACATGCAGGCGAGGCTCCCCGTGGGGTGAGCTGGGCTTGCACATTTAATGTGAGGGAGAGACCCATAGCAGCACACAAAACACCTCAGGGTCCGTCAGGTCTAACTTTTGTGGTTTGGATTTGATCCTAATACACCACTAAGGTATTTTCCAAGGAAGTTTGGTTTTGCTACAGCATACATATGCTGAAATATACAATATACTATATTAAGGCTAGTTTTTGTGAGTTAGGCTAGTATTTGTGATTATGATATTTAGCCACAAAAGATATTTTACTGAGGTTGTATTGTCTTCTCTTGTCCAGAGAATAAGAAAGGCTCTCTGATTTCTTTCATAGCTTTTATCTTATGATGTCCATCCATCGTGTTCTTCAATGGTTATTCATTTCAGTCTGTTTAACCACCCAATTTCAAACACTCATGCTCAAAGAATATGAACTCTTTGGGCAGGACAAAGACCCTTGTTTGCCATTTTTTTAAAAATGAAGCCATGTATGCATCCTTTCCCTATGCACATATAAAATTCTTTCCTATCTCTCAACTACTTTTATCACTAAAGCATTATTACTAATTTGGGAGGATATTAGTTTCTACTATTGTCTTTTCCTTTGATTTTTGCAAACTCTCCTCCACAATTTAGGAAAAATTAAAAAGCTTCTTGGTAACAAGCAGACCCTTGCCATAAACTTTTTAGTAACTAAATGTTCATCGGAAACAACAAACAGTTATTTTGTAGCAACTATGTGCCAGGAATAGTGTGAAGTACCAGAGATGAAAAGATAGGTGGCGTGATCCCTGCTCTAACGGAAACCAGTCTAGTGGAGGAGAGATGGGAATTTAAATAAGTAATCACAATACAGAGTGCTATGTGCAACAATAATATCAAAATGAATAAAAAATTTGGAGGAACTAATACCAGGCACAAAGAAGTTAAGATGGGCTCCACAGAAAAAAGAAATGTCTTCATATTTTCTAACAATGGTTTGTTTTGCCCATTATATCCTCATTATAGAAAATTTGTAAAATGAATAAATATATAATTATCTACCTAACTTCCTCGTGCAGGTAACTACTGCTAACATGTTTATATATTTCCTTCCTTTTATTTCCTATGCCTATTTTTGTAAGTTTGAGATACTGCCGTCAACATCATTTAATATCCTGCTCTTTTCACTTAACATTATAAGAATTTGCTAGAAATGGTAGATTATTGGTGGCTCATTTTGACCTTCCTTTGGTCTCTGACTCTGTAGGCAGAAGCTGATAAAAGTCTAAGTTGAATAAACCAACCAAAGACCCTGTGATGTTGGTCCTTATGTAGAACCCACTCCTCAAGAGTGAGGGTCTTTTTACAAGTCAGTCAGAATGTTCCACTGAGGTAAAACAGGAGTGTGTCCTGATTCCCTTCAGCTTATTTCTTAATAAACCATTGATGAGCTGTTGGCATTTCACCATCCCACCCTACTAGAGATGACAGAGAAAGCAGTTTCTCCTGTATAGACAACATAGTTTGATTGTGTAATAGTGGCCCGTAGAGGCGGTGTGTCTTACTGGCTTATTGTTATCACAGTTGGATTACAAATAACATCCTCTAAGACTCAACTTCTTATCTTTGGTAGATGCGCCCCAACTTTTAACTTGTTCATAAACAAAATTCCCACACAACAAACTACCTCATGTGGCTACATTTCGTCAATAGTGTTTCCTGGAGCGTCCTGTAGGAGGCATCATTGCCTGTACTTTTACTGAGGTCTTTGTATCTTGAAGCAGGCAAAGATGGTTGGATAAAAGAAGTAACTAATAACATCTATCCCGAAATAGTTCTGGTTGGGAAGTGTTGCACTTGTACTGTTTAGTGTCCAAGCACTGAAGCACTTCCAAACAATGTTTGAAGGAGAGCAATGCCATGGCTGCTCCGAGCAACCTCTGAGTTGAGGTCAGTGGGTGGCTCTGCAGGTCCCCAGCTTGTTGGGCTCCTCATTCTTCACAACAGGATGTCAGTTGTGTCCTGACAAGATGATCTGTTAGATCAGATAATTATGGAAATGTGTTTGTGTGTGTGGTACAATATACATTACATAAAATTGGCCATTTGAACCATTTTTGAGTTTACAATTCAGTGGCATTAAGTGCATTCACATTGTTGTGCAACCATCACCAGCATCCATCTCCAGAACTTAATCTTCCCAAACAGAAACTCTGTAGACATTAAGCAATAATTCCCCCTTCCCCCAGTCTGGAGTTTTTTGTATTTAATTTAGGCTTGACTTTTATTAACAGAAGAAAATGTCAATGAAGGAACTTAGATTGTGTTCCAAGAATGTAATTTAAGTTGGCTAACTAAAAATTGGTTTTTACATATTTAATTCAAAACCTGACAAAGAATGATAATTCTACATATTTCTAGTATTATTATTATTGCTGTAATTATGATACTAATATGACATTACTCTTATCATTATTACTAGAACTATCACTGTTCCTGTTACCATCGCTAACATCATTACCACCATCCGTTCTTTCCTGGCTTTCTGCAGCAGCCTTCTCACTAATCTCTCTGCTTCTACTCCTGCCCCTTAATTATTCATTCTGATAAGTCTATTTTTAATTATCCAGCTAGATTAGCTGGACTCCAGGTATTTTTTCAGCAAGTAAAATTTTAAATTCATTATGTGTATCAGAAGTAAGACTGAAAAAAAATTATTCTTTGGGAAGATTAATTGAAATGTAATTCAGTCCTTCTATTCCTCTAAAATGTACTTTTGTAGCAAGGTAGAGTCACAGAAAACTACAAACATGCACCATTTCATATTAGCTCCCTGCAGGAGAATTGAGTTGGCTAAAGCAGCTGCCATGGCTTTTATCGGAGATTACTATAAAATGCAATCTTGGAAGACTTGCCATTGTGTCCATCGTTAGGATTTTGTACTCTGGCTTCTTCATGGGGACTCCTAGAGCAGTTCATGTATAGAATCCAACTGCATGTCTCCCAGGCAAGGGAATGTTTTTATATTGTGGATACAGAATTGTGATACTCCCCAGATTTTTTTCTGCGTTTGTTGATAGAGAGCTAAGAGCCAAATTTGTGGCCCACTCATAGCCAAAACAGATTTTTTAGCTTCATGCCTGACTCTGTTTGTTTTATGTCTCCATTCTTGTTTTTTTCTTTTTTTGCTTTTATGGCATCTTTTTGGATATCTGCATCTCCTAAGTCACCTTAAGTCCTTTCTAGAATAAACATTTTCCGTGTTTTTAAAACTTTTTCAACATCATTTTCAATTGATATATAATATTCCAGATGGCATGATTTGACTATTTTTAGACAGTTAAATTGTTCCCCCCACACACACACTTATTTTGCTATTATAAGCAAGGCTATGTGTGTAGACCCTAGTTCGTATTTCAGATTATTTCCTTGTTTCTAAGGTTCTGAATTCAAATGGCCTAATTATTTTCCATAAAGTTGTACTGAAGGAGTTTTCCAGTCACTCAGAGCTAAGAAGAGTATGTGAAGCAACGATAACTAGTGGTAACCTGGAGTTGTCAGTGTAAGGCACATGTCAGGGATAATGGGGGAGAGGTAGACCGGCCCAGATCGTTTAGGACCTGAATGCCTAGCTGGGGAGCCTGGATTATAGCCAGGTTCTCGGGGCCTGCTGAGGGGTTTGGCTTGTGTTTCCTGCACAGCACACTGGCAGTGGGGTGAAGTGCAGCTCAAAGGGATCTGACTGGAGTCAGGGGGACCAGTTAGGAGACTATTGCAAAGTCCAAATAAGAAATGCTGGCTGGCTGAATTGGAGTGTTGGCACTGGGGATGTAGAGAGATGGACCTAGTGTGGAGAGATTCAGGAGGTAAACCCAGCATGAGTCAGCATTTGAAATAGTTGAAAATGGCTGCCCGAATTAGTTGGTAACTGATAGATACATCTCATTTGTTTGCATTTAGAACATGCTCATATCTTTCCATTTGGAATCTAAACAATAGAAAAAAATCCAGCAGCTAGCACACTGTTTCACTCAGAAACCATAACAGAAGAAACAAATTTCAAGCCCTGAAACACATTTTCTTTATAACTCAAAAAATCACTTGAGGGCCAGCTTTGGCTTATCTTTTTAAGACATTCTTCTGAGTTATCCAGGCCCAGAACACTCCCATAACTGGGTCATTTAGGCAGACTTCCATTTTGGACAGATCATTGTTTGATTCCGTATGTAAATACTATGCTGTCCATCCTCTTTCTCTTCTCTCTGTTTCAGGAATGGGGCTAAATTTCAATTGTATCAATTTGAGAGCTCCCTTTAGTAATTCAGGACATAGACTGTATCATACTGTTGCCTTTTTTTCTTTGAAACTTAAGCCTGTGCTTTCACAAAGATCAGACCATGAGTAATAGCATTCGTGTTGAAAGAGATGAAATAGAGATTTAAACATAATAATATGCCAGACTAAAAATCAAAAACAGAGTAAGTGATTACTGTTCAAGTACAATACAAATTAATAGTGAAAGGACAAACAAGGCATGTACGTGCAAATTGGGGCAATAGATAGCCTAACTAGCAAAGGAATTTCTAACAACATTTCAATATCTGAGTCAGAACCTCAAGGGGATAGGCTTGGAGATTTGGAAAAGGAATTTTTTGAGGGCTGTTGAAAAGTCAGAGGCTAAATTTGGTCTACTAATTTCGATGACTTCTTTGAAGGTCTGTTACATAACATGTGTCTACAATTGACAAGACACTCATAAATCATCCCTGTCCATCTCACCAGTCAGCCAGCTAGCTACTTTTCTGTCTCAGTTGATGTAACTAATGTATATTTTTAACATGGGCCTAATGATTAATTGACTTCTCAAATACTACAATCCATTAACTCCTGTCCCCAAGGACAGGTGACATGTTCCTCTACAAGAGAAGCAGTTCTGGGAGACATCTACAATAAATATATACATCTATTACTATATACATAGCACACAGTAGAAGGATCCATTTGTAAAGCTTTCTTAACAGGCACGTAGCCTGAGTCTTCCAGAGTGACTTGCCTGCCAAGGCCCAGCCTCTTCAAAATTGAATTAATAGGATTTACTGATCTAATGTATGAGAACACAGCGCCTACACCAAAAATGCCTTACCACCAGTGGCTTGCATCCGATGGGCCTCCCTAGAAGGCTGTTTATTCAGTGTGTCCCAGAGAGTTTTCTTGTTCTTGTTGGATCCTTCCAACCAAACCCACCTGGGCGGTTCATAGCCTCTCCTGCTTCTCCTGAAACTCGGATGTGGCATCCATGTCTTAAATCCTTTAATGACAACCCAAGGCAACATCGCATTTGGACTCGGATATTCATCTGTGAACGTCCCTTTTTAAGGGGGTACAAGGAGCTCTCATTCACTCTCCCTACCAGGCACGACATGATCATAATCAACAACATAACATAAAGGAGAATTATAACCTGATATAAAAATGGACATCATTTTAATATTTGCAAACTCTAAGAACCACAAGTTTTACTGAAAGCACTAAAAATAGACACTAGCCCCTTAAGATTTTTAACCCCAGGGACCCAGTCTGATTTTAAGATAAGTCAAGTGAACTGAATGTCTGTGTGGACAGAAAATTCCAAACTCTTTATGAGTAAAAAAAAGTTTACAAAGCACTGTAATGTGATCAGGATTCAACTATGAGTTCTAAACTCGTGAAGTGGAAAACAAAGTGTTGCTTTCTAGCCAGGCAGGAGGGTGTCTGTCCTGACTTCACCCTGCCATGCCTGTTATATGTAACAGGCTTGATTAGGAACAGATTTTTTCCCAACTTCCTTTTTTTTTAAGAGTGATGAGTATTGGCTGATTTTCCTAAGGTTTGACGCATTCTTTCATGCCCATGTTGTGCAAATTAGATTATTGGGCATTCTATTTACGGCAGTTTGTTTATAGATGCGATTTTAAAAATAACTTTCAAGGTTTCATTGCTAATTGTGGAAAATCTTGAAAATAGAGTATAAAGTTAACAAAAATAATAATCTCACCATCTAGAAATAATCATTATTGATATTGGTATATTTAATTTGTATAATGCATATATATAAATATCACATGTGTATTATTAAACATTGTAGAGTCAAGCCATTAATACAATCTTTATTCTATTTTCTCATTTGACATTAAAAAGTAAGCATTTTCCTGTAACTTTAGAAATTATTTTAAAATACTTTAGTGGTTGCGTAATTGTCCATTTTTGGAGTTTATTTAACTGATCCCTATTATTCAGTATTTAAACTGCTCCCACTTTTTATTATTCTAAAGTCAAGACCTTAATTGCTTATTTATTTTTTTTTCTGTATTTATCCCTTAGGATATATTCCTAAAAGTGAATTTACTGGGTCAAAAGTGAGTTTAAGGATCTTAATAAGTTTTGTCCAACTGCTTTCATGCAAGGTGGTAACAATTTACACCTCCCTAGCAAAATGTGAGAGTGCTTTTATTAGTGTCCTTTTGGAACCAGGAACTGGTACCACTTTAAACATCTTTCTCATCTGATAGCCAAATATAAAGGTAGCACTTAGTTTTAATTCCCACGTCTTTGATTTCTCTGAGGTATCACTGTTGACTAACACAGACTCTTCATATATCATTTCTAATATAAATCATCATTGGTTGTAAGGTGCTTCCTAATTTCAGAGATGTTAAAATGTAGGGGGAAAATGATATGGCCTAGAAATGACAAAATGTTAACTATTTTATCTATTAACTATTTTAAACACTTTGTTTTCATATTTTTGTTAAATAATGCTTTTTCTCATTTAAATGCTTTTATTTTGTTTTTACGATACATTTTGATTAACAGAAAAAAGTTATGTTATAAAATTTGAGTTATTTTTGTTTATTTTTCTCTCTTCCTCTTTAATCCTTCCCGATCAAGAAATAAAATAACTGATCAATTAAGTACATTTTTAAAATTTATATGAAATTTATGTTGGTGTAAGGCATCCTACTCAATAGTCATTGTTTATGAAAATCATTATTTTAAAAATAATAATTTTTAAACAATCTGCCAAATTAAAACTTATGTAGTATGGTGGGAGTTTAAAATAGCATAACTGCTTTGGAAATTTGTTTGACAGTTTCTACTAAAGTTAAACACATACCCTCCTCTAACCTAGCAGTTCTACTCTTAGGTGTATACCCGAGAGAAATGAATGCAAACATTCACAGAAGGACTTGTACAAGAATGGTCATAGCGCATTTATTCATAACAACCAAAAAAATCATAACGCAAATGTCTAACAACAGAAAAATCTATCAACAAATTGGGGTACATTCATACAATGGAATACTACTCAGCAATGAAAAGTAACAAGCTATTGATATTCCTCACAGCACAGATGAATCTGGAAAACACTATATTGAGCAAAAGAAGCCAGGCAAAAAAAGAATAGATACTTTATAATTCTATTTACATAAAGTTCAATCACAGACAGAGCTAATCTATAGTGACTGAAGTCATAATGGTGAATACATGGCAGGGAGTGGATGGAAACAGTGTATATCTTCATCTGGGTAGTATGTACATAAATATATACATTCTTAATAATCATCCAGCTTGCTTAATATTTATGCATTTTACTGTATATTATACCCTCAATTAAAATAATGGAAAAAAAATTAAAGTACCAAAGAAGCTATGCTGTGGACTTTTTGAAAAAGTAGTTCACTTTGTACATTATCAAAATTAGGTAAAATTTAAGTTCAGAGTTTGCTGATGGTGTTTTCTAGTAATGTTCCTTTGATTACTTTGGATTTGTATGTGTACATTGCCAAAAATTAGGTATCATTTAATCTAAGAGATTAAAGGAAAGAAACATGAAAGGAGATTGCATTGCTGGTCAGTGATGTCTGATGTGTTATTTTCTGTTATAGTTTCAACAGAGCAAATACTGCCTTAGGAAAGAAATCTTGAACTGTAATAACCTTGTTAAATATGGCATTCTGATTGCAAATGTCCTGATCCCCAGTTATATTAATCAACTAGACACACAGGACAAATGCCAACCAGCTTTGCCACCCCAGCCAAATGATATAATTAGACCAGGGTCAAGCACAGAGCCTCCCTCTACCAGAACCCAAAGGAGTGAGACATGCTCTAAAATGAGGATTCTGCAATTCTCTTGTAAATTGCATTCCCAAAGGATCGATTTCTTCCACTGTAGCTAAAAAAGCCATTGAGTTTAGTAGCAAGAGGATCTGATGCAGTTTCTTAGTTTTTTAAGTTTTATTGGTTTTTCTTTAATGCTGTTTAAACCCAACTGGGTGAAATAGATGGTTGTAATACTTTAACTTTGAAAAGCACTCTACTGTTTACACAGCTCTTTACATATCTCACAATAGCCTATAATATATAAAGGGCAGGTACCATTATTGCCCCTTTATTTTACTAAAAGAAGAAGAAAACCTTAACTCAGAGCGTTTGGTCACAGGGACCAAAGCAAAGCCAGGTTTTCTGATTTCTAAGCCAGCACTTTTTCCACTGTACCACTGGCCATGGACCTGACACCTTAGCCCCACCCTCACCCTGCCCTACGAGGGTGTTCTGCTATATACTCAACTCTCTGGAATATGGTTTTGGCTAAAAATCTGCCTCAGAAACCCCCATCTCGCTCTGAACCAAATGTTTAAGAACCCCAAGGAAACCAAATCAAATCTAGCCCAGCTTTAGGGATTTTACTTTCGCCACAATGACTCCAAGCTTGTTACTGTGGGCCTGAAAACAGACCAGCGTTTTTCACACAAGGGCAGTGCTTGTGCTAGTGAGGTGGGCAGTAATTTACTCTACTGCATTCTTTTTTTTCTCCCTCAGGTAAAACTGCTAGCATAACATATTAGTTTGCCAAAACAAAGTAATTATGTTTATAACAGCCAGAATATGGTTCCTACCAGTTCCGTGTGACAGCTCGTATTTCCCTTTCCTTGTCTTCTTCCTTTTTTTTTTTTTTAGACAAATGATTGCTTTTTATTTTTTTATTTTTTATTTTTTATTTTTTTTTGCAGAGAAGGATCCGCCCTGAGCTAACATCTGTTGCCAATCTTCCTCTTTTATTTTTCTTCTCCCCAAAGCCCCAGTGCATGGTTGTATATCCTAGTTGTAAGTCTTTCTAGTTCTTCCATGTGCATGGCTGCCACAGCGTGGCAACTGACAGACAGGTGGTGTGGTTCTGAGACTGAGAAGCGAACCCGGGCTGCCAAGGCAGAGAGCATGGAACCTTAACCACTAGACCATCAAGGCTGGCTCATTCTTCCTTTTTTTTTTAAACGATGTTTACATAATCTAAGTAGGGGGCATCAGGGAAATGCAGTTTTTCACACTTGGCACAACCATTTTAGACCAAGCCCAATAGCAGAATCACCCCCACAGTGAGGCGTTGGGCCAGTTGGATAGAGTTAATGGTAAGGAGGGGCTGGTGTCTGCTTAACTGGTTTGATCCACACCAAGACCCCAAAACAGCTCCTTGGCACCACTGCAAGGACTTTCTGTATAGGAGATGTGGAAAGATGAGACAGTGTGGAAGGAAATAACCTAATAACGAGAAGTTCATCATCATGAGGAATGAGGGAAAGTCTGGCTCAGGTCCATGATTATTTTCCTCACTGTTCACACCTCCTTTCTACTCAGTCCATCCGGATTATTTCAGAATGCTGGTTTGGACCCATCCTTTCCAACTCTATTACTTGCTCTTACTTTTAAAATAGTCTAGATTTCAACCCAATTGCATTTCTTATACATATCACAACATTGCAGCTATGCCTTTACTTGTGTAAATTCCTGCTCCTTGGATTTCTTTCCTCCCATCTCCACACTTCAAAGTTCTTCCCATCCTATAGTTTCCAATTTCCTCACAAAGTAGATGCTCCCTTCCCTGAATTCTGTGGCTGTTTTACTTGTATCTGTTTATGATCTGTCACTTTACATGTTGTACTAACATCACTTAAAAGAGTTATTGTCACTATTAATCCACTGAACACTTACTAACTAAGCACTTTACACACAGATATTTAATCCTTACAACAACTCCGTAATGTACTTTACGAGTCAGGATAGGCTAGGCTTTGCTGCAGTAACAAAAAAAACTCCAACTCTAGTGGCTTACTACAACAAAGATTTCTTACTTATGTTTTATGTCCATTGTGTGTCGGTAGGGAGAGTCTGCTCATGGCAGTCAGGCTGACAAAGCAGCTGCCATCTTGAACATTGTTCATTGACAGACCAGTTATTAAATGCCATAGTCTGAAGTGAAATCTGTTATTTTTCTTCATAACTTATTGGCCAGAATTAGTCACGTGGCCGTAGCTACCACTAGGAGAGCCCATAATCTTCCCATCTTTCTGTAAAGAGCTGACATATTAGATGAACAATAATGATGAACATCTCAGATAGGTACTGTTATTATCCTCATTTTATAAATGAATAAACTAAGGTTCAGAGGGGTTAAGAAGTTATCCCAGGTCAGTCAGCCAAAATTTAAAATGAAACCTGCTTTATTCCCAAGCCAGAGCTTTTAATCTCCACGCAGTGTGGACTGTGTATCTTCCTACAAGCCTATCAGTTCTATATTAAAAACACCTCACCAACAGGATGCGTGTCTGATTCATCTTTGTACCCCAATGCCTAGCATAGTGCTCTGCGTGAAGTAGTAATACATAACTACTATACATTGATGAATTTTTTATTCTGTGTCAATTTTCCTACTTTTTCTCAGAACTCAGCATTCCTAGTAGTTAGAAGTTTTGGTATCAATTTTGGAATCTCTTTAACAATACAGAGAAGTATTCCTTTTCAGACCTCCTCATGTATAACAAAGAAATCCACCGTCCATATTATACCAAAGTACCAGTACGTCAACACTAACCATTTTTCTCACTAATGGGGATGGACGTTAAACCCACTGGTTTGCATAATACAGCACAGTCGAAAATATAAATTCCATGATATACTGAATGCCTGATTGCTAATTACTTGACCACAGGCAAGGCATCTGGGCCACACAAAGATAATACACAGAAAAAGCCGATGATTTCCATGTGTTTTTCAAAGCCATGGGAATCAAGATACTGGTGAAATTCTCATTGAATTCACCTGATTTTAGGAGCAGCTAGACAAATAGAATCCTATTAAGAAAATCAATAAGAGCAATTTAGATCTCTTTTGTCCTCTGGGTAAGAGTGGAATACGTTTCTCCTATGCAACATCCACTACACTGTCTGGGCTCCATCGACATTTTCTAAGTGCCATCACCACTGCCATTTTGGTCATTCTAACCAAGTAATGCCTGTGCCCAAATCCATAAATCAATGTTCCCAAAATGAGACTTGTGTAGAAAGAATGTCCCTGTTTTGTAAGGCTATGTGTTGTCTGCCAGACAGTCTAGGCAGAGCATGGGTTTACAACACCCATAATCACCTCATTAGGAACTCAGAAGAAGGCAGAATTCTTTCATATCTTAGAGTCCACAAAAAGTTAAGTGCTTCCAGAGTAAGCTCTACCGTAAAAAGCTCACTTGCATGGAATAGGAACGAAATTACTGTTAATTAAATAATGATTTGGGGAAGATGGACTTTCAGGATTCATTTTTTCAGCAAACATTTCTGAGAGCATATCCCATTCCAGGTACTCTGCTAGGTTTTTTGTTTTTTTTTTTTTTTTAAAGATTTTATTTATTTTATTTTTTTCCCCTCAAAGCCCCAGTAGATAGTTGTATGTCATAGCTGCACATCCTTCTAGTTGCTGTATGTGGGACTCGGCCTCAGGATGGACGGAGAAGTGGTGCCTCGATGCGCGCCCGGGATGAGAACCCGGGCCTCCAGCATCGCAGCGCGCGCACTTAACCACCAAGCCACAGGGCCGGCCCTCTGCTAGGTTTTGAGGATAGATAGAAACACTTCCTCTCTGCCCTCCAAGGTGTCACAAACTCACTCCGGACCTAGAACAGTAGACCAAGTGAATACTAAGCCTTGGGGCTGTGATCATTGTTTATGGCTGGCATCCATTCTGATTGGTCTGTGCCTGTGCTGTATCAGTTGTTAAAATACTTTTAGTTTCAGGCACATATAAACAAAAAAACACCAGCACCGTGATACTATAGCTTCTTACGTGCCAGGTAGTATTCCAAGTGTTTTATGCCCTTTGTCATTTAGAATTGTCATAACAACCCTCTGAAAGGTTATCCCAAACAATATTACTTCAGAGGGTTGTCATGACTATTAAAGGACATTGTCATAAAATACTTACAGAGAAGAAAACTGAGCCACAGGCAAGTTAAATTATTTGTCAAAGTCACAAAGCTAAGGAGTGGTCTTCAGACCCTGAAACCAGAGCACATACTTAGCTGCTGCAGCACTGTGGGAAAACGCAGTAGGAGGAAAAGGAAAAGACACTCTCCTTGGCAGAGTTTGGAGAAAAAGGATGGGATGTTCAGGGGATAGAAGGGACATCTGAGCTGTGACTTGAAACATGAGCAAGATTTGCCACACACACACACAAAAAGTGAGAAGGGGATTCAGAGTTATGGTGAGAGTGTGGGGTCAACATGGGGGCATAGCAGAAGATGTGAGAAGGGCCACACTGGGGGAGCTTTCTTTGTGTACCATGATCAGGCATTTTGACTTTATGCTGTAGGCAGTGGGGAGCAGCTGGAGCATTTCAAGTCTGGAGTGATATCATATTTGTATTTTAGGAAGGTAAGGCAAGAAAGAGAAACCAGACCAGGTCGAGAAGAGCCTTGTAAAAAAAGTAGATATTACTTTTCACGGCACTTCATGATACAAATTTGAAAATTTTGCAGAAAGTTGATGGAGCTGCCAACTCAACATTTCCCACATCCGTTGGGCAGTGGAGAATGGGGGAGTTCAAAGCATCTAGAAGCCAGTGTTATCCTCTACACAAATAAATCAAGAAGACTGATATCTAAGTACAGGCCTGATGAGGCCAATATTTGACAGCTTTTCTCTTCAGTAGCCAAGCGAATACACTTAAGGGAGATGACTTTTCCCTGTGGTTTTGCTTGATCCCCAACCTCTGTAACTAAGATATTGCCTCCTTGAAGCTGGAGCAAAAAAATACCTTGGGAAAGAATAAAAATTTGAATTCCTCCAACTCCCCCTCTCCTTGTCCATGACAGTTCGGTGAGGGAAGGAGGGGTCATGGAGTGTAGAATAGGATAACACTGACTGTAGGCCTGGCTTTGAGTGAGAGCTCTGCAGCTTACTAGCTCTTTGGATAATTTGCTTTAATGAGCTTCAGTTTCCTCCTCCATACACTAGGAATAATAATTCCTACCTCATAGGTTGTGAATTAATAATGGATGTAACATGCCTGGTACATAGTAGGCATTCAATAACCAGTAGATATTTATTGATTAAATTAAATTAGTGTTTATTAATTTAAAATACCGTCTTACTTCATTGATAACTTTGCAAATAAGATTCAGAGTCTCTAAAGAAACGTTTTGGCTATCCAACGAAGCGCTGGATGTATGTTATTTCAATAGTTTATGTTACCTGAGAGAATGGGGTTCTTAGGTCCCTGAGTGACTCATGTTCTTTGATAACTATTTCACCAAGGGGAATGAAACAGCTTGCACTGGTGCCGAAAGGAAAGCCATAGGATCCTAATGTCAAGGGCAGGGTGGCAGGGTCTGACAAAGCCTACAAAAGAGAGTGAGATGGAAAGGCCAGAATAGCCCCTTCCTCCTCCAGGTGGGAAAAAAATGTCATTTAATTGGGGAAAGAGTCACACATGTAGGTGAAAAGACAACAGAAAAGAAGAATCAATAGAGGTGGAGATGAGTTTAACTGGGTTTGTCCTTACTGCTAAAAAATGTGAGAACTTATTATTTATAATCATCTTGGCATCATTACGCAGTTGTCAGTGTCATCTTTTGTCAGGTGTTTGAAGAACTCTTTCTAAAATGTTTGCTTCCCTTTGGTGAAAGGAAGGAGAAGAGTTTTGTCAGCCCTCTGTTGTATTTCCAGCTTGTCAGGATTGTGAAGAGAGAGAATATCTCGTCTCGTGGCTCCTCTCGGTGTCCTTTCTCACGCAGCCTTTGTTAAAACACGGGAAGGGACAGCGCTTTGCTGCAAATTGTACAAATAGGATGAGTTGAGATTGGCTTTGCCTTACTACACTGTTGGTGCATTTCACTAAACTCTAGATTTTTTCCCTATTCCTTTATTTATTTAGTCTAGTGACTTTTATTTTTCTTTCTATTTGGGAGGGAAAAATTGTTTTGCAATCCCAATTATAAAGATATAGTCTTCATATTTGATGAACAACACAAGAAATATGGTGCTAGATATAAATGAATGTTAGTTAATAATCAGCATGATCACTGTAATGTCATTTCAACACTTTCTTTCCCCTTGGTTCTTCCTTTGATTTTTTTAAATTTGCAGTTACTTGCTTTCAATGTTATAAAGGTTATCCTAAAGAGTAGAAATCAGAGTAATAATATATATCAAAAAAACCAAGATGCAATACAGTGGTGTTAATAAGATTAGTCGTAGCTTATAATTAAGGAGGGCTGGGACTTATGTTTTAAGCTGTGGGCATTATTTATTCTCTCTCTCTCTCTCTTTCTGTCTCTCTTTCTCTCTCTCTCACACACACACACACAGACTCATTCACTTGCAAAGATAAAATTTCACAGATAAAGAACTGAATCTTGGAGAGCTGAGACTTGTCTAAGATCAAACAGCCGGAAAATGATGGATCCAAGAACGTGGCCTTTCAATGGCCTTTACATTGTCATTCACAGGGAACCACTGAAGGACTGTGGTACTGCCTTGAAGGGAGGGACCTTGTCTTATTCATCTTTGGACCCAGCTCCTAGCACAGAACAGAGTGGAACAAGGGGTGACGTAACTAGTGCTTTATTTTAGGAAGATAAATCTGGCAAGGATGAGTGGGATGAAAAGAACAGGAAAAGACTGGTGGCTGGAGAACAGTTAGATGGTACTGCAGTAATACAGAAAAAAAATTAATGAGATTATGAATGAGGGAGCGGCGTTGGGAAAGGAAAAGAAGCCATGAATGTGAAAGGGATTTAGGAATAGTGAATCCATGGGACTTGATAACCATGTGCAGGCAGTGAGGGGTCCAGGTCCTCTGATGAATATTCATTCATGTAGCAGATATTGCTTGAGCGTCATCTGTGTGCCAGGAACTATTCTAGATGATGGGATACAACAGTGAATTAGGGAAACAAGGATCTTGCTTTCATGGAGCTTATATTCTAATTGGAGGATGTATTGGTCAGGGTTCTCCAGAGAAACAGAACCAGTAGGTTATATGCATCCCACTATATTTATATATATAAATATAGATAGATATTTTTCAAGAGATTGGCTTATGTAATTTTAGGGGCTGGGAAATCTGAAATCTGTAGGGCAGACCTACAGGCTGGAAACTGAGCAGGAGCTGATGCTGCCGTCTTGAAATAGAATTTCTTCTTTCTCCAGGAATTCCGTTTTGCTCTTAATGTCTTTCAGCTGATTGGATAAGGCCCACCCAGATTATTTAGGATAATTTCCTTTATTTCAAGTCAACTGATTGTAGATGTTAACCACATCTACAAAACACCCCTGGATTACTGTTTGATTGAATAACTGGGCACTGTAGCCTAGCCAAGTTGACACATGAAACTAACCATCACAAAGGAGATGTAAGAATGACCAGTGGATGGAGGGAAATAACTCAGGCTGTTATTGACTAACCACTGGCTTCTGTGGATTGGAGACTCAGGGAAGGTTTCTCTGCGTGAGCAGATAGAGCTCCATCTTACAGATGAGGCAGCTGAAACTTGGGGTTACCAAGTGACTTATTTAAGCTAAAACAGCTAATGATTGGCCCTGCCGTCTTTCTGACTCCAGCATATGTGCAGGAAACACAACAGAGGCCTGCCTCCTGGGAACAGTCAAAGGGACCAGAATGTTGACTTCTTTCCCAGAAGGGACACCAGCTGGTAAGCAAGTTCAGATTAGGAACTTGTTTCCTGAGTGCACAGCCTGAACACGGGGAGGTGCATATTGCTTTTGGCGGGGGCGGGAGGTGGTTTCATCCAATGTCAGCCTCTCCCTCACATCTCTCGTGGCCCTGGGACTGGCCTTCTTTCCGCTCAGCCAAGGGCTTTTGTATGAGCCAATCATTCTGCCTGAAATACCCTTCTCCCCTCCCCTTCAAGTGGATAATGTCTGTGTACCCCTCAGACCTTAGTTTTGGCACTTTATCTGGGAAACCTTCCCTGAGGACCCAAACTAGGATAAATCTCCCAGTTATAAGCCCCCTCAAGCTCCCTGTCATAACATGGTACTTAGCACTGTTGACATTAAATAGTTTATTTATATTATTTTATTAATGTCTGCGTCTCCTGTTTTACACCCTAAAAGAAGGAGCCAAATCGCTATCACACTGATTCCTGGTGCTGAGCAGGATTCTTGGCATATACCACTTGTTGTTGAATGCATGGATAAAGGAATGAATTAATGTGATGTATGGCTTCCAAGCAGTAAATCTGCAGGCTTTCCAGACCACGATCTGGGCACATAATGACACACCCAGATTACTCCTGTCCTTTTTCTAATCCCTAATCTGGTCATATCCTGTATATAGCTAATCCCATCCTTGGCACATGGGTTCTTTTCAATTTCAATTTAAAAGGTGGCACTTCCTGTACGCTTCTCTAACGTGGAGGTCCTTTTTCAGCATTTGAGCCTGAAGCCCTCTAACACAAAGAAAACTGTTAGAACAAAAGAAGACGAAAGTGAGAGAGAATAGAAGTTTTCCAGGATAGTGCACCACTGAGGAGAGAGAGAGTCAGGCGTGGATGGAATGTCCTAGAGAAGCCCTCATACTTAAGACAGACAGTTCTCTCTCTTCTTGCCCCAGGCGAGAAATTCTGACTGCTTCTGCCTGTGGTCTGGAGTCTTGTGAGTGAGAAGAAAAGCTTCGGACTTCCTGGTATTGCTGAGTCGGCTCTTGTAAGCCAAGTTGAAAGAAAGTTCAGTTAGGAGGCCTTCCTGCACCTACTAAATGCCCCCCTCATCCTGCCCCTCAGATGAAGGCTCCCAAGGGCTGGTACATGAACGTGGCAGTAGAGTTGAACACATCAGGAAATGTTACAGTACCTTTCACTCGGCTTCTGATTTGACAACCAGCGGCCATAACAACTTAAAATGTCATTTGTGTTGTTAAATGCTTCCAGGAGCTCTTCTGCCCTTTTATGTTAGACCCTCAAATATTAATGGAAATGAGCCTTTATTTTGCAGTTGTCTTCTGGCTGTGGGAAAAGAAACTTTGGATTTATTTACAAGTAGCTTCTATCGAGGTGTCCTGAAAGGTCTGTACCAGTGTCTCTACTTGCGTTCTTTCTACGAAACCTTCTTTCTATTGAGAAAGAGAAAAATCTCTCAGTTTCTATGTTCTCTCCATTTCTGAAACTTGGAAGATTCGGTTTTCTATCCTATAGTACACTCCTGGGATCCAGACCAATTTGGACATCACCACAGGGTATAGCAGGAAGTTGGCCCAGGAGGTTAGGAGACAGAGGTTCAAGTCTCGGCTTTGCCACTGAGCAGCTGAGTGACCCTGGACAGGGCTCTGGGCTGTAGGGGACTAGGTAGTCTCTGCAGTGACTGCCGCTCTAAGATGTATGGTTCTCATTGCAGGCATCTTTTCCACAAGTCCTGTGTTGACCCCTGGCTTCTAGACCATCGCACCTGTCCCATGTGCAAGATGAACATTCTTAAAGCCCTAGGGATCCCGGTAAGCACAGCACAGCCTACAGCATCGTCATGTCTGTCTTTCTGCATTACTCCCAAAGCAGGGAGAAAACATCATCCCTGGATTTTCTGTGTCGCCTCAACCCCATAGCAGTGGTGTCATCTCACGAGGCCCCAAGAGTACTCCCGTGTCCAAAAGCACTTCTCCTCTCACTTTTTCTGAATCTGAGAACATCACGACCCTCTCACCATGTCGATTTTCTTTGTCTGTGAGTCAGGATGCTGCTTATGCAGCTCACGGGCTTCTCATCTGGGCTGCAGTGTGTGAGTACAGGCGGGACACCAGCAGAGGCTTGACCGGCCAGTTGTGCATTGATTACCTCTTGTGTCATTACCCCTGCGCTGTCATCAAGGAGATCTGCGTGCCACACTTTCTGATGTTGCCCCACAATCACCTAGCTCTCAGAGGAAAGGAGCTCTTCCCAACAATGGGAGGGGAAGACAGCTGCTGGGAATCTGGCTCAGAGCCTCTGCTGAACTCAGATCTCTGTGGAGAACTTGAGTGAGCAGGAAACCAGAGCCAGAGCCACTTAATTCTAGTGCTTCCATCAAGCTGGTCCCCTCAGTTATACATTTTATAAATTTAGTCTCTTCCCCATTGCAGAGAGAATCCCACCAGCTGGCTGGCTTGATGCTGCAGGAAGACTTTCCCAGGACCATATCAAGTGAGACACCAGCTGCTGTGGGGAGGGCAGGAAGCAAACCAGGCCACCAAATCTGAGGGCTGCACAGAGAGATATGAGAAAAACGCAGGCACTGTCTAAAAGAAGCTAGACAAACAGGGTCCAGAAAGCAGCATCTCTCCCTCCCCCCCAACTTTGTTGCAGGCTCCCTGTTGTCACTCCTCACTACTAATGGCAGACAATAAAGCGAATGTCAGTAGTCCCAAGATGTCACTGAAGAAGGAAGGATCAGATCAGATATCAAAGGTTTTCTTTAATGCCAAAGGGCTAATTATCCTAGGAACATCAGAGTGACTCTGTTGGAGAAGGCACACCTGAAGCATGATGAGGTCGTGCATTGGCTGAATTTTCTACCCTGTACTAGCTGTCTCCATGCCAGCTGTATGCTGATTTTCACAGTTGATACACCAGACACAAATCAACTTGTGTGACTACATATAGCTCTGAGCTAGGGTTGAAGAGCCATGCATTAAATTTTCAGACCAGAGTTGTAAATGCATAATGCATTCAAGGTGAAAATCAATTACAGTGAACATGAAACATTAGTAAAAACCCAACATCTCTACCAGATACTGGTGACTTCGGAAATTGAACTAGTGTTTGCAGTTTTCACATTTATGGCTGTAACTAGTTCTTACAAGGGAGAGGGAAAATATATGTACGTGTGTGCTTGCATGTGTATATGTATGTCTTTGGTCTTCAGAATCTTTAAAACACTCACAATTAAAAGTAGACAGTCACATCGTTTGACCTAGTTCCTATTGCTCAGGATATTTTCAAAGCTCCTAAGTGTCGATCCCAGTGTTTCTTGGTTGAGAGAATGAAACCAAACCACCCCCAGTGGTTAAATTTTGTCCTAATAGCATTTGACTCCAGACTTTCCCTGGGGAAGTATAACTTCTCCAGAAGCTACTTGTAAATGAGTTGAGTTTAGAGCTATTCATTGTTTTTAAAATACAATTATTGGGTGGCCTTTTGGCTTATTTCCAAAACTAATAACATTTTGACTTTTACCAGTGGGCATTCTGGCTTGATGCCTAGCAAGTCTGGATAGGATTTTACTTAGCACACTTGACTTTCAGAAAAATAAACATCAGTAGCATCTTTTTGATTTTGTCAAGGATTCTTAAAGGCCAGCCGAACAGGAACATGACATACATCCAAGCTCCCCCTAGAGAACAGAACATCCTCCGTGAAGAAGATGGCACGCGTAGGGTGCTTCTTCTCACGAAGCACCAAGGCATATGGCTACCCTCCGTGCCTTCCTGAGGCTTTTCTGTTTTTTTCCTAGAGCATGATACTCAAGTCTGGATCTGGGAGGAATGTACCCCACTCCGTCCTTCGCCGTGGGGTAGCGCCATGCCTAAATTATACCAGAGAGATGAAGTCTTCACTCCATTCTTATAACTTTCCATGTCATTGGACAAGCGCCCAGCCTTCTCAACTAGAAAACACTTCCTATAGCTAACTGAAACCTTTCTTATGTGGCATAAAGAAATTATTTTACAATTTTCCTAAATTCCTTATATTCCATTTCTTCTTAATCAAGGAAAATTGAAGAAATCCTGTCAGTCTGTCTTATAATTGGTGCCTGTTGGTCCTTATGTCTGTGTCCCTTACACGTGCTAAGTACTTAATAAATGTTTGTGGCATTGTAGGCCTTCAGAGTCTGAAGGCTGTAGTCACAGAATCTGATTCATGAAACTCACCTTGATCTTCCTTTGAACAATGTCCACTCAATTACAACCAATGATTTGGTTGTAATCCTGATCCACTAGATTGTCCAAATACAAGTGGTGAGGTTTTTCTGTTTGTTTTTGTTTTTAACTGAGTATCCTTATGCTTGCCTGTGCTGTAAGGCAAATAAATATAAGGTGAAAGCTAAGAGCTAGGGACATTTTCATTTTGTAAGTGGATTTCTCTAAAATGAGCTAAAGAATGAGGGCATAGTTCGCAGATCATGAAATTCCCATTACAATGTGATCTTTTTCCATTATGTTTTGCCAAGAGAAGTAAAATCCTGAACTGAAAGGGGAGAAAAAAGTCCTTTATTGTCAGAAGTGTTTTCATCCCTTTATCTCCATTACAGTACTTCACCCTCCTTTCTCTCCAGTCAGGCCTAGGCGAGTCTTTATAGGATGACAGAACACAGGTTTCCGTGAGTACTCCTATAAGATACCATATAACCTGGGCCTTTCATACCCCAACAAACACCTGCTCCTGTCACTCTTATCCTGGTATGAATAGGATGATTGTTATTGAACAGAAAATCCAATGTAGCTAGTGTATTCACAAGTCCCTATCTATTTAGCAGTTGGGTTTTTTTGAGGACCTTCCTCATGCTAACTTGAATTTGAATACCTATACCATGTTCACTTGTAGATGGTATTTGACATCTTTTACTAAACATTATGACTATAATTTCTCTTAGAGGTATATAAATTGGGTTTCTTTTCAAAATATTATTCTATTTGATGAACCACTTAGAGTAGATATAAACTGTGAGGTTGTGTAAGGATGGTCTATTAAATATCATATCTAAGCCAAATTATTCATTCCTGCTACCATTAACAGTCTCACTGAGCTAAATAGCTCTTTCTCTTTCCCTCTCCCCCCTCCATTAAAGATATAATACTGTTCCCACTAGTCCACAAAGTAAAAGGAAACACGCCGCATCATAATTAATCAAATAATTTTTTTTTTTGCTGAGGAAGATCTGCCCTGACCTAACATCTGTGCCAATCTTCCTCTATTTTGTATGTGAGTGGCCACCACAGCATGGTGGTGTAGGTCCGCACCTGGGAACCAAACCCAGGCCGCCAAAGCAGAGCGCACTGAACTTAACCACTAGGCCACAAACAATTTTTTTAAAAAAAGAAAAGAAAGAAAACAAAGGAACAATATCAACAAGAAAAATCAACATTTTGAAAAATGTCAATTGCTGATGCATATATGATTGCATTCAGGTGCTTATGGCTGAAAGAATAAACAGCACAGTGTCCTCATTGTGAAGTCTTTCCTCCCTGATATCCCACACCCAACTGGTTTTGCTTATAAGCATCTTCACATAGTGTGTGTCGGGGGGAGGACTTACTTCTCCTTCTACCTTCCTGGGTTGTCCACCTGGGGCCCTGTAAATTAGACTCATAAAAGACAGATTAATAAGAGAAAATCAAACAAGTTTATTAACACATGCATCGCACATACACATGGGAGCACTTAACAATGAGTAACTCAAAGGGATGGTTAGAACTTGGGCTTACATAGCATCTTAAGAAAAGAATAAGAAATTTTCAGAGAGGTGACGACACAGAAGAAAAAGGCTTTGAGTTCCTAGGGCAGCAAGTTATGGGAAGGTAAATATAAGGGGGGAAGCTAATGGCAGACAAGGGCATGTTAGTAAGGTTTGTTTGTACAGATCCATTTTGGTGTCAACTCCCAGTCTCTGGTCATAAAAATGTTCTTCTTGGTACAAGGAGTAGGGGACACCTTTACAAATTTATGTCCTGCTTTTAGGCAAAGAGGGGAGGGGAGAGAGCATTTCTTTATCTGCTTCTTCTCAGTTGTCTTCAGCTCAAAATAATCCTATGCCAGTGGAGCATATTTTGGGGTGGCGTATTCTGCTACCCTTGAATAGCATGCCTTACCTTTGTACAAAACTTGACAGTTTTTAAAGTATTTTCTCAAATCCTCCCTTAATTGGTCTAGTGCTGATACTAACATTCCTAAGTTTTCAAAGCAGTAAACTGAGACTCAGATAAGATTTTCAAATCAGTACTTACTAGGCACTTAATAATTTGTCAGACACTATGTGAGGGCTTGGAATTCAAGACCTATATAATGTAGTTGCTTCACTTTAAACAGCTTGTGTCTCACTTATATGTGGGATTTAAAAAATTGAACTCAGAGAAACAGACAACAGATTCGTGGTTGCCAGAGGCAGGGGGTGGGAGGTAGACAAAGTGAGTGAAGAGGGTCAAAAGGTACAAACTTCCAATTATAAGATAAATAAGTGCTGGGGGTGTAATGTACAGCATGGTAAGTATAGTTAACAATACTGTATTGTGTATTTGAAAGTTGTTAAGAGAGTAGATCTTAAAGTTCTTATCATAAGAAAAAAAATTTGTGACTATGTGAGGTAATGGATGTTAACTAAACTTATTGTGGTAATCACTTTACAATATATACATATATCAAAGCATTATGTTGTGTGCTTTTAATATAATTTTACATGTCAATTATTTCTCAATAAAACTGGAAAAAAAAAACTTGTGGACTAGTAGAGTGAGACGAACACAGTAACAACCATAACAGAGTGGGAAAAGTGCAAATAAAGTGTTAGAGTATCAAAATGACCACCAGGCAGGGAGAAAAGGTGCACCTACTCAGAAAAGATGACATTTGGCCAGGGAATTGAGGGGTGATTAGGAGTTCACCAGGGTTAGTTTGAGACCCTGTGATGAGAAAGGGGAGAGGGCTGATTGGGGCAGATGTCATCCTGAGCAGAGGAACAGCATAAGTAAAGCACTGAGATAGGAAATAGGTGGTATCTTATGTGTGTTTCCAAAGGCCAAGGTGAGGCCAGAAAAGTAGGCTGGGGTAAGGCTGTAGAGTGTCTGTTTTGCCATGCTAAGGAGCTTATAATTCATCCTTTAGGAGAAAAGAAGAATCATAACTGTGTTTTTACAAAAGAATGTTCTGGTGAGAAAGTGGAGAATGGAATATTACTGGGGAAGAAACTGAAGGGAGACTGATAAAGGGGAGAGAAATGTTAATAACATACCTGCTCATGTCCAATATCACAATCAGTAAATTTGGTGGATCGGTCATTCAGTGAATTGACTTTTGACAGCTTGAGTTTCAATAAATTGTCTCCCTTTCTATAGAGATGGAGAAGGCAAAAAGGAGAGACAATACAGAGAAAAGGGAATGAGCTGAATTTGAGGATTTGTGGGATGATGGAGATTTCCAAACACAAGTGTGGAGCTCAGGAGACTGGTTGAAGAGCAGAAAACCAGGACAAGAGTCCAGCTCTTTGAATTTCTTGCCTTGTGCTCCCAATGAGTCCATGAGTTGTAGATTTTCTCTCTTAATGAACTTTGAACACAGTGTAGCCATTGTGATATTAATTCAGTCAATGTCAGCCCAAATTCTCCTCACCCAATCCTGCCCATCCTGATCTATAACCATTGGCAATGCAAAACCGTGTAGTAATTATCATCACGCAAGGCAATGTTGATGTTCAGACCAGAGAAAACAATTTAATAGCTATTCTAAGTATTTCTCAAAACCATATCTCTCTACCACCACCTTTAAATATAATTTTTATGAATTTGGGTAGAGGCATAACAACTAAAAGTCACTTAAAAAGCTGTTTGTGGAAGAGGTATAAATATATTCAATATCACTTCAAACAGGAGAACTACCAAAGAGTAAAACTTGCAAAGTTGGCCAATAATAGAATAGTCTACCAAAGCTGGCCAACGCAGGCTGCCTTGCAAAGCAAAGAGCTCCTATTTCTGTGTTGTTCAAGTGGAGCTGTCAGGGATATTGAGGGGAAGGAGTCTTGCAATGACTGGATAATTAAACTAGATGGTCTCACTCTAGTTTTATGATTCTAAGATTTTAATTTAGAGGAATTAACAAATGTGTGATCAATTGCATGTTGAGTAAATAGGACTTTTTTCTACAGCTGGTTTTTTGGCTTATGTTGAACAACAACAACAAAATAGCCTCACCCTGTGCTTTTGTGTGCATGTTTCTGTGTATATGTGTATCTCTGATTAACAGTTCACAATGAGTCAGATTCTATCCCCATCTCATGTCATCACTGCATTTGCAAACAATGCATGGGTCTTTGGGGGTAATTATTAGGCTGTCAGCTACTCCCTATATGAGTAGTAAACACTATATATAAGGAAGGGCTATCATTATAAATAAATGTTATTCCCCCTGAGTAATTATTATTAATATTTGGATATTGCTACTTTTGGAATTAAAACCTTGTGTTAGATTTAAATGGAACCCTTGGAAAGGAAATTTTGGAAGATGTTTTCATGTTAATTACAGAAACTATATGTGGAATATTTTTAAATAAAATGGTTCGGGAAGAAAACAGTAAAGAACTTGGTTTTTCATGGAGACAAAATATTTAGGCTATAGACACTTCATCTCTAACTTGATGACATACACTAAGACGAGATCTTTTTCTACTCCTGGCAGCCCAATGCCGACTGCATGGACGACTTGCCCACCGACTTCGAGGGATCTCTGGGAGGTCCACCAACCAACCAGATCACCGGTGCGAGCGACACGACCGTAAATGAAAGTTCAGTCACTTTGGACCCTGCTGTCCGGACTGTGGGAGCCTTACAGGTGGTCCAGGATACAGATCCCACCCCACAGGAGGGAGAAATCATCTTTACTACCAACAGTAAGTTCTGCTGAGCTTAGAAGTGCCATGGTCAAAAGGGCCATTGCCTCATGGGAATTGGAAAAAGACACTTTTCCTCAAGAAGAAAAGAAATTAAATGAGTATAACACTGCCAGGCTAAACAATCATACCTGACAGGCCTTTAGAAGCCCAGCTCTTTCCAGAGCCAGCAGGGCAGACAGCAGACCTGGCTCTGTCTTGCCTGCCCACACACTGACACCAGGGCACACACCACAGCACTGCAGGTACCCCCATGGTCCCTGAAGTGGGTAGGGTGGTGGGTTTGGCTTCTGAGAGTGAAGGGCAGCTGAGGAAAGTGACTGCAGGGTATACTCAGCGGAGGGGAATAGGGCCCAAACCTACTCACTGTGTTTGTGTGTGTGCACATGTGTGTGTGTGCACGCATGCCCTTGAGCCCTCCTGAGTGTGTGCATGGCTGTCTGAGCTGGTCTGGACTGCATGCAGGAGGGTGCTCTCCGTTGTTACTGCAGGACTCAGATGTAAATGGCACCCCTTTAGATGGGCATCTTTGCAGTACAACCTAACCCCCTAGACACAGTGGCACATTAATATGTCTTTTGAGTTTCTTCCCCATCTCCTGCATGGACTCTAACTAAATAGTGTTCTGTTTGATGATAGTTATAAAAATATTAAAATAGCTATTATTAAATAAACTGTTATTAATAAAGCTGTTATTAAATAAATTTATGAAAATATTAAAAATAGCATCAAAATTGAAGCTAAATCCTAAAGCATCTACTCTTCATTCTAATACAGTAGATAGAAAAGCTTCAAAAATTCTAAGAAAATCAGCCTGCAAATTAATTTAGCTTGAAGGTTTAAAAGGGTGGGTTGATATTGCAATTTTTAAATAAGGTATATTTTTTCCCTAAATGGAAGTAACCTATTAACTATAGAAAATTTGGAAGTATAGACAAGCAGATTAAAACATTTGGGGATATTTCCTTTTAAGTTGGCCTCTTTTTTATATATTTGTGATATTTATAGAATTTGTAAAATCATTCCTGCTGAAATTTCAAGATATGAGTTTTTCTGATGAAGAAACTAACAGTCCTCATTGTTGAAAGATTGAGAGATGGAGAAAAGAATTAAAAAATGCAAAAATCGCTTAGTACCCCACTACCCAGAAATAAATGCTCTTGACATTTTGGTGTATTTCCTATAATCTTTTGTGATGTAGTTGAGACAATACCATAGGGGTTGAACATTGAATATTGGAACCATAGAACTTGCACAGGACCTCAACAAAGTAACTTCAAGTGGAACTTGATGGTAAATGCCCATGTAGGGTTTATTGGTTTTGGTTAGGTAAGAGTTTTAACTTTGAAAACTTGACTTTCAGAGGCATAGGGACCTCAATATTGAAACACTGACCATTAGACATTAAAAGTCCTTAAAGATAGATTTCCATCCCTTTGTTTTGAAGGTCTAGGGTGGTACCGTCTAATATTAATATAATGCAAGCCATATGTAATTTTAAATTTGCTATAACCACACTAAAAAAATAATAAATGGGTGAAGTTCATTTCAATAGTATATTTTATTTAACCCAAGATACCTGAAATATTTTATATTCTTTTTTTTGTACTAACTCTTCAAAATCTGGTATTTTACATTTACAGCACATCTCACTTACATTTACAGCTGCATTTCAAGTGCTCAGGAGCCACATGTGGCTAGTGGCTACCGTATTGGAGAGCACAGATCTAGAATCCTAGTAATTTAGGGATAAGAGAACCTTAAAAATCATTTAATCTTTACCATGATAAGCTTCTAATTTTTTTTATTGATGTTTTAATAGTTTATAACATTGTGAAATTTTGGGTTGTACATTTTTGTTTGTGTATCACCATATATACGTCTCCCTTCACCCCTTGTGCCCACCCCCTACCCCCATTGCCCCTGGTAACCACAATACAGTTTTCTCTGTCCATGTGTTGGTTTATATTCCACACATGAGTGAGATCATGCGGTGTTTGTCTTTCTCTTTCTGGCTTATTTCACTTGACATAATACCCTCCAGGCCCATCCATATTGTTGCAAATGGGACGATTTTGTCTTTTTTTTATGACTGAGTAGTATTGCATTGTATATATATACCACATCTTCTTGATCCAATCATCAGTCGAGGGACACTTAGGTTGCTTCCACTTCTTGGTTGTAGTGAATAATGCTGCAATGAACATAGGGGTGCATAAGCCTCTTTGGATTGTTGATTTCAGGTTCGTTGGATAGATTCCCTGTAGTGGGATAGCTGGATCATAGGGTATTTCTATTTGTAATTCTTTGAGGAATCTCCATACCGTTTTCCATAGAGGCTGCACCAATTTGCATTCCCACCAGCTGTGTATGAGGGTTCCTGTTTCTCCACATCCTCTCCAACATTTGTTGTTTTTTGTCTTGGTGATTATAGCCATTCTAATGGGCCTGAGGTGATACTTAGTGTTGTTTTGATTTGCATTTCCCTGATGATTAGTGATGTTGAACATCTTTTCATGTGCCTATTGGCCATCTGTATATCTTCTTTGGAGAAGAGTCTGTTCGTTTCCTCTGATAAGCTTCTAATTTTTACCATGAGAAAACTGTGGCCCAGAGGAGTAAGTAGCTGACTCAGGTCAAACAATAAGTTCTCTTTTCAGAGTACAAGGTGGTCACGTAATTTTTCCAATTAGTGGACATCTTCAATTACCATCAGATATATCACCATTAGTGGTCTCAGTGAATTATATTAGAAAGCCTGATAACATTTTGCCAGCGGTTCAAAAACACTGAAAGCATGAGCTTTTTTTGAGCCCATAAAAAGAACCAAATCAACATGGGTCATCTTCCTTGCAATAAAATAATTATTTGATTTTTAAGGGAAAATGTCATGTTAGATTCTTTATTTTGAAAAGTGGCTACATACTTGTTACATTTCAGTAAAGCCCAGATACCAAATGAAAAGGCAGAGTTTGTGGGTTAAAATACATCTAAAAATGAAATGGAAAATTATGGTCTGTATCCATATAATTCACAATCCCTAAACTGTTTTTGCCCAAAATAGACTCAGGGTGTTTAGGTCATAGCAGGCATCCAGTAGCTGTTTACTGAATGACTTGAGGTGAAAGTGTTCAATCTAAGCTCAAAGCAGGGAGCTTCTGTTCGCAGCAGAAGGGAAAATGCCAGGTAATTTCAAAAGAAGGTATTGATAAAGATGAAGAGACAGGAGCCATGAGATCACAGCTGAAGACTGATGGCTTGTGTGAATATGGCTAGAGAGATCATTCTCTTAGTACAGAAACTGAATTTTTCCCATAAAATATTTTTCCTAAACCATTTAATTCTGATAAGTTTTATTTGTTGGGATTTAACAGACTATTCCAAACATAATCATTCTGATTAGATGTTAATGGTTTATACCATTAACCAAATGGCTGTAGATGCCTTAAGGGGAGAATTCTCTGCTCTCTACAGGTTTGTAAATTGCCTAGTGCCGTAACTCAAATAATCAATAAATGAACAAATACAGATGCATGAATAAATGAGGGAAAGATTCAAGTTCTCATCAACATTATTGTAACCAACTCAATAATGGTATCTAAAAGAATGTGGATTGAGAAATAAGTGTGACTGGAATACAATATTGCTACAAATCACAAATAAATAACCCAGTGGAGGTTGAACCTGACTTTTCTTTTGTGTGTGAGGAAGATTAGCCCTGAGCTAACATCTGTTGCCAATCCTCCTCTTTTTGCTTGAGGAATATTGTCCCTGAGCTAACATCTGTGCCCATCTTCCACTATTTTGTATGTGGGATGCCCCCACAGCATGGTTTTATGAGCGATGTGTAGGTCTGTGCCCAGGATCAAAACCCACGAACCCTGGGCTGCCGAAGCACAGCACGCAAACTTAACCACTCTGCCACCGGGCCAGCCCCAACCTGACTTTTCTTTACCTTATCCTTTCCTGCCTCACATCTCTAGAGACCCAGGCAATTACTAGAAAATGAAGAAATAGCAGTGGTTAGCAAATACGTAGCACCAACCATGTACTAGCCACCCTTTTAAGCTGTTTACACATATTAGCTCACAACAACCTTAACAGGTAAATATTATTATTATCCTTATTTTACTGAAGCGGAAACAGAGGTACAGAGAGATTAAAGTAACTGACCCAAGGTCATAAGCTAGGGACAGGTGGTGTTGGAATTGAAAGGAGTGTCTTTCTCCAGAGCCCCGTGCTTAGCTGCGCTATGCTCAGAGGATGAACAAGGGGAGAAAATGAACACAGTTGCTCGCTCCCTTCTCATTTCCTTTATTTATTCTTTTCTAAATCTCTGAAAGATCAAAAATTTGTTAGTTACTACTTGCATTCTCACCCCTACCTCTCTTCTTTCTTTCTTGGCAAATAACGTTGGTGCATGGTTGATCAAATGCACGTAAAAGTCATTTCAGCACTCGGGGGGAAGGTGTAGAACAGATTGCCTTTAGAGTGAAGAAGGAAAAATCTGGCATTAAGGGATTGTCTTCAGCTTCCAGGAAAAAGAAGAGGAAAGACACTTACAAAGCAAAGGAAATCCAAGCTTGTTGCAAGTCTGACATTTGGGAGAAAGACATTCTTGTCTGTGTATCTTTAATGTATCTGACAGTCCACATTCTATAACCTCACTTGGCAGTCTCAAACCACACAGTGTTGCCCTTCCACCTCCGTGCAAGGGGTCATTTGTATGAATGCCCCTGTGGCCCTCACCGGTCTTTGTCTACATGCCTGATTGCACCAAAAACATACTTTGCCTTCTGACTCCCCAAGCCCAGGCTGCAGATTGTTGGATTTGCTTCAGCAAGGAAAAAAGTTCCTCAAGACCAAAGGAAAACACAGCTAGACAAACAGCCTGTGTATTTGGAAACTCCAGACAGGAGCTAGAGAAAGACACAAAAGGAGAAGACTCTATTACTCCTTCCCCAAAGGGAAGTGCCACTCTACATCTCAAGAGGATCTGAAACCTTCACTTTATTTTTCAAAGAAGTTGTTGACACCATCACCTATTTCCTTTATTGAATCACTACGCAAGCCCACCGATACTGCCTCTAGACCATTACCTACTTGCCACTCCTTCCACCTCAAACTAGAAGGAACCAGCAGTCAGCGGATGGTGTGGAGGGGTGGAGGGAGCTGGGAGCTTGAAAGGGATGTGGAGATGCATGGAATCAAGACATCTCAAATCTGCCGCAATGCATTCTGAGGAGCACATGGCTTAACGTGTGTGGCCGGGAGACTTGGTCCTCAAGCTTTATAGAAGAAAGCGGCACACGTGAATTAGTATGTAGGCTAAAACTCGGCCAGTTAAAATGGAATGTGGTGTGGGTTTCCTCTGGGAAACTTCCTATCAACTCTGATCCTTGGGGGAAGCATAGAGTATCTAATGTGTTGACGTATTCGAAATGCATCTTGATTTTTGCTGCACTGCCACAACTGTATTGAGTGGGTATAATAGTCCCCTGCCCCTGGATGAAAATTCCAGCAGGAATTTTCTGCTCACTCTTAAAGTAACTGACAGTTCTGAGAGTCCCTTTAGGTTCCAAACACAGACAAAAGTAATTTTTTTCTGCAGAGCCCTTTCCCTTGTACTTCCCATAACTCGGGATAGATGGCTCTCTATTGCTTGTTTACAAGGTCATCTGTAGCCCCTGTGCATCCAGCCCTCCATTTGCAGCCTCTGTCGTCTGAAGTGCCCTCACCCCTCCAGGAGGTCCTTCTGGCTAGGGCCCAAGTTGAGCCCAGTCCTGCGTGCTCTTCCTCGTGGCCACCTCTGGGACACTCACACATCCCCTGCCCTGACAGTCCTCTCCAGCTGTCTCCAGCCTCTGATCCCATGCAGGCCATCAGCCTCCTCTCTCCAGACTCCAGGCAGGAAGGAGGCCTGAGTCCACAGTCAGCTGTGACATTTCTAGTGCTTGAGTCAGTTCTCGCTGAGTCCCACCTGCAGGGTACATAGTTCGGAATCCCCTCGGGGGTTCCCTTGCAGTGACCCCTCACTGGGCGTGGGCGGTAGCCCTTCCCGACACTTTTTGCTAGAGGAGTGGGATTCAGCATGACAGTGCTCTCTCCACAGGCAATCTCTCTTCCAATTTCCCTACCTTCCTCTTTCTCCATTTTTCCTTTTTTGTGTGTGAGGAAGATTGTCCCTGAGCTAATATCTGTTGCCAATCTTCCTCTTTTTGCTTGGGGAAGATTGTCCCTGAGCTAACATCTGTGCCAATCCTCTGCTATTTTGTATGTGGGATGCCGCCACAGCATGGCATGAGGAGCAGTGTGTAGGTCCACGTCCAGGATCCAAACCTGGGAACCCCAGGCCACCAAAGGGAAGTGTGTGAACTTAACCACTATACCACCGGGCCGGCCCCCTCTTTCTCCTTTTTGTTGTCTCAAAATAGGTGATAGGGTCAAGAATCACAGAACAGTTTCCCCCCATGTCCATTGTACATCCGGCAGTGGGGCGGGGAGCAAGAGCTGGGGGTAGAGGTGGGAGATGCTGTCTCATCTGTCTTTGCTGTCCACATCTCTTCACTAGAAGCTGAGGCAGGAAGAGTCCCAGGAGAGTTCAAAAGAATCAGTTCCTGAATGTCTTGATGGCCTTCCCCTGAGGCCCACGTTCTTAGCTGATATCTCTACTAAACTACGGTCCCTTTTCAAAGAATTAGAGATAGGGCAGACTTTTTGGAAAAAAAATATGCTCATACTCCTCAAAATGCACTCACGAGACAAAAATAATTATTAAAACACAGCTGAAACTGCAGCCCAGAAAAAAATCATTTTCGGAAAAAAAAAGCCATTAACAGCTATCGCTGCAGTCACCAGGAGCTCTCGAGGGATCCGTGCTCTGTAGTGATTATGGAAAAACCTTCCAAAGCATTCATTCAGAGACTTGTGTGTCGGGTCTGAAATGAGCCGCTTTCTCTTATTTGAGGAACTCAATATAGAGCTCTCTGGGGATTCTTCATTCGTAAATCACATTCTCTTAAAATTGGGCCAGAAATGACATTCACTCTTGTAATTTTAAGTTCTATGTTTATTATTTAGGGAGCCCCTGATGCATTCAGAACATCTATAATCAAAAGTGTTAAATGCCCCAGGCTTTCTCCCACCACAACCTGAACATGAAAACAAGAGAGCGAGTGTACATTCAGGACTTTTCCAGGGCACCCGATTTTGAACCTCTGAGTCAAGACAACTGAGAGAAAAAGGAAGAGTTGGCATGAACATCACATGTCTATTTCAAATGTACAACTACGCTTTGCTACATTTGCAAAGCAGCAATTTTCAGGTTTCATGTGGCTGCAAAATATATTGGTGCATCCAGAAATAAACATATCTAGATAAAGCATTCCACTGTTTATGAGGGAGGACAAGAGGAAGCAGCCACGTCTGCTGTTTTGACTTGCATCAAAGCCTGAAATGGCAAAGTAGCTACCCTTGACTAGGGATAAATATGCTGCCTGGAACCAGTGACGAGAATGATCTCCCTTGGTGCCCATAAGATTCACATTAGCCCTGGAAGGATAATTGCTTTGATTTGTGAGCATATGCCGTTGTGGCAGGCAACAGAATCAGCCAGCCCTTTAAGATTTTAGACTGCACTGTCATCTCCCCTTCAGGAAATAGTCAAGCCGCAGTGGACTACTTCTCTACAAAATGAAGCATTTGCAGATTGTGACACTGCTCAACACCATCCTCCCCATGACTCGTAGTGTGCCAGGTCCCTGGAACATCTCTCCCTTGTTTCTGAGCCCTCAGCTCAGTGACAGCTTCAACAGAGGGACAGCTGTTCTGAAAAGCAAAAATCTTTCCAATAAGAACATGCCTTGATCATCAAGTGACCCAGATGGCAACTATCCAATCCACAAACCACCAGGTTTTCCATGATAATGCTGCTCCCTGATGAAAAGCACTTGCCAATCCAAGAAAGGCTACTCAGGGTCAGACTCCCAGGGTTTTCCTCTCTTGTGCGTCTGGTGCCCCTGACAGGGAGTATTGAGGATCTGCAGATTCACAGACAGCCTGTGAGAGAATTAATCAATTTAGACCACAGATATATTGCCACTTGGAGCACTCAGCCTGGGCATGACACACACCATCCACTCGGAAGAAACTTGTCTTCCTGGAATGAAGTAACTCAGCCAGCAGATGAAATCCATCCATTTCTGGGAGATTGTCTCAGATGTCCTGATTTGTTCACTGAGAGCACCATCTCCAGTTTGATTAATTCCTCCCAATGCTGTCTCACTTTTGGTACATGTTGTGGCTCAGCAGCTGTTACACGAGTGAGCTCAGGAAAGGGCTGTTGAGCAGATCTGCATTTTACCAGACGTTGTCCCACTGAACATGGATCTCAGCAGAGAGGTGACAGCTGATGACAGGAAACACAATTGGAGGGTCAGTACTTTTTCAATGTTTGAGCAGTATCCAGGGTAAATAAGATAATATTTCTCTTTGCATTCAATTCTAAAGCAAATCATGGGGCAGTTCCATCATTCAGAGAGTAAGAAAGCAGGAACAGCTAAAAATGCCTTTTGGATGACATAAGAATTGGCTTGAAAATTCAGAGTCTCAAGGTTGTGTAAGCCAAAATATTTCAGAAATGAAATTCAGTGGTTCAGAAAAAAAAAGTGTAACTACCAAAACGTTACTGGAGCTACTTGAGGTAAGACGATATAATGGAAACACCACTAGCCAGAGGCAGGAAATTTGGTCCTGAGTCCTGATTTGGCCTGCAGTTAGCTGTGTGACCTTGGGCAAGTCACATACTCCCTCTGCACTTTCATTTCCTCATATGTCAAATAAGGCACTGTACTGGCAGATGATTTCTGAGATCCTTTCCAGTTTCATAACTCTATGATTAAAGTTAGAATCTCTCTCTTGATATCCTTTTTAAGTCTCACTAGGAAAGGCACAATCAAGATCTTGCATCCCAGGGCTAGCCCTGTGGCCTAGTGGTTAAGTTCGGCACCCTTCGCTTCAGCAGCCCGGGTTCGGTTCCCAGACACGGACCTACACCACTTGTCGGCAGCCGTGCTGTGGTGGCAACCCACATACAAAATAGAGGAAGACTGGCACACATGTTAGCTCAGGGCGAATCTTCCTCAGCAAAAAAAAACCAAAACAACAACAGAAAGATCTTACATCCTCACTTAAAAGCCCTTCTTGCTGCCCTTCTTCCAGCACCACTAAGCCAACCTACCAAAGAACTGTGCCCTCAGCTCTCCCCCCCACCACATTCTCTGTGACTAGAAAGGGTCACTATGAGACTGCAGCATCTGTCCGTCTTCCTATGAAGTGAGTGGTTGGGAAGACAGTGGGTGTAGGCAGCTGGCAGAGCAGCACAGCGTAGCCCGGATTCCTTCTAAGATTCCGATATACAGAGGACCCCGTACTCGGAACATTCCAGCCTTCTGCTCACAGAAGCTTTTAAGCAGTCCTCACCTAGTTCTAATGCTGCTTTTAGTGTCGATTTTAACGATAATAGCTATGCTGCCAAGTCATGTAAACCAAAATGTTATTCAGAGCAGCTCTTCTTTATTCTGTTTTAATGTTGATGCTAGACAATGGTCAAACAATACTAGAAAAAAGCATTGTGTTTCTTCAATAGATAGTGGTGTCGGTGTGAAGTCTGTGTTTATGTACTTATATGTATGTGAATACATAGTTTGGTATTTAGTCTCAACATTTATACATACAATCGTTGCATATTTATAATGCTTTTTATTTTTATTGTAAATACCACATATATTGTCTCATTTTCTCTTCTCAGGGAAGTAATAAAAAAACTAAAACCCTGTGACATTGTTTGGAATTGTTATTATTTCCATTTTACAAATGAGAACGCTGAGGCACTAGTACCACATTCAGAGTTTTTGGTCCCAAATTGAGGAAGAAAACCCCACTCACTGGACCCCAGTTCCAAGGTGGTCTACAGTGTATGTGAATCCATTCATGTATCTGTCATGTTATTTTAAAGCAAATTAGAGATTATCACCTAAGAACTGCTCCAGCCCACCTAAATAGTTTAGAACTTAACTCTATTTTACTTGTCACTAAAATATTTAAGCTCCAGGTATTTTATTAAGGATTTAGTTTAACTGGTTAATAAGAGTTGAATGCTAAAAATTAAATTTCCTTCTCTATTACTGTGAAATTAGGAGGCATGAGAATGTTTCGTAAAGAACATTTAATTTAATAATTAATGCCAATCTGTTATTATAGCAGCAGGAAAAAAAAATCTTAATATCGTCTTTTAAGGATTTGAGGCTTGCTCTCTCCTGGCAAAAAGAAATACCTTGAATTCATTGATCATTCTTCCTAAGACCTCAAAGCATAACTCACCCATAATATCTGTTCTGTCACGTAACATTCTTGCACAGGTAATATTTATCCCAAAAGGAAAAACTGAAGCAGAGGGGCTAAACTGAGCTCCTGTCTTACCCAGTTGTCTTTCCAATACTGCACCACATGGTTAAACTGGCTTCCTACAAAGAAATGCCAGAAAAACTCACTTGTTCCAAACTAATAGTAAAATAACAGAGTTAGAAATTGCGTTAAAACACGCCCATATGAGGTGATTTAAGACTCAAGGGCATCAGGACTGGTCTTCTTCGTAAAGCAACCATCAAAAATCAACTCAAGATTTCTGGCTATGCATGGCAGATTGAACCCACAGGTTTGTCTCTGCTACCTAACGAAGTCCCACCAGGGTTTATAAAAGTTATAAACCTACATGGACACCAAGAATGGAGAAAAGATTACAGCAGATAATATGTCAAAAAATTTTGGATGACAAATGAGTGGAAATTCACTTCATGAAGTGGAGAAAGCTGAAATCTAAGTGCCTTCTAAAGGATGAAGCCAGTAAGAAGCTAGCAGGTTCACACTGAGAACTCTAGAGAGGATCAGGATATAGGGCACCAGATCCCCAGGAAGACCATGGTGTGGAGTCTTCTTACCCATACCAAAAGATCAAGAGAAAGACTATGTAAGAGCATTTAGGCCCCCATATTCCCTCCCCCACCCTGAGCCACATGGTAGTTGCCTTAGGCCCATATCTATGTCTCTTCCCCATTAGCCAGCCCCACCCAAGCACACTTAATCATAGTGCCTCATTTGTAAATATGGATGGAGAGCTAGGATGGCTAGGTAATTGCAAGAAGCCACTATAACTAAGAGAGAGAACATAACAAAAATAAATTCCAAGGAAATCAAGATAATTCAGAGCACAGAATTCCATAAATTATCATTCGTGTCCTTTCAGAAATCAGAGATAATATTGCGTCCATGGAAAAGAAAGATATGATAGGAATTTTCAGAGAATGAGAAAGAGTTCTTAGAAATTAAGAAATACAGCAGAAAAAAAAATATATAGCAGAGTAAAAATTTCCGTAGAATGATTAAAAGTAAAGGATAAAATACTGTTTGTCTTGTTAAACTATATATTCTTGGTGTGAAATAAAAATTAATCAAAAAATTTTGATTTAAAAATTAAATTTAAAAATAAAGAAAAACAAGAAGGGTCAGTTGACATGCCATCGAAGAATTAACCCACTAATTCAATACACATTTTGTATTAGCATCCAACCACTCCCCCCAGAAAAAGGTGCTTTTTCCTATAATGAAAATATTGGCCTTGCTTGGCATACTTGGCTTCAGAAAATGTGTATGGTACCAAACTTTTAAGAGTGTTTCCTTTTTGCATGCTACATTTGTATTATATTTGCAATATACTAGTGTGTAGGCTTACTTTATTAAGTTAGTGACTTCAGTTTTTACGGTGAAATTACTTCCCAGTGCTCAAGCCAATAACTTGGGGCTACCCTATATTCTTTCCACTTTGTTGCCCTCCACAGTAAAGCAGTCACCAAGCCGTGTTCATTCTGCCTTTTAAATCTCTCTCTGTGTGCCATTTCTCTCTGCCACTGCTATAATTCAAGACCTTATCATCTCTAACCTTGATTTTTGCTGTTTCACTCCCCCTGTTTCTAGTCTTACTGTCCTCCCGTCTGTCCTCGTCTTGCTTCCTGGATAATCATCTATTGAAATCTGATCTTGTCACTGTTTTGATCAAAACATTTTTATCACCTCTGAGTCCAAATCTGAAGCTGGCGAATCTCAACAAATCAAGAAGCATTTGACCTCTGCAGGTCTCTCCCAGATTTTACACAACTCCCACTTGGCACTTTACACAGAAGCATTTCTAAGCCACTAGTGGCTCCAGACACACCGTCCCTGATGCTTCTTCCTCCACACATTCCTCGTGTGTATCCTACAAGCCCATCTCATCTGCTGTATTCTCTGAGATGTCTTCTCTGCTACTCCAAACAGAATCTGGTACCCCTTCTCCTACAATTATCTCCTTTCAGTTACCTCTGTTACACTGTCTTGAGAGACTGTCTATCCCTCCACTAAACTTAGAGGTCCTTAAAGGGTTTGGACTGTGGCTTTTCATCTTCATGTTCCAAAATCCAGCAGAGTTCACGGCATACAGTTAGACTCAGTAAACATTCGTTGAACGAATGAATGAACACGCTGAATTTTAAAAGAAATGAACAATAGCAATAGTTAGAAGATGGAAGAGACCGTATTGTAATATATATTTGCGCTTCGTCTGCTAATGAAAAGAATATATAAATATATATTCTTCCATGGATATTCAAGGTGGACCAAGGCACCAGCAGATGAGCCTCCCTAGAACCAGTTCCTCTGGACAACACTATGACGCTACTCCCATATGACAGGAGCACAAAGGCTAAACTGGTCCCCCATCACAAGGAAGGAGGGAGACTAATGCCTTGTAGAAATGGATCGATGATTTATTATTTATCATTATTGATATTGTACTACACAGCAGAAACAGGGGATTAAAAGCAGCAGAGAGAATCAAAGCGGCAGAAACAGCAGCAAAGGGAAATGTGATGGAGAAAGACTCTACCGCCTGAGTGGGCATAAATTTCTGCAATTGCCTTGGAAATGTCATAAAACCAAGAGCCCAGAAACCGGTGCAGCTTAAATGAAGCTCTTCATTTTTGTTTTGTGCCATCAGCACTACTCTTATTATTTTATATTAACCCATGATGAGAGAAGATGACCCTACTGAGAGATAATATAGGCTGGGGGAAACCAGATGACTGGCATGGGACAGATCTGGGCTCAAATCCTGGCCGGCCACTGACTTAGTAGCTGTGGCCAACTCACTTAACCTCCCTGGGCCTCAATTTCCTCGTCTTTAAAATTGTCCAAATAAAATTCACCTCACAGGTTTATTGTGAGGGTGAAATCAATCGATGCATATACAGCTGATGGCACAGTGCCTGGCACTCAATAAATCATGAATGTTACCTCTCCCCACTCCGCTCACTGCCTCCCGGTGAGAACCCCCATTGGACAGACACATCCCAAGTGCTTATTGGTACAACTGAAATGTCTTGATATTGTAAAAATGTCTACACAGCCCCTTTCATAGGTAGAGTCCAAGGCCCGAGAGCTCTAGGTTGTCTCCTAAACCGTCTGCCTGTGGGGATGAAAACCGACATTACCTTGCTCGTCTTCAATTACAGCAATTACTTTACTTCCTGAGCCAGAACTGCATGCTCGCTTCTAGTTATTTATCTTTTTCCCTAATTGATCACTTGAGTACTACTGAGTTATAAATTGCAATTTTTATTACCATGATCTCATATAAAATAACGACTGTTCTTATGACACCATTTACAGAGAAGCCTCTCAGGTTATCAGCATCATTACTAGGCAGCCCATCAATCAGTCAACAACCCATTAGTGTCAGTTCCTAGAAAGTCATAATTATGTTTTTCTACACATGGCTCAGTATTGGTTATATTCCACAGACAGTGGCCCTACCAATAATCTTAGTGTTTTGAGTATACAGACCTACGGACAAATGATCTGTGGGTAAACTGATAATTTCAGATTTGCTAAGTCTTGATGTTCTCTTTGTGTTTATAAGTTAAACCTCAGGGAACAGTTTGGAGCAAAAGTTTTAAGAGTACCCATTGACAGAAACCTCCAAGTTTGTGGCAGTTGAGTCCCACACCCCCACATGGAAAATCCACTAGGAGACCTCTTAAAATACAGAAGTATCTAACTCACCAGCTTCTTCTGTGGTGGTCTTAACTGTGCTTCCTTCCTCCCTTTGGGGGAAAAATTTGTGGAGAAACTTCTAGAGAAAAGAAAATATATTGTGGTTAAGTGATTTAGCCAAACTCTCCCTCTCAGCTCCATCCAGGACACAGCTGTGGTGGTTGTCAGTCAGGTCCCACTCCACTTGGTCTGGATAAGTCTGAGAATGCCAGGATGGTAGGGAGACTGTCCTTCCTCCTCATTCTGGAGGCTTCCTGTGGAGCACACACTAGGACACCAGGGTGAGAATCAAGTCAGGTTCCCTGTGTGCATACATGCACACACATGTGCATGCATACACAAACACACATTGCACATGCACTCACACATGTACACATGCACGTGCACACACACACCACCACCAACACCCAGGGCCCTGGCTCATCATCCAAAACCACTAGGAACTAGATCTCTAGGAATCCCCAGGAATTATTCTAGGCAGAGGTAGCAAACTGATGTCACATGTGACTCCTTCTGCCTGCAGATGAGTTGGGTTTGGCCCTGAGAATGCTCCTGATAACGTTCAACTAGTTACCAACACTTAAATATCGTAAGGTTTTATATACAGATCTGAATTTCTAGCTTGAAAAAGTTGGAAGCAGCAGTGATCCTGGGCCTCATTCCCTTAACGGCGACAATTGGCTGGACCTGAGTCGTGGCAGCCCCTCGAGACAAGGCATATTCTCTGCAGCTCAGCACAGCTTTGTAACCCCAAATCTAGGGACAGTTGCAGGGCAACAGTACTTCCTCTACATACACTGATGTCTAAGGGAAGGTCACTGTTTCGAATTTCCTATTAGGTCTTATTAAATAATACCTATTGGTAAGACTATGCAGTGCAACTGTGTGTGTGTGTGTGTGTGTGCGCGCTTGTGTGTGTGTGCGCGCGTGCCCCTATTAAGCAATAACATACACAGTTAATACTCTCACTGGTAACTAATGTTCACAGCAGGGAGGAGCAATTAGTAGATTTATAGACTAAAGTTCCATCAAAATTTTTTTTGTCAAACTAATCATTCATTTATATAAATAAAGATTTATGCCTTAATCAGAGCTGTCAGCACAAGAAAGTATTGGCTGCTCTTAAAATCCTGCTGTGCGACAAGAACAGCAGAATGAATTTTTTAAGAAAAAATAATACCGTAATAATACTGCAACTGTTATTTAAATAATAAGTTAATTTGAAAATTGGATTCGGAAATCAAAATTCAAGCAGGAACACAATGGACTAAAAAGCGTGTCTTCCCTGTTAGGAAGTTGAGGAAAATTCATGCAATGGGATAAACACGTGCACGAGTGCACGCACAGCCATGCATATGTAGAAGCATGTGTGTGTGTACGTGTGCCAAAAACACACTGCACCTACCTATACATGCACATGCATACACACACGTTCATACTGTGTGTCATATGTAGCATGGGTACATGCCTCAAGCAGTACTTTTACACACGTACCCATCTCCACGTTGATATGGCATACATGCATGTCTGCACATAGACATATGACTTAGTACCATCACTTCATGTCATAGTAGTTAGCCAGGTTTCGGCAGGGATAATTGAAGTTTCTGCTCATGACTCTCCATTTATTGCTCCTGGAAATTAAACTATAGTTCTAACGTGGCTCATCAGAGAGGGAACAGCTGACCAAACAAATTTATGTATCATTTTGTTTCTATAATGGACCAAAACTCTCTATACTGTCTGAAAAGAAGAAATGTGCCCCTACAAGTTAGGCAGTCTCTAATTTTTTTTTTTTTAATTTTTTGTTTATTGCAGTAACGTTGGTTTATAACATTGTATAAATTTCAGGTGTACATCATTATACTTCTATTTCTGCATAGATTACATCATGTTCACCACCCAAATACTAATTACAACCCATCACCACACACATGTGCCGAATTATCCCTTTCACCCTCCTCCCTCCCCCTTTCCCCTCTGGTAACCACCAATCCAGTCTCTGTCTCTATGTGTTTGTTTATTGTTGTTATTATCTACTACTTAATGAAGGAAATCGTACGGTATTTGACCTTCTCCCTCTGACTTATTTCACTTTGCATAATACCCTCAGTGTCCATGCATGTTGTCACAAATGGCTGGATTTCATCGTTTCTTATGGCTGAGTAGTATTCCATTGTGTATATATACCACATCTTCTTTATCCATTCGTCCCTTGATGGGCACTTAGGTTGCTTCCAAGTCTTGGCTATTGTGAATAACGCTGCAATGAACACAGGGGTGCATGTATCTTTACGCCTTGGTGTTTTCAAGTTCTTTGGATAAATACCCAGCAGTGGAATAGCTGGATCATATGGTAGTTCTATCCTTGATTTTTTGAGGAATCTCCATACTGTTTTCCATAGTGGCTGCACCAGTTTGCACTCCCACCAGCAGTGTAGGAGAGTTCCCTTCTCTCCACATCCTCTCCAAAACATGTTGTTTCCTGTCTTGTTAATTATAGCCATTCTGATGGGCGTGAGGTGATATCTCATTGTAGTTTTGATTTGCATTTCTCTGATAGTTAATGATTTTGAACATCTTTTCATGTGCCTGTGGCCATCTGTATATCTTCTTTGGAGAAATGTCTGTTCAGGTCTTTTGCCCATTTTTTGATTGGGTTGTTAGTTTTTTTGTTGTTGAGATGCATCAGTTCTTTGTATATTTTGGAGATTAAGCCCTTATCAGATGTATGGTTTGCAAATATCTTCTCCCAATTGTTAGGTTGTCTTTTCGTTTTGTTGATGGTTTCCTTTGCTGTGCAGAAGCTTTTTAGTTTGATGCAGTCCCATTTGTTTATTTTTTCTATTGTTTCTCTTGCCCAGTCAGACATGGTGCTTGAAAATATGTTGCTAAGACCGATGTCGAAGAGCGTACTGCCTATGTTTTCTTCTAAAAGTTTCATAGTTTCAGGTCTTACATTCAAGTCTTTAATCCATTTGGAGTTAATTTTTGTGTATGGTGTAAGGTAAGGGTCTACTTTCATTTTTTTGCATGTGGCTATCCAGTTTTCCCAACACCATTTGTTGAAGAGACTTTCTTTTCTCCATTGTATGTTCTTGGCTCCTTTGTCAAAGATTAGCTGTCCATGGATGTGTGGGTTTATTTCTGGGCTTTCGATTCTATTCCATTGATCTGTGTGACTGTTTTTGTGCCAGTACCATGCTGTTTTGGTTACTATAGCTTTATAGTATATTTTGAAATCAGGGAGTGTGATACCTCCAGCTTTGTTCTTTTTTCTCAGGATTCCTTTAGCTATTCGGGGTCTTTTGTTTTTCCAAATAAATTTTAGGATTCTTTGTTCTATTTCTGTGAAAAATGTTGTTGGAACTTTGATAGGGATTGCATTGAATCTATAGATGGCTTTAGGAAGTATTGACATCTTAACCTTGTTAATTCTTCCAATCCAAGAGCATGGAATATCTTGCCATTTCTTTGTGTCTTCAATTTCTTTCAATGTTTTATAGTTTTCGGTGTACAGCTCTTTCACCTCTTTGGTTAAGTTTATTCCTAGGTATTTTATTCTTTTTGTTGCAATTGTAAATGAGATGGTATTCTTAATTTCTCTTTCTGCTACTTCGTTGTTAGTGTATAGAAATGCAACTGATTTTTGTATGTTGATTTTGTATCCTGCAACTTTACCGTATTCGTTTATTACTTCTAAAAGTTTTCTGGTGGATTCTTTAGGGTTTTCTATATATAAAATCATGTCATCTGCAAATAGTGACCGTTTCACTTCTTCCTTTCCAATTTGGATCCCTTTTATTTCTTTCTCTTGCCTGATTGCTCTGGCTAGGACTTCCAGTACTATGTTAAATAAGAGTGGTGACAGTGGGCATCCTTGTCTGGTTCCTGTTCTTAGAGGGATAGCTTTCAGTTTTTTCACCATTGAGGATGGTATTAGCTGTGGGTTTCTCATATATGGTCTTTATTATGTTGCGGTACTTTCCTTCTATACCCATTTTATTCAGAGTTTTTATCATAAATGGATGCTGTGTCTTGTCAAATGCTTTCTCTGCATCTATTGAGATGATCATGTGATTTTTATTCTTCATTTTATTAGTGTCGTGTATCACGATGATTGATTTGCGAATGTTAAACCATCCCTGCATACCTGGAATAAATCCCACTTGATCATGGTGTATAATCTTTTTAACGTATTGTTGTATGCGATTTGCTAGTATTTTGTTGAGGATTTTTGCATCGATGTTCATCAGTAATATTGGCCTGTAGTTTTCTTTTTTTGTGTTGTCCTTGTCTGGTTTTGGTATCAGGGTAATGTCGGCTTCATAGAATGAGTTAGGGAGCTTCCCCGCCTCCTCAATTTTTTGGAAGAGTTTGAGAAGGATAGGTATTAAGTCTTCTTTGAATGTTTGGTAGAATTCACCAGGGAAGCCGTCTGGTCCTGGACGTTTATTTTTGGGGAGAGGCAGTCTCTAATTTTAGGTACCGTGTATTCCTAGCACCTGTGCCCTAAATAGAACGACACGCTTTACAGCCAAATCACAATTGTATGTGTCTGTGTCCACACTGAGCATGAGTATCATCTTCAGCTGGTGAGGCATCAAGGGACGTGACCAAATGGGAAAGGCGCTGTGGAGTAAGTGTGGGTCTTTATTAGACAGCAGAGAGAGATCTTGAAATTTCCTGCACCTAATTCATACCCCTGAGCATAATGTAAAGTTCTCAGCAGTAGAGCTAAGTCAAGGCCCTGCCTCCTGCTGCCTGTGTAACCTTAGGCAAATTGCTCAACCTCTCTGTGCCTCCATTTCCTCATCTGTAAAGTGGGAGTAGTAAGAACACTTACCTCGTGGGTTTAAAAGTAATAAAAACTCCTTAGCATAGTGCCTGGTCTGTAATAACCATTTGAAAAATGTTCTTTTGTTATCTACAGAGGAAGAGGTAGAGGGAACTCAGACACTATTAAGCAAATGCCATGTGCCAAGGGTCTTGCAGAGAGCTTTCTTTGCATATTTTATTTAACCTTTATAATTACTATCCCTCTTTTACATATAAGACACTGAAGTGGAGAGCGGTCCAGGAACCTCATCAAAAGCAACACCTTGAGGGGCTGGCCCGGCGGCATAGTGGTTAAGTTCGTGCACTCCGCTTCAGCAGCCCAGGGTTCACGGGTTTGGATCCTGGGCGTAGACCTACGCACCGCTTATCAAGCCATGCTGTGGCAGGCATCCCACATATAAAGTAGAGGAAGATAGGCATGGATGTTAGCCCAGGGCTAATCTTCCTCACCAAAAAAAAAACAAGTCACACCTTGAGTAAATGGCAGCTGGGATGAGAGCTCTGTCACTCCCTCCAAAGCCCAGGTTCTTTCCAACACATTGGAGTTTCTCAAATGTGTTCTGAACACCCACGGGGCTGTAATTGCAATGCAAACCCCTGGGCCCCACCCTAGATCTGCTAGAGCACAATTTTCGGGGGTGGGCTGAGAACTGTCATTCTTATCAGGCTTCCTACGCAATTCTTTCTAAAACCAGAGTTTGAAAACTTGTGCCACTGCCCCTAGAATGCCTGCCCAAGAAGGACAGAATCCAGATGACTCACACATCCTAAGTGTGGTCTTATCCCTACCGTCCATTTAAATTTTGTCTACATCCCTGATACTAATTTTGTTCAGGGGCCCTGGAGTTGGAACGTTCTCTTCAACCCAACTAACGTCACCTATTTCTTGTTGACGCAGCTTTGAGAATTTCCCAGGTGAACACTTGAGTGCAGTGTTGGGTGTTTGGTCCTTGTGTGGATCCTTGGTAGACCCCACACTGCCTATTCATGCATGCAGTAAAGATGCCCACTGGTCCCTGTAACCCTAATCCCAATCTCAAAAGAAAATCCATAGAAGATACAAGTACATTTTTATTCAGTCCTGCCTTGTTTGTGATCCTGATGGAGTCTAATCCTGGCAGCCAACATGGCTATATCGGACAGAGGCCACTGCCTTTTTATTGTTATCATAGTTGATCCTTTGCTCATAAAATGTTGTGGACCTCATATGTGACCTACGTGCTGTGGTTCAGGCATTCACTTACATTTTTAAGCATAAGTAGTAACTCCAGAATCATATTCTGGCAAAAGGAAGTGCTTTCTCTAGAGAAAATGCTTTAACAAGCCAAGATACTAAAATAAATCCTTGATCCAGTAGAGCAAAAGATGAATTTGGAAAGAATCACAATTGGTTTTCTCAGATATATAATTTTACTGAGGAGAGAGGTCTTTAGTGTCATAAAATTAACTGCTAAACGAAAATGGGTAAGGCAACAACGTTACCTTTTACAGTTCCTTTAGATTCATGGCAGCTAAGATCTGCCACTGAGCGCTACTTAGTTGGCAACGGCTAAGCAGCATAATCTTCCACCAAAGATGCAATGTAGAAAATATGTTTGGGAAGCTGAATACTTGGAAGGAGGTATTAATGGTAGGAACTCTATCTTTCTTTGTTTTTATTTTTCTATCTTGATGAACAATTACAGTTATGGAACATATGGAGCATGACTTAACTCTCATAATGGATATAGCGAATTTCTTGAAGTCAAATATGTTTTTATCCTCCGAGGCATGTTGCTGGGTCTTTGCCTCTACATTGATGTATGTCTGTGCTTACGATTTGCTCGCCTTCTACTTCCAGGGTTCTCTCAGCGCCTAAATGTGCATCCCCCTCTTAGAGAAGCCCTACCTCTAAAAACGCAACCATAAAATGGAAAAATATACTCACCTCTGATTCTGGAATTACAGTCAAAGTTTTGAGGGAAAGATGTTCAGTCTTAGAAATCCCAACCAGCTCCCATGCTGCCCACACCCCCTGACCCTCTCCAGAAGATTTTCTTTTAGGGGAAGTGGAAGAAAACCGAAGGTGGCCTGGGACTTAGTCTCCAGTGGGTTAATGAACAGGGTCTTTAAGGTAAAGTTTTCAAGGACCCTTGCTGCTTTTTGCCAGGCTTGCAGATCCTGGGGGTGAGGGAGTCTGCTTTCCCTGCGAGCTCCCCGGTATTGAAGACACTCCTTTGGTATCCACAGAGACAACTCAGCACCAGATGAGCGGGTTATATGTGATTTGGGGATTTATGGGTTTTTAACCACTCTGCACCATATTTACCATTATTGACAAAGCATCTCACATTACAGGAGACTTTAGAAATGGTGTCAGATAGCTGTTCTTATGTGGCAAACTAATATAAAACATTTGCAAGGAGGAGGAGCAGGAAAAAATAAACATTGAAGACTACATGGTAAGATCTCTCCAGCGACAGAGCATCTCCTATTTAGGATGCGTTCTATGCTTGTGGCTGCAGATTCTTCAAAAATACAAGTTCAAAATGTTCTTTGGTTGTGCACCACTGGGAAACACTGGCAAAATGATAAACACAGCATGCAGTAATCAAAGGGGGTTAGGCAGGAGCTCTGTCCTGGACAAATATTTAGGCCAATCATGGGGTTAAAAAGAAAAAAAGGAGAAGGGACTCATTATAAACATCAATAATCATTCCAAATAGCAGCATTATCCTTTAAAAAAAAAATCAAAATTCAGAGTCTACACTGGGCCACATGTTGAAATGACTTTCCATTATGCAAGATCACAAAACATAGGAATAACTAGGGGGAAAAGACATTGTAAAACACTCTGAAAGTATCTAGAAGACCTCACCAGAAGTTAATCTAGAAGTCTGTTTCATTAATTAAAGCCATTTTGCCAACAATGTCAGTGACTTACTATAATATTTATTAATGCCCCTTTTGAGCTAGGATGAAATCGCCCCTTCTCGGAAGAAATTTAGATTCTGACAGATGTAAAACAGATGCGTACAAAGTAGAAGTTACTTTGCCAAGTGCTTTTTTTAAAAATAGGTCTCGTTTGCCAGATCTGCTACAGGCTTTGTCTACATAAGGGATTTGTATAGCTCTCATTCGTTTACAAAAGAGAGAGAGGGGAGTGATCACTCTCCAGGTGGTGCAGGAAATACTAAGACCTTAACCCATACGTTAAATTCCAGAAACTCCCAACGGGCTTGTTCAGGGGATTTGGTCTTTTGAACACGTATTTAAGAATATTAGGATGAAATACCTCTGTCTTAGATTTTCCATCCTTAATACTGGAAAATTGCTAGTTTTTAAGTCATTTTTCTAATTCTATGTTTATCATATTTGTTCACCCTGTCATAATAGTCCAACTATAAATGGTACCTTTTCAATCCTCCTCATTTTTAAGTTTAACAAGCCACTGGCAGAACAGCTGGCTTAGCCACACCCCCACCTATGCCAGCAACAGGGACAAAATTCCACACAAGTGGCCTCTCTTCTCAGGGAGTGCTAAGCATAATTCTGAAAACATTAAAGAGAAATAAGAAACCAAAAAATGGTCTTAGGAGATACCTACTAAGGTGGAGGGGTTGGAAAGAGCAGGAATAAGATTCCTGAACCATGTAAATAAATGAATCACTTACCTTACTTACTGTGGAGTCTAGATCTTGTTTCTCTTAGCCTAGTCTGTGGGCTCACCTGATGCCTTAGTGTAATGTGCTCCATGTGGCCCTGAAATCAGAAGAGTAGGAATCTCCCTCCCCAGTGTTTTTAGCCTCTAAAAAACCAACATGATTTTTTCAGATCTTCCTATTCGTTTATTCAATACATTCAAGTGATAACCATCATATTTGTTTTATTTGTATAGCATTGGGGCTGGAGGTTGGGTAGTATCTATGCAAAATAAGCCGCTGCCCTCTGAGAACTAATAATCTGCTCTAGTTAAGAGAAAAAACATCCATAGGTGGAACATTTAAATAATGAAATAAGGCAGTGCTGTTAACCAGGTATCAGGAATATTGTGGATTACAGGTGCTCTTGAGAGAAAGGGGGGATCATGGTGGGCAGCACCACTCTCTGACTTCTGGCCACACCCCTACCTGGTGGGAAGGAACCTGCAGGGGGCCAAGAGGGCAAGTCACCAGAGCCCTTACCCCACTTACTGGAGACTGAGTTAGCAAGGTGCAAACTGCCATTGTAAATTCCTTTTATTTAGGTTTTTAGTAGCAAAACCCTTTTTCAAACCCAATTATTTGTGTACAATTCAAATGTAATAAAGAGATAAGTTTAAACTCTTTGGATTTTTGAGTTAATAAATGAAAGGTGCCCAGCACAGCATCTAGTGAAGGACGGGTCCTTCCCTCTCCCTTGTTGTGTCACCTTAAGAAGAGGCATTTGGTGAAGTTAATTTTTGCTAGCAGATGCTTGTTTTGTTTTGGCTTTCAGGGAAATAAAGATCAGGTTAGTGAAGTGAATGAGAGGGTTTAAGAAATGATTTCAACAGATTCATTGCACTATTAGTTAGTCATCTGCCTTGGAATATTGCTCCACTAAATGCTAGAGGAGGGGGAGGATGATGGTTTGGGAAGAACTGTTTCAGGTGTCCTCGTTCCAGTTACTGTTGTCACCTTCTTCATCATCACCATCATCATCCCCCACTGCTCAGCCTCCCGATTCCTCCCACAGCAGACCCCTAGGACCCCTGGGAACCTCTGCAGACCTCCAGGACTTCATGGAGCCCTGTGAAAACCACCAGAGCAAGAACAGAAGTGGGTTTGAGACCTAGGTCTGCCACTTACTGGTTCCATGGGAGACCTTGAGAGAATGACTTAGCCTTTCTGAGATTCAGGCAGCCTGCAGTAAAACAGCTCCAATATGTGAAAGAACATTGTAAATGGATGATGATAAACAATAATTATAGTTCTGAAAAAGTATTAGAACACTTCTGGGCCGAATCTACCATTTTCTACCAGCACTGTTACTCCCACCTTCATTGGCCCCTGCCATAATCATGGACTACAATGTAGATGCAGGCGGGTGACCAGCTGTTATTATAATTATTCTTTATTGGGACCAGTGATTAAAAATGATACTTGACACCTCTTCATTTCTTTTGTTATTCTGATGTTTATTTTCTGGAAAGCCAAACAAATGATAGCATCTAGGAGCTACATTAATCTCCTCAAAATGCTTCTTCCCTAGAGAAAAAAGTGATCATGTATTCTTAGCTCTGAACACAAGGAAAGGAGAAGGAATCTAACATTTATGGAGAATCTGCTAGAAGATATATACAAGGGAAAACTGTTAAACTAGTCAAAAATTATAAATAACTTAAATGTTTTTCATTTGGGAAATTGTAAATAACCTAAATGTCTTTCATTTGGGAAAATAAGAATATGCTAAAAATATAGCATATTCTTAGTTGAACTAGTTAACAGAGGTTAAAGGGAATGAAATACAGTGTACAATTAAATCTGAAAAGCAAGATTAAGAGAAAATAGTAAGTTGAAGAATAACATATACAGCAATCTTTCATTTATATAAAAAAATTAATTACACAAAACAGTACTTAACTTGTTCATGAATATATTTATTACCTGTGTACACACGTACACACACACATATATACATACACACATACAGACGTTTGTATAAAATGTACTGTAAAGCTTCATATCAAATCATAATAGTGGTTGCTTTGTTGGGGATATAAAACTAGAAGTGAGGTACAAAGGGAACTAATGTAGTTTTATTTGTTGTTTTTGCTTTTACTGAAAAGACAGTCTTGAATATAGCATGATTCACTCAATGAGTATTGATTCAGCATCTGGTGTCACTCAGACCCTCCTTTCTGTGCTGGGGAATTTTGTGGTGATGCAGGCAGTCCCTGATCTCATGGGGATTACATTCTACTGAACAAGACAGAAGAAAAAGAAGTATAGACTATAATGTCAAGATAGAACTATCAAAAATAAAATTAAAATAATGTCAGGTAAGGAGTTAGAGAGTGACTGGAGGCTATTAGGTCAGGCAGCCAAGGACAACTTCTCTGAGGAGGTGACACTGAGCAGAGACCTGAATGTTAATAAGCATCAACGCTTGGCGATGGGGCCACAGCAGTTTAGTTTACTGTATTATTACCTGCAATCTAGTAGTGTTTTCCTAATGTCTGCCCCCAGCAAAAAAAAAAAAAAACTGCTTCGAAGTAGCATGAGATTTTTAAAGAGGTACCAAACTCAGATAAAGCATTTAGAGATTTCAACCTTTTGAACCAATGATTGATGGTAGGGGATAGTGTATCTGGAAAAACATCCCATAAAGTAATGACTTAATTTTATATCTGGAAAACAACAAAATGTAAATCATCTTTTAAAATACTGACTCTAAAGTTCAACAAAATCTTCCTTACAGTAGGGCTGCAGGAAAGATAGCAGTGATTTTCAAGGGCGAGGTTGTGAGAGGATGTGGATTTAAAGCCTTCGTGGGGAGGGATAAGATTTTTATGTTTATCAAAAGGGAGTATGGTGTTTTTTACCAAGTTTGAGAATGTGCTCATAAAGGGGAAATAAACAGTTGGAAAGAGCTGTTTTAGAAGTTAGAAGACCTAATCTCAACGCTGACTTAATAAGTATTGTGCCATTCTGTCACCTGACTGTGGGTTCCTGGTCTGCCTCCTCACTTATAAAGTGCATCGGATGGGTTCGTCTAACTGCGAACAGCAACATAAACAGCAGCTCCAGCTTGATCGTTGTCACCATGATAGCCTATGCTGTATTAAGAGTTTCTCTGAACCAGAAACTGGGCTAAATGCTTTATATCCATTATTTTATTTGATTGACCAAGTGAGTGACTGATTAAGTAAACTCTAAGGCTCTTCTACCTTTATCTGCTTAATTATGAAACAAAGCAGAAGAAGGCACAAGAGACAAGACCAGTGGTTTCTGTCCCCAAGGGGCAGAAAGGAGGACAAATGTCTGGCCCGGCTAGTGTCCCCCCTTCTTCCCTTTGCCCTTTCATGTTCCCTTACCTTGTTGAACAGCTTGTCTCATTTGTGTCTGCTTTATTCTCACCCTAAACTCGTGGCAAGGAATTCCTATGGCGTGGCCAAATATTGATTACAAGTTCCATTTTTTGTTCTAAACATGAAGAGCTGGAAATTGTATTTTGTGAGCCAGAGGAATGGGTTAGGTTATGACTTTATAACATGCATGACTGGAGCACTGCTCTTGGCTGTTATCTGCTTTACAGAGAATCCATTAGGTTTTCCAGGAAGGCATGTAAACACATCCATCTGGGTGAATTTCAGTAATTTATTGTGGGGATATAAACCTATGCTCTGGGTCAAAACATCAGGCCTCTTTTCTTTAGCTAAGAGTGAGCCTGTCAGTTTTTGAGGGCTCATTTGTACCACCACTGTGAGCCCTCCCCTCCTGCCCCATCCCCCAGAACACCAGGTTGTGACCTATTCTCAAACCAGCCAAACGTGAATTATGCAGTATTTATTGGAAAAGGTGGGGGCAACCAGGGATTCTTCTTAAAAAATGACTTGGAGTCTTGAAACTTTATAAACAGCCTTTTCCAAGTGCTTTCTGGAGAAGCAGATGGTCAGAATGGTCAGAAACAAAAACTGCACTCAAGATCTTAAATCGATTGTGGTAGTAGAACAGCTTGATGTAAAATGGTGCCTGTGTATGGAGACCCAAATATATTCGTGGCAGTGTTTAGTCTCCAGTTTAGCACTGAGCATTATTTACCTTATAATTTGCTTATGCTCTTCTTAAGGATTTATATTTCAGCAGATTCACTATTTAAAATGCTTCTTCCTTTTTGAAAATGTACATATAAGAAAGTATGTTCCTACTTCTGTCCTCCTCTCCCCAACCCCTTCCAGAGGAAAGAAAAGGATTCCCTACTTTGCTATGTTCTGTGGCTTGACCTTTAAACTAGACTTTGTGTTTCCATCAGAGCCGTGTTCTCTAGTTTCTTCTGGCTCTTGAGTTGGACTATCTTGTAACAGGGTGATACTTGTACAAGCAGTAGGGATAAGGCTGTCACATGGCAAATGAGCTCTTTCTGAAATGTTGATGCATCAATCTACATCCAATAGCACTGAAGAAATAGAACATTACAGAAATAGTAGGGTAGTTGTCAGGAAAAGAAAGGGCACTCCTTGTACACCAGCACATTAATGGGCGAAGAAGGAAGCCAAGAGGCTTCATTGGAAAGGAATAAAGCAGGTTCCAGTAAATACATTAAATACAATACTAGCTGCATATTACCAGGCAGACACACTGTGAAGTGAAGCACTCTGTGTGTATGTGTGTGTGTGTACACACACATACCAAATTTTATTACAGGTTACAAAAAAAAGTATTTTTATCACTATTTTACTAATAAGGAAACTGAGATTGCTTATTTTTCAGTAACTTATCTAAGCAAGTACTTCTTATGCACAAACGTAATATAATCCATGTATGTTAAATTAAGTCATGACACTTTAGCCTGACATTCAAATTCCTCTTCACCTTTAGTGCAGCCTATCTTCCCAACCCTATTGCCTATATTCAGTGAGCCCAGTCAGGAAAATGGAAATCATTCTAGGTATTTCAAAGTAGGGAATTTAATATAAGAAATTGATTATGAAAATGCTAGGGAAAAATGAACACCAATCTTTGCCTTGCACCATATATAAAGTTAACTTGAAATGGGTCATAGATCTCAACATTCAATACATCACATTAATAGAACAAAGGATAAAAATAACATGAACATCTCAATGCAGAAAAAGCATTTGACAAAATTTAGCACACTTTCATGATATAACACTCAACAAACTAGAAATAGAAGGAAATTACCTCAATATAACAAAAGCCATATATGAAAAGCCCACAGTTCACATCATAGTCAACAGTGAAAAACTGAAAGCTTTTCCTCTGAGATCAGGAATAAGGTAAGGATGCTCACTCTCGCTCTATATTGAATATTTCTATTCACTATGGCACTGGAAATCCTAGCCAGAGCAATTAGGCAAGAAAAAGAAATAAGGGTATCCAAATTAGAAGGAAAGAAGTTGAATATCTCTGTTTGCATCATCTAATATGTATAAAATCCTAAAGATTCTTAAAAAACCTGTTAAAACTAATAAATTAATTCAACCAAGTTGCAGGATACAAAATTAGCACACAAAAATCAGTTGCTTTCCTATGCACTAACAATGAACAACCTGAAAAGGAAGTTAAGCAAACAGCCTCATTTACAATAGCATCAAAAACAATAAAATATTAAGGAATAAACTTAATTTAGGAGATTAAAGACTTGTACACTAAAAACTATAAAACATTGCTGAAAGAAATTTGAAAGACACAAATAAATGAAAAGACATCCCATGTTCATGGATTAGAAGACTTAATATCGTTAAAACGTCCATACTACTCAAAGCAATCTACAGAGTCAAAGTAATTCCTATCAAAATCCCAATGGCATTTTTTGCAGAAATAGAAAAAACGATCCTAAAATTTATATGGAATCTCAAAGGACCATGAATAGCCAAAACAATCCTGAGGAAGAAGAACAAAGCTAGGGGCATCACAATTCCTGATTTCAAACTATATTGCAAAGCTACATTAATCAAAACACTATAGTACAGGCATAAAAACAGACAAATGGACCAATGAAACAGAATAGAGAGCCCAGAAGTAAACCCTCACTTATGTGGTCAAGTGATCTGTGACAAGGGTGCCAAGACTACACAACAGGCAAGGATAGTCTCTTAAACAAATGGTGTTGAGAAAACTAGAAATCCACATGCAAAAGAAAGAAGTCAGATCCTATCTCGCAGGAGTCATGCAGGTTGGGGGGGTTCAGGGGATCTATTGCACAACAATGTGCATGTGATGACAATATCAGACTGTGCACTTGGAAGTTGTTTTAAGAGTGATGTTAATGTGATGTGGTTTTTTGCTACCAAAAAAAAAAAGTTTGGCAGTTTCTTGTATAGTTACATGTACCTACCATATGGACCCAGAAATGCAGTTCTAGGTATTTACCCAAGAGAAATGAAAACATATGCCCACAAAAAGACTTGCACACAAATGTTCATAGCAGCTGTATTCACAATAGCTAAATACTAGAAATAACTAAAATGTTCATCAACTTGTGAATGGATAAGCAAAATGTGATATATCCATACACTGAGATACTATTCAACAATAAAAAGGAGTGAACTGTAGACACATGCAACATCATGAATGGATCTCAAAATGGGTATACTGAATGAAAGAAACCAGACACAAAAGAGTACATACTGTAAAATTGCATTTATATAAAATTATGGAAAATGCACCTTAATCTAGAGCATCAAGATTCTCCACTGGAGGTGATTTTGCCCCACAGGGGAGATTTGACGATGTGTGGAGACTTTTTTGAGTGTCACAGAAGGGAGGAGGTGGTACTACTGGCATTCAGTGGGTAGACACCAAGAATGCTGCTAAACATTCTACAATTCACAGGACATTCCCCTCACAACAAAGAATTATCCAACCCCAAATGTCAATTAAACTGATGTTAAAAAACTCTGACATGGGGCCGGCCCGGTGGCGCAGTGGTTAAGTGTGTGTGCTCTGCTTCTGCGGCCCCGGGGTTCGCTGGTCCAGATCCTGGGCACGCACCAACACGCAGCTTGTCAAGCCATGCTGTGGCGGCGTCCCATATAAAGTAGAGGAAGATGGGCACAGATGTTAGCCCAGGGCCAATCTTCCTCAGCAAAAAAGAAGAGGATTGGCATTGGATGTTAGCTCAGGGCTGATCTTCCTCACACACGCACACAAAAAACTCTGATAAAGAGTTATTAAAAAAAAAACAACAAAGCAGGTGTTACCTGGAGCCAGCGACAGAGAGGGCTGGCTAGAAAGGGGCGTGAGAAAACTTCTGGGGGAAATAGAAATGTTCAACATTTCAAAAAAACACCATCAGGATAATAGTGGCAGTTGCACAGGTACATACATCCATCACACCCTTCAGAGCTCATCAAATCATATACTTTAAATAGATGCAATTTATTGTGGGTAAATTATGGTTCAGTAAAGTTGATTTACCAAAAAAAAAAAAAATGTTTGGAAGACCGGATGAGCCAGAGAGTGTTACCCAGAGCTCCTGAGCACGCATCCACTACTCTGATGTAGCTGGAGCTGTCTTGCTTCTACTGGGGAGCCCACCAGCACTGTTGCTGCATAGGAACTCAGGATCTTCCTCCCTCTGATTCTGTTGAAACCATTGCCAACACTTCTGGAACCCACAGTGAGCTGCCTGAACCAGAAGTATAGCTTCCCTCTTCCACTTGCCTTCCAATCTCCTTGGCAGGACCTAAGAGCAAGCTGGCTGGCAAGGGAGTCTGGGAAATACAGTACCCAGCCTTCTAGCTCCCTTTGAAGCAGGAGAGCACAGAGAGCAGGAAGCAGGCAGAGCACCTGTGGGCTGCCTCTGGCACATGGCTCGTCGTTCTCCATATCCTAAGCTACAGCCAAATCACACCATCCACAGCCTTGACATTTGCTCTGGTGATGCCTACTCATGCTGGTTTTCCTGAAAGGAATGCCGTTTCCCTTTATCTCCATACTTCCCAGTACTAATCAGATCTCAGCACTGGTTTACATGTAACCTACTTCATGAACCTCTTGGTTACCCAGCTAGAGGTGAAATTTTCCCCACCTTTTTGTTTCTTAGTACTTTATTTATACCCCTCTTTTAGCATATGTCACCTTGTATTAAATTTGTGTAGATACAAGTCTGATCTCTTTTGCTAGATCAAGTTCAACTTAAAAGCAGAGCCTGTGTTTAGTTCATCTTGATTTCCTCCACGGTACTCATAAACAGTGCTGTGTACCCAATGGGTGTTCACTAAATACCTGTTGAATGAATGAGCAATTAAATAAATTGATGAATGAATAAATGAAGTCTATAGATAATTTTATACAATTGCAAAAATGGATAAGTCTGCATGATATCTGCCTATCTCTCTAAATCCATCTGGCAGCTTTCCCTTTCTCTTTTTTCACTTCAATCATATTCACATATATCAAGAGCCTTCCATATACCAGATATTAAGCTTACTACTTACGGTTTTCTGTAGGTGGTACTAACTGGTGATTGTAAAATAGCTATTAAGATAAATGTTTGCTAGATTTTTGCCTCCTTTCCTGCAAAAACTGATGTAAAACTAATGCAAAAATCACATTGTCCCTTCTTTTGGCACTTAGTAAGGAATTAATGCATGAACTGTTAATTAAATCAGAAGGAATTTGAGCAGTTGGAGAAAATCTTTCTCTTCTTGGATGAAGTGTCACAGGGAAAGAAAACCAATGAGGAAGAGATAAAAGCAAAGTGAAATCATGACTATGTGATCTAATTTAATATATAATCTTCTGGGGAATTCTCCTTTACCAAGACCAAATAAAAACAGTGTTTTAGACTTCCCCATCTGAAAGGTGAGAAAAAACTTCCCTAATTTGAGCTTGTCATGTGTATATTTATAATTATGGAGCAAGAATTTAAAAAGGCAAAAGGGCCAGTTATATCTGAATGATTATAGGAATCACTTGGCCAAATGGATGAATTTAGAGTGATGTATTGCTTAACAATGGGGATACATTCTGAGAAATGCATTGTTAGGTGATTTTGTCATTGTGCAAACATCATAGAGTGTACTTACACAAACCTAGATGGTGTTGCCTACTACACACCTAGGCTATATGGTACTAATCTTATGGGACCACCATCGTATATGCAGTCTGTCGTTGATTGAAACATTGTTATATGGCGCACGACTGTGTATTATAAGCCTGGAATGCTTGGTTCCCAAAGGTGGCCAAGTATTGTCTATGAGAACAACTTAGTAGCCAAATAGATATCTAGCAGTTGTGCCATTCCAGAATAGCACAGCTGTCAACAGCACTGGCTTGGGTTGGGACTCCATTTCTGCCCCTTTCTATGTTCTTGACTTTGGACAAGTTGACTTCACCTGTAAAATGTGAAGCGATCATTGGGATAATCATACACCTATTTCAGGGTGTTGTTACATTTGTGACATATGCAATTGCTTAGCACAATGCCTGGCATATAGGAAGGAGTCAATACATTCTAGCTATTATTATTAACATTATTGCCCAGTTCTGAGGAAAGTGACTCAGAGGCCTACATTCTCGCAGCAGAAGTCACTCATGAGAGAGAAAATGTAAACCAAATTAGAAGTTTATCTCTTCACAAACTCTTATTAAGCAAAAAAGATAAAAGCAAGGAACACATTTCTTTAGTGAAAACATTATGCATTTGAAGCTGAATTAACTTTCCCATTAAGATTATGACAGGGAACTTCTAGGCAGTGCCCCAGCCCTATGAAACCTCGATTCTGAGAAGAAATGAAAAGACAACAACATTGTAAGTCAGCCAGTCTGATTGAGCATCTCCCCGATGGTGCTCTTGTATAATACAGGAGTGATTGGAAATGATGTCTTATTTTCAAGGAGATAAGCATCGGTAGCAGTGGACGGAAGGATGCTGTTTTTCTTTGAAACCTTATTTTTTAAGTACATGGGGAAAAATAAGCTTTTGTGTGATGCAGAGCAGCTCCCAGCATGTGAACACCAAACCTCCTGGGGAATCAGGACACCTGGGGGTTACATTCATCACCACCTTATTTTCTCTCAACACAGAGAACGCTTATTCTAAGGGCAATGTTGTTAATTCCTAACAGAGGAGGACTTATTCCAGCCTTCTACTGCTCTATGCCTTCTTTCATAAGAAAGGCAGTAGAGTAAATATCAAACCTCATCTGGGAAGGATAATTTTCTGCTTTAGCTTTGAGTAACCATCATAAAGAAACAATTAAGTAGGAAAGCAGTGACTTCTTATGAAAAGTGTCAAGTTAATAGAACACATAGTGAAATGTAAACCAAAATATGTGTTAAAAAAAAAAGCTAAGTCATTCTTGTTGCATGCAGTGATGTGTTCTCCAACTCATCTAGGATGCAAAATCTCTTAGTGAATGGTTCTTGCCTTTTGTGCTTCCTGTGAGAGTCTGAGGAAAGCAACCCTCTCACCAGAAAAATGCATATGTGCACATAGCCATCAACATGTGTATGTAATGTCAGGCACTTGGACTCCCCTGCAAGTCCACTAATCCTCGGGTTAAGAATCTCATCTCTTAAGTAGAGATATGGTCAAGTTCATGGACTCTGGAGTCAGACAGACCTAGGTTCGAATTCTGGTTCCAAATCTTACTGCCATGTAAGCTCAGGAAGTTTTTAACCTTTCCTAGCCTGAATTTTATCACCTGAAAATAGAAATAGTATTTCTTCCTATGTCATAGGTTAATTGTGAATATTAATTAAGATAATCTATTTAAAGCACCTAGCATAGTCCCTGGCATGTACTAAGTACTCAGTAAGCATTAATATTGTTATTAGCTAATAAAATATAAAACTTGAGCCCTGTGTGGTCAGAGAGGAACTTTAATGCAACTTCAATGCTACAAACATTTACCAAGTGCCTCCTATTTATGAAGAGTGGGATTTTGAAATGGGAGTGTTGACAATGGCATGGGCCTGAGCCAGAGAAGTGATAAAGACAGGCCAAGTGTGCCCAAGACCAGACAAGGCAGATGTCAGGATCTTATATTCTCAGGTTGAAGGAACTCGAAAGTCCTCCAGGCCCTCTGTTATAGACAGTTATATCAAACCACAGCAGAACGACAAGGGCAATGCCTGTTTCACAAAAGGAAACCTGTGACTCTTTAGGTAACATTTTATATATTAAAGAAGAAAGAGATGAACCAAAGGTATGAATAATTTCTGGACTAAATGGAATTAATAAAACAAATCGCACCACTAGAATTTTTTGGCTGACCACAGTTAGGCTATTGATGGATTTTACTTAGAATTAAATGTGAGAATATATGAAAACAGTAGTTGTGGGTCAACAAAATAGGTCACAAAGCTCTATTTAAAACAGAATTTTCTGCTCACTATCTAATCAGATGCTCTTTAACCCACTCTGATAAAGAGATTCAAGACCAAGAATTAGATGACTTGGGATCAGTCTTTCAATCCACCCCAACCAATTCAGTCATATTTACAGGATCTCGTTTCCTCAGGTATGGATCATTAATTGTGAGTCAGTGCTTATAAAGGAGATAAAAAAGGAGAATATATTTAAAAGAAAAGAAGGAAATGAATCAATGACACACTATTCTCTGGCCATTTTCAGGCTCTTTTGGGGGTTAACCTCTTCTGCTGTTCTTCTGCCCTCCTTCTAAATATGAGATTTCAAACTCAAATGTCTACACAGGCCAAGTAATGTGACCCAGCAGGCTATTCGACCACTGTAGTGACTTTGAGCCTCTTTGCCTTGAGCTAAGTGGGGTAGCCCTTACTGAGCTCCCCTCAATGATTTCCATTAGGAATTGGGCATATATTGCCAGATATTTCTTTTTCCAAGATAAATTTCAAATATAAATTTGTATGTAAAATATCCTGACTTTTAAATATTGGTAACTAATTCACATTTTTAAAAAAACGTTGTGTGGGCCAAACAAATCATGTCGGGGGCACCAGTCTGAGTCTTTGGCTCCAGGTTTTGGTGTTCCTGGGAGCTCTGCCCCTGGCATTATCTTCTTACTCTCCGATCTGTTCCTAGAAATACGTTCTCTATGCTGAAGCCTCCCACATTTATTGATAGTCATGGCCTCTTCTCTAAACTCCAGACTCCTTATCTAGCTGCCAACTCCACATCTCCCTTGGATGTCTTACAGACATCTCAGACATAGCATATGCAAAACGGAACTCTCAATCTCTCCCCACCTGTTCATCTTCTAGTTTCTCCAGCTCAGTAAATGGTACCTGTATTGCTCAAGAAATGTGGGAGTTATCCTCTACTTTCTCCTCTCTTACTGTCTTTGTCCGGTCCACCACTTTTCTAGATATCCTTCTTCTAAAATATTTCTTCAGTTTGTCCCCTTATCTCCTTTCCTATTGCCACAACAAGCCACGGTCATGTTTCATCTCTTTTGCTGCAGTAGTTTCCTCTGGATTTCCTCCACCCTTTGTCCTACCAATTTATTCTTCACGTAACAGCAAGAGTGGTCTTTAAAATATTAAGTGGATCATATGACTCCCTGTTGAAATTCTCTCAATGTCTTTACAATGCATGAAAACCAAGAGAAGAGAGTGTCAAGTAGGTATTATGCTACTGTGTCAAATGGACTAAGTATTTATTTTCATCTATAAAACGGGAATAATAATACCTACATCAAAAGGTTGTTGTGAGAATTCAATAAAGGCCAATGTTATTTTTGCATTAGTTTTATTAGCTTTTGCAGGGAAGGAGGTAAAATTCAGTGAACATTTGTATTGTTAATAGCTACTTTACACTCTCCAATTAGTGCCACCTATGGAGAACCTTCTAAATGTTTTAATGACAGCGTTTTCATTTGTATTATTGTAGCCTCAAAGTAAGACATCTGCCTGGATTAAAGGACTTTAAAAATTGTGGAACAAACGAAGTTCAATTGAAAACATAGGACAGAGTAGAGAATAATTTCAAGTTTCAAATGTCTTCAGGTCATTTTTTTAAGTTTTGATATGGAAAATGATTAGCTGATGTGGTCGATGCAACGTCACACCAAAGTGAACCATTTTTTGGAAATGTGTATTTTTATTGATTTGAATTCATCTTTGCCTAGGGCTGTGCAGGACAGCCAATTTCCAAAATAGCATCGCGAATTCAGCAGCCCATAGTTAGAGCACCCCTGTGGCACTTTTGTCTTTCAATTCACACATTTCGATTTAGAAAACACTGTGGTGAGAATGAATCCGTGAAATCTGCTGAGGCTGGTGGGTGAAAAGCCAGAAGTGAAGGTGAGAAGGTGCCACTGCAGGTCCAGTGAGCTATCTCTATAGGATTCTAAGTTAGCTCTTCATCTGTGCTTCTCTTTTTTCACTAAATCTATATGAAAGTCATAGAATCACTCCATGATGAGCTCTTTCATTGACTTACAGTTTAATTGTGAGCTGAAAATTTTGGCTTTTTATGAGCTGCATTGGTTCATGGACCATTGCAGAAACAAAAATGAGAGAAGAAATGGAGATTATATCTCTATAAATTAGCCCTCATTTTTTATCTCTGGGATATTTCAGCTTTCATTACAAGTCAACGTACTGAATTCTCCCAATAGTACATACTAGCACTAAATATACAATAAGCAGACCTTCTTTTTGATTAAGGAAAAATTAAAAAAATAACAACAGCAATTTGAAGGGTTATAAAAAAAGATAGACAACTTTGTTTCTGAGTGGTAATTCTATTAATTATTGAGAACCCACCATATATGAGGCTCTGTGCTAGTTTGGCATCAACATATAAACTTATAAACTGTACCACTTGGAAAGGACTCTAAGATATCTAGTCCAAACTCTCATTTTATAGACAATTAAACTTTAGCCCTAGAGGAGAAAGTGACTTATACAAAGTAACATGTATAGTTACTAATAGCTGAGACTAGAATACAGTCTCCTAAAGTAAGATAGGTTCCCGGTAAACCTATCTTCCCATATAAAATCCCATAAATATGATTTTAAGTAAATACATTTCTCATTGTAAAAGTGATGCTTAAGGAGAGCACTGAGTAAAAAGAGTGGATTGAGGTATGAAACTACTTCCAGTCTCTCCTAAAACCCCACAAAACTATAGCGAAGGGCTTTTGTAAGGCGTAGACCAACATGGAGAGGGAAAATGTAAGAAAAGACAAAATTTGGGCAACTGGAAAAAATGGACGAAGGATCAGTGACATAGTCGACCGGAAAAACAGAACGAGTGCCTGTGTCTGGCTGTGCGGGTTGTGTCCTGCCCAAATTCAGCAGCTACTCTCACTAGGACTCCACTGAAGGCTTCCTGTGGAGTGGTGCTGAGCACAGCCTGCACAACAGCCAGCCGTGGCCCTGCCGAGAAGACAGTGCAGAGCAGCCGTGAGGAAAGGGGGAGCCATCACAATTTGCGTCAGAGAATTCCCAAAGGTCAGGAATTGAGGTACCAGATGGCTCTGGAGAAGACGATAAATGAGAAGGAAGTGCACACACAAAAAATAAGGGTGGGCTATCGGTGTAGGTATAGATAGAGAGAGAGAGAGAGAAAGAGAGAGAGAGATTTAGCCAGCCTACAATGTATTTTGTTGTGAAGTGTGAGGCAGGGATCCAATTTCAGTTTTTTCTTTCTTTCTTTCTTTTTTTTTTTTTTACTATAAATTTGTATATTTTCCCACTAGTTCTTTAGATCTTTATTATTACAGGATTCTATGATTCAGATCAACAGTTTCTTTTTTTTTAAATAAATATATCTAATGTTTTTATCTCCCTACATGTTATGAGTATGCAGCCTATCCCAAGAATGCCGCGGGCTTTTTTTAACATTTAATATCCCCTTCACCCATTTCTCCCACCCCCCAACTCCCACCGCTGGCAACCACCAATCTGTTCTCTGTATCTACAAACTTATTTGTTTTGGGAGGAGGGGGTTAGATTCCACATATAAATGAGATCATACAGTATTTGTCTTTCTCTGACTGACTTATTCACTTAGCGTAGTGCCCTCAAGGTCCATCCATGTTGTCGCAAATGGCAAGATTTCCTTCTTTTTTATGGCTGAATGATATTCCATTGTACATATATACCAAAGTTTCTTTATCCATTCATCCATCAATGGACATTTAGGTTGTTTTCATATGTTGGCTATTGTTAATAATGCTGCAGTGAACATGGGGATGCATATATCTTTTCAAGATAGTGATTTTGTTTCTTTCTGATAAATACTCAGAAGTGGAATTGCTGGATCATATGGTAGTTCTATTTTTAATTTTTTGAGGAACCTCCGTACTGTTTTCCATAGTGGCTGCACCAATTTACATTCCCCCCAACAGTGCACAAAGGTTCCCTTTTCTCCACTTCCTCGCCAACACTTCTTATTTCTTGTCTTTTTAATAATAGCCATTCTAACAAGTGTGAGGTGATATCTCACTGTAGTTTTGATCTGCATTTCCCTGACGATTAATCATGTTGAGCATCTTTCTATGTACCTGTTGGCCATCTGTGTGTCTTCTTTGGAAAAATGTCTATTCAGGTCTTCTGCCCCTTTTTTAATCAGATTGTTTTTTGCTATTGAGATATATGAGTACTTTATATATTTTGGATATTAACCCCTTATCAGGTATATGATTTGCAAATATTTTATCCCATTCAATAGGTTGCCTTTTCATTTTGTTGATGGTTTTATTTGCTCTGCATAAGCTCTTTAGTTTGATGTAGTCCCACTTGTTTATTTTTGCTTTTGTTGCTTTTGCTTTTGGTGTCAGATTCAGAAAATCATCACCAAGACCTATGTCAAGGAGCTTACTGCCTATGTTTTCTTCTAGGACTTTTATGGTTTCAAGTCTTATGTTTGCATCTTGAATCAATTTCAAGTTAATTTTTGTGTATAGTGTAAGCTAGTGGTACAGTTTCATTCTTTTGCATGTGGCTGTCCAGTTTTCCCAACACCATTTATTGAAGAGACTGTCCTTTCCCCAGTGTGTATTCTTGGCTCCTTTGTCATAAAGTAATTGACCATATGTGTATGGGTTTATTTCCCGGCTCTCTATTCTGTTCCATTGATCTGTGTGTCTGTTTTTATGCCAATACCATACTGTTTTAATTACTATAGCTTTGTATTATAGTTTGAAATCAGGGAGCATGATGCCTCCACCTTTGTTCTTCTTTCTCAAGGTTGCTTTGGCTCCTTGAGATCTTTTGTGGTTCTATACAAATTATAGGATTGTTTGTTCTATTTTTGTGAAGAAAGCCATTGGAATTTTGATAGGAATTACATTGAATCTGTAGATTGCTTTGGGAAGTATGGACATTTAACAATATTAATCCTACAATCCCTGAACATGGATATCTTTCTATTTATATGTGTTGTCTTCAATTTCTTTCATTAATGTCTTGTAGTTTTCAGTATACAAGTCTTTCACCTCCTTGGTTAAATTTATTCCTAGGTGTTTTATTCTTTTTGATGCAATTGTAAATGGGATTGTTTTCTTAATTTCTCTTTCCGATAGTTCATTATTAGTGTATAGGAACGCAATAGATTTTTGTCTATTAATTTTACATTGTACAACTTTACTGAATTCATTTATTCTAACAGTTTTTTGATAGAACCTTTTTTCTAAATGACTAGTTTTATTGAATATTTGTTGAATGCCACCATTTTCAAATACTAAATACCTTTATCTTCAGAGAGCTGCTTCCAAAATTTTATTCTAGCCATTGATCTGTCTACGTTACTGTGACTCATGCACTTATGGGCCCAGGAAACATAGTAGAGCTGAGACTTTAGGTTGGGTATATTCCTGTGAAACACCGCATTTCTCTAAAACTGATTCGTAAGGCCATAACTCTGTTAGTTCTCTGTTTCCTTTTAAACATCTTAAGAATTCATTGCCCTTCATGAAGCTCATATATTTTCCTTAACCGTACCTCAACATGAAATAAATTGTGTCAGTGATTATCAGAGCAAAAGTGTTAGAACCATCCATGCTATAACCATCCTTAGGACTTAGACATTTTGTTGGTCTTTTAATTGTGTATTTCTTCTGCAGGGTAATGGAACATACAAGATCTTTTGGTTTTAAAGCTGCCTTTTATGCAGCTGAGATCCTTAGCCTCCCCTGTTCATACTTCCTAGCTTGAGGCTGCATTCCAGTCATATTTAAATACAATCTGATGTCCATCTGCACAAGGCTGCCTATAACCTCCAGACATCTGTACACACTATTGCTAGTGCTTAAAGGATACTTCCTTCTCATTCATGTGCTGCAATACGAGTTATCCTTCAGGACTCCGTTTAAACATCACCTCCCTATGGGAATCCTTCTTTGACCCTTCTCTTACCTGCTCCTATAACACCAGATACATTTTCCAGCATATTGCTTATCCTAATGTGTTGTCATTGACCAGCTAATGGTCTGCCTACCTATGGGATGGTAAGCTCCTTGAGGACAGGAATTGTCTTACTTTCACCTATATCCCTAGTATGTAGCACAATCCTTAGCACATAATGGGGACTCATTATGTCTTGAGTGAACGAATGATACTTGTTCATTGCAGAATGTTTGGGAGTAAAACTGAAAAAATTTTTTTAAAAGAAAATGAATATAGATCCCAAAACTTCAGACAACTCTTATTAGAATTTTTGGCTTCCTTGCTTCTAGTTAACTTTCTCTGCCAACCTCACTGCGTATAAAGCTTTGAATACTTCTGTTTCCACTTCACAGTATACCGTGAGCATTTTCTTATGTAACTACAAATTCTTTGGAAATGTCATTTTAAGTTATAACAAGAAGATTGTCCTTTAGAAGTAACATAGTTTATTCGGATATTCTCTGTTGTTGGACTTTGTTACTTGCAATGTTTTGCTGCTGTAAAAAATGCTTGAAGGACTATTTTTGCAGCTCTGATTATTTCTCTATATTGCATTCTGGAAATTAAATTACTGCATGAAAATTTCATAGTTCCAAGTGCAATAGATCAAAGAAGCTACCTCAGTGTACCCTTAACTGTAATATTACCTTTTTTTGTGTGTGTGAGGAAGATTGGCCCTGAGCTAACATCTGCCAATCCTCCTCTTTTTTTGCTGAGGAAGACTAGCCCTGGGCTAACATCCATGCCCATCTTCCTCTACTTTATATGGGACGCCGCCACAGCATGACTTGACAAGCGGTGCGTTGGTGCGCGCCTGGGATCCGAACTGGCGAAACCCGGGACACCGCAGCAGAGCGCGCACACTTAACTGCTTGTGCCACCGGGCCAGCCCCTGTAACATTCTCTTTTTTAAAGAGTGAAGATTTCATAAACAAAAAGGAGTAGCTCATTTTTACTTTATATTTATTGGTCATTTATATTACAATCTTTTGTGAATTGTGTAACAGTAATTTTTGCCCATTTTTCTGTTGGACTGTTAGTTTTACTTACTGATTTAAAAGCTCTCTATATGTTAAGAATACAATCATCTGTGAAGTTTTTAGAAATATTTCCAATGTGATATATGCTTTTTGACCTTATTTTTCATGTTTTTGACATTTTTTAAATTTTATACACATTTATCGATCTTTTCTTCTGTGATCTGCTCAATTGCTTTTCCATGTAGACTATCTTGCCCTACTTATATTAGATATATATTTTCTTACTTAGATATATACTTGTAAGATATATTTTCTTCTAGTTTTATTGGTGTCTTGTTTACATTTAACTTTTTGACCCACTTAGAATTTATTTTGGGCTATAATGTGAGATGAGGCTCTGATTTATTTTTACAAAATAGCCAATTTTCTAATGTCTTCTTTTGGCCTTCAAAGAAATGTTACTAAAGACAATTGTATTGAGATAACCAGCATCCAAAGACATAGTTCAGTGTTCACCATCAACTTTGCTTTCTCCTCCCCAGGTGAGCAGGAACCGGCTGTAAGCAGTGATTCTGACATCTCGCTAATTATGGCAATGGAGGTTGGACTGTCTGATGTAGAACTTTCCACTGACCAAGATTGCGAAGAGGTGAAATCTTGAAATGGCAAATACAGAAAACAGAGATGGTAGGACCCAAGGGGAAGGAAGAGAGGAGTGCCCCCAAGACTTGGACCGGGCACACACACCTCCAGAACACGTTGGCAACTCCAACGGCGCTCCCCTCAAGAATGGTAACGAAAAGCAATATCCAAAGTCACGTTCATCAGGATGCAGTTTCTCCATCTCTGCAACAGTCCATGGCCTTGGCAGCTGGGAAGTTGAAAGCTGATTTTCCCTTCCATGTCCTTGTAGACACACACTTCAGAAGCTCCTAAAACAGACTGAAGGACAGTATTAGGGCTTCTTAGTTTCATTTCCATTTTTTCCAGGTCTTGTTCTCTTGTTTTTTGGAATGTCGTTTGATTTCTTTGGCAGTTTCCTTTTAAAGGCTGTGTGTAGTTTACTTTACATCCACGTCTTTGTTTTTCCTTTGACTCACTCCAGCTTTTGTATAGAGTTCCATTTAGAAGCACCAGTTCTTGCTATGATGAGTTTGTATTCCATCTCTGAGATTAATGGCCTTGACCTCTCAGCCTGAAGTGTGCATGGCTTTGGGAAGTGCCTCAGCACCCTGAAACAGTCTAAGGACAGCTTTCATTAAGAATCTAAATTCTTTTAAGTGGATTTTGAAGATCCCAGCTGCCAGAGATCCCCAACACTAAACTCTGAATCTGCTGAGGCCACTGCTCCTTATTTTCAGCTACATCACCCTGGCTTCCACTTGCCAGGCTCTGTTAAGGGTCCTTGTGACATGAGAAGGAAGCTCTAGTGGGGCACGTCAATTTGTCTGGGCCTTACAGTCTTTGGCTGAAATTCTGAACTCAGAAGTGCCCTCCAGAGCATTAACTCCATTCTTCATGGCTGTAGGGCTTGTAACTGGGACTGCAAGCCTGGTCTTAAGACCAGACACCACATATTCTTCTCAAAAGTAAAATGTCTGTTGTATTGGTTTCCCCAAGGCTAGAACAGTCCTTTGTTACCTCTACAAGTGGCTTCTGCAGCAGATGGAAGCTTTAGAAAAGATCCAATCATCTTTGAGCCCAGTCTCCAATGCAGTGGGGGCTGCAAAAGCACCTAGCTTTTACTTTAGTTCCAACACACTTCTATTAAAGCTTGCCAGACCTCGAGGAAGGATTTAGGTGAATCCTTAGAAAATTGCTTACCAGGGCTTCCTGAGTGCATCCAGATACCAAGTGAGAAGGAGGTGTGATTTGATACACCATTTGATCTAAAAGGTACAGCATGGAAATTTGCTAAATCAAGTTTCTCCTGACTGAGAGAGACAAAGAGGGAAAGGAAAAGAGGTATCAGATGAATACTAAAACCCACCGGCGTTTTTAAACTGTTTATGTTTTTATTCTTTTTTTGTAACTATGACAGAGATGTGCTATTTTTTCAGTGGGCAATTTTGTAATACATGTAGACTCTACAGGTGCAGAGATGACTAAGGTAGTGAATAGTTTTCTCTGGACAATCTTGGATCACCTCATCCTCTGTAAGAAGGCCGTGCTGCTGCTTGGGGAAACTAGGCAGAAAGCTTTTCTCACTGAGTGATTTACATATTTGATGAGGCTTTTCCACATCATTATGTCACACACATCCCAAAGCAGAGTCTGCCATAAAACCTTGCTGCCTGCTGAAACGTAGAGGGTATGTCAAGGGAGACCACTGGCTGCTCTTTTTTTACCTCCTTTAATGATTTCCTACTTGATGCTTTCTAAGTAGGCAGCAAAGCAAGGAAAATGATTACCACCTCCAGAAATGTCACGTCTCTCTAGGAGTCCAACATTTCCTGTGATGAAACCCGGTGTCTGGGATGAAACCCAGTGTCTGGGCGTGGGAAGGAGGCCGGGAGGAATGAAGACAGAGCTGAACCAGGAGTCAGGAGGCCTGGATGAGCCACATACTTGCTGGGCCTCCACTTCTCCACCTGTAAAGTGAAGGAGTTTAACAAGATGGTGCCCAAGGCTCCTTCTGACCTTATGACCACTGAGTGTTTTGCCAGGGGGATCCATTTTTCGCAGATACTGATGACATGTAGCAGACTTTATACCTTGGGGAGGCAGAGTAACTTGATGTGTAACATACAATAACCACTTTTGAGATTTGGTACTCCTGTGTTGCTGAGAATGAATATCTAAATGATTGAAGTTTTAAGGCCAAGGAGAAGTTGTTTAGTTTTGCCTTGTTTTAAAATCACTGTTAGTCGCAGAGTTTGCAATCTCTGGATACCTTCACATCCTAGTTCTCAGTGTGGAATTCTTAATCTCAAGGTGTTTCCTTTCCTCGATCAGCATAGGACTGCACCCCCGACTCCTTCAGTCAGCTTTGCCCAAAATAAATTTTGGTATTAACCAAAGTCAAATGGGATTAGAAGGATAATTCAACAGCAAAAGAACTGTAAATTGTATTCCCTACCCAGAGAGAAAATACCTTGTGGATTGTGTAGTCCTCTGGTGAGTGTTCTCTCTTCCTGCTGGCGACCAGATCAATCAGGAATTGGTTACAGACATGTGCTGTGGCCACAGCGGCCCTTATAGGATTCTGTGTAGATGATGAGGGGCCCAGGAGGCCCATCTGAAATGTGTGGACCTGACCCCGAGGAGGTTCTGCTACAAACCCCCTGAGCCTAGGAGGTTCTCTACTTACCAAAGGTTTGTTTCTGGAGGATTTTCCTGTGGCTTTGGTAATTAAAAAAAAAAGTTTAACCAGCATGGAAGGATTCAAAAGAAATGGAAACAGGCCTTCTCCCATAGACTTCTTCACTCCCTCCCCCCAAGAGGGATCTCTGCGCTGGGGACCTGGTGGTGTACAGAGAGTGTCAAAGGGATGGGAACCCTTTAGAAGTATATGCAGACTTGATGTGTATTTGCAGATGTGCGTTTTTCTGTAGTGAGTGTCTAGACCAGCACTGTCCAATAGAAATATAATGCACATCACAAATGTAACTTTAAATTTTCTACTGGCCACGTTAAAAAAAGTAAAAAAAAAAACAGGTAAAAATAATTTTAATAATATATTTATTTCATCCAATATTGTTTCGACATGTAATTAATGTAAAAAGTATTAATGAAGTACTTTAAATTCTTTTTTGTGCTAAGTCTTCTAAATCCATTGTGTATGTTACACTCACAGTACATCTCAGTTTGGACCAGCTGCATCTCCAGCACTCATAACCACATGAGGCTCGTGGCTGCCGATTGGGACAGCACAGGTCTAGAGCTTCTCCAATATCCTCACTAGATTCCCTGAGCCTTGCAAAGACAAAAGGTTAAATCCTAATTACCTCCAGAGAGAACTAGACTTCACCCAGTGAGAAGCCCAGAGATCCATTTGTTTTGTAATGAATCAGTTTTCAGAACGCCCTTTTTGAAATTTCTGCTTGACATGTCTGACCACACCACTTATGTCCATTATTGTTTACTGTTACTTCTCTGACCAGTTGTTTTTTTAAAAGTCACACAAACCATGTTGATTTGGTGCTGAAAGAAAATTATATCCCTAGCTTCTGTGACAAACCCGTAGACTGATATGTGGCACTCAGGAGCCAAAGAGAATTCCAGACTACGGGCGCCCAGCTTTACCTCAACCCCTAGTTGTCCTTCTTCCTGGTTGGCAGAAGGTCTTTTCCCAGTCCCAGTGCTCCTGGCCCACATAGCTAAAGCATTGTGTATTTGGGAGGAAAAAGTGGGAAGTTACATATTGACTCCAAATACAAGACTTTGTGTGGCCTTAGGGAGAAAAAGTATTAGGGGCTTGTGACCATCTGGCCTCTACTTGGTGAATTATGACCACCTGCAATAGCCAACTCTCAACTCAGATGTCAGCATCCCCCTCTCATCCCAAGGCTGTGGGCAAGAAAAGGAGCATTTCCATTCCCTCAGAATAATTTAGAGTCACTTCTAAGAATTGCTACCTCCTGTGTGGCTGATCCCTTTGGAAGGAACTGAGCCCTGATTATGAATACAGCATCTGGATATTGATTTAGTCTCTAGAGTCTGGTCACCCCTGAAATGTCAACTCTGTCATCAAGGCAGGAAGAGGTGGAGAGTTTGGAGAAGGTAGAAAGTTAATAGTGACAAAGGCACCTCCTATTCTGACATCACACAGTAATGATCATAACCATGGAGGCAAATCTCCGTCCAAAGAGGGTTTTGTTGTTGTTGTTTTTTGTGAGAAAGATCAGCCCTGAGCTAACATCCATGTCAATCCTCCTCTTTTTGCTGAGGAAGATTGGCCCTGGGCTAACGTCCATGCCCATCTTGCTCTATTTTATATGGGACGCCACCACAGCATGGCTTAACAAGCAGAGCGTTGGTGTGCACCCAGGATCCAAAACTGCAAACCCTGGGCCGCCGCAGCGGAGCGTGTACACTTAACCGCTGCGCCACCAGGCCGGCCCCTGTCCAAAGAGGTTTTTTTGTTTGCTTTGTTTTGTTTTCAGCATTTTCCTCATTCTGATGGAAACATCCCTGGACCTTCATGGGTCTGGATTTGGTCATATCAAAAACCATGGTGCCCAGTGGCTATTTCAGTTAGTGCCCTGACATCCCTGTGGCTGCCATACTTTCAGAACCAAAAATGATGACAGATCGCCTAACATAGGCTTCTTTCTTATTTATGCGTTTTGTTTAGATGAAAATTCTTGCAGAGCATAAAAAATAAATGGCATTTCGTTATCCATTGAATGCATCGCGCCTTGACTGAAAGCAAAGAAATCTCATTAAATCAAAATTCTTTCAGAAAATCTAGGATATAGAGTCACTCTCTCCAAGGGGCAAGGACCCAGCCTTCTCTGGGTCTAGAGCCCCTGAGGCAAATTCCGGTAGCATTTTTATCTGCTTTCACTTAGATTTCTTGCCCTTTTCTGTCTGTGTGTCTTTCTCTATCTCTGGCTTCTCTGACTGCCTTTCTCTTTGTACGCACACCCACACACATTCTTTTCCCGTCTTTCAGGGCAAAAAACCTCTGTGGCTCTGGAACTATAGAGTTATTCTTGTGATGATCATTGTTACTGTTGTTGGTGTTTTTCTTATTATGGGGTAGCAGTATCTATATTTGCACTTCTGGTGAGGAAAACCAGTTTACTATAGAAGCAAATTAACTTCCTCCTTAGTGGAGCTAGGCTCGTTTTCACTTCTCATATCACTAATTTTATCTCAGACCACCTATAGCTATTGTTATTTTTTTTTTTCAGACTTCCTTGCCGGAAAAGTCTCCTAGGCAAATAATGGCAAGGTAACAGTTCCAGAATGCTCTCTAGATCGATTAGCTTCCACATCCAGCATTTGTGACCTTCCTAGTTCACCACAGGCCCCCAGGGTTAGGATTTCTTGGACAGACTTGTGGGCTGTCCTGTATCTGATGTCCACTCATGCTCCTTAACATCGTAGCAGGAGAGCTTGCTTACGAACAGGTAAGTGATCAGGAGGCCACTTCTTCCTTAAGACTGAAAAAGAGGCACAAAGAAACTATCCTTCTAAGGTGAGGGACACACGGTTCCTTGTGCATTGCTCTGTGTCACAGAAGTCCCTCATCCATGCTATTGCATAGCGGGGACTGAAGAGTACATTTGACGATGGCAGTTATAAGGAGGTGGGAATACTGCCTGCGGGGAGTCAGAAAAGAGGATGGCAGGATGTGAACATGGATGCTTTTCCCGAATAAATGGTCATCCTCTACGTTTAGAGCTGACCTGGGTTTTTTGGGGTGAGGGGGGCGGATAAGGAGTTGAACATTCATGAGTTAAACTCTTATGATTGCAAAGAAGGTTGAGATTGTTTGAAAAGTAAATTGATTCTGAGAAGCAGGTATGAGTTTTTCATCGTCACTTACCTCTTCTCTTTCCCTGCTTTTCTTCCCATCTCACAACTCCAGGCCTTTTGTAATAGGAATAAGAATTTGTAAAGACCCATAGATCAGTAGCCACACACTTCCACTCTGAACCTTTTGATGGCACTAAATTATCATCCCAAAACTAAAGACGTGATACCGGATCCTAGATGTGAACTCTTAATTAGCAAGCCCTTTAATTACAAAACCTGCTTGTTCTGCAAGGAACCTGCTGAGGTCATTCGCATCTCCCTTTGCCACCCTCTGAACTATGCCCACCTCGAGTGCTTCACGGTCAAGTGGCTTTTTCAGGAATCTCAGTGATCAAAGACCTTCTCATCCTCGTGCTACTGTTGAGGTTTGCACTTACCACAGAGCCATTCATGCTATGGCCACCTGATAAATATTTGTTGATGGTGATGGTAATGGTAAGGCAAGAATATACATCTCTTAAGAGGTCTGCAGGTCTGAACAGAGTGAGGGAGAAAATCTGGAGAAGGTAGCTCCACCTGGGTTGCCCAGAGTCACTGCTTGGCCGATTGTCTTGTCATCCTTACTAAAGTGAAGGACTTGGAGAAGCAGGGAAAATGCAGGGACCATGTGTACTGTATAAACCAAAGACTGATCACCACCCACATGGACACATGTTTTTTCTATTGACTAGTTTAGTTTTCTCCTAATATTCTCATAAATGAAAGTAAAGGTGGGTTTCCGGGTTGAATGAAACTGTAAAACCTTCGAGGGGTTTCTCTTGCAGGCTGGTGATTGACCTTACTAAATCCAGAAATCTAAAAAAATATATCGTGGCCTTAGTACCACACCATCTCTAAAGTCTAGCGTTTAGCCTCCTTTTCCCTCAAAAGTTGTAGACAAATCTAGCGCTTTATTGAACTCTGAATATTGTTCTGAGAATGTGAAGATTTTAAATAGCCAAAGAATTTTCATGTATAAGAACTAGTTAATTACATTATATCTTGCTCTTTTGAAGAACATACCAAACTATGGTCTGTACTGATAGTAGAACAGTTGAGGACCACTACTATATGGACTTTTCAGCTGTGTTGGTTGGCATCTATGGTACTTACTGTTCAGGATGTTATTGCAAGGGGACAGGGTGCCCTCTGCTGGAATAATCGTCATTATTTTTTCAGCCAATTAGTTTGACTAGGGTCACCATTTCCTCAACAACTGGTTATTTGCCTTTCATCGTACAACTTCTTCCATTGCTGAGAATTTGGTCCACATTCATCAAAAGAGGAAGGAATGTCACAAACTCTGAAAAGTTGAAGGAGAACCCCACAGAAGATCTCACTGTCAGCAGCCCTTTCTTCTGCAAAATGTTGAATTGCTTTGTTTGCAAAGAAGATGCCTCTGGCCGAAATGTTTGTGCAGAGTTATAAGGCCTGGGCCTGATTGTTTTGTAACTTATCTCAACTTGATTCTTGTCAAATTGCAAAGGAAGGTCAATAAACAGACTTCTTTCATATGAAGGTAAATGGTGTGAAATACTGACGTGTTTTGTACATGTACATAATAATATATTTCCTTCCTGCTTTCACATTAGTAATCTGAAATGGTTGTACCATTTTATAATTAGAAAGAGATGTAGGGGTGGGGGAGGGTAGGGAGGGACTGTTATTTTTATAGTGGGATGTCCCTTATATTTAGAAAACTTGAAGTAATTTTGTACTTGTGAAAAGTTACATTCCATTCATTTCCTGAAAAATAATGGGTATTGTTCTTTAAAATGTTCATGAGCTGGGAAGATGACTATTCTAGTTTCCAGGGGATCCTCACACGCAGTATATAAGTGACACCTGATTTTGTAGACTGCAGAACATGACCAGAAATTGCCAGTTCAATAATGTGAAAAGAAAAAAACCCAATTTATTTTAACCCCTTTGTATATATCACATTATTTTTTTCCACTGGAAAAAAAACATCTGCTACAAAGAATGAATTTACCATTATGAAATAGTCAGATATAGCATCATACATCAATCTGTAGTGCCTCCTTGCTGGCGAGAAAAAAATCCAATGGATTTATTTTTCCTTCCTAAACATACATTGTGTGCTTTTATTGTAAAATGAACGGGTAGAATTTTACTGAGCTTCCCCACGAGGTCTTTCTGGCCAGTCTGCAGATCATACACATGATGGTCCCATCACGGCTTTACCCATCCTCTTCATATTCAGATCATGAGACTGAGCTCCCTTGATTTATTTGGAACGTGAAATCACAAAAGTTATTTCTGATGGCATTTGCATGGGTGACTTTTAATTTGGACTTTGGTTAGCTCTTAATTGCTGAAAAATTCAGTAGTGTGTTCTGTAGCTATTTTCCCCAAACATCATCATCTGTACAAAGTCACGGGCATATTTAAATGATTAGTTAAGGCAGTGTAGCTGTTTTTTTTTTTCCTGTATAAATCTCTTTCTCCTTCTTCCTCACCTCAGGCACCTACCTTACTCCTCCCAAAGCACTTTATATCTCTCTTGAAATGCACAGAAGTTTTAAAAAACTGTCTTTAAAGGGATTTGTCTTCTATTAGGAGACAGACTTTTATTTTGCTTTATTCTATTCTCTGTGTGCTTGGAGAGCAGAAACAGTTCGTCTCTTACTGGGCTAGTGATGAAATATTAAGGATGATAATTGGAAACAGTCAATCGTACAACATGGCTATTTTTGTTATATAGAAGACTATCATGTAAATAAGTGCAATCGTGTTCTTATGTACTTGTTAAAAAAAAATTGCAACTATAAAGATTTGAAAAGGATTGTGAATTCCAGGAAATTTCATTGCAAAATTTTGTTTGGTTTTGTTTTTTAATAAAATGGAACCGGATGCTTGTGTTTGTGTCATTGATATTTCCTAATCTTCTTGCCTGGTCTTGAGTTCCAGAGGTGTCACGATGGATTTTAAAACATTGACATTCATCATTAAATGGTGATTATGTTAAAAGAACGAGAGATTTAATAACTTCTTTATTTCTCTCAGGTAAATCAAGTGCCAGAAACCAGACCTCCTGTTAGCTCTGTTCCTCTAAGTGAAGTGATTAAAGGCTTTTGAGCACCTCAGGAGAAGAATGGTTGCTAAATTAGCTTGAGGTGCTGTTGGGTGGGAACTGGGCACTTTTGTCTGAGCCTTATTGGGCAGGTTATCCTAAGCAGGATTACACCACGGATCTCACCAGATGAGCTGGGCGGCGAGGTCCTTTTTTATATTTACTTGTACATCTCGAAAGGATTGTAAACAGCAATTTCTTTGAATTAGCGAGGGAATGCTAAGGAAATAAAAAACGATGGAAGCAGCCAGCCTGGGAAGAAAGGAAAGAAGAGAGGTGTCCCTATTATTCATTGTTATCACCTAGTTGAAACTGGCAGGGCCCTTGGTGTGCCTTAGACGCACCCCCTGGAGGAGCAGGCAGGGTTGGACACGCCAAGTGCAGTTCAGCCTGTGACAGAAGCCTTCCACCTGGCCATGCACCCCTCCAGGAGCTGTGGATTCCACACAGTCGGCTGGCAAAAAGTCAAACTGTGTTGAGCACTGTGGCCTCCCGGTGGTGTTTCCTACCCAGATGACGAACTGCTGTGTTGACAGCGGAAAAACATTTGTGCCCTGGAGACTCTGCTCTCGGGACCAGTCCATGCTTAATTTGTAGGTAGGAAGATATTCTAAGGGGATTGTTAGTAACAATCATGATTGTGCCACATTAGAAGTCACGTTCAACTTTGTGCTTCATTATCACAATTTTTATCTGCCTGTTGTCAGCAATGAAGCTGACATCTGGGGATGTGAAGCTATTACCCAGGATCTAGAAACCTTCCCTCCTGACTCCAATGTCCACAATACTTCCACTACACCAGGGGTTCCCAATTTGGGAAACATGTTCTCTGGGACATATCCTGGGATGTGTTAGAAATTACAGCGCAGAGTCTCAAGGTCAACTCAGTTGGGATAAGGCTTCATACTATACATATTAGCTATTAAAAACTTTCAAAAAGGCTTTCATTAAGTCACCAATTCGACTTTGTATAACCCAGCTTTTCCCGAAGCTGACTGATGACAGAATCCTCATTCTCAAGGGGCTTCATTTTCAACGCTGAGCTGGACGAGGCTGCTTGCATGGAACGTGTTGGTGTTCGAACTGGAGAAAAGCTGCTAGATCTCATTTCCCACCTGTCTATATTGCATACCCCACAGACCCTTGTTTCTAGTCCCTGCGCCTACTTTATCAGGGAAAGGTCAGCGTACACAGGTTGCACTGCCAGCCTGGTGCCTGCTTCACCTGGGCTGGAGATGTTCCAGGAAACAGGTCACTCGGGGCCGCTCAGAGTCAAATGTGTGCCAGGGAGCACCGGGGGCTACGTGGCTGCCTTATTATCACGCTTTGACCGGGGAAGTAGAGTCCCTGCCCCTTTACACAGTCCACTTTGTGGGTTTTTGTTTTGAGAATCCATGCAGCATATTCGGCCCTTTGAGAATGGAGTATTTAAAACTCTTCAGAGCTTTGTAATAAGCCAGCTTGGCCACCTGATTCTCTGTTAACACCTGTTTGCAGTATGAGGAGCTATTCAAAAAACACAAAAATGTATTTAGTTCTTTTCTAAGTCTCACAATTCCTTCTAAAACAATGTTAAGTCTCCCTGCTCATCTCCTTGCCTTGGTTGAGTAAGACATTGTGCCAGATTGAGGAACGGGGATGATGGGGGGACGATGTGAATTATTTTTGCTCTATGATAATTACATGAAAGAGTGGGAGTGCCAGCTGATGAAAAATTCAGATGACTGAGATGTTTCAGATGTTTCAGAACAATAGTTCCATCACGCTTAGTGATCCAAAAACAGAAATTAGTTTACCTTTTATTTCATCACACTCATTGGTATAGAGTCTCCCTCAAGTCTCACTGTGATTCTTTGTTCTTGACTGTGAGAAGAATAAGGGACAGTGACCTTTCTACTTGCCATCACATACCAGGAGAGCCCTCTGCTCACCATGGTTAGATCTCCCTTCATTGATTTGCAGTCACAGTGCCCTACCACTGGTAGGATACCACCCTAAATCTGCAACCAGTGGGAGCCTGTATTTGCTGGCACACTGGGAGGTAACACTTAACCTCCCCAAAACCCTCAGGCCTTTCTGCTGTGGAAGACATTCCCCACCCTCTCCCAGTGGGAACATCCAGAAGGTCTGATCATAGTCATGACCCCCCTAACCTAAGCACCCACCCGCTCTGTGCCTCCTGCTAACACTCCTACCTTCTTTGTTCTTAAGGATCATTTACTAAATAGTCAGGGGAGAAACCAGAACCAGCTTTCATTGGCAGGCAACTGCCCTTGGTTGCTATGAGAGCTATATACACAACACAGCTGTCATTGATATTATGGATCTAATAGGAGTCAAGGGTCTCAAATCTCTAAGAAAAAAAACACACATAATTCAGAGCTTTGGAAATGGCATCAATATCTATAAATAAATGTGAGCGCAGAAAGTTAATTACAGAATATAAGAACACAACAGAGTGTAACATCTCATCGCTATGGGCCTGGGCCTGATGTTTTCTACCAGCAAAACTCGCAGTAAATCTAACAATGTACAGCCCTTCCTTTACAATTGGGAAAATTAAAAGTGGTCCATTTGCCTCTTATTACTTTCTCTTTCCCTCTTTTTTATTCCCTTTGTTTGAAACAAGGAGGAGGAGAAAAGGGAGGACATTAATTAGGGGCAGAGGTAGGGCTAGAACTTGGGTTTCCTGACGCCATTGCTAGAGTTCATTGGGTTGCATCATGCTCCTTCCATAAATGGGTAGGCATCTCCAGACTGCTCAGAAATCTCAGGAATGGAAAGCAAGGAAAACTGAAAGTGGACTTCATTATATTGATTTATATTTTGTATAGTCACAAAACACTCCCTGAGCAGGAACAATTCTAATCTGGAAACAAAATAGGGTGGATGCAACCACAGTACAGAAGCAGGGACACATGCACGTGTGCGCGCGCGTGCACACACACACACACACACCACCTATAAGGTGAGTCCCCAGTGATGCTAATTTTAGCTATGCAAGAAACCTCATTGTCTTAAGACCCCAGTATGCGTTATTAACTTTCTAGACTCCCTCCTTCAAAATAAAATTAGTTATTATTTTGTACTTTCCAAAACTGGCTCACGGGCAACAGCCTGCCCCTCTTCTAGCCTCTGCTATGACGCTGAGACTTGCTTGACAGGAAGTATAGAGAAAAGACTTCTTTTTCATATATTAAGGGAAACTGGATGTCCAGAGAAACCCTCCAAACTAGAGAACACTTAAAAATATGGGGATAAAAGATTAGAAATCTCCTTCAAGAAGGATAGTTAAGCTGGTGGGAAAGTAAGACAAATTCTTGGAAGCCAGAAACTGTAAGAAAGTAGTACTCAGAGGGGAAAGTGAGCATCAAAAAGTGAGTTCGCCCTGGGGGCATATGCTGATCCCTGATGGTCTAGGGAGCCACACGTTTTTTCTGTTTTTTCGGTAAAAGGCCAGACAAAGATTTCAGGCTTGTGGGCCACACGTGATTTCTGTCGCTTTCCTTCACTGGTGTTGTTTTTTACCAACCCTTTAAAAATGTAAAAACTGTTCTAGCTTAAAGGTCATACAAAAATAGACCACAGGAAGAGTTTATACTGCTTTTGCCAGGGACAGGGACAGACTCCAGGGTCAGAATCAGAGACCTTGGCCCCAAACCAGCAACCACAATGGTGGATAAACTAGGAAAACCTCAATGAGCAAACCAGAAAAAAATATGTCTTCCAGAAGGAGTTGATACAGATGTTACAAGTGGTGGCCTTGGTTCTAGATAAGGAGGAGAAAAGATGAACCATCTCCCCCTCCACTTCACACCCCCACATGCTCTAACCACAGACAAGCCTCTGCATGAGCTCTGCACCAGAATCTAACCACCTGCGGGACCTGAATACCTGAGGCACAGATTGAGTTTAATGTGGTCCCAGACTGACAGTTACACTAGGTGTTCAGTAGAGTCAACTCATATCTTCACCGGAGGATACTCTTTAAACCTGACCCTCAAGGAAATCCCCCCGACCAAGTTCCAAGAAACAGAAACTCACACACAAAAATCTCAAAACACGTGAGGAAACAAACCACTGTGAGGAAGACAGAGTGCAGAGTGAGACGCAGAGAGATTCACAATGTGGGAAATATCAGGTACAGGATACAAAATTCATGTTGAAAAGAGCCCTCCAGGGGATTCTAATGCACCCTAAAGTTTGAAAACCACCATTCTAGTCATTTCAGAGCCCAATAGAGAGCCCCCAAGTGCCAAGCGGCAAGAGAGAACAGGTGAAATCACCACCTTGGTTGGGCTGCTTTCGTCTTATGATGTGGATGTGGAGGAGATTGAATTCCACCCATAACATGTTTTATTGCCTGAGACTATTTGACTTACAGATCAGGAAGGAAGAAACAAGGTTCTATTTTACTTACAGAGTCCCATATGCTCTAGCCCTGCCTATATCTCCAATCTCCCTCTCTCTGAGCACTCTCCTCCGGACTGGCAGGGCTACAGCCACACTGTGTCTGTTGGTTCAGTGCTGTATCTTCAGGACCTAGGAGCCGCTCAGTGAAGATTGTTCAACTCATAACTGAATGAACCACCCAGGCTCAGCGTTTTAGCCCAAAGAACCCTAGTCCAGGCCTGCATATTAATGGAAAGAATTGCATGCTGAGGAATTGCTGCTACTGACTCCGAAGAATAAACTCAACAGTGACTTTAAAATAAATACCTAGTGCTTATAATCACTGCTATCATATGAACGTCAGTAATAATAGCAAACCCTTGAGTGTCAGAGTTAGGTGCATGTTAGTGCACCAGGCACTTGGTAAGGGCTCTATCTGCATCATGTGATTGGGCCCTGGCCATAACAGTTGAGGAAAGTACTGTTGTTATCCCCATTTTTCAAATTCTGATAGTGAAGCTTAGGAAGTAACTTGCCCAAGATCACACAGCCAGTAAGTGGCAAAACTGTTCAAAACACCCAAGTCTTTCCAGCTTCTAAAAGCTGTCCTTCACCACTGCGTCACACTGCCTTCCCTCTTCTGAAAGGAAAGCTGACATGTTTCTCTACCTCTAGAAAATAAGAGGAAATAGATTTCAATTTAAAAAACAAACAAACAAAAACAACAACAAAAATTTACTTCGCAGGGGAGAAATCTAACCACCACCACCTCCCAGGTGATCAGCACTAATCTCAACAGTGATGTCATGTTGATGGTGTGCACCCTTGACATGATGTGATGAGATGGTACCCTATCTCTGTGGTCTTCCTCCCAAAACCCATAACTCCAGTATAACCATGAGAAAAACATCAGACAAATAAACATGGGGGGACTTTCTACTAAATACTAATACCGATAATACCAGTACTCCTCAAGACTGTCAAGATCATCAAAAACAAACGCTCAGAAACTGTCCGAGACCAGAGGAGCCTAAGAAGACGTGACGAAATGTAATGTAGTATCCGGGATGGGATCCTGGGACAGGAAAAGGACATTAAAGGAGAACTAGTGAAACCTGAATAAAGTCTGGAGTTCAGTTAATAGTGACGCACCAACGTCAATTCCTTAGTTGTGACAAATGTACCCTGGGAACGTCAGAGGGTAACAATAGGCAAATCTAGGTGAGGAACACACAGAAACTCTATAGCATCTTTGTAACTTTTCTGTACGTCTAAAACTATTCTAAAATAAGTTTATTTTAAAAGATATTTTTATCAAATATAAGAATGCAATGGATTATTAGAAACATAGAAATTGGTTTTTGATGATATTGTGGAGTGGCCTTCCCTGGAAATTTTAAGAATAGAACGGACAACTCAGTATCCTGAAAAGATTAGATATTTTTCTTGAAGCAGGAGTCTGGACCAAATTATTTCTCAACATCAATTCCAGATTTTTTAAGAGTATAAATTTGTGATTTGTATTAATTTTTACAATGACTCTTAAATCCAGAGTAATTGGAAAATGTACCAGATGAGAAGCTAATCATTTATAATTATATGTCAGAGTTATTGCAAAGATAATGAGTAAGTTTCTTAGCCGGTGCACAGTAATTACATTTAACATTAAATGAGTGAACCGCAAACACATACACACACACCAAATGTTACAGAAAGCTTGCACTTTGTGTTGGTATTTATGTCGTTGAGCTGTTTCTCCCAGTAGGGGGCTCTGCTGACCATCAAATGGAAAAGACATCCTGGCCTTGGAGAACAGAGGTACATGGATTCCACTCAAATAGTGTTTGTAGAGTAACTTGGAAGAATAACCTTTCAGAAATCCTCTCCAGTAATACTTGTACAGTAGGAAACGGGGATTAGACAACAGCAACCAACATGTTTGGGGTAGCGGGTGTTTCACAGAAGGGAGAAAGTATATTGGTCTACAACAGAAAACAGAGCCCTTGGGCTATGTATTATTGAAACCATATACCCCAGCTGAAAAGGAGGTTGGCAATGACAAAACTAGAAATGCCTTATCCTAGGTCCAACCTGAGTTCCTGAAATGTAATGTGGAAGGAGTGTTCTTAGAGTGTCGTCTACTCATTGATTGACCACAAATATCTTGTTCCACATAGCATTTCACAAGATAGCTCATGCACTTAATTCTTTACCTAAATGAAGCAGCAAGAGCAGCCTCTAAACACATGCGCGTGCACACACACACACACACACTCACACTGACCCAATTAAAATCCTTTAACACCTCCCATTTCTACTAAGTCCAAGTACAGGAGAGAATCCTTAACATGACCTCCTAAGTCTTGCATGATCTGGCCCCTGACAACATCTCCAGAATTAGTTTATACCACTCTCCCACGTGCTCCAGCCCCACTCCCTTCTAGTTAATGCCTGTTCATCCTTCGGATCTCAGCTCAGGAGCTTTCCCTTGGAGAAACCTTCTCTCACCCCAGGTTGGTTAGGCAGCCCTGTTAAATGCTCACATAGCGCCTTGTACTTTGGCTTCATAGCTCTAATGACAGGTCTACTCCACGTGCTAAACATAGCACTAAACAATGTTTAGCATTAATAATTCACTTATATGATTGTTAGATTGATATCGATTCTCCTTGCAAGTTCCTTGGAATTGGGGCTCCCATTTCTATTCTCCGTGCATCCCAGTGCTAGCATAGTACCTGGCTCAGAGTAGGTTTTCACTGCTTCTTTGTAGAATAAATGATTGAAGCAATAACCAGCTACCTGCCAGCTGTCCAACTCACTCCTACCTCTTTTACTCTTTTCATCCAAAAAGAAAAAGCCACTTCACCCAGGAACTGGAACTAGTGATATTTGGGCATTATATACCTGGCAGTTTGGGAGATTAAGGAAAAATAATGTAGTAAGCAAACCACTTAAATGTTAGCTGCAAAATATGGAGGAAAAAACGGTAGAAAAGAATAAAAGATAAAATGACATAAATCAAAAAATTTGTCATATTTGCGACAGGTCATGAGAGAAATTTCTAGAGAAATATCTTCCAAGATGACTATGCTGATGGAGAGCAGGTTAGCACCTCTATGTATTGCTTCAGGCGAGGCTAGGTACTATTATTAAACCAGAGAACCTGGAAAACTCAGCTTCTGACTTATCTCAGCCTCTCCTTAGCAAAGTAAGGTCCTCGAGAGACAGAAATCTATAATGGATACCTGGGAAAGCCATGCTCCACGCAAGATTCTAATTGGCTAGACCAATTAGAATATTCCTTTTGCTTAGGCTTTGCTGTCAGAAGCCAAATTGCCCTGTTCTTGGCTAATGGGAGTCTGAGTTGGCTTCTAAGTCCTTCTTGCATGATATTATTAGTCTTTGAGAGCTTCCTCGCTATCTAGTATAACAAAATATTCCAGAATCGTTTTGTACATTTCTGCCCCACACATGAAATCAGTATATCTCTAAGAAATAATATGTCAAGAAACAAGCTAGGCTCTCATGATACTCATTGCTACTGGTTTGGTTATTGTTTGCATGCCTCTTCAGTGATATATACCTTTTTTAAAAATGTGTTTACATTGACATTTCCAATTCAGGTTTAATACCACAAAGTTTTTTAATTAACCACTTCTCTATTACATCTGTATGCTTTTCCTTTATTCTATGAGGAGAATTCTGAATCTCAAGGATGCAAGGAATGATAGAATGACAATATCTATTAATTATTCATTTCTCCTGTACCACACACAATAGTTTCAGAAAGACAACACTTGGATTTCAGAATTTACTACTCCTGCTAAGATGAAAACCTATTTGTGCTAACCTCAGAGGAAGTGAAGCCAGAGAAACAAACAATAAAAGAGAGTATCTTTCCCCACGATGTGTAGGTTCTATGACATTCACTCTCTTAACAAAGTCCATCCTGTTTTCGGAAATGCTGCGTTAGGTTATTCAGACCAATGCTTCCGGTAAAAACTTATTTTTAAAATGAGATAAAATATAAATAAACATAGATTATATATATAATACATCTTAAAAGAATCAAAGAACTAACAAGATAGCAAGGAATTACTAGGCCTACAAAGAAGGGAAATCAAGATCCTAGAGGTGCAAATACAGACAGAAGCTTTTTTCACTCTGACAGTAGGTATCCACCCTAAAAATCTTGGATTTTCATGTTGGTGGCCTTCTGGAGAGAGGAAAAGAGAAATCAAAGCCCAGAGACGTCATATAATAGGAAATCTAATAAAAGATCCACCCCATAATAATCTAGACTGCAAAGGGCTGTACCACCACATAGACCAGTCTCAGCACAGAATTGCAGCCCAGTTAAGCTCTCCTGCATCTCCTTTATTTTCCAGGGAATTCCAAATCTTGAATTTGGTTTGGAGTTGTCTTAAACTGGTAGTACCTCTAAGCACCTGGCAGAATCAAATGTAAATTCTTTCTGGAAAAAGCTGATTTCCTATTAGACCTCAGATAATTTACCCAACAAATATTTCAAATCCAAGACCAAGTCAAAGATAACTAGATACTTAAAGAAAGTAGGTGTCATAAGTGATATCAAATGGAAACTATGGACTACAGAGACAGACCACAGACTATAAACTATTAGTCTTTTCAAAGACTTCAAACCTTGGAATTATATAAATTTACTAAGTTTAAAATTTTGTTTAAAAATTAACAACATCTGAAGAGAAAAAGAAACTATAAACAGATTTATAGTTCTATAGTTTAGAGTATAAAACAGATTTTTTAAAGGATCAAATGGAACTTTTAGAAATAAGAAAGAAAATAACCAAATTTTAAACTCAGCAGATAGGGCTTACACAGATGAATAAAAAATATATAAACTGGAAAATAGAAAAAGCCTACTCACAGTGAAAGATAGAGTGACAAAAAGATTACTGACACAGAAGAAAATGTAAGAGACATAAAGAATACTGCACATGTTTAACTGAAGTCTCAGAGGGTAAGAAGGGAAAGAATGAGGCAGAGGCAGTATTTGAAGAGGCAATTAATTAAAAATTCAAAACTGATGAAGAAAACCGTTCCACAGAATCAAGAAGCCCAATGAATCCAAAGCAAAATAAATTTATACCAGTAAATGCATATATTAGAAAAGAGAAAAAGTCTCAGATCAAAAGTCTAAGCTTTTACCTCAAAAACCTAAAAAAGAAGAGTAAAATGAACCAAAAGCAAGCAGAAGGAAGGAAATGATAAAAATTAGAATGAAAACCAATAAAATTGGAAATGGAAAAATAATAGAGAAAATCAATGAAATAAAAACCTGGTTCTTTGGAAAGATCAATAAAATGAGCAAACCTCTAGCAAGACTGACAAAGAAAAAAGAGAGAAGACATAAAGTACCAATATTAAGAGTGAAACAAAGGCAGTCACTACAGATCCTTCAAACATCAAAAGGATAGTTAGAGAATACTACCAACAATTGTACACACATAAATTTGAAAACTTAGATGAAATGAACTAATTTTTTGAAAAACACAAACTACCACAACTCAAGCAAAATGAAATAGATAATTTGAATAACTCTATATCTATTAAGGAAATTGAATTTATAAATTTAAACGAAAACTCCTCTTAAAAGAAATCTATAGGCCAAGAAGATGTCCCAGAAAATTTTCGGAAACATTTAAAGAAGACTTAACACCAATTCTACACAACGTCTTCCAGAAAATAGAAGAGGGAAGAACATCTCCTAATTCATTTTCTGAAGTTAATATTACCCTGATACCAAAACCAGGCAAAGACAATCCAAAAAAAAGAAAACTATAGGCCAATGTCCCTGATGAATATAAATGTGAAAGTCCTTTGACAAAATATTAGCAAATAGAATACAGCAATATATGAAAAGATTTATAAACTATGACCAAGTGAGATTTATTCTGGGGATGCAAAGATATTCAAAAATTAATTAATGTGGATCTACCATATTAATACACTAAAGAAGAAAAAGTATATGATTATATCAATTACTACAGAAAAATGATTTAACAAAATTTAATACCCATCTATGATTAAAAAATAAAACTCTCAAAAAAAATAGGAACAGAGGGAACTTCCTCTACTTGATAAAGAGCATCTACAGAGAACTTACAGCTAACATTACACTTAATGGTGAAAAACTGAATTCTTTCCCCATAAGACTAGGAGCAAAGTAAGAATGTTTGCTTCCATCACTCTTACTCAACATAATGCTGAAAGTCTAGCCCATGCACTATATCAAGAAAATGAAATAAAAAGCATAGAGATAAAAAAGGAAGAAATCATTTCTATTTGCAGATGCTGTGATTACACAGAAAATCTCAAGGCATCTACAAAAATCTCTTAGAACTAATAAGTGAGTTCAGCAAGGTCACAAGATACAAGATCAGCATACAAAAATCAGTTGTATTTCTGGGGCCGGCCCAGTGGCGTAGCTGTTAAGTTCGCGTGTTCTGCTTCAGCAGCCCAGGGTTCGCAGATTTGGAACCCGGGTGCAGACCAACGCACCACTTTGTCAAGCCATGCTGTGGTGGTGTCCCATGTAAAGTGGAGGAAGATGGGCACGCATGTTAGCCCAGAGCCAATCTTCTTTAGCAAAAAGAGGAGGATTGGCAACAGATGTTAGCTCAGGGCCAATCTTCCTCACACACACACAAAAAATCAGTTGTATTTCTATATGTTAGCAATGAACACATGGACACATGGAAAAAAGACAAATGGAACATTTCATATTGAGAAAGAGAACGAACCAACAAAAAATATGATATGAACTAGGGTACACTAGTTTTGGTCAAGATAGAGTAGTCTGTGTTGAATAACAAACAACTCTAAAATTCCAATGGCTCAACATAACAAAAGTCCATTTTTCATTCACATTGCATGTCTAACATGAGTTTGTGAGGAGCTCTGCTCCCATAACCAGAGACTCCAGCTGATGGAGGCTCACCATCTTATAGCTCCACTTTCTGAAACTTGTGGCATCTTCAGTCAGATAAAGAAGAGCTAGTGGGGAGGAGTCACATACCAGCTCTAAAATGCTTCATCCCAGAAGTGATACGCATCACTTGACTCATAGCCCACTAGTTGGAACGTGTATCAAGAACTTACCTAATTGCAAGGGGGCCAGGAAAGTGTAGGCAAATGGATATTTGGTTAGCTAGAAAAGTCTATGCCACAACTCCTACAATATAGCCTACAAGGAAAAATTGACAAAGGATTTCAAAGAAAAAACAAAATTCTACTAACATAGTGGAAGATTTCGACATACTTTTCTGAGTGACCAAGCTAAATATAATTTTATGCCTTAAGTTCCTCCATTAGAGAATCACTCATTTGAGTCTTGAAACCCTAGATTTCCAGTAACTTCCTATTAAAATCCGTTTGATCACCTGAGGTGGAAGACGGGAAGGGATAGACATGGTTAGCAGACCGTTTTCGATCTAAAAGCAGGACTCAGTGGGACTAGGTCATAGGATGGGGAGGTATAGATGACATAGAGAGTACTAGGGAGAGGGGAGAGCAACAGACAGGGACAGGACATGGAAAGCAGGAGAAGCACGTTTTGTAATTTTTGCCAAAGTCACCCAGCAGGAGAGCGAGGGAATATGAAAAAGGAAAAGGAGAGGATTGGAGCAGAAACATTAAGTCACGTGCTTAAGAGGTAGGTTTACTTCATATAACTTCCATAAGCAGTTGTAACCTTGGCAACCACAGTCAACAAGAATCAACACTCTATGACCACCTCAGTTTAGATGGGTGGTTGTGAAGGAGTGTATTGCCAGGAAAGTGGGGGTTTCCCATCACGCTTACTTTTTGCTGGAATGCGAGCAGAAAACTCACATATAATTAAAACCACTAGTATTTATCTAACTATAAAAATATAGAATTATACCAAATATCCCAGCAAACAGATACTAGAATAAATTATCTCTTGAGTGCTCTGCCTCACAGCTCACAGAAAACTTTTGTTTGCATTATCTCCCCTGATCCTGGTAACAACCCACGAGGCAGGTTGGGGAGACACATTTGTTCGTTTGTTTGTCTACTTATGTATATGGTGTGTGTTGTTCCAGAAAGGATTTAAGAGCACTTAAAGAGATTCATAAACTACAGAAAGATATCAGAAAATAGGTGGAAAAGAGATGTGATATGTTGCTGAATAGGAGAAGCAAATTACAAAACACCATAACCCGATTTATATACACACACATCAAAATCTTAACAAAGTTATGAAGATTCATGAAATTATGGGTGGTTTTATTGGTTTCTTTATGCTTTTTTATTGCACCACTTTCAATGAATAAATGATTTATTTTGTAATGAAAGAAAAAAGGCATAATTAATGAAACAAAGATATAAATGAAAAAGAACAAAAATAAGGGTGGAAAAAAAAAATACTCCTTCATAGTTTTTCCAAGGATAAAAAAATGGAGTTAGGGGTGAAACTCAAATTTACAAGTGTGCCGAAAACACGCATACGGTTACTAGAGGAGATCACAAATTAGATTTTAACCTATAAAGAAAGGAAACCCTGTCAGTTATGCACTTCACACTGTCCACACATAAATCCTAACCAATTGCTCAGAAGTACAACTGTTTTCAATACATAGGAAGGGTGAGAAATATCTCTCAAGAAATAGTAACTACATCCTTGCAAAGGAAAAGAGACTCAGATGAAGTAAGTTGCCCAAGGTGAGGCAGGTTCTGGATGTCAACCTGTCTCCACACGTAGCAGCGCCCTTTCCATGCCCTCGCTGTCCAGGAACGGATGGCGTTTAGTTTCCCCTGCTTTCAAATGACAGCATCCAGACAAGCAAAAAAGGAAGACAAGGAAGGCAAAGTTACCTGGGACTCCACAAACCAATTACAAGCCCTTAATTAACTGATTTGATGGTAATACACAGTGAAGCCTTTCTTGAACCTTGGCGGGGTGAGGAAGATGCCCCCATAGAGCTACATGTTAGCCCCCCATTTAAAACCTCCTTTAATGACTGATCACACTGCTCATTTGCTCTTTGGTGGCAATTTAAGAAGACTCATCCCAAAATGCAGTGGCAGAAGTACTACTGCAGTTTTTTAGTAGAAGTAATTGCTTCTAACCTGTTTCACTCTTTGGTGTACATAGGGATGCTTTAAAATAAAAAAATTAAAATACTGGCCATTCCATGAACCTATGTTGACTTTTGAGCAGAGCGAATTTTCCAAAGATGGCCACAACTATATATATCCTATCTCACAGTTCTGTTTACAGTGTAATATTTGACACTCTGGGACCTCTGGAACTGCTTCAGCTGATCAGATGCATTGAAAGTGATGTTATGAGACCTCTGAAACTCGGTCATAAAAGACACTACAGCCTCTGCTGGGCTTTCTATCTGGGGACACACGACTTGGAAGTCCTGAGCAGATAGGTATGAAGGTGGGCTATCCCAAAGCCATCATGTGGAGACACTGTATAGAGACAGAGGGAGATGCCTGGGGAGCCCCAGCTGATCTACCCCCTAGGTGTTCTTATCTTTCCAGCCCAGTCACCCAGGTACCAGATGAATTCGGCTCACAGACTTCAAACTGCCCAGCAGAGATGAGCTATTCTTGCCAAACCTTGCAAGATTGCAGATTTGTGAGCAAACTAAATGTTAGTAATATAAGCCACTAAATTTGGGGATCATTTGTTATTCAGCAGTTGATGACTAATACAATTTTGTATTTATTTAAAGGATTATCTTCTGGAAGCAGAGAGACAGAAGGTGGAGAACAGGAGTATGGAGTGGAATCCAGAATGGGCGTTTGGTATGTGAATAAACTAATTATGACAGATTAAAAACTGACAGATATTATGAGTGACTTAAATTTGGTAAATGTCATGGCAGACCCTGCTGCAGTTACCATGACAAGAGAGAGCAGAGGACAACATCTGCAGTTGGGATTGTTCATTGGCCAGAAAGTTTGGGCAGGGACACCACATCTAGGGCTGGAGACATGCAAGCAAACCTGCTGGTGTCTCCAATGGGTGTGCCAAGCTCCTTTCACAGTCACTGTTGCAACAGGGGCTTCATTCTATATGGTCCATGTTCCTGGGTTCAAGTCATACTATACTTATTACTGTCTCCTGCTTTGGGTAAATGGAAATTTGCACATTTCTTGCAAATTTCTTTGCCTCTTGACCTCTTGCCTGGATTCAACTACTCACTCCATTAACCACCTGATTTTATTCCAAATTATGTTCATATTCTTCTTGTCTGTTTAGACCACAATTCTTATCGATAGTTAACTGATACCATTGAATTCTATATATCTTTTAACCTCTGCCAGTCACATTACTAAAGTTGTGATAATAACACATACCAAATTTACTTAATTCTTTGCCTATTTTAGGCATTTAGTTTGTTTCAAATTTTGCACTATTTTATAAATGAGCATGTGATGAACATCCTTGAATATAAATCCTTGTATCCTTTCCTAACTTTTCCTTAGACAAACTTGCTGGAATTGGAATTACTGGATAAAAATGTGACTACTGTGACTATATATATGTATATCCATATCTCATCCCTCAGATAATAATATTCACTCCCACCTCCATGGTAATGTCTTGGTCATTTTGCCGCTGATCCAGCCTCACCCTGGGAAGTCATATCTCTCCCACAGAGACCTCTTAGGGCTAATAAAACTCAGTCTGCCTGGAGCTCCTTGGGCAAAATATGATATCAAGAACTTTTTAAAGAAATAATCCAGAAATTTGAAATGTGTGAAGGATAAGATCAGCAAATCAAAGAAGAAAAAAATGCTGAAGATTAACATATGAAAATACACTCAATCTCATAAATAACATTGGGAATGCAAATCACAACAATGGGATATAATTTTTCATCAATTGTCTTGGCAAAGTCTTAAGATTGATAATGTTCAATGTTAATGAGGATGTGGAGAAACACCTTGACAGAAATCTTTAAATGACTTAAAATTACTATTTTAATAGATGTGGTATTTATTAGTAATAGTCATGTGTTAATTATTTATTTGTTAGAAATAAAATTAGTTAAAATTCAGATTATCTGGAGGACAATCTGAAAATATCAAAAATTTAAATAAATACCCTTGACCTAGCAATTCTACTTCTGGAAATTTATTCTAAGAAGATAACCAGGCAAGTGTGCAAAAATGTGTTTCTCAACAAGGATGTTCATTAGAGCATTATTTATCATTGTAAAAACTGGACACAATCTAGAGTCCAACAATAGTGGCTTTGTTAACTTAATTATGCTATACACATACAAATGTGTAATAAGGTACTAAGGACTTCCTTTTGATGTTTTATTTATTTATTTTTCCCCCAAAGCCCCAGTAGATAGTTGTGTGTCATAGCTGCACACCCTTCTAGTTGCTGTATGCGAGACGTGGCCTCAGCATGCCCTGAGAAGCAGTGCATCGGTGCGTGCCCGGGATCCGAACCCGGGGCGCCAACAGCAGAGTGCACGCACTTAACTGCTAAGCCAGGGGGCCGGCCCTAAGGACTTTCTTTTAAAAATGATATAGGTGCCGGCCCGGTGGGGCAGAGGTTAAGTGTGTACACTCCACTTCGGCGGCCCAGAGTTCACAGGTTCGGATCCCGGGTGCACACCTACGCACTGCTAGTCAAGCCATGCTGTGGCGGCGTCCCATATAAAGTAGAAGATGGACGTGGATGTTAGCCCAGGGGCAATCTTCCTCAGCAAAAAAGAGGAGGATTGGCATCGGATGTTAGGTCAGGGCTGATCTTCTTCACAAAAAAACAAAAAAATAAAAAAAATAAAAATGATATAGATTCATGTGTACTGACTTGAAAATATGCCCTCTACATCATATATAGAATGAAAAAGCGATTATAAAACAAATTTCTTTCTTTTTCTTTTTCCTTCCTTCCTTCCTTCCTTCCTTTCTCTCTCTCTTGCTTTGTTTCTTTCTTTCTGCGTTACATACTCTGAGAGTATATACATCAAACCAACTAGTGGTTATCTCTGGGAGAAGATATTGTGTTATAGATTTCTATACATTTAGGAGTTGCTGATTTTTTTTACAATGAACTTGCAGACTTCTATAATCAGCAGATATATCAAAGACATTTCCATTAATTAAACAAAGCATTCCTTATCAAATATACTCATTAAACAAATTGTCATTGAAGACATGCCTTCTGCCAGGCTCTCTCCTGGACAGTGAAGGACAAGGTGAATAAAACGTTCCCAGAATCTAAGAGGAAAAGCAAAGAATTGTAACATTACGTGACCTTGCTAGATTTGCACATATGCTAATAAATAATGCTTTGTAAATGAAATATAAAATCCATTTGGGACTCGATGGACTTCTGAGGCTGCTCACCAGCTGAGGTCTTTATGAAAAGAATCTGCTATTCTTGCATAGGCTTGGGTAAGGAAGAGGTTGGGAGTGGAGAAAAGAGGAGAAAAAGATCATCCTTTCTGGTTAGGTCATCCTTTCTGGGGCTCAGGGACCCTGGCACCCAGGTGTCTGGCCTTAAGCCAGGACAAATGCACTTTTACAGACTGTGACAGTCTCTCAGGCTAGGGTGGAGGTGCTTGGAAGAAGGTGTGATGACTTCCACTGAAGTGGGAAGCAATTTCTTCTTCCTGGAAGATTTGTTATTTTCTGGACACAGTTGGGTCAATGTCACACGGGAGTATAAACATTTTACAAGCTTTTTTCCTTTCCACAAACTCCATGCAACTGATACATGGATTGTCTCATATACATATCAAAGCACAGATTCATAAACTGTTTACTCGAAGGAAATTGAAGTTTTTCCAGAACTTGTCTGAAGAGAATATTCAGATGTAATCAGACCAAGACTGGCCACGCTCCCAAGACATTAGGGAATGCCAGCTACCCCAAGCAGTGATGTGCGAGAAGTTGGCTGGATAAAGGAGGGCAGCTACAATGCTCAGGCAGGCCTGGCTTCCAGACTTTGAAAGGTACAGCTTCTCATTTTTAAATGCAGACGACCTCTGTCAGTCAGCCTCTCATCCGTTGCACACTGATGCCTTTTCAGCAATTTCCCCCAATTTTAGAAGGCGGTGCTACACACAGAGAGAACTTTGTTCTGACCGCTTGTTTTTCTGGCATCAGGAGGGCCTACTTTCTTCTAGAAACTAAATCGTTGCCATGTTGCTAATTACTATAATTCCTTAGGCTCAACCAGCTTTGATGGGGTTCAAAACAATGTGCTGCTTATTGCAGACTCTCTCAGAGCCCAGCCTCACCTGCTTTACACGCTGAAGAGCTCACAGAATCCTAGAAGAAGAAAGTGAGTGTACCCAGAGCAGTATCTCAGACGAGCCTTTCTTCCTAATGTAAATCCCGACGTGGATTCTTGGCATCTGGCCTCACCCTCAAGTACTAGGCCTTGCTCAGATATATATCAGAATACTATAGATTCAGGGCCGGCCGCCTGGCCAAGTGGTTAAAGTTCCGGGTGCTCTGCTTCGGCGGCCCAGGTTCACAGATTCGGATCTCAGGCGTGGACCTACTGCACTCATCAGCCATGCTGTGAAGGCATCCCACATACAGAAAGTAGAGCAAGACTGGCATAGATGTTAGCTCAGAGCTAATCTTCCCCAAGCAAAGAAAGAGGAGGATTGGCAATGGATGTTAGCTCACAGCACATCTTCCTCACCAGAAAAAAAAAAAAAATACTATAGATTCATGCTCCACTGTGAGGGCCCTGTGCCTCCCCCAGGCCAACCAGCCAGATGCTGAATCAGCCATGTGTCAGGCCCCAGGACTGAGGATGACCAGCCATCACTAGCAGGTTCTGCACTGACTGAAGCTCCTCCATCAATCTGAAACCAGCAAAAAGTTAGCCATTGACGATTAAGTAGCTAGGGACTAAAGACTAAAGTTTTTTTCCTTTTTGCAGTTACTGGCTAACCGCCCGCCCATTGTTAACTGTGCTGTTTAGGCAACATGCTAACTCCCACTAGATTCCTATAGATAACATCTCCTTGAAGCCTGGGTCACCATGGTAATGGATGTTTGAGCTGTTTTTCAGGAAATTGAACCCCTTGTCCACTTCAGGCCGGTTGAGACCATCAACCCATCAACTGGGACCGCAGATGTCTGATAAGCAACCTTTTGACCTCAACAGGCTAAAAACTCCACCCTCGGGTCTGCCAACACCGCCATTTTGTGGACATGCATCCCATGAAGAGGCATGAAATCTGACTACGCCTGCGCAGATCATCAATTACCTCACCTCTCCTCACCTCCAACCGTCTATCTCCACATTTCAGACCACCTTGCCCCCTTCCGCATAAATATCCCTGAGCTCCTGTTTTCCAGGAAGTGGATTTGAGACTCGTTCTCCAGTTTCCTCACATGGCTGTGTTGTGATTAAACCCTCTCTCTCTGCAATCTCATTGTCTTGGTGATTGGCTTTCGAGGCGGCAGGCAAAACAAACCTGATTCAGCAACAAATCCATTGATCCAACTCATACCTATTTGGTGTTCACTATGCCCAAATTACTGAGTATAAAAGAAGAAAAAAACAGCACTTCTTGGGATTTGACCCACCTGAAGACAGGTAAGATCTATATGCAAACTCTTCCAAAACAGTTCAAAAAAGAAAGTGTTAAGTTCTACAATGGAGTTAATTTTAAAATGCTAAGATTTGCTCAAGGAAGAGCAAGTCACAGCAGCCTGAAGTTTCCTTGATTAATATAACTGTGAGTTTTGTTTGTTGGTTGGTTGGTTTGTTTCTGTGCATCCTCCCCACCATGCATGCATGAGGGCAACTCCTCTATTCACTGATCTATCCTTATATGTAATGCAAATATTTGTTAATTGAAAGGAAGAAAGGAAAAGACGGAGGGAATAAGCAAAGAGAGAAAAGGAGAACAGAGGGGAGGAAGGCAGCACACAGAGCAGTTAAAAGCACAGACTGCCAGGATTAAACAACTCTGAGAAGTATAGCTGTGTGACCTCAGGCAAGTTACTTAACCTCTCTGTGCCTTTGTCTCTTCATCCTGAAAATGGGGAAAATAATACTTTACCAAGTTGAACAAAGACAATTGAGTTCATGTCTATGGCTTTAGAACAGTGCCTGGATAGAACAAGTACTGAATAAACATTCACTAAATTTTAAAAATTATAAAGAAAGGAAATATTCATTGGGGAAAATTAGGAAATGATTTTTTGGGGATGCTACTATTTTAGATGTTACTTGAAAGATAAGTTGGAATTAAATAAATACTGGGAGTAGAAAAAGGCCACTCAGAGTTAAGATATTATAGGACATCATAATCAGAAAATAATGAGGAGACCAAATGTCCGCAAGGAAGAGATGGGAGACAGCCTTGGCTAGTCAGTTGGGGTCAGATCACGGAAGGCCTTGAATGGTCCACTAAGTTATTTGCACTCAGTTATTTCAGCAGCGCAGATGCATCATGAGGTTTGAAGGTTTTGATGATCTTTCCTCCATGTTAGTAAAATTCATCTGGCTGTGGAATGACAGGTAGACCAGGGGTAAGGAGGCGAGTGTGGGGGGAACACAACGAGGTTGGCTAACCCAGGCCATTGCAACAGTCTTGGCAAGAAGATTGGAAATAGAGCAAGTATGGTAACAGAGGGGACAGATATATTTGAGAGCTGTTTTGGGGTTACAGTGTATAGATCTTGGCAATTGTTGTGATGCTGTGTGTTCAGAGCGAAGAGCAGAAAGTCAGAACAGATAGGCTGAAACAACCAGAGCAAGAAAGGGGAACCCCAGACCTCTGGCCAGATCGTGCCTGCCATGAAGGGAGCAGATTCGTTGGCACGAGCCCCATGAAGTCTCGTGTGTGTGTGTGTGTGTGTGTGTGTGTGTGTGTGTGTGTGCGCTTGGCTATACACCCGCACTGCCATGGAGTTTCAGAATGTGTGTATTTCTCCTTCATTTGGCCCGGAATTCCTTGGGAATAGGGACTGCCTTTTCAACACTGTATTCCCACTCACTGGCTGTATGACCTCAGAAGAGTTGCTTGGCTGCTCTGTCACTCAGTTTCTTGATAAGTTTAAAGGGATAAAGACAAAGTTAGAAGGGTTAAATGGATAACGTAGAAAACATGCTTTATGTGATGCCCAGCACATTGTAAACACTCAGTCATCATTGGCTAGTATTACCACAAAAGCCAAACATGTGTTTGTAAAAACAAACAAGTTAATGATATAAGAAATTTACAGCTGACCTGGAATTAGAGATCTTTCACGCGTCCACAGGTAGAAGACTGTACATATGGTAAAAAATCACACAGCAGTCAGAAAAGAATAAGAGCTATAATCGCATACCAGAGAGATCTCAAAAATCTGATGTTGAAGGGAAAATAAGGAACAGAAAGCTTTTCAAGGCACAATACCACTTTTAAAATATTAATTTAAAAATGTTAAGAGATATAAGCACAACCACATTATACATTTCTTAAGGCTATAAATACATAAATAAATGTTTGAAAGGTTTGGAAGAAAATACATTAAATATGTAGAAATGCTTAAACCAGGGACAAGAATAGGAATGTAAATGGGAGACTGTGCTGGGGAAAATGCCCCCCTCCAAAGATATCGGTCCTAAGGCCTGGAACCTGTAAATGTTAGCTTATTTGAAAAAGGGTCTTTGCAGATGTGATTAAATTAAGGATCTTGAGATGGGGAGATTATCCTGGATTATCCGAGTGGGCCCTAAATACAGTCATAGGTGTCCTTATAAAAGGAGGCAGAGGGAGATTTTATACACACAGAGAAGACACTGTGAAGACAGAGGAGAGAGAGATTTGAAGACGGTGACCTTGAAGATGAGCGTAATGTGGCCGTAATAAGGAACGCCGGGAGCCACTGGAAGCTGGAAGAGGCTCACTTAAAGCCTCTGAAGAGCGTGTGGCCCTGACAACATCTTGATTTCAGTCCGGTGATAGGGTTTCGGACTTCTGGCCTCCAGAGCTGTGAGAGAATACATTTCTGTTGTTGTAAGCTACTCAATTTACGCCAGTTTGTTACAGCAGCCCCAGGAAACCAGACGTGAAGGGGGAAAATAATAAGATAAAATAAAATAAAGAAGTTGCCTTACATGGATGTCTGATTATAGATTGCTGTGAACTGAGGCTCATAGACCACTAAATTTTGTTCACCTGCAGTCCTAAAAGAACAACAAACAAAACCAAAAAATTGGTAATGGCCACATAAAACGCCATTGTTAATGATACACCAAAATGTATTTAAATATTCCTCTCAAGATGTACTTAGGTAGTTTCAAATGTTGCCTTTAAAACTTCTTGAATGTAGTTAAATGGAACAGCTACGTATGTCTAGATTCTAAGTAAGAAAAGACATAAGCAGATATGTCACAAAGAGGAAATGCAACAGATTAGCAAACGTGGGAAAACTCTCAGCCTCCAAGAAATGCAGTTTAAAACAATAATGAAATTTCTTTTTTTTTGCCCATCACAACGAGAAAGATTTTTTATTTATTTAAAAATTTTAATTTTTTCCTCACACCTTATTTTTTTTCAGTCTATTTTTTCCATTTAGTAATTTATCTAAACATGGCTTTGAATGAAATGAATAAAATAAGTACTGGAAAAAGTGTGATAAAGTTGGCAGTCTCCTCCATTACTGATAACTGTGTTCTCTGAGGAAGAAATTTGGCAATATGGATGAAGAGCCTTAAAGTCTTTCAAAGACTTTGACCTTCACTTCAATTTTACTTCTACAAATGTTTTCTGAGGAAGTGATTCTAGATGAGGAAGCACAATATTCACCATAGAATCAAAAATAGCAAAATTTAACACAATGTAATAGCTTAGAATAGGGGTCCACAAACTATGATATGTGGGCCTGATGTGGCCCACTGCTGGTTTTTGTAAATAAAGTTTTATTGGAACACAACCACACTCATTGGTTTATATATTGTCATGGTTGCTTTTGCACTACTATGGCAGAGCTAAATAATTGTGAAAGAGATATACATCCCACAAAGCCTAAAATATTTACTATCTGGCCCTTTACAGAAAGAATTGCTGATCCTTAGTTTAGATTATGGCTATTGGTTAGTAAACTATGGCCCATATGGTTCCTAGATTATTTTGCAGCCACTGGAGAAAAAAAAAAACTTCACGGGGAGTTTGTAAAAATTGGAGAAATGTTTCATGCTATGGGAAAATAAGAGAATACAGAATTAGGGAGCCGGCCCGGTGGTGTAGCGGTTAAGTGCATGCGCTCAGCTTCAGCAGGCCAGGGTTTGCAGGTTCGGATCCCGGGCGCACACTGAGGCACCGCTTGTCAAGCCTTGCTGTGGCAGCATCCCATATAAAGTAGAGGAAGATGGGCACGGGTGTAAGCCCAGGGCCAATCTTCCTCAGTGAAAAAAAGAGGAGGATTGGCATCAGATGTTAGCTCAGGGCTAATCTTCCTCACCAAAAAAAAAAAAAAAAACCAGAATTAGGTACTATATAGTTACTATTATATGAAAAAATTTTTAAGGGACTGGAAGGAAGTATAACAAAGTGTTAACATTATTTATCTTTGAGTGATGGGGAATACATGTGATTTTAATTTTGTACTCTCTACTTCTCTACTTTTGTTCAATTTACGTTAATAAACATATTTCACTTTCAAGTATAAAAAAGAATATCAATTTAAAAATTGAAACAAAAAAAAATTAAGTGAGCCTCCAGTGCACTTGGTTTCACAAAGGATCTGATTCTATATCATACTATAGTGTCTTCTCCAAGCACGTCTGGCTCCCTAAAGAGAGCTCCTCCCCACTAGAGCTAGAGATTTTATGTCCATTCAGATTTGTGTGGCAGGAGGAGGTTTTCTCCCTTTTCACCCTCTTCACATGGAGGGATACACGTCTGCCTCAGTCCTGGACCCTGATCTATTCTGAAAAAAAATAAAAGTGAACCCTTGATAAGGCAAAGAAACACCTAGAGTTCTGCTAAGGTGCGGCTAATCATACAGCAGCAAGTCTGGACCTCAAAATTCCTTTTCCTTCATTCCCTTATTACCTGCTTGTGACTTGGCGTCACTTCCAAGAGAAAACCAGATGAATTGAAATACATGAATGACAACCTAAGCCGGCCAGGAAGAAACAGAAGGGAGACTCTGAAGGTAGACAGAGAAGAGAGAAGATGGGGAAACAAAACAGGGCGACTTTTTCCCACCCTCTGACGGGGACTCTATGTGGACTAAAGCTGCTGCAGGAGCGAAGCCAAGGTCTGTTCTTTTTTTTTTTTTTTTTAACAAATTTTTAATTATTTATTTATTTTTTTCCCCCAAAGCCCCAGCAGATAGTTGTATGTCATAGCTGCACATCCTACTAGTTGCTGAATGTGGGATGCGGCCTCAGCATGGCCGGAGAAGCGGTGTGTCGGTGTGCACCCGGGATCCGAACCCGGGCCGCCAGCAGCGGAGCGCGTGCACTTAACCGCTAAGCCATGGGGCCGGCCCGTAAGATCTGTTCTTAATCATCTTCTGAACATGTGTGAATGTGGTTCAATTATGAAGTACAACTTTGTAACAGACTCTCCACCCACCAAAATGTTAACGGCTTAGCTAAAGGATTTTGGTTCAAAACCATCAGGCATTAAGAGCAAAATGTGGAAGACACACATGAGAACAAATTTAAACCAAAAAGGTGAGGTCAACCAGAGTAACTTCACTTCCCATAATCACTTCCTATTATCTGCAAGGCCCGGAAACATTGCAGCATTGAACTTTCTGAACTGCTTGGGGAAGGCAATTGTTGCTTCCCAGCATTGCCTCATTCTTTGGCGGATAAAGGGTAAGGGATGCTGATTCTGTACCAATTAGACATAACTCACCCCAAATCACCAGGCAACCCCAGGCTTTCACAACCCCACCTGCTCAACCTGTATGTGCAAAGAGTCATTGGGACTGGGTGAAAACCAGACAATGCCCCAAATGGACTACATGGAAGAAAGAGTGAGCAGGAGAAAATGATGGCCATACATCCGTCATTGACCAATTTGACATTTACTAATCACATCTCATTTCTCAGCCTGATGAACAAATTAAATCTAATTCCCTTTTGAGGGCCCAATAGCTGCAGCTAAGAGCATCACTGGTTTTCTCTGCATCCCTACTCCTTCACAAAAATGTTGCCAAACTACAAAGTGGGCCTACAATGGAAGCCTGACCTGGAGGTACTCAGTTCATTCATTCAACAAATATTTACCGAGCACCAACTATGTGCCAGGTACTGTTCTAGGTTTTGGGGATACAGCAGAGATGGAAATAAAGATCCCTACCCCTGTGGAACTTAGATTCAAGCAAAAGGGAGATAGACACTAGAGAGTAGAGATGATAAGTAAATTGTTAGTATGTTGGAAGATAATAAGTGATATGGGAAAAAAGAAAGAGTACGAGAGGGTAAGTAGGAGTGGGTGTTGGCAGATTTGTTAAACAGGATGGTCAGAATAAGCCTTACTGAATAGGTGAGCAAAGACTTGAAGAAAGTGAGAGAGTTAGGAAAGTAGTGGCCCCCCTGCTATGAGCTGATGTCTATTCAGATTTTTCCCCCCGGACCTTCATGACACAGCAATAAAGGTATAATAAAGTCTGGCTTCTTTTCCCAAACACTGTAGAGAAACCATTTCAAGCCCAAAAGGAAAATAATTACTACAATGTAGGCTCCACAGGGCAGGGATTTGTTTTCTTCACCACTGGATCCGTAGGTCCTGGCACGTAGAACATACTCAATTAACCTTTGTTGAGTGAATGACTAAATGGTCACTTGCTATATATAAATAATGCACAATTCAAGACAGATGCCAGAAAGACATTGGAGCAATGCCCCAAATAGGTTGTGTTGACTTCCTTAGCTGACTCCCACCTTCCTGCTCTGCTCAGCAGGAGACCAGGGTGCCCAGCAGAGAGGGGCAAATCTATGGCAGTGGGAGACAGGGAGGTGTTTGGGAAAATGTCTCCAGGTGGCAACATATGTCCTACTTCAGGGGTGTCATCAACTCTGTTCTATTGAAATCAATTTATTAACCATGTATGCAGAACCTGCTTTATGTTAGCCAGGGCTGGGTCCTATAGGGCATCACAGTATGTAGTGTGCTGTGGTGGGCAGCCTCTAGGATGGTCCCAATGACCTCTGCTCCCTGATATTCATGCAGTAAGTAGGCCTTTCCCTTTGAGTATGGGCTGGATCTAGTGAATGACTCACCCCTGACAAATACAATATGGCAAAAGTGATGAGATGTCACTTCCAAGGTGACATTACAAAAAGACTGTAGCTTCCATCTTGCTCACCATCTCTCTCTCTCTCTCTCTCTCTAGCCCTTGCTCTGGGGGCAGCAAGCTGCCGTGTCTTGTGTGGCCCAATGAAGAGGTCCACGTGGCAAGGAACTGATGTCTCAGCCCTGCAAAGCCCTGAGGCTGCCACCAGCCAGGTGAGTGAGCTTGGAAACAAATGTTCCTGTACTTGAGTCTTGAGAAGACCACCACCCAGCCACACTTGGATTGCAGCCTGTGAGAGGCCCTGAGGCAGAGGACCCAGCTAAGATGTGGCTGAATTCTTGACTCTCAGAAACTGTGAGAGAATATAAGTTTGTTGTTTTCAGCTGCAAAGTTTTGGGATAATTTGTTATGTGACAATAGGTAACTAATACACACGATCTGCCCTCAAAACAAGATATAGTAAGGTAAGTGGCATAGGAGTGATAAAAACAAAGTATTTGGGGTGGTGGGTGTTCACAGGAGTAAGAAATGGGTGACTGGGGGTTATAATGACTCAAATTTACATAGCTCATTACAATTTACTGAGTGCTTCCACCACAATTTTCTCATTTGATCTTTACAATAAACCTGTCTAAGAATGATATTATTTGACTTACTCAACTTTAAATATTAATTGATCTAGTCATACAGTAAAAATTTTGTGTCAAATATGTGCCTGTGATGGGCACAAAGGAAACATAGATAAGCCATAGTAACTGCCCTCAGAGAACCCAAAATAATATAGATACATTAAATCAACATTAAATAGATAACTAGACCTTGCAGTACAATGTATTAGATGCTGCAATAGAGGTATGCACAAGACAGTCACTAACTCAAAGGTGGGGATGATGACATCTTCCAGAGGATCTAAGAAATACTCAAAAATTGATTCTTTTTTTCCCCAGCTTTATTGTGGTAAAATTGACAAATAAAAATTGTCAAATTTCAAGTATACAATACAGTATTATTAACTATAGTCACCATGCTGTCCATTAGCTCTTCAGAAGGATGAGCTGGAGTTTACCAGACAATTGGATCACAGAAAGGATGGGCGAAGAAGAGCACCTCAGGCTAAGGGGAAAGGGACACATGCAATGGCAAGGGGTTTGGAACAGTATAGTCTGTTACAGAAAACTAATTCAGTATGAGTGGAGGGAGGGTGCATATAAAGAATAAGAAAATTGGCAAGTGAATGAGCTGGCTTTCAGACTCAACTCTCCTGGCCTAAATGCTATGCTTTTCCCACTATGTCATACTGTCTTTTCTAATCTTTCCCCTTTCCTGATTTCTCTTACTCCATCATGAGATTTGAGGATCATTGTAGATCATTGGAGAACAAATGAGATGCCAGAAAGAGGCTCAAGCCAAATGGCAAATAAGTAAGGATGTGAACTGATATTCCGAAGTGGGGAAAGAGGTGGTGGTGAGAGAGAGTGGAAGAGAAGGAAACATGGAGAGGAAGACAAGTAGCTTGAGGGAAGAGCAGGATTAAAGAAAAAGTATTTAAGGTGCGGGGGAGATTAGAGAATCTTTATAGGTGGATTGTATGGAGCCAAGCCAGAAGGAGAGATTTGCATAGGATATATGCAGTGAAGAAAGATAAAAACTAAAGGTTTTAAGAGAAGAAATAGATTCTTTAAAATGATAGACCAATGTACCTCCTGATATGACGTAATAAGAAAAGTAATTCACCTCTGTGGTAGTTTTCCCTAAGATCTATAACCCCTTCTAATAATTTGTTAGACCATTTATCTAATTGACAAATTGAGGAACAATCTGCAAAATGCCTGACTAGTACTCTTCAAAACTATTGAGATCAGTCTTTGAGAAATTGTCACAGACCAGAGGACACTCTGGAGACAGGATGATTAAATGCACTGTGACATCCTTGATGGCATCCTGGAACAGAAAAAGGGCCTTAGTGGAAAAGTTAGTAGAATCTGAGTAAAGTGTGAAGTTTAGTCTGTAGTAACATACCGATGTGTGCTTCCCAGTTTTGATAAATGGACCTTGGTAATGCAAGATAACATTAGAGGAAACTGAATCTGGTGAGGGGCATATAAGAACTGACTGTATTATTTTTGCAATTTTTATATAAATCTAAAAATATTCCAAAATGAAAAGTTTATTTTTAAAATGATAGGCCAGTCGTGAAATCTAGATTATGGCTTATATGAACCAATTTTTCAATTGGCTTCAACATTTGTAAATCAACTATCACAATCCTATATACACAATCTTTTGGGTATATCCTTTAAGTAAAGGACAATTCTTTGAGGATTTTCCAAGAGAGTCCTAATTTAAATGTTACAACAAAAGCAGGTTTGGCGTGGGGGAACGTAAGGCACTTAAACAGTCTCACAGAAACGGTTAGTGAAAGAGAATAAGGAAGTATTGAGAGACCAGATAAAAAGTAATGTCATCAGGCTCTAAGCAAGCTGGGAGACAGAACTTATATTTGAGCATCTCATCCTGGTCCCCAGGCTGTGGCTTAAATAAGGACAGTTTCCAAATAAATAAATAAATACACAAATAAATAAGTATGGAGAGTATTTACCACCTACAGACCCTTACTAAATTAACTTTTAAAGACAACAAAATCAGGTAAATTGGGAGGGGAACGATCAAAGTTAAAATATTCAACAGTGCTGATTTACTTCAGAGTAAGGTGAAGATATTGATTAACTCTAGACTTGATTAAGGCAATTTTGTTAATTAATTTTGCACAATAAATTTCAAGGTAACCCTATGACATCCAAACTTATACTTCAGAGGGAATTAGACCCAAAGACAAGCTCCTTGTTTTTCTCTGTCCCTCATTTTTAAGTCTCTGCTTTTCCCTAGAACTAGAGAATTCTCAGGCCCCTGAGAGCCACTTACTATATATGAGGACCGATAACTACACGAAACAAAAAAATAGAGAACTGTAAATAATAATCCAACGAACTATGGATCCAGATCCAGCAGAAACAAGACTGGAGTTGTCCTCGTGGGTTAACACAAAGTCCTGGAGAAGAAGTTTCTCAACTTCTATGCTCCAACTGCACTGGACTGCTGGCTACTTCTCAAATATGCCATGCTTTTCCATGACTCCACGGCTTTCTCTGTGCTGTTCCCTCGATGAACGCCCTTGTGTGGAACAGATCCTTCCCTCACAGCCCTCAGAAGGAGCCAACCCTGACAATACCTTGATCTTGGACTTCTAGCCTCCAGATCTATGAAACAGTGAATTTCTGTTGTTTAAGCCACCCAGTCTGTGGCACTTTGTTACGGCAGCCCTAGCAAACTAATATACCACCCCTTAGAGAGAGCCTGGCAGATAATGAAGACAGCACAGAGGAAAACAGAGGTAAGAAATGGAAAAAGACATGTAGTGGTTCCTTAAGATCTACCCATGACCTTTCAGCAATCTGAATTAATAAACACCTATTTGCTAAAGACATTTTGAGTTGACTTTCTGTCGTGACAATGAAAGAGCCCTGACTAATGGTTGTGCATGTGTCCCAAACTCCAAGCCCTGCCTAGAATAATAATATTTCATAATACACGCCCCTTATTTCTGATAAGGGCTGTTCAATAAGTATTTCCTTTTTCTAAAAAAGGTAATTAAACTTGCTTTTGTTTTGAGAATATCATGACTTGAGAGAATGGGCTATAACCTGAAGTGCTATCAAGCCATCTTAAGAAACACTGTTTTTTTTTATTGCACACTCTTAGGTAGGAAAATCTAGGGATATGAGAGAGGGAATACAGAAGAGAATACCAATTAAGGGTGAATTTAAAAATAGCTACAAGTAGGGCCGGCCCCGTGGCTTAGCGGTGAAGTGTGCGAGCTCCGCTGCTGGCGGCCCGGGTTTGGATCCTGGGCGCGCACCAACACACCACTTATCTGGCCATGCTGAGGCCGCATCCCACATACAGCAACTAGAAGGATGTGCAACTATGACATACAACTATCTACTGGGGCTTTGGGGAGAAAAATAAATAAATTAAAAAAAAATAGCTACAAGTAAATTACACTGCAAAGAGATATCTTGATGCAGTGGAAAGCAAATTAGATTTATAGTAGGAAGACCTCGGTTACCTAGAGCAAATCACTTGAGTATGAGATGGTGGAAAGACCCTGGGAATTGGAACCAGAGGATCCTGGGTTCATATCCAGCTCTGGTGCTTTCTGTGTAGCCTGAGGCAAGTAACAACATAACTGAGCGAATGAGCATCAGATTCTTTCTCTATGAAACGGGGCTAAGGATACTACCTGGCAGGAGTGATACCAAATCAGTGATAATGCAAGTAGAGCAGCTACTACCATGCCTGGCACATAGTAGGTGCCCAATAAATGGCAGCAATAAGTCACCTTTGTTCTTGTTTATCTTATTATTTATTACTAGGGTCCTCAGTTTCCTCATTTGTGGACTCTGGATAATAATCCTTGCTAGTAACAGGATTCTTATGGAGATCAAAAAGATTTTGTAACTCGAAAATGCTCTGTAACATATATTTCAGACACAAATGTAAAGATGTTATTAATACAAGGCAAGTGATTGGAAAACGCATTGGACCCCCATTGCCTACATCTCCATACAGATGTAGTACAGATCCAAGTGTAGCTCTCCATAACACCAGCTTCGTGTGAAGGGACCAGCCCCTCTTAAGCAAGTGGGCAGCAGCTCCATTGCGAAGACAAGCCCAGTTTCTGCCCATGAGGCCAAAGCCGTGGGGGAGACTCCTGCAAGTTCCGGGCCTCCAGCTCACTGTGAGGCTTGCTCTGCGTAAACCGGAACCAAATTAGGGGAACCGAGCCAACCACAGTCAGAAAAACAAAAGGTGCTCTAATTAGTAAACAAACATTCATTTTTCATACATTGCCCCTGCTTTTGTATGTTAGAAACTGAAACAGCACAGCTGATACTGAAATGATGTGTGCAGGAAGATTGCACCTGGCTTGCTGAGTGAATGTCTTGAATTATTCTTGGTAACCTCCCAACTGGTGGGAAAACCTCCTGCTCTGCACTGTTTGCCCTTAATGAGATCTCCTATGTTACTGAACTGACAGTGAGTCATTCCTTCAAAAACAGCAAGGGAGAAGTTAACTTGCCAAAGTCCAGAAGTGATCAGGGACCAGGCGCCACGGTTTCAAACACTTTTACCAACATTAGTCATATGAGATTTTCACCTTAAGACAACATGGAAGTTGCGAGTTTTTTGAGACGATATATTCTGGAAGGAACATGCAAAATCTATCATTCAACAAGAGAAAAAGTCATTGTTTTGTGCCTAACCAGGACAAATGAAATCATGGGGCGACTTCTAACACCTTCAAAGAAGGGACCTCTAGTTAAAGTGCACACCACAAATGATGTTGAAGGGGAAAAGAAATCAGACAAGGCAGAGTTTTGGGGGGGTGACCACGGGAAGGGGTAAGCCATGCCCTCTTTGCCTTGTGATATTATACAGAGTGACAGATTGTAGCTTTAACAGCTACAGGCATGCTGTTGTTTTAGCAACAGAAAAGCTGGGCTTGGCTGCGCCATGCCTAGCTTTCAGATGAGAAGGACAGAGACAAAAGAAGACAACTAGTTTGTGGAAGGAGAGAGCCAGCCCTATGCTGTGTACTCTATATGGGATACCAGTACACTAAGTACTGTGAGCAGGACTGCACACAGCCGACATTGTCTTGGCAAACTTCTATCTGAGAAACATACACAGAAATTACAGCCGGAGGATTCTCAGAATGTTTTCCTTCCTGCTGGCTGCATTTTGGTCTATTTTCTCAAGTACATCAAAGAGAGGGAACGCTATCATTTTTTCAAGCTCATGCACTTGGTTGATAAGATCTGGATAAAATTACATTTTAGAAATGATTCATGAATAACATTTACTGGTAGCACAATATCCCTCTGTATAGAGGAAAGAATACAGGCTTAAGGCCAGGAAATCTGGCCTTAGGCAGCATCTGTCCCATTAGCACTCAGTCTTTGAAGAAGATACTCAAGTCTTAGTTTCTTCATCCATAAAATGTGGCCCATACCTTCTTCTGAGAAGAAAATACAATAAGATGTTAAGTCAGTGTGCTCTGTGAGCTTAAGAGCGTTACAAAAATGTACAACTTTTAGTAATAGCAAGAAAGAATGCTTAGAAATTTCTGACAATTATCCCTAGAAGTCCAGATAATAGCAGATACACAGATAAAATACATATAAACTATATACACATGAAATGGAATTCTGAAACTATGAAGTTCATCTTTTAAAAGGTTTATCTTTGGAAGAACATGCAGGAGAAAAACAAGATGCATCTTTGCAGTCTTTTCTTGGAACAGTAAATTTACAGTGGCATGTGGAAGCTTTGTTGATATCTAACAGGATTGTGTCAAATGAAATCTCCAAGCCTCCAAATTAAATTGGAAAAAGACCAGCAAGCAGTCTCTCTAGTGATGTCATGACTTGGGATTTGACATGAGTTGTTGGGTATTTGGGACACTTCATTTTGGTGATTTGATATAACACATTTATCTGGTTCACTCCCATCCACTTGGGTGGGGGCCTCCTGCTCTGCTCCCTCAAGCCTTCCTGGGGCAGGGGGAGAATACCCAAACAAACACTTTATACCACTCCTGATCATTTGCTCTTTCATTTTCTTATGCTTTGGCTCTCTTCCACAATTTTGCTGCCAGAGTCAAATGAGGATGCCTCTTCTCTACCACCGGGGTTGGCCACCAAACTCACATCAAGCCAGCAATGACCTGCTTTAAAACAGCCCTACCGAAGTGAGGAACATGCCTTCCTCTGCCACATTCTGTCACCACGAGCCCAGAGGAGACTTTCCCTGGGTTCCCAATGCACTACAGTGATCTGTGTATGAAACCATCCTTTGCATTTCTGCTCATCGTCACTCCCACCTAAGACTCAGGCACAAATCCACGGGATTGGCAGGAGAAAGAAAGTCTCAGAACCAATACTGTCCTCCAAATTCTCATCCCCTTCCTTCTATCCTGATTGCTTTCTCTCCTCTTCTGACCAGCTGTATTAAGGTCTTGTTTCCACCATTGCTCCATAATCAGCTTGCTCTAGTGAAGTTTTGTGTTTCCCTATGAAGCTTTCGGCAAGTGATAGTTGTAAACATTTAGGCACTCATTCATCACCAGCATTCTATATCTGGTCCATTCAGACAGCAGCCTGTTGGCAGAGGCTGTGTTGCCAGAGGCGGTGGTAAGTGGTAGAGGTAGTGCTAGTCTGGGTCCTAGCAAAACTGGAACGATTCCACCCATATATGTAAGATTTTCATTATTTGTGGGATTTTATTCCAAATCTTCTTCTCCTGACAGCTAAAATCTGAACCATGCCCATGACCACAGTTCACAGATGTTCTGAAAACATTTCTCTGCACACCCTTAGCCAGAACTGATTCCAATTCTGTCTATTTCCCCAATCAAATATATTTAAGTTCTGCAAAGCAAAATGCCCAGGATGATCAAATACTGCTGGTCTCAGAATAATGCTCTGTATCATGTGAGCAAATTCTTTCATAACAACAATTTAGAGCATACATTTCATTGTGACCAAAAGATAAATTCAGTGTTAGAGAGAAGAGCAGATGTGGGGAAACATCTCATTGGCCCTGGAGCCCGTTCCGTCATATCCGGATATCTAAAGGATCCTGCAAGTGTGTAACAGAAGCTGCTTTCGTCATTCACTGGATATTTGCCAAGTGCTCCATCCTCATGTCCCCAAGCTGCTCTTCACCAGCAGGAAGGCTCTATGGGAGCCATCTGCTGGCTGGGGAAATGCTGACTCTGCTGCCTTCCAGAAGAACTAGTTACTATCAAGAAGACGGGAGCATATCAAGAGAAAGAATTAGCACAAGGACTCGCTTGGTTTCCACTTTGTCATCTGAGACTTTGCTGCACCATGTAGCTATCAGTGTACTCAGCACCAGTCCTGCCTGCTTCCAGGCTGATTTGGGTAACTTTAAGCTCCTCAGTGGTAGGGACAAGGGTTTTGTTTCATTTTGTGTTATGTTGTTTTCCATTTAGCATCAACCTTCAGAGAGCCTAACATAGTATCTCTCCTAGAGGGATGCTATTTTTGTTAGCTGAAATGATGCTCTCTAGTCCCAGGTTGTAGTTGGTGAAACTGAGCTTCTATGAGATAAAAGAGTTGGCCCAAAGTTAAATGGTGAAATGTGGATTTGCCAACTCCCCCTGATATTAAGTGTCCTCTATCTTTCCCTACCATGAAGATTCAATATTATGTGCCTCATTATTCCCCAGTGCAGATCCGTCCTTCCAAAGAAATGTTCTATGGATGACAATAGTGATCACTCCTGTTTCCTTACCTCTCGCGGCACTTACAGATTTTCTATATATTCCGGGTAGAGAGACGAGCATGAACAAAGATACAGAGATAGCACCTTATTATCACTTTGGGGAAATGCCAAATAAGCAAACAATCAGGCTATGGGTGGCATAATAGGTAATAAAGGAGAAACGATTGCAAAGGACGAGCCAGAGTGTGATGACTACTGAATCTCTTGCCAAAGGACTTACCCAGCCCCCTAATGACCATGGAAAGCCATAAAAAAAAATTTTAAGGGAAGTTATAAGGTCAGATGTGTATTTTAGAAAGTAGCTGGATAAAGACTAGAACCAATAACACAATACTGCCAGAAATTATTTTTTAAGAAAAGCCCAGGGGGGCTGGCCCAGTGGCATAGTGGTTAAGTTCACACACTCTGCTTCCGCGGCCTGGGGTTCACAGGTTAGGATCCCGGCACCGACCTACGCACTGCTCACCAAGCCATGCTGTGGAGCCGTCCCACGTACGAAATAGAGGAAGACGGACACAGATGTTAGCTCAGGGCCAATCTTTCTCAGCGAAAAGGGGAAGATTGGCAACGGATGTTGGCTCATGGCCAATCTTCCTCACCTCCCCCCCCCCCCCCCCCCCCCCGCGCCAGAAAAGCCCTTGGCAGTGATGGAAAAGATAGAGAAGAGGGAAGGAATTCAAAAGACATTGCACAGTTAGAAATGACAGGCATTGGTAACAAATCAGGTTCTAGGGAGGGGGTTGGGGGAGGGCAAAGGGGAAGAATGAGTAGACGTAAGTCCAGACTTTCTAGCTTAGAGTGTAGCATGGATGGTAATGTTCTTTTTTTTTTTTTTTTTTGAGGAAAATTGGCCCTGAGCTAACATCTGTTGCCAATCTTCCTCCTTTTTTCCTTTTTCCTCCCCAAAGCCCCAGTAGATAGTTGCATGTCATAGCTAGACATCCTTCTAGTTGCTCTATGTGGGACACCGCCTCAGCATGGTTTGATGAGCAGTGAGTAGGTCCACGCCCAGCATCCTAGCTGGCGAACCCCGGGCCGCCCAAGCGGAGCCAGTGAACTCCGCTACGCCGCCGGGCGGCCCCATGGATGGTAATGTTCTTAACTGAGGTAGATAATACAGAAGAAGGAGCAGATTGACAGGTCAGATAACAAACTCAATTCTAGGCATGTTGTGTTGGAGCTAACTCTAGGACATCCAGGGCAGATGTCTGACAGACATTCGGAAATTTTACGCTGGAATTCAATTCAAAACGTGAGCCTGGGTATAGAAAATATATGAGAATGAGTGAGATCACCTGAAAAGAATAGATGAATAAAAGGAAAGGAAGAATGGTAAAATCTTGATGACTACAGAAAAATTCTGGTGAAATGTACAGAAAAATAAGAGCTAAAGAAACCGACAAATTGTGATCAGAGACATAGAGGGAAACAAGAGATGCATAAACCTACGGAAAATACCAGCACTGTATGGAGACATAGGGGAATACTTGTTAAATTTTATTGCTGAACTCTTTTTTAAATGATTTTATATAAAATATCAGTTTTTACATTCTTGTTCTCAATCAAGGAATGCATAGTTTTTGCATGGCATCCTTTTCCGAAGTGTTTCATAGATCTTAGTTTTTCTTTACTAATAAGACTGGTTTCTTCTCTCAGGAACACCTCTAAGAGTCTGTAATGGAAATAAACTAGAAAAATTTTATTTACTTTATAGACAACATAGTTAGAAGATATCATTTTCAAAAATTAAAGGATACCTGATGCTGAGGTATAACTATGTTAGTGCTATGTTTCTTTTTTTTTTGGTGAGGAAGATTAGCCCTGAGCTAATATCCGTTGCCAATCCTCCTCTTTTTGCTGGGGAAGACTGGCCCTGGGCTAACGTCCATGCCCATCTTCCTCTACTTTATATGGGACGCTGCCACAGCATGGCTTGACAAGCAGTGTGTAGGTCTGGGCCCAGGATCCGAACCTGTGAACCCCGGGCCACCAAAGCCAGGCGCATGAACCTAACCACCACACCACCGGGCCAGCCCCAGTGCTATGTTTCTTGATACAAACAACCAAATCCAAGTATTTATTAAAACCACTAGCAAAAATGCCTCAATAGTTTGGCTTTTTAGATGGAATGAGAAGAACTGAAGTAATAGGCAACCCCTTGCCTTCAAGGACCACACAGTATAATCATAGTGCTAAGATATTGGAAGGCATGTCAGTTTTGTTTTTAAGCCACACGGTAACAATATGAAAGTTACTGTCGCAGAGTGCTTTCATTGCCACTCCCCACCCCCTGCCAAATCCATTTCCTCCTTCTTCCATAACAACGGAATAATTCTGGCTCAGCACAGGCTGCCAAGCTAGAGACTGTATCTCTGACCTTCCTTGGAAGTTAGCTATGGCCACGTGATCAAGTTCTTACCAAAGATGAGAAAACTTATATGTGTGTCACCTGCTTAAAGGAAAGTCACTTATCCTAGATTTTCTCTTTCTTCTACCCACTGGCTGGAACATGGACCCTGCAGCAGCTCCACTTCAACTGTGCAGATGAGGACAACACCCTAGGACGGCAGAGAACGAAGGAGGAGGGACATAGGATGCCACGGACCTTGTGATGCAGGGCTGCCTTCCTTCCCAGTCTGGCTCACTCATCTTGGACTATTACATGGAGGAGAAACAAACCTCTCTCTTTTTTAAGCACTGTGTTTTTAGAATCTGTTAGCTTTTTTTTTCTTTTTAATTTTTTATTGAGGTAACGTTGGTTTATAACATCATATAAATTCCAGGTGTACATTATTACATTTTGACTTCTGTATAGACTACATCGTGTTCACCACCAAAAGTCTAGTTTCCATCCATCACCATACAAATGCCCCCCTTTACCCCTATGGCCATCCTCCAGCACCCCTCCCACTCTGGTAACCTCAATCTGTTCTCTGTATCTATATGTTTGTTTGTTGTTCTTGTTTTATCTTCCATATATGAGTGAAATCATACAATATTTGTCTTTTTCCACATGATTTATTTCACTAGCATAATACCCTCAAGGTCCACCCATGTTGTCGCAAATGGCAAGAATTCATCTTTTTTATGACTGAGTAGTATTCCATCATGTGTGAGCTTTTAATTTGATAGAGCTACCATTTATTGAATGATTAATATGTTTTATACACATTATCTCAATAGGTCTTTACATAATTCTGTGAGGTAGTTATCTCATATCCCCACTTTACAGATCAAAAAACTGAGACATAGACAAACAGATTGGATAACTTGCCCCTGATCCAAAAGCTAGCAGGTACTGGAGCCAGGAATCCAAAGCCCACAATTTTAACCCAATGTTCTCATTATTAATTCTGGTTTTAATAAGAATTCTAAGTGTTAAATTTTTAGAAATACTTTTAAATCATTAAATAAGACATTTAAATAACAATAATCACTGAGTATTATTATTAAAGTAACTGCTATTTATTGCATGATTAATATCTGTCAGGCTCTATGCTAACTCATTTCATCTTCACAAAAGCACTATGGGATAGTCATTATTTTCCCCATTTTTCTGGTGAAAAAATTGGGCTGTTGAGCAACTCGCCCAAGCGCACCATTATGGGCTGAATTGTGTCCCCCTGAAAAACTCATATGTCGAAGTCCTAACCACCAGTACCTCAGAATGAGACCTTATTTGGAAGATACGTGATTTGTGAGATAGATGATCACTGAGATGATTCAATTAAGATGAAATCATTAGGGTGAACCCTAATCCAATAGGACTAATGTCCTCATAAGAAGAGGAAATTTAAAGATTTTATTTATTTTATTTTTCCCCCCCAAAGCCCCAGTAGATAGTTGTATGTCATAGCTGCACATCCTTCCAGTTGCTGTATGTGGGACGCGGCCTCAGCATGGCTGGAGAAGCGGTGCGTCGGTGCGCGCCCGGGATCCGAACCCCTGGTCGCCAGCAGCGGAGCGTGTGCACCCAACCGCTAAGCCACGGGGCCGGCCCCAGAAGAGGAAATTTAGACACAGACATGTACAGAGAGAAGACAACGTGAAGACATAGGGAGAAGATGGCCACTACAAGCCCAGGAGAGAGGTCTCAGAAGAACCGTCCCTGTCTACAACTTAATCTCGGACTCCTAGCTCCCAGAATTGTGAAAAAGTACATTTCTGATGTGTAAGCCCCTCAGTGTGTGGTATTTTGTTACAGTCCCACAGATAGTAGGTAGGTAATGCCCGGTGAAGTGAGGTACATGTAGTTCAGAGGAAGCCCTGAGACAATTCCATGGAGGAGAAATAAATGTAGGCTAGAGGCTTCAGCGCAAAGCTCATGGAGGAGGTGGCAAGTGAGCAGCGTCTTGAAGAAGTGTACAAGTGTCCTCAGGATGAGAAAGACAAAAAAGGAATCAGCCAGGGTGGAGATGAAAAGCCCAGGAGGACCGCCCCTCAGTGGCAGGGGCCGGACAGCCAGGCACCTCTGCCGGAGCCTACTTCTCTGGCTGGATGCCCACCGGGAAGGGGCACTGCAAGGGGACCTGCAGGGGGCAGCAGCAGGCCCACAGAGGAGCCCACCAGCTGGGTCTGGGGGAGCACTAGGGGCTCTGAGCCTTCCTCAACAGCTGCCTCTGGCCTCCCAGAGAGAGGTGCCTTATGTTCTCACCAGGACGTTCTCCCATCTGTTCACCTTCCTGTGAAAATCAACAGCCTGGACCTGCATGGCGCCTCTCCCTTTTGACCTTTTCCCATTTAGAGAATTCGTTCTATTTGTTTTCTTGTCTCCTTAGGAAATATTGCTCAAAGGCCTGTCCACTACAGCCTCTATTTGTTAGTCAGTCCAGCAGGTGGGGAAGCTCACCTACTTAAGAGGAAATGTCTTTACCTCATCCCCACTGCGATGGATAATTTTGTGTGTCAACTTGGCAGGGCCACAGTGCCCAGATATTTGGTCAAACATTATTCTGGATGTTTCTGTGAGCATGCTTTTTTGGGAGGAGATTAAAATTTAAATTCATGGACTTAGTAAAGCAGATTACCCTCTATTACATGAGTGGGCCTCATCGGATCAGTCCAAGCCCTTAACAGAACAAAGACCGACCTCCCCGAGTAAGAAGGAATTCTGCAGGCAGACTGCCCTCGGACTGGGTCGGCAACTCTTCCCTGAGTCTCCAACCTGCTGGCCCACCCTAGAGATTTTGGCTTTACCAGGCCTCCACAATGGTTTGAGCCATTTCCTTAAAATCAGTCTCTCTCTCTCTCTTTTCACACACACACATCCTGTTGGTTCTGTTTCTCTGTAAAACCCTGACTAATACACCCACCTTCCTCTGTTCTGAATGTCCACCTCTGGTTATGAGGTTTAGAAAATCGCCACTGAAGGACCCAACTGAAAGTGTGGAACACAAGGTCTGCTGAGCCAGCATGGTGTCCTTCCTCCAAAGTGTTCCACGAAACCGTGGCACTGAGATGTGACAAGAGAGCATTTCTGGATTTCCTGATGCACCCTCTCAAGTCAATAAGTCATTTCTGAGAACCACTTTTGGGCGCAGCACTGGACTGGAACTACCTATGGAGTACACAATACGAGGAACCTGTTTCACTCAAGTCTTCTCAAGGGACGAGACTTAGCACCTGAAATGTCTAAAGAGTACAGTAAGCAAAAGGATCCTTCTCAACGTGTGGTATCTAATGGGTCTAAGACTAGTAATGAGAGTGTATTCGTGTGGGAGAGACCACAAGTCATACAAGAGTGTGGAGAAAGGAGGGGAGAAGGCTTCCAGGCTGGGGCAACAGAGGCTGCTTTCTTAGAAGAGTTGGCACAGATCTGGCCTTCAGCAATGGGTCAGGTCTGAATGTGTGGAAAAGAGCCAGGAGAGGATCTTCACTTGGTCAGGGAAGGAGGAGGTGGGGGAGCATTTAGAATACCTGACCACAGGCAGCCAAAGTGTCAGGTAAGCCTGCTTTTAAATTTTATTTGATTTCAAAATTAATGTCTATTCACATGGATTCCAATTTCCTAGTCTGTGAATCACATAACAAGGTATTCCACCTGCTGCCTAAACAACTCAGAGGGAACATTGACCCTAATACCAAAACATGGATTTCCTAGTACATAAATTCATGAAGTTGACCACAGTAGAAATTCTCCTTAAGAACAACAAGTGACTGAATAATAAATACCCACCCTTCTAAGAAACCTTGTCTCTTCACAGCCAGTTTAAGCTTAAAAAGGCACATTAAAACTACCATAGAGGAGGGGCCGGCCCCATGGCGTAGTGGTTATGTTTGGGGTGCTATGCTTTGGCAGCCCAGGTTTAGACTCCAGGCACAAACCTACACCGGTCGTCAGCCATGGTGTGGCGGCGACCCACATACAAAATAGAGGAAGATTGGCATGGATGTTAGCTCAAGGTGCATCTTCCTCAGCAAAAACAAACAAAACTACCATAAGGGAGACGTTCAGTTGCATCACTGGTTTCTCCCACCTGCCTTCAAAACTCTAGGAGTAATGTTATGGGCTCTGTCCCTGACGCTTAGCCCACAGTTCAGGCATCACAGGGCAGGACCACAGCTCAGGTTCCGTTTATCACGTGACCTTCCCTACAGGATTCCTCAATCTCCTGGCTTCGTACTCTGACTCCTGATGCAAAATCTGCCTCACATTCTTTTTTTCTGGTCTACAAACTTCACTCCCTTGCTCTCTCCCGGCTCAGTTTGAGATATTCTTATTTTCTTGTCCCTACAGTTCTGAATAAGGGCCAGCTACCTCCCCGCTGGCACACTGGAGCTGGAAACATCTAGTGCATCTAGGTTCTGCAGACCTTTCCCTGAACCATAAGAATTTAGGTGCACATTCCCACGGATTTTGAGTCATTCCTGTGACAGATCATTAGAAAACCACGGAGCTGGGAAGAGAGCAATGAGGTGAGGTGGATGGCAGAGTTGGAGACACCGTCACTGCAGCTTTGGGAGATGTGGCATCGGCAAAGTGCAGGCGGGTCCTTCCCCTGAAGCCCTGAGGTTTCTCCAAACCCTGCCACACGCCGGTGACTCCTGTCCAGCCTCTTCAAGGGATCCTGAACCAGTGGCAGGAAGACATTGGAGACAATGTCTCAAGACAATCAGGAGACATTGAAGGAAGGCAAAGCGGGGAGGATGTTGAAGAGATTTGGCACTGAGAGATTACCAAGGAGAATCAGAAGAGAAAGTTTTGTTTTTACGTTTTCTTGATTAATTACTGAGAAATAAACCACACCTGATCTGTCAAGACAGAAAATGCCTTGAAGAAGAATGAGAAATGTGTCTTCCCAGTGATACAGAGCCGGGCTGATATCTGCATGAACAAAAGCTCCTGTGGATAGACAGGGAGAAAGCCAGGCAGGTAAGATGGTGTGGTTGAAATAGCACTGTCATATAAATTATACCAAAGAGCAGATTTTAAAAAGAGATATCTCCCATACTGATGAAAAATGTGTACTTTTTTTAACTGTGAAGGAGAAGAAGTAGAACTGTGACTTGTGTTTCACAATTTATGCAGCTAATTCCGGGTACCATCAGGTCAACAATAGTGGAATCTGTTATTCTACTGGGAAGGTGTTGGGGAGGGTAACAAAGTTCCTATACTCCTTCCTTTCCTTTCCTGTGATGTTAGATTTGTTTTGGCTTGTATAAAGGAAACTACAGGCTCACCAACCTCGGTCTCAGAGCCCTGATCTTGCTGCTTTGAAGAGCGGTGCTTAAGATTTAGGATCTTAAATTGAAAGCAGGGACTTTGTTCATAGCAACATTATTCACAATAGCCAAAAGGTGGAAGCGACCCAAACATCCATGGACAAACAAAGTGTGGTATATACATACAATGGAATATTACTCAGCCATAAAAAGGAAGGAAATCCTGACACATGCTATAACATGGGTGAACCTTGAAAATGTTATGTTAAATGAAATAAGCCAGACACAAAAGGACAAATACTGTATGACTCCACTTATATGAGGTACCTAGAATAGTCAAATTCTTAGAGACGCAAAGTAGAATGGTGGTTTCCCAGGACTGAGAGGGATAGGGAAATGGAAAGTTATTGTTTAGTGGATACAGAGTTTCAGTTTGGGAAGACAAAAAAGTTCTGGAGATGCACAACAATGTGAATGTACTTAATGTCATGGAACTATACACTTAAAAATGGCTAAAATGGTAAATTTATGTTATGTATATTTTACTGCAATAATGAAATAAAGATTTAGGGTCAGCCCAACCTGGATTCAAATCTATGTCTACCACTTACTGGTGAGATTACCTTGACCACATTTTTTAGGCTAAGAGTTAGTTTCCGCACCTCTAAGATGGTGATTGACACTGCCTCACAGTGTTATTGTGAGGGCAAATAGCACAACTTATGTAAATCACTGAGCCCAACACTCGGTGCGTAGAAATGCTGATTGAATGTCCATTATATTATTAGCTCTGATCTGCAGAAAGAAAAGAACTGAAACCTCTAAAAGGAACTGACAGAGCCAGGTTGCAATGCTTTGCTCTATTCTGTTGTTTTCACCATCTCGTGCATAAATCTAGGGGTTTGAGAAATAACCTCCTTTATTATGCAAATGTTCCTTCACAAACATCAGAGTTATTCTAGGAAGCAGAAGAAAACAACTCCAGATCGGAAAGGACTGGATGCTTGAGCAGGAAACCAGACCCAGGAAAAAAGGAAACATATCTTAAAATTCAAATAAGTGTTGTCTGCAATAATGCAAACTGAACTTATAACCATCTCAATTAAGTGGGGGAGAAATCCTGAAAAGCGTCTAGCCAGTAAGAAAAGGTATGTGGCAATTAATTATCCAGTGCCCTTTAATTTAGGCTGTGCTTAATGTCACCGATGATCTACTTAGTGTGTCCTCCATTGTTTGAGTTTAGAAAATGTGATAATATTTGTAAGTTTCTGCGAGGTTGGTTCCTCTGTCCTATTTTTCCCATAAGGCCTTAAGTAACCCAACCATAGAATTTTTTATTATTTTTTAGGCTAAGTTTCAGGAAAATTTTCCTGAAGTTTTCAGGAAAAAAAAACCTTTAAGTTTTAGAGAGAGAATTCTGTTCTATCATTGGTTACTATCTAAGTGATTGTTTATTCCCAATGAATTTAATTTAACTGCCACCAGTTACACGTGTGGAATAGGGATTCTGTTTTCTACTGATGACCTTCTTTTTGGCTACATCCAACAATAGTCCGTCGTCAGCTTTTGCTACTTCACTAATAACTCTCAGCTCTACTCTTGGTCTTAAACAAGCAGTAGCCCCCCATTTCTACTTACCCTAACACCTGCAGGTAAATGGATAGTCTGCCACATGTCAAACACACCATGACCCAAACAGTGTCTGGCACATAGAGTATACTATATGTTATTATTATCATTATCATTATTACTATTACTATTATTATTTAGTGCAACAGTTTTTGACTTTTTGTTTTCCTTAAAACAATAGAACCCTATATGTGGTACGCTGAAATAATGACCCCAAAGGTCATAATCCCTCAAGTTTGTGAATATTCTCTTATATGGAAGAGGAATCTTTGTAGATGTGGTTAAATTAAGAATCTTTTGATGGGGTGATTATCCTGGATTTCAGGTAGGCCCTAAATGCAATCACAAGTGTCCTTCTAAGAGCGAGGCAGGGGGAGATTTGACATAAAGAGAAAGAAGGAGATGTGATGATGACAGAAGCAGAGGGAGATTTGAGATGCTAAACTGCTGGCTTTGAAGAGAGAGGAAGGGGCCATGAACCAAGAAATGCCAGCAGCCACCAGAAGCTGGAAAAGGCAAGGAAACAGATTCTCCAGGGGAGCAAGGGGGTCTGAAATGTGGAGATAGATGATTGGAGGTGAGGTAATTGATGATCTGCACAAGTGTAGTCAGACTTCACGCCTCTTCATAGGACACGTGTTCACAAAATGGTGGCATTAGCATGACCTGAGGGTGGAGTTTTTAGCCTCTTGACATCAAAAGGTGGCTTATAGGGCATCTGCACAGGCTCAGTTGATGGGTTAGTTGTCTCAACCAGCCTGAAGTGGACAAGGGGTTCTAATTCCTGAAAAACAGCTCAACCACCCATGTTATCTATAGGAACCTAGTGGGAGTCAGCTGGCATATTGCCCAAACAGCATAGTTAACAATGGGTGGGGGAACAACTTAAAAGCTATAATCAGTAATTGCAAAAAGGAAAAAAACTTTAGTTACTACCTACTTAATCATCAATGGCTGACTGTTTGCTGGTTTCACCAACTCCTAGCAACCACTTTTCTATTCTCTTACATAATACTTTTATTATAATATAAATAAAAATTATACAATCTAATACCTTTAAACCACTATTTCATCCTATTATATCACTTGAGCCTCACAACACTAGGTGGAGCAAATAATGTACCCATTTTATAGATGAGGAACACATTTTTACCAAAAGGAAAAAAATGATGTGACTTGCTCAACATCACAGAGCTAGAAAGGAGTGTGGCTGGATGTCTCCTTCTGCTGAAACACTCAAGAAGGACGTGCCCAAAAAAGGCGTGCGTGAAAATCCTTTCCAGAGAGGAAGATCGCCTAATCTTACAGTGGCAAGAAAGGAAGTAGAAGCATCTGAGAGGGATTGGGGTAGCAGGGGACGGATTTTCACTTCCACATTCCGAGGGTTGATGCAAATAAGAGGAGGCCTACAGAGCAGTAGTAAAACAAAATAGAAATGTTCAGCTGGCGAGAGACCACCCCCACTCCTGGGTCTCCATCTGCACCCCAGCTTTAAACTGAACTGATGAGTGCCTTTTTTTTGTCCTGAGAGAGGAAAGGGAACTAACCTCTATTGGCTGCACCTTCTGTGCTGGCACATGGCGTGAGTTTTTTTACTTTGTTCTCCAGGACCAGGTCTCATCACAGCAGCTGTGTGAAAATTCAAGTCTGGAACTTGAAATACTAGGTTTGGTAACCATTAGCATAGAAGAAAAGCATATAGCTGTGAAATCTCTTTTAAGAGAGAAAAGCAGGCGAATATAGTGTCAAATTGCTGCAGACACATGAAAAATGGTGGTTGAGAAAGGTCAGGGGATTCAGAGTGTATATGAAATCAGAGGGCCTGAGGTCCATTTTGGTGTGGGTTAAGCAGATGAGCTTTGAAGTCAGATAGTCTGAGTCCACCTAGATGTTTATCCACCCTATCAATATTTATAGGGTACCTACTCTGGGCAAGTCTCTGCTCTTCCCACATTCAGGTGGAAAAAGACAGATAATAAAGAGATGAACAAGTAGATCTATGAGTGCTATTGATTCATGAATTCTTCCAATAAACATTGCAGTTATCTATTCCAATTTTCTAGGAGACAAGGTCAGAAAGGTAATGGTGCACAGGGAGAATAGGGTCTGCTAGCCCATTGTGAGGGCTCTGGCTCTTACTCTGAGTAAGACAGGAACCTAGCGGTAGGTTTTGAGCAGAGGAGTGACATGATCTGATTAATATTTTAAGAGGACAACTTTGTCTGTGTTGGGGCCCAGGGCAGACCACCCCAAAATATCCCACAATACTATATTGATTATTTTGAATTAAAGTTACTTGAGTAGCAAAAAGGGCATTCTGACTCTCCTGTCTCTGTCCCCCCTGAAAGCAGGAAATAAATCTCCCACGTGGAAGGTGCTCTCCCTGCATCCTTATCACCAGAGCTGGGGAATTCAGGGCCAAGAATCCTGCATAAACAAACCTTGCTAATTTACTACCTCAAGCCTAAACTCTGCTTAAATTCCTCACTATTTATGTAACCCAAACCTAGGTTTCTTTGTCCTGTCAATTCTTCACAAATTTATTGTTTCTTTAAGTAAAAGGTATATGTACTGCCTGTGTTGTTCACTCTCTAAGCATCATTTCTTTACGATCTCCAATACATATGTATGAAACTGAGTTTTTCTCCTTTTTTTTCTTTTTTGTGAGGAGATCAGCCCTGTGCTAACATCTGCCTATCCTCCTCTTTTTTTTGCTGAGGAAGACTGGCCCCGGGTTAACATCCGTGCCCATCTTCCTCCACTTTATATGGGACACCACCACAGCTTGGCTTGCCAAGCAGTGTGTTGGTGCATACCCGGGATCTGAACCCACGAACCCCGGGCCGCCGCAGCAGAGCGTGCGCACTTAACCGCTTGCGCCTCCGGCCAGGTCTTTCTCCTTTTAATCTAGTCTTGTGTCAATTTTTTATTATTAGTCTCACCATAAGAACACAACAAGGGAAGAAAGGGGATTTTCCCCACCCTGATAGCCGCTCTGTAGAAAACAAACTGAAGAGACCTAGGGCAGAAGCAGGGAAATCAGCAGATTATTGCGAACATCTGGCTGAGAAGCAATGGTGACCAGGCCAGGAGGCAGCCGTAGAGGTGATGAGAAGTAATTGGAGCCAGGATTTATGTTGAAGGTAGAGAGTAGGATTTGCTGACAGACTGAGCAGGAGGTATGAGAAAGGAAAGACTGAAAAGCGACTCTAAGGTTTTGCTCTGAGGGATTGGAAGAACAGAGTTGCCGTTAATGGAAATGAGGAAGATTGCAGGAATAACCGACAGGGGGAAGGCGAGAGGGAGATTTGAGCTGGCTTTTGGATATGGCTCCAGTGAGTTTGAGAAGGCTGGTAGACAGCCAAGTGGCGATGTTGAGTTGGCAATTGGTTATCACAGCCTAGAATTCAAGGCAGAGGTCTAGGCTGAAAAAATAATCGCTAAAAGGAAAAATAAGGCAGGGTATTGGAGATAAAGATTGACAAGGGTGGCGGATGCCATTCTAGATAGGAGAGTTAAAGCAGACCTTACTGAGAAGTTGGTATTTGAACTGAGACCTAGGAGAAGGGAGGGAGAAACCCACATATTATCTGAGGGAAGGAGAGTGCCGGCAGAGGGAAAAGTACTTGCTCAGGTCTTAGAGCAGAGCATGCTTGGCTTTTGGAGAGAGAGCCAGAAGCTCAGTGGGGTGACCAGAAGACCACCTGGTAAGGATACAAAATCCGAGAGGTGGGGAGGGATCATACCGTGAGGTCAAGTGCTTGCTCTGCCACTGGTTAAGAGTTTGCCATTAGGCAAATTACTCACTTTCCATCAGCTCCATTTTCTTTATAAATAGAGGTAGCAATGGAACCTACCCACAGAGGATCTTGAGAGGATTAAATGAGGTAATGTTTATGAAGTGTTGAACACAGTGCCTGCAGCGTAGTTAACATTTACCAGGTATTTACCATACACTTTTATTAAATGTCTTACAGTATTTCCTGGAGGTACCTATGGATTCTGTACGAATTTTGTCCCACTTGGAGGTTTGGATTTTGTCCTCCGTGCTACACTTCTCAGTCTCCGTTTTGTTCTGAGGGGTGTGAAGGGGGTTAGTCCATGAGAAGAGGCCATCTGCGTTTGTTCAGTGGCTCTTATACAGAAGAGAAACAAACTTCTTGAATGTTTATGACAGGAGGCAGTGATATAAATTAGAGCAAGGTGCCCGCCAGGCAGGGAGCGAGTGAGATGATCTTGATCATGGATATGCCTGGCTGGTAGCTTGTCCTTGACAACCACAGCCACTCCTGGGCACGTTAGTGTGGACAGGGAAATCTGGAAGAGCCACAAACACTGACTTGAATTGCAGATGGGGTGACTGGCTACTCACCCAATTCACCCAAACCCTCCAGGTTCTCAGCGATCACACTGGGTTTCCCTTCCGCAAGGGGCCACTCCAGGGCTGGCAAGTCATCCAGTCACTGCTTTTCACTAAGCATTGGGCAAAAAACCCAGTCACCTCTGGCCTCCAGTGATGATATTAGGATTCACCCTGAATCTCAAGTGGAGCAGAGTCCTTGGAAGTTCCTCCCCTGCACTTCCCTCAGTTCTCCTGAACTGGCATGGACAGGGAAAGATTCAGAAGGATTGTTCTAGTTAGTTAAGTAGAGCTATGTTAGGAAAATACATTTCATTTCATACATCAAACATAATGTAAGACCCCCAATGTAATATTCTGGGTATCCCCTGATGCAAAAATGATAAGCAGGAAGAACAGAAAGGGTTGAGGAAAGGAGAAAGAAAAGAGCCCAGAGAAAATGAATTTTTATTAAGTCTTACCCAACATTTGAGAAAGAAATCAGATAATATGCTAATGATGATAACCTAGCCAAGGTGCTACCACACACCTTCTATTGTGCGTCAGTGTGAACCAGGTTTGCCCTTTGTGGGGAGAGTCTGACTATTGAGCTTCCAATATTCAGTGGAAAAGAAAGCTGGAAACGTAGGAGGCATAAGAATAAGTTAAGGCCTGGGGAGATCAGGAAAAGCTGAATGCAAACAACACTCTGACTGTCAAGGATAAACAAAACTGGACTCCAGTTAAAGCAGTAAAGGTAGATTTTATTCAATAATAACTACTGTGACAGAGAGAAGGGTCCAGTGTGAACTGAACTCAACACGGCTGAAACAAAAGGCAGGGAACACTTTAAAGGTTGGGGTGTTCTAAGGAAAGACTCTGAGGAGTATGAAGGGGGTTAGTCCATGTGACGAGGCCATCTGGGTTTGTTCAGTGGCTCTTATCCAGAGGAGAAACAAACTTCTCAAATGTTTATGACAGGAGGCAGTGATATAAATTAGAGCGAGGTGCCCACCAGGCAGGGAGCAAGTGAGATGATCTCCTTAAATGTTTGCTTTTCAAAGAGATGGCTCTCAGGTCTTTGAGAAGACAGTTCAGGGTGGTAGAAGATTTATGTCTCAAAGAGGCAGAGAAAGGATTTATAATTGCAAGCTTTCTAAAGAACTGCTCTGTGAGAGGTTCAGCGGCCTGTCTGCATATTACCAGTTTGGGCTGGAACGAACAGTAAATTCTCCTGGCAGCCTTGAGCTTTCTCAAGAAGGTATTTTAAGGGGGGCAGGATGTGGTGTTGAGCTGTTAGAAACCCTGCTAGTGTTTGTCCAAGTCTCTTAGCGTGTGTGTGCCTGGGGTAGCTGGGGGGAGACAGTGGGGGAGGGCAGGGAATCTGCAGTTTTTATAGGCCGAGTTTGAGGCTTAGTTGAGAAGAGAGCTCAGAGGAGCCTGTGAAAAAACAATATTCAACCAAGTAAATGTGAAGATCTAATTGGCTTTATTAAACAATTCATGAATGAGGCTGCATCCCATCTTGCAAGTGGAAGGGTGCTCAGAGGGGTGGGACAAAATAGAAGGTTTTGGGTTTTTTGTACTGAGGAAGATTAGCTCTGAGCTGACATCTGTTACCAATGTGGGAGGTCAAAATTGGCCACCTCAAAATATGTCTCTTTACCTTGATTATTTTCTCTGAGTGACATTTGACCTCCCCCACTAACTGCGAAAACGAATTTAACTCTGGGTATGGATAGACTGGGAGGTCAGTCAGATACCCATATCTAAGCCCATTCTTATCAAAGCTCTGTTTACTAAACATTTACATTTGTAAGGGAAATCTCCATTTGTAAAAGTATCTCCCTATCTGTACTGGGAAGAGTGGGGAATGACCTCATCTATAGAAACTTATCAATGCAGAATGCAAGGCTACATAATAACCTTACCGTGTTTTTCTGGTAATCACCCATAACTGACTCCCCCACCTCCAACATCCTCCTTCGTCTTTACCTAAATCTATTTAAGAAGAGACCCTCCACCATTTTGTTGAGAAATTATTTCCCTGGTTTCTCCCATGTATACATGTTATAAAGCTTTGTTTGATTTTCTCCTGCTGTTCGGTCTCATGTCAGTTTAATTTGTAGCCCAGCCAGAAAAGACCCAGAGTGGGTAGAGAATAGTCTTCCTCTCCTTCACTGATCTTCCTTTTCATTTTTATTTTTTTGCTTGAGGAAGATTCGCCCTGAGCTAACATCTGTGCCAGTCTGCCTCTATTTTGTATGTGGGTCGCTGCCACAGCATGGCTGACAAGTGATTTAGGTCCACACCTGGCATCTGAACCCTCAAACACACAAACCTGGGCCACTGAAGCAGAGTGCACCAAACTTAACGACTACACCACAGGGCCGGTCCCAAAATGGAAAGTTTTTATAGGAAGAAGAGTGGGCAATGGAGCTGTTAGCAAAAGAAAAGAAGAGGTTATTTTGGACCAGGATGAGTTTCTTTCGGGGGGAAGGGAAGTGATGTGGGTTTTATGATGAAAATTACCTCTTCTACAGCAACTAGATGGATGTGCAGCTATGACGCACAACTATCTACTGGGGCTTTGGGGGAAAAAAAAATAAATAAATAAAATTATCAAAAAAAAAAAATACCTCTTCTTCCTCTGGGGGGTGGAGAGGGCCTATGTGACAGATTACCTTACTGGTGCTCGACCAGAAAATTCCAGACTGGTCAAATTAAGAGTACATTTCTGGGAGAGGTTGAAATTGCAATTAGATCAAGCATTAAGTCTATGTTTGGTGTCATGGACTTTTAGCATGATGCCGTTTGGGGCCTGTGGTTTTCTTTTTGACCAGCCTGACTAGAGGTTGATCAAGGAGAGAGTCTTCGTCCTGACCCAGCTACAGAAAGTTTCCAAACACCTTTATTTTATCTTCTTAGACCTATAATTGTATTCAGTGGTTTTATGAGGAAGACATAAACAGGTATGAAGCAGAAGGAAGGAATTAATCAAAAAGGGAAAATGAGAAGTGGAAATAAGAGGAACTAACAAAAAGACCTTGGAATAAGTGGCTGGGTCTGCGGTGAATGTGAATTCAATTCTGACTAAGCTATGAATCTTTGACTCCTCCTTGCAGCCTTTCCAGGTCTGAGACTCTCTTGTAACTCTTTCAGTCTTTCATCCTGCAAGGGTACAGAGTGTATGTAGTCCAGACACAGTGATCTAAAGACCTGGTTGGTGGACTCATCTGGGTGTTCAGCAGTGTTTCTCCTAGATAGCTCCTTCTCACAGCTAAGAGAACTCTGTGAATATCAAATTCCCTTCATAAGCTCACAGACGATCGTGGCACCACCCAGGCTAAGGCACAAGAAGCCAGGGCAGAGTGCGGCAATGGACTGGAGTTGGCCTGAGGCTTCTAGATTATGTGAAAGAAGGGAGTGAAAAAGAATTCCATTAAAAAAAATAAAACTCCAAGTAAAGAAAGGGAGAAGGAACAGGCAGCTGAGGAAAGGAAAAGATCCCCTGGGGCTATTGTGTTGGAGGAGGCGGCAGCTGACTTGTGGTAGATCCCAGAGGCTGGGAAGGAAGCCTTTCAGGGTGCCTAGCCAGATCTTAAAGTAAGCACAGTCAGAAAATGAAAACCCAAAAGGGCTATTAAAAGAAAAAGCAAAGTATTACCCAGTAAACCTTCTGAGCAACAACTTAATCCTATATGGACCTTTTTTTTCACTGGGTGCAGATTCCAGTTTTCATCCTCACTAAAATATACACAATGTCAACACAAACCAATCTAGTCACTCCCAGATTGGACTGTTTCCCAAAGTGAGTTCCATGGGATTCTAATTGAGTTGAACACATCTAGATACTGCAGAATTTTAAAAGGTTCACATGCATTGCAAATCTCTAGACAGAAGATAGACGTGGTCTGCCTTGTTTCTTAAATTCCTTCTGAGGCATACTAAGAACTAAGTCCTAAGTATATAGAACTGATATTCCAAGGATCACATCTGAAATAATGTTGTCATACATATGCGTATATGATCCCACGTACTCGTCCTGTATTTTACTTCCTTTTCTTTCATTTAAGGCAATGTCCTAATTCACCACAACCTCCTGAGAAAAAGACTGTAAAACATGCTGAGAAACTTTTTGAGAAAAAGATTGTAAAATGTTTTCATCAATAAATTGTCTTTTATGTATTAATTAGGTGTGAAAGATGACATGAACGGAGCCATATTAAAATAGAGCCAGGGCAGCCATTTCAGAGGAATTGTCTTGCATGCCTTGTTTTCTTTATCTTTCAAACTAGACCAAACTGCCAACATTCCAGGGAGTCAGTAAAGACAAGAATATCCTGTTTGTAAGGAATGATGAAACTGGACTTTGCCAATTACCGAATCTCAACCAATCAATGAAGTACAAGTCTAGCCTTTCGCCTGATGACCTAATCTCAAGCCAATCTATGAAGTACAATTCTAGCCTTACCTCATCTAGTGCCAATGAACTCTTCTTTAATACAACTTACGTCATCTTTCTCCCTTTTTCCCATAAAAACTCTGAGCCCCTCTCTTGTAATCAGGACACTATTTGTGTTTCTACCTGAATCTATACTCCCTGAATTGCCAATTCTTTGATCCCAAATACACGCTTTGACTCTTCAATTGGTTTCTGTTTTTGTAGGTTGACGTAGGATATGGGTTTAGTGCTGTAATTAAAGCCCAAAATAACAGTAAACAAGGAGTTTATATCTTGCTCATGTACTAGTCTGGGTCTGGCAAGACAGATGCCCAGGCTATCCTATTGTTCCGCTATCTCTAAGACATTACTCACTTATTGTCTAAGATGGGCACCATGTCCACATTTCAGAGAGGAGGTTGGGAAAGGGGTTTAAAGAGATGTTCTAGAATATTTTTCCTAACATCCCATTAGCCAGTACTTGGTCTCTTGGAGGTTCTATTGCTGTAGAATAAGGGAACATTTCAATTATCTATTGCTATGTAACAAACTACCCCAATACTCAGTGGCTTACAACACAACAACTTTTTGTTATTGCTCACAATTCTGTGAATTGAGTGGGTGGTTCTTCTGCTCATCTCCCATGCAACTGCAGTCAGACAATAGCTGCAGCTATAATGTCCAAGACGGTTCACTCACATCTGTGGCACCTCGGCAGGGGTGGCTGGAAGGCTGGCTTCAGCTGACATGCGTGGACAGCTGGACCTTTCTCTCTCCATGTAGACCCAAGATCTCTCGCTTTCTACAAGGCCTTTCTATGTGGCCTCTCCAGCAGGGCAGCCAGACTTCTTAAATGGCCACTCAGGGCTCCCCAAGCTACAAAACTTAGAGTACCCGACCTTTCTAGGGCTTCAGCCCAGAACCACCACAGCATCACTTCAGTCATATTCTGTGGGTTAAAGCAAGCTATGGGCTCAGCACAGATTCAAGGGGAAGGAACTGATAAGGGTGTGGATACTGGAAGGCATGGTTTATTAGAGGTCGCCACTGGAACTGATTATTGAGTATATTAGTTTTCTAGCGCTGCCATAACCAAGTACCAGAAACTACATGGCTTAACCAATAGAAACTTACTGTCTCACAGTTCTGGAGGCTAGAAATCCAAAATCAAGATATCAGCAACCTTGGTTCTTTCTGAGAAAGAATCTATTCCAGGCCTCTCTCCTTGGCTTGTAGATGGCCATCTTCTCCGTGTCTCTTCATAAACTCTTCCCTCTATGCACACCTCTGTGTCCAAAATTTCCCCTTTTTATAAGGACACCAGTTATATGGGATTAGGGCCCACTTTAATGACCTCGATTTAACTTGATTATCTCTGTAAAAACCCTATCTCCAAATAAGGTCACATTCTGAGGTACTGGGGGGTAGGACTCCAACATATCAATTTTCGGAGGATGCAATTCGACCTATAACACTGAGGAATAATTAACTGTTTGTGATGTAATAATGCATTGTAATGTAATAATGTATTACGTACTCTGTAATACATTAATATGCTAGCTCCCTAGAAATATATTGATAATGGACTTCCCCCTTGCATTGCACTTTCTATTATTTCTTGAAAAACATGGGACATTTGGAATATCTTTCCTATATTTTGCCAATATATGGTATCTTATTATAAATCAAGATTGTCACTGGCAACGTAAAGTCAATCTCACAAAAAAAGGCAGGAATATTCAGTTCTTACTTTGTTTTGTCTTTTCTGTTAAAGAGCATCATCTTCAGTTTGGAAAGTTAGAGGAAATTTTAACCTAAAAAAAAAAGTGTGACAATTTAAGAGAAAACCCTAAGACCTCTAAATCAATCTCATGGCCCAAAGGAATTAAGTTCATCATTCTGAGAGAATATGCAAAATAAATCATCCTGTTGCTATGGTTACCTGATGAGATCAGGTCCACTTGAACCTGTCACAGCAAGTGATATGTCCAAGAGCAACAGAAATCCAACTTCAAAAGTGATGGTGGTACACTGCTGGTAGGAGTGTCATTGGTATAAACACTTTTGAAAGCAAATTAGCAATAATCTGTTCAGCTACAGTACATGTTTTTTATAACATAAAGTAACTCATACATGATTGATGAATAGGGTAATGATGTCAGTATAATGAGGGAGTTATGTTGGATCATACACAGTTTTTCCTGGGCAAGGAAAGCTGGAAAAGTGGAAATAGAATTGATAACCTTCTAGAAGAAAGACAAAAGTTCTCAGATCAGCTGTTGCACATAGACCAGAATCTATTCAGCTCTATTCAAACAAACAAACAAACAAATAAAATCAGCTCCTGCATCTTCCCTTCTTTCCTGGAGAGGTGCATCCCCATCTTTGCGTAGCTTAGGGCTTGTGACAGGTTGCACATCCTGTGTCCACCGTAAAGGCATCCCCATTGGCTCAGAGCTCCACTTCCAGCTGTGTTGTCTTAGTGCCTATAATCCAGCATTTCCAGTCTAGTGTTTTGGTGAATTTTGAAAATCTCCTTTGGGCAGCCTCTAGCCTTGAGGAGCTGCCTTCCTGGGTGGTCCAAGTGGATATGTGGACATTATTGTCTGCAGCCAGGCCAAATCTCCATCATAATAGTCGAAGGTCAGGCCTGGAGCAGGGGTGGCTGAGAAAAAGAAAGTTATTGGCTTTGTTAGTGCTCTGGTTACAAAGCTGCTTAGATTTTGAATGGTCTGGCCCAGTTCAGTGTCCCATAAGTGCTATTATTTTGGGAGCATGATTTTTCAGAAAATAAATTTCTCAGGAATGCCTATATCTACTGCTATACACAAAAATCACAATTCAACTAAAATTTTTGTTGCACCTTGTATATGACCCAGCATGTCTACTTTTCAGAATCTATCTTTGAGAAATACTCATATGTATGCCCAGGAGATATGTACAGAGATGGCCATTGCAGCATTGTTTGAAAGAGTGGTGGTGGCAGCGGTCTAAAGGTCCAACTCCCACTGGGGAGATGCTTAAATAAAATATAGTATATCCATACCATGGAATATTATGCAACAATTTGTTTAAATGCAGCAGTAATATATGTAGACCTAGAAGGAGCTCCAAGACACATTGTATAGTAAAACAAAACATAAACAGAACACACACACACACAATAGTCTATATTTTTTACAATTGCAAGTATACATGTGTATATCTATGTGGATATATGTGTGGGTATACATATATATATATATATACACACACACACACAGACACACACACACACATATATATATACACTATATGTATATATACACACACACATATACATAAATGCCTACAAACGTACAGGAGATAAAAGATCTGGAAGGATATGATTATCTCTGAGAGGAAAAAGAATCAGAATTTGAGGATGGGGAGTGGTTCAGGGATGGTTTGGCTGATTCATAATGATTTGATGTTTCGAGAAAGGAGTATATATTCATTTTTGTATGTTTAATAAAAATCCAATGTAAAAACGGAAGAGAAGCAGCATAATACAAATGGCTACAAGCACAGACTCAGGGGCTGGACTGTGAGTTTAAGGCTCAGATTTGTCACTTTCTACCCGTGTGACCTTGAGCTATTTATCTTCTCTGTGCCTCCAATTCCTCAATAATAAAGTAAGAAAAATAATTGTGCCTATCTTATGAGAATTCAATTATTTTTAAATCACTTAGAAAATACCTGGTACACAGTAAGAATGTTCTTTTGTTATTTTAAAAATGTTTAAAATGGTAGATTTTAAAATATTTCCTGAGACATAAAGAAAAATGATATAGGATTTGTTGAATGAGAGTCATTGGGAGACGAACATTGGGGGAGGGCTAGGACATCACAACACAATGTACAGCAAGACTGTAAAAATCCTCTCCACATTAGACATGTTTCTTTATTTCCCCCAACCTCCTTCTCCTTCCTGGACTTTTCTTCCTTTGCCTGCCTTCTCCTATGGACATGGATCTATCCCCTACCTGGGCTCCTTCAGTTTGGCATCTCCACTTAGTATTCTGAAGGCCTGGCAGCCAAGGAACAAGTGAAGGATCTCCAGTAGGATAGAGGGAGGAGGGGGGCAAGGTTGTAAATACACTTCAGTTTCTTTTTTCACCTTGACACACTGACAATCTTCTTCTCGTTTCCAAGAATTGATGGCTGTTGCCTCGATGTCGCAGGTAACTGATCAGTCAATGGAGCTTCTGCAAATGCCCAAAGCAGCTACAGAAGTAAGCTTTTTCCAAGTCCTACCAACCTGCTGGACGAAGCCCCTGGAGCACACAGAGAAGTGTGTGGAAAGGGCGGAGCTTCCACCTGAGCTGCATGCACACACCACAGGCTTATCTCAGGGAGCAGAAAGGCCACTCCCTGCCACCATCTCTCTCTTGAGTCTCCACCAGCCTAGTGGGAGGAGAGGGGAACCAGGGATGCCTCCTCTGCAGCTGCTGTTCACACAGAACAGGAGGGTCCCTCTCCTGTCTCACCCTGGGTCACAACTGAAGCTGATGCTCCTCAAATCGCTCCTGTCTGTTGCAGAGGGAGGGTAGGGGATGTGGAGTGGGAACGCTGAGACAGAGAAAAAGGTCGTTCTTACGCTTCATCCCTTCCAAGACACCCGTACACTAGAAAAAGTTAGCTATTGCCAGCAGTGTCCAGAAGCCAGTTAGTTCAATCCTTTATTTACATTTTTTCTGACCTTTAGGGAATAATCTCACCCTATTTAAATAACTTATTTTACTATTTTTATATTTATAGCATCTTTAAGTCAATCTTTTATGTTAGAAAATATGATTAAAGTAATCTTTATTATTTATACTAAATAGTTTAACTTATTGGGTAATTGTCATTCTTTAACTTTTGCATACACTATTTGATTATCCTTATCAGCTCATTAAAAATTTTTGTTTGTTTGTTTTCATACTGGAAACAGCAAGTGTTGTCTTTAGAAAGGAACAGATACCACTTTAGGCTCCAAACCTGGAGATATGCCTTCTCTATACTAGTTGGCCTTAAACAGGCCCTTTTCATACTTCTAAACAGATTACCACGATGATCTCAGTGCAGACCTAACTACAGTCACAAAGGAAACACTGAACACCGCGTTTTGAGCCATTCAGGTTGCTTAGGAGATGCTCAATCAAATATCCCCAAAGAAGATCCATGGAAACCACCCCAGTGATGTTGCCATTTTGTTCCCAAGATCATTAAGTCTCCATTTGGGAATTGTTCTATGTAGCCAGGCCAAACGTGTATCACAACATGCTGGAGGTCAGACCTGGAGAAGGGTGGCTGAGGAAAGGCAACAAGCAGCAACATCAAACAGAAATGGGGACGTGCACTGATGATGGATCTCTAGCAGCTTACTGGCTTGAGAGGCTGCCAAGCCAAGGTCTTCACTCCTCAGACTCAAAGAGACAGGGGCCCTGGGCTGGTTCTGGAAGAGGTCTCTGGCATCCACTCCACTCATAACTGACAGCTCCTTCAAAATTAGAGTCTTAGAAAGAGTAGCAATTCATAAGGAGAAGCATGAATGAATTTCTTTATGTTCTATTAAAAAAAAAAAAACAAGGAAAGATAACTACCCTTATACTGGATTTCTTCTCTTGTGAATCTTCAATGGTTTGATAATTAAATGTAATTTTTAAAAGTCTAAGAACTAGTATTGAAAATGAGCTTAAGCACACTCAATTCATCACTTTATTGGGATCAATAAATACTTGATGAATTCTTCATTACAAGAGACAGTTTCATCTTTTTAAACTAGTCTTTTTGCCATGTTCACAAATCTTGAGTTAAAGAATCCTCTACGTATTATAAAATAGAAATGTCTTTATTTAATGGGCCCTACCATTGGGCTTCAAAGTTCTGGAGCACAAATAAAGACTCCCCCAAACAGAATTCTGAGTTAATGAGGTTTATTTCTGTTGGGTGTGCCGTATGTCACCGACACTCCCCTTGTCAGGACGCTGGTGGCTTTTAACTTGGGCAAGTCGTAGCACTCTATGACACCCATTACTGTAGCCTTGATTTGCTCTTCAGAGCCATCACAAGGGCATGGCACCCCGCCCTTTTCCACTCATCCCCACTCCAACCTCAAAGGGGAACTGAAAGAGGAACACACACTCTGGCACAGTGAAGACAGACCAGAGAGTGTATGCACAGCCCTAAATACCCACGTAGAAATATCTACGTGTGCTGTACTATGAATGACCTCAAATCGGGGTCCTGAAGACAAGAAATCTGTCCCCTCTCTTGGTTACTCAGGACCCAGCAGTAAATGTACTTCACAAACAGGGATACCTGCCATTTCCCTGAATCACAAGAATAGCCGACACTTACTAAGCTTTTCGTATGTGCCAAGGACTGTTCAAAGTCTGTTATAAGTGTCTCAAGAGAGGTTAAGTAATTTGCCTACACTGACTAGTGGTCTAGCTGGGATGTGAACACCAGCGGTATTACGCTAGAACCAGACTCTTGTCATCTTTACACCATTCTCCCTCCCTTAACTTCTCTTTACCTCTATGTCTTCAAAATAACAGTAATAGTACCTTATTATAACGATGTTGTGAGGATAAAAAAAAATCAGTAAAACACTTGACACAGTGTCTAGTACAGGATAAAAGCTCAGTGAGTGTTAGTTGCTAGGAATAGTAAACTTCCCCAAAGTCACAGGAGTAGGTGGCTGAAGTAGGACTCCAACCGGGAAGACTGCTCCTGGGGTCCATTCTTAACACTACCTGCCCTGCTGCTCCGAGGCAGTGACATCACAGGTGAAGTGCCCAGCTCTGTGCCTGGCACAGAAGGAGCACTCAAGAAGTGTCAGCCTTGATCCTCTCACATCTCTCCTTCTCCTTGCTGAGGGACAAACCAAGGCACAGAAACATTCTTGTTTAAGGTAATGACCAAACTTTGAAAAGAGAAGCCTGATTCAAATTCCACTTCACACTTCCTGTCTCATGCTTACATATGAGACAAAAAGTAAAGTACATGACATAGAAGACAATTTTTTTTTTTGGAAGATTGGCCCTGCGCTAACATCTGTTGCCAATCTTCCTCTTTTTCTTTTTTCTCCCCAAAGCCCCAGTACATAGTTGCGTATCATAGTTGTAGAGTTGTAGCTCTTCTTTGTGGGACACCACCTCAGCATGGCTTGATGAGTGGTGGTAGGTCCGCACCCAGGATCCAAACTGCCAAACCCCAGGCCTGCCGATGCGGAATGCGTGAACTAAACCACTTCTCCACCAGGCCAGCCCCAGAAGACACAATTTTTAAAAATATATTAAAAAAAAGAAAGACAAAAATATATCACGTATTTGGCTTCATCATCCTTCCCTGTTATCATCTTGCTTCATTGTGTTAAAACTACCAGAATGGAACGTGTCCCTAGTTAGTCATGCTGCATCATCTGCCTCGTGTCCGAGTGCGTAGCTTACTCACAGACTCATAGTTAGCTGTGTTAGGCACATTGCACATTTAATTGTGCAATGACAGCATCTACTGTAAGCATGAACACTCAAGTTTCAGTTTTGAAGGAATTTAGCAACCACCTGGTAAGTCTTTAGCAATGTAATGCGCACTTTTAGGTTTTTCTCCTTAAGAAATCTTGTACTCTACATAGTGCAGAAAACAATCTCCTGACTTGGTCCTCTCATTCTCTCGCTGTGATGGAGTCATCTTTAAAATCATGAGGTGATCACTCTGGCCTTCTTGGCTTATCTAGATTTCAAATCAAACCTTAAATATATCCTCAGAAAATTCTTAGCAACTCAGAGTCTTTCCAGGAAGAAAATAGCACATGGTTCCATTCTTCACCACTCTCTTGTCTCTCTTCCCTCTTCCATGGCCACCTCCCCAGATCAGTCAGGAAACATCTCTAAAATTGTAATGATCTTCCTGGTGTCCACCATTCCCAGCAGCCCTGAACACACCTTGCTGCCATACTTTAAAAACATGGATCTAGTGGAAAACATTTTACTGGTATGTCTTGGTACCTGAAACACTTTGTTTCACTCATTGCGTACATATCTATCTCAATCGTAGACCCTTTGACCTCTTGAGAGTGGAGGCCATCTTACTTATCTTAGCAGACACAGATCCTGTACTGGCCTAGCACACGGTAAATACGTATGAAATATTGTTGAATAGTGAATTACATATCCAGAGCCCATGTGGCTCAGTATTGGTATTATGTTTACAAAACACAGTTCAACTGGCAGAGATAATGAAAAATAAATTGCATTCTTTACTCAAATATCTTGAAGGACATTAAAAGAAATCCAAACATATCATCCACAGCAACACTTACTAAAACCTCCATTCTTCTCTTATTCATTTTCACCTTTACAACTGCTCCAACTCAGCCCACCTTAAGCTCCTCTCCAAAAGAAAAATACTTTCTCCACCATCGAAGTTTCAAACTTTTTCCTCTCCTCTTCCTTCTTCCTTTTCTCCTCAATAATTTATTATGTAGATGGATTTAGCTTCTGGACTAGCAAGAATGAATCCTTCCTTGGACAGGGAGGAAGTCCCTGGGTTGGGAAACTGGGTTGAAAATGATAGGATTCTTAGTAGGGGCCTGGAGAGGCGGGGAAACGAACAAACACTCCTATATTCACAATTTTATCCCATCACAGTTTTAGTAATAAAAAAATTTGACCATCCTTTTAAATAAGGAGGAGGGGGAGGGGAAGGGAGATGAATCATTGGTCTCTATAACCAATAAAGAAGACCTTGTCGTGTGCTTGCCCATGACTGTGTTCAATAGCTTCAAATCCACTCAATGACTCTTCTAAAACTTTTATCAATGCATATCTCTTTTGTATTTCCTTGGGGGAGAAAATGTTTCTTAAATCATCACCAAAGAGCACTTTTGTGAAGGCGGGATAGTTTAAATTGGTTCTGACATATTGGATTCTTTGTAAATATTGCTGACAAAAAAAAGATCATCAAGAAATGGACCCTCATCTCCAGTTAGCTCCTACTTTTACACTCCACTCTGAGTTTTGTTGAACTGGAATCATAACCACAACATCAAGCTGAATATGTCTTTGGAGTAGAATGAAATAAGGGAATGAGGGACATCCTAAGAATCTAGAAGCAATTTTCTGGCCCTGGTAGTAGATGAGGACAGGAGGTAGTAGGTTTCCAGGTCTTAGAATTAATATATAACAGTAAATTAGGTAATATAGAGTCTCAAGACTATGCAGTAAAAGCATGACTACTTTTATGCTTTTTCAGGTATTTTCATGGGGTGATATTTTTTCTTCTGGATTCTTTCAGATTTTGGTAAATTTACGTTTGAAAATCCCAGTATATTTTAACTGGGCTAAAGGGAAGTAAGAGAAGGGCTTTATTTTGCCTCTTTTTGGGTCTGGGAAAGAATAAGAAGTAGTGATATCTGGGGAACTTGTAAGACCTAGATATGGAGTTAAAAATGAGAGAACTTTATAGTTTAAAAAACGTGTGTGTTTTAAAAAGAGATAATGAGGGAATGTAAAAATTAAAGAAAAAATGTTCAACCACCAACTTTTACCAGAATTTTTCTAATGAGAGATCAGCCTTGGGGCCGGCCCTGTGGCTTAGCGGTTAAGTGCACATACTCCGCTACTGGTGGCCCAGGTTCGGATCCCGGGCGCGCACCAACGTACCGCTTGTCTGGCCATGCTGAGGCCGTATCCCACATACAGCAACTAGAAGGATGTGCAACTATGACATACAACTATCTACTGGGGCTTTGGGGGAAAAAAAGGAGGAGGACTGGCAATAGATGTTAGCTCAGGGCCGGTCTTCCTCAGCAAAAAGGCGGAGGATTGGCATGGATGTTAGCTCAGGGCTGATCTTCTTCACACACAAAAAAAAAAAAGAAAGGAGGAAAAAAAAAAAAGGAAAAAAGAAAAAAAAACAGATCAGCCTTTCTCATCTCTAGCTTTGTTCATCTGCATAAACCTCCCATCAATGTTCTTGCTACTTCCCTAGTTTTCCGTATTAGTTTCCTATCGCTGCCGTAACAGAGTACCACAAATTTAGTGGCTTAAACAATGAACAGGGATTATCCAACTATTATTGGAGGTCAGAATTCCAAAATGGCTCTCAATGGGATAAAACCAATCCATCAGCGTGACTATATTCCTTCTGGAAGGTCTAGCGGAGAATTTGTTTCCTTGCCTCTTCTGGCTTCTAGAAGCTGCCTGCATTCCTTGCCTCATGGCCTTTTCTTCCATCTTCAAAACCAGCAGGTAGCATCTTCAAATCTGTCTCTGATTCTGACATTCCTGCCTCCTTCTTTGACTTTTATAAGGACCCTTATGATTATATTGGGCCCACTCATGTAATCCAGGATAATTTTCCCATCTCAAGGCTTTTAACTTAATCGCATCTGTAAAATGCCTTTTATCATGTACCGTCATATATACACAGGTTCTCGGGATTAGGACAAGGACATCTTTGGGGGACAATATTCTACTTACCACATTTTCCTTAACTCTCTGATGTTCTGCACTTTCTGTGACTCCCACTTGACTGTTTTCCAACAAGACATCGATACATGAAATAATAACTCAAGCCACTTGCTTTCTCCACCAACCTACAGCGCTTCTGAGCATCAAAAACACAAGCAAACACCCACTCCACAAACTTTCTACTTGCAAGTGCTTTTCCTCTTGCCTCAAGCCTCTTCCCTTCTCTTTGCCTTCATCTTCATCTTTAGAAGTCTAATTTTCTGAGTCCCAATTCATATCATACCTCTTCCATGAAAATTTACCAGATCCCTCCAACCATGAATCAGGTATTCTCTTCCCTTTGAAATCCCATCACATTCTGCTTCCCTTTAAGTATATACATAATATATACTGAATATATACTGAAGGCTTGGTCCGGGTATCTTCCTCCTAATCTCACCTCCCTCAGCCCCGGTTGCCAACCGGCCTATTTTTACCCCCAGCTGCACCGTGGAGCTTTCCAGGGACTAGAGCTTGCTAGAATAGTCGAGTTGGGTTACATTTTGTATTCTCTAGAGTCAAGAATGCATTTCTTGAAAGAAGGTGTGCCCTAGATTTTAGAACTAGATGGCTAGTCCTAAATTTCACTCTGGAGAAAAAAGTCTCCTCTGTAGAAGCCAATATTTGCATTACTAAGTCTTGTTAGGAGTCTGATTTTTTTTTTGGACAAAATAGAGGAAATGCTTTTCATGCTGAAAATGGGATCTTTGCTTTATTTATTTTCCTCACAAAACCTCTACTACCCTTCTACCCCTTCCCTAGGAACAGCCTTAAGATATTAAATATGCACTTATCACAGTGTACACTAATTACAGGGAAATAGTTCAAATCTGCTTTGAAAATGTTCGAATTCTAAAAAATTATGATAGAACATATTTTCCTTATAAAATGCAGTATATTGGAAATGTTAATTTACTACCATCAGGAACATATTAAGTGTTATTACAATCTCAATTCTGAGAAGAGAATAATAAAGAAGATTAAAGCCAATGTACGTTGGATTTGGATTGTTGGTAAGCTCCCTTGCTAGCTGAGAGTTAATTTTCTCTGACACGTGGGCCTCAGCAGAGAAACAAATCACTACCCATCATGTGCCTCCCAGGCAGAACAGTAAATTTTAAATGCTTGATGAGAAGGATCAGCTGTGTTTGTTTATACATCTTTTAGCCAAACAAGATTGTGAATTCCAGGAGAGCACAGTCTGTGTCTTGTTTCCTGCATGTAGTACCAGGCCTGTCTTAAGGTAAGGCTGCAATAAACGAAGGAATGAGGGAGCGTTTACCCAGATCCTAGGGTGAAGAGCTCTTGACTTTCCAGCTGCTCTCTTACTGCTCATATTGTGAAGCATCTCTTTAGTTTTACTTCCAGAAAACAGACAGGCAAGCAGGTAGGCGCCTTTGGGCACTGAACTCCTAGTGAGTAATAATATTGTCTGTAGAAAGTCCACCTACAGTCCCAAATCTAATCTTCTCCAATCACCAGTTTAACTAGGAGAAAGTTCTGATTGCTGTGGAGAGATATCAGACTCGTTAAGAGATGCGTTATTAAATTTGAATTTTTCAATTCAAAATGCACTTTTTAAATAACTACTGTGTGCCAGGCACTGTGCCAGCTGGTTAGGACACAAAAGTAGGTTATATGAGAGAGAGAAGGAGACGGAAGGTAGAGAAGAAAGAGAAGGAGAGAAGGGAGAGAGAGAGAGAGAGAGAGAGGGAGAGGGTAAGTGGTCAGAGCTGAGGAAGTGCAGAAGAGAGGTACTTAGCCTGTGGATCTAAAAGAGGCTTCCTGGAGGTGATGACTCTTGCTCTGAATGTTGAAAGATGAGATAGACTCATCAAAGCAAAGACATGCAGAAAAGAGATTTCAGGCTAGAGATATGGCTTGAGTAGTGGCCAAGAATCTCCAGTCAGCTGGAAAGGGGTGGATATTGGCAACCAGAGCAGCCACTTATTGCCAGAGTAAGGAATGTGAGGCAGGAATGTGGGCATGAGGCTGAGAGGGAGGTGGGTGCCCTTGTAGACCAGGCCGAGACTTTATTTGGAAAGCTGTGGTGAACCACTAAAGGATTATGTGGGCCAACTCTACCCATCTGAATTACCATGTGACCTCTGACTTCCCTTTGACCTCTCTTTTTCCTCATCCTTCACCTCATGTATTTCTTATGCATGCTGGGTGTCCTTACCATGCTTTGGAAAGCGCTGTAAGCAAAAACATGCCCAGCTTAGACAATCAAGTTTTCTCCCCTAGAGATCTGGTATATTGTCATACGGGACAAGATGGCTTCCAATGCATTATGGTTCACAGGCTAGAATGCTCTTCTAAAACCAAGGACATTCACATGGAAAATGCCGAAGACCTCAACCCTTTATTCAAACTTTATGTTTAACAATTGACTTCATCCCACTAAGATCCAAAGTGGAGAAAAGAAAGGGAAGTTCACTCAAAAATTGAGACAATGAACTCTTTCAGGACACTGCTTTATTTCATCAATTACTTTGTTTTGTAGATAATCTTGCACATTCTGGAAGCAGTGAAATCAGAGGTGGTTTGTGATCACATGTCCTCATATGATTTTTGGACCTAGGATGGCAGGAGCAGGGGTGGGGGTTGGTGATAGGACATGAAGGCCACAAGCAATATCAGCTCCAGAGTTGACTGCCAACTTCTTCCCCAACAATCTCTTGCTCCAGTTCTGACCTCACCTGCTTCTATTGGTGCCAAAAGGAGCACAAACCAAGCACTCTTGGATGTGTGAAAGGCCAGGCTGATTTGAAAATACGTTGGTGCTCTAAAATTCACTTATCAGGTGTTATGGACTGAATTGTATCTCCTCAAAATTCATATATTGAAGCCCTAACCTCCAATATGACTGTGTTTGGAGATAGGGCCTTTAAGGAGTTAACTAACCTTAAATGAGGTCATAAGGGTGGAACTCTAATCCAATAGGCCTGGTGTCCTTATAAGAAGAGGAAGAGACACCAGAGATCTCTCTCTCTCCATACGCACACAGAGGAAAGGCCATGTGAAGAAACAACGAGAAGGTGGCTGTCTGCAAGCCAAAGAGAGAGCTCTCACCAGAAAACAACCCTGCTGGCACCCTGATCTTGGACATCTAGCCCCCAGAACTGCGAGAAAATAAATTTCTGTTGTTTCAGTCATCCAGTCTGTGGCATTTTGTCATGGCAAGGAAGACTAATACACCAGGATTATCAACACATTTCATGTAACCTCTGCCTTGCAGAATTCAAAGAGCTTGGCCCACGCTGGAGTAGACCCAGAGTACAGTCATGTGTCCCATAACAACGGGGATACGTTCTGAGAAAGGAGTTGTTAGGCAATTTTGTCGTTGTGCAAACATCACAGAGTGTACTTACACAAACCTAGTGGTATAGCCTACTACACACCTAAGCTATATGGTACTAATCTTATGGGACCCTCATTATATATGCAGTTCATTGTTGACTGAAACGGCTTTATGCAGTGCATAACTGTATACACAGTCAAGTCTTTTTCCCTGAAACAAAAAAATAAAAAACTTTCCTATTAATTTTATAGGAAACACACATGGGCATAGTAAAATGTAAATTTTACTATGTAAATTTTACTATGTAAATTTTACTAGTAAAATTTTACTAGTAAAATTTACTATGTAAATAGTAAAATTCATATACTACATATGGATTTGAAGAAGTTTCAATTCTTCTCATCCCAGACCCTCACTCCTGCAATCCTCCTTTCCCAGAGGCAACCACAGAAAAATGTTACTATTAATATACTAGAATATAGACAGATAGATGGATAGATATAGATCCTCTTTTCTTATATGGATGAGAACATTCTGTATATACTGTTCTGAATCTTCTTTTTTTTACTTATCGTTATTTCATATAAACTCATTTCATAGTAGATATACATGTAGAAGGGCCTCATCTTTTAAAAGTTATGACATATAGCAGTTATAAAGATGTATCACAGTTTATATAACCTGTCTTCTGTTGAAAGGACAGTTCAGTTTTTTTAATCTCTGTGCTTCAATGCAAATGATGCTGCAATAAAATAGCTGTACATTCACCTTTGGCACAAATACAAGCAGTTACGTAAGATAAATTCTTATAAATGAGATTCTTATAAAATGAGATTTTGAATTCTGAAAATTCAAAAGGTATTTACCTTTTTAGTATTTTATATTCATTTTAGAAAAATTGCCAAATTCAGCCATTCTTCCATTCTTTCAAAGACAGCAGGTGGCATTTACTTGGGTTCATGGCTACCTCCCCATGATGTCATTATCAAGGTCTTTCCTAAACAACCTCCGTATGTCTAAGTGTCATATGACTAACCTCTTCCTGAAGTTGACCTAGGGAAAAATCCTTGAAGGCTGGGTCACCAGAGAAGTCATCTGATCTGCTGAGCAGACAGGCCTTCCCTCTGTTATTACACATGCCCCTGGAATCTTTTTCCCCTTCCACCCTGCTGCCGTGGGAATTGTTTTGACTCAACTTTTCAGATTCTTCTTAGTTTCTACCTGGGAACAGAAGAGACAGGGAATCAAAATTAAGGGCTGTGTTTTACTACCAGACACTAGGGAATGTGTTTCGATTTCTTTCCTAAGCCTTGGGGAGGGAAGATTATTTTCTTGAGAAAATATTCAGTGTCTTCATAGACACTTTGAACAGACCTGGCCTGCTTCAGAGGATCACATCAGGTTTGCTCAGATGAGTCAAATGTGTTTCAGCTTTTTATTCTCTTTATTCCTGCAGGGGAGGAGGAAAGTAATAAGAATCATTTGCACTACTAATCTCTACCGAAAGACCTGAGACTGTGAGGATTTTCTGGACTCTAGATGGATATTTTTCCCAACAAAAGAGGATCGCCCTGGATAAGTGAGAAACAAACCCTGACCAATTCTTACTAGTTTCCTCTGATTTTTTTAAAACTTGATTTGGCAACTTGAAGACAGAAGTGTCAGGGGATTTGTAGTTTACTAAAATATCACACATTCTAGTCCATTCTACAATCCATAGGGGCTTCCTGAGCTTTTGGTACTGCAAGTGAACATTTCTCCTCTTGCTAAAATTATTTTTTATGTAATGTTTATTTAATATTTGAAATAAACAGCATTTGAAACGTCTTTTCTTGGGTTAAGTGGGTTTTTCTCATCCTTCTGCTCTCAGCTTAAGAGTCACATCAGGGAACACTGATGACCATGACTAGGTCAAACCCCTGACTTTAAGATCACAGAGCAATACCTGGTCTTCTCCTTCTTAGCACTTAATACAGTTGAATTTTATGTTTATTTTACTTGTTGGTTAATATTTGATTCCTACCTGCTGTAAGCTTCTTGAGGGTACAAAGAGTGTTTGATTTTCTTCAACATGTGTTCTCAGCACCCAGCACAGTGTGAGGCATCGAATTGGTGTTCACTAACAATTAGTGGATTAACGTGTTGGTTATAAGTAGAGTCCAACAAGTGAATACAGGATCACAAGGATAATTGGGCGCCCAATGTAAAACTGAGAAGTAATTTTAGGTCATTTCATTAAATTGTAGTCTGATGTCAAGGGATAAATTAATCCAGAGCTGAAGGCCCAATACACAGACCCACATATATTTAAGTAAATCCATGGCTTATCGAAAAAGATAGCCTCCAGCTGAAGCACCCTTCTTTGATGTGTATCAGTGGTTCCTGGATGTTTGGTCCCTGGATCAACAGCATCAGCATCATCTGAGAACTTGTTAGAAATGCACATTCTCAGGCATCAACCAGACCTACTGAATCAGAAATTCTGGGGCTGGGGTCCAGCAGTTTCTTTTAACAAGCCCTCCAGGTGGTTTTGGCACACTGAAATTTGAGAACCATTGACATATACCAATCTTATCACTTTCAAATGATGGAAAAGGAAGACCCATGGAAACATGGAGGCTAAGGTTCTTGGTGGAAATGAGAATAAAAATGAGGGAAAGAACAGGAGACCAGAGTCTACACGAGATTTTTAGCTGTGTTCAACAGCTCCCTGCTGAAAAAGCGTTGGAGAGAGGAGCTCCACCACATTTCCATTCTCACCATCATATCACTGCTTTTGTACAGTCTCATTTAGAGCCTTGACTATCTGCATACAACACACTTAAAATTCCCTTGTATGCCAAAGATGATCTGAGAATAATTCCATCACTTAGAAAAGTTTGTTGAGATAATAACATTGAGACAACTGTAATATAAAATAGTAATAATAGACAATATTTATAGGAAAGAAGTAGCATATGATTAAGACTGCAGGCTAGATTTATGCTGCCTGGTTTTGAATTTTGACTCTACCACTTCCCAGTTGCATGATTTTGGTCTAGTTACTTTACCTTTTTGTAACTTGCTTTCCTCATCTATAACATGGAGTTCAAGAATAGTACCTTCAGTCCCTACCTCATAGGGAAGATGTGAGGATTAAATGAAATAATATATATGGCCTTGGCACATAGTTCATGTTCAATAAATATTAACCATATAATATGCAGAATGTATGTATATATTCTTACACACACACACACACAAATTGTCTTGCCCTCACAGCCTCCTCAGGTCGAATCTCAGGTAGTGTCATGTCAGCAGGGCTTCTGCTGTAAGTTTAAGATACAACAGTAAAGAGAACCTAGGCCTCTTACGCAAGAGAAACCATATGCGTCAATGAGAAGACACCCTGCTCTGCTTTCCCCCAATCCCTCTTTAACATACACACACCCCATCATGTTGAAGCAGCTGTAACCCGGAACTGGAGCTGTGTTATGTCTGTTGTGAGACAGCTAACCTCCTAAGAGGAAGAGGCAGAGAAGAGTCCAGAAATTTCTGTCTTCCCTTTCTCCACCTGGGCCCATCATCAGTAGGGAATAAAAATTACTGGTGGGCCTGAAGGGTTCTTGTGACTGGGAGAAGGGAAAATCTCATCAGAAGGATGTGATGTGGTCACCTCCAGGGCTGGGTGCGGATCCAGCTACACCTCCGTGGATCATCAACATCAAGGAACCAAGTGAGAATGAGTCAGTCCTGGCTGAGAAAGCCCAGCTGCCATTTTAGGGACTTCTCTGAGAAGAGAAAGAGTGTTCAGATGACGAGCAGCCAAAAAGACAAATGTTCACCCTGAATATCACGTATAGTAATCCCTCAGCAATGGAGGAAGATCATTTCCCATAAAAGTACCATGTTGGCAAAACCACATTTGATGAGAAAAACCTGTCGTAATGGCATTAAATGTCTATATTTTTAACTGTAAAAAGAAGTTCTGGAAGGACATCAGTTTTCACAACATGTTAGATTCATCAAAACTCTGTGCAGCTGTGCTAGTAGGTGACCCTTCTGCTGAGTAAACCTGGGCCTCCATTGTTTGGGAAACATTGTGTCTGCGTAGGTAGCTGCTGAGGAGAGTTTACTACAAATTTTACATGGGAACCCTGCATCTCTTTCAAAAGGGGAAATTTAGAGTCATTCACATAGTCGCCTGTTTCCCTTTCAAGCTTGAGCAAGATGCTAGGGTAACCACCAACCTTTTCATAGATTATCACGACTTTTTTCAGGGCCTGGTCTACACGTACGTAAGAAAGTGGAGCATAAACAGATCTCCTCTCTCCGTTGGGACTGTCCTTGTACACTGTGAGAGAGAGAGAGGCCATAATTGCAGTCCTGATCTTCAGTTTAACTCTGCATATGGAAAAAGCATCAAAGAAATCCTTGGCATACAGATGCAAAGCCATGTTATCTCAAAACAGCACTTAGGCACAGAAACAAAGATTGTCTCTTTGTCCATATGTATTAATATGCACAGATGGATATTTGGAAAGATGTTCACCTAAAAGCCAATTGTTACCTCTAAGTGGTGATATTTTGGGAAATTTTACTTTCTCTCTTATGCTTTTCTATCACATTCATTTTTTTTATAATAAACATTTATTATTTTTATAGTCTGAAAAATGAAATAATTTAAATCTTGGGAAAAAGTTTTATTATGTATGTTGAAAGCCCTAAAATGTAATAAAAATGCAGAGTCACATTACTATGTTCCACCCAAACAGTGAAAGATACTTTCATACAAACACGTTAGATGAGGTTGTGGAGAGGTAGGCACTGTCCCATGCTGCTGGGGGAAAGGATTAGATACAATCTTGCTGGGGAGTAACTTACCCATGTGTATCAAGAACATTAAAAGGGTGCATTCTAGATGGTCCAGAAATTCTACTTTTAGGAGTCTATACTAAGAAAACGGTTAGATAAATGTGCAAAGACATATAGTGAAACATGTTCATCAGAGATTTGTTTATAATATTTTCAAGTTGCAAATCATCATGGCAAGATGCAAATAATTATCTGCCATAATTATGTATGATTAATTATACATCATATAATTAAATAATATGCAGTCAATGCAAGTAATGCTATAAATGTACATTTTTTAAAAATCTGGTGTTCTGTTCACAATATTGTTACGCAAAGAAAGTAAGTTACAAAAGTTGTGTAGTGTGAACTCATTTCTGCTTGACAAGAAAAACACACTACACACCTGTAGATTCAGACTCTTCTTTTTGCTTATCTATATTTTCTAATTTTTCTACAATCAACACGATTTACTTGTGAGATTAAAAGTTAAACATCAGATGGACTATTATTTAGAGATGTTTAAATTTGTAAAATAGTTCATGTGACACTTATGTGCGCGCGCGCGCACACACACACACACACACACACACTCTTATAATACAGATGGTTACTTGCTCCAGGTTCTGGTAAAGCCTATATATGATCTAGCACCAGCTTCGTGGGGTCCCCCTGCAACCATAAAAATAGTTACGTAGAGCTGATTTAATCAAATGTAATCTCTAGAACAGCACTGTTCATTTAACCACCAATCAGCTATCTTTATCTAGAATTCTGTGATCTATTGGCACATCTAATGAGATTTTCTCATTACTTGCAAAAGGCTTTTAACTGAGACTTCATGTTAACCACAGTTTGTAGAGAAGGATGCATTCAATAGGCATTTATTTTTGTTTTCAATATGTGCCTTCCACTTCAGTGTTCTTTAGGTAAGTGAGGGTTGGCTCCACGTAAGGGAAGAAAGAAGAAATTATGTTTTCAAAAGTTTCATTCAGGGACAGAATGTCTAAGCTTCCAATTTGATTGACTGAGTCATTCCCATTAAGAGCAAACTGTAATTTTCATTGGAATAGAAATCAGTGTGATTTAACACATTCCTTTTTATGGAAGATTACATTTCACAGTCTATAAGAGGATCGCAAGTGTCAAAAAAAAGCAAAATTCTAACCAGTACAATTTTATGATGAAAATCCCTATTTAGGGCTGTATTTTATAGAAGAAATAAAAGATATCATTGAAGGGCAATACATTCTGTAAAAGAAGCTTCAGTGAGAAATGCCTACAGAGAGAGTGTCAAGAGCTGTGGGGACACATAAAGATTGAGTCATTTTTTACCTCATCTTAATTCTGATAAAGGTAGCTCAAAAGCCAACACTCATGCTTATCCTTTGGGAACGAAATGATCTGAACTGTGATATTTCTCCTTTGGTGCAGCAAATAAGTTCATTTTCTCACTTAATATTTTATACTTAAAGTTTTTCAAAGATCCACAATCTTCAGATCATATTCTGTTTTATGATCTGTAATCCTGTATGGAATCGCTGGGAGGATGGAAATCAAGAGGTAAAGGGTTAAAATATCGTTGATAAATTAGAGGGTTTGGGTGGTAAGTTATTTTGTGTTAGTATTGATGCCTAGATATTCCTCTTTCTTTTAAATCATTTATTCAAACACATCATAAAAATGTTTTAAAGATTTGAGATTCAAGATAGAATATAGTCTTTCTCTAATGAGAATGTTGTCAGTATAGTAAAAAGACAGCTGAGTTGTCTTATTCTGAAAAGGAAACTATGCAATTTTTCCCAGAAGTCCAAGTTTAGAGAATCGGTGTAAAGTTAACCATCTTCTTTCATAAAAACATATGTGTGCAAATAAAAGCATTTTATTTCAAAAAGATCAATAAAAATTGATGTTAGTTCTTACCCTAGGAGGAAAAAAGATTGTGTTCTTCTATTTAAGAAAAGAAAAAAAACTATTTATTAGGTTTATAGGCACACATGCAATTTAGGAAAAAACACTACTGTTACCTTGATATCAATGTCCCAATCTGCCTGTGACCTGTATTTACATGTTTAGTACTAGTGCTTGTGGTGATTTAAGAAATCCTATTGACGGTGGAGGTTTTTGTGTTTTTAATGAGAGAGAAAATGGACAAATGAGTCACTGGCAAAAGAACAGCACAGCTGTGGGAAAAAAACTTCACCTCTAAAAGGAAGGAGGAGGCGTTTTTACAATAGTCAGAGCTGACAACTATAGACCACACTGAAGAGTGTTTGCCTTTACTGATATGGCTGACCGGCTTATGTAAAACAGGGGAGACTTCAGACATTTCCCAGCTAGTAAAGAATTGAAGGCTAGAAGAGAATTGAAGAATTAATGGGTCAACTCTCAGAATGACTAATTTTATAATAAAAATTAACTTTAGTGAGAATTTGTAAATTATCAGCTGCACAAAATATGCATATATACATAGCTGCCATGTCTTGGTGATTGGGCCAAATGGCAGTCAATCATAGGCTGGCAACAACCTGGTTCTTGAACAAAAAGATAAGGTGAGCCAATCAATTTCCCTCATGAATTATAGCAAAGAAATACCTAGATTTAGGTATTTAGTTAATGGTGGGAGCTATAGCTTGAAAGCAATGACAGAAAGATGGAACCAGAGAGGCTCTCATGAGTCACGTGCATACTTAAGTTATGAGGGAACAGAAATTATGGGTAAAGAAAGGAATTTGGTTGGTGGAAAAAAGACACTAGAACAAATGTAGAGAGAAGCAGAGATTCAGAGAGAGAGAGACAGAGACAGAGACAGAGATTGGTTCCAGAGCTTCCTGAAGGTCTCTGGTCCTAGTTTAGTCTATGTGAGCCTTGCAATAACCTCTTTTTTTTTTTTTTTTTAAGGTAACTTAAATGACTTCTGACCCTAATTATCAAAAAGCTCAAACCATTAGGTTTGTTAGCATTAAACAAAACAAAATATGTTATATTTATGTGATATACAATTATAACCAAGAGGATATAATCATTAAAGAACAAATTGTCAAAAATAGGTCGTCTAGTTGACCTCTGTTGTGTAGGCTTGCCCACAATGCTCTCACCTTTTTCTGATAACAGCTTTCTGATTTTACTTCAGGGACTACCCCACACCCACTGACCTCTCCCCTCTGTCACCACCTCCCCAAGTAGGCATGTGACTCAGGTCTAGCCAATCAGTGGATCCCAACGCCCAGACCACAGTGATAGATAATGGCCATAAAAGTCTTATATAAATTTGAACTATTTTAATTCTTGACAGAAATGTGGCAAATAATGTGTGGAGAAAGAAGGAAAAGTTGCAATTAAGATTTGGGGCCATAGGGGGCCTGCCCCATGGCGTAGCTGTTAAGTTCGTGTGCTCTGCTGCTGGCGACCCCCGTTCGGATCCCAGGGGCACACCAATGCATTGCTTGTCAGGCCATGCTGCTGAGGAATCCCATATGAAGTGGAGGAAGATGGGCATGGATATTAGCCCTAGGGCCAGTCTTCCTCAGCAAAAAAAGAGGAGGAGTGGCATGGATGTTAGCTTAGGGCTGATCTTCCTCACACACACACAAAAAATAAATTAAAAAATTTAGGGCCATAATAGTCTCCTAAATAATAAGACCAACTTCCAGCTCTGCTATAAATTACCCAAGTGACCCAAGTCAAGTCCTTTCCCTTTTCTGGGCTTTGGTTTCCTGTATATAAAATGAGGAGCTCAGCGTAACCGTGATCAGGGTCTCTTAAGGCCTTTCCTTCCTAAATCTCTAAATTTTTCTTAAGTTTAGAAATTCAGCAGTCATGTAAGCCTCTCCTTGTTGGGCATTTACAGAGGACCCAGTGCTGAGCCCGGGGATAGAACAAAGATCTGGACACAGTCTTAGCCATCAGGGAATTTGCAGTGGATGATTTTTTTTTTGTTTTTTTGTGAGATCAGCCCTGTGCTAACATCCGCCAATCCTTTTTTTTTTTTTTTTTGCTGAGGAAGACTGGCCCTGAGCTAACATACGTGCCCATCTTCCTCTACTTTATATGGGACGCTGCCACAGCATGGCTTGCCAAGCAGTACGTTGGTGCATGCCTTGTATCCGAACCAGCGAACCCAGGGCCACCGCAGCGGAGTGTGCGCACTTAACCACTTGCGCCACTGGGCCACCGGGCCGGCACCTACAGTGGATGATTTTGAAGTAAGCAAAGTGTCTCCTCACTCTTCCCTGTGGTCTAAGGTCTTTACCTTACCACTCTTCTCAACCAATAAAACTGCCCTCTTTAAGAGAATTAATCAGAAAACGAATCTCCACTAATACGTTGCTTTATTTTTTCCCCTTGGAGAGGTTGCTATCTTCTTTTCTTCCTTCATTGCAGGAACACAGATGCATTTGACAGTCATTGACCACAGTTTCTCCAGAATCTGAGAGAAATAATGTTTTATTCATTTTTGATTTCCAGAATACCTCAGAATCCAAAAGGTGGAGTGACCCACTGAGTGGAGGCAAGATAGTACTATTGCAGATCAGAGTTATTTTGAAAGGTCTCTTCCCTCGAATCACACTATATATAAGGATGGTCCCAGCTGCAGATCTCTTCAGCCACTTAAGCTGAAAGAAGCAAACTGTGGCTTCTATATCATCAATTAGTTCTACTATTGCAGAGTAGACATTGTGGTGACCGGTTGATCTAGTTTTTCCAGGTGGATTAGGAACTCAGATCCACTGTGAAGGTCTTTGTATCAGACATCAAAGCTACTGCAAAGTCTTGGATCTGTGAAACAATATTACTCTTCCCTGCCCCAACTGGCCACTTTCCTTCTTCCTCACTGGACACTAGAAATTCCAAATACCTTACTAGAGCTTCCAGGTTGGACATGGAAAGCCTGGGCCTTTTTTTTTAAATGGTCCATGTTAGCAAGTTACCTTCAGCTAGAAGGTGAGGGGAAGAGTTGGCTTCTCCCAGGGAAGCGTTAGCACTTTTTTACTCTGCTGGATGATTTGTCTGCTGAAACTAGAACTGAATTTTCTACTGGCCTGACCACTCCTGGGGCTACTGGGCAATGGAATGGTTGGTTGGTAAGATTCATGTTCTGCAGCCTTTGCGCCCTTACTTCTGGGAGAACTGGGCCATCAAGGAGTGGGCACTGCAGGTGAGAGGTGGGGGGTGTGGGCAGAAATAAAGTTCCCAACGCACCATTATATTTCCAAGGGTGAGCAAGTCCCTAGAAGGCAGAGTAGAGGACTTACTGGCAGAGGGATGAGGATAGGGAGGAAAATACACCACTGTGAAGGTGAAAAAGCAGAAAAGTTGGAAACATTGTAGGAATGGGGTGAGAATTGTCAAAGACAAATTTACTACCCTCACAATTTTGCTTCAGTCAGATCTCCCCACTAAGTAGTAAACCACCGATTGTTCCAAGGTGGGGCCATCAGAACTCTTCCGGAACTGATTCTTTCCATTTGGGGAAGGGGAGAGTGGGAGATCTCAGGAAGACACAGACAAAGACTGTGACATCATTTACCCCTATTTTATCTAGGCATCTGTTGAATGTTTTTCCTCTTTAAGTGGTTGGAGACAATCCATGGGCTTAAAACCAATGAGAATGAATTGAAAGCTAAAAATACTCACCTATTTCACTGAGGAACTGGTTGGATTAATTAGGTTCTCTTTGTGTTATTTCTGGTTCAGGTATATTTAAATCTTTTTTTTTAAACAAAGCCACATTTTAATAAGTGAGCAGTTAGCAGTATGGGACCAGCAAGCTGCTATAAACTCCTTGTAGTTTCTCTGATTCTTTGTGATGTCCTTCTACTACAGGTTATCATAATTTATTATAATAATGGAAGCCCTGATTTCCTGGAGAGACTGTGCTCTAACTCTTCTGAGAAACTAGGAAAAACTAAAGACTTAAAATTTTTTCTTCTTTCCTCTTGGTGTCCAATCTTGTTCTCAAAGCAAGTTTTGGTAACTGTGTTCTGGTTTTTATTATTAATTTTACAATTTAATCTTCATGAAGACAGAGATTGTTGCATGTTTTCTTTAATTCTTATCCCCAGGGCCTAAAGTATAGTAGGTATTCAATAATTACACGTTGAATGAATGAATGAGTGAATGAATGCATGAATTATATAAGTAAATGGCATTTTTTGGCACCAATAGGTAAAAAACGCTAAGCTAAAATCACACTTTAGGTAGAGGTGTTAAGCCACAACTTTGAGCAGTATGATAAGGACATTCCAAAAGACAGTACAAAGTTGGAGTTTAGCGCTTAGTGGAGTTTAAAAAATGCTAATTACATAAAATGAGAGAATATCTCTGGAGGCACTTCAAAAATATTAAAAATTATATAAATATATTATGAATACAATTTTTACACGTAAATGATTTGCAATCTTATTGTTTATCATGTTTTATTTGCAATAGATTTTGTGACTGAAGGCACTGTACTGTGATCAAAGGTGCCAAATAACATTTTCGAGTCTGTGTTAAATATGTGAAGTTTCCACAAAGGCATGAGGGTCTAAAACGTTTCCTAAAGAGGCAGATGAGTCAATGTAATAGCAAAGGGAGACTTCCATTCCTTGAAAGCCCACTGGGTAGGAGACAAACAGAGGCAGCCTCATTAAAATGGCTGGGATGCACTCATTAGGTCATTGGAAGGAATTCAGCAGTACAAGTGAGAGCTACATAAGCAAAAATTTTGAAGTCCACACAAGAAAGTCACATTTGAATGCTTTGCTCTTTTGGAAAGGGAGAAGTCCCTAGGATTGTCCAACTTCCTCAACAAAGCAGAGCTTGGTAAATTCCCATCTGGGAAGAGGAGCCTCTTCTTGCTGAGCTATCTGCAGATCTTCTGATTGTAGGAGGAGGCGAAAAAAGGTCATCAGATATGTAGGTAGACCAGCTGTGAACACAAGAGACTTGACGTTTTGGGGGAAAGCGAAATTGTCTAGGGATCAAGCTGGCCTTTGTGTGTCTCAGATTTCAATGATTTTAAAAGACTTTTAATTCACCTATTAAGTGTGGATAAATCCCTGAATTCTGCCATGCCGGGTCCCTGAAGCTCCAAATGTTTGATATAGGAACAGCTGTGGTGTGAATTAGTTGGTCTAAGCTTTTGGGCGGCTTCCAACTTGCCATTGCTCATGCCCTACAGGTCAAGGAAAGAAGTGATGTAATGCACTTAGCTGGGCCACTTTAATTACAATGGAATGGAGAGGGGGAGGGGTTACAGGCAGTGACAAGTTTAGCGCATGACTTGCCCTAGGGATGCAGGAAACAAAAACATCGACAACCATTGGCTGCGTCCACTTCCGACCCGGGTATCTAGCTGAGTCTGGAACCTTGAAACACTTATTTCCTGGGAAGAAGGGTGGCGCTAGCCTACAGAGCGTCAACCATAAACACACACATAACAGACACCCCCCACGGAGGCTGGCAGCGTCCTCCCTGCTGGGATGTGCGTGGGGCCGAGTACTTGGCACACGGTCCCCAGAAGGTTCCCCCAAAGCCAGCCACAGCGGCCCGGCTCGGCGAGCAGAGCCCACGGAGGACCCGCGTCCGCGGAAACGGGTGTCACCCGGGCTCGCTCCAAGTGAGCCTCGCTGTCGTCATTCATTCGCAGTGTCCGGAGCGTCCTTCCAGCGGGGAGCTGGGCTTCGCCGCGGGTGCCAGTGCCCCAGCGTGGAGTGTTAACCGCGGTGACCTCCAGGGCTCTGAGCGGCTAGAGATCAAAGGGGCCCGGAGCTCTGGTCGGCGCTTCGGGAGCAGCCGCGCCCCAGCCCAGCTCGGCCCTAGCCGCGGGGCCGAATCGGCTTGCGCCGCCCGCAGCCCTGCCCGCCGCCGAGCCGGATCCCGGGACTGAGCCACACCACTTCCTCCTCCCCCCGCTCCCCTTCCTCCGCCTCCTCCCGCTCCTCCCGCCGCCCTGGGCCCCAGCCGGGCTGCGGAGCGGCGGGCCTGGGCGTCTGCGGCCGCGGGCGCGCGGGGGGCGGCGGCGCCGCGGAGAGGATGCTGCTCGCCGTGCCCGCGTCCTCGCCGTCCTCCTCGGCCGCCCGCGGCGGCTTTGTTGTGGCTCGGGCGCCGCGGGCCGCCCCCTGGTGAAGTCGCTTTCCGCCGCCGCACCTAGCGGGCGGGCGTGTGCCCGGGAGTGCGCGCCCCTGCGCGCCGGTGTGTGCAGGACCCGACCCGCAGCCCCATTGTGCGTCCGCCCGCGGCGCCCGGGAACATGTGGGTGAACCCCGAAGAGGTGCTGCTGGCCAACGCGCTGTGGATCACCGAGAGAGCCAACCCCTACTTCATCCTGCAGCGGAGGAAGGGGCACGCGGGCGATGGAGGCGGCGGCGGCGGACTGGCGGGTAAGGACCCGCGGCCGGTCTCTGCGGGAGGGGGCCGGCGCCCTGCGGCGCCGCCCGCGGCCCTGGGCTGCGGGCACCCGAGACGCCGCCCGGTCCCCCGGGGCTGGGCGACCCGCCCCACTTTGGTGCGTGGGAGGCATCAGGAGTCGTGATTTTCAGACTGGGCAAGAGATGCTTCTTTTCCTACCCTGTCAGGCTATGGGGCCCTTCGTCTACTGGGCGCCCCATAAGTGGGTGATGTTGATGAGAATGGAGATGAGTGAGTCTGGGGTGGGGGAGTATGGGCCTGTATGAATTAAATGCAGTACTTCCCCCCTGCCCCCTTTCTAAAAAATATCGCTTTATATATGGGCAAGAAGAGTGAAGGACGTTAATTTTTACTTCATTTTCTTTACTGGTAATGGCAGGATCAGGTATAAAATGCTCTTTTGTTTCCAGGGAAGCAATCAGTAAGGAGCTGGTGTGGTCATTTCCTATATTAGTTATGACCGAAGAGAATGAATAAGGAAAAAGGAATTTTTTTGTTGCACCTAATTAGACATAAAACAAACCGAGTTATCTGGTTGTGAAAAGAATTAGCTGTGTAACTGCAGTTTAACTATTTTAACTCAATCCCTTCTTCCCCGAACCCCCTTAGGAGTATTATTAATATTCTAACTAGTATTACTAAAGCCGTGTCATATCATTCAGGATTATAAAATCAGTCAGACTCGTATCCCAAGTAGTGCCATATTAGAAAGATCTTTCTTTATTAACTGACTAGTTTGCCTGGTGGGAGGTTACAAATAATCTTGAACTCATACCATACTAGAGAAATTGGACCTTCCCCTCTCTCTCTTGGTTAGAATGAACAGAACTGGGATAACTTTTTACAGTGAAAAAGTTAGAAGAAATAGCAGAGGTTTAACCAGGAAAGGGACTGCAGAAGAGAGATGAACCTTGACCTCTTCAGAGTTCAGAATATATCACCCCCCAGGAGCTTGCATGCCAGGTAGATTGTTGCTTTCAAAATGCCCTGGTATGAACTAAAAATTCTTGATAAAGTATGTATTTAGCTGTGATTATAATTTATGAACTAGTTTTCTCAAGATTAAAATTCAAATGTCACATATTGGTTTGAAAGATCTTGCTAGTCCATCAGATAGCCTGTAGGTAATTTGATTTTTCTGCACTTTTTCTACCATAAAAGAGAAAGGAATCTGCAGAGCTTCAGACCCTGTTCTTGAAATTCTGATTAGTGGTCTAGACTCAGAATTTTCCAGTTTATTTTATAGAAGTTGTCTGTATACATTAATATGTAACTTGCATATCTAATATTCGGATCAGCCCAGATTATCCTTGTTTAAGTCTAGAACAACAATATAGAGTAGATACTTTACTGTATTAGCAAAGAACATTTCCTGCTGGAGTTAACCCTCGTACACCATGTAACTACAAGATATTTATTTTCTAGAGTCATTCGCAATAGGTTATGAAAAGTTCAGAGATACAGAGCCTTGTTTTTCTAGTTAACATTTTTATTGTGTTCCTACTGACTCTTAGAGCTGTAACTAACTACATTCCATTTGGAATCTCATCATTGATGACTTATTTCAGACAGATAAAATTATATCTTTTTAATTGAGAAATCATAGCTATTGCACTTGTCGCTAGAAAAATTGAAATTATTGTCATGAGTAAAAATATTCGTGCCAACAAAGGCTATATTCAACCAACAGAGGTATTTGCTCTGATATATTGGTGCCACGTCAAATGTAGCAGGAACATTTTAGAGATCCTTGTACTAGGTATAGTATATTCTATTTCTAATGTGAGTTCATTCATGCATTCATTAACTCACTGAATCATTTAACAGATATTTGTTGGCAACTTCTGAAGTGTCAGTGTCATGAAGCTCACAGCCCAGTGGGGAAAGACAGATGTAGATAAAATAGTCACATAATGTAAAATTGCCACTCCCAAGGGTCTCAGCAGACAACAGAATCCAGCCTAGTTCAAATGAAGAGAGTTGAGTGAAAAGACAACTTAGAAAGAAGGAGGCAGAGTTAGCAGAACCAGTGAAAGTCACAGCAGTGGGGAGCTGTTAGCACCCTAGGCCTGAAAAACAAGAGGCAGGAATGATGCTACTGGAGTCCCTATGAGCTGGAGGCAGGCGGGAGGAGCTTGGGCCTCCAGAGAAGCAGCGACCCCCAGAAACACACATCACAGCAAAAACAGGGTGGAGAGGACATGCCCGGACCTCTCTCTTGTCCCACCCTCCCAGCCCCTGCCATTGCCTCTCATCAGTGGAACCCAATGGAAGCCAGTTGGACAGGGTGTCCTGGTGATCTAGTCTCTAGAGATCAGCTTCCCAGAGATGAATCTGGGAGGTGGGGACAAACTGAGAATGACCAGCACTGAGAACGAGCATAATATTGGTTACCCCAGTCGGGGGTGGGGTGGGGTGAGGGCAAGGAAAGATTCCCTGAGGAAGTGACACTTGAGCTGAGAACTGAAGAAAGAAAAAAATCAGCCTGTGAGGACAGGAGGGAAGAGCAAGGGTTGGGTACCAGTTGTTGGACGATCTCAGAACCTTTATATAAAGTGCATTATCTGGACCAATGCCCCATTGTCCACTTAGCAAATGGATGACAGATGTGTGGGAAACCTGCTCAGTGTGAACTGGCCAGGAACACTCAGTGTATGTATAGTCTATGTGCTTGGTAAGATGTTAGCACAGAAAGCTATAACAAATAATGGGCCACGGTGAGGACACTTGCGTTTTTATTTTAAATTGAGCGATTCTTGTCCCAATTCCAGGAAATACTGTAATGCATATATTGATGCAATGAAGTCTTCCATTGTAGATGCATCTGACTTATTTATTTAACCCCCTTTAACTGAGATTTCATACATATGCAGAAAAGTGCACAAAATAAAGATGCAGAGTGCAATGATTTATGACAAGGTGAACACCTTGCAGCCAACACCAGGATTAAAAAATAGAATATTGCCAATGCCCTAGGAGCCCACCTTGTGACGCTTGCCCAATTACTACTCTCACCCTTCCCCAAAGGTAAAAAAAACTATCCTGATGTTTTTTGGTAAATATTTCCTTGCCTTTCTCTATAGTTTTTCCAACAAAGAACATATCTTTAAACACAATGTTTTGGTTTTGCCTGCTTTTTGAGCAAGGAATGAAATGGAATCATACAATATATATTCATTTGTATCTGGATTCTTTACTCAGCATTGTTTGTGATATTTATGAATGTTCTTGCTTGTGGCTGTAATTCATTCATTCTCTATGCTGTACAGAAAGCTATTATATGAATATACCACGATCATTTATCCACCATTTAGCCACTGTATTGTTGGTAGAACTTTGGATGATCCGTTTTGGGACATTATGGATAAGGTGGCTATGATCATTCTTGTATGTGTTTCTTGGTGCCTGTGGGCATACATCTCTATTTGGTCTAGGGGAATTGCTAGCTTATAGGTTATGTATATCGTCAACTTTAGTAGATAACACCAAACTGTTTTCAAAAATAGTTGTACCAATATACTCCCACCAGCAGCATATGGGAATTTCCCTTGCTCCGTATCGTTGCCAATATTGTCATTTGTAATTTTAGCCATTCTAGTGGTTTTGTAGTAATATCACATTATGGAGTTAATTTACTTTTTCCTTACTGATGAGGTTGAGCACCTTTTCATGTTTATTGGCCATTTGATTTTATGACAATATTTTGTGACATGGTTTTTCAAGTCTCTTGCCCACTTTTCAATTGTGTTGTTTTTTTCTTACTGATTTGTAGGTATTTTTAACATATTCTGGATATGAGCTCATTGTTGGTTAGATGTGTGGCAAAATATTCATTCTGTTGCTTGCCTCTTCCCTCTCTTAAGGACGAACAGAGCTTCTTAATTTTAATGTCCAAATCCTTTATAAATTGTTTTTCCTTTATGGTTTGTGTTTTATTGTGTCCCGTTCAGTAAGTTGTGTCCTTCTCTGAGGTTATAAAGATATTCTTCTATACTATCTTCTAGAAACTTTACAGTTTTAACCCCCATATTTATATGCAATTCACTGGGAATTAATTTTTGCATATTGTGTAAGGTAGGGGTTAAGTTTATGTTTTAAAGAATTTTATGGACGTGCAATTGCACCAGCATGATTTATTGGTGAGTACATTCTATTTCCACTGCCCTGTAGGCCTACCTTGATCATAAATCAAGTGCCCAAATGTGTGTTGGTCTATTTGGGCTTCCTAGTCTATTCCTTTTGTCTAATAGCTATTCTTGCATCAGTACCACACTGTAGTTTTATAATAAGAGTTTACATTCATTAGATCAAATCCTCTTGTTCTTTGTTCTTTAAGAGTTTCTTGGCTATTCTTTGTCTTTAATATTTACACAACATTTTAGAATCAACTTATTAAGTTTCATGAAAACAAAACAGCAGCAACAAAGACTTCAACTGTTGGGACTTTGAGATTGCATTGAGTCTATAAATAAATTTGGGCAAAATTGATATCTTTATAATATTGAGTCTTCTGGTCCATGAACATGGTATGTTCCTCCATTTATTTGGATCTTTCAAAATTTCTCTCAGTGATTCATGGTTTTCTGTGTAGAGGTCTTATACATCTTTTATTATGTTTATTCCTATGCATTTCATATTTTTTCACTCTGCTGTATATTGTGTCTTTTTAAAATTTCATTTTCTAATTCTTTTTGCTGACCTGTAGAAATATGGTTGTTTTTTAATACTGACCTTGTATCCAGAATCTAGCTAACTTATGAAATTAATTCTAGTAGATTATCTGTAGATTTTTTTGTATTGTCTACATCCATAATCATATCATCTGAGAATATTGACAGTTTTATTTCTCTTTTTCCTAATCTTTATGCTTTTTAAAATTTTTCTTTGTCTTTTTGCACAGGCAAATTGTACAATGTTGAAAAGATGTGTTGATTTTACATATCCTTGTCCCTTTCCAGGGCTCAAAAGAAAGATTTTCAACATTTGTTCATCAACTACAACTATGGTGATTTTCGTAGATAATTTTTTTTATTTTAAAAAAGTTAGTATTTCTAGTTTGCCAAAAGTTTTTAATTATATATGGATGCTGAATTTCTCAGATGCTTTTCTATATTTACTGAGGAAATCATATGATTTTTCTCTTTTATTCTGTTAGTATGGTGACTTATATTAACTGATTTTCAAGTGTTTAATCAAGCTTGTATATATAAAGTAATCCAACTCTGCTGTGATATATTATTGTTTTTATATGTTTATTAATATCATTTGTTAATCTTTTATTTAGGATTTTTGCATCCTTATAAATTAGTAGGATTGGCTTATAATTTTTCTTTTTTATAACATCCTTGTCAAATTTTGGTATCAAGATTATACTGGCCCTAAAAGAAAGTGTTCATTCTTTGCTCTAGTTTCTGGAAGAGTTTGTGTGAAAGCAGTATTATTTCATACTGACATGTTTGGCAAAATTCACCGGTGAGGCTGTCTGGCCAAAATTCACTGGGAAGCTTTCTTCGTGGGTTTGTTGAATAGAATGACAGCTATTCAAATATTTAGAAATTTTCTTTTACTGTCAGTTTTATAAGTTAAGTTGTTTATTTCTAGGATCTATCTTTTTCATCTAGATTTTCAAATATATTGGCATAAATTTGTTAATAATATTCTCATATTTTTAATGTCTGTAGGATGTACTGTGATATTCCCCTTTTTTATTCTTGACCTTTTTTTGCCTTTCCTTTCTTAATTGCTCTTTCAAGAAATTTATCAATTTATGTCTTTTTTAAAGAATCAACTTTTGGACCTGTTGACCTTCTCTGTTGTATATTATTTTCTGTTTTATTAGTTTCTTCTCTTTATTATTTCCTTCTTTCTATTTTCTTTGGGCATAAATTGTTATTTTTCTAGCTTCCTGAAAATGATGTTTGGTTAATTGATATTCAGCCTTATTTTCTAATATATGCATTTTAGATAAATTTCCCTCTAAGCATGGCTTTACCTACACTTCACAGCTACGTTTTGATATATAGTATTTGGTGATTATTTCATTTAAAATAGTTTCTATTTTCTATTATGATCTTCTTTGATCTTGAATTATTTAAGTATATAGTTCTTAATTTCCAAACATTTTGCTATTTGTTTTACGGGGGTCAGAAACTGTAACTATACTTTATATGATTTCAATGCTTTTAAATTTATTAAGACTTGTTTTATGTCCTGTTGATCAATTATTTGTAAATGTTACATGTTGTGCTTGAGAAGAATGTGTATCTTGCAGTTGCTGGATAAATGCTTTCTTTATGTTCATTTGGTCAAGTTTGCTACTTGTGTTTGAATCTTCCATATCTTAACTGATTTTTTAATCTTCTAATTTTGTCATTTACAGAGACAGGTATATACAATTCTTCCACCATAATTTTGGTTTTGACTATTTCTCCCTGTAGTTCTTAAAATTTTTGTTTTATGTTTTTCAGGCTATATTATTGGGTGTATATGCATTTATAATTGTCATATATTTCTGGTGAATTGGACATTTTATCATTAGGAAATGTTTGTCTGTATCTCCAGAATTGCTTTTTGCTTCATTATTATAGTTACAACAAATTTATTTGGTTAGTGTTCGTATGTTTATCTTTTTTATAATTTTACTTTCAACCTTTCTGTATCCTTGTGTTTTAGATGTGTCTTTTATAAATAGCAGCTGGTTGATTTTTTTCTTAATCCAGTCTGAAAATCTTTGCCTCCTGTTTGGATTATTTAGTCAATGTACATGTGATTTGGGTTTAAATCTATGATCTTATTAAATACTTTCTATTTTTTTCTACCTGCTCTATATTCTTTTTATTTGCCTCCTTTGCCTTTTAGTAGGATTTGGGGGTTGATTTTTTTTTTTTAATGATTACATTTTAAGCCTCTATTAGCTACAAGTTGTATATTCATTTCACTATTCTTTTAGTGGTCACTCTGGAGATTATAATGCATTTTTGACTTATCAAAGTCTATTTTATAATTGGTACTTTAATTTTATTTAAAAAATTTTTTAATTGGTACTTTTAATCGTTTTCCAGATAATGCAAGAACCTTGGAATACTTTAACTCCATTTACCCTCCATCCCCAGTTTATATGCCATATTGTAATGTATTTTAATTTTTTATATATTTCAACCTAAAAACATAATTACAACTGTTTTAAAGTCTGTATTCAGTTAGATTTCCACCCGTGTTTACCATTTTTGTCGTACTTTCTTCTTCCATTTCTGCCCTTTTTTCTGGAATCATTTTTCTACTGCCTAGAAAAACATCTTTTTCTCTTTCCTTAGTGAGAGCCTGTTGGTGATAAATTTTCTCAGTTTTTGTATATCTGAAAATGTCTTCATTATGCTTTGATTCTTGAAAGATATTTTTGCTTTGAATGGTTGGCAGTTAATTTTTTTAAAGCATGATTAAGATATTGTTCCATTGTCTTCTGATTTACATTGATGATTTTGTTTTATTTTTTTTGATAAATAAATTGTCACTCTGAATTGTTGCTCCTTTATAGATAATATGTCTTTTTTCTCTAGCTGCTTTTAAGTTTTTCTCTTTTTTTTGTGAGGAAGATCAACCCTGAGCTAACATCCGATGCCAATCTTCCCTTTTTTTTTGCTGAGGAAGATTGGCCCTGAGGTAACATCCATGCCTATCTTCCTCTACTTTATATGGGATGCTGCCACAGCATGGCCTGACAGGCAGTGCGTTGGTGCGCACCCGGGATCCAAACCCACAAACCCTGGGCCGCTGCAGCGGAGCGCGTGCACTTAACTGCTGGCACCACCTGGCCAGCCCTAAGTTTTTCTCTTTGACTTTGGTTTTCTGCAGTTTTACTATGATCCAGCTATTTGTGGATTTTTAAAAATCCAGTTTGGGGTAGTAAAACTTGAATCTGTCATTGGTTTTGTAAACTTCACATCCACTGTCTCTTCAAATATTTTAAAGTCTCTGTTAACTCTAGTATCTTGAGCTGATGTGGGTCTGTTCTATTGTCTGTTAGTTCTCCTAGTTTTCATTCATGTTATTATGTTATCCTTTATGCCTGACTACTTTTGATTATGTACTAGACATTTTATTTCTACTGTGTGGAAGTAATCTGATGCAGAAGATGATGTTATATTCTATAACAGAGATTTTTTTCTGCCAGTTGCAAACCAGAATCACTTTAATTTTAGGTATTGATTTATTTCAAAACTGAGCTCTAACCTGGGTTGTTTGTTACCGAGCCTCAAGGGACCCATGACCCACAAGTAGGTTCTTTTGCCCAGAGCTGCCCGTGCCAGTATAGAGACCAGGTTCGGAATAGCAGAGCAGAAACGTTATTCATTGATCAGTGAATGAAGCAGGCAGAGCTCCTGCTCTAAAACACCTTCTCCTGGAAGGGAAGTTGAGCAGGGTTCTTATGGGATGTAAAGGGGGAGGGGTCTCTGCACCTTTGCTTGGGGTGGGGGCGTTTGGGGCATGTGCAGATCTTCCCTTTTTGCACACGGCACCTTTTGCACACATTTCCTTTTGGGCACAGTACTCCATTGCCATCTTGGACACTTCTGGTTTGGACTGGTTCTACTGTTTGGCCACCTGGCATTGTTCTGCCTTGGTTCCTATGAGCAAGCACAACATAAGAACAAAGCATTAGACATGGAAAATGTTTTCATGGCTGGCCCCGTGGCCTAGTGGTTAAATTCGTGTGCTCCACATTGGCAGCCTGGGTTCGTGGATTCAGTTCCCAGGCATGGACCTACACCACTCATCAGCCATGCTGTGGTGGTGACCCACATACAAAACAGAGGAAGATTCGCACAGATGTTAGCTCAGGGTGAATCTTCCTCAAGCAAAAAGAGAAAGACTGTCAACATGTTAGCTCAGGGTGAATCTTCCTCAGCCAAAAAAAAAGAAAATGTTTTCAAGACTTCCCTGGGTGACAGTTTTGCCCACTTAAGATTCACATTTATGGTTAGGTTGTAGGCCTCTAAAGTCTCAACCCAAAAAGAGGGGGACATCATTAGCTTCTCTACCTGTTTGGTGGCACTGATTCCTCTCCTTGTCTTTCCAGTCTATGATCTGTTAAAAGCACACCCAGACTCTCGGCCACTCAGCAGCCCTTTCTGGAAGAGGCAAATGCCTCTCAAAATAAAGGTGCCCCACATATAGGGCTCTTCTCTCTGAGCCTGTCTCTTCTACAGGTGAGATAATTTGTCTCTTTTTAATTCTTTGATATTTTAAAGTATATTTTGTTCAGTTTGTATGGTGGTCTTCACTAGTGGATACTGGTACAAATTATCTCGTCTGCCATTGTCATGTGGGTGCTATTATTATCTCCATTTTTTAGAAAAGGAAAGGAAAGTTATAGAGCATGAATGACTTGCTGTGGGTCACACAACTGATAAGTAGAGGCCTATTTGCTTATGTATTTATTTATTTTTCTTTGCAAGACTAATTATAATGATATACGTTAACCTTATTTTCTTCACCACCCAACTTGAGGATCTAAAACACTCAAAAAATTTACATGCAATTTTAGGAGGTTCATGGATCCCAGGTAAATTAGAACATAGGCACTTCAAGTTAGAGGATGTCACCAAGAGATGGAGACAGTTTCTCGTTACACAAAATCAAAGAAAGATAGTATCCTCAGTAAGCTGTTCTGTCAGAAATGTGTTTGAGTTCCAGCTGTGTTTAGAGTGCTGAACTTTATAAAGATATAAAAAAGAGAAAAGGCAAGTTTCTCTCGCTGAGCCATTGCTAACTTAGTGATCAAACCTGGATGAATACATTTGGGAGGGCTAAGAACACAGGCATGGAGATGCTGTAAGGCTGTAGCAAATTGTTCTATCTGAGATAACAGCATTGGACTGTCTATGAATTGGACTTTTTGCACCATATGGAAACCTTCACAACAAGGGAAATGCTCCATTTGATAACCAATGGAGGAAACCAGAATGTTACCCCCAAATATGCCTCTTTGACATAGAAATTATTTTGAGCTGAAGGCAATTAAGAAGCAGTAAATGTAGAAAAAGCCCCTCCTTTTCTGCCTAAAAGCAGGAAATAAATTCTCCTTTTACTGGAGACAGATTCTTATCAGCTCAGAGGAATCTGCAGACAGGCCTTGTTAAACTGACCCTGTCTTCCTAGTTAAGGAAGATGAGGGCTACCTAGCCCTGGTTAGTCTTACCCCTTTGTCTTGTCAGTTCTTCACAAATATTATTGTTTCTTTGTCTACAGGTGTAACAGCTTCCTGCTCTGGTCACTTGTTTAGGTCTTCATTCTCTTGTGAAGGCTCCCATGTACTACATGTAAAAATTCAGTACAATTTGTATGCCTTTCTCCTGTTAATCTGTCTTTGTCAGTTTTAATTTTCAGACCCAGCCAGGGACCCAAAGAGGGTTGAGGAAAACTTTTTCCGCTCCCGTACCGAACAATCAAAGAAGCCCCAGTGGTGACCTAAATAACAAGGCAATGCGCTTGAAGCTCTGTCTAGTTAACAGGTGCCTGTTTGGGGGCTAAATGCTTTCATTTGCTAATTTGTAAATTTTAGCAAAGTTGCTACTAGTTGCACTTAGCGGTTAATGCTTTTCTCTGTAGATTAATTATATATAAAAGCAAATAAAATTTGTGTTAGTTCCTAACAGAGTCTAATGTCATAACTGGTGACTTCTGTGCCTTGGAGGGGGCAGTGGTCTATAGCTGTGTATGGGATTGGCTCATAATACTTGCATAATAAGCAAGTGCTACTAGCCAGAAGCATGGTTAGACAAAAGCAGATGTTGCTTGCTTGTTCCATGAGTTCCTCCCCCGCTGCTTGTGATTTTGTCCACAGAATGATTTAGTCTCCCATTCCAGTTTGTCCTAAGATTACTTTATTCTACAAAGAAGCCATAAGAATAAATGCATATAATTTGCATAGGATTCTAGATGGCTTTTGACATCTTCTGGGTGTTTGTAAACTGGTTGCAAAAAAGTAGAGAAGAGAAAATTTGTGCCAAGCTTTCTTTCAGAAATTGGAGGGGCCCGCCTGGTATAATGGTTAAGTTCACACGCTCTGCTTCCACAGCCCGAGTTCTGGTGTTCAGATCCCCTGCGTGGACGTAAACACCGCTCGTCAAGCCATGCTGTGGCCACGTCCCACATACAAAATAGAGGAAGATTGGCACAAATGTTAGCTCAAGGCCAATCTTCCTCACCAAAAAAAAAAAAAAAAAAGAAGGAAATTGGAGGGATTGAGGCTGACTTCCTGTTCTAGAGACACTGCATCTACTTTCCGCTTTGCTACCATCATGCACGCAGAGGACCCACTTCATGAAAAGATGAGATTTTAAATTATGGGATGGTTCCCAGGCCTGCACCCAAAAGCCTGTTTTGTAGTTATGTGCAAATCAGGAATTTGTCATTTGGATCTAGGCAGCTTATGATGCTAACAGTTGTGGAGGGTGCCACCTTGAGGTCTGGGGCTGGAGACCGAAGCCCACGCATGCCTCGTGGCTGCAGTGGAGTGCAGCGACTGCCAGGGGCAAATTGGGAAACCACCAGGGTTGCTATTTGCACAACTTCTTTGTGTTCTCCACCCCCTCAGAGAGCTCCAGTCTTGCAGTCCTTCCCTTAGTAAGCAGACAGCTAGATTCAAATCCCAGCCCCAGCAGCTAGCAGAGATGTGATTTGGGAAGTTTCTCCTCCTTTCTGAGCTTGATTTCCTATCTCAAATGGCTTAATAACCTTCTAGCACCCCTTGTGAAGACTCTATGAGATAAGTGATGTAAAATACAGAAAACATAAAGAGCCATTCATAGATGATGGCCCACCATTGTTCTCCCCTTGCTGATGTTGTCCTGTAGGTGTTAGGAGGCAGCTGGCTCGGACTGATTCACACCAGTGTGTGAGTAACTGAAGAGGACTGCACTTTACAGAGACCTTGCAGTTTTTAAAGGATGCTGTTAAAGCAAATGGATGACTTCTGATATTTCAGCAGCTTAAAAAAGTTAAGTCAAATGTTCAGGCTTTTTGGAGAAGGTAATTTTTGATCAGTAACTTTAAATTGTTCTTGTATCTCTCCCTCCTTCCTTCCTTCCTGAATATGCACATTTTGAAAGCTCTGCCAGTAAATACCGTATTCTCTCTCCTTCCCATCCTCTATCCACTCTCCTCTCTCTTCTCTCTCCTCTCCCTCTCTCTCCTCGCACAAATGACTCTCTGACAGGCAAACGGCGACTCCAGGGAGAGGACTGGGGTGGGAGGCAGGGGAGGGGCCACCTTTTCATATTGCTTTATATATATATAAAGATATTTGATTAATTAGTCAATCAGAAATTTGTGATTTAGAAACATCGTCTAGTTGTTAAACCAGAGAACTGTGAAGAAGTCATAACCTACTTTCCCCATTTCTTTGTTTTCCTTTCCCATCAGGTATGTGCTCAGAGGATAGGCCAGTCATTTTTTAAGGTGTTCTGCAGTCACTGGCTTCTAGTTTGCTTCAGATGACATTTGAGGTCTGGACGTGAAGGTTATTTACACATCCCTTCAGGGAGCTAGGTTTCCTAGCTGTGGGAAGGTTCTCCTAACTCTCTGTGGTAGACCTGGATTAGAAACGTTCATTTGGATGATTCAACTCTTCTACTTTCTGTTGGGGTCCAAGGAGCACAAAGCTAGGTGAATGACTATCCAGCCTCTGAGGTGAGGTCTGTGAAATGCACTCCTACCTTTTCGGCTCCATTAGTCTAAGGCTTGCCGGACAAGTATTTGCTAGAGGGAAGGTCAAATAGAACATTAAGGACTTGGTCTCTGTTTACACTCTAAAGAAAACAAAGTGACTTTGTTCATCTCATTGCCTTTTTTCTAGATTATTTGCCTTTAATACTTCTTAATGAGGAAAACTCTTTACATTTCAGCAGTACAAATGAATTTTTTAAATCTTTGTGTTAACCTAGGAGCCAAGGTAGTCACTAATAAAAGTAAGTGGGACGTAGATTGACATTTGGACTCTTTAATTAAAGCATAAAAAGAAGAAATCATTAATAAGAAATCATTAATTCATTTATTCTCTTTTATTCCGTTGGCACTTTATAACATCTACATATCTATTACTATAATGAATAATGTAAAATACATTATTTCTGAAAGCATCTTTGTAATTTTCAAATCTATAGGGTCTAAAGCTAAATTTTAAAAAGTCATTGTTATTGTGGTCATATTATTTTATTAATGCTTAGTTATATGTATTTTTTATGAATTTTACAATTAGCATAGAGAGAGTATCAAGGCAAAGGAGCTAACAATTGCTGGAATCCCCTGTGGTTTAGGCATGCTGCTGAGAACTTTTCATACATCACTGATTTGATTTTCATAGCAGCCTTGTAGCTTAGACATTATTTCCTCTATTATAGATGAGGAAACTGAGGCTCAGAGAATTTTAGTATCTTACTTGAGGGGACCCTGCTAGTAACAGACAGAGTTTGGATTTGTAGTTAGATTTGACTGAATTTGGAAAGAGAAGGATAAAAAGCAAGGGGAAGATGACATTGCAATCCATCCTTTAGAAAGCTAAAGGAAGCTGAGACCAAGTGAGTCCAGTCTTAGAAATGCAGTCTTGAGTCTAGAAACGAAGGGAACAGGCAGAGCAAGGCTGCACCTTCTCCCATGTTGTGATGTCATTGTTGTGATGTCATTGGCTGGCAGCTGGCATGGGTTACAGTTACATGACTCTCTATGTCGGGGAGGAAGTCTGAAAACTGACTCTGGATTTTCCTAAAAAAGGTTTTCAAACTTGCTCATTTCCAGCCTTCTAGCTAAGCTGTCTTTGGGCCCACAATATGGAGCCATTCCCAGTTATACAATTAAGAGGGCATTGAACCCTGGAGTGGAGGACCAGACAAGGGAAAGGCGTGTTTGTGTGGATATTCCACAGAGACAACAAATATCCATGTTTATTGTGAGGGAGGTCAATCTCAAAAGGTTTATGGCTACCAAAGGAGGAAAAATGTAAATTTGACATACGGTATTGATTTTTATTAATGTAATTTGTGTCAAACGTCATAAAGATTTTCTTTATTTAGTATCTGCTTCTTTTCTCTTTGTGGATATAAAAACATTGAGCTTTTTATAGGATCATTACAACAGTTTGGCTCCCCAAACTATTTTTTCTTTTGGAGATGCTTAAATGGGTGGGGATTTCAGGAGGTCCTTGAACAACATGAAATCGTATACTAGACTGGTGGAATTAATTAGGAACGTGTATTTTTCTGGAACTGAAGCTCCACTACTTTCGTCAACTCCTTCAAGTGAATTGTGAATCAAACAAATGAAGAGCCAATATGCTAAGGTCTTACCTTTCTCAACTCTGAATTTTCTACCCAAGTGATTTTCAGGAATTTATTGCTATTGCTTGTACCAGGCTTACTGTGAATTGTAAAAAGTCTTATACTCTTTCCAGGTAATTCTGTTAGTCTTTGAACCAGTTAAAAATGTTCAGTTTGCTATACAGTGTTTTAACAATGGAAATATATCACTGTCTTTGAATACAATGATGAAAATGTTAGTGCTCTTTCTTACTGTTATCCTAATACCCACATGTGGGACCCTTCAGCTACAGTTCTCAGTTTCCTCATTGTGGGGAAGACCCTAGGGGTGTGAGTTTTGGTAGGGTGTGTTGTGTTGGTGGGGGAGAGAGAGGAGCAGCGAGGGTGGGAGTAGGAGGAGATGGAGCATGCCAGTGGAGGGTCTTGGCTCAGTCCTCAGGCTGAGGTTGCCCTGGCTGCTCCCTTCCCTGCAGATGCTCCTCTCAGGAAGCCTTCCCGGGGATGCTCTGTAATGTGGAGCACGCAGCTCTGACAGGTAACTCTCCTGGTTCGCCCTTGGTAATTCTCCTTCCCTACAGGAGGGAGAGAAGAATGGGGTCTGAATACAGAATTTTGCTCTCCAAAATTCAGCTTTCAGCCCAGTCAATGTGCACTTCTGATTGGATGGCCTGGCTATCATTACAGACCATGCACTCTGCTTCACTTAAGGGTCAGGATGCTAATCCTCATAAGAACTGCAAACTCCTCTTTCTTCCTATATCTTTATTTTGCATCTGGACCACCTCTAGTCTCTCAAATATGGCCCTGACTGAAGGTAACCTGTTATCTTTAGGAAGAGGGTGTCACATACCCTCTGAATTTAACCATTTATGTGCTGTCACCTGTTTATCTGAGCCCACTGTCTCCCTCCTTTCACTCTATCTGATAAAAGCCAGTTTTCCCCTCTTCTGACAACCCCCATCTTCATGGGAGATTCCATGGAGTTTTCATAAAGGCATCATGTAGTTTTGTTTTTGAAAAGATTTATAAATTTATGGGTTGTTCTTTTCAGAGCCTTGCTAACCTTATCCATGTGATTCCAGTTTCAGGGTGTGTTTGATCAAGCAAGCACCCCATGACTTTCACAACTTAAATAACTTAGGTTGTGCTCTTGATAGAAATATCTATAGTGAGTTGTGATCTGTCCCTCTTTTCTCAGTGCCAATAAAAACTTCTGCTTAGCAGAGGACACCTCTTACTCTTTCGTTTTTTGTGGACATTTCAATTTGTCACAGGGACTGTGTATCATTGGATGTTACAGTTGTACTAAACTTTAGCACGTGTGCTTTTAAATTTTATTTATTTATTTATTTATTTCCCCCCCCAAAGCCCCAGTAGATAGTTGTATGTCATAGTTGCACATCCTTCTAGTTGCTGTATGTGGGACGCGACCTCAGCGTGGCCGGAGAAGCGGTGCGTCGGTGCGCGCCCGGGATCCGAACCCGGGCCGCCAGCAGCAGAGCACGCGCACTTAACCACTAAGCCACAGGGCCAGCCCAACACGTGTTCTTTTAAAGGCTACTTGCAGATTTCTGTTTCTATTGTGCTTATAACCCATTTTTTTAAAGTTTAGATGAACACAAGGATTTTATAAAGTCCTTAGATGAATACTTTTTTTTTCTTGCTCTTACCAACTAGTTCTTTGTCTTACAGGATCCATAATGCATACACAGAATGGGAGTATTTTCAAAAAGCTTAGTAAATGGGGATGATCATCTTTGAAATGTTCTTGGGAATGTCCTTCAAATAGAAGGTAAATGTCAAAGAGAGTCTCTCTCCCTATTTGAGATTATTTATGGCAGATAGAAAGAGTTTGATAAAAAGACATTCTATATTTGTCTTTCATTGTAAATTATATTTGTGGTGAAGGAGTCTGAACATTTTTGGTGGTTGCTATCTTAAAGGACTTTCTGGAATGGAGGAAATCCAGCAACGCCATCTCCTAAATGTGTGACCGTGGTTCTTAACTTTGAGACTGGTTTTTATCTGAAAATGGGGATGGTTTGTCCTACCCACCTCAGGTGTTTATTGTGACAGTCAAATGAGATACTGAAAATCCTTTGAAAGCCACAAAGCATCAGTCAGGTTGAATATGATATTAGGATTCTGTGTTTCCAAATGAAGTCCTCTCTTATCAAAGTATCCTCCAACTATCCAAAAAAATCAGGAACAACCACAGTGGCAGTATCCAAAATCTGCTGAGCAGCCATCAGCTCGGTGGCAGCATGTACCAAGTAAAAATAGTAAACAGGCTTATCACTGAGAAACAGTTAAAGAAGGAAGGAAAGAAAGAAAGGAAGGAACAGAGGAAGGAGAGAGGGAGGGAGGAAGGGAGGAAGAAGAAAAGGAAAAAAATGAGAAGAGAAAGGAAAAGAAAAGAAAAATGTTTGGTTAGGGGCCGGCCCGGTGGCGCAAGCGGTTAAGTGCGCGCACTCCGCTGCGGCGGCCCGGGGTTTGCCGGGTCGGATCCCGGGCGTGCACCGACACACTGCTTGTCAAGCCATGTTGTGGCAGCCTCCCATATAAAGTGGAGGAAGATGGGCATGGATGTTAGCCCAGGGCCAGTCTTCCTCAGCAAAAAGAGGAGGATTGGCAGGTGTTAGCTCAGGGCCGATCCTCCACACACACATACACAAATTATGAAAAAAAAAAAGAAAAATGTTTGGTTATAGTAACTGGGATGATAAATTGTCAGACATTTTGATTTTTAAATCTAGGTGAAACTGACTATGACTAGTCCTTATTTCTTTGGAAATAGAGTATTGCATTATTTTTATATCACACACAAAGTTAAACACAAAGTGTAGGCAGTTCCATGTGCCTTGTGATTTCATGTAACTTTAGATTCCATGTACCTTGTTACCATTTCATTCCAGGACAGCTAAAGTAGAAATCCAAGAGAAAGCCTGCTTAACTGTCTTTGGGTGGCCTTGTGTCCAGATTGCCCCAGTACAATCAGGAAGACTCTGGCTTTATGGATATGAGTGTGTGAACTCACGTAATAAGAATTTACTGTTGTTTAAAGTTGTAGGGTTGTTTGCTGAAAGTAACAGGGAAACTGAAGATCCAGGCATTAAAACAAAGTTACAGTCCCCCCAAAACCCTGAAAGATCTAGAAAACATCCCTCAGAAAGAGAAATTTCTCTGGAAAGACTTTGTTTTCCTGGGCAAGTCTGGGCATAACACCAGCTAACTAAGGGAGGGATTAGTACCTGATATTTAATAACTCCTGGCCTTTTAAACTCAAATAATTATTTTTGAGGGGAGTGACAAAGGAGGAGATGGAGGGAAGAGGGATATTGCCTATAATTTAAAGGTCAGTTTTTTTTAAACATTTAACACTTAGGGATATTCTTTATTGCACAAAGAAATATTTTTTCCCAAGTATTTTGAAACACGTAGTCCTCTCAGTCTATCTTTTGTTTTTTCCACCTTTGATAGAGATGTAGTTTATAGTTATAGATATACCTTTCATTACAATGAACAATGTTTAGTTTTTTAAGAGTACAAGGCAATGATAAATGGAAACTGATGGTCACCTCCAGTGTTAGGGAGACAACAGGGAGTGATGGGGACCAAGGCAAATTGGAGAGCCCATGCCCTATTGGAATAGCTAGTCACAGGCCATTATTTACACTGCAACTGTATGGTGTCACCATGATATATCTTATAATTTACAAATATATGCTGTTCATTGGATTGTATCACTAGGAATGTTCATTCCCTGATAATCATTCAACATCTTCGAAATTAACCCTAAAGTATTACTGATTCAAATAATCACACTTTCCATAGAAAACCTGGTTCCCTAATACAGTGAGGGAATTCTGGGGCTTGGGAGAGTATTGTATCCCGTGCTATAAACAGCTCTGGAAAGACTTGAGTTCTATAATGGAACCAGTTTTAACTGGCAAGGTTTGTTTCTTGACCAAGACCAGATTTCATTTCAGTTAATTAAATAAGCACTTAATGAGATGAGGTGAGAACTGAGCAGGGTTTTATTTATTTATTATTTAATTTTTTTTAATAATTTTATTTATTTATTTAATGTTTCCCCCAAAGCCCCAGTAGATAGTTGTATGTCATAGCTGCACATCCTTCTAGTTGCTGTATGTGGGACGCGGCCTCAGCATGGCTGGAGAAGCAGTGCGTTGGTGCGCACCCAGGATCCAAACCCGGGCCGCCAGCAGCGGAGTGTGCGCACTTAACCACCAAGCCACAGGGCCGACCCACTGAGCAGTGTTTTATTTAGGACTTGGAGAACATGGTTGAATAAACAATAACAATGTCCTAATTGGGAAAGGTGTTCTGATTTCCCATAAATCTTTTTGTACTTGTATTTGAGACATCCTACATTAGTATCCAGCTGTTAAGGCAGAATGTATTTGCATATTTGAATATATTTGCGACAGTACAAAGATATCTGTGAGTGTTTGGTTTTCTTTCCAAACAAGACCTATGACAGGTATCTGACAAGGATGAGCAACTTGCTGACATCCTGACAAGGATGGAGACTTGCTGTCCTGGAAGTCAGCCAGAGAAGATGGGGTATAATTTGCCCCATACGTCTAAATCCTATTCCCCTTTAATAGCTTAGAGCCCATTACATATTATATATTATTCATACATTCATCACTACTCTTTTGAGTTTATATATATATATATTTTTTTTTGTGAGGAAGATCAGCCCTGAGCTAACATCTGTGCTAATCCTCCTCTTTTCGCTGAGGAAGACCGGCTCTGAGCTAACATCTATTGCCAGTCCACCTCCTTTTTTTTTCTCCCCCCCCCAAAGCCCCAGTAGATAGTTGTATGTCATAGTTGCAGATCCTTCTAGTTGCTGCATGTGGGACGCGGCCTCAGCATGGCCGGAGAAGCGGTGCGTCGGTGCACGCTGGGGATCCGAACTCAGGCCGCCAGTAGCGGAGTGCGTGCACCCAACCGCTAAGCCACGGGGCTGGCCCTTGAGTTTATATTTTCAACTGGTATCACCTCTAGGGACAGCAGTCTAGTGTTTGAAAGTGTAGACTTGTGGTTTGGAGCCACTACCTGAGCAGGTGCTACACAAGGCATTGTGCACTTAGAAAATGGTGTCCCTTCTGAGCTGTGCCACGGGGAGGGCACAGCCCCCCGGGCAGAGCTGGGGCTAGATTTCAGCACCATCATCCCTCTTATCCAGGTACCTTTATGCAATGCACACACTGCTCAGAGATATAGAATAGACCTGTACTTGAGTTTGAAACCCACTTCTCGCTTCCAAACTCATGTTTGGGGGGCAAATTGAGTTTCCCTGCCTCGGTCTCCTCGTCTGTAAAATGAGGATAAAAGTAGTGCCTATGTATTGGAGTTGTTTATATTTATATCTGGAAAGTGTTTACAACAGCCGTTGGAACCTAGCGAGAGCTCCGTGCGTCATGGCTGTTATTATGAGGAGTTAGAGAGTGAGAAGTGAGGGAGGGTTCAGCGTACTGCACCCGGCTCCGTTCTGTTAGAGGATGATTTCCATTATCTAAAAGAAGTGGAGGCTCGAAGTGGCCATGCTTCTTTCTGGATTCAGCCTTGAGATCCAAAGCACCAGTCAAGAAGCATTTTCACTTCATGATGTAGTGGAAGGAGAAGAGGATTTGGAGTAAGAAGCCCTGGCTTTGAGTCCCAACTCTGCCAATTTCAGTTTTTTCATGTAGGTATAATGTGAGAAGAATAACTGCTCCTCAGGATTTTCACTAAGATCAAACGAATAATGAATCTGGATGCGCTGAAGTGCTCTGCAGATGTTTAGTTTAGTTTTGTTTTACTATGAGGTTGCATAGGGTTTTAGACCAGGTACTCATTCCACGAGACAGGCACCAGCTTGAAAACCATTTACCCTTTGGTGAATCAATCAGTTTGGTGGTTTCAAAGGGTTTTTTTTTTTTTTTTAATGAATCAGAAAAAAATTTCTGGATTTTGGCAGTGAGACTCCTCATAATAATTAGTGATCCTAATAATAATCGTAATAACAATATATAATATCAGTTGAGTGCTTATTGAGAGTCTGGCACTCTCATTTGACCATCACAGCAACCTCAATAAGTAGCACTTACCATTATCCCCATTTTGAGGAGAGGGGGACTGAGCCTCAGGTCACTCAGCCAGTAAGTGCTTGAGCTGGTGGTGTGTGAACCCAGGCCGTCTGCCTTGAGTCCACCTGCTGAGACACTGCAGCCTACCTCCCCATCTCCCTGGCATTTCTGGAACCTCAAAAGCAATTTTAAATGGCCCTGTGGTCTGACGAAGAATGTGGCTGACCGTCTTTGGATAAAGGACAGATATCGTTTAAGTTGAATTCATTGAGGACAGGCAAGTACTCTCTGACTGATTGCTTAGAATAACAGTTCAAAGCATATTCAGGGTGGACAGAGGTTGTTCTGGCAGTCAAAGGTCTCTCTGCAGTGTTCTCCATTTTGGAGTGGAGAGTACCCATTGTTCACATTTGCTTCCTGTGGTGCTCAGCTCCTTACCATTGTGTGTTGGTGGCTTTGGTGTGCAAGGTGATGCATGTCCTATTTCTTGTTGATGTCTCCGATAGACAGTGCCATCAGCCCCATTATTTGTCAGGGTATCTGACATCTGATTTCCCCTGGTTCCAGCAGTTTAAAGTGGAGGCCTTTGTCCTGACCAGATCCCCTTGGTCTCACAGTGGCCAGCTGTTGGAGAGGCGTTAATTCTCCAAGTGGTCTGGTGAAGAGCTACTCGTGATGGACCCGTGCAGGCTTACTGATCGTGTCCAGGCCTGAACTCTCAGACAAAGCTTTCTAGTGCCTTGAATCAGAGTGGGACTCAAGGGTGAAGCTCTGTGAAGTTATGAGAAGAGATCAAGTGGGTGAAGGTATTTTCTACCTAACTAGCCAGGAGTCTGTGCAGGGGAAAGACATCATTTCCTGCCACTCGCTAACACTGAGATTTTTGGCCCCATTGAGGCCACAACAAAATGCCTGGGCAAGTTGGTAGTGATATCCCTCAAAAGAGAGTGCTTGCCCAGGCCCAAATGAACTAATTGCACCAAAGGGGATTTTTACAAAGGAACTTGGTAAGGGGAAAAAACTCTGTTGCATCATTTTTTATTCTATTTTGAAAACCAGGAGGAAGAAAAGCACAGACTCTTAAATGGAATTGAAGTTATCATCTCTCTAGTGCTTTCATTGGGCCCTTTGCTGTCATGATGGACAAGTTGAACTTTGGGAATGTGGTTGAATGCAATCTCATTTTCACATCATCGGAATCCTCTAGCATTGGTTAAATCTCATTAAAACTGGGGATTTGTTCAAACCCTGAATATCTCTAACACCTTAGGAAAAACAAATAGCTAATGTACACCTTTACCCTCATTGCTTTTATGAGAGCTTCACCTTCTAAAATCAGTGAGGTGGTTTCACCGTGTTGTCACATGAAACCTGAAATGTCAACTGAGAGAGAGAGGGTAACCAGTTAATGGCAGTTCCACAGCTATGGTGAATGAGGACTGTGTGACATTAAGAAAATCCAAAAAAGAGAAAGAGTAAGAATTAAGGATGCAAAAGGGAACAAAACAAATGCTAGAAGGATCTTGCATGGATCCCTGAATGGCACTAAATGCTGCCATATATTTGCATTACACATGCCTAAATTTTCATCCAAGGAAGTAGATTTCCACCTTTTCTAAAGTGGCTAACCTAAATTAATTGAAAGCTTTGGCAGAACTATTACTTCTCACCATTTAAAGTTAAAAAAAAAATTCTTCACGCAACTCAGAAACTTCTTGAATTTGCGAGAGAATTGTTTCCTTCTCCCCTTATGTTGGGCTGTGACCAACATTCCTGACTGATGTTAAACATGCTGTCAAAGGAATGTGCCTGAAGTGTGTAGCCAGTGACCTTCATCATCACTGTGCACGTTGAGTGGGAAAGTGTTTACCACATTACATCCTTTATTTGCTTAAGTCCAGTAGAATTTACTTGTTTTAGCTTTAGCCTTGGCAACAGGCCGAATATCAGAATGACTCCCTATATGGCACCTGCAAATGACTTAAAAATAAATGCACGTGAGAGCTCTACTGTATTTTTCTAGTAGACTATGGTTTTTGTTTGTTTGTTTGTTTTGTGAGGAACATCAGCCCTGAGCTAACATCCATGCCAATCCTCCTCTTTTTTGCTGAGGAAGACCGGCCCTGAGCTAACATCTATTGCCAATCCTCCTCCTTTTTTTTTTGTTTTTCCCTTTTTCTCCCCAAAGCCCCAGTAGATAGTTGTATGTCATAGTTGCACATCCTTCTAGTTGCTGTATGTGGGACGCAGCCTCGGCATGGCCGGAGAAGCGGTGCGTCGGTGCGCACCCGGGATCCGAACCCAGGGCCGCCAGTAGCGGAGCACGCACACTTAATCGCTAAGCCGCAGGGCCGGCCCCTAGACTATGGTTTTTAAAGAACATTATATGTGGAGAAAGATTTTAATTAGAAACGGGTACCGCTGCTTCTGCGTAATCAAAGAGAGGTATTAGAGATATAAAAGAGAGATCTGCTGGTGTGCTGGCGGAGTCTACAGGCATGCAGCTCATTTTTTTTTACCTTTTCCCCAGTTTCACTCTCTGGCTAATTCATCCCACATTTATTCATTTTATTCGTCCATCCACTCACTCACTCATTCATCCATCAAACAGATATTAGGTGCTTACCACATGTTAGGCACTGAAGATGTGAAAATATGTGACATCATCTCTATGCTTGAGAGACTGGATTCAGCAAGAATCTGAACAGATGTTTAATACTGAAATGAGATTTTTGGTTTTTGTTAAGACTTAATGAGAGAGGCTTTGAAACGCAGATTGAAATGTATGTGCCCTCTTTGGAGAATTGTTAATTGTGCTAAATGGGGATTATATCATCACGGATTGTCCACACTCTCATCCTAGGCCATAGGTGATTCGAGACTCTGCCCCAGGCTGGGGTTTGAGAGCCTGAAAGTGGGCACAGGAGTGGGGCCACGCTGCTCCTCAGCTGTGGGCAGGGACACAAAGGCGGAATCAAAAAGGTGAAGGCAGACTCAGGGACCAAGAGTCTGACCCCTCAGAGGCTTGAAAATCAGATCCAAGGCAAACTTAACTTCAACCACTATGCCACCAGGCCTGCCCCTATATTTTGGTTTTATAATTGTAAATGAGCTTTGAGCATAAGAAGTTCACACTTGGATTTATGTTTGTGTGTATTTAAGTAACTCCGTTTTAAGAAAATGTAGTACTAGGGTGGGTTATGAGACTGTTTCTACCTTTAAGGTCCATAATTCGCATTTGGGAAACCGTAAAAGAGAAGAAGAGACCACAAATGATGATGACCCTTAGCAGCTCTCCCTCAAGCCTCCCCTAATGCTTGAGGTTAATGATTTATTAATATTCTCAGTAAAGACGACCTTTGACACAGTCACAAAGACACTTTTTAAAATTTAAATAAATTTTGAATAACAATACATTCCTATGGTTCAAAAACCCAACAATATTAAAAGCTATACAGTGGAATATTTCTCAGCCCTGTCGCCTACAGTATTAATTTTTTGTGTTCCCTCCCCAGATCCTTTTTGCACATACAAACACACACCAATGTATAGCTTTATCCCATCCTTTCTCCAGCGCTTTGTACGGAAGGGATTTTCTGCACCATCCTTTTTCAGTGCAGAGTCTATCTTCCTATATCAAGACGTAGAATGTCTTTTTCTTTTTTATAGCTGCCAGTTATTCCGTTATATGGCAGTGCCATCTCTTTAACCACTCTTCTATTGATAGACATTTATGTTGTGTTCAAACATGGACTATAAAACTCACGCTGCAATAAATAACCTTGTACATGTCATTTAGCCAAGTGAAGCACATCTTAGAATAAATACCAAGAAGTGAAATGGCAGGGCCATTGGGTACATGCATTTGGAATTTTGATTAGATACTGCCAAATCACCCTCCCTCGGGGTTTCACCAGGTTATACTCTCACAAGCAATGTGTAAGGAGTGCCCGTTTTCCCTGTCTTGTTAAAGAGAATGTCTTATCAAACTTTGGATTCTTGCCATGCTGATAAGCGAAAATGGCATGCCGGTGTATTTTTAATTTGCTTCTCTAAGTGATGTTGAACATTTTCCACATGTTTACAAGCCATTTCTATTTCATCTGTAAACTGTCTATATTCTTGGCCCGCTTTTCTTGAGTGGCTGCTCTTTTTCTTACCCACATTTAGAAACTATTTATACTATGTTAGGAACATGAGCCCTTTGTCTGTGATCTGAGTTGCATCTTTTTTCCCCAGTTTGTCTTTTGATTTAATTTATGGTGTTTTTGCCATATAGAAATTTGGGAGTTTTATGTAGAAGAATATGTCTTTTTTTAAAATGGTTTCTGGATTGTGAATCATAGTTAGGAAGCCTTCCCACTCCCAGATTCAAAGGGGATTTTGAAAAAGCCTTTCAGAAACATTTAGTCACCACTACTGCTTAGGTTGCTTTCCTGGGCTACATTAGAGCCATGGGGCTTCAGAACTTACTATGGCTCCTCCTCCATCAGTCTTGCTATAGCATAGTTTCAGGGAGCTAAAGGTGGATGAGGATATTTTCAGTTGCCTATTGAACCAGTAACAGACCAACTCTGTCCTCAGCCCGTATCCTGTTTCTTTTTCTTGACACTATTTGAGAGGGTGGTAAGAGAGAAGAGTAGAGCAGAAATGGCCAGCTGACCCTGGAAACTGTGCAGTGACCTTGCATTAATCAGGCCTGTTTGCATTAATCAGACCATTTCACAAATGTATCATCACTTGCTACTTTTGTGACTTTTATTATCTTAAATTTATTGGGAAAGTAATGGTACCTGTATAGTTGAAAAGTAGCACTTTGATCATAAACTTGACATTTTTATGGAGATTATACATTAATATTTTCACAGTTCAGTAATTTTAAGAGCCTGTCCAGATTGGAAGGAAGCTGTTAAAGTCTGGGAAGTAATGATGTAAATTAGTTTGAGGCCAGATCTTTTGGTGATGCCTTCTCATGTTAAACCCTTCAGGGAAGGCCATGATGATTAAATTGTGGTATATGGACATCGTTTTTGTTTATGCCAGCCACCCAGGGCCTTGAGAAGAGAAGCGGAGAGTGCACAGCATATAAAGGGTAATTACTAGGAGTTATTAGAGTTTGTAATTCAGGATGCCACAATCATTCAGACACAGTAAGGCCTTTCTCATTTGAAAGGACGCTAATAAGTAGGTACTATGATTTCCATCATGCAATGTAATTTGATAGTCTAAGAAAAAATGAAAAGCTCACCCCTTCCCAAAGGAGTTTGAAAGAAATAAAGAAGAGGGAGGAAAGGAAGGGGGGAGAAAGAGGGAATGAGAGACGATGAGAGGGAACCCCAAGAGTAATGAGCCATAATTCAATGAACAGGGAGGAGAGTTACTGGAGGAATCCCATGTTCTGGGAAGGAAAGAAGGAGGAGAATCAGAGACATACCGAGGAGGGGACAAGAGTGACATTTCAGACAAGGTGAGAGGAGTCTCTTCAAAGTAAAATGAAATAAATAAATAACAGCAGCATGGAGCAGAAAATAACGGTTTAATTGTTTTAACAATAGTTGAAGAGTGAAAGGTTTAGCATGGTATCACCTTTAAGAATTATCATATAGGCCAGAATCAGTGTTGTGTATCATATGTTATTTACCAGACTAGTTCCTCTCCATTAAACCAAGGGTTTCTTAAGCTCAATGTAGCATTACCATGACCCAGCCCAATACCAGATATATGGTGAGTCACTGTGTAAATGTTTGCTGGATGAATGAATGATTGGATGATAAATGAATTGTCTGTTTGGGGCACATTTAGATCTCTGACCTAAGTTCAGACTGAATAAAGATATTTATGGTCTTAGCTTTGTTATGATTTACCTATCTGTTTGTAGATTACCAATCTGTTTGTAGAACCAGATGGAAAGGTTAATAGAACGGGTTTCAGCAACCGTACTTGGGCACAGTTTACCTGCCACTGCTTCTTCTATATGTCTGAGTGTCTTTTCCCCCGCATTGATGGGGAATGAATGAATGAGTTGAAAAACGATCAGTGATCATTGGAATTTCTCAAATGACCAAACACCTTTTTTAGTTGTGACATTTATTGTGGGCCCCTAGTTAGAACAGTAATTGGTTCATATGTTCATGTGATATTATGTTCCTTTCCTTGCTTTCGTCCCATTGGAGCTATTCTGATTGTTGAAGCTTGGCTGGAGTAAACCTTTTCTCATCCCTCAAAGGTTTTATGCTTCCATGGATTGGGCATCAGTTATTACTTCTGTTGATTGAAAAACAGCCTCCAGGCCTTGTGGGAATCCAGGACAGGAAAGGGATAAATTCTGGGTTGGTGATGGACAGGCCAAGCCTGGGAGAATGGACCTGGGAATGTAGACCCACTGAGACTAGGCATGTTGTCTGAGAAAGTCTCTGCAGAGGGCAGTTGGGCAGGACCTAGGCAGAGATGAGCAGGTATCAGCAAGAGAGAAGACTGTGTGCTAAGAGAGTTGGGATGTTGGGCAAGATACCAAGACAGACATTCAGCCATTGGAGAATAATTCTAGACACTGGGTCAAAATGGTTCTAATCGGACCAGCAGGAAGATGGGGGTTCCTCAAATACTCTTTGTCACAAAACAGATCCCATGTCCAAGTGCCAGTGTTTCATGTTCTCCTACTCTAGGATTTAGGAAGATGAAGAAAGAGGAGATGAAGGAGTTAATTAGGTTCACAGGCTGGGCAACTAAATCAGGGTCAGAAACAGGCTAACCAGTTCTGCCAGCCGTCTCAAGGTTTCCAAGGTAATGTCTGTTGTGTTTCGTTTTAGCCGTGAGGCATGTTTATGAAAATTTCTAACAGTCACACAAACGGGGTTAAGGGATAAGGGGTTAAGCAATTTTTATAGATTGTTAGGAAAAAAAAATGAAAATAGGAAAGATGGCTGTGGGATCTAAAGTAGATAAAGACTGAAATAAGGTTGAATTTTCTGAAACTAGAGAAAGACCTTATTATTACTCTTTTTATTCTTACTACTTCCCTCTGAGCATCCTCAACTCCCTTAAAGAAATTATTCTAGAAGCTGATGAGTGAAACTACCATGGGCTTTGGAGCTCTACTGCCCTGGGCCTAGTGACTGGAGCCACAGCCTAAGTGGCTACGTGCCCACAGGGCAAGTTAACTTCTCTTCTCTAAGCCCCAGTGTTCTCATCCATCAAATAGGGATAATAGTTGTATATATGTCATGGAATGTCGTGAGGATTAAATTAGAAAATGCATATAATGTGATTAGGATAGCAGCTGGCATATGGTCACTGCTGTTGGCCATCATTGGTGATATTGGGTTGTTGTTTTAAGGGTCAGTTGGAATAATATATGTATGCTTGGCACGTATAGTACATTTTCATTTCATTTCTCCAACCAGGTGTAAACAAGGCTTCTAGTGGAAATGTGAACTCTTTCCCGAGGCCACCCCTGAGTCCTCAGTGGGGGGCCCTTAGGATCTCGAGAGTCTTCCCCATGCTTTGCGTCTAGTTATCTGTTGCCAGTTAGGTGCCAGGGTAATTCTGGAAACTTCCTTTGAAGGCTGGCCAAGCTCTATAGTGAGGGCATTTATCTTGGAGAGAAAGCACCTTCAAGGAACCAGGAAACAAGACTGTGTTTGCTGGTTAGGCCACAGTGGCTCCCCTCTGGGTGCATATGCCAGGAGCTGGTCTGCGGTCCCAGTTACAAAAAGGGCCCGTCATTCCCTTCTGGAGAATACAGAGAAAATACTAAACTTGCTGAGGCTAGAACTTGCCACTGTTGTTAGAAGTTTATGGGTCACCTCAAAACTCACTCTTCAAAGCCTAGCCCCGCTGGGAGAGAGTGGATTAAGAAGGCTTCCCCTTAATAGAAATAAAAGCAGCAGAGAACTTGCCACCTTCCCTGGGGTGGCCAGTATTACTGCCCGAGTAATACAGTGATATTCGGTTTCCCCACTGCACCTGAGAGTCCACGGCCCTTGTCACCTGAGTGGGAAGCAGCATAGTGGACTCCCCTGGACAGTGAAACAACATCTGTTACTGTATGTACCCTTGACCTAAATGAGCAAATGATCATTTTAATGGTTGCTATTAGTGTACACTGCGTCTGTCTTCCAAACCAGATCCTGTTCTCCTCCAAGAGAGCAGAGAGAGATTATATTTCCAGTGTCCAGCAAAGTGTCTTCTTCACGGGTGCCCTGTGTCCATTTCGTGATGATAAGGAGGAAAACACGAACCTTCAGGACTGAGACCGTGTTTATTCCCTCACTTCCTCTAGATACTAATAACCGTGATGACTACTTATTAAGATTCAAAACATAACCTTGGCAAGCACTTTTTTATCTAACTCTCAGTGTCCTCTGTAATACAAGAAGATAGAAATGTATGACCTAAAGCTCCTTTCTCACTCTAAAATTAAGCGTTATTAAAAAAAAAAAATCCTAGATACATTACACGGGAAGATACTCTAGGGTTCACGTAGCACTTCCATGCACAGTATGTCATCTGATTTTCCCAACAATCCTGGGAGACAGACAGAGAAGATAAGTTATCCCTGACTTAGTGGCAGGAAACTCTGGCTCAGAGAGGCTAAGTGACTTGTCTAAAGTCACACAGCTCCTAAGTGGGGAAGTAGGAACTTGAATCCACTGCCTCTGATTACTTTGCACGACCTTGGGTGGGCCCTGCCATGTTAGAAATGTTCCTGTTTCCATCAAGGAAATAGACCAGGGTGAACATCTAAATCTTTCCCTTGGATGGCTGCGTACTATCCCAAATTTAAGTTTAAAGAACTTAGCTTTCCTAGGGGTTTCCCTGATCTTCTTGGAAATTATTTGAAATAACCATGTTATTCCTAATAAGCATGTAATTTCCTAATCGTTTGGCTTGTTCATTGTGAAAGTATTTGGTTGTTGTAGTTTATTCAGTGGACTCTCTGGGGGGTGCCAGGAGGCCTGAGACCCTGGGCATAGATTCTGTGGGGTGGCCCAGTGACTCACTTTTCTTTGGAGTCCATTCAGAGGCACAAGGAATAAGGATCAGAGGTCCTAAAACTTTTACAAAGAGGGAATTTTTCTGTCCTAATAAAAATTTTTGCAAGAACTAGCACAAAGAGAAGCAAAGATCAGGCAAATGTCACATGAGTCACCTCCTGATGTATATGTTCAGATGTATTTTTTTCTTAAAAAAAGAAAAATATGTACATTGCATTTAAATAAAATAAAGCATATGTAGTGTAACTTTATAGGCAAACTATGGGAAACCTACATACCATCAGCTCAATTGAATGATATCAGTATGCATCGAAATTGAATGCGTAGAAATTTTGTAACGTGCCATTAATCTGAGAGACGTTTTGTGCTTTATTTAATCTAATACAGAGCTTTCCACCTATTTTCACTCATAGTGCACTTATAGCACACTTAGAAATTGTAGTATTTTCAGGACACTCAGGATAATGCCCCACTCAGTTGCTCCTAAGGACTAAAGAATTTGTATGCTGCCACACTTGTCACCATCTCCTGGCATACTCTGGGAAGCCGTGGCCTAATAGAGAATTAAAAGGTGGGCCCTGCCTTTCCATCTCTCTCATAGACTGCACTGTGTCGCACCCCGTGGAAACCTTGAATGCATGAAGCACACACCTCTCCCAATTGCAGAATCTTCACGCCATGACTGAACTGTGGAAAGAATCTGTTTTCCTGATCTGTGTTCTAGATTTCACAGAGGCCCTGGCCCTCGACCAGCAGAGGAAAAGTTCTGGAGCCAGAAAGTGCTGTGATGAGCATCCTCACACTGCCCATGCCATCTCGATCTCAGCAGAGCGGGTGCCTCAGCGTATCGTGCCCAGTATCTTCCCTGCCATCCATGGTTATAGCTGACGTGCTGTTGGGAAATTAGTTTGATAGGCATAAATGAGATACTGTCACAATGGGAAAAGGTCTAAAAGGTGTGTCTAAAAGGATAAGGGATGGTGAATCAAGGAAGAATCATTGGCATTCTTGAATTGTTTGTATAATAGCTGTCAAATAGGAAGGCCTGTGCAGTTTGAAGAAGCGTCTTAAATATTGTTAATTTATAACTTGAAAATTAAAAAAAAAAAACCTTAGGTTTTTCCTCCTTCCCTCTCTGTTTCTGTTTCTCTCTCTCTCTCTCCTTCCCCCCGCCTTAATACAAATGACAGAAAGGAAAGTTGGGGCAAAAATCTTCTGTCCGTATCTTCCGGATTCTGGAACATTTGTTGATTCTCTACAGAATTGTGATGTTTAGAATGGCATAACAGAATCTGAGGAGAGAGTGAAACTTTTATATTTATTTGAAGAGTATATTGGTTGAGAAACATTGGCATAAAAGGAATTCTTGCATGTGACTATCTTTTAAAAAAGTTTTTAAATATTTATTTTGATGTAATCTTATTCTTTTATTGCATCGTAGTGTTTCATTAAATCCAAAGATAGAAACCAAAATTTGAGAGGTTTTTTTTAGAGCCCGCGCTACTCTAAACTCAGTTTAAATGAGCATAGTGTATTATAGTATGTATGTTTGCATATATGTGTGTATACTATGTATGTATGTATACACGTGTGTGTACATATGTCATTTTTGCTTAAATATTAAGGAGCTAGGTGTAGAAGGTGTAATTCAGGGTGAAAGAAATATAACAAGACCTTCATTACTTTAATTTCCCCATTCAATAATAAAACAATGATATAAAAAATAATTTCCCCCACATTTTATCTTTGTTCATCAGTCTCAGAAGATACATGAGTCAGTGACATTGCTGGTATCATACTGTTGGTGTCATAATGCTCTGTGTCTGTTATGTCACAACATTGTTTACAGCATGAAAAAAGAACAGTTTCTTGGAAATGACTTTGAAATCACTTTGCAAAGAAGTGTCCCCCCCACCCCCCAGTATACTGCTTTTATTATTGCCAGTGATCCTTTTTTTCTATCCATTATTGGTATTTTTCAGAATAGTTTACAAGCTATTTCTCAGCCATACCTGAACTATTTCTTAGGAAATCTCAATTGGATCTAGTGTATTCCGTAAGAGACTCATCTACATTCACAGGTCATTTACATATATTGAAAAACATATAATGTTATGATAGACAACTTGACAGAATAAGGGCGTTAGTTGCTGCTGTACACCGGCTTTGCAAAGTCAAGCCGTCTTTGACAGGCTTCCTTGTTTGGTTTCTCTGCTAATGTTGGTACCATGATGTTCTCTTTATTTTCAGGTCCTCCTAGCTCAGTTTTCTCTTTAAAGCTTTATCTGGACCTTAGGTGAAGATTGCTTTCACTTGATCTATCAGAAACTGAAATTTCCCTGTGAAATACCCCTTGGTCTTATCCAGGTGACTTAAGGCTAAGCTAGAACTGGAATCCTTCTGAAGAGGGCATGCAAGTGAGTTGCATGCCTTCAAAGTGATAAGGTCACACAAAACTCGCAGCAATCACACCAGGCTGCTACTGTATCTCTCCCCTGTAAATAGCATGATTGTTTTAATTACAGTTCTGTAGCCGCTATTTTTATCTGTTCTGGAATATTTGGATGCAAAACTGGAAAGCATATGATTAAATTGCTGTTAATGCCTTGGTACTTCATTATGTAACACTTGCCTTGCTGTAGTACAGAAGGGAAGGAAGAGTCCAACGTAGGTGAGCCAAGGGGGTTAGGCAGGGTTTTAGTTGGGCTCTTTTGGTTGCAAGGAACAGAGACTCAGGTTACCTCCAGTACCTGGGTGTTGTTGCCAAGATACATGGGAACTGGAAGCAGGCTGGGAAAGCTGACAGGAAGCAAGACTGCAGCAGGGAAGTGGCTCCTCTCCTCCCGGCTCAGCTCCCCGGGATCACGTGGTCCGCTTGTCTGACGTCTACATTTCTACTCCCTTCTCTTCTGGCTGACGACTGGCTTTCTCAGCCTCTGCTTTATCTCTTTTCTTGACCTCTGTTTTTGCTTCTGTATGAGCTCCTCGCTTGTTACATTCCCTTTTCATGGAATCCTTTCATCTTCCGCTTCTGTAGCGACTTGGCTTTTCTCTTAGGATTTCTCAGCTCACGTTCCCTTGAGAGGGTGTGATTGGCCTGCCTCATCTTTCACTCGAGGCCACATCTGAGCCCTGTGAGTTAGCCCTGACCAGAGTCCCCGGTGAGTGGCAGCCTTCTTTTGTGCAGTGTGCGTTCCTCCTTTCCGCCCCCTCCACAGCATGGTAAGGGGGACCAGTTCTAGGGGAGCCAGTGCCCCATTACAGAAAGTAGTAGGAGCTGATTGGTTACACAGTTTCCTCTTTTATAAAATCTTATAGCCGGGTCTTCATTTTGTTATTCCTTTGTCAATTCTTTTATTATTACTTTATTATAATACATGCACATTATAAACAATTGTAAGAGTACAAAGTATAAAGTCTAGTTCTAACAGTATAAAAGTTTCTTTTTAAAAAGTTCTAATTATCAAAAGAATCTCTGGTTTCTTCCCTAGGGGGCATCTCCCATATCGATGTCATTCCCCAGATGTCACCATTATTAACAGTTTAATGTATATCCTTCCAGACATTTCCTGTGTAAGCACATATAGCCTCTTTCTTTGCCTTGCTTATATATAGCTAAAGGCCACATCACAGGTACTTACAAAATAAGGAATACTCAGTGATGAAAGTAGTGAAACTAATTTCATTCATTTAATTTTTGTAGTTTTTATTTGGAAACTATAAACTTCCTGGCTCAAGATGAGCTCGTTATTAAACACCTGGTCCCTGTAGCTGGGTTAAGCAGTATGGTGCTGTGTATATAAATATGTATCAATTTGTAGCCTTGATGCACATCATATACTAGAGGAAAAAATGAACTTAAAAAAATTTCTAAAAGGCAAAGGCCAGGCCTCTCTCCATTGAAATGTGTGTTTTGAGGATACCAGTCATTTAGATTCTGACCCCTATCTGGAATATTGCATCCTAGCAACAAGATAGCTAACCAAGGTTATCTAAAAAGAAGTAGCAGCTTTATTATAAACACAGTAAACATCTATTTGCTTGATGGCATGATCTGTCTTTGAGTAAAGAAAGCCCAAATTAGAAGGTTGGAAGTAATTGAGAAAAAAAAAAAAAATTTTTTTTCATCATAAACATTTTGAGTGTACACTTGAGAAATTTTTGAAAACAACACAGAAATTAATATTATTTTATCTCCAATATGTTAATTTTTGTAATCTTTAAAAATAATGCATACATTGTAATTTATAATATAGATAATATTATACTTGTATTTTGACGGATTGGGATCATATAGAACAAAAATTATAGTTTTGTGTTCTTTTTTTCACATAGCATACTAGATAGGTTTTGCCATATCATGAAATAATTATTTGAGGACATGATTTTAAATGTCAAAGTATCATTGTATAGATGTACTATAATTTATTTACACATTCTAGGTCATTACCTAAATGTAATTTTAAATTCATAATTGTTTCTATTTCATAGTATTATTTCATTGTGGAGAAGGGGGTCCGTGAATTAGAAGAACGGTTGGCAGTCATCTTGGGGCAGTAAGTGGCTCCTGCACATGTGACCTGACAGAAGGGATCGAAGGGCATGACGCCCAGGTTTCCCCTGAGGTGGTAGTTGCAGCTTATCTCTTAGAAACGAGTGGACTTCAAGGCAACGAACTGCTCCCACCAGCAGTGAAAGGGCACCTCCATCCGTGCTCTGGAGGCTGACCTTGGCTGGCCCTGAGACATCAGTTTCAGGTTTTCAGACCTGTCTCTGCAGACGAGGTTAGAATCAATACACCTTCCCATTGCATAAATGGAAGCAGCCGTAAATGTAATGAAACTGCACCTACGTTCATCTTACTGGGTTGAGGGCTTGTTTGAGGAATTGGATCACACAGGTGCCTGGAGTGTTATTTATTTATTTTTGGTGAGGGAGATTGGCCCTGAGCTAACATCCATTGCCAGTCTTTCTCTTTTTGCTTGAGGAGGATTGTCCCTGAGCTAACATCTGTGCCAATCTTCCTCTATTTTGTATGTGGTAGGCTGCCACAGCATGGCTTGGTGAGCGATGTGTAGGTCTGAACCCGTGAACCCTGGGCTGCTGAAGCGGGCAAACTTAACGACTCTGCCGCTGGGCCAGCCCCTGGAGTGTTTTTTGAGTAAATTCTGCCCATTGTTTATTGGTCTATATCAGAGCTGACTTGAATCCTTGACAAAGGTCTGACAAGAGATTCTCACATATTGAGGTATATGGGGTAACTATTTGGGTTCAAAACTGATGTGGCTTGAAGTAAAAAGCCTGACTTAGGGCCTATCAAATGTACATTGTACATCTGCTGAACCATTAAAGAATACCCTCTCTTAAGACTGCATACTTTCCCTCCTACACCCTATTGGTATTAGCCTATTGGTAACGCCCTATCGGTAACGCCCTATTGGTAAAGCCGGGATTAGTCCCTTTCCTGATATCATGGTCACGTTGACCTGCTAATTTTTCTTTTTGAAGAAGAAGATGTTAGCCCCGAGCTAACATCTGCCAATCTTCCTCTTTTTGCTGAGGAAGATTGGCCCTGGGCTAACATCCATGCCCATCTTTTCCACTTTATATGGGACGCCACCACAGCATGGCCTGCCAAGTCAGTGTGGGCGCGGATCCGAACCGGCGAACCCCGGGCCACCGCAGCAGAGCACACTCACTTAACCGCTTGTGCCACCGGGCCGGCCCCCTAATTTTTTGTGTGTGTGTGAGGAAGATCAGCCCTGAGCTAACATCCATGCCAATTCTCCTCTTTTTGCTGAGGAAGACTGGCCCTGAGCTAACATCTGTGCCCGTCTTCCTCCACTTTATAGGGGATGTGGCCTCAGCATGGCTGGACAAGCGGTGTATCGGTGCACTCCTGGGATCTGAACCCGGCCCGCCAGCAGCAGAGCGCGTGCGCTTAACCACTACACCACGGGCCGGCCCATGACCTGCTAATTTGCAACTGAATACCTCTTTGAAATTTTGATAAAAATGTATCCTGGGTGTGTTTAATGTATATTCTTTGTTTTAAAAAGATAAGACTGTACTGAAAACTATGCTTCTCCAGAATGCTTTCTAAAGCCTTCCTGGGTTATAATCTTCACTCTGGCTCAAGTAAATTCACCTCATTTCTCTTATCTATAGAACGCTTATTGGTTATTTTGCGTGGACAGGTCTGAGAATAATAAGCTCGTCTGTGGGGATGAAATCACCCACGCTGCTGGGGTCAGGGGCGGCCTCCTGGGTATGTGGCCTGTGCTATTGCACAGGGACCTCTACTTAGAAGGGTCCCAGGCTTGGTTTAATATTCTACTGTGGCTGTGTTGAAATTCTTAAGAGTTTTTGGGCAAGGAGACCTGCCTTTTCATTTTGCACAGAGCCCTGCAAACTATGTAGCTGAGCCTTACTGAGGTGTTAAATAAGGTATTAAGAAAATATTTTCATGATTCGTTCTCAGCCACCGCCCCAAAGAGAAGGAAAAATCAATTCCAGCTGCCCTCCCTTTTTGCAGGAGGAGGTGCGTGTGACTTTAAGAGACTGGCCTGCAGGGTGAAATGGAGCAGCTCCTGGAAGACGTGGCCTTCAGGGGTGCTGGGGAGGTTTGAGCAGCACAGACTAATTGGCTGCATGACAAGGGCTCTGCAGCCGACGTGCTCTTCAGATTTCAGTCTTCTGCTCTGTTTGTTTAGTAATAAACCAGCCTGTGCTTTATCTTTTGTGGTGGAAAATATGAACGTCATGGCTTCTGTCTCTCCTTTTGAGCCCTAACTTTCTGGGTACTTATATAAGTATGAATTTCAAAGACCCTGTGAGCCAGAATTAGTTTGAATTGCCACAGTGGGGGGCTCCGCCCCTCTGAGTTTTGTCATTCTGCCCCCTTGAGCCTGCTCCCCTTTTGGTGAGAAATGAGTCAAAGGTCTCTCAGGATCACCTAATGCACGAGTTTAGACTCTCACACTTTTAAACCAGTGCCCCTTGGGATAAATATATAAGGAAAACTCCAATATTCATGTATTCTTGGCTTCAATTAAGAAATGATTTTGGGGCCGGCCCCGTGGCTTAGCGGTTAAGTGCGCGCGCTCCGCTCCTGGCAGCCCGGGTTCGGATCCTGGGCGTGCACTGCTGCACCGCTTCTCCAGCCATGCTGAGGCGGCGTCCCACATACAGCAACTAGAAGGATGTGCAACTATGCCATGCAACTATCTACTGGGGCTTTGGGGAAAAAAAAAAAGGCGGAGGATTGGCAATAGATGTTAGCTCAGAGCCGGTCTTCCTCAGCAAAAAGAGGAGGATTAGCACGGATGTTAGCTCAGGGCTGATCTTCCTCACAAAAAATAAATAAATAAATAAACACTTTACTTAAAAAAAAAAAAAGAAATGATTTTGTTGAGTTTTCTTTTAGTTTGCAATGGGAAAATAATTTTTTTCATTTCCCAAATAAAACGTTATATTATAGAATTGAATGTGCTCTTTAAATCTATACATATGATTCTAATAAACACAATTCTGAGACAATTACTGCCCACCAGTCTCCCCTTCCCTAATTTAGTGCTGTTTTAAAGCGCTCGGTTTGTTACCATTGCCTCGAGCTAAAGAACAGAAATTGAGATTAAACATTTAGAAATTTAGAGCAATTTCTATCGAATTAAATAATTAAAAAATTGGAGGCTTGTATTTTGTCTTTTTTCATATTATATAAATATTGTTTAGTATTTCATGTGCACCATATTTTACAGAAGTATCAGTCTGCCACAGATTGGAAACTAAAAACAAACAAACAGAAACTGATTCTTAACCACAAATAGTTTAAGAAGTGCTCTCCTAATTGAGACATACTGTCCTAATGGACAGAGTCAGCAATGTATTTCCTGTACTAATAGAGTTCTCGTTAATTCCTCTTTCCACAAACAGTGACGAGCCCCTGTGAGAAAGAGAGAGGGAGTGTGTGTGTGTGTGTGTGTGTGTGTGTGTGTGTTGTGTGTGGTAAGACGGGTTCCCTCCCCTCAAGTAACTTGTCGTATTTTCAGGCAGCCGTGATATACGTCTGGCTGGAATGGTGTCATGAGAGGCAGCTGTTGAAGTTGAGAGGAAAGAGTTGTGCATAGCCTGTTCACACCAACAACAGTGATTTGAACTGTGCTGAGAAACCATTTTTACCTAAATATGCTAGAGGGGGTGGCAAATATGCAATACGTATGGAAATAAAAACACTCCTAGACTCTTCTACATTGAAGGTGGAATCCTGGTATTGAGATTGGTCTCTCCCTTGTAGCCAGTAGCACCCATACTTGAGAAAGGCTGTTACACTCTTTGAGGTTATGAAACTGAGAAAACACATTGTCCCCATCTCCAGCCCCAGCCTCCTCTCCCAGCAGCCTCCCACATCCCTCACCTCCTTACGCAGAGACAGCCATCATCGTCCGTCTCCCTCTCTCATACACACTGGTTGGCCTACAGGAGCCCCTGTGTATCTTCACATTGTTTACGGTGACACCGTGAACTCAGGTGCATGTATAAATGCAGAGCTGACCCTCACCTGGCAAATCCAGCATTCCCCTTCACAGCTGTGCACACAGAATACTTTCCCTAATCTCTTACCTGGTCCCCTGGCCAGTATGGTGTGCCAACATAGTGTTCACCAATCTGTGTGTTGGAGGCAAGAGTTTGAATTAATTAAGTCTTTGGGTTTTCTTGTTTTTTAGCAACAACTGCTAATCTCTGGACTAGTTTCCAAAAGTAGGAGAATAGAAAGACTTGTGCTTTCCCTAAACATCTCTGCTTTTGATCCAGCTTAATTCAGGATAAATCTCGATATTCATTAAAAAGTGACAAATTACTTCTGAAATTAGAGAAGTATCAGGGTACAAAGTTTCAGATATGAGTTTGGTCTGCGTTATCTCACACTCTCTGGGATGGGATTTCTAGCCTTCTTCTCAAGTCTTGGTCTCCTTTCATTGTATGATTCTTAGACAATTGTAATTATTTAAGGCCAATTTGCTAGAACTTAATATATTGGATAGTGTGGTACAAAGAGGAATAAGCTCTGAAAATAATTCTTGGTTTCTCCTGGTGTCCATCAAATTGAAAACTCTGTGGCCTATCTTATAAATATTCAGCATAAAGTGCTGGACATTAATGTAGGCTTCGGGAATTCCAAGGTAAATAAGGCTGTGCCTGCCCTCAAGGAGCTCACGGACTGGTGGGAGGTAACTACTTGTTTTTTTTTTTCAGTAGGAAACAATGTGATATCCACCTTAGTAATATGAAGTGCAAAGTGGTTGGCACATCTCAGAAAAGGGAACAGTTGATTGCCAGGAGATTTGAGGGGTTGAGTGTTGAGAGGATGGGGAGGGTGTTGGAGAAAACTGAACAAATGCATTAGGTCACCTTGACCTGCATATTGAGGGAAATAGATGTTTGCCAGAAAGAGAAAAAAGGAAGGACATTTCAGATCAGATAAAACAAAGCCTTGTAGGCTTTCACAACAAACAAGCAAACAAAGGGGATTTCTTAAGAGAAGTGTAAAAATTATGATGTGGCTGGAGCTTGTACATCTGTCAGCAGCTGCTTCTGGATGTTATTGTGTAATTACTTTCTATCTAATATCGTGTAGCCCACGTAAGTGCTAAGACTTACAGGGAATGTACCAGTGACATCTAGGGAGCAGCAGGCAGAGGACAGGGGGGAAGCAGGGGACCTACAGAAACTGTCCATCTTCCCAGAGAGTAAGTCAGATGTGGGAGTGACGCAGAGCGGCTGCGAACACTGATCCAAAATTCTTGCGTTTGTGTAGAAGACACATAAAGAAGTAAATCCGAGAGTACTGCCTCTCTGGCTTTTGAGATATCAGTGTCTGTTTGCTGAAATGAGTCGGAATCCAGTGTATATATTAGCGGAAGCTTCTAAATGGTAAACTCTGAATTTCTGACCTAGACTCTCGGCAAATGTCAGCACAGTAGGAAAGGTAAATAACTCACGGCATAGGAAAGTGGAATGGCCAATAAATCGGAAAAGATGCTCAAGTCATTAATAATCAGAGAAATGCAAATTTAAACAACAAATTGATACCATTTCTCACCCTTGAGATAGGCAAAAATAAAAACAATCTGATAATAGCAAGTCTTGGAGATATTATGGAGAAACAGATATTCTCTCACTTTCCTGGTAAGAGTGTAAATTGGCACAATCACTTTGGAGAGCAATTTTGTAATACCTAATAACATTTAAAAATTCAAAAAAATTAGCCTGTGACCCAACAATTCCATTCTAAAGAGATGTGCTCTCATGTTTAAGGATTACGTACAAAGAAAATGATCACAATGTGTCTGTTAGAGCAAAAAATTGGAGATAAACCCAAATGTCCTTTGTTAGGAAAATGGATAAGTTATAGTCCGTTCATACAGTAGAATATTACACAACATTTAAAATGAATGAATCATGGGCCGGCCCTGTGGCTTGGTGGTTAAGCGCGCGCGCTGTGATGCTGGTGGCCCGGGTTCGGATCCCGGGTGTGCATCGAGGCACCGCTTCTCCGTTCATCCTGAGGCCGAGTCCCACATACAGCAACTAGAAGGATGTGCAGCTACGACATACAACTATCCACTGGGGCTTTGGGGGGAAAAAATAAAATAAATAAAATCTTAAAAAAAAAAAAAAAAAAAAAAAATAAATAAATAAAATGAATGAATCAGATTTACAAGTATAACCTGGGTAAATTTTACAAACATTAGGTGAAAAAAATAGGTTGCAGAACAATATCTACTCTTTATTAATGTAAATTTTAAAATACACATCAGAGTTAAATCTATATTCATGTGCATACATAGGGGGCAATAAAAGTGTGAGGACCTGGATGGGAAGAATACAAAATAGTTTGAGACTAGTGAATGGAGAGAGGGAAATAGGATTCAGGAGGCACAGAGGGGACCTTCGCTGTGTGTGTTACCTTTTCTTTCTTTAAAAAAAAAAAAAAACAGATCTGAAGCAGATAAGGCCAAATGTTAAAATCAGAGCGATGGTATATGTATTTTGTAATTTTCTATACTTTTCTGTGGTTTTTAAATATTTCATTTAACAATAGTGCTTAGTACATATCGGGCACTCTCTGAGTGGGTACTACTGCTGTTTCCACATCAAGACGTGGGCTGAGGCTAAGCCCGCTTCCCTGCCCACTCTGGCATGGTCTCTGTAGATCTCTGCCTCATCTCCAGCTGGCTGCATGGCTGAGGGAATAGAGGGCAGCTGAGTGATCTCTAGGATCCTGTCCACTTGAACATTAAATTATTCCAAGATCATCAGCATTGATTGTTGTCATGGGCACATTCCTGTGTATCCATCACTCTCCTGACACATCCTGCCCCCCCACCCCCACCCGCAGGGTGGTCTGCCCAGGAGCGGAGCCGTGACTCTATATGCATCACACACCCTCTAGTGCCCACAGCTGGGTGGGAAGCCTAAAGGTAACCGTTTTGCAGAGTGTTTCCTGAATCTCTTTGAAAAGAGCACTTTTATGTTACAAGATGCCGCTGAACTAATGTAATAGGTAGATGCAGGGAAGAGTTATTTTAAGGGCCATAATTTGATTTAGTTATCTCAGGCGATCAAAGATTGTTTAACACCAGAAATAGCTGACTAGAACAGCTGCTAAAACAAGGCTTTGTGTGGGAAATGATGAAAGGTTCAGTGTTTTGACAGCCATTTCAGAGGAATGAGTAATAAGACTTCTAAGAAAATCCTGATTACTGCTTTTTTTGGATTCTCTAGACCAGATTTCCCATCTTCTAGTGTTCTGTGCGGATAGAGGATGTAGAACGAGTATTTTTTCTTTTCCAGTGTCTTGACTCCTTGTATCAACAGAATTTAGGCAGCATGGTGATAACTTATTATTTAGGTGTTCAAAAAATACGTCACTTGTCCATTCATCAAACATGTGTTCAGGGCTTACTGTGCTCCAGGCAAAGCGCAGGGCCAGGGAGTCTGAAGGAATCAATTAGACCCTGCTGTCAAGGAGCTCCCAGTCTGGAGAGAGGAGAAGAAATGGAACAAGGCAAAATGTGCAAGTAATTTTAAGTGAATGCAGTAAGTATTTACAGAAGCAGAACTTGGAGGGAGATCAGGGTTAGAAAGAGGTGAAATTAGTTTATTAGGAGTCTGTCGTTTGAGGTGGTAGGAAGTGAGAATTAATGGACGAGCACAACCTTCTGACGAGATTTTCACGTATTGGGGTATATGGGCAAACTGTTCGGGTCAAAACTGGTTCAGCTTAAGCTAAAAAGCCTGATTTATGGCCTAGCAAACATACATTGTACATCAGGTTTAACCATTAAAATAAGAATGCATGCTTTCCCCCCTGCAAAGCCAGTGAGGCCCTGTATTAGTACTCCTAAATTAAGTTCCCTTTCCCGACATCAGGGTCAGGTTGACCTGCTAATTTGCGACTGAATACCTCTTTGAAACTTTGATGAATATGTATCCTGCGTGTGTTTAATGTATATTCTTTGTTCTAAAAGGTATAAGACTGTACTGAAAACCATGCTTCTCTAGAATGCTTTCTTCCTTTCTGGAAAAGACCTTCCCGGGTTATAATCATCACTCTGGCTCAAGTAAAACTCACCTTATCTCTCTCCTCTGTAGAATGGTTATTGGTTATTTTGCGTCGACAGTTCCATATGGAGGGAAAATACTGGTCAGTCTTACAAAGCGAAAGGATGCTTCTGGGTTAATATGGAAGAGTGTATTGATTTGACTGGCCAACTGCATACCTCAGTTCACAATATTACTTTCTGTTTGGATATCCAGTTTTCAAACAATTTTCACAAAAATTTTCTAATTTTATATGAGTCTAATGTGAGTATTGCAATATTATACTTTAAAGTCTGTGATTTACTTTAAAATACTTCAGCATGGACCCTGTGGTAGGTACGTGTATACCTGTTAGTTTTCCTCTAAATCTTAGTGGAAGTTGAAGTTGGTGGCGCCAGTCATGAATGCACATTCAGTATTGGTGAGCTGGCATCTAATCAGAAGCCCTCACTCCAGGGGCACAATTAAGCAACTCAATATTCTTTATCTCTGAGTGATACCAGAGGTCTTGTCAATTAGATTAATGGATGTTGGAGATGGATTTTAATTGGGGACATTCATGGTGATCAAGATGGGTGGATTGAGTTGGACCTTTTCAGAGACCTTCCTTCCTGTATTAAAGAGTACAGAGGTCTAATGAGACATTAAGGATGGGAGAACAGGCCTCCAGAGGCTGGGTCTGGGAGTTGGGAAGTGGCAGAGCCAGGACTGAAGAATTCGAGAACCAGGACTACCTCTGTCGGCTGCTCTGGCCACTGAGCTGTGTTTGCCGTTGGAAGAATCTTCATCTACCATGACACTCGTTAGAGGCTCGTTAAACCACGTAGGCTAATCTTTGACTGCAACTCTGACTCTAGACTGAAGTTTGTGTGCCTCAGGACCAACGTATGTGATGCTTCTAGTATTTTGGGCATTTTATTTCTTCTTTTGATTCAAACATTCAATTATTACAAACATTCAGTTATCATGAGTGATTCATTATGTTTTTAGTTAACATAGAAGGGGATCCAGTTTAGCCAACGTTCTTTTCTGTTTTTCCTATTAATCTACTCTTCTTCCATCTGCAGATAATTGAAAAGTAATTAGAAGTCTTGGCAGCAAATCTGAGTCACAGTAGAGAAAACAAAAATGCACACGTGTGTGGCGTTACGTGAAAATCTACCCCTTGGAAAACTCTGCAGGCTCTAAGGATTTTATTTTTAATGTGCTTCATACGGTCCAGAGCCAACAAATGAATTAGTTTCCACTTTAGTGAAAGTTTGTTTCTCCTGGTGTGTTCAGGTCAGCTAATGGTCACTGTGGTTTGGAGTGAACTAAATGGATTCCTGTCCTTGGACAAAGACCAAGGACAACTGTAGGACTTCCCCATAGCTTACCCCTCTTAGGCTTCTTGATTAATACCCCTGGCTCAGGAAGGCAAATGCTATTATGACCACTTTACAACTGAGAACATCAAAGCAATGAGAAGTGAAATGACCTGTCCATGCCACAGAATTGGTTATAACAGAATCAGAGCCAGAACTGAGCTCTTCTGAACACTAGTTGACGTGTCCCTAGCTCTTTCCATGACCCCAGGCTGCTGGAGCAGAAGGAAGTGAATTTCAGTGGTATCGTGCATATCAGGGTATTATTTGGTGTGGTCAGAATTAAACCTCAAGACGTTATTACAAGACAACACATCAAGAAATACTGGTGCTGACAGCTTCAGAAGAACTTGTGGTTCAGAGTCAACAGAACATCATGAAAAGCCTGCTGGAGGGCAGGCACTGACCTTGGTGCTTTCTAGTGTGCTAGAAGGGGGCGAGCAGGGAGGCTGGGGGCCGTTCGCCTCCCCTCCCAGCATCAACCACCATCAGTTCCATGCCAGAGCCATCCTTAATAAACATGCAATCTAAGTAAAAGTCAAAACAAATAAAGGGGTGTCTGGCAGGGTCTAGACAGGTGCCAAACCCCTCCTTCCAACCAGCCTCTTGCCCCTAAGTCTTTTTGTGTGTGTGTGTGTGAGAGGAAGATCAGCCCTGAGCTAACATCTGCCAATCCTCTTCTTTTTGCTGAGGAAGACTGGCCCTAGGCTAACATCCGGCCGATCTGCCTCCACTTTATGTGGGACGCTGCCACAGCAGGGTCTGACACGTGATGGGTCGGTGCGCGCCCGGGATCCAGACCCCGGGGCCACCAGCAGCAGAGCGCGTGCACTTAACCGCTACGCCACGGGGCCGGCCCCCCTCCCCTAAGTCTTATTATATTTAATCTTCAAGAACAACCTTGTAATCATGGTATTGTCTCCATTTTACAATTGAGAAAACCAAGGCATTGGAAATAAATTGTCTGCCCTCAGATAAAAACAAGCTAGAGATCCTGATTGGTCCTTGCAAGTCCAAACCCTGCTCTATGCTGAGTTCTATCTGACTTTGTAATAATTATAGGCATGTACTTTATGAGAATGTTTTGGATTTGTCCTACCACGTAAGGGATCTGATTTATTTGACCTTATGGAATTTGTGTGTGTGTCCATGTTATTTTACTATAGTGTAGAAAATGTTTGGTGTCTAATCCCGACTTGGTGTGGATAAAGGAAGCACACCTTCCTGGAGTGGGAGGAGAAGTGGTTATAAGAGAAATTTGTACTCCTGGGAAGAGAACTCTTCTTAAGTGAGCATTGATGTACTGGGCATTTGTATTTCTCACAAATAAATAGCTAAATTCATTTGTTGAATGGTCAGGCTTGCCTGGACTTGTGTGATGTGAGCGAGTTTCCCCAGGGCCTGGCCAGATCACAGGTTCCCAACCCAAAGAACTCAACTCTCTGCTACCCAATGCCTTTCCTGATCCTCCACCTAATTACTGCATCGTTGCAGAGTGTAGACCAGGCTCCAGTCATCTCTGGTTATAATGATTTATGTGACAGATGGAAAAGGACTCTGCCATTGAGATAGGAAAATGCTTGTTTCACAGCCCTTGTTCACTCCTAAACATAGCGTTAAAACGCTGCTTGACCTGCTCCCTACTAGATTATGAATGCCTTATGGACTCTGTCTCATTCAGCTTTGTGCCCACAGTTTGCCTTGCACTTGCTAGGCACTTAATTAATGTTTGCTGAGCTGAACTGTATTTTTTCAATACAAAAGAAAAGTGGGGCAGATGAAAATAATATGTGGGGCAGCCTGGCACACTGACTCAGATGAACATGACTGTTTCCTGTGGCCTTGACAAATTACTCAAATTAAAGATTTGTTTCTTAGATGAAAAAGGGAAAATAATACACATTGGGCATAACGTAGGTGAAGCAGAGACCCCAGCATTTAAGTGCATGATACCTTACTTAGTTTATTTGAAACAGGCATTTATAAATTTCACCATATGCCAGGGACTGATCTAGGAGCTTTGTTAGCCTCCCATTATTTTTGAAACCAGCAGACAGTCTTTCAGCTCTTGTAGTTTCTCTTGGAATTAGTTGGAACGAGTAACGTAGGGCAGACATCATCAGGTCTAAGATGAGAGTTTTGTCAAGGTAGGATGCAACGGGAGATGGGTTGTTGGGAGGTCCAGCAGAAGGGCTGTGTTCACACCATCTCTGGGAAAGCACTGAGGAAACCCTTACTCATTTCTCCCCCTTCTCCACCCTCAGGCCTCCTGGTGGGTACCCTTGATGTCGTGCTGGACTCCAGTGCCCGGGTGGCTCCTTACCGAATCCTGTACCAGACTCCAGACTCTTTGGTCTATTGGACCATTGCCTGTGGTAAGTAGCAATATTCTGAAATACGGAGAAACCTTATAATTAACAACTTTCTGCCAGAAGGGGAGGAACATTTATTTGTGGAATGCAGTCTCTTGGTATTTCAGGGTAATTAGCCTTAGCCATTTCAACAGATGAACCCCCAAATCTCAATGGCTTAACACAATAAAGGTTTCTTCTCACTCTGGTGAAGTCTTGTTTGGATCTGTGGCCTCCTCCATCTGTAGTGACACCCTCTGGAGCACACAGCCTCCAAAATCAGCTTACAAGGGAAAAGTGGGAGGTGGAGGCACAACCACATTTAACTTCTTTGGCCCAGAAGTGTCACACACCACTTTCGTTCACACTCCTTTGGCTAGAACTAGTCACATGGCCCCAGCCTAACCCCAAGGGACACTGGGAAATAAAGAGGAAGTCATGGAATACTTGAGTGTGCTAAGTAATACTTATATCCTAGCACACTACTTCCTACTGAGTAGGGATCATTTTTCTCCTGATGATAATCTGTAACAATGTGCTGTGCTTAAAATGGTGGTGAACAATCATCCTATTATTGGATTTCTCACAAGAATTTCTAATCTAAAGTGGACAAGACTTTTTTCAATCATTTGTTTGCATGTGGCTTTTCAAATAACCATAGGAAAAGCAAGGGCACTGGACACTTTATTTCATTTTTTTACCTCCACTTAGTTTTTTTTTTTATTTAATAGACTTTACTTTTTAGGACAGTTTTAGATTTACAGAGAAGTTGAGCAGATATAGTTCAGAAGGCTCCCGTATACCCTCCAAATACATAGTTTCCTCTGTTATTAACATCTTAGTGTGGTATATTTGTTCCAATTAATGAACCAGTGTTGATATACTATTACTAAATAAAATTCATAGTTTATTTAGATTTCCTTAGTTTTTACCTGAAGTCCTTTTTTTGTTCCAGGATTCCAGCTAATATACTATATTATATTTAGTTGTCATATCCCTTTAGGTTCCTCTTGGCTGTGGAAGTTTCTCAGACTTTCCTTGTTTTTGAAGACTTTGCCAGTTTTGAAGGATACTGGTCAGGTATATTGTAGAATGTCCCTCTACTGGGATTTATCTGATGTTTTTCTTGTGATTAGGCTGGGGTGATGGATTTTTGTGAGGAAGATCACAGAGATAAAGTGCTACTTTCAACATATCGTGTCAAGCAAGGATACATACTATCGGCTTGATTTATGACCGACGATGTTGTCCTTGATCATCCAACTGAAGTAGTGGTTTTCAGATTTCTCCACTGTCAAGTTAACTCTTTTCTTCCCCTTTCCATATTGTCCTCTTTGGAAGCAACTCACTGTGCACAGCACACACTTAAGGAGTGGGGGGTTTTAATTTATTCAATTAATTTTATCAGTATGGAATCATGAATATTTATTTTATACTTTGGGAGAATCCAATACTACTCTATTTTATTGCTCAAATCATTCTGGCTTTGGCCATTGGGAGCTCTTTCAGTTGACTTGATTCAGTTTTTAAATTGATCTCTCTATTCGGTAGGAAATAGTGCTGTGCTGGGATCTAAAGATATAAGGATAATTAGATCCGGTCTCTGCTCTTGAGAACACAGTAAATATTCAATTATAGCCCAGTGTGTACAAGTACCATATGGTGCCATTTGATTGCAGGGCGCCCAACTAAATACAGGAATCTCCGCCAGCCTTCTCCCTAGGTAGGGGAAGTTGTCTGGGGGTGATTTCAGGCTGCTGGGAGGCTCCACTGCCCTAGTAATGCTCCCTCAAGGATTTAGTAGTAGCCGAAATTTAACATTGTAGTTGTATCCCTTTCAAGTCATTGTGGTCCAGATGCAAACTGCCCCATGAGAAACAGTGGAATCTATCAGTCATTTATACATTCCGGTGAATGAAGAAATGGCATCTGGGTTCAGGGCATGGAGAAAACCACCTAGGAGTGAAGGATGGGGATTGGAGTGAGAGGAAGGAGATAAAGGATAAAGGAAGAGGGAAGCTGGGACCCTGAAGAAGACAGACTCACCAGTGTAACCCAGGCTCCTGTAAGACAGCATTCCAGCCATCTCTTCGATTTATTCAGTACAAAGGGAGACGGCCCAGTAGCTACTGTAGAAGGTGAAGTGCCCTGTGGTAGTTGGTTGAGAAAGTGCCACATTTAGTTGGCAAACAATCTAGAATAGTGTTAAAATAGACATTGTAGCCAGCAAGTGAAGAAGCAAAAAGAAAGGAAATTAGAAATTAGGCAGAGCTACTAAACCACTCGACTTAAGAGGGTGTGGAAAGGACATTGTGACACACTCGCTCTCCCCTGCCAGCACTTCCACCACTTGTGCCCAGAGGTTTTCGAGATCCTCTGGAGCCTGAAGCTCCTCAGAGCTCTTGGATCTCTCCTTACAGCGCTCTAGGCTCCTGCCTCTCCCAGGTCAATGTGCGCGGTGCTGAGAGCAGCTGGTTGGTGCCTCTGTGACTCTTTTTCTACTCCCTCAGCCCTAACCTTTGTTCCTTTCCCGTTGCCTGACATCACACTACTCAGTCTGTTTCTGGGGCTTTGCCATTCTACAAAGCAGATGCTCCTGTGAATGCTCATGTGGGAAAGAGACCAGAGTTACGAAGCTGAGTTATTCCTGAATTATTCCCCGAGCCAAGGCTAAGGAACACTAGGCAGTAAATGCTGATGGCCTAATTTATGTCATAAAGAGATGTACTTTCGTTTTCCCAGTAAGTAATGCCTGTCACTACTACGTGATCTCATTATAATAAACCCAGAACGGTTTTAGCTTTTGTGTGTGTTGATTACCTGTAGAGATAGCTCCAGAATTTCCTTGTGGAAGACCCCACGGAAGTTACAACAATTGTGAAAGTGTCTTTCACCCATTAGTTGTTCTTTCTTATTGATTTCCGTTTAAAACCCAACTTGCTGGCTCCCTTTCCTGAGAGGATTTTAAGAGCAGAAGCTACTACTGTAAAAAGATTTCTTTGATATGCTGACCTTTCGGTCTGTAATTTTAATGTTGTTTTCTCATAAACTACAAGGTTGTTATTTAGTGGGACAGTGTGTGGAGAGCTTTTTAATTTGCTTGAATTTCATGAATCGTTGCTGTAAGAGAAGCTTCAGCAGAAAATTGGATGAGTCTAACTCACTATGCTGTAAAATCCATGGGATTGCAAAACCTTGTTCTATGCCACACGCCTTGTAAATCTTCAATATGTGTAAATTGAATTAAAGGGAGCATCTAGCAACAATGTCTTCACATAGACCGCTTTCTGTTGAAGAGCAGTAGTCTTAGTGTAAATCCTAGTTGTGTGATTTGCCTTAGACTTGGGCCACATGGAACCAGGCAGGAGGAATCTTTGGACCTAGTCTAACTTAGTGCTGATATATGTATCACTTGGCCCTTGGCAATATGAAGCATACAGAAAGAGGAGGTGGAAAAAAGCAGGAGTTATTTGGTGAGACATTATTTTCATAGGCTTCTTTTTATTATCTTCTAACAGTCTGTATCCAGATTGGTTTGAATAAATTGATTTTTTACATTTCTTTGGCGTTGAGATCTTTACCTGGGAAGGGCAGCCAAAAGCCTTCCTAAGTAATGACTTTCTTTTCACTACTACCCAAAATGAGGCCACTGTTCTCTTTGGTTGGTGTTCTCTTGTGCTGTCAGTTCTAGCCTACTGAATTCCATTTTGTTCAGCGGTTTGTGCAGTAAATTATACTTTTTGCCATCTCTAAGAACATAAAGGAGGCAGTACTGTAGGAATTTGTCCCGCCAGCTTTGTCAAGCCGGTGTACTCTGACTATTCTGCCTATCCCCCATCAATCAGTTGACTGACTTCTTTGCACGTGAGGCTCTCATTAGGGACCTAAACAGCTGCAGGTCTTCCCCCAACAGCTCCCAGAGGTGGGAGAGAGGCCAGCCCTTTGCCCTCCTTGGCCTTCAGTGGACTTAAGTAGAAAGCAACCCATTTGGCTCTCCCCATTAGAAGAACTGGAAGGTTCTAACATTAAGAATGGTTATACAGCCTCACTGAGCATATGGACACAGAAATGCAGGTAATTCCAAGGACGTTGTCTAAAGAGGAGCTCTGAGACAGCTGGGGAGAAGAGTGACAAACAGAAAGACAGAAGGAGCTGTTGACAGTTCCCTCTGGATACACTGACCTTCCAACAGGCCTGATAAAGAAAATGAGCTGGAAGGTATGCTTGAGGGACACCTCACTGATAACACACCCTGAAAGTGCCTTGATTCGGCTGCCGGTTGATTGTTTCCTTTTTCTTTACCATTCCAGAATCTCATCTGGGCCTAGATGGTCCTTTGTTTTCAGAACTGAGACATATATTAGCCACCATCTTATTCAACAGTCTTATTTCAATAGGATACAAGAGGCAGAGTGAATTGCCCAAGTTCACATCGCTGGTCAGTGCAGAGCTGAGACCAGTTCTCAGGTCTCCCCCACTCCCAGCCCAGTACTTTTTAAGCGGCACCATCCTGGCTTTTATGATTAAACATTCTTTTGGTCAGCAGCTGGTAAGGCCCAGAATTTAATTAAAGATTGCTAATTGGTTCTGGTTCTGCCTCTGCTATTTCTCTTCAGTAGAGAGAGAAAATGTTGGGTAATTTAGTTGCCTTCCACATGAGATACACATAATGTGGAAGTTGGTCAGTATTTCATAATCCTTTCTTGGTCTCTGGACCTCAAGAACTATTCTTGTATCCTTGGGAACATAGCAGCTTAACAAAAAAAGAATTTGTTTTTTTTTTCGTTAAGCAATACATCTTCATTACAGAAAATTAGAAAATATAGATAAGCAAAAAGAATAAAAAATTAAAAGCAATAATACCATATCACAAATCATCACCTTCTAGACTTCTTTTTATAGACAAGTGTGTGTGTGTATACATATATATGTATAGACTTTCCATATCAGTAAAATATATTTCTATAATGTCAGTTTTAATAGGTAGAGAATATTTTGTTGTATATATAACATAATTTACCTAACTGATATGCTATTGTTGGAAATCTAGGTTCCCCCCCCAATGGTAACTGTATTTTGAACAACTGTAGTGAATATCCTCTAAACAAAGTCTTTTCACATTCCCTTAATTACCACCTTAGGATAAATTTATAGAAGTAGATATGCTGAGTCAAAGAATATGCGTGTATATAAGGCTTTTAGTGTCCCTAGCCTGACTGCCCTCTAGAAAGATAGCCATTTACATTTTCTCCATCAGGTAGAAGAGGACCTTGGCACATAAGTAAAATGAGGATATCAACCACTGATTCTTACTGCCAAGGTGGGTGAGCTCCCTGGGCCTCCCTTTTCTCCAAATGTTTATAAAGCTGTGAGCATATTGTGACGACCTGTAAGAGATTCCCTACAGTTATGTGAGAAGCTTGTAATAGTCACACAAGGAGTTGTTCCAGGCGTGCCTGACTTCAGGAATATGTACACTTTGCAATCCAGACATAATGGTGCCAGGGCCAGAGAGATTGCTGCTGGATGCATGTTAGGCAACAAACAGCTGATTTCTTAGTGTCCTGACATCAGAAATCTAAAATATCTTCTGCATCACATTTCGAGATGAGATCTATGTGTTTTGTGGCTTATGATGATAATAGCAAAAGTAACTGTTTATTTAGTGCTTTGTATGTTCTAGACCTGTGCTAAAGACTTTACGTGTATTATGTTCTTTAATCTCCAGCACAAATCATTGTGGTAGGTGTTGTTAAGTACATATTACAGATGAGGACTCTGAAGCACAGAGAGGTTGAGTAACTTACCCACAGTCACAAAGCTAGTATGTGGCAAGGTGGGGACTTAAACTAGGTGTACTTTTTTGACGTCAATGTCTGTGTTCTGAGCCATTGTGTAATATTGTCTCCCTGATAACCAGTCTCCTTATTACTCCAGATAACCTAACCTCTGGTCATACTCATCACACTTCTAAAATATGTTAGGAGGTGGTCAAGTGTAGCAATGGAGAGTATGGGTTTTGGAGCTGGAAGAGTCTGGATTTGATTTCATAGAAATATGAAAGCCTCAGTTTCCTCATTCATGAAAAGATTGTAACTGGAGCTGCTCATACGATTGCTGTGAGGTCACATGCGATAACGGGTCTCAAGTTAAAGCGTGACGCCTGGCGTTAGTCAGCACAAATAAGAGATAACATTATCCTTATCTTTCTTTTGAGCCTGTTTATAATTATAGCTTTAATTAGATGTGGATTTTTAAAACACAAGTCTCCTTTTGTTTCTAAAAATGCTTCAAATCACCACATGATTTTTGGGTTTTATCTTTTGCCCTCTCAAAATACAAGTTTGTCATTTTTCTGGGTATAGAAAGTACAATCGTGGCTTTGAAAATACATACAGGGACAGTAGGGGTTACTCTAGTCTATTGAGTATTACTCTTGCCTTCATTTGGGATTTAAATTTCAAAATTATTATCTTTGTGGCTAAGGTTGTGTTTGGATAAGGCCATAAAATAGATGATTCCTTCATCTGGTTCCCTTTATCTAAGTAGCTTCAAGTGCTATTCATTTGAGGACTGGATCAGCTCTGGGATCCAAACAGCCACATGTTCTGGTATCTGAAAATACTAGGTTGGTTGCTTTTTGATCCCTAGGAGGTTTCGTGGGTTTGTTTTGCTTTGTTTTGTTTTCTGCTGTGTTATGAGTGGTTTTTATTTTTGCGTATACACACAAATATATACCTACACATTTGCATACACACAGTTTTGATCAGTGAAAATTTACCATCTCAGTTATTCTGGAATTTAGGTTTTTAAGTCAGTGCTGTAGTTTCAGAACCAAAATGTATTATTAATCACGCATTGCAAAGAAGTATCCACCGAATATCTGTCAGTGGGGCCTTAAGCCTTTGTTCTTAATCCTCAGAGGCCAGATGTGATAGAATCAATGTGTGCATCCATCTTAATACTTCTTCCTTTTTGTGTCAAACAGACTTTACGTACTTTAAGATACATTTCAAACTAGATGAGAAATTAGTCTAGGGTAATTTAGTATTTTTTGTCATCATAAATAATGTTTAAATTTTGCTCAGATATATACACAGGACCTGTGGCTAATATGCTAAAAACACCACTCTGGGGGCCGGCCCCGTGGCATAGCAGTTAAGCACGCACCGATGCACTGCTTGTTGGGCCATGCTGTGGCGGCGTCCTATATAAAAGTGGAGGAAGATGGGCACGGGTGTTAGCCCAGGGCCAGTCTTCCTCAGCAAAAAGAGGAGGATTGGCATGGATGTTAGCTCAGGGCTGATCTTCCTCACAAAAAAAAAAAAAAACACTCTGAACGATAAAGATTCCCATTTTTCCAAAATTAATTTCTAGATAACCTTAAGCCCATCAAGTGTTGGTCTAGGTTTTACCAAGACAGAATGCTTTAACTCGGATTTCCTGAAGGATTCTCATACCCAACACCAGCTTTCTCTGTTCCAGCTGATTGCACAGTCAGGTCAGCCTGGTTTTCCTGCTGAATCTCTGTAAATGAAGTCTTTCCAGAAAGTCGACAGCCAAGCCCTTCCTTTCTCTTCTGAGCATCTAACACATTTTGCTCAAACTGCTGGGTAAATAGACCAGTCCCTTTCAGTCATGGCAAAAGAGCTTTCTGTTATCTCACCTTAAACAATAGCAAAAGAAAAGTTCCAAGATCTTAAATATTGCAGCACTTGTATTTATTTTTCAGAGAAATGAAAGAGCCATTTATAAGGAACATGTAGGATGCCAACTGTTTCCTTTGGAGTCTTGCTGGTTCCGAAGAGTGGTCTAGCAAAAGAGACAGCTGCTCTCACACTGTTAACAGGATGTTTGTGCTGTGTTCTCTGAGAGGTAACGTGGACCCTTTGTTTGTTCTGGCGTGAGTACTGGACAGAAGTAGACACCTGCTTTCAGAAATAATTTTTTTTTTTTTTTTGGTAAGGAAGACTGGCCCTGAGCTAATGTCTGTTGCCAATCTTCTTCTTTTTGCTTGAGGAAGATTGTCCCTGATTGTCATCATAAATAATGTTTAAATTTTGCTCAGATATATACACAGGACCTGTGGCTAATATGCTAAAAACATCTGTGCCAATCTTCCTCTATTTTTTTTTTTTGTATGTGGGTCGCCGCCACAGCATGACTTGATGAACGGTGTGTAAATCCACGCCTGGGATCCGAACCCACGAACCCTGGGCTGCCGAAGCGGAGCACATGATCTTAACCACTATGCCACCGGGCCGGCCCTCAGAAATAATTTTTACTAGATTGGCATCTTCAGAATTTGTCTCGTCTGCCAGGGAAGAGAATCCAGCTCTGCCTATGGGCGTCCTCATAATTCTAGTCTTCAGAACCTGGAGCCTGGAACACCTGTGCTCATTTATTCTTTGTGCATTTAGGAAAGCGTTCAGAGAATGTGGTGCATTTGCGCAGTAAATATAAATGTAAAATGTACCATTACATTGCTCTCCCTGGAAAGTATCTGTTGGGTATACATAGGAATCCATAGTTAATTCTTGAAACTACCATTGGCTAATGGCATTTGTGTCTTTTTCTTTCTTCAAATAGTATATAGTGATAATGGTTTCATATGACAGTACACAATATTCTTCTTTATCTAGAGCCCAGTCTTCTGGAACTTTGGAATCTTAGGTCTGGTTGTAGCCAGAAGAGACCTCTTTGGTAGTACGGAAGCAGGCCTAAAGCCCCAAGTAAGCTGGAAGAGTTGAGGACCTAAAGATACTGAAATTTGCCACCCCAGTGCCTCTTCTATACATGGCAGCAGTGGCTGGTGATAGCACTAAGAGGCCAGCCTTTTCATGTGACACTGACAAGTGTGGGAGAAACAATAGGAGATGGACGATAGAGGGGAAACTGAACAAACAGCAGCAGTAGGAGGGGGGCCAGTGCTGTTAATGAAAGACCGAATATGGGGATTTATATCCCAAGCAGAGAGAAGTAGAGAAAAGAGCCAGTGCTGAAAATGATGTTAGGTGATGGAAAGTGGAGGTTATAGAAATGATGGGCAGTGAGGCAGGGTGGAGAGCAGGAGGTCCTGGGGCGGCAGAGAAGACAATAGGTCGGGAAACAGTGTGGATAGTAAACGTGAACTTCAGTACGAGTGTTCAAATGGCTACTTGAAGATCAGGATCAGCCACGTAGACCTTCATATGAAACTCGTGAAAATTGGAGGTACAAGTAAATGTTTGTTGAATGAGTGCATGCTTGCATACCCCATTTCTACCCTGGGTTGTGTGTGTGTGTTGGGGGGATGTACTTATATGGATACGTGCATAAAGAAAACTGAAAGCAGTGTGTGCAAAACTGAAGGCACACCTGTTCTGCCCTAGGTCTTGTAGCTAATGGGCTTTTCTATTCAGGACAACTGAGAAATGGTGAGGTTGAACTGTGGTTGGATTCCACGGCCAGTGTAACAGGGTGTGACTCCCTGGTAAAGGACAGAGCACAGTGAGATACCAGTCAACAGCCAGACTGCCCTGGCTGAGCCAAGGGCATGTGTGAAAACCAGCCTCTGGAAGGCACATCTGTGATCAACATAGGCAGGGGCGGAGGAAACACAAAATCAGAGGCTGGAAATTGTGCCCGATGGGTCTGCAGAAGCTCAGCAGTCCTGTGGGTCCCCAGGAGTGCCTCTGTCCTAAGGTGCACACAGCTGACAGTGCCAACAAGCACAGATGGGACAGCGGGTGGAGGGCGCATGGCTGGCATTTACCTTGGATGGGGCTCTATCTGTGTATCACAGCCGGTCACAGCTGGTGATGGTAGTGACCTGTTTACAGACAGGGCGCAGTATGTTTTAGAAAATTTTCCAATGACTGTTTAAAATTTTAATGTCTAAAATGTTTTAAAGCTTGCTGGCAAACTCCAAAATGATTCATTCCCTAAATATTCAAATGGGCATTGTGTTCTTTGCGTCTGAAAGGTGTTTTCTACTTTCCAAGGTGTATCTGTAGACGTTATTCCTTGTGATTTTTATAGCATTGCTCTGAGATGGGTAAGGGTTTGCTTTTGTTTTTCATTTGTCTCCATTTTACATGTGAAGTGTTTGGGACAGAGGGGGAAGGGGACCCAGGCATCCTGAGTTCTGGCTCTTGCCATGACATTGTAGTATAGAGTCATTGATTGCTTTTACATGTGCTTGACTGTGGCCCCGAATGAGTGAGCCATGAAGAGCCACAGACTATCTATTCTTCAGTGTTTTCATGGGGCTGCCTCTCCACTCAGAAATTTGCTTTTCATCCTCTACGTAAGCATTCCATCTAGGCAATTTTGGTGTTTAGGCTTAAAGTAAAAGAAAATGAACTTGGATTTTGTTTTGTGTTTCCTCAAACAGTGGCTCTGAAACCCCTCTCATTCTCTAAGAGATTTTAGTTCTGCTCCCACAGTTCTGAGCATGATGGTAGACACATTTGTGTCCCCCACCTTTCTTTGTCAAGAATCAGAGTAAGATTCTGAGATATATTGAATGACTGGTGACAAAGAACAGAGAGAAAACATTTTTAAGAAATCAATTAAAAGATAACTTGGAAATCTAAGGAGAGGCCTGAAGGGTGAATCAGTGGAATCACAAATCATTCTTTAATTCTGGAATGAGTGATACATACAATTTATGTATATGATTTATAAAACACTGTTTTTCTGCAAGATCGTTAACAATCCCTGAGCAAGAAAAAAAGGGAAGAGAGTTTATTTCAGTATCTTTACAACTGCGTCCTGACGTCACCCCATTACGCCCTGCACTTGTGAGCAGAGTGGTGCTAGGGCTGTTTAAATTTGGAGGTTGCCAGGCGAGGTGGCTTATGCTTCTTATTAGTGCCCGAAGTGCAGTGACTTGGTCGAGGTGGTGAGGATGACCTCATCCCATTACATTTCAAGGCAACTGTGCTCATGAGAGCCAGGCGGCTATTCCCCAGTGATGGTCCATTTTCACATCTCATTCATAATTGAAATGAGTGAGGATTTTTTGCCCGTTGTAGGAGGGGGTTACATCATCTCCAGTGGTGGAGCAAAGCTCTCCTATCGTTGCAGCTTAACAACTGTAACCTTGGATCCTAACAAGGTCTCAGTTACCCTGTGAAGTACAGGTTCTAGGAAGGAGAAAAGAGGAGGATGGTGCTAAACTTCCAATCCAGAAAAGGGAATGGGAGAGACTTGCTGCCTTCTGATCTCAAACGATGTCTGAAAAGTTTCTGGACTCACCTGATCAGACTTGACTGGAACACAGTCCTTACTCTTGGGTTTCCACATCCTTAAGCATCTTCTGTGTGTCTCCTCTGGAGGAGAGAAATCATTTAAAGACAGAGTTGTTGGAACAGTAGTCTCCTGTAATGGCATTGCATATTAATGAAGTGAGCCTGGTTTTTTATGTATGTTTTAAATTCTGCATTTATTATTATCATTTTTACATTCATACAGGTGGTTCCAGAAAAGAAATCACTGAACACTGGGAATGGCTTGAGCAGAATCTACTGCAGACACTCTCCATCTTTGAAAATGAGAACGATATCACCACATTTGTGAGAGGAAAAATACAGGTAGTGGGTGTTTTGTTTTGTTTTTAAACTTTTCAATTGGAAATAATTTAAAACTTACAGAAAAGTTGTGAAGATGGGCAGATATATGTATTTTTCTTATTTCTCTTTAATTCTTACACATAAAGCTTCATGTATATATGCTCCTTTGCATTTGGGTTTTTCACTTCACTCCTGAATAACACTCCATGTAAGTTCATGGAGATTGTCCACATTTTGTTGTTGTTGTTTGATTTTAATAGTTCTGTTTTTTATTTTGAAATAATTTTTAGAGTTACAGACGAACTGCAAAGATAGAGCAGAGAATTCCCATAGACCCTACTCTCAGCTTCTCTGAATGTTAACATCTTATGTAACCATGGTACATTTATCAAAACGAAGACTTTAACATGGACACAATATTGTTAACTAAACTACAGCCTTTATTTGGATGTTGCCATTTTTCTGCTTCATGTCTTTTTTTCATTCCATGATCCAATCCAGGGTCCCATGTTGCATTTAGTTCATTTTTTTTTAAGCTGCATATTATGCGTGTATGCACCATAGGTAATTCAGCCACTCTCCTATGCTTGGACATTTAAGTAGTTTCCAATATTCTGCAATTATAAGTAATGCTGCATATATGTATATGTATATTCATGCATATGTATTTTTGTATTATTGGGCATGTATCTTTAAGATAAACTGGTAGAAGTGGGATTGCCAGGTCAAAATGGTAAATGTATGTGTTCTTTTGCTGAATGTTGCCCAATCCCCCTCCCCAGGAACTGCACCATTTTACATTCCCACTGGCATGTAGGGGAGTGCCTGTTTCTCCACAGCTTCACCAACAAGGTGGATTATCAAGCTTTTGAGTTTTTGCCAATCTGACGGGGGAGAAATATTTTGGTGTTGTTTTAATTTGTATTTATCTCATTTACGAGTGAAACTGAACATCTTTTCATATGCTTAGGGGCCATTTTTGTCTGCTCATGTCTTTTGTCTCTTCTGTTGGACTTTGGTCTTATTTTTCTTTAGTTTTTAAGTTTTTTTTAATATAAAGGCCATTAGCCCTTTATTGATGACATATGTTGGAGGTATTTTCTCTCAGTTTGTCATTTGTCTTTTGACTTTGCTCCTGATAGCTTTTGTCATGCAAAGTTTGAATTTTTTATTTAGTCAAAATTAGCAATTCTTTCTGTTATAACATCTGGACTTTTAGTCATAGTGAGAAAGCCTTTCTTTGCACCCAGGTTAAGGAGGAGTTCTAGGAAGTGATCTGACATGTCCTTCTCATTAAAATGCCACAGAATGGTCAATTTCTAGTTTATTTCTTCTACTTTCCTGAACTTTTACATGAATATGTAGTAATTTTATACTCAGAAAAAAATAAGGAGAACAATACAAATGGAATTTCATTGTTCTGTGGAGTCTGATGTTTTTGAAGGAGACAGCTGAATTTTAACTGGGCCACAGAAAATTACTGAGGAATGCATAGTACAAAAGCACGTATGATAATATCAGCTTCTTCCTTACTCCCAGCCATTACCCCTCAGAATGAATATTTTATCACTGCTTCAAGATTGGTGATTTAGTCTGTACTCTATCCTTATTAAAGAGATTGAAAGAGTAGTGAAGGAGATAAAAATGAGAGAGGGGGAGACATTGCAAAGGACTCAGTGTGAGGTTAGGGGGAGATGGCAGCTTCCAGACAAAAAAATTATTCTTGAATAATTGAGAGTTGTTTTATTGTTAAAACCAATCAGATTTTATAACATCTTCATTTGGTTTCTAAGTGATGTATGTGGATTTCTGGGAAGTCATGTAAATGGAGAGAGTCTGAGGATCCCTAATTTGATCATGGCAAAGGGTCTGGGTGAAAGAGGGCAGCCGATTGGTGTGGTACAGACATGCAGCATCTTCTCTATCCAGGAGCCACTGTTGAGGTGCTCAATTAGCTTTTCCTAGTCCTCCCTCAAATGTTATCATCTTTGGGAAATAGGTACAAATAAAGAGCTATAGGAAGAAATTGAAGCCTAGAAGTGACAATAGCCAGGAGGAAAAAAAAAACAGAAAATAAATCAAGGACCAATTATGTCAAATAGCCATTCTTCTCACCATTTTCATTATACCAAAAATGTCAGTCTTAATTCCCCTGAAACCAATTATGAGGAAGAAATTGCTGTTAATGCAATTATGTGTGAAAGAATGTCATTCATGTGCAAACGAATGGTTTAAGCATTCACAGATTGTCCAGTAATGAAGGGAACCAACAAATTTGTTTTGAGATCCAATTAACTTTCATAAATTATAAATGTAATAATTAATTGTGGAGGCAACCATAATCCAAACGCCATAGATAACGTTTTGTGTATTTCTTTCTTGATTTCTAGTATGCATTTTATCAAAGTATTAGTCTCACTGTACATATAATTTAGTATCACATCTTTTTTCCTTGACTGCTATCTACTATATTGTTATATAATTTTTAGTTGTTATTTTGATAACAATGTTATTCCATAATTGACCTTACCATTCCTCTCTTTCTAGATGTCTCCTTAGCTTCTAGACTAGTGGGGGCATGCACAAGCAATGATACAGTGAACACTTTTGTTCATATAACTTTTCCTGTAGTTTTTGTTTTTTTCCTTTGGGATAGATTACAAAATGTTGGTTAATGGGTTTACACATTTTTAATGGACCTTAGTAGATATTGTCAGGGTATTAGAATCCCTGTGCGATTGCATCATTGCTGACTTTCGGCATTATAGTTGTTTAAGTGGTTTTCCAAATTTAATAGGTAAAAGTTGGTGTCTTATTGTTTTAATTTTCTGTCTTTGATTGATTATGAAGTTGAACACTTTTTCATATTTGCTAAGTTAATTTTCCCCTTTTTGTGAATTACTTGTCCATGCCCTTTGTGTATATAATTGAACATCCCTCATACTTGGATCATAGTAATTTTCCAAAGGTATGTGCAGCTGTTGTCTAGAACCCCGGTGACCCATTTTATATTATGTAGAACATACAGGAAGGAGATATTCCACCGCATTATCCGGTCCACCTGGCTAGAAACTTATAGCAAACTAAAAAGAGGTACTGTGTTCTAGACCCTCTCTTTTCTTAGAGGTTGGAAAGTTAGGAGTGGAGCCTTATGGAGACTATTATCCTCACTATTAAAATTAGTTGGCAAGGCCTGGTCTGTTGATATTAGTGTATTAGGCCCCAGAGTGTTTTGAGTGATGTTTCATAGTTCTATATCCTCACAAATCCTCTTATATTTAAAATATTTTCTTTTTAAAATTTAGTTGAGCATATTAGAAGTGTGATTTTTAGTAGATCTTTTAGATAGCGTAGTCTGACCGTAATGTTTTTCCACTCAAAACATGGGTGTCATTTGGTTTGTTATACATCGCTCCCTCCTAATATTCTCCTTATTCTGACTTTAGGTAAGAGCCCTACTATGTGGTCCAGGAGAAGAGTAAATGTTAACCCACTTGAGAGTCTCCAGGCTCTGAGTTGGTTGGCCATTGAGATTGCCTAGGGACCCAACTGCTACTCCTTATTACTGGGTTCTCATTCAGCACTTTTATCTATTCATTCATTTATTTCTTCTTTCATTCTTATCTATTTTTTTATCCCCCCTCTAAAGACATTGCTAACTTCAAAATGTCACATTGGCTGTAGGTATATTTGCCACCCGGGAAAGATTTTTCCATCCCTCTTCCCTCTGAAGTGGCTTCTTCTCCTCCCCATCCAGAGGTAGGGCCCTCATGCTGCCCCCTGGTTCCCTAATAAGCATTCTACCAAAGTCTGCACATCGCTGAAATAGCCTAGGTCCAAAGTGGATCTCCCGTGAGCTCTATCAAAGTCAACATCTCTATTCTCTCAGTGGAGTAGTGTCAAAAGTAATTAGAGGAAACAACCTTATGTTAGATACTCTCAGGAAAGTACATTGCTATTTCCAATGCCAGCCATACAGCCATCCTGCTTGACTCAAGAACAGGAGTCAGCAGCTTGGTACTTAATTTCCCAAGGGTTGCTAACTCTTACACGATTTTACATTAGAAATCTGCAACTCTGGAGGACACAATAAAGACTAAGATATGTCCCTTAAGATACATTCTAATTTGGAAAGACAACATATACTCATTTAATAATCTTTTACTGAATATCTTTTAGATGCTAGATACTGGTGATAAAAAAGTGTTCAAGACACTCTCTTTATCTTTGGAACTCATTTTTAGTGGTAGAGGGACATATATTTTCAGCCAATGTAGGAATTCAGAGAACATGGAGGTGAGACTACTTAGTCCTCATTTAGGATTGGGTTAGTTTCACAGAGAACGTGATTTTTATGCCTAACCTGGAACGACTAATTTGGGCAGATCAAAAAGGATTTTATGGCATGAGATCCAGATTGGACTTTTTCCCTCTTTCACTGATATAGCCTTGGACATTTTTAAGCTTGGAATGCTATGTCAGATCTCTGTTTCAGCAAGTGGCCATATAAAATGGAACAGAGTGTGGAAAGACCGTTGATGGGCTGCCAGTTGGGAAGCTATGCAGTCATTCCTGGTCTGTATAGAGGAGCTTAGGGGTGGTTTCCTATTAGAAGAGTAGGTTGGAGACTTGTCTTGGGGTTGTGTTACATGGTAAGCGCACCGTTTGCTGTTATGGTTGTTATCGGTGTATTCGTTTTTTACTAGAATTGACTGGTGACGGAGATTATGGAAGACTAAAGCCCTCCCTCTTGCCATCACTCCTTATTACCACAACTGCTGGCAACAGGGGTGAAAGGTTTGGCGGTAAAAATAAAATTCTAGGAAATAATTTCGGTATACGATGCCGAAAAACAACAGTCAGTACTTAATGTGGGGAAGGAGAATCCTATTTGAGAGAAAGTTCACAAGGAGGTGGGAACTGGACCAGACTTTGGGGCTTGGTAGGATTAATGAAACAGAAAACAGTCTGATTTTAGATTTTTTTAGGCACTCAGAGCGTCAGGACCACAGGCAGGAAGGTGGGAAAGCACATGAATGACATATTCAGGCTCTGAGGGTGCCTCAGGGTGGCTGGGCAGAATTACTGATGGGGAATTTTTGTCAGATTAGTACAGTGAGAGAAAAGGTTGCAGTGTTGGTTGGATCAAAAATGTGCGTGGTGTAGAATTTCAAACTTCATACTGTTGGTAGTAGGGACCCGCTGAGGATTTTGATAATAAGAATTTTGTAGTCAGAAAAAGTTTTAGGAAGATAACATTTGTAGGGAGCATCCAGAATATACTGGAAGCATAAGAGTCCAAAGCAGGAATTCTAGGTATGAGGCATTTGTAATTTTCTATCCTTGGAATATGGAGGGCTCAGTCATGTCAAGGAGAATCCAAGAGGTTGCCCGATTTAACACAGATACTCAGTGATACTGTTAGAATCTGAAGCCAAGACTTTCATGCTCAAAAGCTCATGCTTTTCCAATGCTTCCTTGAGATCATAGTAAATGAAGAGGAGGTGAGAGGGATTTGATGATTACAAAGTGTAAGATGGAATTCAAGGGAGGATTTTCTATCAAGAGATATACATAGAAGCCAATTTTCAGGGAATTACGGAGGATAACAATGAAACGGCTTCTCAAGCTACTATACTGATGAAACAGTAGATTAAGCCAGTCACTTGCTATGCAGATATTTCATTTGCTGTCCAAAATTTGTGTGTCTAATATAATTTTTGCTCTCATATTCACCCCTTTTCTGTTCAAATGGTTGCTGTTCCTTTTTTCTAGGTTCCTTGATGCTATTCATGGTCCTGAGACAGTGGACCTGTGGCCAAGTGTCAGTTAATGACATGCATTCTGATCTTTCTTTCCTCTCTTTTAATTCACGGTGGAATTTTGTTGGTTTTTGAGCAAGGCAGAAGTTGACCTTTGGGGTGACTCTTTCATGTAAGCTAGGAAAAGCAGTAGAACCAGCAAAACCTTTACATCTCCTGATTTGTAAAGTAAAACTATGGACTTCATTTTAAATGAACTTAACAAAATGATTAGCACCAATAAACATCTAATGGGATCTATATGGTCATTTCAAAATCTTTTAGTACACACATGCTACTTGTTAATTGGCTTAGAATTTGGGGATTGGCTTTGAAAATAATTCATCGATTTTTTTTTTTAATTCTAACCTTAGAAATTGTTTTTTCCTTTCTAATATGTACAGCATAAGGAAAAAGGCAGCTCTAGTCATGTTAATATCAGTTGTGTGCTTTATGCTTTATTTCTGCCTAGGGCATCATTGCAGAGTATAACAAAATCAATGATGTGAAGGAAGATGATGACACAGAGAAGTTTAAAGAAGCCATTGTGAAATTCCATAGGCTGTTTGGGATGCCTGAGGAAGAGAAACTCGTCAACTATTACTCTTGCAGCTACTGGAAGGGGAAAGTCCCCCGTCAGGGTTGGATGTACCTCAGTATTAATCACCTTTGCTTTTATTCTTTTCTTATGGGAAGGGAAGGTAAGTTGGCTAGAATTTCAGAGGGAAGCTTTGGAAAATCTACTGAGGTTTGCCCTGAACTCATAAACCATATCAAAGTACCAAAAATAAATCTGTAGTTAAAACTGAGTCAACATTATTTTGTGATAATGTAATAAGTGAATTCAATCATTTTTGGTTCAGTATTTGTAAAGAAATTGGTCGTTAGAGAATAAAGATTCACCAAAGATATAATTAGTTTAACAGACATGGACTTAAGTCCGTAATGATTATGAAGTCAGAATTTATGTGGGCCAGATTTGTCTCTTAAAACTAACAAACAAAATAACAATAAATATGGACACACAAACTCAAAGGGGTTCAGCGAGATTGGGGGTGGGGTTGTGAGATTGCAGCATCTTGAAAGGAATTTAAGGAGCCAGGTGTTGACCCAGCCTTGTTCCCTGTGCTCAGCCAAGCTGGTTATCCGGTGGGTGGACATCACTCAGCTTGAGAAGAATGCCACGCTGCTTCTGCCTGATGTGATCAAAGTGAGCACAAGGTCCAGTGAACATTTCTTCTCTGTATTTCTTAACATCAACGAGACCTTCAAGTTAATGGAGCAGCTCGCCAACATAGCCATGAGGCAACTCTTGGACAATGAGGGGTTTGAACAAGATAGATCCCTGCCCAAACTGAAAAAGAAATCTCCTAAAAAGGTGTCTGCTCTCAAACGGTAGGTGACAGAGACTGAGCCTTATAGACTTTAGAAACAAGATACCCATCCATTCATTTATGCAATTTAACTTTTTCTGACCAACTTAATGGTTTTCTGAGCACTTTTCTGGGTACAGATACAAAACTGCAAAAGACTGCCTGAGGCGGTCACAGTTCTGTGAGTGAGGCAGGTGTGACCAGCTCTGGCACAGTGTGATGGGACCTCTTCTGGTCCTATGAGCAGAGTGCCGTGGGCGCAAACACGAGGGGAGCGGGCAGAGCGGTAGGAAAGGCCTCATTGGAGGCTGTTTGGAGCTGGACTTCCAAGAGGTAGTACAAGTTACCCATGCAGATTCAGGAGGGTGGATATTTCAGGCAGAGGAAATAACATGTTGGGGGAAGCACAAGGGAAGAAAACGGAGAGAAGTCAGTCCATCACATGTCTGATAGGTGTCAGGGCCTGGGATGAAGAGAGGCTGCAGACAGCCTGGAAGTCTGGAAGTGGGAGTAGAGCTCGAGAGAGGATGAGGGAAAAGTTGATGCTCTAAAATGTGACTGTAAGCACACAGTTACCCCTAACTGAGATGGGGAACGAGAGAAGGAAGAGAGTGTCCAAGGGAGATGAGAGCTCAGTTTTGATCATGTGGGGTTGAGTTGCCTGCAGGACATCGAGCTAGAGATTGGTCCAGTAAGTTATATGGAATTGGAAATCATTGGCGTACAGCTGGTGGTTGGAACCTGACGGGAAGGGGTCACTGCCCTGAAGATGTCTGGTGATTTGAGACATGTCTCGATGGAGTGGTGGAGGATGGATGGTGTTACTGCAGTGGACTAAATAGCACACAAAGTCAGGGAAAGGGAATTAAGCAAGTGTAGACTGCTTTTTCAAGAAATTCAGTGGTAAAGGAGAGGGGATTGCTTTTTTAGAATGTAAAAGATTTGAACATAGGATAGAATGAAGTAGGCAGAGGGGAAGAGTTTGGTGGTGAGGATAGGTGCAGGACCAGGAGGGAGCATAGAGATAAAGCTATAAGAAAATGAATAACTTAAAAAGTGACCCCTTGTAGGACATGAGAAAGGATGCTTATATGTGCTTTGAAACAGGGAAAGGCAGTAAGAACAGGCGAGGATGGAGGTAATTTTGAGATAGGAGGGAGGGACTGGAGGGAGCTACTGCTTAATGGCCTCTCTTTCCTCCGTGAAGCCAGCCAGAAACTAGACCATCAAGGGGCCGAGGTCAGGTAGAAACTTGAGGGGAGAGGTTTAAACAACCAATCCGATGAACAGGAGAAAGAAACTCACTAGGGAAAAGATTGTAGTCACCAGAGGACCCAGCTGAGGTTGGAAACTCAAGTTGTCCAAGAGGTGTGTTGTGCCTGTGTTTCAGGCAATTTTGCTGTCTATTCAGGGCGGACAGTGACAGCCAGCAGATTCATGTGGCTTGTTTGTGTTCTCATTAGATCTTTCGTTCTCATTAGATCTTTCTTAAGAGATAAGGCCCCAAAAGTGGCTCTGGGTAAGTGTAAATGTAATAATCTCTTTAGAAATTACTGTATTCCTTTGAATGAGGATGAATTTCCTGTCCAGGCCTAGTTTTCCTAAGATCTTGAACATTACAGATATTGATTGTAAAATAACTGCACAAGGGTCCTAAATATATTAAAATAATTTTGTTATGCTTTTGGGTCGTATGTTGGAGTTAACTCCAATAGAAAGTTAGGAAGGTAGAGATAAGTCTGGCAAGATTGAGGAGGGGAAAGATGCTGGGGAGCCTCCATTGCTACATCATTTTGAAGGTGTTGACACATTTCTCTTGTGTGAGATGAATTACCATCATTGCTTTCCAGCGATCTTGATGCCAGGGCAAAGAGCGAGAGATACCGTGCACTTTTCCGGCTGCCCAAAGATGAAAAATTAGACGGCCACACAGACTGCACCCTCTGGACTCCATTTAACAAAATGCACATTTTGGGGCAGATGTTTGTTTCCACAAATTACATCTGCTTTATGAGCAAGGAGGAGAACTTATGTAGCCTCATTATCCCACTCCGTGAGGTAAGTGTCAAATGAAAATAGATATTGTGAGTTGCATTTGTAATACTTTTCTATGTGAACCAGCAATATTTTTACCAGCAATTGGTTGACTTTTAACCATAGGTCAGTGTTCATAATTCTTTGGTGGCACCTGCTGCCCTTTCATCTGTTGTCATTGCTCTAAGTGACTGTGGGACCTGCAAGATTTCTTCTTCCAGAGACCGCCTGGGGTTTAAAAAAGGAGATTTTGTAATTATTCAGGTCTGGTGAAGCCAACAGATCAGGGGTGACCGCCATTGAAAAGGTAGCTTGTTATGCCCCCAGATCCCACTAGGAGGGGGCACACCACACCATGGGGACCACACGGAAGAAGCAGGGTCAGTCAGCAGACAGAGGGAGCCGGGAAAATGTGGGCAAGAGCCTTTATTGTGATTTCCGTGGAAGAAATACGCAAAGTAGGGTAAACAGGCTTAGGATTGTCTAGTTTGAATAATTTTAGCAGGTTCTGGAGCATAGAGGCTGTCCCTAGTTGTCTGGGTGATTTGGTGAATCACCAAGCTGAATTGGTGAATCAAAAAGAATTCAAAATGTTGAACAATTGACAAATCGAGTTCTCCTTCTTAGAGGGTGAGCTAACTGGTATTATAACACATTTTGAGGCCGGGATATGTTTTTGGGTGTGAATTCGGAGATAGATAATTCATCAGTACTTACATTTGGCTCTGAAATGGATTTCAGAACTTTTTCCAGCAAATGTACCTTCTTTGCCATAGACTGTTACTAAACTTAATTTTCTTCGTCAAGTACTACCTGAATGTAGTAAAGCAGAGTTACCTGGTATGGCTAGGGAAGCCCATTTGGGGATTAAGAATGTACCATGGATGTGCCATTTATGAATCTTGAATGAGTCATCACTGTTTATCCAGAGGGAAATGAGGAGCAGAGAGGGGCTAGAAGCCGCTGTCAAGACGTCTGCTCTCCTGTTCACCTCCTCCCAGGTTTTGGGTCCAGCAAGCTCTGTGTACATTTTACTGTGATTTAGTGTGAATACAACAGTGAGAGCTCAGGGGAATTGAAAGAAGGGTGATTGATATTCTCAGCCCACCTTCTGCTTGCTAGTTTTCCCTAATAGGTAGTCAGGCAGAGATAATCCAATCATACTTCAGGGTAAATCAGAGGAAGGACAGTAGTGGAGGTGGCATTTAGAAATTAGCATGTTGTGGTTGGAGGATGCAGCTTTAAAGAAATGCTCAATGAGACAGCAGTGCCCCTCCCTGTAACCTGATGAATCACTGAGATCTATTAGCAGTAGTTCTCTAACCCCGACTAATGGAAGAAGCAAGTGACTTAATGTAATTTTTATTACCTTTAGGTAACCATAACAACAGAAAAGCATTGGAGTGGGGCCTCCACCCTCCATCCGGGGTCTATTTGAGTAAAGAGTGGTCTCTCCGTGAACTGGGTGCCTTCCAGAACTGAGTTAAGCTGATTGATCAGCTGGAGCCTCTGTGGGAACATTACATTCTACTTGGAGTGGCCACTTTTAGGATTGTAGGCTGGGAATTGTTGTTTTTTTTAAATTTTTTATTAAAAAACTGAAATATTGACTAGAGGTTGTTAACATATATTCCACATATAGGCTTAAGGTAGACCTAATGGACAGATGTTAAATGATGACACAGAATCGCATTGCTATAGATTTTGAAGACATTACTGAGGCAGCAAAGCAGGAGGATAAAGTGAATGATTAGGTTCCTCATTAGAGAGAGATTCCAGATGAAGTCTCTCTTCTTTTTTTCAATCATAAATTACCTTGCAAATGTTCCATATTAACCCCCCAGATTTGATTAAATTCCAGTCTATTTTATAACCCAAGTTGGTAATGAAAATGTGTCTCCTTATATTGTAGAATACTCGACTACAGCTGTTATCCTTTCCTGGTGGCACAAAGCTTGTAGGATAGAATTCTACTAGAACTTATTTGTCAGTGAAAAATATTTCGTAACCCTTGTGAACATTCCTATGTTTTATGTGGGAGCTTTATTATTTCTATATTCATGATCCAGTTAGATAAAGGACTTTCCACTTTGACTTTATCGAGAGCCACATGGCTCTCTGTGTTTTAGGCACAGAACTTGAACCTTTAGTTCTGACATCTGTCTTGTACATGGCTCTCTGTGTTTTAGGCACAGAACTTGAACCTTTAGTTCTGACATCTGTCTTGTAGTCCCAACACTTGGTGACCGAAAGAATCAGAAAAAATTTGTTGTCAGAAAAGGTGTTTTTAAAGGTCTTTTAAAAATAAGCATTGTTTCGCACATGCCTTAAGTGTTATGGGAAAATTCTTTTCATGATAAAGAGAGTTTTTTTTTTCTGTTTCTCTAGCTTTTTTGGCATTAGAAAAAAAGTTTTTATGTGCAACTCCAGGTATTTCAGAGGATTCCTTTAAAAATATGTAAATATATGTAACTATATGTATTTATAAAGTCTGAGAGTAGAAGTCATGTCCTGCAGTTTTCCCTTTATAGGTCTCAGCCATACCCATTTTGGCTCTGGGGACCATGCAACTTTTTAGGCAACTCCAATAGATTTCTTAGCCTTGAGGGGGAGAAAAGTTTTTCAAGTTCTGCAATGGAGGAAATGTATTTCACATGAAAATGCTGATGAGTAGGTTAAAGTTGAACCTGTCTAGACTGCTTGCAGGTAGAAATAAAGAGGGGAAAAGAAACTTTAAGTATATAGTCAGAGCTGCTGCAAATAAACCGTTTATCTAGGACTTGCCTTGAGAGTTTTTTCCTAATGTGCTAAAGAAAAAGTTTTAATGCATTTATCCTAGTTTTCAGTTGATGAAAATCCTATTATAAACCATCAAGTATATGTCTTCAGTTCAGAGCTAAAACAGATGTCTCCCTCTCCTACTTTTCTCCCGATCTGGTAGACTTACTTCACCCCACACACGCGTGCACACGTGCATGTGCATACACACACACAGACACACCAAGTCAGCCAGTGCAGATAGGGTTGCACTTAAGCTGTTTACATCATGTCTGTGCAGAATCGAGCCTTTAAAACTTTGAAGTGGTAGGAGGTGAGGATGCAAAACCCTGGAGTCTAATTGAGACAGTTGAAGGATTAGTGGTGTTTTGAAAACCATCCCAACATTAAGCTTGGTAAAAGGAACCAGGATCATGGGTTGTTTTCTGTCTCTTATGGATAATGCAGCAGCTAGGAATCCTCTCTCTTATGACTCCATGAAATTTTAATGAAAATCAGAGAATTCCTTCTCAACCTCAGCGCTATTGATGTGTTGGGCCAGACTTTGTTGGGGGCGGGCTGTCCTGTGCCCTGCCAGACATTTAGCAGCCTCCCTGGTCTCTACTAGTAGATACCAGTGGTATCATCCACTTGTGAAGCCAAAAATGCCTCCAGATGTTGCCAGATGTCTCCTGGGGGCGCAGAATCACTCCCAGTTTAGAACTACTGCTTTAGAAAGACCAGCAAGATGATTTCAGCTTCTGGTATGAGCTCCATTTTGACTTGTTATGAGCTGTTTTATTTTATTGGAACAAAGTCAAAGAATCTCAGTTTGCCTCGATAAAATATGGGTGGTTCCTGCAGAATAAAAAAGTGCTGTGTGGGGCCAGCCCCGTGGCGCAGCGGTTAAGTGCGAGCGCTCCGCTGCTGGTGGCCCAGGTTCAGATCCCGGGCGCGCACCGTCGCACCACTTGTCAGGCCATGCTGTGGTGGCGGCGTCCCATATAAAGTGGAGGAAGATGGGCACGGATGTTAGCCCAGGGCCAATCTTCCTCAGCAAAAAGAGGAGGATTGGTATGGATGTTAGCTCAGGGCTGATCTTCCTCACTGAAAAAAAAAAAAAAAGTGCTGTGTTCCTTCTTTAGTACTGCTCATAGGCTATTGGGTAATCCCTGGACAGTAATGCTTGTTGTTTCATGCTTCTTTTCAGGTGACAATTGTAGAAAAGGCAGACAGCTCCAGTGTGCTCCCCAGTCCTTTATCCATCAGCACCAGGAACAGGATGACCTTCCTATTTGCCAACTTGAAAGACAGAGACTTTCTAGTACAGAGGATCTCTGATTTCCTGCAACAGACGACCTCCAAAATATACTCGGACAAAGAGTTTGCAGGAAGCTACAACAGTTCAGATGATGAGGTCTGTGGAAGACACCTGTGGGTGTTTTGGTGTGTCTTATTGCTCTGCCTGGGAGTGCTCAGCTCCTTGTCCATTCTCTTTGATCTTCAGGCTGTGCAGCTGTGCTAAGACAAACTACCTACCCTGATGCCCAGAGCAATATCTCATTTAAATCTTGTGGAGTTTGTATTTGGGATCATATAGCTGGACAGAACTTTACAGATATCTGGTCTAACCCTCTTATTCTACAGTTGAAAAAGTTATTAAGTAACTTATCCTGGTTACACAGCAAGAGACTCTGGTTCATATAGTGACATTGATGGGAATGCTGCAGAGGTCACTAAATAAAGTCTCAAACCCGAAATACAGCATGATGATGATTTTATTAAGATAAAATATGTATTGTGTCCCTGTTGAATTAGGCTCTGGACCAACACCCAGGGAAACTAGAGCCCCAGATGATATGTGACTAGCTCAAGTGATAGAGCAAGTTACTGGCATGTCGTAAAGATGGTGAGCTCACAAGTAACATCCCTGGCCCTATCCACCTGCTCCAAACTTGTGTGGGCATTTTTGAGGCACCAGAAACTAGAGAATATATGAGGGAAGTGGTCCCATAAACAACTGATCAGAGAGACAAATGGCCAACCAGTTTGTTGCAAAAATATGTCTAAAATATGGAGGAAGTCTATTTTGAACACGGAAGCTTTGTAGCCTATGCCCCATGCACCTGTCTGATCCTTGCCAAAATGCTGGCTTGCTGCCTTTCTCCTGTTTCTTGGGAGCCATGATGTACCTATTGGTACCTGTTCAGAGGACACTGAAGAAGTAGATTCTACTGCCCACACCCTTCCAATGTCTTGTTCCTCTCTCCATCAGCAGGTGTATTCTCGGCCCAGCAGCCTCGTTTCCTCCAGCCCCCAGAGAAGCACGAGCTCAGACCCAGATGGAGAGCGCCAGTTTAACCTAAACGGCAACAGCGTCCCCACAGCCACACAGACCCTGATGACCATGTATCGGCGGCGGTCTCCTGAGGAATTCAACCCCAAATTGGTGGGTGCCTCCTGTTCTTCCCTGGAGCTTTCTATATTAGAACAATAATATTTAAAAATGTTTTTTAATAAAAGTAAACTCATAAATATCTATGTAAATAGATAACTTTCTATAAGTAGCAGCTGATTTCATTCTAAATATGTCACTAGGTTTCAGAGTGGCTTCTTTGTAGGAGACGAGAGTTATAAAGGATACAGGTGACATTGTTTTGTCTTGTTTTTAACTTAAGTCTACCAACAAGTAAGTACATAATTTCTAAGCCCACATTTAAAAAACATAACTCACTTTCACTTGGAGGTGTAGACATAAAGCCATGAATATAATTTGCATTCTGCTCACCCGTTGCAGGTACGTAGAATTCTGACTCTTGGCCGGAAAGCTTCAAGGCAGATCTGTAGACTATGATAGATGTGTAAAATTAGAGAAAGATTCCATATAAACTAACACACAGACAGAGAGAACATTTGGTGGTTACCAGGGAGAAGGGAGTTGGGGGGTGGGCACAAGGGGTGACACAGGGGTGCATTTATATGGTGACTGACAAATAATAATGTACAACTGGAATGTCACAATGTTATAAACTATTATGACATCAATAAAAAAAATATTAGCATTACAAAAAAAAAAAACGAAACAAAAATTAGGGGAGGATTCCAGAAAATCTGAGTTCTTTATTCTTATGAGTTCTGTCTAGGACTTAACCGCCCCATCTATGAGGGGAAATGTTCTGACCTTCCCTTGAACCTCTCCTTACTGTCCTCCAAGTACTTTGGGATGTAGTAGTGTTTCATTATCCCTTTCAGGCCAAAGAGTTTCTGAAAGAGCAAGCCTGGAAGATTCACTTTGCTGAGTACGGGCAAGGGATCTGCATGTACCGCACGGAAAAGACGCGGGAGCTGGTGTTGAAGGGCATCCCGGAGAGCATGCGAGGGGAGCTCTGGCTGCTGCTCTCAGGTACGGCCGGGCGTGGGGTGGGAGCACTGGCCCAGAGTCTTCGGGACCCGGGCTTCCCTTCCGCCTTCCATCATGCATCAGGGCTTCTTTCACATATGCCAACCCCTGCTTCAGAGCGAAATCTTGTTTCCTCACCAGAGTGTTGAAGACCCTCAATTACTCCATAGAAATACAGGACACTCCTTCAGTGGCCCAAATGTCAAAGCTACCATCCCTTGAGTCCTCATAACCTCTTCTGTTTCTTCACTAATGCTATTTAGGAAAAAAGAGAACCTGAAGGAAAAGAGTATAATACTTTGTGATTTTTGAAGTCCTTTCTTCCTTTCTCACCTGTGTCAACTTCATTGAGAGTGTTTAAGTGTGGCGCATGGTCAGAGCAGTCATTGGCATCGGGGAGAGAGGGAGGAAATGACAACAATAAGAAAGCCTCTTCCTTGAATTTCACCACTGCCTGAATTGGCTGGTTACCACTGGAGATGTGAGGAAAGGCCAGAATGTGCACCACAACTGAAAGTCCACCCAGAGCACACTTACACTCCAAGCTGGAGATGCCAGGAAGGACGGAAGGGGACATGTCATGGACCTCTGGGAAACATGTGTCTTCCTTCACTGTCCACAAGCCAGGCTCATGCCCGAACATAACCCTGGCGTGTCAAACCTTTGAGCTCGCTACAGAAACCAGAGTTTCTTCAGGCTAAGCCCATCCATCACTCCTTCCCCCCAGCCAGCAGCATCCAGTGTATCCCAGGGATCTATTCTGTCACAAACATCAGGGCATTCCTTCAGGTGTCACCAGTCTTTACTTCAATATAAATCAGTTGCTCTACCTCGTTAGAGGCCTGACATGTAATCATTCTAAATAGACTTATGTGAATATTTTATTTGAACCTAAGATGGTCTGACACAAGTGCTGTTATTAAAACATTTATTTAAAAAATGACATTAAAATTAAAAGACTAGTTTCCAAACTTATAGGAAAGCTGTAAAAAAAAACACCTCGTAGCTCTTTCTAAAAGTAGACGTAAATGGTAATTGCCCCTAATAAGATGTATTAACATCTCAGAAGTAGGGGAATAGAATCCTGAAAAATAATTGGCTTTATCTGTTTCATGTAAAATTAGTCTGTTCTATCCTCATTTACATGTCTTGTTTTTCATTTTCCTTAAGTAGACCAGCCATAGGTTCTCATTTAGAAACCCAAATTTGAGTCAACTCATCTCTGATTACAAATTCAGCCCAAGAAGATTCTTACCGTCCAGGCTTCTGTCTTCCTTGTGTTTGTTGAACTAGTCACCTTGACAGCCGGTTTCAGATCCCTGACAGAGTAAACAAAAAATTCCATCTTCATCTTCCCATTCAAATTAGAAGTTATTTACAGTCACAGTTTAGATGAAAATGAAACTCAAAATGAGCACCAGGAAACAGTGTACAATAGTACACAGCCTTGTTGCAGAGACATTTTTAGAATTAGACCACCCAGTTTTCTTTTTTTTTTCCTCCCACACCCTCCCCACCCAGTGTTTTCTTTAATGGTGATGGGCTCCATGAGGCCAGGGGATGAAGGCGGTCTACACACCATCTGTGTTGGGTAGATAACTGAGCCTATGTTTCCACCCAGTTCGTGGGGGTGGGGTTCATGTGGAGGCCAGCTTGCCCATGGGGAGAGCCCAGCTCCTGGCAGGGGAACCCCGCCTGGATCCTGCTCTGCTGCTCGTGACCCTTAAGACCACTGCCCCAGGACCTGGCTCGGTGTACCCACTGAAGTGCAGTGCAGGCCAGATGGCAAGAAATGCTTGCAAATCTCCCTTGAGAAAAGAGCAAAAGTCAATGTTAGGTTGCTGTCAACCAGACTACCTTTTCCAGGGCAATTGTGAGTGATATGGCTGGCTTTCTGGGTGACCATCAGCGACAAGGACTGGGCCAGCCCAGGGGCTCTGATTTGTAAACAGTGAAATATGAATGTTTACCCTGGCACTAAATATATACACACACACACGTATACACATAGGTATATACATACATACATATATGTGTACATATATGTACATGTGTATATATAATTTTTACTTATAGATTATATATAATTAGATGTAGATATTTGCATATGGGGTTTTTGTGTCTTCAAGCATCTTAAAATGTAAATATCCCCAAAACCAGTGATTCTTGGCCTACCTCTCCATCCCAGCCCCATCAATAACTGTGCCTCACTGCTGCTAGCAATACCCTCACCACCCCCTGCAATTAAAAAGTCCCTCCAGGTAGTCTGGTACCTCCTCTTGCCCTTCAGTGTGGCTACTTAAGCCATTCAAAGCTTATGCTTCAGCAAGCGGTGTTCAGACTTGTTTTGCAAGGCAGAATCTCCTTTTTAAAGTGAAATCTTAAGGAACCCCAATAAAATAAAAGCAAAGCTGCTATGTTTGAAGTGAAGTCTGAGACAGGCGAGGTCTCAGCTCAGCTTACTCTGATTACCTCCCCCCTCTACTCATAAGCCGCCCCTCAGGATTGTCTGTGGAAGTTCCTTGGGACACAGTTTTTTAGCTTGGAAACCTCCACCTTACGAGGTTTTTAAATAGCTGGCTTACTATGGAGCTGAAAGAGGGAAGGAGGCCACAAGTAAATTTACCAGTCTAACTGCGATTGCAACATACCACATCGTCTACGGAATTTCCTTATTGTTGTGCAAACGTCCATTGAGTGGTGGGAAAGTGAAGAGTTTTGGTCAGGACGTTGTGGTTGTAGACCAGAGGCAGGGCTTCCACTTTTTGATGTTGTATCTGTTGGGTATTTCCCAGGTGCCATCAACGAGAAGGCCACGCATCCTGGGTACTATGAAGACCTCGTGGAGAAGTCCATGGGGAAGTATAATCTCGCCACGGAGGAGATCGAGAGGGATTTGCATCGCTCCCTTCCAGAACACCCAGCCTTCCAGAACGAAATGGGCATTGCTGCTCTGAGGAGAGTCTTAACAGCTTATGCTTTTCGAAATCCTAACATAGGGTATTGCCAGGTACATGTCGCAGATGGTTTAGACTGAAAAACAATTGCTTTATAGCCAGTAAGTAAGAAGAAGAAAGGCTTTATGGTTAACAGGACCATCACTGCACCAGGGTTTCTCAACTTGGGCACTCTTGACATTGTGGACTAGATTATTCTTTGTGTGGGGCTGTTCTGTGCTTTGTAGGATGTTTAATAACATTCCTGTTTAATAACATCTACCCACTAAATGCCAGTAGAACCGCCTAATTGTGACAACCAAAATGTCTTTAGACATTGCCAAATGTCCCCAGGGGAGCAAAATTGCCCTGGTTTGAGAACCATTGCACTGAGCAGAGGAGCCAGGAGACAAGAGTGCTCTTTCTGGATCCACCGCTGTCTAGCTGGGTGACCTTGGAAAGTCACTTCTGATCACTCTCATCCCTCCCTGGGATAATAGAGAGCATATCTGAGCCCCAGGCCTTTAATTCTGGATTCTAGGTTCCACAATGCTCCTACTTTGCATCTACCTCAGCAATAATGGCCTTGAGACTATAACTTTTATATGCTATGGTTATATTTTAATACACATTAAAATAAATGCTTAACTCGGTATAAAAAATGTCACCCACATACCAAGTAAAATTATTTCTTGTACTAGTAAATATACCACAGTCTGGGAAGTTCCAAGATAATGTGACCTTAGATTTAAAGGCCACATATTTAGAGAGGACTTCCCTGATCATCCAGCTAACAGCTAAAGCAGGCTTAACTCCTCTACACACACACACTCACTCACACACACACACAGAGTACAGGTCTCCTTGGACCATGTTACAGTCATGCGTCACTTAATGAAGGGGATACAAAATACATTGTTAGGCAATTTTGTTGTTGTGCAAACATCCTAGAGTGTACTTACACAAGCCTAAATGGTATAGCCTACTACACACCTAAGCTATATGGTACTAATCTTATGGGACCATCATCACATATGTGGGCTGTCCTTGACTGAAAGGTCATTATGCAACACATGACTGTATTTTATCTTTTTAATAGCACTCAATTTAAATATACCCCAGAATTGATTAATCTTTACATCTTTATTCTCTCTCTCTGACACCAGCTTTTAAGCCCTGTGAGACTTGTCACCACTGTGTTCCCCCTCCCTGTCCCCCAATACCGAGTCCAGAGCCTGTTACAAAGTAGACCCTCAAAAAAACTTACCTTGACTGATGACTAAGGAACTAACCGTGACCATGATCATGTACTAGGATTGGCAGATTAGTTCTCAAGTGGAATTTTAATTATGATTTCACTTGGGAAAATATTGAGTAAGACTTACAAGAAAGAGCCTATTAGACTAAAATTCCTTTTTTGACATTTACATTGTAGAAGTCTGATGAACACTTACTGGTTTCTAGAAGATCAAAAGAAGTACAGGAGTTAGTTGGCCTCTAATATAATAGAGTTCATATTTATCTTTTGATCTTCCTCTTTTTAATTAAGAAGACTATTAAAGTAGTTGAGCCTTGAGTGGTTATGAGCTATCTGATAATATCTTTTAATAAAGTAGGTCACTTTAGAATTTAAATCACTGTTACCTATCACTACCACCCTTATCCAGATGGAAGTAATGGGTGAGGACACCAACTTTGAAAGGTTTCATTGTTCTCTGAGGAGAGCCTCAAGCCATGTGTACTTTGTTATAGAAACCATTATGGAAGATTAAAAAGGAAATATTTACCTCGATGAATTAATTAAGGATTAAAGACACTGAGATTTTAGCTGGTTAAATGCTTTGTCAAATAGCCTTTGGGCAAAGTTTTTGAATGAGGCTTTGGGAAGGGTGGTGGCTAGTCTTTGGTGAATATTGGTGGTCATGAGGACCCTTAACAGTTACAGACTCAAGGACTAAGAGTTTTCACATTTTTAAAAGGTTGTAAACAAAACAAGACCCAGAATAGTATGTGTGTATAACTTGAAAAGCCTTTAAATATTTATTATCTGGCTTTTACAGAAAAAGTTTGCTGGCCCCTGTGAGACTAGCTCAGTAATTTTTTAGGTTAGCAAAATTGCTTCTGTGTTAAAATGTGTTCGATGTATTTAGAATGTATTTGATGAGGTCCTCGTATTCCTTTAGGCCATGAATATTGTCACATCAGTGCTGCTGCTCTATGCGAAAGAGGAGGAAGCTTTCTGGCTGCTGGTGGCTCTGTGTGAGCGCATGCTTCCCGATTACTACAACACCAGAGTTGTTGGTATGTGGGGATGTGGTTGACATTGTCGCCTATATCTCATCAGGAAGATGTTTCTAGATCCGGGATACCAGCTGGAACACTGTTTCCAGTCACCATTTGCCAAAAGAGTTCCAGACTACTCCAGTTTTCCAAAATGGGAATGAGAGGGCTTGAATCAATGTAGATTGTACACGAAGGAGCCCTGTGGAGCTTAAGAGAATACACATGTATCACTGTTACAGAAATTATCTTAGAAAACATTTGATGTGGGTGTCACTCTGTGGCACGTGAGAGCTTCACCAGGCACACAGACTATCAACCCAAAAAGGTTTGACAAAAAATTCTTTCACAAAGAGGATGGAATCTAGGGAAAGAAGTAGTATTCAAAAAAGGAGTGGACAAAATAGCATATAAAAATTTATCCAAAGCTAAGTTTCTAAGGTATTTTTCAGAACTGGTTTCACTGTGAAGCAAAAAACGATTGTGAGCATTTAAACAAATAATTGCTGTTATTCCTTATATTCCCCTCAAGTGTTAGACATTCATTTAGCAGGACAAGCTTTTCGTTGGTAGTATAGTAAAATGTATGTTTTATGTTTCCCTCTTGTGTTCTGTCTTCACTTCTAAACCTTTGCACACTAATTTGATTCATTGGAAATATTCTTCAGAAATGTAAGTTCATCAATATGTACAGCTGGAATGCTTTTACGTTTAAGAAACAATCGTTTAAAAAAATGATTCATATGTGGGGACGGTGCATCCAGAAGAGCGATTTTTTCTTTTACATAAGGGTTTGCCAAGATATGGAGCTGCTTAGACATACATTTCATGCCTAACCAGACATTATGTTGCCAACAAAATAACTAATTGTCGTGAAAACTTTGGAAACTGACTTTTTCAACAATCCTTATAGTTATCACGTTATTGCTCTTTTATGGTAGAGAAAGCAGAACAGGAAGACCCCAGAAAGAAGATGCTGCCAGGACTAATCTGGTGACTGAGCTGTGTTGGCTCCTTGGTCTACTAACTAGTAACTAGTAGCATAGTAAGCACAGAATAGCTGGAGAAAGGAGCGGAATTCTATCTCAGCAGCAATTGTGAGCTGGATTATTATCCTCAAGCCATTTGAGTGGGTTCATTAGTAAGAAGATGTAGTTGGCTAACCCATGGCCTTTTGTGTCCACCCCTGCTACAGGTGCCCTGGTGGACCAGGGTGTCTTCGAGGAACTGGCACGAGACTATGTCCCACAGCTGTACGACTGCATGCAGGACCTGGGCGTGATTTCCACCATCTCCCTGTCTTGGTTCCTCACGCTGTTTCTCAGTGTGATGCCCTTCGAGAGTGCAGTTGTGGTTGTCGACTGTTTCTTCTATGAAGGAATCAAAGTGATCTTCCAGTTGGCCCTGGCTGTGCTGGATGCAAATGTGGACAAACTGTTGAACTGCAAGGACGACGGAGAGGCCATGACCGTTTTAGGAAGGTGAGGGACTGAGCCTCACTTTGAGAACCTCGTCTGGTTTCCATCTATTTTTCCCCTTGGTTTCATGAGTCATAATTGGCTCAATGGTAATTATACTGCCCACCTCCCTCTGTGGCGGAGGATTTAGTTTCATATGCTTTGTCTTTAGAAGTTAGGGGAGTTTCATTTTGTTCTTAAGGAAATTCTTGTCTTCTGTTTTTAAATGCAGAGTGTGCAGAAAATAGGTGGAGAACTGTAATGGGAGAATTCCGGATTAGCCTCCCAGTGACTTCTGGTTCATTTCTTCTTCCAGATATCTAGACAGTGTGACCAATAAAGACAGCACGCTGCCTCCCATCCCTCACCTCCACTCGCTGCTCAGTGATGACGTGGAGCCTTACCCTGAGGTAGACATCTTCAGACTCATCAGAACTTCCTATGAGGTGGGTCTTGTTTCCTGGCTGAGTGTTACAGCGCCCTGAGGATGCTTTGCGGGGCTCAGCTGGACGTGTGCCACACACTTCCGTTGCTAACCATGGGTGTACCTGCTTCCTTTTACCTTCTGAGAACTGGCTGTGAAAGTAAGCAGCTGCCTGCCAGCTGATGGCCTTGAGCTCCAGAGATGGATGCTGAATGGGGCCCAGAACTTCTGCTGTGTCTAATACCATGGAGCAAATGGCGTGACAGGCTCTGGCCCTCTGGTTCTTTGCTCTGCCCACCTTGAAGCCTGATCAAGTAGCAGCTCAGATTCAGCTCTGGGTGGATTGAGGAGGGACTGTTGAGAGCAGGGAGGGGGAGGTTGACCTGCACAAATCAATTCATGTCTGTTCTCATGTCAGGTACTTAGGTCTTCTCTGAAGTAGGCACGCCAATCCTCATTGAATACCCTGTACTATCCTCGAGAAGAACCAAAGTCCTAGGATTCCTCTAATTGCTTGGCCTGGGTCAAGGAGGTGTTTTCTGGTCCATGATGACCGTGGATCTGGTCCTGAGTCCCAGAATAGAACTAATGAGCTTCTAGGTAACGTGTACCTCATAGCATCTGGTGGTTTGTGGAGCCCCAAGGACTCAGTACCCACAACACCTCATGGTTTCTTCATTTCCTGATCCTTGGCTCCACAAACTTTTATAGAAATGATCATTAGGAGAGCATGAATATTCTGCTGAGCACACTCTGCCCTCTACAAATGTTTGGGGATTCTATGATTGGGGATTGCCAGCATTCCAACTAGCAAGAACCTGGATAAGGGAGAAATGGTGAGCGATGGGCTGAGGTCAGAAGGTCTCTTAAAGTCAAAATTTTACTGCTTTTTTAAAAACATTGGTGTGGATCGAGAAACATTTTCAGAAATGTGTGTCCTTAACTCATAATGGGAGAAAGACTGGTCACTTTTTATTTTAAAATTTTTTCATTGAAACTCCATGTACGCTAAAAACAAAAGGTTTTTTTGGTATGTTTTAAAATCATAAAAGTAATGCATGTTTATTGTAAAAAATGTAGAAACGATAGAAAAATATGAAGAAAAGAATAAAGGATATCCATATGAGCATATCACCATGTTTTCCTCAGGTATGGTTTTGTATTTGCATTATACTTAAAAAGTAAGTTTCTATTGGGGCCAGCCCAGTGGCGTAGTAGTTAAGTTCACATGCTCAGCTTCAGCAGCCCGGGGTTTGCCGGTTCAGATCCCAGGCACAGATCTACACACCACTCATCAAGCCATGGTGTGGCGGTGTCCCATCTACAAAATAGAGGAACATTGGCACAGGTGTTAGCTCAGGGCCAATCTTCCTCCCAAAAAAAAAAAAAAAAGTTTTCTACTAAATAATGCTTTGTAACATTCTGTTTTTCACTTAGAACATACCATGAGCATTCTTTAATATATTAATATCATTTGAAGGCGTGGTTTTAGTAGATTCTCACTATTCTGCTTTAGTGAGATACCAAAATTTATCTAACTGGTCCCCTTTCATTGGACATTTACTTTGGTTACTTCCAAATTTTAAGTATTATATGGCAAACTTATATGATATTGTTATATATATATCATATGATAGATATATTATGATAAACTTGTACACAAATATCACATCTCTGATTATTTTCTTTGAGTCCTAGGAATGGATTTACAGCAACAGATCAAAAAATATGAATTATTTCCAAGCTACTGGCACACACTGTCCAATTTCCATAAAGATTGTCCCAATTTATATTTCCCCAGTAGAGGTTAAGAATGGCTGTTTCACTTCACTCTCTCCAAAACTGGTTATCATCATAATGCTTTTTTTTTTTTCTTTTGTGAGGAAGATCAGCCCTGAGCTAACATCCATGCTAATCCTCCTCTTTTTGCTGAGGAAGACCAGCTCTGAGCTAACATCTATTGCCAATCCTCCTCGTTTTTTTTCCCCAAAGCCCCAGTAGATAGTTGTATGTCATAGTTGCACATCCTTCTAGTTGCTGTATGTGGGACGTGGCCTCAGCATGGCCAGAGAAGCAGTGCATGAGTGCGCTCCCGGGATCCGAACCCGGGCTGCCAGTAGTGGAGCGCGCGCACTTAACCGCTAAGCCATGGGGCCAGCCCCATAATGCATTTTTTAAAAAAACCATTACTCCAGGACTTTTGGATAGTACTCTATCGGAAATTTTGGATGGTTATTTTTCCAGAAAAACAGCCCGTGTGATTAAAGGCAATAGTTATTATTATACTTGTAGGTTGTTTTTCTAAAAGCATCCCCTGAAACCTTTATTGTTTAGAGAATTCTGGACCAAAGTAATAAAGCTTTGTATGTGGAAACTCAGCTTTATTCTCGACAGCAGATAAGCTAACATCATGCTGAAGTCAGCACTTGGCATTTTTAATGGGAAAGAGAAGAGAATGGAGACAAGGCCAAGGGCTGGTTTCCGTTTACGTCCTGTCTGGCTGATCCCTAGTGGTGGCCGTTAGGCTGCCAAACATCCTATCGCGGGACGCAGCAGCAGTTTCCTTCCTCTGCCTAGGAAGACCCTCTTTTATTTATATCAATGCCTACGTTACCTGGTCTTTCAATGCACAATGATTGGTTTTTTGTTTTCTCTTCTCTGCTTAGTGTCACGTGCTCATAAGTTTCCAATGGCTCCCAGTGCCTTATAGGTCAACCTAAAGGGACTACCACAAACTCTTGCCTATCTTTTTTTTCCCCTCCTAACCATTAGATTGGTGGTTCTCAATCCTGCCTGTGCATTAAAATCGCTTAAAAAAATTTTTTTAAGCCAACATTTTACAAATATAAATTACCAGTCTCCATTCCAGCCCAATTACATCTGAATCTCTGGCATGAGGCCCAAGAATAAGTATTTTTTAAAAGTTCCCCAGGTGACTTCCGTACCCAGTGAAGGCTGAGAATCACTGCCCTACATGCAGAATGGGGCCACTAGTTGCAGAAGCCGATTATAACCTGGTTTGGACTGAGGCATGACACCAGAGTGTTCTAAGGCACGTAACGCATTTCTTTCTGTGCTTTGGGATAATTAGCCAGGAAAATAAAAAAGTAGGAAAAATACTGAAAGCACATTTAGCTTTGAGATCTGGGCAAGGACTCCCCAGGTTGCTGGAGGTTGATCTGATATTGATCAGATCTCACCTGGAAAGTAGATATGATGATTTTATTCATGAATGCCTCATGGGGAAAATCTCCCTTATTGTGAGTTCTCCCAAACCCCTACTGAGAGGAATTGTGCACACAGTTTGAGAGACAGTTGCTTTCTATGTGGGCCCTCTGTGTGAGGCTCTGGAGTTTTGTAGAGTTATACAGAAGTAGAAGACAAAGTCCCAGCCCTCAAGTTTGACTCATAGACCGAGATGACCCTCCTGGAAGGCAGAGGGGCACATTAATAAAAGATTTTACAGCAGGCATACGACCCCCACAGTTTCTCATATTCAAGATGACCTAGCCCATTGGGTTTAATCTGAGAAATGTTAAGCAGGAAAAGGATGTAGCTAGTAAAACACAAGAAGGAGTTTGTGCAGAAGGATAGACAGTTATGAAAGTTCAGAATAATGTGTCGGGCTGATTAATGATGACGATAATAGCTGCCACCCATTGAGAACCTGCCCTGTGTGGGGCAGGGTGCTGGGTACTTCATAGACAGCCCTGCCAGGTAACCAATTTTAAGGTGAAAATGTAAGGTGAGAAAGGTTGAGCTAGTTTCTCCAAGCCACATAGCTAGAAAGTAGCAGAGTCAGGATCCAAATAAGAGCTCCCTAGCATTAAAGCCAGAGCCTGGGGGTTTGTCTGGATAGAATGGAGATGGAACTATAGATGTACATATGGACATGAGGTCATTTGGTCCAGTAGAGGCTGATTGGGGGGGGTCTTGAAACCACTAATTGATTTGCAAGGCAGCCAACAGCCACTGGAAGCTGCGGGAAGTTTTTCTTCAAGTACATTATTTCTGCTCCCTGTGCAGTAGAGTGGAGTGGGGAGAGCTGAAGCAATAGACTAGCAAAGAAGATACTATGGTTGTGTCAGTGGGGGAAGACCCAAGAGATGCAAGGAGCAGTGTTTGTCTATTCATTTATTCAGAAAATCTTTATTTAAGATTTTATATGGGCCGGCCCAGTAGCTTAGCGGTTAAGTGCACGCGCTCCACTGCTGGCGGCCCGGGTTCGGATCCCGGGCACGCACTGACGCACCGCTTCTCGGGCCATGCTGAGGCCGCATCCCACATAGAGCAACTAGAAGGATGTGCAGCTATGACATACAACTATCTACTGGGGCTTTGGGGGGAAAAAATAAAATCTAAAAAAAAAAAAGATTTTGTAAATTCCTGTCTTACACCAGGCATCATACTCGGCCCCCGGGATATATTATCACACTTGGTGTGAATTTTTTTCTTTCTTCATTTTTAATGTATAGATATTTTCAAGTACAGTACAAGTCTAAAAGATAATATAATGCATTTCCATTAACCTGTCACTCAGTCCCAACAATTATCAACATTTTACTTATTTTGTTTCATCTAACTCCCTTTTTTGTTTTCTGGGAATATTTTAAAGCAAACTCTAGACAGCAAATTATTTCACTCACAAACCCTTCATTATGTATCTCTAACAGGAAGGGCATTTGGGGCATGACATTTTTTGCTAATCCATAGCTTAGATTTCCTGTTTTTTTTTTTTCCTGAGGGAGATTTGCCCTGAGCTAACATCCACTGCCAATCTTCCTCTTTTTGTATGTGAGCCGCCACCACAGCACGGCCACTGACAGTTGAGTGGTATAGGTCCACAACCCGGAACCGAACCCGGACCGCTGAAGCGGAGCTCGCCGAACTTAACCGCTAAGCCACCAGTGCTGGCCCTAGATGTCCAATTTTAATTTTTAAAAGTTTGTTTGTCCCTCAAAAAAAGATGTAGACTTGTAAGTAAGTTATCATCAGTTGTCAGTGGAACCTTGGTTATGACATTGGCACGTTTTGCCTGATTTAAATATTCGTGCTTTTTCTTCCTCCTCTTCCTCCTCCTCCTGTTGCCAACAGTACCAGGAGTAATACCAGCTGTATGCTAGTTGCTTTACCTGCGTAGTGCGTAAAATTCTTATACCAACCCAAGGAGGTAGGAATAATTTTCCCTATTTTGCTGAAAAGGAAGCTGAGATTCATCAGTTGTTGTGAAATTTCTGTGAAATCTGGGGCTTGCCTCCATATCTGACTATGAAACTGTGCCTTTCTGTAACGTCCAGCTGTCAGAAGCGTGTCTGCTTGATAGAGGCTGAACTTTGCATTAATGTCTATTTAAGGAAGATGCTCTTCAGCAGAGTGGCAAGTTCACACGACATATGAGGCAAACACCAAGTGGGTGAGGGCTGAAGGGGTGGGAAAGGGTGGGCTGAGGTGGGGGGGATGGGGGCAGTCTCTCTGCCGCCTGAGGTGAGGAACCATTGTTACCAGAACTTTTGGGTTTTCAAGAGAACTTGGAGGTCTTGATTTTATTTGAATTGTCCTAATTTTCAAAATGCTCGCTGGGCCAAAGAATGTATGTTGTGGACTTTCTAGCCTACTGATTGCCTCTTTATAATTTCTACAACTTTTAAAATAAATTTTAGGTAAATATATAATGATATAGGGCATCATGCTTAGAGTGTTTCATCCCCTATCAGAATTAGTGATCACAAACCTGAGAGTCAGATGATATTTTCATGCCCCTTTTACAGATAATAGAACTGCAGCCCACTGCAGCCCAGAGAGGTTAAGTAACTTACCCAAGGTTCCCCAGTATGTTGGAGCTGGGATTCAAATCCCAAATCTGTCTATCTTTAATGTGCTTCACATTATTTCTTATGTTTTAACCAGCACGTTCAAGCTATAGCTAATATTTAGTCAGTTCACATGGGACATTTTATACTGAAGCTAGCACGTTTTTGTAATTTCATATTTACCTTACGTGACAATGGCTTTTCTAGCCTTTTCTGCTGGGCAAAGCCCTCAAAAGACATAGTACCCTGAGGAGCACAAATTTGGTTATAAAATATGGGCCTGCTTTCTGACAAAGAGTTATGAAGGTGTTACATGGATATGCATATTGTCATGAGTTTAGGGTACAAATTTGGTTATAAAATATGGGCCTGCTTTCTGACAAAGAGTTATGAAGGTGTTACATGGATATGCATATTGTCATGAGTTTAGACTTCTTTAAAGATCAGAGGACCCTCTAGAAGGCAACCCATTCAGCAAACCCAACTCCAACAAGCAAAGTCCTCAGGCTGACTTCATATCCTGGTCCCTTCTTGTCTTCTCCTCATTCTCCTCTTTCCTCCTCTCGAGCGCCTGTTCTCCACCCAACACACAAGTACACATGGACAGACAGATGCCACCTCCAAACAAGAAGGCAGGTGGGGTTTAGGGGAAATCCTCCTTTGGCTGTATTTGAGACTCTCTCTCCCATCTCTTGTTCTCAGCCTCCTATAACTTTATGCTGTTTTCTGTAAGTCCACAGACTCATATCCCATCCATTTCTCCCCTCTCCCCCCACCCACTCTTCCAAGGCAGAGCCTCACTCACTACCCTAGGCATTTGAAGATTTTCTGACTAAAGAAAGGGCTCAGGGGGCTGACCCAGTGGCACAGCGGTTAAGTGCGTGCGCTCTGCTTCCTCGGCCCAGGGTTCGCTGGTTCGGATCCCAGGCACGCACCAACACACCGCTTGTCAGGCCATGCTGTGGCAGTGTCCCATATAAAGTAGAGAAAGATGGGCATGGATGTTAGCCCAAGGCCAGTCTTCCTCAGCAAAAAAGAGGAGGATTGGCATCGGATGTTAGCTCAGGGCTGATCTCCTCACAAAAAAAAAGAAAGGACTTGGGCCAGCCCTGTGGCTTAGCGGTTAAGTGCGTGTGCTCCGCTATGGGCGGCCCGGGGTTCGGATCCCGGGCGCACACCGATGCACCGCTTCTCCGGCCATGCTGAGGCCGCGTCCCACATACAGCAACTAAAAGGATGTGCAACTATGACATACAACTATCTACTGGGGCTGTGGGGAGAAAAAAGAGGAGGATTGGCAATAGATGTTAGCTCAGAGCCAGTCTTCCTCAGCAAAAAGAGGAGGATTAGCACGGATGTGAGCTCAGGGCTGATCTTCCTTACAAAAAAAAAGTAAAATAAAATAAAATAAAATCTGTTTAAAAAAAAAAAAGAAAGGACTCGTGTGAATGGTTCTCAGTCTTCTGGCTAACAGTAGTGAACTCCATTCTATAAACTGGGAAAATAAGTACCCCACAAATTCAGAAGCCTGTAAAAGGCACTTTCAAGCATGATTTCAATGACCTGCTCTTATTTAAAAACAGAAATAAACCATAGAGTTTGGATATTAGAAACGATGCCTTTTTTGTTTCAATAAATTTTGCTGTGTTAGGCAGATTTGTTCAGATCATTCCATGGACCTATGGCCTAAACTAAGATTTTTTTAAAGCTGTGGCATTTGAATATTTCTAGTCCTCTCTGGAAGATTTAGAAAGGGGGCCTATTGAACTTGATGGAGCTGGCCCTTGTGGTCTCTTTTTGAAATCTGTGTCTGTTCTCCATCATCCCTGTCTTCCCAGCAATGCAAGGGAAGGCTTTGGAGGGTGAAGGAAATCACAGAGAGGCTGCCCAGTATGGGGAGGGGAACCCACTCAGGAATGGTGGTGGGAGTGGGAGAGGCCAGACATAGACTGGGAATTGGGGACAGACGCGGCTGCTCCACTTCATTCCTTTATCTGAGCTACTTGCCCCCGTCCCAAGTCTGTGGGGGAAAAAGGGTGCAGACAGGGTGGCGAGGGTGATAAAATGAAGGGCTGCCTTCCTGTTCGTTAGTTGGTATCAGCAACTGGGAGGGTGGGGGTGGTGGTGCAAAGCAGCAAAAAGAAGTACTGCCTGCATTGAAAATTTCCTCTCAGCTCATCAAGTCGTTAGAAATTAGATTAGAAAATTAGAAACAAGCCACAGAAACATTCAGATAAAAACTGAGTTGGAGAAGAGATGTAAATGAAGGTAGGTAATTTTGTTTATTATTTAAATAAGAGGAGATTTTAGAAAATTAAAAAACTTTAGGCTCCTTCTCCCCCATCACTAAATTCTATTTGTTAGAAAAAGTATTGTCGTTGCATTAGTAAATTGGTTCTCTTCGTGAAACTGAAATGTGCAGTGCCGGGGAGAAGGTATTGTCAGTGGGCCCTTGCCCTTGTTTTGGGTATTGGGAAATGTTGGCTCTGGGATATACTGAGCCAACTTTTGTTTACCCTGTTTTTAGCATTTCATTCTGTCAGAGCCCCTCCAAAAGGTAGGGAGGAAGGGAAAAGAGAAAAAGTGAGAGAGAGAGAGGCAGACCAAGACCCAGTCATTCTCATTACTCATTCTCATTTGGAAATCCTCCAGAAATAGCCAGGCGGGAACTTACAGTCCGTGGTTTCGTTTTAGGTTGGGACCGTTTGCTCCAGATGGAAGGGCCATTGTATTCCATTGTGTTCTGTCTGTGGCCTGGCTGAGGGAGGGGTCCTGCCCAGCAAACAGCAGGATCCATTTCTAGTTGAGGAACAGATGTTAATTAAATATGAAATAGACAGGGCTCTTTGAATGTCAGGCTTGGGGGGAAATAACTCTTGCTTTAGCGATCTGCAAAGATGACCAAGCCAATGTTTAATATTAGTTATTCTTATCGGTATTTTGTATTAATGTGCCTTCATCTCTAACGGCAGTTCTACAAGGACAGTTTTGGGGTCTCATTTTACAGAGGAAGAAACTGAGGGTCAGAAGGCTCAATTGAATTGCTCAGAGTCATGCAGCTAATTAGTGAAAGAACAAGAATTTGAGTCAAATTTTGTCTAGCTCCATAATTTATGTTCTGTTCTACCCAGAGACAAGGAAGAACTTATTGTCTGATGGAAGCGTAGGTGGTGGAGTTATGAAGCTGGTGTCTGAGCATCAGACCTGTAGCTCGGTCCCTGTGGAACTCTGGGTAACTTATTTAACCTCTCTGAACCTTGGTTTTCCCATCTGTAAAATGGAAGTAACAGTACCAACTCACAAGGTTATTGTAAGGAGCCAGTGATGTGGCATGTTAATGTCCCTGCCAGTTGTAGGTGCAATAAAATTTAGTTTCCTTCTGGCTCACAACTCATGTTTTTTTGTTGATCAAAGGCATACTATGGGTCAGTTTGAAGTAAACCCAACCCTCCCTCTTTAGCAGGTGCAGTACTTTGCAATGAATGTTTTCCACTCGTCTGTTAGAATCAAAAGAGTTACCTTCCCTGAGAGTTTCACTTTCCCATCCAAAGATTTAATCCCAGAGTGAATTAGATGTCATATTTTTTGTCACTTTTTCTTTTTTAATAACTAATAGCAACCACTCCCAACTGATTCTGAATTCTGACTTTGCAATGGAAATAAATATTGCATTTTTCCCTATTATTGAGAGATGTCTGACTCATTCTTTAGAAGGTGCTTCTCTGGAGATGAGAAAATCCTGCATTTGTTCGGTCAAGACCCGCCCAGTGCATTACTGGTAGAAGATCAACTGGTCAGGTGCAAAGATGTCAGTGTGCTCTTTCATCTTGATTATCAGAAAAGAATGCTTGGGTCGAAACTCAGTTCCCTGGATTAGTCCTTTCAAAACAGGGGGAAAGTAGAAAGCACTAGAAAGGTGAAGTCTTTAGCTGTAAACCCCAACTTGGGCGACTGTGTAGTTCAGAGTCTACCACCTGGAGCAACCCATAGAGAGATGCCATTTCTAGGGTTGCCAGCTAAAATACAGGACTGGGACATACTTAGTGTGCAAAAGTATTCATTGTTTATCCGAAATTCAAATTAACTGGGCATCTTGTATATCCTGTGTTTTTATTTGCTGAATCTGGCAACCCTAGGCATTTATTGAGCACCAGCTATACTCTGTTAAGTCAGAGAGGTGAACTGCTGGGGCATTTCCCAGGGGTGGGGCTATGAGTGCGAGTTCTAGAATCAGCCTGGGTTCAGACTTGGCTTTACCACTTACCAGCTCTGTGGACTCAGGCAAGTTCATGAATTTTGTTAAACTTCCGTTTGCTGGTCTGTGAAATGGGGATGAGGGGAGGACTTACTTCCTGAGATTATCGTGAGGATTCAAGTGTATTCAGCAAATACATGTTGAGCACTTACTAGGAATCTGCACCAACCTCAGCTCTGGTGGGCACAGTCTCTGTACTCATAGTAAGGGTGATGGAGATAATAAATAAAAACCGAGTGTGAGGCAGTAATAAGGTTAAGTCAGAAGGAACACAGCAGGGTGAAAGGTGTGATGTGCTGTTCCTCTGAAGGTTTGTGTTTCTGGTGAAGTGGCATTTAGCAGAGACACATATGACATGAGAGAGCAAGCAAATGGAGATCTGAGGGAAGCACATTCCAGGCAGAGGGGGCAGCCAGGGCACAGGCCTTGGTGGCAAGGGAGCCTGCGTGACATGCTTGAGGAACAGCAAGAGGCCCCTGTGCCTTGGAGAGGCAGCCGTGGAAGGGGGAGAGCACATGGGGCTTGTGGGCCTGGGGAAGGACTTGGAATTTGACCCTGAGTGAGCTGTAAAACCACTGGAGTTTTTGTTTCTTTGTTTGTCTGTCTTTAAGTTTTATTTATTCTTATTGAGATATAATTCACATGCCATAAAATTGACCTTTTAAACTGTACAATTTAGCGATTTGTAATATATTCATAGTGTTATGCAGCCATCACCACTATCTAATTCCGGAACATTTCCATCACCCTGAAAAGAAATCCCATCTCCATGAGCAGTCACTCCACATCCGCCCTCCCCAAGCCCCTGGGAACCACTAATCTACTTTGTATCTCTGTGGATTTACCTATTCTAGATATTTTGTATAACGTGGGCTTTTGTGTCTGGCTTCTTTCATTGGACATAATGCTTTCAGGGTTCATCACTTTGTAGCATGTGTCAGGACTTCATTCCTTTTTGTGGCTGAATAATATTCCATTGTGTGGGTGACCACTTTTTGTTTATCTGTTCATCAAGAGCCTGCATTTTTTTTTTCGATTATTTTATTGAGGTCATAATGGTTTATAACGTGTAATTTCGGGTGTACATTGTTATTTATCAGTTTCTGTACAGACGGCATCATGTTCACCATCAATAGTCTAATTTTTATCTGTCACCATATATATGTGCCGCTTTACCCCTTTCGCCCACCCCCTAATCCCTGTCCCCTCTGGTAACCATTAATTTGTTCTCTTTATCCATGTGTTTGTTTATCTTCCACGTATAAGTGAAATTGTTATTATTGTTTTAAATATGTTAAGCGAAATAAGCCAAACTGAGAAAGATAAAACCACTGGTGTTTTAAGCAAAGGAGTAGTACCATCTGACTCAGGTTTTGGAAGGACCATTCTTGCTGCTAGGGGGGAAAATAAAGGCGCAATGCCCCACGGAAGCAAGGAGATCAGTTTAGAGGCTATTGTGAGAGACAACAGTGGCTTAGACAAGGGTGGGAACGGTAGAGGTGGTGAACGGCGAGTGGGAATCCCGAGGGAGAGGTGTTGGTAGAGAAAAGAGGTCTAAAGACTGAGCCCTGGAGTTCTGTGAGGTTTAGAGATGGAGAGGAGACAGAAAAGGAGTGGCCACTGAGGTACAAAGAGAACCAGGGGAATGGGATTAAATGGAGTTAAAACATGTAAATTTGTGCCAAGCACCATAATAAGCAGTTTATGTTTTAGCTTTTGTATTAGTTGGAATACAGGCTAGGCTGTTGCAACTACAGACCCCAAAATAGATTAAACAAGGTAGAAATTTGTTTTTCTCTCACTTTCAGTCTGCGTAGGCGGTTCAGGGCTGGTATGGAGCTCAGTGGCGTCAGGGACCCAGGCTCTTTCTTATCCACTCTTGAAAAATGTCTGATCCCTACAAAAAGGGGACAGGGTGGGTGTGCTCCTTTCCTTTTATGGGCTCTTGTCCATAAAATTTCTGCTCACATCCTATTGGCCAGAATCTAGTCACCTGGCCACAACAAGCTGCAAGGGATGCTGGGAAATGTAGTCTTTTTCTGAGCATCCAGGTACTCAGCTGAAATTTTGAATTCGGTAGATGAAGGGAGACCAGATGGATATTGGTGAGTCCATTGCCAGTCTAGGCGACAACCATTAGGGGTCTGTCACATTTGACTTGGCTAGATAATGCCAGTCCTTATTTCATAAAAGGCATTCAAAAAATTTCAAAAGGCAGTGCTCTTTCTCTATACAAATACCGTTCTTAAACTCAAAGGGAATTTCTCCCAGAGTGACTCCCTGGTTGTCACTCACTTTTCAGATTGTTTCATTGTTTTCTGTCCTAAAATGTTACACCATAACTTCAAAGCCACTCTTCAAAAAAAAATTTTGTTAAAAAAACTTTTATTTTGAAATAATTATAGATTCACAGGAGGTAGCAAAGAAATTTACCGGGAAGTCATGTGCACTTCCTTCTCCACTCCCCTTCTCTCCCACACTAACAGCCTCAACAACCTCATTACAGAATCAAAACCAAAAAATTGACATCACCACAATCCACAGAGTGTGTTCAGATTTCACCAGTTGTACATGCACTCATTTACGTGTGTTGTGTGTGGGTGTAGCTCTGTGCAACTGTGTCATATGCATAGCCTTGCATAACCACCACCACAATCAAGATACTCAAATGTACCATCACCATAAGACCCCCTCATGTTACCCCTTTATAAGCCCACCCACCCGTCCCTCACCCCATTGCTAACTCTGGCAACCACTAATCTGTTCTCGATCTCTAGAATTATGTCATTTCATGGTTGTTACATCGATAGAAACATGCAATGCGTATCCTTTTGAGATTTGTCTTTTTTCATTCAGGATTTCTTTGAGGTTCATCCAAGTCATTATGTATATCAATAGTTGTATTTTTTTAAATTTCTGAGTAGATGTACAAAGGCACTCTAAACCTTCTGTTTAGCATACCCATGTAACTGTTACCCAGGTCAATCCCAGCACCCCAGAAGTGCCCTCTGTGTCCCCTTCCTGTCACTATCCATCTAACCAAAGTTAATAATTGTCCTGACTTTTAACACCGTAGGTTAGTTTTGCCTGATTTTGAACTTCATATAAATGGAAATATACAAAATGTTCTCTTTTGATCCTGATTTGTTTTGCTCAGCAGTTGATTGTGAGATTTATACAGATTGCTCATTTTCATTGCTGCATAGTAATCCGTGGTGTGACAGTACCACAATTTATTTATAAACCATAACTCTACTGTTAATGAACATTTGAGTGGTTACTTGCTTTTGGCTGATAGTGGCACTGTGAATATTCTAGTATATGTCTTTTGGTAAAAAAATATATATGCTTTTCTTTGGGGCATATAATTAGGAAAGGATTTTCTGGGTCGTAGGTATATATCTGCTGACTTAGTAGATACTGTCAGACAGATTTCTAAAATGGTCTCACGAGTCACTACTCTGGACAGCAGCATGTGAGAGTTTTGGTTGCACCATACCCTTGCCAATACTTGATATTGTCTGTCAGCTTTTCCTTTATCCTTTAAATGTGTTTAGACCTTGCAGCCATTGCTTCCATGGTTCAATCTTCATGCTTTAAGCAGAATTTGTTTTTCTTTTGTACCACTAAGATGTAAAACCTCACATATTCTTTCACTACCTTCAGATTGAAAGACTCATTTGGCTTTTGAAATTCAGTTCAGTAAACACTCAGGCAGTGCTAGGCATTTTGGAGTTTGAAAAGATAGCCAGACCACAGTGTCTGCCATCCAGAGGCAAATCATGTAGGTTTCTGGACCAGGACAAATGCTCTTGAACTAGATAGAGATCAGGGACAGGGAGCCTCACATCAACATTTCTTCCCACTTCCCAGTCTAATAGTTAGCCTTGGATACTTCCTTTCTTCTTGTCAAGAAAATTCTTCCTTTAAGGCATTTTTTCATATACGAATAGCCCTCGTAGCCGTATTTAACTCCTCTTCTTTCCCATGCACTGTTGATTTGAGGAAGACTCATTTGGGGCTTTGAAATTTAGTTCAACTGTTAAGAAGCATGAGAATTTCCTGTTATTTATTTATGGTTGTTAAATGGCTTTAAAATAAATAAAGGTAATGTAGTAAACAAAGGTGTAGTCTAGGATGCCTGTCACGTGGCAAGAAGTTTCTCAGATGTATCAGGATTGTGTCTCCATCAATCCCGCAGGCGTGACACTCTGTGCTTTAGCAGATTTCTCAGAAATACCCATATTGCTCCTTTCCAGAAATTTGGAACTATCCGGGCAGATTTGATTGAGCAGATGAGATTCAAACAGAGGCTGAAGGTGATCCAGACACTGGAGGATACTACGAAGCGGAATGTGGTAAGTCCTTTGAGAAATGGCGTGTGGCCTTCTTTCTCCATCCTTCCTCACACTCCTGTGGGCACATACATGCCTGCTTGACAGACTGAAGATGATTTAGAAGAGGAAAATCAGGAACTTTCCCAAAATGACATTTTTGAGTTTGTGAAATTCATTCTGTTTATTCTTTTTATAGGTGCGAACCATTGTAACAGAAACTTCCTTTACCATTGATGAGCTAGAAGAACTTTATGCTCTTTTCAAGGTGAGTTTCAAAGTAAATTCATATACAGTCAGGGGAATAAAAGTTCACATTAATAATTCAGTTAGTGCTAGATTTTCTATTAAATTGTTAAGGGATAGCATGAGTCTCAATATACGTAAATAGGAAGATAGAGCTGAGAGCATAAAAATGGAGTACTTAATATGAAAAATAAATATATTCTTATAATTCATTTAAGTTCATGTTTGAGCTTTCTTCCACTCCATGTTTTAGCTGTTTCCTTGGACTTAAGAAAATAGGGTGTTTACTTGATAATACTCATTGGATCGATGAGTATTATCTTCTGCCTGAAATTCTTATAAATTGTAATTTCCTATATTAAGCTGTATTAAAGCACCCTTAAAAAGAGATATATAGCTAGAATAAGAATAAAGCTGATCACATGTCTTAATTGGTTAAATCTCTGTGATTTCTGTTTCATAATTCAGCCCATACCAATCTTGATCCTGAATAAGAAAATATGTTAATAAATAAAGCGATGTAGAATTTTTTTCTTCTGGAAAAAATACTTTTGCCATAGCCATCATTGTCAACATCATAGGTAAAAATGTGGCAATTGACAGGAAAAAAGTTTTAAAAGATGCTTTTTATGCAGGTACCAATTTTTATCACAATCTCTAATTGGGTAGCTTCTTGTATATATGGTCATGCGTCGCTTAATGACTGAGACACGTTCTGAGAAATGCAACATTAGGTGATTTTGTCATTGTGCGAACATCACAGAGTGTACTTACACAAACCTAAATGGTGTAGCCTACTACACACCTAGGCTATATGGTACTAATCTTATGGGACCACCGTCGTATATGCAGCTCGTTGTTGACCAAAATGTTGTTATATGCCTCATGACTGTAGTGGCTTTCACTGCCAGAACTAAACTTGGCTATATTGAGGACTGCTAAGGTAGTAGAGGAACAAACACAAAGGGACAAACATAAAGATCTGAGCTGAACACCAATAGCTCTTAGAATCAGAGAATGTGATAGCTGGGAATATTTTTGCTAATGTTTGCACTTACCTCTTAGTGACTGGAGGGCACCACTGTTTTATTTATTTTTATTTCACTAGTGCCTACTATAGTGTCTCTCCCTGCTAGGTGTTCAAAACATGTGTGTTGAATACATAGGTAAATTAGTGATCAGTTATCAATCTAGTATAGTCTCTGCGTGCTTCCTATGCAGACGCCAAGAGACTAAGGTGTCATCGATGGTTAGTGATGCGCTTTGTGCAGCCCAGCAGCATGACCAACAGAGGGGACAACAGTGCCCCCAGCAGCTTCCATTCAGCACTTGAGAGTGAAGTCTCTATCCTGTGCCATCCCATTCATGTTTTATTCATACATGTAAAGCACTGTAGGTAATTGCTTGGTGTAAGTTGGTTCTCAATATAATGATCCAACTTATATCAAAACAAAAAAATATAATGATCCAACTGAGGTCCGATTTTAAAGGGATACTGAAGACCATAAGAAATCTGCTTCACAGGGTGGTGGGGGGAAGGGTCGGGATTTGGGGTAACTAAGCAGACGTGGGAGTAGCAGCTGGAGCAGCAAGACTATGGACAGATAATGGGAAGGGCTATGAAATCAGAAAGAGGAGGTTGAGGGGCCGTGACTGTGTGGTTAAAGTTCTGTGTGCTCCGCTTCCCTGGCCCAGGTTCAAGGGTTCAGATCCCGGGAGCAGACCTACTCCACTCGTCAGCCATGCTGTGGAGGCATCTCACATACAAAATAGAGGAAGATTGGCATAGATGTTAGCTCAGGGCGAATCTTCCTCAGGCAAAAAAGGGGGAAGATTGCCAACAGATGTTAGCTCACAGGAGTCTTCTTCACCAAAAAGAAAAAAGAAAGAAAGAGGAGGCTGACCTTGGGGGACACCAGGAAAAGGAGGACCAGGGCTGGTTGTGCAGAAGTCCCAGATCCAGAGATCGCTGAAGCCATGTCTTCCTACCTGGGCACCTCTGCATTCTGGTCTGTGCACCTCCAGGTACCAGGTGTACCCTGTAGCATTTGTACCCTGAGGATATACCTGAAGAAGACAAGCTTTTCTTATACTCCAAAGCCCTGCCCTGAGGGTGTGTTGACAAACACAAGTTCCCCAAGTCTACTGAGCCACCCCAAAGAAGAACCTGAGACTTGGTGGATGTTAGGGATGGGAAGGAGTTTCTGGTTTTGCAGAACCCAAGAGAAAAACTTCAGTTACAGACTCTTTTTTTTTTTTTTTTTTTTTTTTATTTATTTATTTTTATTTATTTATTTATTTTTTTTTTTTTTAATTTTTTGTTTATTGCAGTAACATTGGTTTATAACATTGTAAAAATTTCAGGTGTACATCATTGTACTTCTATTTCTGCATAGATTACATCATGTTCACCACCAAAATACTAATTACAACCCATCACCACACACATGTACCCAATTGTCCCTTTCACCCTCCTCCCTCCCCCCTTCCCCTCTGGTAACCACCAATCCAATCTCTGTCCCTATGTGTTTGTTTATTGTTGTTATTATCTACTACTTAATGAAGGAAATCATACGGTATTTGACCTTCTCCCTCTGACTTATTTCACTTTGCATCATGCCCTCAATGTCCATCCATGTTGTCACAAATGGCTGGATTTCATTGTTTCTTATGGCTGAGTAGTATTCCATTGTGTATATATACCACAGCTTTTTTTATCCATTCGTCTCCTTGATGGGCACTTAGGTTGCTTCCCAAGACTTGGCTATCGTGAATAAGGCTGCAATGAACACAGGGGTGCATGTACCTTGCAAATTGGTGTTTTCAAGTTCTTTGGATAAATACCCAACAGTGGAATAGCTGGATCATATGGTAGTTCTATCCTTGATTTTTTGAGAAATCTCCATACTGTTTTCCATAGTGGCTGCACCAGTTTGCACTCCCACCAGCAGTGTATGAGAGTTCCTTCTCTCCACAACCTCTCCAACACATGTTGTTTCCTGTCTTGTTAATTATAGCCATTCTGATGGGCGTGAGGGGATATCTCATTGTAGTTTTGATTTGCATTTCCCTGATAGTTAATGATTTTGAACATCTTTTCATGTGTCTGTTGGCCATCTGTATATCTTCTTTGGAGAAATGTCTGTTCAGGTCTTTTGCCCATTTTTCAATTGGGTTGGTAGTTTTTTTGTTGTTGAGATACATGAGTTCTTTATATATTTGGAGATTAAGCCCTTATCAGATGTATGGTTTGCAAATATCTTCTCCCAATTGTTAGGTTGTCTTTTTGCTTTGTTGATGGTTTCCTTTGCTGTGCAGAAGCTTTTTAGTTTGATGTAGTCCCATTTGTTTATTTTTTCTATTGTTTCTCTTGCCCGGTCAGATGTGGTGTTTGAAAAGATGTTGCTAAGACTGATGTCGAAGAGCGTACTGCCTATGTTTTCTTCTAGAACTTTCACAGTTTCAGGTCTTACATTCAAGTCTTTAATCCATTTGGAGTTAATTTTTGTGTATGGTGTAAGGTAAGAGTCTACTTTCATTTTTTTGCATATGGCTATCCAGTTTTCCCAACACCATTTGTTGAAGAGACTTTCTTTTCCCCATTGTATGTTCTTGGCTCCTTTGTCAAAGATTAGCTGTCCATAGATGTGTGGGTTTATTTCTGGGCTTTCGATTCTATTCCATTGATCTGTGTGTCTGTTTTTGTGCCAGTACCATGGTGTTTTGGTTACTATAGCTTTGTAGTATATTTTGAAATCAGGAGTGTGATACCTCCAGCTTTGTTCTTTTTCTCAGGATTCCTTTAGCTATTCGGGGTCTTTTGTTGTTCCATATAAATTTTAGATTCTTTGTTCTATTTCTGTGAAAAATGTTGTTGGAACTTTGATAGGGATTGCATTGAATGTATAGATGGCTTTAGGAAGTATGGACATCTTAACTATGTTAATTCTTCCAATCCAAGAGCACGGAATATCTTTCCATTTCTTTGTGTCTTCTTCAATTTCTTTCAGAAATGTTTTATAGTTTTCGTGTACAGATCTTTCACCTCTTTGGTTAAGTTTATTCCTAGGTATTTTATTCTTTTTGTTGCAATTGTAAATGGGATGGTATTCTTAATTTCTCTTTCTGCTACTCGTTGTTAGTGTACAGAAATGCAACTGATTTTTGTATGTTGATTTTGTATCCTGCAACTTTACCATATTCGTTTATTACTTCTAAAAGTTTTCTGGTGGATTCTTTAGGGTTTTCTATATATAAAATCATGTCATCTGCAAATAGTGACAGTTTCACTTCTTCCTTTCCAATTTGGATCCCTTTTATTTCTTTCTCTGCCTGATTGCTCTGGCTAGGACTTCCAATACTATGTTAAATAGGAGTGGTGACAGTGGGCATCCTTGTCTGGTTCCTGTTCTTAGAGGGATAGCTTTCAGTTTTTCACCATTGAGGATGATATTAGCTGTGGGTTTCTCATATATGGTCTTTATTATGTCGGCGTTCTTTCCTTCTATACCCATTTTATTCAGAGTTTTTATCATACATGGATGCTGGATCTTGTCAAATGCTTTCTCTGCATCTATTGAGATGATCATGTGATTTTTGTTCTTCATTTTATTAATGTGGGTGTATTACGCTGATTGATTTTGCTAATGTTAAACCATCCCTGCATACCTGGAATAAATCCCACTTGATCATGGTGTATAATCTTTTAACGTATTGTTGTATGCGATTTGCTAGTATTTTGTTGAGGATTTTTGCATCGATGTTCATCAGTGATATTGGCCTGTAATTTTCTTTTTTGTGTTGTCCTTGTCTGGTTTTGGTATCAGGGTAATGTCAGCTTCAGAATGAGTTAGGAGCTTCCCCCTCCCTCAATTTTTTGGAAGAGTTTGAGAAGGATAGGTATTAAGACTTCTTTGAATGTTTGGTAGAATTCACCAGGGAAGCCGTCTGGTCCTGGACTTTTATTTTTGGGGAGGTTTTTGATTACTGTTTCGATCTCCTTACTGGTGATTGGTCTATTCAAATTCTCTACTTCTTCTTGATCCAGTTTTGGAAGGTTGTATGATTCTAAGAATTTATCCATTTCTTCCAGATTGTCGAATTGGTTGGCATATAGCTTTTCGTAGTATTCTCTTATAATCTTTTGTATTTCTGAGGTGTCAGTTACAGACTCTTTCTTGAGTCTTTTGAACACTTTAATTGGCTTGAATTCATTTGAACAAACATTTATTGAGACATTACTATGTGTCAGACACCTGCTAGAATTTTCAGTCCTTTAAAAAGCTGATTTCTTGGGGTTTTCCTGCAGATAGAAAGGAAAGATGCAGTTCTCTCCCAAGGAGCTTACTGCTTGGGCTTTGGGGTAAAACTTGGTGGAAGAAGGTCAAAGGCTGCCACCCTGAGGCAGATTTGGTGGAAAATGTGGTTCAGGGCCCCTTTGTCCTAGTTTCTCTTGAACTCTTTCCAAATTAGTCCTTTGGTCCTTGTTCAGTCTCAAGGCCCTTAGCCACCAAATGATGGAGTATGGGTCTCATCAGGAAATAGGAGATGATCTGCATGGCTTGTCTTTCCTGATGGATGTGAGCACCAGGGAAGTGCCTGTACCCATATTCAGGCCTATTTCTAGAGTGACTTGGGTGCTTTGGTTAGGAAGAAATGCTTTGGATAACCTTTATCCACTGACGTAGCTCAGGTAAAGAGGACCCCTCCTGGGGATGTATCATCAACACGTCTCACCCACGGAGGGTTTCTGGGCATCACCAGTGATAATTCAGAGTACAGCTCAACCCACGGCTACTGGGACCTCAGCCTCTGCCTCCCTCCCTCCCTCTGGTATCACCACTTTGTCTGCCCCGAAGCCAGGAATGCAGTCTCAAAGCCCTGGTGAACTTGGACACGCTTCCTTTATTCTCCCATGGCTGCATTACAAAAAACCTGGCCTTGGCTCTGCTCTCCACCTCTCCTTCCTCCTCTCTTCCCTCCTCCCACTCCTCTCTTTTTTAGGTTATTAGCTACTATTCCCAGTAAACAGCTGTGGTAAAGACATTGGTCTTCTTTGCTCCTTTCTAAATAAGAGCCAAGCTTAAGTACTGCACAGTCACAACTGACTCCCCCTCTTTCAGAACCCCTAGGCAAGGAGGAAAGATCTGTTTCAAAGGTGTTTTTTTCTATTGCAGTATTTGTACATGCTTGTAGTGAAATACTCAGACATATAATAGGGAATAAAGTAAAAATAAAGTCCCTTTTTCGTGCCCCTCCTGTTTCCCCCACCCACTATCCTGAGCTAACTGTAAATGTCTGGGGGGAGGGATGTCTTTCTGCACCTTTCTATTACATGTTTTATCTTTGCAGTCTTCCTAGAAGGGGTGTATGTTTCTACCAGTGTCAATATGACCTCGTGAATAAAGAGGCTGCCTTGTTTCCAAGGGCAGAAACAGGAAGCTTTTTGTTGGATCCAGATCTCTATTCTCCTCACCATAGTGGTTCCTACTCATAATTTTTCTAGAGCTGTTTTCAGATGTGTGAAATAGGACCCCACAATTTGTAGCTTGAATGCTGTATAACTATGACTATATTTATGTGATTGTGGTGACCAGGAGGCAGGGAGTTTATAGGACACTAAACCAGGAATTAGGAAACCCAAAATCTCATCGTGACTCTACTTTGACTAACTGGTTGGATGACCTTGTGTGTGAGCCACTTAACCTCTGGGCTTTACCCTCCTCACCTAGAAGACAAGGTGGTCAGATTGCCCAAATTACAGATCCTTTCAGGTTAACATTCTACTTGTTTCTTTTAAATAAAGAAGTTGTTTATCTTCATAGGAGTTATTTCTTAAAATGCTTATGAGTATGTGTGTAAGGGGGAAGAAAATGAGGGTTGGGGGTGTTCCCCTTCTTTCTTCACCTGCCTCTAGTAATTCAACTGGATCTTTCGTGCCAGATATCAACTGCAGAGATGGTTGCCATGGAGTTGGTGGGGATGGTCTAGTGGAGATACATGTAGACAAGGAGAAGAGGGAGGGGGCCCTGAGACCAGAGCACTGCCCCAAGAGATGCGTGCGGGTTGACCGAAAACCTTTTTCCAAACTTGAGGGAGGGCCTCTTCTTCCTGGTATTCGCTGTGGGATAGAGTCCCCAATAGTCATCCTGTTCTTTGATTTTTCAGGCAGAACATCTAACCAGCTGCTACTGGGGCGGGAGCAGCAATGCGCTGGACCGGCACGACCCCAGCCTGCCTTACCTGGAACAGTATCGCATTGACTTCGAGCAGTTCAAGGGGATGTTTGCGCTTCTCTTTCCCTGGGCCTGTGGAACTCACTCTGACGTGCTGGCCTCCCGCTTGTTCCAGTTATTAGATGAAAATGGAGATTCTCTGATTAACTTCCGAGAGTTCGTCTCTGGCCTAAGTAAGGACGTGATGTTAGTGCACGAGTTTGGAGGGGGCGATGGGGCAGTCACCCCCGGGGTCCTCAGTGCTGCCCTCAGGGCCACTGCCCCCCACTGCCTCAGAAGATTGGGTTTAGAGGGCAGAGGAACACATTTTAAGGTTTGCAAGTTGGTTGTAAAATATGTTTTTGGTTAATGGATACATTATATGATTAAATCATTGACTTCTACATTAGACAGTCCTCAGCACTATTAAAATACATTACCAGAGAACTCGCAGGGCAATAAAATGCCAACTTAAACACTGAAGCCACAGACCATGATAACTTTACAAGAGAAAACGAAATGTTTGGATGGATTGCTTTTCTTTAACAAAAAATATATTTATATTGCATATAATATATTTCATAAAACATTTTCATAAAGGGCTGAAAAAAACCACAGTAGCTCTGCAGTGGAAATGGAAGTCTTTTCTCTCCGTTTTGCCAGGAGAAAGGACCGTCCATCGTGAGAGCGCACACCCACACCTCACACCTCACAAGCGGCATGTGCAGTGCTGCGTGTCAGCCTCGCTGTCTGACCTGTTCACTGCCCTGTATTCTTACTGGACTCTTGTTCCGTTTATAATTGAGCAATATAGCTATGTGGTAGTCGAGCTTGACCTACCTGATGTGAGGTTGTGGTTGTAGCAGGCATTCTGTCAGGCTGCCAGAATGAGATAAAAAGGAAAAAATGTTTTATTCTAACTGTGCCCCTCTGTGACCTTGGGCCATGTAGTTTAAAATAACATGCCCTAGGAAAGATGAAGGGGTGAGACATGAAGCCAATGATGATTCCAGAGTGCCCTAAATCTTTAAGAGTAATGACTGGAAGGCTTAAAGGCCAGAGGAAGCTGATGGTTTTAAAAAAGGCAAAGATAGGGGCCGGCCTGTGGCGTAGTGGTTAAGTTCGCGTGCTCTGCTTCGGCGGCCCAGGGTTTGTAGGTCCGGATCCCCTGTGTGCACTGATGCACCACTTGTTGAGCCATGCTGTGGCAGCATCCCATATGAGGAGGATGGGCACGGATGTTAGCCCAGGGCCATTTCCTCAGCAAAAAGAGAAGGATTGGCATCAGATGTTAGCTCAGGGCTAATCTTCTTCACCAGGGGAAAAAAAAAAGGCAAAGGTGAGATCCCCTTAGGTAAGAAAAAATTATTTGAAGCACTGATATTTATGCTTGGAAGAGCGGGCCACGGAGGAAGTGGCCTTTATTAAGGGCAGGCTCTGTTCAGATGCTTTAGAACTCGTTCTTTATCACTTAATCCGAACAGCAGCCCTTGGAGGTCCTAATCATAATGGTAACGGACGTTTGTACAGCATTCGCTCTGCTCCAGGCACTGCTCTAACGCTTTATGTGCATTTAATTTGCCTCAAGGCACACAACTACAAGGTTGGAGGCACAGTTTGTGCGATTACGATTATGCTTCATTACCTACCTGCTTGCTATCATTGTCCCCATTTTCAGTTAAAGAGACGGAAGCTCAGAAAAGTTAAGTAACTTGCAGGGACAGGAGTTTTTAGCAAGTCTTCAAATACATATCTGTTCTTGAACTGTTACTACCTGCTGGGCCCAGGATTCAAACGAGGGCTGTCTGGAAAGCTTATCGTTTTCTCGCTACTCAATGCTGAGGACAACAAACGGGACTTTTTTAGGGAAGAGGGAGGTATTAAACAAGGAATACATAAGTACATTCTGTGTTTTTAAAAAGTGAAACAATCCAGACAAGGCTAAAGACCTCTTTGGCCCCATCCTAATCTTTTCTGCCCCAAGGCAATTACTTATCATATTGGTGTCTATCGAGAGGGGAGTATTTAAAAATTATCTTTGGACAAGAATAAGGAGGAGGAAAAAGAGACATGTTCCGCATGTAGAAAGTCGTAGAAATATTTAATTTACTGAAGTTTAGTCAACTCCAACAAGGAAAATACTCTTCAAAATCTTCAAGAAAGGAAAAGGAGGCTTGAAGTCCAAGATAAGAGAAAACATTGGAAAAGAGGGCTTTGGCTTCTTAAAATGCAGTTGAGTTCTTGAGAAAAGTAAACTATACCCCAGGTTACTGGGAGAGCTCTCAGAGCTGTTGTCAGTCTTGTGGGTCAAATATAGTTATGGAGGAGCCGGCCCTGTGACGTAATGGTTAAAGGTCCGTGTGCTCCGCTTCGGCGGCCTGGGTTCCCGGGTTTGGATCCCAAGTGGACCTACTCCACTTGTCAGCCATGCTGAGGTGGTGACCCACATACAAAATAGAGGAAGACTGGCACAGATGTTAGCTTAGGGCAAATCTTCTTCACAAAAGAAAAAAACACGTATACTTATGGAGACAGACAAGTAGACCAGAAATGAGCAATTCTGTTCGAGTTAAAAAAAACTAAAAAATGAATTCTGGAAAAGATGGATCAGTAAGTTTAATGTTAATCCCCAGAAAGTTCCCTCTAGAAATTAGTGAACAGATGGTCTATATGGAATTAAAAATGAAGGATTACTATTGAAGCCATAAATTAGCTTATCTCCTTTTCCAATCGTGTCGATGAAAGGCAGAGTCTCTAAACATGTCGTAGATGTCATGATACAGCCAGTCATTTGACAGATAACTCATTATAAATGGAAAAGGTGGAGGTGTATGGAAGTCTGTGATTGTGTGACTGGCTGAACACTGTCCCCAAAGTGTGATGGTTAATGAGTCAGTTTCAACTGAGAGTTCGCCCTTGGGCTTGGTATTCAACCTCTGTGATTGTTTCCTTGTTTGCAAAATGGAGTTATCATCAGGACTAAATGAGATAGTTCAAGTAAAGCTTCTAGAACAGTGCCTGACTCAAAAAGGGTTAGTTATTATTGTCACTATAATTACTATTCATCCCCCCCTACTGGACTAAGCAACTTAAACCATAAAGGTAAAGAAGGCATGCTTACCAAATGTATGGGCTATACAAAGCTGGGAGAGAAAGTTAGTATTTTGGATGACAAAAACAAGATTAAAAAAATACGAGGGGAGGAAATGATTGGCAAAAACAAATTGATAGGGATAAATCAGAAATCCTAAATTTTAAGAAATTATTGCAAAAGAACCAGCTAGGATGTCTGTGTATAGTATAGTGGTTTCAAGCATGGCATCTAGTGTCAGAAAAATCTGAGTTCAAATCCTGGGCCTGCCACTTACTCACCTGTGACCTTAAACACATTACTTAACATCAGTAAGCCCAACTTTTCTCATCTGTAAAATAGGGCTAATAATATGAAACTCCAGAGTGAAAGTATAAGAAATTGAATGCAGACTCAGGCTATATTAGTAGAAGAGTCAAGAACAGTTCCACTATTCTCTGAAGTGGACAAGAAGCTTCTGGAACTCTCTGTCCAGAGAGATACTGATTGACAAATTAACACAAAGTGGATGTGGGTAAGAATAGGAAAGGGTATACAAACCATGGGTCATATGAAAAGTTGAAAAATTTGGATAGATGTACCCCGGGGAAGATTAACGCCTTGAAAAGATAAGCTTGAGGGGGACAGGATAGTTGTCCTTAAAATATGAAAGATTGTTGCATTGAAGAGGCAATAGACCTATTCTCTTTGGCTTTAGACAGTAGAATAAGGGGAAGAGGAGAAGTTCTGAACTTTTTTTTTGAGTCATGGACTCAGATCTGAAAAGGACTATGGATATTTTCTTCTCAAAAAATGACATATACACATAGACACAAAATTTTACATATTATGGGGTTCGTGGACTTTATGAAGTTGAGACTGCAGATTAAGGATCCTGAGACTAAAGCAAAAATGAGTAGAATGAGATGCCTCTGGTTGTGATGAGTTCCCTGTCTCTGAGAATGTTCAAGCAGATGCTAGATTCCTATCTTACATGGATGTGTGAGGGGAGACCCTACGTTAAGGGGGACATCCGACAAGATAACCCCTGATGTTCCTGCCAACTCAGATTCTATGATTCCTCTTTTCCCAGATCTTTTAATCTTCACCTAGGTGCCCTGAGAATAGATATTTACAAAGGATTTTCTGATTCCTGAAATACACATGGACTTTAAGGGAAAAGGTAACGGGATTATTTTGTTTGAGGCTATGGTGATATAGTGGCAGATAGGTTAGGATAAATGAAGAAACATTTAGGAGAACCCAAAAACAACTAAAAAGGGTTTCTAAAATGAGTAATTTGAAGCAATCTCAAACATATTTTGAGATTATTTGTGAACTCCAACAGCTATTTAGAGTGTTGAAGCCCAGTCACATGATCTTTCTTATTAATAACATTAATTTATTATGTGCCAGGCACTATTCTAAGCAGTTTATATGTATTAACATATTTAGGTCTCACATTTCATGGGTCCTGATGTCCAGACCACTGATAGAATCTTCTGTTTATCATCTGGCTGTATGGAGAGGAAATTGAGGTACAGAGAGGTTAACTCTCCAAGGGCACGTATTAAGTACAAAGGATTTGAAGCCAGACATCCTGGTTCCAGAGCTCTTAACCCAAATATGTCCTGGCCAGACCTTATGTCACACAATGTCTTGGTTTCAGTTTGTAAAAAGTAGACTTTCAGGGGAATGCTAAGCCCGGAGGGGTTACCAGCACACACGAGGCATTTCACATCGGTACTCATGTGACTTCTAGGTGCCGCATGCCACGGGGACCTCACAGAGAAGCTCAAACTCCTGTACAAAATGCACGTCTTGCCTGGTAAGTGAGCTCCACAGAGCAGCGCCTGTACCTGTAACCATGACCTGGCCTGAAATCTCTTTTCTCCGTGTGACCTGTTTGCCTCTTTTTGATATCACTCCTTGGTCACTGAGAATGAACTGAACAATGACTATTTCCGTAAGTTCCTGAATCCGCATGTGCTTGATTCTGTGGTCATTCACCTGTTTAAACAATGAGTTGTAGTAATGGGAAGAGCAGACTTCTGCAAGAGAAAGGGTCACTAGCACTTGGTAACCCATGGGGTACAAGGGTTGGTAGAAAGGAAAGAGAGGAGGAGACTGAGATTCTGGGTCTAGGGGAGTCATGTTACCACTGACAGAAACAAGTGGGAAAGATAGTGAGGTTTTGAGTTCAGTTTTCAACAAGGTTGGCCTCCAATCGAGATATATCTAGCAAATACAAAAATAATAACAATAATAAATAGGAGAGATCGGCACTAAAGATAGAGTAAAACTATAAATTTGGGAATTATCTTTATAGCTTACAATTTCCTAAAATTTGGTTCATAAAGCATCATTCAGCATCATTCCACAGGATTTAGGAAAGTATAAAAAGGAAAATGTAAAGAGACACTTTGGCATGGGGTTGTTAAAAAGGAGGGTGAAGTTAGTAATGAATGAGCCCCCCGCCCAATAAGGTTTTAGAGGCTGTAGGCATTGAAGGCCCCCCAGTGATGTGACCCCACCCCACCTTTGTCACTTTAGCTTCTCATCGTCTCCTGTGTCATTTCTTTAACAATTAAAGCACACTTTTATTGAGTCATGGCCCTGCCAACAGGGGGATTCTCTTTCCTCCCCTCTCTAGAGCCATCCTCTGATCAAGATGAGCCAGATTCTGCTTTTGAAGCCACTCAATACTTCTTTGAAGATATCACCCCAGAATGCACACATGGTAAGTGACTTTCCTCACCGGGGGTACTATATTTCATTTCTACAGAGCCCTCTGTTACTAGAAAAAGTTGCCTCCAAAGCTAGTCAGTCAAAGAAGTGTGTGAATTCAGTTGTCTAATACATTACTTTCTTTTCAAGTTTTTGAAGGTGGACAATTACAGTCAAGCAGGTACTTCTGCCCACTGAAGGGACTGTGTACATTGGGTCCCAGTGGCTTAGAAAAAGTGTGTCCTGTAGAGCTGTGTACTTTGCTTCCCTCTCCCCACTAGGGTCAGGCTCATTAAGATTATCATCCTATTATTATGGTGCGATCCAGACTCAGGACTAGCATTTATCTCAGAAAGCATTCTCTCATATCTGTCTTTGCTCTGTAACAGCCATCAGCAAACTTTGGCCCCTGGGCCCAAGCCAGCCCACTGCCTGTTTGCACAGCCTGTGAACTAAAAATGTTTTTTATTTTTAAATAGTTTTAAAAATCGAAAGTAAAATAATATTTCACGACATGGGAAAATTATATAAAATTTAAACTTTAGTGTCCATTAAATTTTACTAGAACACAGCCAAGCTCTTCATTTATGTCTTGCCTGTGGCTGTTTTCACGCTTCAGTGGTGGAACTGAGTAGCTGAGACAGAGACCGTGTGGCCTGCAAAGTCTAAAATATTTACGATCTGGCCTTTTACAGAAAAAGTTTGCTGACCCCTGCTCTGTGTGGTTGTTAGGTGTACATAGACGTGATCCAACTCATTATATATGTCTCCACATTTGCATGTTAAATCCTGTAGCGTTTTGTCCTGTGTGAATCTAGGCAACGTCTCTCAGCTTGCTACTGCAGCGAGTTATTTACCCTCTAATTCATCAGTAGAGCAGCTTCCTGACTCCCCCAAATCCCAAAGTAAATGTGGGTTGTTGCCCCTGAGTCTTTTGCCTCTTAAATCTTGCCATCCCAAAATAAGCACAGCTTAGACCTGCTTTTAAACTGTGAGCATCTAAGTGACTGAGGAGAGAGGAATGAGCCAGACCCAGTCTTATTATTGTTAACACAAGTTGAGGGTAGGAGCTTTGGACAGGATGCTAGCTCTGTATATCGTCATCTAGGTGACCTCAGGCAGGTCCCTGCGTCTCTGAGCCTCAGTTTCCTTGTGTGAAGATGGAGATGATAGCTATCATATTGGGTCTAGTAAGGACTTACTGAGATAATATAGTAAGGCTTTTAGCATAGTGCCTTAGCACTTCCTACAGTATTTTTAACATTGTGAGCAATCATAGTTTGGCTGCAAAATGTTTGCCATGTCTTTCTTATTGGACATTCATTTCAGAAAAGGAATCACTTGTTTCAAAAATGCTTCAGGCATGGTCACAGGCCAGTAGCATTTAATATCATTAAAAGATACTTTTTTAAAATTATTTTTCTGACTCCAAAAGTACTATTGCTTTGTACTGAAATTTTTAAATATAGATAAAATAAGCCAAAGATGTCTTAAAAAATCTTATAATACAAAGCTAACTGATAATTAATATCTTGAAATATTTCTTTTCAGTCTCTTTATTCATATAATTATAATAATAGATCATATATATGTAAAACTGGGATCAAACTGTTTATACAGTTTTGTATCCTACTTTTTTCACTTAAAATCCATTGAGCATGTTACCATGTCATTAACATTCTCTGAAAACGTGGTTTTTAAATGGCTGTATAATAGCCATTGCGTGGCTTTACCATACGTTAACTATTTTTGAATGTCTACTTGTTCACTAAATCATTTTCAACATTAAGAGGAGAGGAATTTCTCAATGACATATAGTACATTGTCCTCACTCTGTCTTAAAAGCTGCTGAGATTAATTTGACACTAAGTGCAGTAAAGGTCACATGTCTGGCAAACCAGCCATCTTTTGGTTGGCCGAGGAAGTGCTGGAATGTGACAAACTGAATGGGAATCTGGGGTGTTGTACGCTTCACTCTTTTGAAATCCTTATGTGCCCTGTGATGTCCTGTTTTAAGAAGGAAAAAGAAAACAAGCTATAAGTGGTTTCCTTGAAAGTCATGTTTTTGAAATGCTAGATTATGTAGCATATAGCATATTTTTGTTTTCTTTTATAAACGTAGATTTTAACTTCTTTTCAAAAAGTGAGTTCTTGATCTTTTGCCGGGCCTGACAGCAAGTCAATCTCATGTAAGCAAAGTTCAGATGATAATATAAGAGAGAGGGGAGGGAAATCAACATTCACTGGGGCAGGCACCACCATTTTATAAGTGTGGAAGACTACATGAAATTGTTCGTTTAATTCCTAATTGTGCACTGAACCCCACTTGTGACAAAGAATTCCAGGGGAATCCTTCACCTAGAGATAGGGTTGTCAGATAAAGTATGGGACACCAAGTAAAATCTGAATTTGAGATGAACAACAGATAATTTGCTTAGCGTAAGTTATGTCCCGTGAGATATTTGGGACTCACTTATACTAAAAACTTATCTGTTGTTTATCTCAAATTCAAATGTAACTCGGTATGCTGGGTTTTTGTTTTTCTTTTGTTTGTTTTGCTAACTCAGGCAGCCCTACCTAAAGGTTTTTTAATTTTCTACTACAAATGCTACATCTATGGGTTTATTTTACAACATTCTGCTTTTTCCTCCTGACTCTCTCTTGGTAGTGGTCGGATTGGATAGCAGAAGCAAACACAGTGCCGATGATGGCTTCGTGACAGTGAGCCTGAAGCCAGACAGAGGTACCGACTTTCTCTTGTGTGTGTGTGTTTACCTCACCGCTGGTTGAACACTTATTTCTTGACATTTGGGTTTTAGGGAAGAGGACAAATTCTCAAGAAAATCGTAATTATCTGAGACTCTGGACTCCGGAAAATAAATCCAAATCAAAGAATGCAAAGGATTTACCCAAGTTGAATCAGGTGAGTGCTTAACAGTTCAGTTCATTCATTCCAAACCTTGAAGCTCTGTTTTCAGTTATAGATAAATGCAGAATGAGTATCCTCAAACACAACTTGGGGCACTTAATTAGTGTCTGTTTGGATCTATTTTGTGCATGTTTTTATGCATCAAAAATATGCTTGGTTGTGAGAAAATGATCTCCTCAGAGAAAATGTGAACCATGAAACATTCAATTTTGAGAGTACGTGCATTCTCATCCCAATCATTAAAAATACCCTCAGATACTCAAAAGACAAGCTCATGCTGTTTCAAAATCACTGTGCTCAGCTATAAAGATGTCTGGCATATTTTTTTTCTTAAAAAGCTGAAATGTAGTGAGGGAGATAAAACAATATAAATAATTATAACACAAGATGAAAATGCTACGTTTCCTAATGGAAGCACAGATAAATCATCTGGGTGGGGGGCGGAAGGCATTATTTCTGACCAGGGACACTGGCAGATTTGTCATGGGAGGGGGGATTCGAGCTAACCTTGGAAAAACTGGGCTGCATACTAAGCATGTGGACATGAAGTGGGATGAGATCTGGGATTTACTTAAGATACTTCAACAAAGGATGAAAGAGTTAATGAGCAACTGGATAAGATACTCATTCTTGACTCTAGATGATAGTTGCATGAAGGTTTATTATTTCATTGTTTCTACTTGCATGGATGTTGGAAATTTTTCAAATTAAAAAAAATGGAACCATCAATAAAGAGACTTAAAACAACACATCAATCCACCCTACGTATAGGACTCTCCGGGGATCTTGTGATAGTCTAATATTAAATGGCTTTGCAGTCCACTTCAGTCCTGACTTGGTGCTCCCCACGAGATGGTCACACTGTTTGTGTTTTTCCAAACCACTTTTCAGGGGCAGTTTATCGAGCTGTGTAAGACAATGTATAACATGTTCAGCGAGGACCCCAATGAGCAGGAGTTATACCATGCCACGGCGGCAGTGACCAGCCTCCTGCTAGAGATTGGGGAAGTCGGCAAGCTCTTCGTCGCCCAGCCTGCAAAGGAGGGCGGGAGCGGGGGCAGCGGGCCAACCTGCGACCAGGGCATCCCAGGCGTGCTCTTCCCCAAGAAGGGGCCCAGCCAGCCTTACGTGGTGGAGTCCATTGAGCCCCTCCCGGCCAGCTTGGTGGGCGAGGGTGAGGAGCACTCCCTGGGAGGGCAGATGGAGGACATAAAGCTGGAGGACTCCTCGCCCCGCGACAACGGGGCCTGCACCTCCATGCTGATCTCTGACGATGACACCAAGGATGACAGCTCCATGTCCTCGTACTCGGTGCTGAGTGCCGGCTCCCATGAGGAGGACAAGCTGCACTGCGAGGACATTGGGGAGGACACAGTCCTGGTGCGCAGTGGCCAGGGCACAGCGGCGCTGCCCCGGAGCACCAGCCTGGACCGGGACTGGGCCATCACCTTCGAGCAGTTCCTGGCCTCCCTCCTGACTGAGCCTGCCCTGGTGAAGTACTTTGACAAGCCCGTGTGCATGATGGCCAGGATCACCAGTGCAAAAAACATCCGGATGATGGGCAAGCCCCTCACCTCGGCCAGTGACTACGAGATCTCAGCTCTGTCAGGCTGATACACACGCGCCTTCCCTGGGGAGGGGGAGGAGAGGGAGGGAATGGGTCTTTTTTATGTTCTTCTGTGTTGGGGTTTCTTTCTTTCTTTTAAATTAAGTATTTATTAGTACCTGGCTTAAAGCCTAGTGTTTTCATAATATAATACAATGAAAACTGTTGGAGAAATATTTAAACACCTCGATGTAGGTACAGTACACTCTCATGTTGGGGGGAGGGGGATTTACCAGAATACAGTTTATTCAGTGAATTCCAAAAAAACATGAACCTGTCCGTGATATGTGTGTATTATAACTTCTTAATCTTGCTGTTGAGCTGTATACATGGTTTAAAAAATATTGCTGATTAATGCTAAATAAGGCAGCAGCGACTTGGCTATTTGGTCTTCTTAAATACAGTTAGAGCTGTGAGGAAAATGAAATGCCACAAACACAAGAATGTTCTCAAATGGAAAAGGCATTGTCAGCTGGTGTAAATCCCATACCATTTTAGGGAACATTAAAAACATTTTTTAAGATTTGAAGTATATTTCATAAAAGTCATCTATTCGAAAATCACATTCAACAGATGTTCCCTTCAAGGGGAAAACATTTGAGGTTCTAAACAATCATGAAAGTGTAAATGATTTTTATGTGACGCCAGAATAACACTTCTATTTGATCAGTTCGAACAAATACCAGACCAATTTTGCATTAAAAAACTGTTCTGATTATTTAAGTCAGCTGACTAGAATTCAGGGAAAATGAACAGTCTTTTGTGACAAAGAATCTGAAAGTGGCAACGAAGATGACAGAGGGCTGAGGATTTTTTATTTTTTTTCTTTTTGGAAAGAGTGAAAGTACTGATGCTTCTGATACTGGATTTTCAGCTTCTTGTTACTCATTGCAAATAAAACAAAAAATAAAACAATAAACTTTACCATTTCCATACTTTCCATAGAGTCAAGAAATTATACCATGTACCGCATAGGACCGTCTTTCCAGTTAAATCCTGTAAAGTAGAGATCATGTAAACTGAAAAATCTGCAAGATAGCGTAACTGACTGTTTTAAAGCAGAAGTTGTCACTTTATCTAAAGGAGTAGTATGCTCTATCTAGTTCCTGAAAGGATGTGGAAATGAAAACTAGCACACCTGCACTTTGATTCTTGCTTCTTTTTTATGACTATTATAGTTTGTCTTTTACAGATGTTGGAGGTTTTTTCTCCTTACTGTTGAATTTGTAATCATGGTCACATTTTCTTTGCGTATTCAGAATATTCCTTTCAACACATTCCTTTATTTTATTATACATTGTGTCCTTATTTTAGCTGTTGCTGCTGTTTTTTTATTTTGTTTACAGAATGATTTTTAAACTGTCAAATGAAGTAGTGTTAACCTCAAATAGGATAAATGTGAACAAATAAAATACATCAGATACTCAGATGTGGCTTTCTCTTGGTGCTTGAGTTCCTGCCTGAGGAGTAACATTGTTCTTTCGACAACTTTGCAGAGGGAATTATATATTAGGCAACCATTTTGACTAAGTAAACAAATTTTTATAGGCAAATATTTTGGGTTAAGAAATACAATATGCAAGCATGTGCATATGAATAGAATATTTAAAATAAGGAAGAGAATTTTTATCAGTTATCTAATTATTTAACTTATTCTACGTAAGTGAAAAAAGGGTGAAAATCCCTATTTAATCCTTACTAGTACACTGTGATACCATTTGGTGTGTATTTAATGGAGTTACTAGTCATTTATTTGATTTGACTCTAAGATTGTTAGACATTACTTTATCATGTGTTTTTGTCTTTAAAGTCACTTAAAGATGCCTCAAGAAATAACTCTGTAAATTTTGATACTCGCACCCACCTCTACCTCACCTACATCAAAGATGGGTTTGGGAGGGGAATAAGCTTGCGTTTAAGTGTATAGCCCTAGATAAACGAGGAGTCAGAACTTTCCGTTATCATTGAGAAAAGGACTATACTGAACAGCGCATCACTCTGAATGCTCTATCGTATTATTGGTGCTCTGTCGTAATGTTGTAATATTGTCCTATACCCAATATTGTCCAATATCGTAATATTGTCCTATTTGTTCAAGCACGTCATAGTGCTTTTCATCACAGCAGCAGTATACTACATAATGGCAAGGTTTGGTCTGTTTGCTTCTAACAGCTGCATATGGAGGAGCCCTGAGCCTTTGAATTGATTATTTCCAGTATAGTCTGAGACAAATAGGCTTGTCAGCTCATTTCTCCTCAGCCTCCAGAAGGCAGTCAGTGCATTTCAAAGAGCATTTCCTGAAAAAAGATTAAAGTTCCTGTCTAGTTTTTAATGGTTGTGTTGTGTCTGTTTAGTATCTCCATGGATTATCCTGGTTATTTCAGTTTATTGTGGTTTACTCTCTCCTTCTCTGAATGGTCACTTTCTGTCTAGCTCTGTGCAGATTAGTTTCCCATGCTAATAATCATTACCCCGTCACCACCATGATGGTGGGTTCAATGTCTATATCCCAAAAGACTTGAACTGGCGTCACAGTGAGCTTCCAGCTCCAGAGCACTGGACACTGGCTTCAGTGGAGCTTCCACATGTGAAAACTCAGCAGAGAAAGCTACTGCTGGGGGAAAGGAAGGAACCATTTGGAGCCTGGATGCTGGGAAGGGAGCATGCCAGAGAAACCACAGATGCAACCACGTCATTCCATCCAGCATTACTTCAAGTCTGATTCTGGGTAGGAGGGGGATGAACTATGTGGAAGTGCCACAAAGGGAGCTGTGGGCAAGGAGAAGGCTCATGTGCCAACACTGTCGTCACCTCCCGCCAAGGTGTGCAGGGCGGGAACCCTGGCAGCCCAGCAGAAGGCAACTCCCAGCATGCTCTTGTCACGGCAAGCAGGGAAGGTAGGCAGGCTTCTTGTCCTCACTGACCTGTCCCCAGAGATTCTATAGCAGCCACCCAGTCTGAGTAGGGTAGCTTTAGCCTGGTCTCCCATCAAAGCTTTGTCTAGGGGACCTAAACTTAGAGCTTCTTTAGTTCTTGGATCTAACAGAGTGCAACTCATGGGGAGTGTTGGCAGCTGCCACATTTCTCCTACCTCTGGTTAAGGGCTCCTCTGATTGTGTATTCTTCATTACCCATCCTGTAGGAAGGCTCTTTTGTTACAGCATAGCTTCTAACCTGAAAAGAATAGCAATTGATGTGGTGAGTACAAAGGATTTCACACTATTTTCTGCTGTAACACGACTCTTTTACGTAATGTTTAGGGCCCTGTGCCTTTTGTTTAACATATTCTTGACAGTCTGATTCTTTAAAAGGAAAGTATAGGGAGCCAGACAAAGGGATTTGTAGATAGGCGCAGAGTGAGCTTAGACAGCCAGGACTAGGCTTCTCTTCCCGTGGGCTTTGTTAATACCGCTGGCTGCCAGGAGACGGGTCTGCACGGTGGGAGGAGCAGGTGGCTGAAGGATAAGCTGTAGATTATTTGAGCTTCCTGGATTCACAACTGCTTCCTTTCCTCACCCTCCACAGAGAGGCTAGAACTCTGCAAAGCTAAACCCTGTAGCTCTTCTTAGAATACTTCACGGGCAGAGTATCAGCTAGACTCATGCCATATCCCTAGGACTGGTCTGGAGATAATCTTTTGAATAGGTCTAGCAAATCCACTTATTTCATGAATATTGACCATCTACTATGTGCCAGATACTGTCCTGGGCACGGAGAGTATAGCAGCGAATGACACAGATCAAAAATCCCTGTCTCAAGAGAAATTTGCATTCTGAAAAGTGAGACAGACTATAAACAAGATAAATACCATGTATGTTATGTTAGTGACGTAGGGGTAAAAAACTAAAGCAGGATTTGAAATGCTGGGCTTGGGAAGGTGGTGAAATTTTAGATGAGGTGATCAGGGAAGACCTCACAGAGAAGGTGGCTTTTGAGTAAAAGCTGAGGGAGTGAGCCGTGGAGATATCTGGGGGGATTACTTTTCAGACAAAAGGAACGGCAAGTATGAAGGCCCAGAGGTGGGCAAGTACTTGGCAAGTTTGAAGAACAGCAAGGAAGCTGTGGATGGAGCAGAGGGAAGGTACTAGGCAGAGAGGTAACAGGGACCCACATCACACAGGGTCTAGAAGGTCAACAAAAAGACTTGAGCTTTTAACTGAGTGAGATGGGGAGCCACTGAGGGGTTCAGAGCAGGGGAGAGACATGACCCAGCTTAGGTTTTAGCAATAATTCTGACCCTGTAATGAGCATTGAGGTAGATGCACAGGATGGAAACAGGGAGACCAGTGAGGAGGTCACTGCAGGATTAAAGTAAGAGTTGGTCATGACTTTTCCTCCACCCTCACTCCTGAGGCCTGGAACTAGAGTAGGGACATATCCACCATATCCTAGTGATCAAAGCAGTTACAGGCCAGGTCAGACTCAAATGGAGGGGAGCTAGACCCGATCTCTCAGTGAGAGGTGTATCCAAGAATTTGTGCCTCCTCTATTGTGTCACATCTACCAACCTTCTGGGTTTTCCTGCGCCTTCTCCAACATTCACTAAATACTTGAGCATCTGGCTCACAGGTTTCTTCTCTGCCCCAATTTTTGCTACCATTCAAGGAACTTTAATATCTGCAGAGAGAAGCCAGCAAACACTCCAATCTTGATTTCTGTGACTTTCCATCTCCAGCTGTACCTCAGAAGTATGACCCTCCTAACTTTCCAGCTCTGTCACTCCCACTACACTTGCTCTTGGCACTTCTAGTCTCTTAAACCCTCTATTGATCCCCAATATCTCTCACTGATTTTCCCATTCCAATTTGATCCTCTTACGATCTCTTCAACCACTGTTTTCCCAGCTTTCTCAGCTCCAAATTCCCTCATCTATAGTGGCCAGTCTGCAATCCCCTGTTGGGGAAGAGGGAGAATCCCCCTCTGCCCTTTCCCTTAAGGTTCTTATGGCTGGCCAAATAATTAACAAGACAGGTTAGCAGGAGAAAATAATACCAAGTTTAACAACATGTATACATGGGAAAAACCAGGGAAACTGAGTTTCTCAACAAACTGGCAGAGATTCTCATCTTAAATACTATCTTCAGCTAAAGACAAAGGAGGATGTTGGGGGTGGGCACTTTGGGATTTCAGAGGGGAAGAAGAAAATTTACATGAAGAGGGAAATGTAAATGTTTGTCAGACAATGCTTTGCGGGTCCACCTGTAGAGAATGTGGCCGGAGAGACAGGAATTATAGTAATCAAGAGTATGTAGATTTAAGTCTTCTTCCACCCTGATAAGAGTTTTCACAGATAAGGTCATCCCCCCTCTTCCCACTGCACAGAGGGAGATACCTATACAAATGTAAATATTTGGTAAACAGAACTTTGAAAAGAAACTTTTAGCGAGGACCCTGTCAGTCTGTCCATACCCAGAGTTAAATTCCTTTAGGCAGTTAGTGGGGGAGGTCAAATGTGTGTCAGAGAAAATAATCAAGGTAAAGAGTTATATTTCAGGGTGGCCAATCTTGATCTCCCACTGTCCCGCCTTTGAAACTAAAAGTTTCACAGTCCTTTTGAAACTTAAAGTTGTTTCATAGTCCAGAAGCTGAGTTGGTAGACTGTTCCATCTTACTGAATACATTTCTTAGTTCTGATAATAGATCAGTTCAATTAAATTCATTTTAGAAGGTGGTGATGTGGGAGGCTCCCAAAGTTAGGCCTTATATATTGTGGAAGTAAGCAATCAAGTATTTATTAAGAAGAATTTCTATGGAAACAAAAGAAAAACAAGGTTAATGGTTGGAGCAAATTGTAAACCAGTTTCTGAGTTCAGAGGACAGCCAGTTAAGAAGATTTTTAGATGTCAGTGTCAAAGCATCTTTTGCAGTTTAAAATGTCTCTGATGATGTCATCGGATAATCTCTTAAGTTTATATTAAGTCCATCGGCTTCAGTTTGTAAGGCTTCAGGACAAAGGGGAGGTTCAGTTCTCAGTGATTCCAAATGAAAATGATGGAAAAAATCAAAAACATTAGTTTGGAGACCTATAGCCAGATGTTTCAGGAGACTAGAAGATATCAGGATCCAGTCCAGTCAACAGATGTAAAACAAAAACCTTAAAGATAATTAACAAACCTAGGATCCAATATCCACAAATGTATACTATAGTTTTTATTGAAATATAATTTTTCTCTCTAAAATCACCCTCATTTTTTATCAAAGATAGCCAAATTAAAACTAACTAGTTTGTAAAATAAGTCTAGTTTTAAGAAATTTGGCCCAATTATTTACATAAGTACAGCAAGAATAGCCATTGATCATATAGGCTCCTTTAAATCTGCTTTCCTGGAACTTTTTATAAGGAATCTCAGATTGAACTTAAAAGGCCTCTTGAGGCCAGGAAAGCCAAGCCAAGAATTTTGTCATCAGACTTCACCTGCAATACCTACAGATTTGGGTGAATTCCTCTCTTCTTGAGGTTTCCCCAAAATACTTCGAGGTTCCTTGTACCTGCCAAATAAGTGACATTCTTTACTTATCCTGGTAAGTGCTGCTTGGAACATAAGGTACCAGGCCAATATTTCCATGTGTCTTTATTCCATATAAGTTCAATCTTCATTCCTCAAAAGCTGTATGGTTATATCGCAAATATGATGTTCCAGTCACAGCCTTGGTAATATAACCAGTGTTTCCAATTGTGTCCTGTTATAAGGAGGACAGATTCTTACTGAACTTATGCAAATAACTATATTGCCATGAAAATAACAATACTCACTCACTAAGAGTTTCCAAATTTTGGAGGGATCAGGTAGAGAGAAAAAGATAAATATTTCAATTTCACTTACAAAAGTATCATTTACCAAGTTGCTATAAGTCATAGCTAGCTCAGGAGAGAAGAGAAAAAGTTTTTCTTAAATCTGAAAAAACAAAACATTAAAAAAATCAGCAATATTTTAAATGAAAATTCATAAAAATTAGAATCATCCTCATCAGTTCATTCAGTCCTATGCAATCAATTCTTGATCCCGATCTTTTTGTTAGCAGCTTCATGAAGTTATCAGTCTCTGCATCAGAGTTCTGTAATTTCTTACCAAGTTCAGTTTTATGATCAGAAAGTTTACCAGAAGCCTATACTCCAGTGTAAATGTCAGAGTCCTTTCCATGAATTTTTCTGAAGTTGAAACATATGTAAAAGCATCAGGGTAAAGAAATAACTATAAACAAGACCCCAAAATGGCAATTGACAAAGAAATTTGGTTAATTTTGTGACATACAATACTTTAAGTAACAATAACCAGAATTATGACTGATAACCAGGATGGATCAGAATTTCAGTAATGTTACAGTTTTAAAACGCCTATATCAATAACATTTACCCACACAATATCATCTAAGAAGGTTTATCATAAACACTTGATCAAGTATGAAAACAATGCTCACTATGAAATAATGCTCAGTTATTCATTTGAGTGACAACAGAAACAGTCCAGGGCAAACAGAGAGTTTAAAACAGTCAAAAAAACCTTAATAGAGAGACCTCAGTCCTTTTGAACATAGGAAATTATTTTAACAATACATAGATCTTTTGTCTTTTAGGTAGACTTACTCAAAGGTAAAGAAACTTTTTATAACCTCTCAGATGAAAAGTTCAAGAAAAATCATCCGTTTAAGAGAAAGAAGACCAAACTGTAATTTTGTACCAGCTTACTTCTGATATTAAAACTTATTTACTTACTTAGATTTACTTTAATCCCAGCCAACTTGACCATGCATAAAACTCCTTTTCCATAATTTCTCTTCCACAAACCTTTTATAACTTTCCTTGTATACAGAGCTGTTTTCCTTATTAATTTTTAGTAACTTTAATTACATATTAGAACTTTAAACCCTTAGAAACCTTAATTTGTAAGTAAAAACTAAGTAAGCAATTATAAACTTCCTTTTACATTGGCATTCTGTGGCTTGGAAAATTTGTAAACACTTCATAACTTCTAGGAACATGTTACTTTATAGTACAATCTTTTAATAAAACACGTTTTAGTTTTAATAAAACACCTTTTAGTTTTCCTGTAATAAAAAGCCAGAAGTAGACAAACCTACATTTAGCAATCAATGTCTAATATCTAATCTTATTTGGAAATGATCTAGATACTCAATGAATTTTTATCATAAAATTTAGCAAAACTCTAAAGTTTTAAGTCACCAAAAAGAATCTGGAAGCTGTAACCACCATAACACATAATTATTTTTAAAAGTTCACCCAACATTAATCATTTTCACATCTATTTAGTTTCTTGTTCCCAATAATTATTTAGATTGCCTACAAGACTTCATAAGACATTAGATAATATTAGCCATCATTTAAGTTATTATTTTTGTTAACCCCAGTTCTGTAATAGAAATAACATCAGTTTTTCTACAAAATTTCATGTAAATTTCATCACCTCTTATACCTCTAAACATAGTTTTCATTGGGACTTTTATCAATAGGTCTTGGTCTTATAATTTTGGACAAGGGAAGCATTCCCAGTCAGACATTTTAAAACATACTCAGCCAAAGTTGATATAACCTCTTTATATAAAATTAGCTCAAACATTTTAACCTTTATGATCTTATCAACACTTACACTTTTACATGTTCTCAATTCGATTGTAACCTGAGTCAGGGTCTTAAGGCTAGTCAAATTTTTCCCTTCTTCTTTTTCTGGCCTTTTCTTAGGTACCAATTAAACAATTATGTGAGAGCTCTCAAAAACTTTTTTCCCCAATTTAGAAGTTTTTCCAATTTAAACGATCCATCGTCTGGCCACACTGATGAGTAGGATCTTAACCTTAACAGCAACTCATCCCAACCTTAAACTATGGACGCAAGAGGTGTCCCCAAAAGAGATCCAGAGAATTCACTCCCAAAATAAGAAAGCACAACAACAGATGACAAAGACCCCTTGTAAAGCAAATGGGACCCCTTATGACAAACTTCCCTGAGAACAGGCACAGCCTGCCAAAGAGAGTTTCATGGAACCCCAGTCTGCTCGACTGGCCACCAAGGATGCACGCCAGTACATACATCTTCTGGATGGTGGAGACCAGAAAGGTCACAAAGCCGAGCTCTCAAGACATAGAACACGACAAAAGCCCAGACGACAGGCTTATAGAGACGCCTGTGTAAAAGACAAAAAGAGAGACAGAGATAAAGACTGTTTCTGGGAGGAAAAGAATCAATTATCCAATGGGTACCCAACCAGATCCTAGAGTCACTGAGTCCAAGAAGCTAGCTTCACCAATATTTTCTCCTGTTAATCTAAATTTAGAAGAGAAAACTCACCACTCTCACTTCCATTGGACCCCGAGAGACTGACATGGTAAGAATGCTCACCTCCTGCCGGCTCTTGTCAGAGTCCGAGATCTCTCCGCTGCAGTTGTCCAGGAGTGAGCAGTGCCCAGCCGGTGAAATTTTTGCCCCACGTTGGGCACCAAAACTGTCAGGGAAGAGGGAAAATCCCCCTCTGCCCTTTCCCTTCAGGTTCTTCTGGCTGGCCAAATAATTAACAAGACAGGTTAGCAGGAGAAAATAATACCAAGTTTAATAACATGTCTACATGGGAGAAACCAGGGACACTGAGTTTCTCAACACAATAGCAGAGAGTCTCGTCTTAAATACTATCTTCAGCTAAAGACAAAGGAGGATGTTGGGGGTGGGTGGTGTTTTGGGATTTCAGAGGGGAAGAAGAAAATTTACATGAAGAGGGAAATGTAAATGTTTGTCAGACAGTGCTTTGCTGGGCCACCTATAGAGAATGTGGCTGGAGGGACAGGAATTGTAGTAATCAAGAGTATGTAGATTTAAGTCTTCTTCTTCCATCCTGATAAGAGTTTTCACAGATAAGGTCATCCCTTCCTCTTCCCACTGCACAGAAGGAGATACCTTTACAAATGTAAATATTTGGTAAACAGAACTTTGAAAAGAAACTTTTAGTGAGGACCCTGTCAGTCTGTCCATACCCAGAGTTAAATTCCTTTAGGCAGTTAGTGGGGGAGGTCAAATGTCTGTCAGAGAAAATAATCAAGGTAAAGAGTTATATTTCAGGGTGGCCAATCTTGATCTCCCACACCCCAAATCTTGAATCATTACAAACATCTGCCTTCTTCAGTCACATCTGGGCTGCTGAGCAGTAGGTGCTGCTAGAGTGGGGGAAATTCACACTATATAGATTTGTGCTGCTACAATTTTCTATTTTTTGTCTTCAGATGAGTCCTGAATGCTACTATCCTTTTCCGTGTTCTTAATCCAATCTTCCTAATCCCAAAATAGCTATTTTAATTCTTGACTACTTTCTTCAAACCCCTAATCCTACTCCTACCCCTTCTTAGGTGAAAAATTTGATTCTGAGTTCACAAAAATAATTGGTGCTATCAGTTGCAACTCACAACTTTTAGCTCCTCCACTACCAATTTATCTGTGCCTGCAATCTACTTTTCTCCTTCCTCCATCCTGGAGAAAAATTTGGCTTCCGTTAACCTCTGTCTTTCTTTTATCTTCAACATCTTCTTCACAATGGATTCCTTGGCCTCATATTGTAAGAGTATTTTTTCAATTCCTTAGCTCTGTTATACACTGTACTTACTGACTTATCAACTACATGACAGCCAAACATCATGAAAGAGTGGTCTAATCTTACTGCCTTCATTTCTTCAGTTCTAGACTTAACTTCAGTTCACCTCAGCATGACTCCTGGGTTCACCGTTGCACTGAGACTGCTCCTGCTGAGGGCACCAGTGATTTCCTTATTGCTGAATCCTGTAGATCCATGCTGGTTCTTAACTTACTTCCTCTTTCTTTGACATTTAGATCTGTTGACATTCCCTCATTAAAATTCTTTCCTCCCTTGCATAGTCTCTGTGACAACAACATCTTCCAGATTCCTTTTTCTCTCTCAGACAAATCCTCCATCAACTTTCCTGGGCTGCCTTCCTTTGCCACCATTTAAATGATGGGTACCACAAGGATCTGTCCAAGGTCATCTTCTCCACTACTTGCCCTGAAGGAGCTCACCCACTTCAGTGATTTCAACTCCTGTCTGTCTGCTGTTGACTCTCAAAGGTTATCTCAGCTCAGACTTCTCTCCTGAACTGTTTCATTCAACAAATATGTATTGAGTGTCTTGGGTGTTCTAGGCTTTGTCCACGCTCTCATTTCCTGAATGTACCATATGCACCTCAAAAACTGGACTTGTATTTTCTCCCCATAACATGTTCCCCTTTGTTCTTCCCTAGCTTAATTAATAACACCAATATCCGTCCAGTATCTCAAGCCAGAAATGTGAGTCATCCTTGATTCCTCCTGATTGCATATGACCCAGCGCCAGTTACCTGTCCATTACTTCTTCCAAACACCTCTTAATCTCTACTCCTCTGTCTATCCCCAAGTGTAGTGTCTAAGTCCAGCCTTGCATTTGTTGATAGGTCCAAGAGTGTTTTATTAGGCACATATAATAATATTTGATCTATCCTCTTCACTCTGGACTGTGCTTTTTTTTTTAAAATAGGTTATCCTTAAACAAAAGTAGCAATCTTAACTACCTGCCACATAACAGGAAAAGATCTACTGCTTTGTAGTTAAAAGAATAAAGCATGCCTCAGGCCCTGGTGGATTGAGCAGGCTCTCAGCATTTTGTTTCTTCTTGACACCTTTTGCAAAATATCTGATGGTCCAATTCTTATGCCCCAAATTGTGACCCAAAAGGGGAACTCAGAGGTTGATGCTCTGATGGAAGGATATGTATGGATTTATGCCCTTGACCCTGGCAATTCTATAGGCAACTTTCCTTAAGTGAGTCTGTTGTTTAATAATTGGAAGGCAATCAATCAAAATAATAGCCTTTTGGCTATTGGTCAGTCTGAGTATGATATAATTATTCTCCCAGTCATTGGCAAGCAAGAAAGAAATGGTCAAGTCTGTAAGCTCATGATGCCAAGCTTTCACATGTGTCTGTTAATGTTTGTGGCAAGTGTTTGAAAGAACAAAGATTAAAGTGGATTGTAGCCACTTTATTTTTCTGCCCCTGGCCTCTCCCTTCATACCCTCCAGTTACTCATTTAAGCTGCTGCTTACATGATCTTTCTAAAACTTCAGTGTAATGTTTTCCTCTGCTTCAAAGCTCTCAACATCCCAACTTCCTACAGAATAATAAACAAGCATATAAGAATGTTTATGATCAGTCACTGCCTATATCTCTATAAACTATTTTCTCAGCACTTAGTATTTTAAGAAGTAAGGAACCTAAAATATACAATGTATTACAGTTTATTCATTTTTCCCACTTGCTGGTTTTGATATATAATCTACAGTATCCTTTGTCATGCTATCAAAATCTATGAACTACATGCGATATTTCAACCCCTCCCAAAAATTTAGACCTAGGAGTGAGAGATGGAGGAGCGTTGACTTTTGAAGTTTTGGAAGTAAAAGAAATCTTGGTGTAAACCAATGTGTGACCAATATGAAATTTCATCAAAAGCCAAAAAGGAAGCTTTAGCATCAGATATTTGGACAATACTTGTCTATAATTTGTATTGACATGTCAGCTATTTCTAGTATAATACAATGTGTTATGTCTTCTCACCATGAGAGAGAAAGAACTGTACATCAGAACAAGGAAAAAAATAAGAAAATAACACTTGAATTCACTGGGTCCTTCTTGAAATAATAAATCAAAAAAATGCTCATTTAAGCTGAGAAGACACATTTGAAAGAGTTCATGAAAAAAAAAGTACAAAATCTTTTGGGATGGGGCACTGGGTTAATTCCTCAGCAGCTGGTCTCATAAAGAAGACGCATCATGCCATAAGGGAACTTGTAAGTGCCTGCTGCAGGGGAGTTAATCCGGGTATATTGGCTTCCTAAAAGACAAGCAAAATATAAAGTTATAAACGCCTTTGAAAATGAAGTGTAAGACGAAACAGCTTTAATAATACACACAGGTTGACATGGAGATTTCAGAATCTCCTTCGGTATTCCCTCTTTCTAAATGGGGAGGAGCAAAAAAGACTATTTTAGAGCAAATTGTCTCCTTGGTTGCTTGACCAGGTTCGAGAGTATTTGCTGTGAAAAGACATATTTGGAGTTCCTCAGGCTGCACCCATCAGTTCCAGCAACTCTGTTGCCACCTCCTCCGCTATGACTCATTCTAGAGACCGGGAGTAAACAATGCTGACGGGCAGTGATGAGGCCAGGGAAAGATTCAAACTATTTGGTGGATTACAGATCCACTCATTTCTCCAGCAACATGTTTACCCATGTACCGAGATTTCTTAAAAAATGACACTCTGTGGAAAGACTTGTCACTGGACTTAGCCTTGTCACATGCTAAATTTAAGCTTTTTATATCCTACAATAGAGAAGTCTCCAATAAGCATCAGTGCATCCTCATGAACATCACGTGATAATATCTAATTATTTTATTTACTTTTTACATACAAGTAATACACAGATGCAACAATCAAAAATGAATACCCATATAGAACACTATAAAATTATATAGAAAGTCTACCTTTATTAATATAACTCCTGCTTCCCGCATGGAGGTAAGAATTATTGATAGATTGAAGTTCATTTGTTCTATGAATTTATATATGCATCTATATATACATACACACATTTTTTTGAAAAACAAAAATGACATCAAACTAAAAATTATTCTGTGATTTCATTTTTTCACCTCAATGTCCAGGAGATCTTTTCATGTCAGTATATGGAGATCTACTTCATTTATTTTAATGGCAGCGCAGGATTCCATAGACAGGGAATGTTCCATATTTTATTTAACCACACACACCCTCCCCGCTCCCAGTTGAGAGATTTTCATTATGGTACACTCTTCTTATTATAAACATTATCATAAGGAATATCATTGTCAAGAGATTTGGGGCATATGTAAAAATATGTTGGGGAGAGGAGCCGGCCTGGTGGTGTAGTGCTTAAGTTCACACGTTCCCCTTCAGCAGCCCATGGTTTGCTGGTTCAGATCCTGGGCACGGACATACTCACTGCTCATCAAGCCATGCTGAGGCCATGTCCCATATAGAAGAGCTACAACTCTACAACTATGGTACACAACTATGTACTGGGGCTTTGGGGAGAAAAAAGAAAAAGAGGAAGATTGGCAACAGATGTTAGCGCAGGGCCAATCTTCCTCAAAAAAAAAAAACATTATTTAAAAAAAAATATTTTGGGGGGAGAGAATTGAAGGAGTAAAATTACTGGATCAAAGCATATGCCCATTTAAAATCATAACAAATACTGCCAAACTGCTTTCCAAAATAATCCACTTGTTCACATTCCCGTCCATAGGCAGTGTTCTCTTCTCACACACATTCACTGATATTTGAAGTTAATCTTTGAATTTTTGCTAATCTGATAGATGCAAAATGATATTTCATTTTAATCTGAATTTCTCTCATAGTGGGGAAGTTGAATATTTTTTGAAATATTTATTAGTCCTGTAGATTTCTTTTGGATTTGTCTTCTACCTTTTGGTGTCACATGTTCTAAAATAGTGTGTAAATTTCATGAGATCAAATCTGTTTCTCTTTTTATATATGACTTCTGTTTCTTGTTTCTCTAGTTCTTAAATGCCATTCACTATGCAACAATGGGAGGATAAAATGAAAGAGGACGAGAAGGTTATTAAGCATAATGAATTGCTCCACCCTCACTGAAGCCTAGTGACTTTCCAAATGGAAGCTGTATTTTTAAATGATATTCTTAATAGCCACTTGCATTTGCCACAGAGCACACCTGATGCAAAGGTTATACCTCCAGTTGTACCTGTTCAATTGCAACCCGAATTAACATACCCGAATTAATGTCTATTCTAGTGTATCCCACCAGGGGGTAATGCTGGGCTAAAGACCATTCTCTGTGACTAAATTCAAGGCCCATATTCAATATATTCTGGTTAAAGTTTTACTTCTCCAGTAAAAAATAAAAGAACACATTCCCCCTTAATGCTCCAGACAATAGGGCAGAGCTTTGAATTAAAGCGTAACTGAAGTGATATTATCAAGAGGAGCTTGACAGAAGCATCTGCTCCAGGCAGTACTCAGCAGAGACAAGGCACTTTATTCTATTATGAACACAGGAAGCCAAAAGATCAAAGGAAGAAAAGATTATACGGAAGATGGATGATGTCCTTCATGACGCAAACATTACCTAACATTAAATATTTCCACAGGATTTTATTTCTGCTTAAAATGTAATTTCCTCTTGGGTTCATGGCCTTAAACTGGCAAAATTTCCCTATACGGCCCTGCCAGTGCCAGGTTGCCTCAAGGGGCCGTCTTGTGCCTCTGGCACCTCCCATGAGGGGCTTGCCTGGGACCCAGGTGACTCCCTGGTGGCCTCCACTGACAGTCATAAGCTCATGACACAGTGGGTGGAGGCCAGTTTTCTGTACAAAAGCACGTACAAAAATCATGTACAAAACATGACCTGGGGCAAATCACCCTTCGTCCTTTGAAAGATCTTCCACCTCTCCAAGGGCACTTCCTTCCATTGCACACTTTTTATTTTCTCTGCAAAGGAGGCAACCTCAGTTGCTCTTTTAAAAGCTCCTTTAAAAATACAAAAGGTCTGAGTGAAGAAACTTAAACAAAGGGTAAAATGATCCACCTTAAATGAGACAAACATTTCTCAAAGACAAAGGATTTGAGAGTGTACTTTTAAAATAGTAAAGCTATTTTACTCCTCAACCTTGACAGAGGGATCGATGCCATGTGGATCATCCACCAAGAAAGCTCACAGGCAGCAGCACTAGCAGACAAAGCTGGGTAATGTTCTTCCCCACATTTGGTGAGAGAGAGAGTGCATGTGGGAGAGAAGGACATATGAGCTCACCCAGTAAAATACCTAGGCCAAGTGTCACGACACCAAGAATAAAGGAGGCTAGCCCCCTAGAAATATCCACATTCTCTTTCTTTTCTTTTTTTCTGAAGAAGATTGTCCCTGAGCTAACACCTGTTGCCAATCTTCTTCTATTTTGTATGTGAGCTGCTGCCACAGCATGGCCACTGACAGACGAGTGGTGTAGGTCCACACCCAGGGAACCGAACCTGGGCTGCCAAAATGGAGCATGCCGAACTTAACCACTAGGGCACTGGGGCTGTCCTCACATTGTCTTTCTGATTGGCACCTCTGGCTGTTTCAGAGGTGAGCCAAGTTTCAGCAGGTAAGACAACCACGTGCTAACACTCCCACATATGTTTCCTACGGCTCTCCTTCCCATCCATAGATCAAGTCTTGGAAACGGGAAGGGATATTACATCCCAGTTTGAAGTCTATAACCTGAGAGCTTGTAAAAAAAAGAACAAAGAGTAAAAATGTGGCAAGGGAGTCAGAAGCAGAGGGCAGATCATTGGAGCCCCCTGAAGGGAATAAACATCCTCCCTACTCATGCCTCTGCCTTTTCCAAATTGACTCCCTTCTCGGTTTCATTTCCTTTCTCCAGCTAACCACACCTGCCATTGAAATTCTTGTGAGAAAGAAACAAACCTGGAGATTTTGTGACCCCTCTGGTTCCTAAGAGGAGGAAAGGAAGAAATTCAGCAAAATTGCTTAGTGAAGCTAAGCTTGTGGGCAGACTCAATCCCAGGTTATCTGTCCTTCCCTCCACCTGTATTTTTTTTTTTTTGATGTTTTAATAGTTTTTAACATTGTGAAATTTTGGGTTGTACAGTTTTGTTTCTCCATCACCATATATGAGACTCCCTTCACCCCTTGTGCCCACCCCCCACCCCCATTGCCCCTGGTAACCACAATACAGTTTTCTCTGTCTATGTGTTGGTTTATATTCCACATATGAGTGAGATCATACAGTGTTTGTCTTTCTCCTTCTGGCTTACTTCACTTAACATAATACCCTCCAGGCCCATCCACGTTGTTGCAAATGGGACAATTTTGTCTTTTTTTATGGCTGAGTAGTATTCCATTGTGTATATATACCACATCTTCTTGATCCAATCGTCAGTGGAGGGACACTTGGGTTGCTTCCACTTCTTGGCTATGGTGAATAATGCTGCAATGAACATAGGGGTGTATAAGCCTCTTTGGATTGTTGATTTCAGGTTCGTTGGATAGATTCCCAGTAGTGGGATGGCTGGATCATAGGGCATCTCTATTTTTAATTCTTTGAGGAATCTCCATACCGTTTTCCATAGAGGTTGCACCAGTTTGCATTCCCACCAGCTGTGTATGAGGGTTCCTGTTTCTCCACATCCTCTCCAACATTTGTTGTTTTTTGTCTTGGTGATTATAGCCATTCTAACGGGCGTGAGGTGATATCTTAGTGTTGTTTTGATTTGCATTTCCCTGATGATTAGTGATGTTGAACATCTTTTCATGTGCCTATTGGCCATCTGTATATCTTCTTTGGAGAAGTGTCTGTTCATTTCCTCTGCCCATTTTTTGATTGGGTTGTTTGTTTTTTTGTTGTTCAGTTGTGTGAGTTCTTTATATATTATGGAGATCAACCCCTTGTCAGATGTATGTTTTGCAAATATTCTCTCCCAGCTAGTCCTCCACCTGTATTTTTAAGCATATATTATTTAATATAATACAGCCTGAAATGCCATGAATCAGAGAGCCATTTGGGTTCAGGACTGTCCTCAGACACAGGCAACTGGTGTCCCGTCTTGGGCCCCATGCTTTAGAGGGCCCTGCTTTGTCCACCTCCTCAGGCCATATGGTTTCCTATATGCCACTCTGGAAGGACCACAGAGACTGTGGTCAGTGGAGCTGCATCACCCTCACCATCTAGACCACATTCCAGACCTGGACCCCATTATTCCCTTCCCAAACAGCCTTGACCTCCCTTCCAGGGCTGCCCAGTCTTCTTCCCATCCTCCTGAGAGCATATCTATGTATCCTAGATGTGGGCACCTGGGGCAGAACGGTGCCTGTGCGTTGACAGTTGGGAGGATTGCTTCTGGATCTTCAATGTATAAGCTGGGGTGTCACACCATGTGCACCAGGCCACTCACGGTGAGATAGGCAGGGGGGGCGGTCAGGGGGTGGGCCTATGGCCTCCATGTGTACTCTTGCCCTACCCAAAAATGCTTGGAATGGGCCTGCATGAGTTAACAATCTATCTTCAAAAAGGCACCACAATTATTTACTCATTAGTATGAAATCAATTTATAAAGGAACCATTAGACCATAACACAATGCTTCAGCAAGGTCAGGGGAGGAATGGAGGGCAATCTAGCTGTATGACTGAATTGATCCTGTGCTAAAGCTGTGTACCATTGGATGTCTAATAAACTCTTATTGGCATTACTACTCCCTTGTGGCAAGCGGTGCACCAATTTCAAGCCTAATGCCTAAGACAGGCATGGCCGACAGGTTTTATCTTGTAAGCCAGGTCCTGGTTTGTGCATTATATTTGTAAAGATTCTGAGACATTCTCTGGACTCGTGAAAAATGGTGCCATGATCAGTTAGCCAGATGCACCATTGGTGCGGGATGGAGAAATAGCCGCCCATGTGCCAGGTATCTGCCACCACTGGTCAAAAAGAAAATATTTTAAAACTTCCTAAGAGTGCCCTTTTGACTTCATCCTATCTTAAACTGGAAACATCCTAAGGAGCCTAGAATAGTTGAAGACTGGAGTCTGAAGTGGAGCATCTGGGTTTTTATTTTCTGGAAACCAGAGTAACCTCCCTTGTGCTAATCCCAAATTAAGCAGACAGGTTTCAGTCATACATTTGTTGTCTTATCCTGAGCCCCTCCTTGTACCAGGAGAAGCCTGCCTCTCTGTCCTCGTCGTGGGCCATTCACACGGCACCTCTTGCCGCTGCAAGCATGCCATTTTGCTTGTATGAGCAGCCTCAGGCACTTGAGAAGTACCAATGGACAACAAGGGATTCCCCACATACCAGACTGTCTTACTTCAGCCCAATTCGTTGGCGTAAGATCAAAATGACCAGGGCATTAGGCTCTGAATGGCTGTTAGGCGGTAACGGTGGCAAAAATGTTCTTCTACCCACATTATGGCAAAACCCACATTTACAGAATAACATTTTGATATTTAAAAGGATCTCAAAGACTCCAGTCCAAACTCCCCAGTCTTACAGAGGAGAAACTGAGACTCAAAATGTTTAAGCTTTACTCAATTTTATGGAATAAAAGTGAATCTGGCAGTCTTCAGTTTCAAACTTGTTTGATTTCCAAGTGTCTAAAGAAACTGAGAGCTTTGGACAATTTGCAATTGTCAAAACATATGTTAGGCACAAATATTAATAGTCAAGATTTCCCTTTGAGAATTGGCAGCATTTCCCAGTGCTTTTCTATATAGCCCTGGGAAGAGGGGGCCGGAGACCCCCAGGAAGCCTGTCCTGGATGTTCACGTCCTGAGTGCTTTTCCTTAGCTCATGCTAGACAGATGGGGGCCGGTGTCGATTATCCTCTCTCTGTGACCACAGGCCACCTCACCCCCAAGAAACATCAGAATTCACTTTATAATGGAAATTTAAACTTCTCTTCTGCTTCTCACTATTTACAGAAGAATCCCCTTGGTTTTTACCTGGCAGTAAAAAATTGTTCAATTTGTGCAAATGACATTAAACTGTAAGTTTATGGTTACACAGTACAGTACAGTCGAATTGTTTTTCTATAGATTTTGGTTTAGAATACCTCATTTACGCAAGCAAAAAAATTCAAAGAATGTATGTAAAAGGGGATACTTTACTGGTTTCAGATCATTTGATATACTCAGAGATTTCTAGTACAGATCAATTTTTAAAATTCGGATAAACTAATTTACGTTTAAAGGTCTGAGTCTATTTTGCTTTAATTTTTATAGTTTTTTTTTTTTTTTGAGGAAGACTGGCCCTGCACTAACATGTGTTGCCAATCTTCCTCTTTTTCTTTTTTTTCCGCCAAAGCTCTAGTACTCAGTTGTATATCATAGTTGTAGAGTTATAGCTCTTCGATGTGGGATGGCGCCTCAGCATGGCTTGAAGAATGGCGAGTAGGTCCGTGCCCAGGATCCGAACCAGCTAACCCCAGGCCACCAAAGCAGAACAAGCAAACTTAACCACTGCACCACCGGGCCAGCCCCTAATTTTTATAGTTTCATAACAACTTCTAATATCTTAAAGATCAAGCGTATGCTCACATTTTCTTTTTCAGGTTTTTTTTTTTTTTATTGTGCACCTTTTTTTTTCTTTAAATTGATGTCTTAATAGTTTGTAACATTGTGAAATTTTGGTTGTACGTTTTTGTTTGTCAATCACCCTATACATGTCTCCCTTCACCCCTTGCGCCCACCCCCTACCCCTTTGCCCCTGGTAACCACAATACAGTTCTCTCTGTCCATGTGTTGGTTTATACTCCACATGTGAGTGAGATCATGCAGTGTTTGTCTTTCCCTTTCTGGCTTATTTCACTTAACATAATACCCTCCAGGCCCACCCATGTTGTGGCAAATGGGACAATTTTGTCTTTTTCTATGGCTGAGTAGTGGTCCATTGTGTGTGTGTATATATATTGTTGTAAATAAAAATAAAATGACATAAAATGTCATTTTGTCATAAATAGCCTTTATTATGTTGAGGTACTTTCCTTCTATACCCATTTTGTTGAGGTTTTTTAATCAAGAATGGATGTTGGATCTTGTCAAATGCCTTCTCTGCATCTATTGAGATGACCATGTGGTTTTTATTCCTCATTTTGTTGATGTGGTGTATCACGTTGATTGATTTGTGGATGTTGAACCATCCCTGTGTCCCTGGTATAAATCCCACTTGATCATGGTGTAGGAATTTTCTTAATGTATTGCTGTATTCGGTTTGCCAATATTTCATTGAGGATTAAGCATCTGCTCACTTTTATGTGCTCTTCTTAAAACATGTCATTGAAAATGGTGTTGGGAAAACTGGACAGCCACAAGCAAAAGAATGAAAGTGGACCATCTGCTATCACCATTCACAAAAATTAACTCAAAATGGACCAAAGACCTGAAGGTGAGACCTGAAACTATAAAACTCATAGAAGAAAATATAGGCAACACACTATTTGACATTGGTCATAAAGGAATCTTTTCGGATGACATGCCTACACAGACTACAGAAACTAAAGAAAAAAATAAGCAAGTGGGACTTTATCAGATTAAAGAGCTTCTACAAGACAAATGAAACCAGAATCAAGATGAACAGACAACCTACCAGCTGGGAGAAAATATTTGCAAAACATATATCTGACAAGGGGTTCATCTCCATAATATATAAAGAACTCACACAACTGAACAACAAAAAAACAAACAACTCGATCAAAAAATGGGCAGAGGAAATGAACAGACACTTGTCCAAAGAAAGTATACAGATTGGGCCAGCCCTGTGGCTTGGTGGTTAAGTGCGCGCGCTGCAATGCTGGTGGCCCGGGTTCGGATCCCGGGTGCGCATCGAGGCACCACTTCTCCGTCCATCCTGAGGCCGAGTCCCACATACAGCAACTAGAAGGATGTGCAGCTATGACATACAACTATCTACTGGGGCTTTGGAGGGAAAAAATAAAATAAATAAAATCTTTAAAAAAAAAAAAAAAAAAAAAAGAAAGTATACAGATGGCCAATAGGCACATGAAAAGATGTTCAACATCACTAATCATCAGGGAAATGCAAATCAAAACAACACTAAGATATCACCTCACGCCCGTTAGAATGGCTATAATCACCAAGACAGAAAACAACAAATGTTGGAGAGGATGTGGAGAAACAGGAACCTTCATACACAGCTGGTGGGAATGCAAACTGGTGCAACCTCTATGGAAAACGGTATGGAGATTCCTCAAAGAATTAAAAATAGAAATACCCTATGATCCAGCTATCCCACTACTGGGAATCTATCCAACGAACCTGAAATCAACAATCCAAAGAGACTTATGCACCCCTGTGTTCATTGCAGCATTATTCACCATAGTCAAGAAGTGGAAGCAACCTAAGTGTCCCTCGACTGATGATTGGATCAAGAAGATGTGGTATATATATACAATGGAATACTACTCAGCCATAGAAAAAGACAAAATTGTCCCATTTGCAAGAACATGGATGGACCTGGAGGGTATTGTGTTAAGTGAAATAAGCCAGAAAGAGAAAGACAAACACCGCATGATCTCACTCATATGTGGAATATAAACCAACACATGGACAGAGAGAACTGTATTGTGGTTACCAGGGGCAAAGGGGGTAGGGGGAGGGCACAAGGGGTGAAGGGAGACATGTATATGCTGATTGACAAACAATAATGTACAACCAAAATTTCACAATGTTATAAACTATTAAGACATCAATTAAAATAATAAAAAGAAAAAAATAAATTTTTGAATGAAAAGCCCTACATACACACACAGGCAAAACATATGGAAAATATTTTTTTAAAAGGTGGTGGTGAGATTATGAGTGACCTTTTTCTTGATAGATTTTTCTCTATTGTTTTTATAACATTTTCTGACAAATAAAAACCTTGAAATGTAAAAAAAAAAACACCTTAATAGATGAGTTCTGTAGAAGATTAGACAGAGCCAAAGAAATGTTGATAAGCTGAAAAATGTCTAGACAGAGAAAAAAAAATGTAATAGAAAACAGCATAAAAGACATATGGAACTTGGGGGAAAGGTCTAATCTACATAATTGGAATCCCAGAAGAGGAGAGGAAAGAAAATGAGCAGAAGCAATATTCGAAGAGATAATGAGAAAAGGACACTTAGTTGAGTTGTCGACTGGCCCCAATCAAGTTACCTATCCACAGAAATTAGCTCATTTAAAACATATACTGTGTTTGCGTGTGCCAGGCAAGTAGAGGGCACAGGGGATGCAATGATGTAGCATATGGTCCTTGAAGACCTCACAATCTTTTGGAAGATGCAAATGCAAAAACAATTCCAAAACAATGGGCAGGTGCAATGGCGGGGACAAGCCAGGGAATCTGGAATCACTGAAAAGATCCCTAACCACTCTAGGGCGAGGGAGGATGAACTCGGGGACGTGATGTCTCCTCTGAGTCTCAGGAGTGAATGGGAGTTGGTTAGACACTGAGGAAAGAAGGGCATTCCAAGCAGAGATAGAAATCAGTTTGGTGTTATTAAGATGTAAAAATGTTGCGACTTTTGCTCCTTGTCTCTTTTATTTATTTATTTGTTTACTTATTTATTTATTTATTTATTGGTGAGGAAGATTAGCCCTGAGCTAAAACATCTGTTGCCAATCCTCCTCTTTCTGCTGAGGAAGACTGGCCCTGGGCTAGGATCTGTGCCCATCTTTCTCTGCTTTATGTGGGACGCCGCCACAGCACAGCCTGATATGCGGTGTGTAGGTCCACACCTGGGATCTGAACCTGTGGACCCTAGGCCACTGAAGTGGAGCACCCGAACTTACCACTATGCCAAGTGGGCCAGCACCTCATGTCTTCTCTTTTAAAATCATTTTTGTGTTTAGTTTTATAACCATGTTTACATTTTTTTAACTGCCTTTAAAGCTGACTGCCAGTCCTTTCATATTCCGACTTCTCCATTTTATTAATTGACAAAAATATTTAAGTTTTTATAATGTCAGTCATTAGTAAATCTCAGATCAACATAGACAATGGGCATTCAATAAAACTTGATCAATGCAAACCTAAAATGGCCAAATGTACTCAACTTTATCCATGTTTGTCTTAAAAACAAATTTTGGTGGATAACTTTCTTGGACAAGTGTAAAACTTTTCTTGGAAGGTTTTGTTTTGCTTTGTATTATCTTACAAACAAATCACGGTCCCAAGTGATACTTTTTGAATAGATAGAAGCTTCAAGGGGAACTTAAGTTCAAATTTAGTTCTTAAGCTTTGAGTATGAAAACCCCAATCACTACTATACCAGAAGTATCAATTCATTCAACTAAGTAAGCATTTTCATGTGGTTTGAACCATCCTTCTTAGGATATTCTAGAATTTTTTTCTCTTTTGAATGCAAAATATTTAAGCTTGACCTCCAAGTATTTAGATATAACAAACTCTTTTGCTTCATTTTAACATGGCAACCTATTAACAGATTATTTTTTATCTGTTTTTCCACCTATTCAAGATCATGGACTTTAAATAAGAAAGCTGCATTTAGAGCTAATAAGCAGATTCACATGTAATGTCTGTTTAATTGAGCTTGTGACACCTAAACTAGTAAACTGTAAAAAAAAAAAAGAAAACTATTGATAATGTATACACAAGTGACGTTCATCTCAATATAGGCTGAACCTTATATTACTACAAAAAAGATTATTTGAAATAAAATATAGTGCCCAGTTTCCAAAAAATAGATAATAAGCTAGGGCAAGTACAGGATAGAATCACATCCAAAATGAAAATATGGACGGGCTCATTCACGTTGGAAATTATCCTAATCATCTGTACCAGGGTAGCAACTTCTGCCCAACAAATTACAAAAGCCACACGTATGCAAGTCATCACGTAATAGAAAAGATACGGACAAAAATAAAACTTCTGTTAATTCAGACTTTAATAGATAGATAGTTGGATCTCCCAAAAGAAATGTAGGGAATTGCAAAACAAAGTTACCATAAGAAAATGAAAAATCTATAATGAATATAGGTGGTTTTTAGACAAATTGAGTTAATAGACCAAACAATTTGCAAATAGAAAAAGCCACAAATAAAGGAAATAAACCAAACACACATTTTTAATAACTCGTTGCATAAAAATACAAAATCTTGAAACGGAATACAATGGATAAGTTTACCAAAAGTTAAAGGTTGATGAATGCTATTGAAGTGCAAAATGTTTCCTAACACAGGGGCATTTGTTCACAGCCCTATCAGGAAGATTTTCATGTTTTCTCAAGAACAATCTCAAGAACACCAGGCAGTTGTCATTTCGGGGCTGGTTTGTTTGACGGCTCTGGGGCTGAGAAGAACACTTATCTCAGGAAACAGTCACATCCCTCTGGTTAAACTTCAGAAGTCCTGCGGCTACGTTGCTTGATTTTCTATGCCCTGACTTCTCCAGCAGCTCTTTCTAACACCCGATGGCCTTTCTTGGTTGATAATGACTTGAGTTCTGTTCTTCCGCCGCTTATTCTCTTACTCGTCTCTGTACATGTCAATGTCGCCACTCCTGAAAGCTGTGGACAGTGAAGGCGCCAAACCTGGTGGGCTCCTCCCCTCGGACAACACGATAGAGGCACTGGGGCGGGTTTCCCCGAGCCGCGATCCCGTCGGGGTCCCTAACGTGGCCGACATCAGCATGGCAGGAGCTGGGGCGCGAGAGGATCGTGGCTCGCCTACCTGCCCGCGGTGATGGAGTCTGGGAGGGAGCGCCGCCCGCCTGGTCCAGCAGCGTCGGGGGCAGGATGCTCGGCCCGGGCGGGCGCAGACCCTGCGGGCTCAACGCGGGGCCAGGAAGCCCGCGCCTGCCCTGGATCCCTTCGGGCCGGAGCCGCACTGCGACCAGCCCAGCTACGCCGGACTGCAGCAGGCCCCCTCCTCCAGCTTCTTCCTTGGGCTCTTAATTTTGATCCATCTCTCCAGGAGCTGGCCTACTTGTTCAAGTAATTTTTGCCAAAGAAGATGTAGCTATTTCTGAGCTTTGCATATGTTATAATTGAATCACTATTCTCTTTTCCATATTTATCATCACTCTAATCAGTTTTATTTTCTCTTTTCCATATTTATCATCACTCTAATCAACGTTCTCTAAATTAGGGAAGTTTTCTGGTTTGTTCTCCAATCACTGATTTAAATTCCATTAGTGCCTCTAAGACGGCAAATTCAGGGATGCAACTTCATTTCTGATTCCTAGTTCCTTTCTGTAGGTCTGTCAGAAAACATATTCTTAATTATTCTTGGGGCTTCTGCATCCTGGGCTCAGGCTGTGGATCTTACAGTGTCAAGGGTGGTTGAAGGCTCTGGGAGCAGCCTGTCTCTGTGGCTTTCATGCCACATCTGGGCAGGGAACACTGCTCTGAAGCTGCTTCTCTTTCCTGGGGACTGGGGGAATGGGAGAGTGAGGTGAGTGGGCAGTCCATTCTAAGTTAAATGGACTCCCTCTCCCTTTCTGGGACTTGGGTTTTTGGAAACAATAGCCGGTAAGGAAGCATTTTCAGGACAACTTGTCCATTCCATTCTACCTTATATCTCCTAAAGCAATGAACATAAAGCCAGCTACCTGCTTGAATGAGGTTAAGGGAAAGAAGAAAATATGGGGAAGGAAAAACCCCAAAAAATAATATTTCCAAATATTAAGTAGTCCTATGCAAATTCTGTTTATTTCTGTCACTAAATCAGATTTCCTTTTGGCTATCGAAATTTTGATTTCTCTACATTTCTTCTTATCGTCCACAGGTCCCTTTTCTTCTCAACTTGTCTGCATCTCACCCTCTTTTCTTTTTCATCTAAGTATGATTTCTTTTTAGACTTTCTGCTTCTTTTTTCAAAATTCATGTCTTCTTTACACCATTTTTTTGTGTGTGTGAGGAAGATTGTCACTGAGCTAACACCTATGTCAGTCTTCCTCTACTTTATATATGGGACACCACTGCAGCATGGCTTGATGTGTGGTATGTGGGTCTGCACCTGGGATCCGAACTCGAGAACCTGGGGCCACCAAAGTGGAATACACGAACTTAACCACTACACCGTCCCCTACATCATTTTTAATACGCTGTACAATTTTTCTTACATTTTTTTCTGACTCCTGAAGAAAGAAGTTCTCTTTCCACCATGTTTCTTCTTTGTTTGTTTTTCTGTTTATTCATTTTTAACCCGAGGGTGACCTATACAGACTCAAGGCCAACAGAGGTTTCTGTGGCTCGTCTTTGGCACCTGTTATGGGTTGAATTATGTCCCTTTCCCCACTAAATTCATGCACTAAAGTTGTAACCCCCAGTCCCTCAGCATGTGACTTTATTTGGGAATAGGGTTGTTGCAGGTGTAATCAGTTAAATTAAGGCGAGGTCATTAGGCAACATGCATGAACCTGGAGGACATTATGCTAAGTGAAATAGCCAGACACAGAAAGAAAAAAACTGGATGATCTCACTTATATGTGGAAACTAAAAAAGTCAAATACATAGAAGCTGTGAGTTGAACAGTGGTTACCAGGGGTGAGGAGGCAGAGGGAATGGGGAGACGTTTGTCAAAGGGTTCAAAGTTGCAGTTATGTAGGATGATGAACAAGTTGAGATCTAATGTGCAGCATGATGACTATAGTTAATAACACTGTATTGAATACTGGAAATTTGCTAAGTATATTTCAAGTGGCCTCTCCACAACAAAAGGAATAAAAAGGTTAACTATGTGAGGAGATGGCTATGTTATGAGCTTGACTGCAGTAATCATTTCACTATGTATATAAAATTATCTTCAAATATATACAATTTTTATCAGATGAAAAAAAAAAAGATGAGGCCATTAGGGTAGGCCCTAATCCAGTATGATTGGTGTCCTTATAAAAAGGGGAAATTTGGACACACATGAGAAAAACACCACATGAAGGTGAAGGCAGAGATCAGGATGTTGCTTCTGACTCCAAGATTGCCAGCAAACCATAAGAAGTGAGGGGAGAGGCATGGAACAGATTCTTCCTCATAGCCTTCAAGACTTCCACCCAAAGCCACATGAATCTATCGTGGGAGATCAAAATTGGCCACCCTGAAATATGTCTCTTTACCTTGATTATTTTCTCTGATGGACATTTGACCTCCCCCAAACTGCCTAAAGAATTTAACATAGAAGGCCTGTTTCAGGAAGGAGCCACTACCATATGATAGCTATAATATAGTGTAAAATAGATGCTGCAATAGGAAAGGCACGAACAAACCCATCTTATCAAAAATTCTGTCTCTCCCAGGCCACATTCTCTAAGTGGCCCCGTAAAGGGTTGTCAGACAAACATTTGCATTTCCATCTCCATGTGAATTGTCTTCTTCCCCTCTGAAATCCCCCATAGCTGTCTCCTCCTCCACCCTCAACATCTTCCTTTGTCTTTATCTAAATCTATTTAAGGTGAAAAACATCCGCTATTTGTTGAGAAACTCAGTTTCCCTGGTTTCTCCCATGTATACATGTTATTAAACTTTGTTTGATTTTCTCCTGCTAACCTGCCTTTTTAATTATTTGGCCAGGCATAAGAACCTTAAGGGAAAGGGTGGAGGGGGATTCTCCCTCTTCTCCAACACTATCAAAGACATAAAATGAACTTTGTCACTTCCCTGTTTAAAACCTCCTCGTTACTCAGGAAATAATAGGATTGAAGCCTCCAGATTTGCCCTGCCTCCTTAGGCTCAAGTCTAATCTCTTGCTTTCCCCTGCCTTGCCTTTTGTAGTCCAGAAAAAACAATAAGCTTTTATTTATCCAAACTTACAATGCTGTTCCTTGGCCCCATGTCTTGGCTGTGCTGTCTCGTCTGTGCGGCATGACCTTGATCTCCATGTCCCATGCCCCGTCCCTTGCCTGGGTAGCTCCTACTCACTCTTCAGGACATAGATCCATTGACATCTTCTTCAGGAAGCCTCCCAAATGCCCACAGTCTGGGTTAGGTACCCTTCTTCTCTGTTTCCCAGTCACCTGGGTACATCTCTAACACTGTACTTAGCATATTGTATCATAATCATCTATTAATGTGTCCATGTCATCAAACCTTTGCACAGTGCATACAGCAGGTGCTCAATGCATAACTGCATGTGGAATCGGACATTCATTGAATAAACAGTTACTCCAAGAATGTCAGAACAGCTCCGCCCAATGAACAGATACCCCAAATGCCAATCCCCTTCATACCCTACCAAGAAATTCTGAACAAGAGAGTTTAGCAAAGGATCTAAACCAAGGGAGCACACCTTGAAAGGGCAAAGGCCCACAAACAAGGAGGAGAACATATGTCAAAGGACGGCTTCTGAGCAAGCTCACCTCCAAGCGAGCTACTTCATTATGAAATTCAGCTGGGCAAGGAAACCCTCCTGGAGCATGATCAAAAGGTCATTCTACAGAGCACAAGAAAATAGTGGAAAGCAAGCTTTATTCTCCTCTCTGTGAGATTCAGGTATTTTAAAATCAGTCGCATATGTATTTCCAAAAAGATCATTTTAACCACACAAGTGAAATGTAACAAAGAGAGCTTTTATGGAATTTTAAGCACACAAATGTATTTGCACATTATAAAGAGTGCATATACCCCAGATGTTTTTTCCCCGTCCTCTCCCTTCAAACAAAGCACCCTGGGCACCTCAGATTGGGGAGACACTGAATTCCCTTGGGGAGGTTCCCCATTACCTGCTCCCTTAGCATTTTCCTCACCATACTCAAAGAACAAAGTGAAAACAGTTAATGGAAGTAATTTCTTTTCTTTATTTTGCCCTGCTCCATCACGCTGTGGATGAAATAAAATCTATCTTATTCTTAGAGTGAGGGCTTCATCGTTCCCAGACACTCGGGATCAATAGCTCGCCTCACAGGAGCTGCAGTCGGTCTATTCACAGTGAGTGCAGTGGCTGAGAACCTCCTGGTGCGTCTCTGACTCACATGTAGTGTTGGAAATAAGCAAACAGGGTTTGAAGCAACAACCCGGAGACATCACAAAGAACACTTCCCATGTGACCTCAGTTAGTCTTTGCTCCTTTCCCCGGTGTCTGTGTCACATTCACACTAGGGCTGCAATCCCTGACCTTTAGCCAAGTCCTCTCTGCCAGGCAGGATGCACCACTCTGCAATTTCCATTTGTCTGGGAGATTAGGAAGTGGAGGGACGAGGGAAGGAGAGGGTCCTGGAACTGGGCTGTGACCTCTAACCTGGCAACCACGTCCTTATCGGAACAGAGGCTCAGCTTCCCCAGCCCCAAGAGCCTCAAGGCTGATTCTCAGCTGGAATGTCCCTATTTCACCCTCATGCCGCTCTCGCTAAAGAGATCTGGCTCTTTCACCCTGGCTGCTCTCACTGAAGGGATCTGGGTCCCAGTCCTGCTTCTCCTACGTAATAACTGCATCCCAGGGTGGGTCACAGTCATGAACACAGGATCTCAGAGTGCGAAGAGACCTTGCACATCTTTTAGTGAAACCTTTACTTCAATGCTTTGGTTCCCTACAACCTGCAAAGTGGTCATCCAACTGTATTAATAAAAAACATAATTGTAACGATCATTGATTACACCCTTTCTAGGTGCCACTCTGTAGTTACTATGCTATTTAATTATATCCTCACAACATCACTATAATTATGATTACTCTCCCCATTTTGCAGACAGGAAAACAGAAGTGTAAAGAGATTAAATAAGTTGCCTTATGCAACTTAGCAAAATGGCAGATTCAAATCTAGGTCTTTCTGACAATAAATTTGACACTCTGAATTAATATTACACCAAAATACCCGAAATTTAACACCTGTAGTGATGAGAACTCATTACCCCAAATAGCATCCCATTCCATCTCCGATCACATTGACTAGTAGAACATTTTTTATACTTATCTAAAATCTGTCCACCTGGACTTTCCACTCCTCAGCACTAAGTCTTTTTCTTAATTGTGTTCAGAACAAATGTAACCTGTCCACTGGATATGCCTTCAAGTCATCTGAGGACAAGAACGTTCTATTCTCTAAGTCCTCTCTTCCTCTTCATTCTCTGGTCTCCCCACTGGGCCTCAATCCCTGTAAATCTCATTTTTCTAAATCTCATATATCAGCTTCCCCACCTCTTCCAGTAGGTTATATTGAAGATGAAATGAAATAAAGTGATTTTTAAAGTAAAAGTGTTTTATTCTTTTTTTGGTAAGTTCGCTAGTAATGTATAGAAACCAAGTAAATTTTTAAACAAGTGATTTTTAAAAAAACTTTTGATATGACTTATTGAAAAAAAAGAGTATATCTAACCATCACACACCTTCAAAGCCTAGGAGAGTATCCTGTCATAAATGTATTGGGAAGGCAGCTTGGGTATCATGTCATGATTGAGAGTCTGGGGCTCAGACAGATCCTAAGTGTACCATTTAGTGGTTACATAATGGAGAAGTTACGTAACTTCTGAGCCTCTGGGTTTCGTCATCCATGAAGTGGATATACAATATGTACAACAGGACATCCTCAGACGGCTGCAGTGAGAACTAAACGTGTTCCATTTTGTGAAGTGCTTAGAAGAGTGTCAGGCACTTGTTAAACGCTATATAAGTGTTTGTTAAGTGCATGAAGTGGATAAACTTTTCACAGGGTTATGAGGATTATGTAATCAGGTGCTTAGCACAAAGAGTGATCTATTTACTAAAAATAACCTGATGATGCAGGAATATTCATTGTAAGAGTGAAAAATTTGAGGTTCAGAGAACTTAACTAATTTGTCCATGCTCACCTAGCTAGTAAGTATCTTAGAATTTGAACATGGACCTGTTGTTCTCTTAATCACTATGCTATTCCACCTTAATCAGAATGGAAATGGAATATTTTCTCTTAACACAGAGCTTGATGGTCTCTCTGTCTCTGTGCTGGGCTGAACCAAGAAAACCCCATCCTGTCCTCTCCCTACTCCTTCCCAATTCCTAAGGGCAATCTCCCTTGCCACTTCCATATCAAGGTGTGCTAGTAGACACCTATGAACCACTAACACGCACAGCTCTTCAGACAAACCCAGATATGCACACCTAGATCCCAACTGAGGTTGGTACTCCCACTAATTTGCTGTAATAAATATTAAGCTGTAAAAAGCATCATCTTATATATGACTGTTTCATATTTTGGCTAATTATTTTAGGGAAACTAGAAGTAGAATTAGTAGATCAAAGGATATAGACATCATCTTGGTTCATCGTGTACTGCCAAATTGTTTTCCAAGAGAATTATGCAAATTTATAATGCCATCATTAACATAGCATGATATTATAATTATCATATTTTTACATTCACAATTTGTAATTATAAAATTCATTATTTATGTATCCTTATAATATTAAATTAATATGTATATGTAAATGTTATAATAATTATAATTTTGGTAGGGTCAAAGTATTAATTTATTAGGTGAAAGAAGTAAATTTCCTTACTAGTGATATTAAACATATACCCTGTATTTTTAAAATTTGTATTTCTTCTTTTATCAATTGTCTCTTCTGTCATTTGCGCATTTATCTATACAACTATGAAATGGTATTTCCTACTGGTGGTTAATGAGAGAACTATGGGAAAGTGTAGAACAGTATTTTATGCACAGCTTTGTTAGCCTTTTTTATTTAATGTGAAGGCATTTTGTGCAACGATTCCAAGTGACCACAGTTTGAGCAAGTGCTGTTGTAAATGTTGCTGTAAATTTTAAAAGAGGAAAATAGGAGTTTAGTACGTTAGGAAAGCACCGCCACTCCTCAGCTACGTCATGAAATGTCCGTTACCTTTACTCACACTGACCTATTCTTTACTTCTTCTGCTTTGTGCCAGAAGAGCAGCAGTCTGACCCTTTGGGGACGCCACCCTCTCCCCTACTGTGCTCTCGAACCTGAGGCAAACTTTGTCCTACTTCCCAGAGCCTCTCAGAAGGGGTGAGGTAGCCTGCTTGGAATCCAGAACCATTTTCAGAATCTTGAACTCCTGCAACCTCTCATGAGGTTTTTGACTTCTGCTTCTTCTCTGAACCTTAGTACTGGCCTTGTGCCTAGCACATCTCGGGTGCTCAGTCACTACTGAACTAAACTGAAAACTGTCTCCTGGAGAAGTCTCTGACCACGTCTATTAATATCCCAGAGGCTCATGCTGTCATTCTTATGATCTCAAATAAGTCAGCCTCTTTATCTGTCACAGCTCCCCTGTCCTACCTTTCCTTACCATCTTGGACCCTTCCTATTTCCTAACAGATCTTTTTCTCACATTCCCTTCCCTTCTAAGAGCTTTCATTTCACCTTCTCCTCTAGTTTGTCATACTCTGCCTTTAAAATCTGCAAACATGTACCTTATGGAAACAAAACAACTTTTAGTTTACCTTGCCTCTCCTTCAAAAATGTAACTGTGACTTCTTTTTATAGTCCAAATCCCAAAATTCTATACCCACCCACTGCATCCAACTCCTCATCATGAAGGTAGCATTGGAAGGAAAGGCAAAGACAGAGTGCATGCCACTCCCAACTTCTCAGAAAAGTAAAGTTGGTGTTCCAGCTTAAAACAACAACTATTTCTTTATATTTCACAGTTTTATGGGTCAGGAAATTGGGCAGGGCTCAGCTGAATGATTCTTCTGTCTTGTTGACATTGATGATGATTACTTGGTAGTATTCAGCTGGCAGGTGGGTTTATCTGAAGAGTCCAAGATAGCTGCACACTCATGTCTGTTGCCTTGGTGGGGAGGGCTAGAAGTGCCTATATGGGACCCCTCCAGTATGACAGCCTCAGAGAAGTTGTATTTCTTACATGGTAGCCCAGGGGTCCAAGTGTTCCAAGTGAATAAGACAGAAGCTGAAAGGACTTTTATGATCCAGCCTCAGAAACAACATAGCATCAGTTTTGCCTTATTCTATTGGTCAAAGCATTCACAAACCTGCCCAGATACAAGGGGAAGGGACATGGACCCTCACCCTTTGATGGGAGGAATTCACAACTATGCTTTAAAACCACTACAGATGGAACCACTGTGAAAGATTCAGGGGCAGGGTTGGGTTGTGGGTTGGGGATTAACTGGTTGATAGCAGAGGATCACTAGAGTTAGCAAGGAAAAATGCCCCCCTCTTATACATTTAGTCATACTATACCGAACATTCTCAATCTCTGCTTAGACATCAACCTCATAACCTAATAACTCCACCATAGCTGCACTCCCTAAGATGACCAACAATGTTAGAGCCAAATCCAACAGGCTTTTCTTTGTTTTTGTCCTCTTTTGACATTTCATTTAAACTTCACACTTGACCCTTAGTCAAAACCCTACCCTTCCTTATTTTTTTTTTTTTTTAAGCATTGAGTCTTTTTCGTGTGTGTGTGAGGAAGATCAGCCCTGAGCTAACATCCATGCTAATCCTCCTCTTTTTTTTGCTGAGGAAGACCGACCCTGAGCTAACATCCATTGCCAATCCTCCTTTTTTTTTCCTTTCCCCAAAGCCGCAGGAGATAGTTGTATGTCATAGTTGCACATCCTTCTAGTTGCTGTATGTGGGACGCGGCCTCAGCACGGCCGGAAAAGCGGTGCATCGGTGCATGCCCGGGATCTGAACCCGGGCCGCCAGTAGCAGAGCGCGTGCACTTAACCGCTAAGCCATGGGGTGGCTCAAATACCACAGCCATTGAGTGCCTCAAATACCACAGTTCCATGACTGGATACTCTATTTCTTTTCCTAACTTTACCTTTGACAAGGCCATTTGTCCCAGACCATAACTGTGGGTACCCCTATGGCTTGGCCCTTGACCCCTTTTCCTAGTCCCACTGTACTTCCTCCCACGTAAAGTGCACCTTCTTTCATCACATCCATATTGCTGACTCCCAAATACCCCCCAGCTCTGATTTCTTACTCTCTTCGCATATTATACGTAGTTTCCTATGGTAGCTCTTTGCCTATGATAAACACCCTTCTCTTCAAATAATTCCAAGACTTTAAAAGCTGATCTTATCTTCTTGCCCCTAAAATCACCTCCCCTTACCAACTGCCTTATAACAACCAGCGGGCACCATCGCTGAGCCTACTACGCATGTTCTTAAACTTAGAGTCATCTCTGAAAATCTTTGACTCCATATCCAATCCTTCATAAAACTGTATTGTCTACCAGATTAAATGTGACATTTATTTGGGAGCACTTTACAATCTGTAAAGTACTACACAGGCATGAGGTGACAGCATGAAGCTACATTCAGAATAGATTTTCAGGGTTGGCTCTCATTTGGCTTCTACAGCTTCATGTCTGTTATGAGAGGTTTGGGGATTTGATCGGAGACGTAAAAGACACTCTCCACTCCAAACAAATGAACTGAAGGTATATTTTATTATATAGAGGATAGTAAAGGTGAGAGTCTGCAAACAGATCCGAATAGGTCAAATATTAAGAGGGAAAAAACATCAGCTCGACTGGAAAGGGAAAACATCCACATCAGCTGAAGAGAAATGACACAAATCAACCGGAAAGAGAAACAACAGGTTGACCGAAAAGAGAACACATCACATCAATTACTTCATATCAAATCAACTACTTCACATCAAATCAATTACTCACAATATCCACACCCCACTGCCGGGAGAGTCTGTCAATCGACGCAGCTGGGCAAGGATCACACGTCCTGGGCAAGGCGTCCGTCCCTTCCACAGGTGGAACTCTCACCAGGTCTCAGTTTCCAGCAGTTTTTATACCATCAATAATTTTCAGAGTAAGCAATTACAGAGTTTGCAGAGCAAGCATTTAGTGTTTCCATGCACAAATGGTTATCAGTGGCGTACGTGCACTGAGCCCCCTGGCTAACGTCCCAGCCCAGTAATTGTGTACGTGCATTGTTCTCTCTGGTTATCGTCCTAGCCCAGCACAGATGGCCAGTCCGTCCCGCGCTATGACGCCCAAAGAGCCTTGAAATGTTACAACTTGCAACTCTTTCCATGGGAGAAAGGCCAGTTCCCGGGAAAAGGCCAGTTCCCACCACACAGAAAGCAGCGTTATATTTCTTTGTGCGCTGGTGGCCATAGGTCAATGGAGCGGCCAAACATGACTGTACTCATGTTAAGACAATGTCTTACCAGCAGCTTACCCTGCCTCTCTCCTTCTTCCCCATCCTCCAGTTTCCCAGTCAGGCCAACAGAACGCATTCCCATATAGTCACCCTGCTTTCCCCAACATCTTTGCCTTCATGCATGCCATTTACTTGCCTCAAGTGCTCTTTATTTCAACAGGTGTTTGCAGAGGAGAAAACCCACAGTCTCCTCCTTCCCCTCTCTGTTTATCCAGAGCCCATCCTACCTTTAAGGTTGACTTCCTCAAGCATGATCTCCCTTGAAGCCCCTTAGGAATGGCTTCTTGTACAGTACACATAACCTGGTCTTAAAGAGGATTTGGAAATCATTCCCTAGGAGCTTCACGTCTTATTTTTCCTGTTCCTGGACCAAAAGAATAAATGCACGCTCAAAATAAATCTTTGCACAAGGCTAGAAGGAGGAAAAGCTCCTCCCACAACGAATACACATTACAGTGTTTAACCTATCACTATAATTGGTAAGTTAGCAGCAGGATTTCATACCGAGGTAGCTCTGGAACCACATTCTACACAGACGGAAGCAAAAGTGGGAGTAAAGATGAGTAGCCCAGGGTCACAGAGTAGGTAAGCTGCAGAGCTGCACCTGGAGCCAGGTGATATACCTGCCACTGTCCTTTCCTCTGCTCTCCCCTAAGAAATGGAATTGAAAGGAGCAATAAAAGGAGCCAGTGCTCTCCCCCTTTGTATGGCGGTTTAGCAACTTACTATTTGCCTTCTAGTGTGTCTATGATCTCAGTTGACATTCTCTTACAAAAAGTTCAAAAGAAACACTTTATTTCTTTTAAAAGTTCACAGTGTTCTTGGTTTCTGCCTGGGATTTTTCCAGGATTTGGTGGTTGGAAATGAGAAAGGAGGACGAGAAGTTAAAAGGAGAGGAGAGAGGAAAAGGAAGTCGAGCCGGGAGAGTGCCTGCAAGGTTTCTGGGGAGTCAGGAATAAGAGGAGCTCCCCACTCTTGCCTCGGAGAGCTCCAGCTGGGCAGGACCTTTTACCAGGATCACTGCGAGATCGCCCTTGCTTCGGGGAGCCCCCGCCTGCTTCCCTCCCTAGCCCAGGGCGCGCAGCCGAGCTGTGGCAGAAGCCTCGGAGGTGCCAGGCGCTGGAGGTGCCCGCTGCGGTGCGCCCTCCTCGACGTCCCGAGCACAGGGCGCAGACGGCCAGGGGCGCAGCGAGGGCTTTCGGGGTGAAGGGTGACTCTCCAGGCGCGGAGCGAGGAGGGGAGAGCGGGAGGGACCCGGCGCCCCAGGACACGCCCCTCGCAGGTCTCAAGCCCGGGTCTTCTGAGACCTCCAGCGGCGGGCTACATAAGTCACCCGCGGCGGGCGGCGTGCACCGACTCGGCCCCACTCTGCGCTCCGCCTGCTGTGGAGGGCGCGGGCCCCGCCGAGGCTGCCAGCCGCCCCTGCCGCCCTGAAGTCGGGGAGGGCGAGTTTGCTGCCCGCGCCGGCCGGGAGCGCAGAGACGGAGAACTTCTACCTTCCGGGCCGCAGCCCTTCTCCCCTTGCACCGGAGCCTCGCTCCGCCCTGAGTTAGGATGGTGGGGCCCACAGCCTCGGACGCGCCCCCGACCTTGGCGGTGAAGATCTTCTCGGCTGGCGCGGCGGCCTGCGTGGCGGATGTTATCACCTTCCCGCTGGACACGGCCAAAGTCCGGCTGCAGGTGGCGAGCGCGAGGGGGCTGGGGAGGCGTCTAGGGCCCAGAGGGGACGCCTGTTGTGTGCGCCCCTTTGATTCCGGCTTCGGTTTAACCACCGTTTCTCAGTTAAGTAGGGGAGGTGGCCACCTCAAAAAACAGCTTGGCTTGTCACAGGACTGGAGGTTTTAGGGTGGGAAACTGGAACGTTCCTGGGATTAACTGAAGAACCATAAGGGTCACGGAGGATGAGTTGCCATGACTACGGCCAAACTCGCCAAAAGTCAGGGTGCACTAAGTGTTCTCAGAGCTGAGACTATCGGCCTCTCCCGAGTTTACAAGTTAAACTCTTTCTCCTTCTTTCTTTGATTGAGCACGGGCACTTTCCCATCCTACTCCCTTAGGGGTTCTGGAGAGTTCTCGGGGGTAGGGATGGGAATGTTCAAAATGTGCATTCTGGGGCCCGTCCCGGTGCCCAAGAGGTTAAGTTCTGGCACTCTGCTTTGGCAGCTGGCCAGGGTTTGTGGCTTCGGATTCCCCACGCAGACCGACCCACCGCTTGTCGAGCCATGGTGCGGCAGTGTCCCATATAAAGTAGAGGAAGAGGGGCAAGGATGTTAGCCCAGGGTCAATCTTCCTCAGCGAACAGAGGAGGATTGGCAACAGATGTTAGCTCAGAGGTAGTCTTCCTCACACGTACACAAAAAAGTGCATTGTAACCAGATTCTCTCTCAATCTCTCTCCATAGATAGATATAGATATAGATGATTAAATATAGATATATTGGCAGAGATGTTCCTGAGAAGGGAAAAGGAACTGAAAATATGAACACAATGTAAAAAAAATCTTGGCTTAAGGTTTCTCCACAGAGGACAACCTGATGCCAGCCTTCCTTTTTTCCTCACCAGGTAGGACCCTCTTACTCAGTTTTCACTTCCCTCTGACCTGTACCTTTCTCATGTTCAGATCCAAGGCGAATGCCAGGCCTCCAATGCTGTTAGGTATAAAGGTGTCCTGGGAACAATCACCACTCTGGCAAAAACAGAAGGGCCAATGAAACTCTACAGCGGGCTGCCTGCTGGCCTCCAGAGACAAATAAGCTTCGCCTCTCTCAGGATTGGCCTCTACGATACCGTCCAGGAGTTCTTCACCACAGGGAAAGAAAGTAAGCCATGAGCATTCCTGGGAGGGCAGATAGTCAGAGAGACATGTCCTGGGCCAAGCTCTGTCCAAAAAATGTTACACACAGGGTAGTGGTCTTCATAACAAATTGGCAAACCAGCATCAATATTTGAACTACCCCCTCCCCCCAAATTAGCTTGGTACTCACTGTTCATAGAAAGAAAAAGAAGTGTGCAAAATCGAGTTTTCAGATGCAGATTTATACTTGTAAAAATCACCTAGTCTGTCACGGAAGTTTTGCGCCTAATTTGGATGTCTGTCTGGAGAAGATGGATGAGCTGCAAAATAATGTTTAACTCAAAGTTCACCGAACAGCAAAGTCTCACAGAAACACCTGTGGAGCTTGTTAAAAATCCAAAAGCTGAGAACTACCATGTCCCCTGAATCTGAATGGTTCAGGTTGGGACCATGGAATCTTTGGTAAGCTTCCCCAGTAATTTTGGTATGCAACAAATTTGAAACCCTTTGGTTTGAAGAGAAGAAAACCAGACCTCATGAGGAGAGTTGAAAGGACAAGACAAGACTCATTTCCTTTAAGAGGTTCCTTGTAAGGTCTCTAATGCTGGGGAAGAAAGGGAAGAAAAAGTGGACTTAAGCTGCAGTGAGTTTGTTTAGGGGAAGAAGAAAAGGAAACTAATATTTCTTGAGTGCAGTAAATACCAAGAATTTCTGTCAGTTTAGCTAGCGTTTATTGGAGTGCTTCCTATGAGCCAGACACTGTTCTAAGTTCCTCAGATACATCACCACTGGAAAGGTACTATTATTTTTATTCTTTAACAAATGGAAAAACTGAGGCACAGAGCAGTTTTATAACTGGCCCAAGGCCACACAGTTGGAAAGGGGCAGAGCAAGAGTTCAAACCCAGGCAGTCTGGCCTCTGACCCCACGCTCTTAACCACTCTCCTGCCCCCTGTAATTTGCATGTGATTCTGTGCATCATTCAACCATACAACAATGCTGTGACATACAAAGTGTTATCCCCATTTTCAGGTGTGGAAACTGAGTAGCAAAAAAGTTAAGTAATATCAAGACCACTCAGCTAGCAAATATCAGAGGCACTTTCTTGTGGAGCAGACAATCCAGAGAGAAGATGTACTGATGGTAAAATGAATATGATAACTGACTACCTAGGCAGATTTCATCATTTCTGCTTTAAGTAACATTTGGATAACATGACTTTATGGGACAAGTTATAAATACTGTTTATACAAACATATACATTTAAGTTTATCTACACAAGTACTTCCAAAGTAAAGATAAAGTCTGGATGTTTTTAGATCAACAGTGCATTGTCATATTTATAGATGTAGCAAGAGAAGAAACACAGAGGATGTAAAGCTGCTCATTCTAGTGGTTTTCTTCACAATTGACTGTTCTCACAAATTGTTGCATACTTTAGACACCAAATTAATAGGGCATATTTTGGCAGTATTCTATGCTATGCCTATTCCGTTCATTTAGCTAGCTTTATTGAGTAGCCATGAGCCAGAAACTGTATGAGATGCACAGATGACAGATGCTTCCCTAGGCAAGAGCTATAGTTCAGAATGTGGGGTGTGTGGGGACAACAAGTTAATAGATAACTATATGCTGTGACATGTGCTGTGTTAGAAGTAATTACAGGCAGTTGGGCACATGGAAGAGGAATATTTAACCTAGCCTTGGGGGCATGGTTATGCAAGATTTTCCTGAAGAATTGATGTCTGAATTGAGTCTTTTTTTTTTTTTTTTGTGATGAAGATCAGCCCTGAGCTAACATCTGCCAATCCTCCTCTTTTTGCTGAGGAAGATTGGCCCTGGGCTAACATCCATGCCCATCTTCTTCCACTTTATATGGGACGCCACCACAGCACGGCTTGCCAAGCGGTGTGTTGGTGCGCGCCCAGGATCCGAACCGGCAAACCCTGGGCCACCGCAGTGGAGCGCGTACACTTAACCGCTTGCACCACCGGGCCAGCCCTGAGTCTTGAGGGGCCAATAGGGGTAACTGGGCAAAGTGGTGAGGAGAGACCTTCATTAGAGTGAAGGTCATGTACAAAGACTGAGAGAAGAGTGGCGAGAACACACAGGGCAGAGAGGGAGGATGTGCTGGCAAGGAGGGAGAGGTGAAGCCAGAAAGGAGCCAGATCACGAGACCCTACAGGCCATGCTAAGGAATTTGGATTTTATCCTTACACTGATGGGAAGTCATTGAAAAATGTTAAGCAGAGGAGTGGCACAAATAATTTCATTTTCAAAAGATCACTTTGGCCGTAGTATAGAGAATGTATAGAAAAAGGGGAATGAAGGGGTAAGTTAGAAAGTAAGAAATGATGGGGGTATGCTAAAGCAGTGGCAATAAGGAAGGGGAAGAGAGGTCAATCAGAAAGATTTAGGGCCGGCCTGTGGCTTAGCGGTTAAGTGCGCACGCGCTCCGCTGCTGGCGGCCCAGGTTCAGATCCCAGGCGCGCACCGAGGCACTGCTTCTCTGGCCATGCTGAGGCCGCGTCCCACATACAGCAACTAGAAGGATGTGCAGCTATGACATACAACTATCTACTGGGGCTTTGGGGGAAGAATAAATAAAATTAAAAAAAAAGATTTAGGAAGTATAATTGAACTTGGTGGACAATTGGAAGTAAGGCATAAGGGAAAGGTAGGAATATAAGATGACTTTCAAATTTCGGGCTAAAGATATCATTCATTGAGGGAGGGAATACAGAAACTGCCTTAAGGGGGAAGGTAAGATATTCAGTTTAGGATGACAGGTAATGTCCAGTCGGCACGTGAGCTTAGGAGAAATGTCTGGATTCCAAGGAGTCACAGGAGGAACTCTCAGTACGGTCAAACAGAGCAGAGAGATCTAGGGTGGAAAAGTGATCCATGCACCCCACCATAGAAGCTCATGGGTTTCTTTAGTAAAACATCTTCAGCAGAGTAGTGGGGTGGAAACTAGATTGCAGAGGGTTGAGGAGGAAATGGACCATGAGGTGTGAAGACAAAGAATATAGCCTCTCTCCCAAGGAGCTTGATGGGGAAATGAAAAGGGGGCTGGAGGATAGGATGAGTGCATCAAAATAAGATGATAAATGTAGGCCAAGAGTGAAGGGAATTGTAATCACATGATCCTGCCAATTAAAAGATGGTTATCTATTACCTGCTCAGCCCCTGGCCAACCATGATGAGAACAGAGTACAATCATAATAGTAATGAAAAGAATTGCTGCACTTCCTATATGCAAGACAGTGTATTCAGTGCCATATTGGTATTATTTTAACTGCAAGAGAGTGTGTTAAGTGCCATATTGGTATTATTTTAACTCACACAATGACTCTATGAGGAAGACAATATTATCTCCATTTTAGAGGTCAGGAAACAGAATTAGAGAGACTGAGAAAGTCCTTGAGGAACAAATGTTATTGATCCATACTTTATATTTAATTATAGGAATGGGCATTGGGCTCCAAGACTATTTGTAGTTTTATTAAATGATATCTGTCTTGAGTAACCTAAGCTAATTTTTCAAAATTTCAAGTCAAAAATCACTTTATTAGCTTCTTTGTTCTTATTTTTGTCCCTTTTGTAGCCTGACTCCACTTGACACCCCATATCAGGGCAGTTTGTCCGCTTAGGCTTTTCCTAAGACCTCTAAGTCCAGTAATTAACATTATCATTGATGGGAAGGAGACTAAGCATTATTGGTGACTGGTGCCTCCTCCCAGTTGGGAAGTACTGAAAAAGAGAGCTAAATGTAGGAAAGAACTAAGGCACTGTTTAAATAGGCATTATGTTTTCCTTTTCCTTGAAAGTCTTCATTTTTAAAAATTTTGGTCAACATTGAAGTCTTCTAGCTCTACTATAATTTAGCACATATTTAGTACATGATCCACACATGCACAAGCATTAGGGAAGTAGGAAAGATACAAAGACACAACAATATTAACCACTAAAAATTAAAAAGACAGACGCATTCTGGGTCTTGATTTTTTTTCTTTTTTGCTTGATAAATATTTTTTCTCTCTGAATAGCAACAGCTAGTTTAGGAAGCAAGATCTCAGCTGGACTAACGACTGGAGGAGTGGCAGTATTCATTGGGCAACCCACTGAGGTTGTGAAGGTCAGACTTCAAGCGCAGAGCCATCTACATGGTCCCAAACCTCGCTACACTGGGACTTATAATGCTTACAGAATTATAGCAACAACAGAAGGCTTGATGGGTCTTTGGAAAGGTAACTAACTTCAAAGTGGATTTTATAATCATTAAAACACATATATCCAATTAGCATCTTATCATATAATGGATTTATTAAACATTTTCTTTTCCTAGGGACCACTCCCAATCTGACAAGAAATGTCATCATCAATTGTACAGAGCTAGTAACCTATGACCTAATGAAGGAGGCCCTTGTGAAAAACAAACTATTAGCAGGTAACTTTCTTTTTTATATAAAAAATCTAATTTTTAAAATAATTATAAATATAAAAATTTACAATTTCATCTTGGAACTTCCCCAGCTACATTATACTGAATCCTCTAATTGTAATAGTTTTCTCTTAAAAAATTTAAGTACTTTTGAACATTAGATATAACTTTTGAGAAGCAGAAAAAAACCAAAACCCTGAGTTTTTGAAGTTTTGATACAACAAAATTTTTCTGCAACAAAAACAAAATGCAGCTGTATTCTTACATCAGCAATTATTCTCATTTAATACTAACATATGGGATTTTTGTTAGCATCTTATTCTTTATAAAGCAGAATTCAAGGGGTGAGTCCAACCTGCACTGTACCCAAATGAGCTGGTTATATAAGGAGCTCATCAGTGGTTTCATCCAAAGAGTAGTACCATTGGATCTGTTCCTAAAAATAATATTCTAACAGGTTCTAGAGGCATTGAAACTCTCCTTGGACAATGACTTTAATACAGTAAAAAAGTATTAGATGCCTGTGTATCGGGCTTTATGCCATACCCTAAGGGCACAGAGAAAACTGACAGGTTATTTTCCTAAAGCACTTAAAACCCACTATACCGTGTACTATTTGCCGTCTTTTTCTAGCGTAAGTGTAACCTTCCTTATTATATTTTCTTTATGTATCAGACACCCATGTTGACCTCCTGTTATCAACAGCTTTACAAGGATCTGAAAGATAACTAAAAACTAGAAGCCCCTCCCCAAAGTGATGTTGACCTGTTTTATTGATCCATTTTAGATGATGTACCTTGCCACTTTGTGTCAGCTCTTATTGCCGGATTTTGTACAACAGTTCTGTCCTCTCCAGTGGATGTGGTGAAAACCAGATTTGTTAATTCTCCACCAGGACAGTACGCAAGTGTGCCCAACTGTGCAATGACAATGCTCACCAAGGAAGGACCGTCGGCTTTTTTCAAAGGGTGGGATATGATCTTTCATATGTATAATGTTGTGTTCAGGGTATCTGTGTGCTTTGGGACAATGTCTCCTCTAAACAACTGGCATGTAGCTGACCAGCCTTAGTAAATGCAGTGTACTTAGTGTCTACTTTTCCTTGCCATAAATTTCTCCAATCCACCAGTTGTGCTGTGCCTGAAAATTAAAGGCTGTGATATTAAATTTTTCTCAACCTTGATCACAGGCTCATTTGAAATCAGTGACCTCTCCTTGGTCCCAACCTATTGGAAATGTAGACAGTATTTTGCCTTCTCTGGGCAAGAGAACTATAAAGTGGAGAGAAATCATAATGGAAGGCTATGAGAAAATAAGATTCGATTTTCACTATTTTAATTTGATAGACTCCGATTTTTAGATTATATTAAAGCAAAACCAGAAAAAAATCATTGCCACTAATCTAGGAAAGTGATGCAGAAAATGATGTGGTTTGGGTAATTATTATACTCACCTAGAAACCAGTATTGTGTAGTAGATCACATTTTCCCATAAAACAATATTATATTGGAAAATACCTTCCTAAGAAAATACAGTAGGAACTAATTTATGGATATAAGTGTCTGGTTTTGTTTAAACTAGCAATAAAATAACAAAATTCTATAATCCTTTAACATTATAAGATGATGCCTCAAACCTTACAAAATAAGCATAAATGCACCATACACATTACACACAAGGTTCCAATTCACCATAATCTGTACCTATGATACATTAACACAAATGAAATATATTGTAAAATTAACTTAAAATGGATATACCAGTTATGAACCATTAACCATTTAACAATACTTTTTTTTTCAAATTTAAAACCTTTTGGGGATACATGCTACAACAAAGATGAACCCTGAAAACATTATGCTAAATAAAATGAGCTAGACACAGAAGGACAAATACTGTTATGATTCTACTTACTGAAGTAACTTTGTAGTCAAATTCATAGAGACAGAAGGTAGAATGCCAAGGGGAAGGGGTAGTGGGGAGTTACTGTTTAATGGGTACAGAGTTTCCGTTAGGGATGACCAAAAGGTTCTGGAGATGGATAGTGGTGATGGTTGCTCACAAAGTGAATGTACTTAATGCTATTGAATTATACACTTAAAATGGTAAATTTATGTTATGTATATTTTACCACAATTAAAGCGCGCGCGCACACACACACACACACACACACACATCCAGGAGTCAGGAGAAATATGTTGAGACCTAAAAAAAACAAAGAAAAGCCTTTGGAGGATGATTTTTATAGGCCAAGGCAGATTTAATTGATGACATCTTTTTCTCCTGGAATATTTCATTGCTGCCAACAGGCATTCAAAATCAATCATTTGGTCTGCACAGTCTGGTAGAATTCTTAAAAACAACCAAAAAACAAAAACATGCACTTAGCCCCTTGACAGTCTAAGGACAAGAATTGCGAAGACCTAGACAGCCCTCTTTTCTTGACTCTGGAAAATGGTCCACCTACTCTCACTGCTTCTTTGCTTTCTCCTCTTATTTCCTCTTTTAATAGTTTCCTTTCTCCCATTAAGAAAGCAAAGCAAAACAAAACAAAAATTTCCCCTCTTCTCAAAAAAGGAGTTATTGAAAAAGGCCATGTCAGAAAGGATACATGCTCTGGTTTGGTGGGAATGAAGGATGTTTATGTACTTGTATAGGTGTGACCATCTGGGTTTTGTTGTTTAGGAGCAGTATAGGACATGTAGATGACACTTTATTTTACGCAGAGTAGGGGAAGATGAAGAATGGGTACTTTTAAGCATCTTCACGTGAGAAGAGTGGTAAAATGAGAAGCATAAGCTGCCTGTACTGTAATAGCTTTAAGAATTTCAAGCAGACTAAGAATGGTGACATGCACTTTTCCAGATTTGTACCTTCCTTCTTGCGACTCGGATCCTGGAATGTCATCATGTTTCTATGCTTTGAACAGCTGAAGCGAGAATTGATGAAGTCAAGGCAGACCATGGATTGTGCCACATAATCATCTTCAGGAAAAGGATGTAACATACCAGTGGGAATCTCTGCTGACTAGATAATTTAAAGAAAATCTGTTCACTTTATTTCATCCTAAAAAGATAAAGGAATTCTGGTAGAGAGTTGGACTTTTTTAAAATTAATACCCATTTCTTGCAACTTTTATTCTCAGTGTTTTAAGGAGGGGAAAGCAAAACACTCAGTATACACCCCGGCAAATGTAATATCCAGATAAGTTACTGAATTTGATTGACTTTTTTGGGAGGGATGGATTTTATGATTGAATATGAAGAACTTTAACATGTTTTAATTATAATTCAAACTGACGGAAAGGAAAACTGAGTGAAATGCATTTTATATTTATAGATACTTGAAAATGAACAGTTATCAAAGAAAACATTACTGTTTTCTTTTTATTTATTAATCCAGTTGTCACTTAATATATTCAATAAAGTATTGCTAATATCTTTAAAAGTTTGTCTTTTGGGATCTATATGTGAATGTTAGAGTTGAAGTTCACCTAGATTACAGAATTTCCCAATAGCAAGTGAGGGTCTTGAGAATCAATAGGCATAAACCTACTTTAAATGTTATTAGTACAGATTTTTAATTTTTAGAGTCTATATTTTATGGCATCTATAACAACTTCTAATCTAAGACACTATATTCATTTGGGCATTATTATTATTAGAATCATGGTATCCATCCTAGAATTATAGAATTTTTGAGCTGGAAGGTACCTTTGGTTAGATAGAGGAATAGTCTGAGATTTCTACTGAGATAAAAATGAATCTTCATGGTATCTTTCCAGGAGAGTTAAATTCATCATTAACACCTGTAGTAACTTTTTCATGCCTACAATCTGAGTGCAGAAGAGACAGGGAAAGAAATAAGCAAGAGATAAAAAGAAGTATAAGACAAAGCCCAGGCTTGTTTTAAGCCAAAAACAAGGAGTGGCAGCAGAAGGACCAGAAAGCCTACAGGCTGTCAGGCATCCTTCTATTTCTGTTTTAATCAGCTCCACATTACATTTACTGTTGTTTTTTTTTCCCCCTTGACTTCATGAGGTTTTCCTGTGCTTATTTTCCCCAGTTGTTACCTGTAAAAGCATCTTGTAGCAGATGCTTCAGTATCCTGCACTCATCACTTTGCTCTGACCACTTTAAGGCACACTGGCCCGACTTCCTATAGTCATGTCAGCACCTGTATTTTTTAGGTTCTTCTTCTGGCTACCAGAGCCATCTTTGCCTACCTGTGCATGGTACACTAGAAGAGTAGGGAAAATAACACAGCCAGCCCTTGATCAATAACTGATGGGAGTTGGTGTGTAAATCTCTCAAGCCCCTCACCCTCAGGTGGAGTACCTGTGAAGGATCAAAATCCAGTTACACGTATTCTGCTCAGTACAAAAACCCTTTATGGGATGACCTCACTTCCCTCTCAGTTCCCCACTCCCTCATCAGTGTTTCCTGGGATCACCTCCCCAATGAATTGCAAATCCTTGTCTCAAGGTTGATTCTGGGGGAATTCAAACTAAGAAAAACACGACCTTAGGGTGGCATGTTTCTTTCAAGAATAAGGAAGAAAACATAAAACCATTTCTTTGCTGGGGTCCTGCTCAAGCAATGGGCAGTAGTGACAAGATGCTCTCCCTGACCAAACGCCAGTCAGGCTCCTCTGAGCTGCCTTTTTCGGCTAGGTCCCGTCCTTGGGTGTGTCTGCAAGAGCCCAATTTTAGCAAGAATTCTGTTAAATTGGGTTAGCCAGAACCCCTCACCCTCGAAATGTGATCACCCTTGATATCTGTTCTCATTCCTCATCCCTGCCCTTGATATCTGCTCACCAATTCTTTTGGATTTTCTGTGTACACATGCATACCATTATGAACAGTAACTTTTCTTTCTTTCCGTCCGTTTGTTTTACTGCACTAGGTAGGATCTCTAGCACAATTTTGAATAGATGTGCTATGACAAGTCGGATTATTCAGCAAATGTTCACTCCTCGCTCCTTCCTAACACAGTACATTTCCCTGTTCTGTTGATGTTGGGCTTGGCCATTGACTTGCTGTGACCAACGGAACGTTAGTGGACATGATGTGAGCAAAACCTTCAAATACGTTTGAGCAATTGGGCTTGTTCTTATGCTTCTGTCACACCATGAAAAGAGCATGCCTCAGGTAGCCCACTGGTCCCAGATGAATCAGTCACATGATGCTGACCGGAACTGAACTCATGGCCTAGATTTAAGTCCAGCCGAATCCAGCTGAGATTAGCAAAGCTGCCTGCTAGCCTACCCATGTGTTAGGAGGAAATTTTTTGTGTGTACCAGTGAGAATTTTTTGTGGTTGGTTGTTATACATTGTTATTGTGGCAGTACCTGACTGATACAAGTGGTGACAGAGGACATCCTTTCTTAATTCTGATCCCAATGTTTTACTATTAAGTATATTTGCTACAGTATATTTTATAAAGATACATTTTGTAAAAGTAAGGTAATCCCTTTCTATTTCTCCTTTGCTAAAAGTTTTTAATGTGAATGGACGTTGAATTTGTATTAAATGCTTTTTCTGCATCTATTAAGATTATCATATGATTTTCAAGTGTTAATGTGGCAAATTACATTAATTTTATTGTGTGTGTTAACCCTACTATTATTGATCATACATTAAAACAGCTTATCTGTATCTATATATGTAGCTCATTATTTATTATATATTAAATATATTTCTGGATTCAGTATGCTAATATTTTATTTAGGTTTACTGCATCTAAAGTGACATGGTCATGTAATTATTCTTTTTCATACTGTCCTAGGTGGGCTTTAGTCATCAAGATTATGATAGTCTCATGAATTGCAGAGTGTACACTCTTTATTATTTGGAAGGTTGTGAAAACTGACATCATTTTATTTTTCAATGTGATAACTCACTGGTGCAAGCCATACAGAACTGCAGGTTTTTTAGTGGAAAGGTTTCTAATTGCTAAATCCATTTAACAGTTCTAAGACTTTTTGCTTCCCTATTTCTTCTTGTGCAGTTTTGGTAAGTTGTATTTTGCTAGAAATTTTTATAATTCATCTAAATTTTCAAATTTTTGATAAGGTTATTTTTAATATATTTTCTTTTCAATATCTGTAGGATCTGTAGTGATGTTTCATATTTCATTCTTGACATCATTTATTATTTCCTTTCTTTTTTATTCTTAGTCTCACCAAGGTTTATCAATATTGTTAGTCTTTTCAAGCAAAAACTTTTTACTTTTGTTGATCCTACTGTACAGATGTTTTATATTGTGTGCACCTAAGCTCTTATCTTTAGTATTTCCTTCTCTATTTTCTTTAGGTTCATTTTGTTGTTCTTCTTCAAACTCCTTGAGATGATTGCTTTGTCTTTAATTTTTAGCCCTTCTTTTTTCTAATACATACATTTAAAGCTATAATTAATACTAACTTTAATAAGTACTGCTTTAGCTGTATCCAACCAGTTCCACACGTAGTATTTTTGTTTAGTTCAAAATAAGATACACACACACACTGGAATGCTTTGCAGCTGTAAAAAAACAGAAGAAAGCTATGCATTAATATAAAAATAGATCTAAGATACATTGCAAAGTTAAGAAAAACATTGCAGTACAGTATGAATTATTCCTATCTTTTGTTAAGAATGGGGGTGGGGGAGTGGCTTCTTTTCTGGTCTCATAACCAATTGTTCTTATCCAATAACATCTTAAATAGGTAATTACTGGATGAGTTAAAGTCACAAAAATAAAAAAAATTTCTGCATATTCTGATTTACTCCATAGAAACATGATTAAAGGATTATATAAAGAAAAGCACCATTTCATGGACATAAATGAGTTAAATAAGGGATGGGGAGGATGGGAAGAGAGCAGGAGTATTAACAGAAAGGCTTATAATAATTTCAACATTTTTATTTGCTCACAACATTCTGAACAAAATGACATCACATTTCAACTATTGCTTTTACATAAGAAGTTAATTGATTTACCCACAGTAGACAAAAATCTATTTCTTTAAATTGCCAACTAGCACTTTTTCCCCCAGGGAAAGCTACTGCTTAGATATTTTTTGAATACTTTGTTTAACAGAAACATAGAATCTCCTTATAATAGTAATGTAGCAGTTAGGTTTTACCTGCACTACATTTAAAATTTTTCTTGTCAAAAGCTGAAGCCAGAAAAAAAAAAAAAGCTCACTCATGATTTCTCTCAGATTTTTAACAATTCCATTAATCTTCATTAAGAAATTGCTTGTGTGGAGAGGTTCATAAATATGAAAATGGAGATTAAGTCTCCCCAGACTTGTTCATAGAGAAGTTGGGTGGACTATTTATCCTGAGAAAATAGCTGCTGGTCCCCAATCATTTGTTCAAGAAGGTTAATAAACATTATTGCCCTCTAAGCCAAACCTCTTCTCTTCTGTGCCTGATAACGTGTCATCTTTTCTGCTCTGGCAATGAGCGTTCCACTTTTCACACCCATATGCTTCTACTTTGAGCAAATCTTTGACCAAGTTATATTTCACTGAATGCAAAGAGGAGAAACAGTACATAAACAATTATGAACACTGGAATAAAAATGAGAAGTACATATATTTTCACATAGAAAAATACATACAAATTCAAGTGGCTCTTAAAATAGAAAAAAAATCAGAATGGGGATTTTCAAGAAAAAGTTTCTGTTTTCTAAACTGTAAATGGTGCCAGTAAGACACTGATTTTTATATTTAACTATATCACCATATTTATACACAAAGAGAGGTTGGTCTAGGTTCACTGTTATCCCCTGATTTCTCTAATTTCTTTAAAGATTGTCTTTCAGAACATATTTGAACTACAACTATTGTAATTATATTTTTAGACTATTCTGGCCACTGACATACTCTCTTCAATCTGGCATATACAAAAATTCATTTCAACATTGATTCACTTTTTTGCTGCTAAAACAAACATAATTTTCCTGCTACTTCAATTCTATTACTACTTTGGTATTTTATTAATTATTATAGCAACAGGTAAGATTCTAAATATGGACTGTAAGACTACATAAAATTCAAACACATATGTTGAAAGCAAGGAAAAGTAGGACGGCAGACACAATTACCCTATTCTTCTTTTCATGTATGTCACTATCACATAAAAGTCAGAAGGCTCATGTCACATTCTAATTTACAGCTAGTAACATTTAGCTTGGCTTCCAGACTATCAAATCTTAGAATTTGTGGGTGGTTTTTAGACCCATTCACTATAGAATTATCTGAAATTATTACTGATTTTTTAGGCAAAAACAGAACAATATCTACATTGTACAAACAGACGTGGATTTATAGAACATATTATTGAGCAAACTTTCTAAGGACATTTTTTAAACATTATTAAAAAGTTTTTTTCTCCCTCGAAGGGGAAAAACTTAATTACTTAAGTTTCCCCTTCCATACTTCATTCATTCTTTTATTAAGCATACAAATAAAGGTTTAAAATCAGATCAAGATCTCAGCTGTTGAAAGATTAAAATATAAAGATAAGTATTTCAGCAGGAAAATTAAAAGACTAACAGAATTGTTTTCCATGTAATAGTGAACATCTTGAGAAAATGAACTTTAAGGGTTATTACCTGATCCTTATCAGGATTTTGCTACATCGCATGGAACTTTAGCTGGATAATAAAGCATTGAAAGCAATAAAAAAATTAATATACTCCCAAGGTTGAGAAGTCCCCTACAAGAAACCAATTTTTAAATTCCTATAATACTGAAAAGCTAAAATGTTACTATTATAATAAAATAAACCCAATTTAAAAAATAGTATTACCTTGGGGCCGGCCCAGTGGCACAAGCAGTTAAGTGCGTGTGCTCCGCTGTGGCAGCCTGGGGTTTGCCAGTTCGGATCCCGGGCGCACACCGACGCACTGCTTGGCAAGCCATGCTGCGGCGGCATCCCATATAAAATGGAGGAAGATGGGCATGGATGTTAGCCCAAGGCCAGTCTTCCTCAGCAAAAAAAGAGGAGGATTGGCAGATGTTGCCACAGGCTGATCTTCCTCACCAAAAAAAAAAAAAAAAAAGTATTATCTTGTAGGGAAAATAATAATTTTAACACATGCACTTTTAATGTATGTGCTGTACAACACCGCATCTGTTGTTTTCCAATAGGATATTTTTTACCACTCTTCTCTTTGGCAAGTTTGAAGATAGGAGTTTATCAATAGACATGAACAAACCCTTGCAAGTCGCAGGTCTTGCTATATCACATAAGAGCAAGTCCTTAAACACTTGATATATACTAGGTTAAAAGGTGTGCTAAATAGCATCATGTTTTAGATTAAATTATGTCTTTAACAGGTTGGTTTCTGTAGGATTTAAGGAGAACTTGGTAATCAGATGAGCCTATCTTTAAACTCTTTCAGTTTTGCTATGAATACAGACGTCTAAAACACACAAAGAACCCATTCCCATTAGCATCTCATCACTCTATAATCTTTGACAGCACTTGCTGCCCTCCTGAGATTTTAGGGGAATACAGCTATACGAAATGCACAGTCATCATCCTCAGGCTACTTTAGAATCCCACAGACCGTTAACTCAAAAAATACCCATAAAGTCCAGAAATCATTATCTAGAAACACTATGGAGTCAAAGCAAAGAGAAGCAAGAGTTAACAGTAAGTCAAATAAACCAATGATATTTAAGCAAGATTTTTAAAAAGCTTTAAGTTTTCCTCTTGTTTAAGTTCAAAGACAGCTTTATTGAAATAGCAACTGTCCTTTGAATACAATGAAGATTTTCTTAGCACATACATCTCTTTTCATAAACACACACAGGTAGAGAGGCCTCATAAGAGGCCCTCACATCAAGCACTACAAAGGTTCTTTTCTACAACTGATAAAAAGCAAATACTGAAGATGAGAAAATGTCTTTAAGCTTTAAAATAACACTACGACATTTTAAAGTGTGGTATTTAAAAACAAAAAAGCTAGGCACCAATACTGTCATTCTCTCATTAACTGTAATGCTAACTAAGCAGAGAAACCAAAAAGGAGACCATGATTCTTCATCCTCTCTGACATACCTATGTTCCCGTTGCTACTAATGAAGCAACATTATGATATGTGATTGAGATGAAAACAAAGAAAACCAGGAAGAACGACTCTCCCTGTTAATTAACCTAGAAATAAAATAAGACAAAGGAAATAAAAAACAATCATTTCCAAACTAAAAACCAAAAAATCTTAAAAGAGCTTTGAAAAGATATTATCTTGACAGCTACAACACATAAAAATGAAAACTGACTTTTACACATTTTAATCAACCAATTTAATACAAATACCTGATTTGTACTTTGACACTAAATGAGCTAAATCCCAAGTTCCAAACTGTAGTTCAGTGACTCACAGAGTGGTTCTTTGGAAGGATAACGTACCTTTGGAGGACAGTGTATAAACAACTGTAAACATACACTGATTGTCCACTAGCTTTCTTAAATAGAATTTCTGAAATATTTTTGTAGGAAATTATATATAAGAAGTGTAATTGATCAGATAATTTCTATTATAACAGATAAATTCTGTAGTGTGTGCAACATGTGGTAGAAATAGAAGATACGATGGATGATTTATATCTTTAAAGCAAGTGATACATTACAATCCAGTAAAAGTCCTTTAATCTTTTCATGAAACTTCTCTCTATATATGTTGAAGTACATAATGCTTTCTGGCTTTTCTTCAAACCAAAACTTATCAAATTCACAGACAAGGTAACCTGCAGTTAAAGAAAAATAAAACATAAATATAGTGCTCAATAGTGAAATCACACCCAAATCATCTCGTTTTCAAAGTATGTAACCATACTTTAAATTCCATAGTAGGATACAATAATCAGAAATCATCTTAAGCTACTAGAAACCTGAGGAACTTTACAGAAATATTTTCTTATGTTCAAAATAAAGAGTAATTTCAATAAAATATTTAGTGTACATTTACAATTCGTCTCAGAAATCAATAAAATCCATCAAACTTATCAGGTACAGTAATTTCAGAAGATACCTCGAGAATAGTAAAAAAGTGATACCCAGAGAAACAAAAATGAAAGCAACAAGAAAATGTTGGATAAGGATAAAGTAAGGAAAGTTGTTTTGTACTTGATTTCTAAATCTGAGTTATTTCTACTTTTTTCAATGAACTATCAGCACCTTCTCCTTTTAAAAAGAATATATGAACTCTAAAGAGGCTTAATTAACATTTTTGTTTTTCAATATTCTCATTACAGTAGCCAAATTAACCCTCAAAATGTTAAAAGTATTTAATAAAAACAAACATGTAGGGGATGGCCCCATGGCATAGCGGTTAAGTGCGCGCGCTCCGCTGCTGGCGGCCCGGGTTCGGATCCCAGGTGTACCAACGCACCGCTTGTCAGGCCATGCTGTGGTGGCGCCCCACATAAAGTGGAAGAAGATGGGCACGGATGTTAGCTCAGGGACAGTCTTCCTCACCAAAAACAGAGGAGGGTTGGCATGGATGTTAGCTCAGGGCTGATCTTCCTCACCAAAAAAAAAAAAAAAAAAAAAAAATACAACAAAACATGTAAATAGATACATTTATAACAACAAAAAAAATGTGAATGTAAAACCACTCCTAAACCCTATTTGGATTCAACCAAGTATATTAATTAATCATTTAACGAATGCTACCACAGTGCTCGCCACGTGCTCCTCCACTCTCAGAGCAATCCTATGACACAAGTCCTGTTATTCTCATTTTACTGAGGAGGAAACAGAGGTACAGAGAGGTTAAATGACTTGCCTAAACACATAGTTTGCAAGTGGTCTCTATTATGTTATAAATTAGACTTTGTTCCACCAGAATCTCATTTTCCCCTCTGAAAGGCTTTTCAAAAGAAAAAGGACAGAAGTGACTTATTTAAGATAAATGGGGGAAAAAGCCAGTGACTTCACACAAAAGTGTGGCTAGACTATCACAAATTGCCTAGCATGAAAAAAACATAAATTCCATTTTAAAACATTAGTCACAAAGCAAACATTAACAGTTAAGAACAATGACATTTCAACACTGAAATATCACTTACAAGAAGGTCAACTTAAGAAATACTTCGGATTAATCTCTTGATATATGACAAAACAGATTTTTGTCAACCAGGGTATGTGAGAAAATCAAAGAAGAAGGCCTCTTTGAGCTGAGGGATGCCATCTGCTTCTTGTTCCCAAAAGACAAGCTGAGAATGGCAGTCTGGTAATTATTAATAATACTATTATTTTTTTGTTGAGGAAGATCGGCTCTGAGCTAACACTTGTTGCCAACCTTCTTCTTTTTGCTTGAAGAAGACTGGCCCTGAGCTAACATCTGTGCCAATCTTCCTCTATTTTGTATGTGGGATGCCTCCATAGCATGGCTTGAAGAGTGGTGTAGGTTCAAGCCCGGGATCCAAATCCACAACCCAGGCTGCCAAAGTGGAGCGTGCTGAACTCAACCACTACGCCACCAGGCTGGCCCTGCAATTATTTTTAAGTAATATTTTTTATCTTTATTTCATTCGAAACTCATTTTGTGTATACACCAGGACAATAATACATCTATAGAAGTTACCCATATATATATATAAATTGAATCTGTGCTCTCCCTGACCCCAAATACACTGATAGAGAGGTACAATCAAAAAATCTGGAGATTAATGTTCTGGGTAGTAGGAAAAGTCAGACATCCACCCAAATTTTATGGTATACCATTTGTTTTAGTATTTCTGGCTATTAGGTTTTAGCTATTCATCATTATTAAAAGTCCTTTAAATTGTTTTTCATTACTTTCAGGAATGTGGCCTATTCAAATGACTATATAGGTCTGGAACAAACTGCTCAAGTATAAAGTACTAAAAATTTCTTGCTTCAGAATGAGGTTATTGGTCTATAATGTAAATTGGTGTCAAAGAAAGACTGACTCAAAGAACTAAGACTATAATGGCTAAGTTGATTTAATGAGACATCAGGAAATTGCAGGAGATAATACCAAAATTCTAGAAAGCTGGCAAAGCCATACATGGCATAAGACTCCTAAAGCTTTGCAGAAAGTGATAGAAGAGATGTTTCCACAAAGCACATCTACTGTCCTTTTGACTCTAGGAGGTTTAAAACACTAGACTCAATAGAAATACCACACAAAATTTGTAAACTTAAAATTCCCCGTACACTTCCACTGCCTCTAACCAAAGCCACAGGGCACTTGAGGTTTTTGTCATAGAAGTTAAAAATAAGGAACCATAGGAACAGGGATTACCTGTAAACCAGCCTGAAGGATCTTATTGGGGTGATAAAAATGTTTTAAAACTGGACTATGGTGATGGTTGCACAACTCAGTAAATTTACTAAAACTCATTGAATTACACAATTAAAATGGGTGAATTTTATGGCATATAAATTATACTTCAATAACGTTGTTATTAAAGCCATAACTTTTTTGTTATACAAACTTGAGGAGTTTTTTTGGAACCAACAAACCAGCAGTTAGCAACTTCCTAGGATGACAGCACATATCTGCTTACATTTTAGATGTACAAGAGGGTGACAACGGAGCTAAGAAGCTAAGTTACTACTCACTGTTTCCAGCCTTGCCTATAGAGAAAAACAACACCAAAATGGCAGGAGGGATAAAGGGGAAAAGGGGGAGATGGAGACAGATCACAACAAAATAAAAAATGTAAAAGCCAATCTCTTCATAGATAATCTCTTTCTTCTAGATAGAAACTATGACCTTGGAACTGATTTGTGCAAACAAACTGGGCCCACTCCCCCAACAAAAAAGGTATGTGTGCCCAAAAGATGAGATTTCAAACTATTTTCTAGTTAGAGTGATATCAGCATCACAGCAGAGCAAGCTCTTCCCTTAGACTCTCCCCTCTAAGATACAACGAAAAGGACATTCATAATCCAACTCACAAGATGTCTGAGAGACCCACGCAGCCACACGTCTGAAGGTGGAGGTGCTGGACCTCCCTGGAGGAAGTGGAAGGAAGCAAGGGGATCTCCTCTCCCTCTGGAACACCAGTGACCCAGGGCACAGGACCGTGCATGGCTCTGAGAAAAGAGGGGAGAGGCAGCTCTCCACAAAAATACCTTTGCTCTCCAAGCTCCCTCACAGACCATGGGAAAGCCCCATGCAGAGGTGGCTAAGCTATTGCAGTGGTGTCTTCATCAAACCAGCACCTCAGGAGAGCAGACAGTGAGGGCAGAGTGAGAACACCCCTGGGATCTTGCACATGAAAGAAAGCACCCCTCCCCTCGCCCTGCGCTCCAGCTCAGCCAGTCAGCCAGAGTGCCTGACCATACGTTAGAAAAGTAGCAGCTGTGAGCAAGCAAATTGGAAATCGCAGACAGGACCTTTCAGAGTAGATTCTAAGGACAGGCACAGATGCCGGGGGTTGCAGCAGGCTCAGAATACACAGCTCTTGACCCTGTGGTGGCAGGTGGAAGCTGCGACCAGATACTATCATTATGCAAAGGTACAAATCCATGCCATCGAATAGTAAGAAGAAATATATTAATACTCCAGACCAGAAGGAAAATGACAAGCACCCAGAAATCTATCCTGAAAGCACTGAAATTTATAATCTAAATGACAGAGAATGCAAAATAGCTATCATAAAAAAATGAGTTACAAGAAAATACAGATAGTTCAATGAAATCAGGAACAAAATTAATGAACAGAGGGAATTCTTTGAAACTATAAAGAAAAACCAATCAGAAATGTTGGAGATGAAAAACACAATGGATGAGATAGAGAAAAATCCAGACTCCCTGAATAACAGAGCTGATATTATGGAAGAGAGAATTAGCCGTCTGGAGGAGAGAAATATAGAAATGCTTCAGATGGAGGAGGAGAGAGAACTAAGACTAAAAAGAAATGAGGAAATTCTCTAAGAAATATCCAACTCAATTAGGAAATGCAACATAAGGATTATAGTTATTCCAGAGGGAGAAGAGGAGAATGGAGCAGAAAGCTTGTTCAAAGAAATAATAGCTGAGAACTTCCCAAACCTGGGGAAGGAGCTGGAAATACAAGTAAAAGAAGCTAAAAGAACTCCTAATTATATCAATGTAAAAAGACCTTCTCCAAGGCATATAGTAGTAAAGCTGGCAAAGGTCAATGACAAAGAAAAAATATTAAGGGCAGCAAGGCAGAAGAAAATAACATACTAAGAAACCCCTATCAGGCTTTCAGCAGATTTCTCAGCAGAAAACTTACAAGCTAGGAGAGAGTGAAATGATATATTCAAAACTTTGAAAGACAAAAACTTTCAGCCAAGAATACTCTATCCAGCGAAAATATTCTTCAGATATGAGAGGGAAATAAAAACTTTCCAAGATAAACAAAATCTAAGGGAGTTCATCACCACAAGACACCCCCCTACAAGAAATGCTCAAGAAGGTCCTCATACCTGAAAAAAAAGGGGGGTTAAAAAGCCTTGAGCAAGGGGATAAATAGGTAGACAAAATCAGAAAATTGCAGCTCTCTATCAGAAGAGTTTAGCAAACACTTAATTATAACACTAAAGATAAAGAGAAGGAAAACATCAAAAATAAATACAATCTCGTCATTTTATCCACAAACTCACAACACAAGATGGAATAAGTTGTGACAACAATAACTTAGATGGGGAAGAGGAATGGGATGGAATCGGCTTAGTCTAAGGAAATAAGAGGCTATCAGAAAACGGACCATCTCATCTATGAGATTTTTTATACAAACCTCATGGTAACCACTAAACAAATAATCAGAACAGAGACACAAATGATAAATTAAGAGAAAACTGAGAAAACCATCATAGAGAACTACCAAAGTGAATTGATAGTCCAAAATACACAGGACAAGAAACAAGGGAAATGCAGAACAACCGGAAAATGAGTGATAAAATGGCAGCATTAAGCCTGCATACGTCAATAATCACTCTAAATGTAAATGGATTGAATTCTCCAATCAAAAGACACAGAGTTGCGGGATGGATTAAAAAACAAGACCCAACAATATGCTGTCTCCAGGAAACACATCTCAGCTCCAAAGACAAACACAGGCTCAGAGTGAAGAGATGGAAGATGATACTCCAAGCTAATGGCAAATAAAAGAAAGCCGGTGTTGCCACAGTTATATCAGATAAAGTAGACTTCAAGATAAAACAGGTAATGAGAGACAAATACGGGCAGTACATAATGATAACAGGGACACTCCACCAAGAAAACATAACACTTATAAATATATATGCACCCAACACAGGAGCGCCAAAGTACATAAATCAACTATTAACAAACCTAAAAGGAGATATCAATAACAACACAATAATAGTAGGGGACCTTAACAACTCACTCACATCAATGGATAGATCATCCAGACAGAAAGTCAACAAGGAAACAGTGGATTTAAATGAAAAACTAGAACAGATGAATTTAATAGATATATACAGAACACTCCATCCAAAAACAGCAGAATACATACTGTTCTCAAGTGCACATGGAACATTCTCAAGGATAGACCATATGCTGGGAAACAAGGCAAGCCTCAATAAATTTAAGAAGATTGAAATCATATCAAGCATCTTTTCTGACCATAATGCTATGAAACTAGAAATCAACTACAAGAAAAAAGCTGGGAAAGTGACAAATATGTGGAGACTAAACAACATGCTACTGAACAACCAACAGATCACTGAAGAAAATAAAGGAGAAATCAAAAAATATCTGGAGACAAATCAAAATGAAAATACACCATACCAATTCATATGGGATGCAGCAAAAGCAGTCCTAAGAGGGAAATTCATAGCAATACAGACCCACCTTAACAAACAAGAAAAACCTCAAATAAGCAATCTTAAAGTATACCTAACAGAATTAGAAAAAGAAAAACAAAGCCCAAAGTCAGCAGAAGGAGGGAAATAATAAAAATCAGAGCAGAAATAAATGAAATTGAAACCAAAAAAACAGCAGAAAGGATCAATGAAACAAAGTGCTGGTTCTTTGAGAAGATAACAAAATTGACAAACCCTTAGCCAGACTAAGAAAAAAAGACAGAAGGTTCAAATAAATAAAATTAGAAATGAAAGAGGAGAAATTACAATGGATACCACGGAAATACAAAGGATTATAAAAGAATACCATGAAAAACTATATGCCCACAAATTGGACAATCCAGAATACACAATTCTTAGACTCATACAACCTTCCAAAACTGAATCAAGAAGAAATAGCGATTCTGAATAGTCCAATCACAAGTAAAGAGATTGGAACAGTAATCAAATCTCCCAAAAAATAAAAGCCCAGGACCAGATGGCTTCGCTGGAGAATTCTACCAAACATTCAAAGAAGATTTAATACCTATCCTTCTCACACTATTCCAAAAAGTTGAAGAAGATGTTAACACTTCCCAACACATACTACAAGGCCAACATCACCCTGATCCCAAAGCCAGACAAGGAAAACACAAAGAAGGAAAATTACAGGGCAATATTGCTGATGAACATAGATGCAAAAATCTTCAACAAAATATTGGCAAACCAAATACAGCAATACATTAAACAGATAATACATCATGATCAAGTGGGATTCATACCAGGGACATAGGGATGGTTCAACATCCACGAATCAATCAATGTGATATACCACATTAACAAAATGAGCAATAAAAACCACATAATCATCTCAATAGACGCAGAGAAAGCATTTGACAAGATCCAACATCCATTTATGATAAAAACTCTCAATAAAATGGGTATAGAAGGAAAGTACCTCAACATAATAAAGGCCATATATGACAAACCCACAGCCAACATCATACTCAACAGGGAAAAACTGAAAGCCATTCCTCTGAGATCAGGAACAATACAAGGGTGCCCACTCTCACCATTCTTATTCAACATAGTACTGGAGGTTTTTTCCAAAGCAATTAGGCAAGAAAACGAAATAAAAAGAAGCCAAATAGGCAATGAAGAAGTGAAACTCTTGCCATTTGCAGATGATATGATTTTACATATAGGAAACTCTAAAGAATCCATTGGAAAAATATTAGAAATAATCAACAACTACAGCAAAGTTGCAGGGTACAAAATCAACTTATAAAAATCAGTTGCATTTCTATACTCTAATAACTAACAGAAAAAGAACTCAAGAATACAATCCCATTTATAATCGCAACAAAAAGAATAAAATATCTAGGAAAAACTTAACCAAGGAGGTGCAAGACCTATACAATGCAAACCATAAGACATTATTGAAAGAAATTGATGATGACATAAAGAAATGGAAAGATATGCCATGCACATGGATTGGAAGAATAAATATAGTCAAAATGTCCATACTAGCTAAAGCAATCTACAGATTCAATGCAATCCCAATCAGAATCCCAAAGACATGCTTCACAGAAATAGAACAGAGAATCCTAAAATTCATATGGGGCAACAAAAGACCCCAAATAGCTAAAGTAATCCTGAGAAAAAAGAACAAAGCTGGAGGCATCACAATCCCTGACTTCAAATATACTACAAAGCTATAGTAATTAAAACAGCATGATACTGATACAAAAACAGACACATCCATCAATGGAACAGAATTGAAAACCCAGAAATAAAACCACACATCTACAGATAGCTAATCTTCAACAAAGGAGTTAAGAACATACAATGGAGAAAGGAAAGTCTCTTCAGTAAATGGTGTTGGGAAAACTGGACAGCCACATGCAAAACAATGAATGTATAGCATTATCTTTCACCATACATAAAAATTGACTTAAAATGGATCAAAGACTTGAAGGCAAGACCTGAAGCCATAAAACTCCTAGAAGAAAACATAGGCAGTACACTCTTTGACATCGGTCTTAGAAGGATCTTTTCAAATACCATGTCTACTCGGACAAGGGAAACAAAAGAAAAAATTAACAAGAATGCATCAGACTAAAGAGCTTCTGCAAGGCAAAGGAAACCAGGAACAAAACGAAAAAAAAACCCACCAAATGGAAGAAAGTATTTGCAAATCATATATCTGACAAGGGGTTAATCTCCAAAGTATATAAAGAACTCACACAACTCAACAACAAAAAAACAAACAACCTGATCAAAAAATGGGCAAAGAATATGAACATTTTTCCAAAGAAGATATACAGATAGCCAATAGGCATATGAAAAGATGTTCAACATCACTAATCATCAGGGAAATGCAAATCAAAACTACACTAAGATAACACCTTTCACCTCTTAGAATGGCTATAGTCACCAAGACAAAAAATAACAAATGTTGGAGAGAATGTGGAGAAAAAGGAACAGTCACACACTGCTGGTGGGAATGCAAATGGGTGCCAGTATGGAAAACAGTATGGAGATTCCTCAAGAAATTAAAAATAGAAATACCATACGATCCAGCTACCACACTACTGGGTATTTATCCAAAGAACTTGAAATCTATAATTCAAAGAGACCTATGCACCCCTATGTTCACTGCAGCATTATTCACTGTAGCAAAGAAGTGGAAGCAACCCAAGTGCCCACTGATTGATGACTGGTAACTATATACAATGGAATACCACTCAGCCATTAAAAAAGACAAAATCGTCCCATTCACAACAACATGGATGGACCTTGAGGGTATTATGTTAAGTGAAATAAGCCAGACAGAGAAAGACAAACACCATATGATTTCACTCATATGTGGAAGATTAATTAACACATGGACAAAGAGAACAGTTTAGTGGTTACCAGAGGGGAAGGGGATTGGGGGTGGGCACAAGGGGTGAAGGGGTGCATTTATATGGTGACTGACAAATAATAATGTACAACTGAAACTTCACAATGTTATACACTATTATGACCTCAATAAAAAAATAAATAAAAATATTACCTTAAAAAATTATTTTCCAGTTAGAATAGGCTCCTTCTAAGAAAAGCAGGATCTTAATTAAGACATGAAACTTTTCTAATGGTAAATGGCATGAAAATCAATTTTGGTGGGGAATCTTCTGCATAAAAGATGGATGATGGATATATGTGTGTGTGTTTGTTTTAAATGTTTTAAAAAATTTGAAAAACATAAGCTTCACTGTTTCCAGGGTGATCCACAGCTCTTACGGATCTGAACTGATAGAAACAAGGCAACTGAGAGAGTTCTGTAATGACTTTCCTACTTCAGATATTACTTTGGTGCACTTCCTAGACAGGAGCCAAACGAGATGTTAGTGTTGAGGGCCCTGGAGATCAACAGCAACAAAAATGCTCAAGTTACCCGTCTTTAGGGGAAAAATACTGGACAGAGGTCCTTTTGCACGGCTTTCCTACCTATAACACTCCCGTACTTATATTTAAATGGTAAAATGCTTAATTTGGGGAGAAGTTTTTTGGTTGTTTCTTTTTATACTTGTTCTATGTTCGATAGGCAGCATTAAACAAGCATAAATTTCAGAGAGAAAACAAAAATCAGAGGCAGTTAGCAAAGCCCCAGTAGTTACGGCACTACGCTACAAGTCAAGAGAGAGTTAGGAGTGGAAATCAAACAAGATGAGTCGGGGGAAACACAGTTCTCCAGCAACAAGATGAAAGAAAAGACTAGAGAACAGGGAGGAGGACTATGCAGATCTGGATGAAAATCTGTTCAAAATGCCTAACCCCCAACAAAGAGACTGGCTGAGTCTGACCCAAGGCAGGTCGAGGGCAAAGGGCTCTTCTCAGCTCATACAACAAATATACAGTCTCATAGTCTATACTAACAGATGTGCTGAGGCTATTTTGACCCAGTTTCGTTATTTATATCTGGGAGAAGCAAGGGATGCAGACAGTCTCCAGTACAGTCAGGAAGGGCCAGGAGGATATTTAAACAAAACAACAAGGACAACTTTGGAGTGGTAAAGGAAAGCATCTCACGCCTGCTAGGAATCTTCAGTCTACCTAGAGAGAATCATCAACAATGGTCCTAGGGACCTGAAACATCTGTCCGTCCATCTGAAAACATGTCTCATTGACTCCTACTTTGTGTAACCATCTCCGTAAGATACTTTATCCTTATCCATTAAAAAAAAAACCTGGACACAAAAACGCGGGTGCTAAAGAGAGAGCTTGGGCTAAAGATACACATTACGGCATCAGCAGCACACAGATGGTATGTCAAACTGAGGACTGGATAAGATCCCAGAGGCTAAAGAAAGGAGTGGGCCCAGGGCTCGGCTCTGAGGTGCATAGTGGATGAGGAGTCAGCAAAAAAGTCTATGGAAAATCTAGTGGGGCAAGAGAAAAGCCAGAGAATGTGGCATCAGAAAAGCTGAGAACGTTTCAAGAAGAAAGGCATGGCCATTTATGTCTAGTGCTGCTAAAAAGATCAAATAACGAAGAAAAAAATGTGGCAAGTGGATTTGGCAACAAAAAAGGCTGTTGGTGTCTTTGAAAAAATGAGCTTCAGCAGAGTAATGGGGAGAGAAACTAAATTGGAGTTAGAAAAAAACTGGAGGCAAGGAAATGAAAACAGCACTTATGTTATAAAAGTTTTATGATGAAGGGGAGCAGATACGTGGAGTGGTATCCGCAGGTGGATGCTACACTAAGGGAAAGTTTTGTTTTGTTTTTGAAAATGAAAGCTCCATAAATGCAGACTTTGCCTTCTTCTCTGCTATATCCGCAGTGCCCAGAACAGCATCTGCCACACAGCAAGTGAATGAACGAACGGGAGATACAGAAGCAGGTCTGTAGTCTGACAGGAATATGCCAACAGAGAAGGTAAGATGAACAATGGAGACAAGAATGGATACGCGAAGGAACAAAGGCTCTGATAAGACTTCCCAGAGAAGGTCATGTCTAAACTGAGATTGGAAAGATGAGGAGACATCACCTGGAAAGCAAGGAGGGAGCAGGAACAGCGTTCCAGGCTGAGGGAAAGGCCCAGAGTCAAGAGAGAGGATGATATATTTGTGCAACTAAAAGAAGACCAGTATGCCTAAATTTTATACTGTGGGGGGGTTCATGAGTGGCAAAAGATGAGTCTGGAGAGGTTTCAAGGTGTGGATTATGCAGGGCCTTGAAGTGGCACTTTTTGAAGAATTTTAGGCAGTGAAGTAAAACGACTAGATTTTCATTGTAAATAACTATACTTCCAATGTGGTGAAGAATTGGAAGAGGATCATCACAGAAAACTAGTTAAAAAGCTATAACAGTAACCAAGTAACAAAGGCCTGATCTCGCCCAGTTACAACGGGGATGGGTAAAAGTAGACAAATGCAAGCGAAATTTAGGAAGCAGATAAAACCAGAATTAGAGATTAAGTAAAGGTGAAGGAAGTTTGAAAGAAAGAGAAAGAGGGTGAAAGTGAGACTCCTCCCTTTCGAAAGAACGAGAAAGTGTGGGATAGAGAGACACCTTCAACAATGGAGCAGAACAAGTTATGATTTGACCATTTATTATCCAAGTAGTTTCCCATATTCTACCAACATGCAAATGACATTCTAAAGATACAAAAGGGTCAGGAAAAGTAGAGTATGAAGCTAGGCTAGTTTTGAATTCTTTGATATTCTGAGCAATATCTTCAGAAGATGGATTCATTCAATTAAGCCTTTAATGTTCAAATATCATCATAAAAGTTAATGGAACAGTACTAACAATGACTGCTTTAAAAACAGTTAGGTATCCCCAACCTAACATACGAAAATCTGGCCTTGAAAAAAGGGGGGTGAAAAGTTCCTTTAAATTAAATTTCCTTAGAAGAGTAACAAAATAATCTGCAAATGGTCTCTCCTTGACTCAACAGCATGCATTAACCAGTATTCAAGAGGGAAAATTCATTTTATACTTGACCGAAAATTGATGCCTACAGAAAAACTGTAAGAATCCTAAATTTGTGTACATGCGCAAAAACTGCCTCTGAATTTTTTTTAATCAGCAAACATAGAAAGAGAAGTACAGGGGCCGGCACGGTGGCACAGCAGTTAAGTTCAAGCACTCCGCTTTGGCGGCCCAGGGTTCACAGGTTCTGATCCCGGGTGTGGATCAACACACTACTTGTCAAGCCATGCTGTGGTGGCATCCCCTATAAAGTAGAGGAAGATGGGCACAGATATAAGCCCAGGGCCAGTCTTCCTCAGCAAAAAGAGGAAGATTGGCATGGACGTTAGCTCAGGGCTGATCTTCCTCACAAAAAAAAAAAAAAGAAAGAAAGAAAGAGAAGTAGAAAATACTCTTGGGGACCCATCTTCATTATTTTCCTGTTTTCCAAAGATCCTAAATAATAAAATGACAAGCATAAGCTATATACTTGACAGAGGTATTAAATTTTATATTATACTTTCCTAATGATTTAAAAATACTCTTAGAAATATCTAGTTCTAACTCATTTTAATACTCACAATAAAACTGATGAAAGTGTTCCATTGTTGGCACACCAGGAACAAAGTTGTAGAGATGAAACTTCAAAGCTTCACTCTTCAGCAAGCTATAAGCCATCTCTGTAAGATTGATTCCAACTATTGCATAAGAATACCTAAGTCAGAAACATTACCAGTTATACCAGCTAGCCAAATAGTTCATAAAATAAATTTAGAATTAGGCAAGTAATTAGTAAAAAGTTACTTTGATCCATTTCTAATATAGTATTGATTTTATGATCATCTCTACATACTAAGAAAAATAAACCAGAATAGATCAAAATTTTTGTTCTTTAGAGGCTGTTGATCTTCTGGATATAATCTAAGAAATAAAAGTAAAGCTCTGGTCACATGAATATCTAAAACCAAAATCCTTAAAAAAAACTTAAAAGAGTACTACATACACTCATTGATTTCTAAAATACACTGGGTAATCTGACATTTTCTCCTCCATTATCAGGGTATTTATTTTTATGATGTAATATTGTTATAATGTTTTTTCAAAGATAGGTATCACCGGAATATAAAAATAAAATAATAATAAAGATAATAATATGACCTCAATTTGCATTTCACTTCACAATTTTCAAACCTATTTCTCATTTTCCTATACCTATTTCAAAGCTATTTCCTATTCCTATTTTCAAATCTATTTCTCAAAAAATTTTTATAAAGGTTCTTATCTCCATTTTATAGATAAACTATATCTTGGGATAAAAATATACTAAAATGCATACAAAATTGATTTATGATCACATTTAGCCTTAAAAATAATGTAGCATGCAATATCCTTTATAAAGTTCTTATTAATTAAAATAATCTCATCTTTAAAAATACCTTGAAATACTTCCAAATTCAGATCATCTCATCAATTTAAATTCAAAAGTTTACAGTTTCTTCCAGCTTACCCTAATTTTGGATGATTTGAACGGGAAAGAATCTGATGAGCTTCACTGGTATAATTTTCACTGAAATACCTAAAAAAGTTTAAGAAAGATAAAGAAATTAACATATGTCATTCAAATTGAAGATATCCAGAAGCAATTTAAAAAGCTACCGCCAAAATGACAGTCCTAGTACTGCCACAATGATCCCGATCTCCATCCCAAATCACTTCAGTGATTCAGAAATGCTTCTGAATCAAAAGTTAATTCTGAGCTATCAGGCCATCTAGCATAGGACATGGGCCTTGGCAAGACTTTAAAGTATTTTAATAAAGAAATGATCTCATAAGAGACTTTTTATCTACTTTAAAAAAAAAATCTAGAGTTCTTTTTGTTTGTTTGTTCTAAATTTTCTATAAAATAGTCAATGCGTACCTGTTGGGACACTCTTCCTTTCTCCTAGGCTTATTACTTCTATTACAACTTAAGTCTGTATTGTTTAATGTCATTTTCAGTGCAATCAGAAGAAAGTCAATAACCTTCCTTTTGCAGTAAAAAAAAAACCCTCCTTGACCAGTTGTGTAACTAAAATACTGGCCATAAACAGAAGTATTAGCAGGTACAACAGAGAAATATATAAAGCTATCTATTTGTAGGCTCATACATCGTGTTGGCTTGTACTAACGCAACTTCTTTGAGTTCTTGGAGATAGGGACCAAATCTTCTGTTCAACCTTTGGATCACCTCATAATGTACTGGTACTCATACATGTATACATACATGACGACTGACTGGATGTTTACGTGAAGATAAGGAGGAGAATAAAAAATGGATTTCTATGGTCTACTTAAATTTTAGAGGGCAAAATCATTGACATTTTCATAAAGCATAGAAATTTCTAACCAAATCCTCCCCTCTCTATTTTTTCTTCTACAGATAGAAGACTATAAACTTCCATTTTTCTTCACTGGCTCTAATTTTCAACTAATTAAGGCAGGGGTTGTTAACTTAGAAGTCCATGAATAAAGGATTATTCATGAATGAAAGGGGATCCATGAACCATCTTAAATTATGTATAAATTTTCCTGTGAGTACATTTTTTGGGGAGAAAATATACAAAGCTTTCATCAGATTCTCAAAGGGATCTGTGAATCTCAAAACAGGAAAGAGTCCTGTTTTAGTGCAATGCCTTCCTTACATACTTTCATTTTTCTACTTTATCCTTAGGTTGGCTCTAAAATGCCTATAGTAGACTATTTATATTTGCATTTCATTTTTTTACATGATACTCCTAATACAATTCAGTATTACATTAGTATTTCAATAATCAAGCTACTCTTAAAATATTTTATCTGTAACACAGGACAACTTTTAATTTTCTTGCTGAACTTATTTAGTCAACCCCTATCTTAACAGTGTCTAATGAAAACAAACATCTATGCAATAAGGAAAACTATTCCTTACAATAATCTGCATTAACTAACTTCCTTCCTTTCTTTCTTCCCTTTTCTTCTTTCCCTCTCTCTCATCCTACATACATTTTTGACCTAACATATATTCTTATTTTCTGCTTGTATTCCTCATCTATTCCGATTTCTTCAGTCTCTCCTGAATTCATTTTCTGTACAATATCCTTTCGTCTTCTATGCCTCAGCATTCATTTACCTAAAGCATCGTTATCTATCAAACCACCAGCTATCTTTCAAAGCAACAAAACATCTCAAGAGATTAGATGACAAAAACCAAGCAATTAAAAAAGTAAATTACATGAGAGTATTTGAACAGCTTGCCTGCTTCCTGACTGTATCTTTATTTTGATCCTGAAGAGTCACAGCTCCATACACAGGACAATAAACGTAATTATAGAGGAATCAGAGATAGCTTTATGTTTTCAACCATTTCTAGTACATCATTAGCAATGATATATGTGAATCTTGGTCATTTTTCAAATGAATAGATACTAGCTCTAAATAGAGTAAAAATATCTGTAAATCATTTAAAGGTCTATCAGAATCCCTTACCACAATACTGAATCAAAGCCTATTAAGTTATTCAAATTTTAAGCTAAATTCTCTTCTGGCAAATGCTGAAACATCTTGATTTCTGAGGAAAAGAGCCAGAAGCAAGGTTACACAGAAAAAGTTAAGAAAGAAAACACCATAATAGTGTATATCTAATTGAGGTTCAAATATCTGTGTACTTTACAAGTACCAAGAAGAAAGATAGTCTTTAAAGGCTAAGAACAAAAGATTCATGTGTTCTGAAAAATAATGAATTTTAAAATATTTTATAACTTTTCCAAGTGGAAATAAACTGCATTTATTCTACTTAAATTCCAAATGGAAGTTTCCATTTATCAAAATGGAAAACTGGCAATCTCATTTTTTGTAATTATTATTATTTTTAAGACTATTGCGGTTTATCTCTGGGAGGCAGACTTACAGGTAACTGTCATACTCATAAAATTTAGGTATTACAAGGGCCAGCCGGTGGCACAAGCGGTTAAGTGCGCACGCTCTGCTACGGTGGCCCGGGGTTCGCTGGTTCAGATCCCAGGCGTGCACCAATGCATCACTTGGCAAGCCATGCTGTGGCGGCGTCCCATATAAAGTAGAGGAAGATGGGCATGGATGTTAGCCCAGGGCCAGTCTTCCTCAGCAAAAAGAGGAGGATTGGCAGATGTTAGCTCAGGGCCGATCTTCCTCACACACACACAAAAAAATTTAGGTATTTCAGAAAATTAAATACTCTTGTAACTGAAAAAATTATAGATATTGAAACCTTGTGTCTTCTATTTTCCCCAAAAATAGCCTTATCCATATTGACCTAGCATTTTTTCGCAATATTAACATAATTTAGCTCCGTTTCAGGACTAATTTTTTCACGGTAACAATTATCCAAATTTTGTTAATGGTTAAGTTTCCCATTCTAGGCATTTTAGAGTCTATAAATCACAATTCAAGGACAGATCCAAACACTAGAATTTCTTCATTTGTATATCCATATCCCTATCAATCTTCCAGTTTACTTTCTAGAATAGTTTTGGTTATCAATTCTTTTTTTTTAAATGAGGTTTATTTATTATTTTTGTGTGTGTGTGAGGAAGATCAGCCCTGTGCTAACATCTGCCAATCCTCCTCTTTTTTTCTTTTCTTTTTTTTTTTTGCTGAGGAAGACTGGCCCTGGGCTAACATCCATGCCCATCTTCCTCCACTTTATATGTGACGCTGCCACAGCATGGCTTGCCAAGCAGCGCGCTGGTGCGCGCCCGGGATCCGAACCAGCGAACCCCGGATCGCCACAGCGGAGCGCACACGCTTAACCGCTTGCGCCACCAGCCGGCCCCTTATCAATTCTGATTTTAGTTACATATTTTGGGATTTCACAAGTATTAAAGAAGAAAAAGAGCGAGTTCTTATAGGCTCTACAAAATCAGGGATTTAAATCACGTGTCACAGATGTCGAAGAATAAGTGTGAAGAGACTTTACTATCATCTTATCTGTTATATTTCCCAAAATGGAATCAGAGAGCTAAGAGAGAAGAGGCAAGAGGATAAAAAGAGTAAGAAAAGAGTGTACATAATTCCTCAAGAGGTATCAGAAAGGAGGTCAGGAAGAGAAAGGAAGAGGAAAAGTATTGGTAAGTAAAGAAACCACATACAGTATGTTTCCAATGTCTTCATACTGTTGCCAGCACATTAGTAAATACTTGTAGCACTGCAGCTATTAAAATTCAGAGATAGTATGAAACAACTAGATCAATTCTTATTAGAATTTAACAAAATTGGAGACTACATGCAACTTCATTTAGAGAAGAAAAGAAAGTTTATTTTCACTTACACAAGATTGATTAATCCAAGTATGCCCATGCCTCTGAAGTCTGTTTTGGGATCATCACCCTGGAAACCAATGTCAGCCCATTGCTTGGAGACTCTAGCCTTCAACTTTTTCGTGGGCATTAGAAGATTCCAAAGCTGTATAAACATTTGCTTCCATATTACAAATAATAGTGATGTTCTTAACTTACCAAGACATTTTTCTTCTCATAGCTGATATACTAGTAAGTTGAATGCTTTCAGTTATACAACTTTTTTACACAAACCATAGGTTCAAGAAAGACTCTATTTAGAGAACTTTTCAATTATCCTAAAAAAAAATGTAGCATATTTATTCCAATTTAAGAGATTGATATAAGGAACAACAGATTTTGAAAAGGTAACAAATACACAGAAATCTAAAACAATGAGATGTCTTTATTCACTAAGCAATACATATAGATCAGAATCGGTAAACTGCTTCCTCAAGAAGAACACAGTGTTAAGCACTTGGCCCTTGCTTCAGACACTATATACTTAAGTAGGCTCTATTAGAACAGTAGGTGATTAGTTCCTAATTAGAAGAAAGAAACTAGGTCTGAGATAGGGAGGGGATCATGAAGAAATAATTCTGATAGTATTCCAACCTATATGATCATTATTTTACAAATTTTCATAGTTTTAAAAGAAAAAATAATGTGACTTGGTTTCACATTATTGTAAAATGTAAGAGATCTAAGACAGGATTTAAGAACAATTACCAACCATTAAATAGCAACAAACTAATCAACGCAAAATAAAGTTTAAAAGTGTTAATCAGTCCTTTTCTAAATTCAACACCATAAGTCATCAAACAAAATAGACATACAAAAAAGTTGACAAGAAAGGTTGTGAAAATTTGCAAAACAGAAATACTCGAATTTTTTTCCATTTCACTACCATTTCAGGCATTGTTGAGTAAAGGACTGTTAAAGAAAGGAGTAAAATAAAATGTAAAGACCTGTGACGTTACTTTAAGACAGGGTCAGGACTCTGGCCCTGAAGCTAAATCCAATCACAGATTGGGTTTTATCTAGTCCCTTCTCTTATTACTAACACATGCGATTTGCTCACATTAGGGTCTCTCCATGACTTCAGCAAGGGGTTTGATTATGCCAATGATAAGGCCTCAGTAATGTGGTGAGAGACACAGTAAAACCATTAATTGTCAAAATTTAATATGCATAAGTATTAAATTTCTGGGTTCCACTCCTGGAGATTCTGATTTGGTAGGGCAAAAGCGGAACCTTGGATTCTAAATATTAAGGGCTGGTTACCTTCAGTGAAGATGGTCCTTCGACTACACTTAAAGAAACACGGATCTTCTCAGCTCTTTACGCAGAGAGACTGCTGAGTATGTGTAGCAACTGGGTGGCTCACTGCTGGCAACTGGCTCCTCGCCTCCAAAACTAAGTTTCATAGTAAATCACCAAGATAAAAATTTCCTTGACTAAAATGCTAGGACTTGTATCTTACCCCTTCAAAAGGGAAGGTGTTGTGTAGAAAGGGTCTGAAGTTAAGGGAATAATGACAATGAGGAGGAGGATATAAATAGCGGTCAAGCCTCAGAGAGTGCCAGGCACTATTCTAACACTTTAAATATAAAAAGTCAACCCACACCAACAGCCCTTTGAGGTATATATTTTTACTATCCACATTTTACAAAATCAAAATTTTTAATTTTAAAATTAGGTAAAGTGCATATTTATAATACTTTTCCTGAAAAAAATAAAAGGTTTTATCGATTTTAAACTTGTCTCTTACTGTTACTCAGATACTATCAACATTTCTTTCTACAACACTTTTAGTTATAACAAACTCCAAACTCCAAGTGCAATGTGTTGTTTTCTCTAACTTTAACCACTTAAAAACAAAATTAGAATAGGTGTATTGGACGGGCAGGAGACTCAGCTCTAGTTCAGAATTTACCATTCTAGGACCTAAAGCAAATTACTTCTCCGCTGGGCCTTAGAATCCCTGTCCCTAAAATGAAGGTACTAGGATAGATGATCTGGAAGCCTTCTTCCAGGTGTAATATTCTCTAATTTTGGCATCTCACCAGCTTTATGTACTTAAACTTCAGAAATAAGAAACAGGAAAATTCTAAGTAAATTTCTTTACTTCCTTAATTTTTAAATCTATTGTGGCATTATTTGGCAATTAACATTCCATAAATACCAAAAGATCTGACATAATCATCTGAAAAGAGACATCCACATTCACAATTTGAGAGTAAGCTGAAAAAATGCTTAACTTATGTGAGCAACTCATATAAAAAGTAGGGGGAAAATCTGAAGCTTGTGGACTCATACTTTTCAGTTGAAAAGATCTCCCTAATTTTATAATTTATTGCAGAGTTAAATTACATTAAAGCATTAAAATAAAATTTGAATATATTTTAATGACGCTTATCAGAAAATTATAAAAAAGTTAACTAAAAATCTTTCAACAACATAATAAAATTCTCTAAGGAGCAAAGAAACTGGATGGCTGCATAAACCGCTAGAATCTGCACACAGACCTCCCTAGCTCAAGCCTGATTTATTTTTCCAACGTTCAATAACTCCAAATACAGAAAACAAAAATTTACCTTGAGAAGCAGCTTTTCATGTTGCATGTTATCAGAATCATATGGCTTTTTTCTCACACTTTCTACATCCAAATAGAGCTGTTTATAACCAGATATCTGTAGTAAGCATGCCTTCATGCAGATTTTAAAACTGAAAATGATAAATTTATTATTTTTTAAAATTATACCTTTTATCACAATAAAGTACTGCTTTCCACAGCCTGTGGTTGACATGTCTATTTAGAAAGCACTTTCTAGCTTTCAGTTTAGTATAATAAGCATCAGGAGCCTGAGTAAACACAGAACATTATACAAAGTATCATGCAGGATATGACAGAACCCGGTCTAGAAAGAGGGCAAGATATGGTAGGAATGGCAAACTTTGCAATTGCAAGGATGTGTCCTCTTCTTTCCATGTTTTCTCTGGGCAATCTCATACATTCCCAAATCTTTAGGGCCAGATATTACTGACAGACCTAATTTTCAAAGTATATGATAACAAACAGCTCCATGACAGGTTATCCCAGTTCTCCCAAATACAATAGGTTATCTTCCCTGAAGAAACAGCTCTTTTTTAAGTAAGTCTCTAAATCTATTAATGACATTACTAATCATTAGTTCCCCAAGCTAGAACCCTCCAAGTTCTGACCTTCCTCTCTCCATCAACAATACATCAAAAGATCCCTGAATCCTTATTCTTTCTTATCCCTGAAATGTCCCTCAAAGCAATCATATATCCATTTACCCTGACGTATTTATGGCTTTGTTATCTCTTGTCTGAATGACTCAGATTCCTAACTGTTCTCTCTGTCTTTACTCCCTCTACCAGCCTCCCACATCCCCAAATTTACCCTCCATCTTCCTAAAATATATATCTGATAATGTAGCTTGTTTGCTAAAAAAAAAACTGGAGGACAACATCTAAATCTCTCAGTAAGGCATGCAAGACTCTTTGCAAAGTATGTCTAATCTTGCACTCCATTCACTTCTCCAACCACTGCTCTGCACCTATTCAGTGCTCCAGCTACAAAAGACTCCCTATGGTTCCCAAATACTCAAGTACTTAGCGTCTTGTTGGCACTGCTCCTCTGGATGGACTGTCCTCCCCTATCCACTCAACAAGGTCCAGCTCAAACGTCACCTCTTTTGTGGAATTACCGTCACAGTTCTCTCCTGCACCCTTCCCTGTTTCAGCCAAAATAAATTGCTCCTTCCTCTGTATTTACACAGGAAATGCTGAATGAAGAAAAAATTGCTAAACACTTACTATCTCAATATACTTGTGCTGGGAACACAAAAATGGAATGAGTCAAGTCCTTCTCTTAGGGAACTTAGAATTTATTAGGGGAAGAACAAGAGTAAACCAACGATTACGGTACAGTGCGTTAAATGCAATGATAGAGAGCTCTAGGAGAGGACAGAGCAAGGGCACTGACTCAGACCAGAGGAGCCAGGGACGATCTTCCTGGAGGAGGTCAGAGAAACTGAATTTTGAAGGACAAGGACATAGTAGCCAAAGTTAGTTAACTTTGGGAAAGTAATGGTAAGCTATCTTAAAGGCGGCAGACGGTAAACTGGCAATAGTACCGGCTTGGGAACCAAGAGATACAGGTCTTAGTCCTGCTTCCATCACTCACCTCTTTGGACCTCAGTCCTCATCTAGTGAAGTGGAAGGGCTGAACTAGATGATCCCCACAATCCCTTCAGCTCCAATGTTTCACAACTGTGTGTGATCTCCACACCTCACAGGATGTACATGCACAATAAAAGAGAACCCTGTAAAAACAGCATACCTGGCATCCTTCTCAGGGTTAATATTCTTTTCCTTCATTATATCTTCTACACATTTGTCCACGTCACTCTGAACAGCAAGTGTCGCTTTCTGTAAAACCTATTTATGTGAAAGAAAGCTGAATGAGAAAAATCCCTTACAGTTAAAAAAGGACAGTAAGTTTTGAGAAATTTACTCAACTTTACAATGCATATATTAAAATGCAAATCAAAACCAAATTTGTTTCAATTTTTCACTAGGGCTAAAATCAGAAATAAATAAGTTAAAAGAGAAGCAGCATGATGCAGGCTTCCTTAACTGAGAATCAACGGGTTCTCAGCCGATGAGTTCTTAGCAAATGAGCTACCACTACTGTGTGCTTATGAAGCAGATACTTTTTATAAAATTTAAAAATTACATAACAAAAATATATGTACAAAAAAATTTTAATGCCGAAGTCAAAAAAATTTTTAAATGCAGAAGAGCAAAAAGAAGAAAACTCAATCTTGAATCCTACCACTAGAGATAGCGGTAACTGGTAACAGATTAGCATATATGTTTTCAATGTTTTTTCTATGCATATAAAACAGATTTCTTTTAAATAATATGTCCTATAAATGTGCACTGGATCCTTCTTTTCAACAAACAAGTAAGTGCAGGCCTTCCTTACCCTTAAAAAGTTTCTTTAACTCTTATCCCTCTGTAAGCTACCATCAAAATCCTCTTTGGCATCCTTTCTACTCCAGGGAAAACACTCTAAACTTACCTGGAGTTATGCCTCTGCATATCCTGGGCATTCTTCTGGAATGCTCCTTTCCCCAATTTCTAAATCCTCCCATTTTTAAGCTAGCTCACATACAGGTCCAGGAAGCCTTCTCTGATTCTATTCAGGTGGAAATAACGTCTCCTCTCTTGGAATCCTCATAATAATTTATCTGTAACCTTTCTATGACCCTTACCACTTTCTATATTATAGTTATTTTTATACATTAAGTGGAAAAATCTTTGAGGACAGAGATTGTATCTAGTTCATCTTTTCATATCCTGCCTACAAGAAATAATTGACAAATAATTATTGGAGATATTTAACAGATGAAAACCTTAAAGGCAACTGTTTCAGTAAAAGATATGTACAGCAACGCGTACAATGATTTTAAAAGAAGGAAAGAAGGGAGAGAGAGAGAGGTAAGGAAGGGAAGAGAAGGACGACTTCCAAAAGGAAATTAAAAAGTGATAAGGAAAATGATCAAAGACTAACAATCAGTAGGGATACAGACATGGTCAAGAAGGTCTAGATGGCAAATCCTGGGATCCCATGGCTACAGGAAATGTGAAGCTTAAAAACCAGCACTAGTAAAAGGGTCACCTTCACTATGGGTGGAAACCTTTTGCATATATTACAAACTTCTAAAACATGAAAAACCTAGTCAAATGTCACCTCCTCTGTGAAGCCTTCATCAGCCTTGGAGTTAGCTATTCCCTTTATGCTCACACCTCAGTTTGAGAGCACTTACCACACCATATCTGTTTACTTTTCTATATTCTCCATCAGACGTTGTCACTCTTATGTACTCTTACATCATGAATGAATGACTGATTGAATGAACTTGCCCAAGGCATATATAAGCTTAGAGAAAGAGTTCAGACTAGAAACCATGTCTAGTCTCTCAGCAAACACTTTTTCCTGTTTATTCTATCACTATTTTTAAAATTGAGGCATAATTTAAATACAGTGAAAAGAACGGATATTACATATTCAGCTTGATCAGGTTTTTTTTTGGTGTGTGTGTGAGGAAGATCAGCCCTGAGCTAACATCCCTGCTAATCCTCCTCTTTTTGCTGAGGAAGACCAGCTCTGAGTTACCATCTATTGCCAATCCTCCTCCTTTTTTTTTTTTCTTCCCCCAAAGCCCCAGTAGATAGTTGTACGTCATAGTTGCACATCCTTCTAGTTGCTGTGTGTGGGACGCAGCCTCAGCATGGCTGGAGAAGCGGTGCATCGGTGCGCGCCCGGGATCTGAACCCGGACCGCCAGCAGCGGAGCACGCGCACTTAACCCCTAAGCCACGGGGCCGGCCCCAGCTTGATCAGTTTTGACAAATGCATATACCCAAGTAATCCACATTCCTATCAAGACACAAAACATTTCCATCATCCCAGAAAGTTCCCTCACGCCCCTTCCCAATTAATCACTCCTCCAAGAAGCAACCACTGTTCTGATTTCTATCACCGTTAACTGTGTAGTGGGCACATAAACGGAATCATGAAGGATGTACTCTTTTGCGTCTGGCTTCTTTCGTTCAACATAACATTTCCAGGATTCATCCACATTCTTGATTTTATTAGTAATTTGCTCCTTTTAATTGTTGAGTGGTATTTCATTGTATGAATAAACCTCAGTTTGCTTATTCATTCTCCTGGTGACGGGTATTTGCATCGTTTCCAGTTTTAGGCTCTTATGAATAAAGCTGCTACAAACAATCTTTATTATATTTTTTGTAAATATATGTTTCATTTCTTAGACACCTAAAAGTGGAATTTCTAAGATATAGGATAGATATATGTTTAACTTTTAAAGAAACTGCCGAAACCATTTTCCAAAGTGATGGTACCATTTCATGCTACCACAGGTGTTCACCAGCTCTTGGTAGTGTTAGTCTACCTCATTTAGGAAGTTTCATTACTCTGTTCTAGTGGGTATGTAGTGTCCCCTCATTGTGGTTTTAATTTGCATTTCCCTGCTGACTAATAATGTGGGGTACTTTTTCAAGTGCTTTTTGGCCATTTTTATTTATATTCTTGTATATGTACATATATATGAATACATATTCCATTTCATGTATGTGTACTATATATGTATATATATTCTTCTATACACTATATACATATGTGTATATGTATATATTTCTTTTTAGTCACTTTGTGACGTGACTATTCGAGGCTTTTTGCCCCTTTTAGAAATGAGTTGTCTTTTTATTACCGAGTTCTGAAACTTCTTTACTAGATACAAGTCCCTAATCAGATACATATGCTGTAAGTATTTTCTCTTAGTCTGTTGCTTGCCTATTCATTTCTTAAAGGCATCTTAGATAAGAAGTTTTTATTTTGATGAAGTCTAATTTTTCAATTTTTTTCTTAAGTGATAGCACTATATCTTCTCTAAAAGAAATCTTTACTTAACCCATGGTGGAAGATATTGTCCTATGCTTTCTTTGAGAAGCTTTAGTTTTAGTTTAAACACAGGTATAAAGTCCATATCAAATTAATTCTCATATGTGGTGGGAGACAGGAGTTGAGCTTTGTTTTTTCCCCCCTTTTGGATATCCAGTTGTTCTAGCACTATTTATCGAAAAGACTTTGTTGTCCTCATTGAATTGCTTGGGCATCCTTGTTAAAAATTATGTGTGGTCTATTTCTGGCTTCTTATCTGTTATATTTATATATTTGCCTAGGAAGTCTTGAAGTCAGGTAGTATAAGTCCTCTAATTTTGTTCCTTTAGAAGATTATTTGGGCTACAGTAACTCTCTTGCATTTCTGTATAAACTTTAGAATGAGCTTGTCACTTTATTCAAAAGTAGCTTGCTGGGATTTTGATTGGAATTACATTGAATCCATAGGTCAATTTGGGGATTTACATCTTAACAATATTGAGTCTTCCAATTGACGAATACAGTATATCTTTCCATTTTAACTTTTCTCAGGAAAAGGAGTTTTAGTGAAGAAGTCTTGCATATCTTTCATTAAATCTATCCTTGAGTATTTTAAATTTATCCCTGAGTATTCTGGATGCTATCGTAAGTGGTACTGATCTTTTTTGTTTTGCTTTCCAAAAGTTTGTTGGTAACATACAGAAGCACACGGTGTCCTGTGACACTGCTAAATTCACTTATTAATAATGCTAGTAATTTTTGTAGATTTCTTAGGATTTTCTACACTCACAAACTATGCCATCTGTTAATCAAGATAGTTCTCTTTCTTTTCAACCATTATGTCTTAGATTTCTTTTCCTTGCCTTACTGTACTACCTAGGTGATCCAGCACAATGCTGAATAAAAGCGGAGAGAGTAAACATCCTTGCCTGGTTCCCACTTGAGTGTGGAGAGCATTCAACATTTCAGTGTTATGTATCATGTTAGCTGCAACTTTTTCACAGATGGCCTTTAACAGGATGAGGAAGTTCCTTCTACTCCTAGTTGAGAATTTTTAATCATAGGTATTGAATTCTATAAAAACAGTTTTTCAGTATCTATTGAAAAGCCATCCCTGGTGATCTAGTGGTTAAGATTCAGTGCTCTCACTGCTGCAGCCCAGGTTCGTGTCCTGGTCAGGGAACCATACCATCCCTCTGTCGGTTGTCAGACTGTGGTGGCTATCTGTTGCTGGAATGCTGAAAGCTATGCCACTAGTATTTCAAATACCAGCAGGGTCACCCATGGTGGACAGGTTTCAGTGGAGCTTCCTGGCTAAGACAGACTAGGAAGAAGGACCTGGCCACCCACTTCCAAAAAAAACTGTCCATGAAAACTCTATGACTAGCAGCGGAGCATTGTCCATTTGTCATTGTCTTTATGTTGAAAGTATGTTTCTTAAAACAACACTCGGTTAGTTGGGCCTTGATTTTTTTATCCAACTGTCAATCTCTGGTTTATTCTCTAACCTTTTGGTAGGTCTTTGATTTCTCAAAAAAAAGAAAAACAAAATAACATGCTCGATGGAGGAGAAATATAACCCATTACAACATTTTCTAAGTTCTCAAGTGTCCCACTACTGTGAAGGTATATTCAATACTGAAATATATAGTACTTAAAGAATTTCTTAGGTCAGCAATTTTAAAACTTCCTATTTTAACCTCAAACCCAGGTAAGCACCCAAAGACCATTTTCCCAATGATGTTTACTTTTGAGCTAAAGAAAAAGCAGGTGATAATAGAGAATGAGAGCGTACCATATACAAATCATTTATCATATATTTTGTAAGAAAATAATATATGCTTATGCATATGATTTTATTATAATAAAACATTCGATGAATATAAAAGTACTATAATCTTTTTACTACACCTACCTTGATAGTAGGTTACAAATTATATGACTAGCACACATTCATAGGCAGCAAAAATCAACAGTGAGTTTCACTATACAAGCAAATTTGAAAAGATTCTATATACATTTGTGTTAGAATATCCACAGGGTGTGAATCCATCATTTTTGAATCACAATGTCTACGTGGTTATATACTTAGAGATTAGGTACTTAAAGTCTAGCTTTTGGAAAATTAGAGACCAAAAAATATGCAAAGGTACATCACTATACCATCAGCCCACGGACAACTAACCTGATGCCATAAAACTAATTTATTATCCAACAGCTAATATGTCGTCATTATTATTTAAAAGCTAAGACAGCAGCTGCAATCGAAAATCACAGCCAATCAAAAACACTATTAGACTGACCAAGTGTTCTGTCCCTAAATTTCAAAATTTTCAAATACCTGTATGTGCATAAGGACAGTGGGGCTTTGCAACATTACCATACATCGCATGGCAGCCACACTTCTTAGCAGAACACTGAACAGACTCCTCAAATTCTAATAAGGTTCTCCTTTTCATTTATAAATCGCAAAGTTTAGCAACCCTTAATATATAACTGATAAGTAGTCCTTAGTCTAAAGTACAAGCAAATGTGACTCCATTTTTAACAATCAAAGAAAGAATGTCCACCATGGAACAGCTGACCATATTACCACTGCTTTAGGGAACTGCCCTTAATAGAGTAAAATCACTTTTATTCACAGCAATCATCAGTAATGTTAAGCATTTAAAATACCAAGAGGTTTTCATGATTATTTTAAACTTCTAAAAATCTTGTAGTATATACTGGTTTAATTCCATTAATAGTTCTAGTAACTACTATTTGCTAGACACCTATCATGTACTAGGCATTCTCTTAGACTGCTTTCATATTAATATCTCTAATCATAAAACCATGTGAATATTAATACTTCCTTCTACAATGAGAAAATAACTCACACAAAGTCAAACAACTGATAAGTGATAAAATCAGGATTTGAACCTAGATTTTTTTCATACAAACAAAAAAGTAGATCAGGTGATTAGAAATATCACAAAATCAGAATTTGATTTTACTCTACAAAATAAATGAAATATACACGGGGCCACCCCGGTGGCATAGCGGTTAAGTGTGCACGCTCCACTTCGGTGGCCTGGGGTTCGCCGGTTCAGATCCCGGGTGCGCACTGACGCACCGCTCGTTAAGCCATGCTGTGGCGGCGTCCCATATAAAGTAGAGGAAGATGGGCACAGATGTTAGCCCAGGGCCAGTCTTCCTCAGCAACAAGAGGAGGATTGGCATCAGATGTTAGCTCAGGGCTGATCTTCCTCACAAAAAAATAAATAAATAAAAATAATAAATGAATATGCAAATGAGATGCAATATACTCCATAAATTGTATATTTAAATTGATGAGGCTTCCTCCATTTGTTTATTCACAAGTTTATCTTAGATTTAACACTTCAAGAAAACAAATCTTCTATGACTGAATTCAGTAAGGAATTAACTACCCGTTTGTTGATCATTCTCTTTTGAGTATGCCCTACAAAACACTATTAGCAATTTATACTTTTTAATAATCAAATCAAAAGAATACAATTTTAATGTTTACTTTCCAAGTGAACTTTTAATAGCCAGTAAATGACCTAAAAAATAGTGAACATTTTATTTTTCTTTAACTTGCAACCACTACCTGAAAGTCCCCATACACTTCAGCCCACATTTACCTCTTCCTTCTCTAAATGCCTATTTATAATTACATTCAATACCGGTCTTTACTTCTTTCATATATCCCAAAGACCCTGGTGGAATGTGGAATATATGGCAATCATGCACACTTTGGTCAAGGATTCGACCAACGCACTAGAGTTCTTAACAAGTAACATCTTATGAATGGTCCCACTTAAGTTCCGCATAATCTTACCACACATAAAATCCCATCGGTAAATTCTGTGACCAAAAATCTTGTTACACTCAGTTGTAGTAATAATAGTTACACAGATAGATGTGACACTGAGTTCCTAGTTCCAGAACCTCTCCACAGGTTCATCTACAATTTATGATATTGTTGCTTTGTGAAATTGCATCCTAAGTTCCAATTTATAGAGCTATATGGGTGGATAAGGCATAAATAAATTTTTAGAACCAGCAACTTGTTAACTTTCTAGATACCTCAAATCTCATTAAAAAAAAAATATTAATCACTCTCTAAGATTGTGAACAAAAGAGTAGGACTCTAGACTCCTCCCCCCAATATTCATTCATGTATATGAGTTATTCTTACATTGACCATTCTTAAATAAAAGACTGAAAGTAAAGCAGTAAAGTACCTATCTTACAGGTCAGTCTCCAAAACATTACTGATATGCTTCCAACATTCAACAACATCCATGCTCCTTCTGGCATGAATCAGTACTTCATATCAATATCACTGGACAGTAGCAAGTCAACATTTTTTGACCCCATATTTTTGATCCACATTGTACATCACGACCAAGCACAAACATACATGGATATCTAAAATATATATAGATGCACACTCACATAGATAACTAAAATTAAAATTTCATGAAACAATAGTTAACCTTATTATGACCAATGTTTTCTAATTATTTTCTATCCTATTCCTTTTGTTGTTGTTGTTGTTGTTTAATGCTGGCTGTGATCTACTATGAGATTTCAAACAATGGTCTAGACAACCCATACTCTACCTTTGCCACACCAAATAACCTATGCATATACAGAAAAAATGTGAACTACTATAGGGAAGTACAGCATGCAGCAGACTGAATTATTGGTCCCAATTTTTCATGCCCCTGTAATTGAATTAAATACCCACATGCCTACCATGGCCTTATGGTGGGCATAGTGCATTTCTCCACCCCTTGACTTGGGCTTGGCCATGTAACTTACTTTAGCCAATGGGATGTTAATGGACATGACATAAGGAAACTTAAAATATGTCTACGTGGTTGGAACTTCAACGATCCACTGTGACAAGAACATTCCCCGGGTACTCACTACCTTTTCGACCCGGGTCCTAGAATAAGACAATTGGAACAACAGACCTGAACTTGACACCAGCTTGAAGAAGAGTCTCTCCAGCTGGCCCACAGACACATGAGTTAGAAATAAACAACGTATTGTTATATGCCCCTGAGATTTTATAAGTTTGTTAGACAGAAAAAGCTGACTAACAAATAGCATAAAGTATGACTTATCTTGGATCAAAAGGTACAAGACCAGGGTTTTCTATAACTATTCAAAATTGCTTGCTTTTCTGTCACATAAGAACCTATCCTAAGGACACAGTCTAAGAGAAGGTATTCCCCCTCAGACCCTGCTTTCCCAAAAGCTAACAAGTTTTGAGGCAAAATAAACAAGCAAAACCACAGAACAGGACAAATTATTCAAATATCTTCATTGTGTACAAGTAGCACACAATAGAGAAAACGTTTTAAAAATAGAATGTTACTTCTAACGTGGAAAAATTTCACTCAATACTCTTTATAGCAAAGATTCTTCTAGTAGGACATTAAAAATCATTAATTCTAAAATTGAGGCATTCTCTTAAAGAAAAAGTATCATCAAGTTAAGTTTTCTAAAATTATCACCTTGATATGATCCTACCTTATTCTTGGAGTATGTCAAGGAATTTTCTGAAATGAAAGAAAAAAGAAAAGAGAATGTTATCACTTAAATGCTGTTGCGAATTATTCCATAGACAAATAGTGTAAATATCAAGCCAGTAATAAATTACTTTAATAGAACTAGAAGACATAATTTCTACATGAACAGCAAACATTTCTAAATTTTATCCTTACAGTATAGAGAACTAGAGACAATTGCAAACTCCTCAACTCAACACAACATACCAGAGCCAAATTGGAGAGACAAACCTAATTTCCCCAAGGTCATTTGTTTCTGTGTGGAATGCCAAGTGTCTACTAAGCACTGCAAATTCATCCACGGCTGCCTCAGAATAGCTTGGGTCTCAGACACTCAACTTAAGACTACAGTTGAGAGCTCTCTACGACATTTTCATTTATTAGCTTTACGGAGTAAGTGTCTAGATTTGAGGAGCTAACCACCGAATCATGCAACAACAAAGGGGCAAAAATGAAAAGGCCTCAGATTATTTGGCCAACCATTCTCTAACCAGACAAATAGCAACATAGCTTCTCCAGTCTTGTTTTCTGTTTCAAGAATGACAAGAATATTTTTACTGGTCTATTTAAAAACTTTTCAGGCACATTTACTAATAGTCTCATTTTTCTCAGCAATTTGAAAAATTCCAGAAAAATGCTTTGGCACAAAATAAGGCCTTAATATGTTCTTCCCCCATACTATGAAAAAACCAACCAATATTGCCAAGATTTCTTATCAAGAGGTACTTTGTTCTTCTCAGAGGAGTCGAAAGGGCAAATCAAAAGAGCAGGCAATAATTTAAGTCAGCCACAAAGTTGTGAGAAAACTAGGGAAGTCATTAAACCTCAATCACCCAGCTGCCCTGAGGCCTACTCCCTCCTTGTGTCTGTCATTCTTCCCGTGTTGTCTTGGATACCAACACCTGCTCCCCAAATCTCACAGGCAGGTATTTTTTAGTTGAAGCACACTTGTTCAACACAAAAGAGGATCTGGTTAAGTCATGATCTCTTCCATTTAACACAGTCAACATGAACTGCAGCCCATCGCTGGTCTTCCTTACTTTGGCCAAACAGAACTGACCTCAACCATTTTTCTCATTCGTGTTCTAATTGAAAGTAATATTTTCTATTAAACATTGAAAGCTGATGAATTTTAGAAGGTAATAGAGCAGCACTGTTCAAGAGAAATATAATTCAAGCTAAATAAAATGTGAGCCACATGTGCGCTTTAAAATTCTCTAGTAGCCACGTTAGAATAAAAGAAATAATACCCAAAATACCATTTCAACTTATGAATATAAACCATTATTGAGATATTTTTACTTTCTTTTCTCATATAAAGTCTTTGAAACCGAGTATATATTTCACATTTCTGCACATCTCAATTCAGACTATTCATATCTCAAGTGTTCAACAGCCACATGTGACTACTGGCTGCAATACTGGACAGTGCAGATTTTGAGCCTAATAATCTTTTCCAGGGATCACTAGATACCTACTATTGTCCCTTCGTGATTATGTAAGAGATTAACAGATTGATGAAGGATGCTGAGTATAAAAATGGATCTAGATCCAGACAATCACTCTTCCCCACCACTTCAGCAGAAATTTCAAAGGGTTTACAGAGATTTTTCTGTAGAAAATAGGTTGCAAATATAATCTAAGGTACAACTGATGAATTTCAGGAGCCAGAGAAGTTAATTCTTTGCATACATGCAGAATTAAGTAACAATCAGTTTCTTTTTCTATAAAATCACAGTTTTAGAGTTGGTAGGATTCAAAGCTAGATTTCAAAGATTATGCAACTGAGTTTAAATGACTTGATCAGGATACACAATGAGTGCATAAGTATTGAAAAAAAATATTCATTCAGTTAAAATTTCATTTGTTTTTAATTATTCTTTTAATAACATTACCTATCCTGTGTGTCCTTTGTGCACCTACATAGGTATCAAAAATTCGCTGCAATTCACACTTTCCAGTCATCTGTCGTAAGAGCCATTTCATCCAAAATCGAAAAAAGTGCCCATAGAAGAACTCCCACAAAGAAAAAAACATTTTTCCTGGAGAAGGAAATATATGACACATTTAGTGGCCTTAAATTGGTTTTTAAAAGGAAAAAAAATTATCCAACTCATCAAATCCCAAATTATATTAATATCTATTATGTTATTCCATTGTGTCTATTTTGTAGTAGTGTTTAGACATCTAAGAATGAGGGTGTAATATACACAATTTCATTAAATGATGGCCAAATGGTCAATTTATCACTTTAAAAGTTAACTGTAAAAATCAAACTACTTACTTAGATTCACGCTCTCAGCTCCCTATTTTAATTTCTCATTCTTTCAGAATGGGGCTTAAAAGTTCAACTACAAAAGGAACCCAATTAAGCACAATTAAATCAAATCTGCCACATATCAGAATTGTTTTTATAAGGAATAGGCTCTTCTCAATCCCTGTGGATAATTCCAGTTACATCTGTCCCACAGTCAGGTGACGCCAGCAAATAAAAACACTACATATGGCTTACAAATTGAAGTATCAAGTTGAACACGTAGTGAATCACACCCTGGCTAATTGTTGATGTTCCATTCAACAAGTGAAGGGCAGAAATACGAAAGAGAGTAATAAACTACACCCTCGATAAAACTGAATCTTAACGCCATAAGAAAAATCTTCAGCTCCTAAATGAGGCGGGATGCGGGGAACGCAAGGGAGGAGGAGTTACTTAAAAACAAACAAAAAATGCTCATCTCCTTCCTGCCTTAAACATTCCCAGACACATCATCTCCAGACTGGGGCCTGAGGGACTGTCAAATTCGAAATGCCCGCAGGTCAGTGCAGAAACAATGCACAGCAGAGAAGGGCTGAACTGTGACTTGAAAATGAGTCCATCCAGTTCGCGCTCATCAGGACAAAAGCAGAACTGCCAAGCGGAGGGAACCGCAGCTTCGCGGCGCCTGAGCGCCCCCGACTTCGGGGCGTCGCGGCGCCGAGCCCCCCTTCCGGGGCCTGGCCGAGCCCAGCTCGCGCGCCGCCCGCCAGTGGGAGGGACCGGCTCGCACAAAGCCCCGCCGGCCCGGGCGCCCCGCGGCTTTTTCGGTAGGACACCGCGGTGCTCGCGCAGCCCGCGCGCCCTCAGCGCAGCCGCACCGCAGCAGCGCGGGGCGAGAGGAAAAGAAACAGCGGCCACCTCACAGGAGCGGAAGAACTAGGGGGACTGGAGCTGCCTCGGTTTCCCCAACTGCACACAGCCGGCAACGGAAACGATGCTACTCGCGGAGCACTCCCTGCAAGCACCGCGACCCGGAAGTCAGGAAGCGGGGCCACGGGAACGCCTTCTCCGGGACACTGCCCGCCCCGCCCCCGCCCCTCTGGCCTCTTCCGATTGGCTCGCGCTCCACCAATGGCTAACGCTGAAAGGCGGTCGAGCGGAGTTGCCCCGGCGCTCGTGATTGGATTCTAGGGACGCCGGACGGCTTCCCTGGCAACAGCAACCTGGAGGCACGCCCCGCGCCAAAGATGGGTCTCTCCTAGAGCAGCTCTTGAGACTTTTCTCGCCTTAAACCCAGGTCGTTGGCCCAAGTTGAAACCGCATATTGCTCCCAGATGCCAAGCACGGAAGAAGCACTGTGCTTTTGGTAACTTTCATAGCGCCAAGATTATAAAAGCGCTTTCACCTATATTTAACCTTAATTCTGTGAAGTAATTATTAATAGCCCCACTTTATGGATGAGGAAACGGAACTTAGGTTAAACAACTTGTCCATGGCCAATACGTGGCAGATAAAGAGAGCTTTATATGTTGAGAAAAGAAGTTTGGACTTTATCCTATAATAAACATCTAACAGTTAATTCATCAAACATTTATTCCTTAACTGGTTGTTTTTCTTGAAAAAGTTACATGCTTTAAAAAATCCGACTTCGAACAGTACGTTCAGTAATTCAGAAGGTATTTGTTGATTGGCTATTATGCATCAGGCAGTGTTCCAAAAGGGAGTCATAACTAAATAAACGCAGATATTTAGTATGTCAGGTGGTGCTAAAGAAAGGGGTATTAGAAAGTGAGGGGTTGGGGGTGGGGAGGCATACATACAATGTAGTCGGAAGAGTCTCCAGGCGTTAGACGGGCAAGCGCAGAGTACTCCAATCGGGAGCATACTTCATAAGTTGGAGGAATAACAAGAAAGCGAGTCTGGCTGGAGGAGAAAGAGCAAGGGGAGAGTAGACTGTAAATACAAAGGACGACTTACATTGCAAAATATCTTCCCCCCATCCACCCAAGTCTCCCCCTCCCCTCAGCCCCCTTGTTGGAAAGCAACCAGTATTTGTTTCTTGTTTATACCTCCACGAATATTCTATGCAAATATACATATGTATTTCCCTCCATTCCCTTGTTACACAAACTGAAGCAGCAATACACACTTTTCCACACCTCAACAAACATCTTTTTAAAAGATACTAATTGTAAAACACTAGACATGTGAAGGGTGCATAAGCCTTCATCCCCGCCCCACAGAAGCAACCAACAATCAATTTGGTGATGAAATCTGGACATATACTATAATTATAAAACCATAGAATCTCAGATCTTGAAGGGAACTTAAAGATCATCTCATTGAATAATTTTTATTGTAGATAAAAAGATTCAGAAAGGCAAAGTACACAGCCAAATTGGCAAATTAGGAAGTAGAAACTAATTTGCATTTCAGGGTCTCTCCATTACTACACAACACATTCATATAATAGAAAGTGAGATGATCCTGTAATACAATTATATAATCCTTTTACCTTTTCAGTGTGCTGTACGGAGAGTAGGGAGTGCAGAGAGGAACTCTTCTTGTCTCCACGCCGCCTGTTAGCCCACTTCTATCCATGTTTTTCTCCAAGACAAATGCTAACCTGTTTGGTCAGAACCTGAGAAGTTGATTGAACTTCATTTATTGGATGCAGGGTCACTGGACGTTAAAATGTCGGGTCCACGTGATTGCCTGTTCTCTTTTCTGTTAATTCATTTATGTGTAACAGAGAGAGAGATTAACCCAGTCCTGCCGCTCAGGGAAGATCAGCCTTCTCTCTTTCTCTCTTATGCTCTTTGATTTTCTCTTCCATGTGGCTGGCTGTGGTGGTCCTAAGTCCTAAGATTAGAATTCTGGCTTCAAGGAGAAGGTGGGACCTACTTTGGTCTCTGAGCTAACCTGTATGCTCCTATCTGGCCTTACACCTACCTGGAAAAGAGAGGCTATAGTGTAATGGAATGTGGTTGTATTTTTGAGTAGTACTAAGGAATCTCTGCTTTCTTGAATTCTCAGACTAAACAACCAAGGCACTGTTGATTTTAGAAACTGCTAAATGGAAAGTGTTGTTTGGTATGACTATTAATGGACAACTCAGCATTTGATCCATAGAGGATCCAAATTAAATATCAATGCTCCTTTTGGAATGTGTGAAGTCTGGAAGGCAGCAAATTTATACTGAGAAGGAAAATTTTATACTCCATATACTAACAGTGAAATGGATTACCTCTATGGAAGCATAAAAATATGAAGACAGCAGTAACCCTGATTGGTTTTATGATGATTTGTGTTGTACTTTCATGAAACTATGTTAGAAGCTGTGATTAGGGGGAACACCTTGTGTATGGGTTCCCCATATGATGCTTTTAATGGGAGAGCAAGGAAATATACAGAATGCCAAGGCAGATTTGTTCTCACAGCTACTAGTAATGGGCTTTACCAATGAAAAGGAAGTTTAAGCTATTCAGAATTAAGCTAATGGGCTGGGATGAAAATGGTAACCAGAACAAAGGAAATAAATATCGACTCAGGTAGAACTATTTATATGATTGTTTTTTAAAACAGGCAGAGGGTAAGGGAGAATAGAGAAGCAGGAAATTTGACAGGATCCCTGCAAAGGGTTTGGTGGCACATTAACAATAGTTGAGAGAAGGGAAACCTCTAGCTCCTGCATCCACCTCACCCAAGTACCCTATCAGATCTGTCCCAATTATCCCAGCCTGGATGGGATAGCGATGCTGTGATGCTAGTGATGCTGAAGGGAGATAGGGAAATAAGGTGTGTTTAGCACAGGTAGTGATTTTAACTCATCTATTAAGATTGTGGGAGAAAAGATTGTGGGAGATTAACTTGAGGATCAAGAAATTTTTATTTGACCCCCGGTTCGGGGTCCAAGATTGAATGATATAATGTCGAGTGGCAGAGAATAGTGGAAAACTTTTTTGGGATTATTGAATGATCATGCAAAATGTACCATAATACCAGCAGGGGAATGGAAAGGCAATAATAAGGTGTGAAAATCGAAGTTTGGGTCATATGGGAATGTTATAGTAGGAAGCAACAGAATCACAAAGAAGCTGAAGATGGAGAAATAAAAAAGAAAGAAATATCCAGCTCTTGCCTTTACCTGAATAGGTAATTAGAAGGGATGTGATGAAGGTCCTTGTCACTACCATCTTAAAGCCAAATGTCTTCAAGAGACAGAGAAGTCTGCCCTTCATATGGTTTTAACTGGACATGCAAAATGAAAGCCCTGAGACTTGCTCAGATCTTCCTTTGTAGTAAATATCAGGCAGTATCAGATTCTGGAAGGACACAGGAAATCTCATCTTTCATTAGGAACCAATGGGAGCAGAAGTGCTAAGCTCCACTAGTGCTGTCTATGAATCCTCTGTGGTCCAGGAGAAAAAGAGAAGGCTCTTGCAAATAGCTGTTAACTATCATGATTTAAACAAGGTAGTTTCCATGATTTAAACGAGTGTCTGTTTAAACACTTGTTTTAAACAAATGTCTGTTTTACAGTGCTAGGCATTGTAAAAACTGTATAAGAGCTTCAACAAACTGGGATTTTTTGTGTGTGTGATAGATTTAGCTAAAGCTATCTTCTTGATTTCACCCTCAGAGAGAAGTCAAGCACAGTTTGCTTGTACCTGAGAAGGAATGTAATATATGTTTATCGTCCTTCCCCAAGGATATCTGACTTCTCCAACTCACTGCCACAGTTTGGTGAGATTGCATTTAGACATGATCACCATCAAAATTAAGTTAACTCGTTATATCGATGACATTATGATCATTTCCCCTGTGGATGAAGAAACTCAGATTTGAGAGCTGTAGTGGCACAATATGACTAGCGGTATGGTTAATCAATCCAGCTAAGATTCAGAGCCTAGTGCAATCAGTGAAATTTCTAAAAATAACTTCACACCACCAGAGGTATTCTGTAAATGGTAAATAATAAATCACTCTCCCTCCAGGACCCTGCCAATAAAAAGGAGGCACAATGCCTTGAAGGACTATTTGGCAAGCTATAAAAAATATATAATGGGCAGTGGCCCAAGTATGCTGCTGAGACGTTTCTAACACATCCACATATAATTTTAGAAGTTTGTGACACCAGGATACATGGAAATGGGAGGCTTTGGCTGAAATATAATACTGCCACCTTGTGGCAACCACTGGGATTTTTGGACTCAAAAAGTTCCTGATCATGGCGCTAGAGAGCCGGTTTGCCAGCATGCTGTTGGGCTGTAATGAAAACAGTCCCCATAACTTAAGAGCATCAAATTAAGATCTGAACTACCTGTGATGTAATATGGCTGATATCAGAAAGAAGTCGTGATAAAAAGAAAGTTTCACAACAAAATTCTCAAATGAAAGGGAATTCATGTTTCAAGAGGTGTCTCTGAGGAGTTATAACACATGAGCAGGTAGCATCTCTGCTTTAGGACTAATTAGCAGTCCACTTTTGTTGCTGAATGGTCTAAACCTCACGGCTTTCTTTCCACCAAAATAAAACAAGTTTCTTGATTTATCCATGAGAGGTTCTGTATAGTAGGAACCCTGATATAAATATTAGCTACTATTTGCCCTACGGACAGTAAAAACCTAGTCAAACAGTAATGCAAAGGGAAGTTCATGCAATGGGCTGAGTTGAGAGCAGTATACATGAGAGTGGAGGAAGAACTTAGTTCCTTACCTCAGGGCAATGTTTGGATATGTAAAGAGTCATAGGCAGTAACCAATATGAGAATCTCCATGAATGAACATTAAGAATACTCCCAGTGCAGGGGATGCAGTTGTGGAAGGCCCTACAGGACTTCCAAGGGGGGATTATAGCAGGTCACAGAGATGCCCACAACAAGAATCGAGTTGGTTCAAGAAGGGGAATGTCGAGCTGATGCCCCACAATTTCCTAGAAGTAGCCACCTGGGCAGTTTAAGTGGGGTACAGTGGTGCCGAAGCCACGCAATAGTGGGTAGAATGATGATATATTCCACTCATCTCCTACCTAAGCTGCTAATGTGGTAAGAGACTGTTGAATGCTAACCAAGAACATCAACAACAAAGTAGCAATTTAAAGATGGCCTTTGGAAAAATCTCCTGGACCCAGGGATCCAAACATATAAGCCAGTGAACTATATAGGATTGCCATTTGCAGCCCCTAGAGGATTCAAATGAGTTTGACATTTACTCTGTCTTGGGCTAAAGCCCAAACACTTGTCAATGGCTATTTGGTTCCCTATCATACATGTTGCTGGACCAAAGAATGCATTCTACATAGCCAGTGTTTAGAAATACACCCCCCAAATCCCAACATAATGTGGACATATCATATTCCTTACCACCTATACAGTAGTTGTTAAATTGATACTAGAACAGGTAATTGAAACATTATTGAAAATACAGTGTAAAGATATGGTAGGCTGGCTAGATCAGTTAGGTGAATGTGTGCTTTGTCCAAATACAAGTAGTAAAGGGAGAACAGTTTTAAAAAAGTATTTAGCGAAGTGATAGACACAGAAAGCAGACTGGTGGTTATGGGTTGGGGGAGGCGGGGGAGGGTTGAAATGTGTGAAGGTGGTCAAAAGATACAAACTTCCAGTTATAAAATAAGTAAGTCAGGTGGCGTAGTGGTTGGGTTCACATGCTCTGCTTCGGAGGCCCAGGGTTTATGGATTCGGATCCCAGGCACGGACAATATGCATCGCTCATGGGGCCATGCTGTGGTGGCATACCATATACAAAGTGGAGGAGGATGGGCACAGATGTTACCTCAGGGACAATCTTCCTCAGCAAAGAAAAAATAAATATAAGTTTTGAGGATGTACAGCATGGAGACTTTAGTTAATAATACTGTATTGCAGATTTGAAAGTTGCTAAGAGAGTAGATCTTAAAAGTTCTCCTCACAAGAAAAAAAAATTCTGTAACTATGTATCATGATGGATATTGACTTATTGTGGTGATCATTTTTCAATATATACAAATATCAAATCATTGTGTTGTACGCCTGGAACTAATATAGTGTCATATGTCAATTACACCTCAATAAAAATAAGTAAATGCAAAGGTTTTTGGATACTGGAGATGGGAATGAAGAGGTAGAGGATGGTGCTTTGATAGACTCTCTCTCTTTCCCTTGGTGCAAACTTTTATTTTATTGGATCCTGTGTTTAAAAGACTGTCACATTTGGATGAGTCAATGGAAGGGAAAATTGCTGCCCAAGACACCATTTCTATTCCTTTGAACATAAGTGTACATATTTTTAAAGAAACTCCTGTCTTGGGTACTGACTTCATATTATGTGGCCAAACAAGGATTGAGTATATGTCTCACTCCATTTCCCTCACTCTCCCCATATAGTGGGGATATACAGTCATGTGTCTCTTAAAGACGGGACGACGTTCTGAGAAATGTGTCATCAGGTGATTTCGCCATTGTGCGAACATCACAGAGTGTACTGAAGGGCAACAAAATTTGCCACCCCAAAATATGTCTCTTAAACCTGAGGATTATTTTAGGATGATTATTTTTAAGAAACAAAAGACTCAGAAAGTTTTTCTTCTTACTTCTTCCTTAGCTACCTAAAAGAATTCAGATTAAAAAAACCTGTCTCAGGAAGCAAGCTATCATCTTAGCATAACATGAACTAGGTGGTAGACAGGGAGGAACCTAGAAAAGCTTGTTAGGCTCTCTTCTGTGTTCTTCTGCTTCTATGTGGCCAAATACTTGTTTTCCAAACGTTTGCTCCTTGTCACCTACCCGTGAATTGCCTTCCATCTCTTTGAGGTCCCTGACTCTCCCCACTCCCAATATCTTGTTTTGTCTTTAGCTGAGGATGGTATTTAAGTTGAGGGCTTCAGCCATTTTGGCAAGTTACTTGGTTTTCCTGGGTTTCTCCCATGTACACATGTTACTAAACTTTTGTTTGTTTTTCTCCTGTTATTCTGTCTCATGTCAATTTAATTCTTAGACCAGCCAGAAGAACCTAGAAGGGTAGAGGAAAATTTCTTCCTCCCCTACAGTACTTACACAAACCTAGATGGTGCAGTCTACTACACACCTGACTTTATGGTACTAATCTTATGGGACCACGTTATATATGCGGTCCGTTATTGACCAAAATGTCACTATATGGTGCATGACTGTAGTTATATTGCACTTGACCAAGGCAACACTACCACTTCTTCCTGGGAATCGAAAAAGGGGTAGGCTCTGGCAAGTTTCCTATTGCTGCCCTCTTTATGGATTGAGAGTATGGCTGAACCAGAGGCCCCTGCCTGGGGAGCCCAGATCTGTATTCTGACAAGTGATAAATAGAAAAGAAGGAAAAGAGGAGAACAAATGAATGACGATGCTGGGCAAACATACTGTAACTCTTAGCCCTCAAGAGCATCTGATAGTAAGAGAATAATACAGCTATTTCTCTCAGATGTAATGTCTTACTGCTTCCAAGAATAGTGAGGCTTCATCCAGCCCACATGATGCTTTTGTGTGAATTCGTACAAGATGCCTTCCTTACTCTGAACAGACACAGTCCTGCACTGGAGTGCACTTGGAGCAAATGCTGATTTCAGGCCTCACCGAGGCAGGGCCCCTTGGTAGGACACAGCTGTCACACCCATATGCCATATGCCACTCTGAGGGTGGGCCCTGCGATCTGTGTTTCACAAGGTTTCCAGGTGATTCTTGTACATGCTAAAGTTTGAGAAGAACGGCTGTCGTAGATGATCCATAAAAGCACCTTTCAGTATGTCATTTTCCTGAATTGTGCTGAACAGATGGCACTCACCCTGGGTATGGATGACTTATTTCTAAGTAACTTGAAGCAGAAAATAGGGGTCAGGACAACTGGCATTTTATCAACAGTCATTATCTTTCAGATTTTTTTCACCTTCAGGATCCTACACATATGTGAGAGTAGAAAAATCTGTCCCCACTCAGTTTACTTTTCTGTGCTAATAACAGTTGTGAGACCACTATTTAGACTGAGGTTAACTAAAGAAGGCTTGATGACTGTTTGTAACGCTGGTAACATCCCCAGAGGACACTCTTTCTATCCCTATTATTTTAGCAAATATTTATCTTTAGCCTGGCAATTCTCTACTTCCCATGATCTGAATGTGACACCAGTTTTTAGAAACGAATCAAAAAGGGAAGTCTGAAGGTCTTTGAGAATGCTATTGCATTCTCTGTCTACTGGATATCCTGAAGTGATGTTTATTGTTGGCTTAAATGGTAGTAGGTAGTGACTTCAAGTGGTTAGTGGTGAATATTGCTGAATCGGACCATAGGCTAGTGTTTCAATCAATACCTTTGATCTGTAAAACACCCTGAAATGCACAGTGGGGAACATGATGTGAAAATGTGTAGGACACGATCTCTCTCTTCTAGAGGCTCACAACATGGTAGAGGAAATAAAATATGTGCATAACAATAAAATATGATGCAGATTGAGTGCCCTGAGAGAGGACCAGGTCTACAAGAGATCGAAGAAGATAGAGATCCCTTCATACATGGGTAATCAATGAAGGGTTCATGGAAGAAGTGGCATTTCAGCTGAGTCTTGACTACTTTTGATAAGTAAGAATATGAGTGTGGGGGGGCAGTCCTTGTTTGAGCATGAAGAGAAAGGTGGTGCCAAGAAGAACCAGCAGGTGACTATCTGTGTCTCTAGCACCTCGTTCAATGACTGGCACAGAGACAGTGCTCAATAAATATGGGTTCTGACTCACAAACAAACCATTGACTGTACAGCAGGTTTTTGGTTTTTCCTTTTTTTGGAAAAAAAACAAAAGAATAAGAAATAACCATAATGGAAAAATCGATTGGAAGACACATGCTGATTTCAGAAACATTAAGATAGGAGAGCAAAGTGGTTTTTTTGAATCTTGAAAACATGGTATTTGGTAAATTTGAGTGTAGTAGAACTTTTAAGTCCTAAATAGAGGCGTATACAGCTAGAAAAGGAGAATGGAACCAGATTGTGTCAGGCCCTGGATTCCAGGCTAACACTTCATTTTTAACAGAGAATCACTGAAGGATTTTTGAGCAGGTAATCTGCTGTAGGAAAGTAACAATTAGAATCGGTGAAAAATTAGCACTGCTTCCAATGAGCAACAACAGAGAACCAAAATGTATTGAGCACTTACATAACGACAGGAAATACGCTAAGTGATTTTGAATGTTATTTTAACTCAGCAAGCTTGGACAGATAGTCATCCCATCTTACTATTGAGGAACCCAGGCTCAGAAAGGATTAAAAACCTTTCCCAACATTACTCTGCTAGTGAATTGTGACGTGGTTTGCTTTCCCACACAGGATTAAAAAAGTTCCATATTTAATATGGATATTCTATTTTCAAGAAAGGAAAAATATTTCCTTCCAGTATTAGAAAAATAATACTATACTCCTTCTTAGTTACACTAATTTCTTGAATCCAGAAACTAGTAATTGACTTATTTGGGAGGGAGGGGGTTTAAATGTCTTGAAAAACATTTTAGTTTTGATTTTGGTTAAGTTGATGTGGCAGAGACGGATAGCTGACCACTGAAGATTTGCAATCTCTTCCCATGGCAAAGTGTTGAAGGGCAGCAGCTGCCCAGCCAGGGACTACCTTTCTCAGTTCTTTTGCATCCAGTTCTCACCAATAGAATTTGAGCAGAATTAAGGTGTGTTAATTGTGGTCCAAATTTCTTCTCCACATGCTTTCCCCCGACACCCTAATGGGACAAAGGGAATTCCAAAACCCAGAGGAGAAGGGAGCCACATGATGGAAGGACCTGGGACTCTGAGAGATCATGTGGAAAGCTGCCGGCCCATCAGAAACTCTGACTACTTGAGCAAGAAACATTACTTGAGCAAGAACAAAACCTCTATTTTGTTAAGCCATGGAGGTTTAGGAGTTTATCTGTTCCCGGAGCTGGTAGCATTTTAATTAGTCAGTTGCTAATATGTTTAAATCACCATTATGAAATATATAAATAGTGAATATGAAGAAAATGTGTTTATTTGGATTTGTAACTTGGATTATATAGTTATAAAGATTTGACTTATGAGCCAGCCCTGATGGCCTCGTGGTTAAAGTTGAGCACTCTCACCACTTTGGCAGCCTGAGTTCGCTTCCCAGTTGTGGAACCAACCCACTCATCGGTCAGTTGCCATGCTGTGGCAGTGGCTCACATAGAAGAACTAGAACAACTTTCCACTAGGCTATACAACCATGTACCAGGGCTTTTGGAAGGGAAAAAAAATTTAAAAAGAGGAAAATTGGCAACAGATGTTAGCTCAGGGCAAATCTTTCCCTGGGGAAAAAAAGAAAAAAAGAAATATTTAACTTATAATGATATATAGTTTATAGTAAAATGCCAAAATGTATAGAAATTTTAAAAAGCAGTAAGCTTGCCTTTTCACTCTTCGGATCTAAAAGTATCAATGCAATTACAAAGTCTCTCTGCATTTGAGGAGTTTGTCACACAAAGCCTAAGTGTTTTGAGTAAATTAATTATTCTTTTGTGCTCAGCATCATGATTTCTTCCAGTTTCCAACAGAGATGGACTACGTGGATAAATTAAAGCGCTAGCTATTCTTCCATTAGATCTCCTGGTTTACTCCCTCTGATACCAGGAAAATCCATTGATACTCAGAAGCAATTAGGGATAAATTTAGAAAGATTTAACAATTAGAAACTCTTGGTTATTAAACTACTTTCCTTCAGCTTAGTAGTATCAAAAACAATCCCAGAAGTTTTTTTCTGGGCACATGTATTTGTCCTGTTAGACGCGTTTACACTGAGGTTTTTATTTGTTATGCATTAATGGCCTTGTCAATTATCAAGATAATCAAGCTTATCAAAATTTTTTTTGGCTCTCATTGTTTGCACTGACCTACCCACAAGGTTTATGTATGCAGGCTCATTGCAGTAATGGATTGTTTATTTTGAGAGATTAGGTTCTTAAGCAGATTTTTCTCCTCTGTTTCCCATGGTCCCTGTGGAAACATGCCCTCCAGCTTCTGCCCACAGCCAGCTCTTTTATCCCCAGAGCCTGTCTATATGGCACGGCAAAGGAATAGGGAACCCTCTTTTCCCAGGCAACCATGCACAAATATCCTTCGCTAGACCATTAACCTCTTTAACCATTGATGCTAATATGTATAAGTACATTTCTTAGGACAACCACAAATAATTCAATCTGCTTTGATATATTTCTCCCTCAACTGTGGATGTAACTTAGGCTCATTTTAGGGACCCCCTACCTCCAAGCACATTGGGATATGTATCAAAATGAAAGACAGAGACCCTATGTTGTCCTAAAAAAATAAAACAGCCAGTTATTTTACCAGGAAAATGGGTTTATTTGGGAATAGCAGAGGAATTCCAATCCGGGAAAAACAAGATACAGCAAAAGCCACAGGCAAGTCCAGCAAGCAAAGGAGAGGAATGTTACAGAGAGAAAGAAATTTTATAGAGAAAAAGAAGGAAGTTGGGAGGGGTTGTTTTGAACAAAAGTCCATTGATGGAAAACGAGAGCTCAAGATGATGATAGTTTCTCATTGGCCGAGGTGCTGGGGTATATGATTTCTTGTTGGGGGTGCAATGTAGACTTCCTGTTGGGGTCTGTGATTGACAATTCTTCTATGGTAGTGCCTGAGGGCTCTCCCTTCTGGTCCCCCACTCCATTTTGAATGAGGTTTCCTTTATTCAGTTTCACACCCTACATATTAAAGGAATTCAGAGAAGGGGAAATCAGAGTGGCCTGCTGTAGTCAGGTTTTGATTCAGGAAACAGATAAAACTTGAGTGAGAACTTGAGATGTGGAAAAGATTTGAATGATCAGGGAGGAGGCTGGACATCCTGGGCACAGAATAGACATCAAGGGAAAAGGCACAGAAAGAGCGAAGTGAACATGACATATTCAGGATAGAACAAAGTGGAGAGTCTGGCAGGTCTTGGAGGCATGTAAGAGAGTATTGGGAGATGATCTTGAGAAAGCAGAGAGGGTCCTGATGCCCTTGAACTTTATCATCCGGGAAGAGTGGAGCTACTTAAACAGGAGTGACAGCTGACAGTAGCGAACTAGGAAGATTATCTGGTACTGCAGTGAAGAGAGGACTGCAGAGGGTAGACATGACAGACAGTGCAACCAGTTTGATTATCACTGTAATTGGGTACTGGAGTAGTAAATAGCAACAGGGCTGAAGATTTTACAAGTGATGGGATATAATGAAAGAGTAAACTGATCAGAAGAACTATAGTACCATTGATAAAAACCAAAGGACTCTGGGAAGATAGCTAGCTTGCTGAGAACACTTGAACATCTTGGATTTGATGTGGGACATCCATGCAGAGGTGCTGGGGTGGGCAGTTTCATATTCAACGTGAAACTGGAGCTCAAGTAAGAGGTCAACGAACTATTGGTTTTGGAGATATCTCTTTGTGCTGAATAGCTTCCTTCCTCCACTTCAATCTACTCTACATTTTTCTCCACCCTGCTCCATACCCCAAGAGGCAGGTTTGTATGATCTAGTACATCATACTGAACTTCCTTGCCTTCTGGCTTCCAATAATGGGAAGCACTGGCGAGAGACTGAATGGATGAAGGAGAATAAAGTTGAGGTATTTATTCGTCCTAGCTCTCTCTTTTGGGATCTGGTTGGCTCACTGCTCAACTGAAGGCCACAACTCCTGGCCATTAGCGCATGAGAAAATACAGCTTAATAATGGCATCCTCAGGCTGGCATGTGTTCAAATCTTTCTTCCTCTCAACCGGCCAGAAACTAGCCCAGCCAGTGGTGCAGTGCTGGTTTGAAGTAGAACACTTATTACCAGACACTGCCCGTCAGTCCCAAATAAGAAGAGTGATCAGAGTGGACAACTCAAAGAGCAAACAACTTTGAAGGAGCCCAAAGAGAGTCTCACCCTACTCATGTTCTCCTAGTGTTTCCCAGCCTCGGGTAAAGATCTGAGAGACTGATACCTTGAACTTCGCAAAGCTCAGTAGATCTCTCTTAGGCTGCTGCTCAGTGTATACATAACTTTTTTCTTTCACAAAAGTTGACTCTCTGCTCCTTTCGTAAGGGAGGGGGTACCAACAAATAAAAAATAAAGATAAGGGGATTAGCTGAAGGTCTGGGGTTGGTCACTTCCCACACAAAAATCTAAACCTCTTGAGTCATTTGGGAATTTGATGGCTACCATTTAAGGCTCATAATCTCCAAGTAAAGATACATATTTTCTTTAGGAACTTCTTATCTATGCACAAGATTTGTAGAGGAACCACTGCCAGCTGTGTAACCTGAGGCAAGTTGCTCAATTTCACGATGGCTCAATTTTTTCAAGAGAAAATGAAGATAGTAATAGCATATTAGGTAGACGCTATTGTCATCTTCATATTATACTTTAAAAAACTGGGATGTTGTGAGGACTTAACGAGATAATATTTGCAAACTGTATAGCCCAGAGTCTGGCACAAAAGTCACTACTACAGGAAAATAGCTACTGAGCGCTCCTCACGTGCCAGGCGGTGGGGAGCTGTCCACAGTGGATCATATTTAACTACCAGCAGCTCTAGCACGTGATTCAGGGTTCTAAGTGATGGGCCGCACACAACAGACAAAGGCTGCAGAAATTCTGCAAGAAGCGAGCTCCCAAAGAGGGGGTGTGCTGGGGTCCCAGCGACACTGTGGGGAGGGGGGCGCAGGGGCGCGCGCGTCCAGGGCGCAGGCGCCGTGCGGGCTCATCCTCCGCGGCTCGTCGCCTCCAGCCGCTGCGCTGCCCGCTGCCTCCACCCGGCCAGCTCCATGAGGACCCGGCAGGTGAACTTGCTGATCGCGCTCGTAGCCGCCATGCTCTTCAGCTTCTCCTGCTTCTGCATCTCCAGGATGACTCAAACCAGTAAGCGGCGGGTGGCTCTTCCCGCCTCCTTTCCCGCCTCCCCGGCTTTGGGGCTCCGGGATTGCTGGGGCGGCCGGAAGAGAAAGGGGGCGACGTGGGAACCTGGCGGCTGTCGCCCGCCCTCGTATTAGGGGCTTTACAGATGTAGCCCGCCACGCCCTTGTCCGGCCGGCGGTTAGGCTGTAACGGGCGCCCCCGGCCTACCCGGGCCGCGGTGACGCCGGCAGGCGCGCGCTAACGGATCGGCCTGCGGGGCCTCCCGGGCCCATCTTGCCTTGGCGTGCTCCTTTTCCCTCCGAAGGTTCAAGGGCCCAATCTGTGCCCAGCCTTCCTGCCATCTCCCATCCCCGGGGCATCTTTTTCCCCATCGCTTCTGGAAACGTGTGAATGTCTGACTTCAAGATCTCCTCCTAGCCAACATCTTTCCTCTTTCGTGTTCTACGTTATATTTTTGAGCCACACTTCAAGGCTCCCTCAAATATTTTTTGCGAAGCTGGAAAGGGATGAGATGGAGAGAGACACAATCGACAATTTAAGAGCACTGGTTTAGCACCCAAACTTGCTCAAATGGACCATGCGGCTTGCGTTACCACTTTGAAACACCATGGTTTTAATTTATTGCTGTCTATAGGGTTGCCAATTTAGCAAATAAAAATAGAGGTTACCCATTTAAATTGGCATTTCAGATAAACAATGAATAAGTTTTTAGTATAAAAATTGTATGGGATATATTCATAGTAAAATAATTGTTTATCTGAAGTTCAAATTTAACTAGGTTTCCTATATTTTATGGTGTGATGGCAGCATGATGGTTTCAGTTTCTCTGGAAGATGCCTCTGTGTGGCAGACATCCAATGCTGGCTCTTTTGTGGGGTGGTTTGTGGCTGCTTCTGGGGGCCTACTGGGGTCTCCCCACTTCCTATTCCCTGGTTGGGACATCCGTCTCCTGCCTGAGCTCCTCCTCCCTCCCTCTACCCTAGCCACAGCCTCTTGCTGCTAGAACTTTCTTGCCTAGCAGGTGACCCTCTTCAGGTATTCACTTGAGCCACAGCAAACTCGTGCATTTGCTGCTTCTGCTGCGTGCCCGCAGGCTGCCTGGCAGATGTTCCCTCTTGGCTTAGCAATTTCTCTCCCTCTCTCCTGTCCCTTTTCATCTGGCAGCGTGAGACATTTTGTAGGTCCAGCACTTCAGCAATTTTCAGGGTAGAAACGCTCCCCAGCCCCTGACTTCGTGGAAAGAGTGGTCCTTCTGGAGCACCTGAACTTCATGAGTGAATTTTTGGGGGTCTTTCTTTTCTTGGTGAAGGGAAAACACCTTCTCCCCCATCCAAGTGGGAGGTGATATAGATATAGATATGTATGTATACTACCAAGGTATACGACCTTGTGGGAATATGCCTACAAAATACCATGGAGCAGAACTGGTGGGGGTAGCAGCTCCCAGGTGTAGCTCTAAGTCAGCAGAGTCCAGGATCCAGGGACTCTTGGGCTATTCCAGACAGTAACTGAAATGTGTTGTGAAATTTGAAATATATGTAGAACAACAATGCATGGCAACAATTACAAGAAAAGGTAGGAGAGGGTAAAGGGAGTTAAATGATTTAAACGTGTAGCGCTATTGAGAAGCGATAATGTAAAACTTTGTATTAGACTGTAATAAGTCGAGGATTCATGTGGAAATGTCTAGTCTAACCACTAAAATCATAGTAAAATAATGCATAACTACATCACTAATTATATTAAATGCTCCAAAAAAGAAATTAAAATATTTTCTTACTGCATAGAAAACAAAACTCAGCTTGATGATGCTTACAAGAGACACATTTGAATTTTATTTTATTTTTTTATTTTTAATTTTTAAAAATTTTTTATTTATTGCAGTAACAATGGTTTATAACGTTGTATAAATTTCAGGTGTACATCATTATACTTCTATTTCTGCATAGATTACATCATGTTCACCACCCAAATACTAATTAAAACCCAACACCACACACATGTGCCGAATTATCCCTTTAGCCCTCCTCCCTCTCCACTTCCCCTCTGGTAACCACCAATCCAATCTCTGTCTCTATGTGTTTGTTTATTGTTGTTATTATCTACTACTTAATGAAGGAAATCATACGGTATTTGACCTTCTCCCTCTGACTTATTTCACTTTGCATAATACCCTCAATGTCCATCCATGTTGTCACAAATGGCTGGATTTCATCATTTCTTATGGCTGAGTAGTATTCCATTGTGTACATATACCACAGCTTCTTTATCCATTCGTCCCTTGATGGGCACTTAGGTTGCTTCCAAGTCTTGGCTATTGTGAATAACGCTGCAATGAACACAGGGGTGCATGTATCTTTATGCATTGATTTTTTCAAGTTCTTTGGATAAATACCCAGCAGTGGAATAGCTGGATCATAAGGTAGTTCTATCCTTGATTTTTTGAGGAATCTCCATACTGTTTTCCATAGTGGCTGCACCAGTTTGCACTCCCACCAGCAGTGTATGAGAGTTCCCTTCTCTCCACATCCTCTCCAACACATGTTGTTTCCTGTCTTGTTAATTATAGCCATTCTGATGGGCGTGAGGTGATATCTCATTGCAGTTTTGATTTGCATTTCCCTGATAGTTAATGATGTTGAACATCTTTTCATGTGTCTGTTGGCCATCTGTATATCTTCTTTGGAGAAATGTCTGTTCAGGTCTTTTGCCCATTTTTTGATTGGGTTGGTAGTTTTTTTGTTGTTGAGATGCATCAGTTCTTTGTATATTTTGGAGATTAAGCCCTTATCAGATGTATGGTTTGCAAATATCTTCTCCCAATTGTTAGGTTGTCTTTTCGTTTTGTTGATGGTTTCCTTTGCTGTGCAGAAGCTTTTTAGTTTGATGTAGTCCCATTTGTTTATTTTTTCTATTGTTTCTCTTGCCCGGTCAGATGTGGTGTTTGAAAAGATGTTGCTGAGACCGATGTGGAAGAGCGTACTGCCTATGTTTTCTTCTAGAAGTTTCACAGTTTCAGGTCTTACATTCAAATCTTTAATCCATTTGGAGTTAATTTTTGTGTATGGTGTAAGGTAAGGGTCTACTTTCATTTTTTTGCATGTGGCTATCCAGTTTTCCCAACACCATTTGTTGAAGAGACTTTCTTTTCCCCATTGTATGTTCTTGGCTCCTTTGTCAAAGATTAGCTGTCCATAGATGTGTGGGTTTATTTCTGGGCTTTCGATTCTATTCCATTGATCTGTGTGTCTGTTTTTGTGCCAGTACCATGCTGTTTTGGTTACTATAGCTTTGTAGTATATTTTGAAATCAGGGAGTGTGATACCTCCAGCTTTGTTCTTTTTTCTCAGGATTCCTTTACTTATTTGGGGTCTTTTGTTGTTCCATATAAATTTTAGGATTCTTTGTTCTATTTCTGTGAAAAATGTTGTTGGAACTTTGATAGGGATTGCATTGAATCTATAGATGGCTTTAGGAAGTATGGACATCTTAACTGTGTTAATTCTTCGAATCCAAGAGCACGGAATATCTTTCCATTTCTTTGTGTCTTCTTCAATTTCTTTCAGCAATGTTTTATAGTTTTCCGTGTACAGCTCTTTCACCTCTTTGGTTAAGTTTATTCCTAGGTATTTTATTCTTTTTGTTGCAATTGTAAATGGGATGGTATTCTTAATTTCTCTTTCTGCTACTTCGTTGTTAGTGTATACAAATGCAACTGATTTTTGTATGTTGATTTTGTATCCTGCAACTTTACCATATTCGCTTATTACTTCTAAAAGTTTTCTGGTGGATTCTTTAGGGTTTTCTATATATAAAATCATGTCATCTGCAAATAGTGACAGTTTCACTTCTTCCTTTCCAATTTGGATCCCTTTTATTTCTTTTTCTTGCCTGATTGCTCTGGCTAGGACTTCCAGTACTATGTTAAACAGGAGTGGTGACAGTGGGCATCCTTGTCTGGTTCCTGTTCTTAGAGGAATAGCTCTCAGTTTTTCACCATTGAGGATGATATTAGCTTAAATTTTAAAGACATAGAAATGTTAGAAGAAAAAGGATGGAAAAACATACACCAGCAAACCCGTGCCGAAAGAAAGTTAGTGTAGCTATATTAATATCAGCAAATTAGACTCTAAGGCCAAGTGCAACATAAGTGTTGAATAATCATAGGAAAGCTTCATCAACAATCAAGGCAATGCAAATTAAAAACATGAAATACCATTTCATTCCATTCCGGTTTTTTAAATTAGGAAATCAGACATTTGGTGAGGATATGGAACTGCAGGAATTCACACACACTCCCCTTGGTGGGGGAATATTCATTCGACCACTTTCGTTATGAAATATGAATTTTCTATGTCCAGCAGTTCTGCTACTAGTCAGGGCTGAAACTGGTCTGCACCCTCACCAATGGTTTATGGCCAACTTCTCTTCTCACTGATGAGTACCCGTGCCATACAGGTTGTTAAATATTTTAAATAATATTCCTACCACCAGATGTATCCTAGGGAAATTCTTGAACATGTTTAGTAGGAGACATGTACCAGAATATTCTTGATAGCATTTTTATAATTGTTCATCAACAGTAGAAGAGATAAAATGTTGTGGCATAGTCAATATGGTGGCACATTTTACAGCAGTAAAAATGAATGAACTAGAGCTTGGCTCATCAATATGGAGGAATCTCAAAAACATAAATTGAGCAAAAGAAGCAAATACAGAAGAATACATATAAGTTTTATTTTATTTATTAATACCTAAAACTAAATGTGAGTCATCTTGCAAAAAGTTGTAAAACCATAAAGAAAAGCAGTGGATTATTAATACAAAATTCAGGATTTTGCTTACCTGGGGGTGGGGAGGAAGGGGAATTTGATGTTGGAAGGAAACAGATGGAATATCTAAGGCTAAAGGAGTAGTGGGTTCATGGATGTTCATTTTTATTGTTGTCTTTTAAACTGTTTTATATACTCTTGTAACATCTGAAATATTTCATCACAAAACCTAACGCATAGGGGACTACTCACAGGGCATGGTACATGATGTGATTTGATTACTTTTGTGAGAGGAGTAATCCGAAATGTATTTTGCCTTCTTAATTTCATCTCCAACTAACTGCCTCAGATAGTCTTTCTTTGGTACCATATTGGCTACAAATAAAGGAATAATAAATTGAAAGTGTCCTGCCAATACTTTAACTCCATGCTGTTGCCCCTTCTTTTTACCCCTCAAGTGAATTATTTGCTTTCCTCTAGATACGCCATACATTTCACACTTACTCATTTATGTTGTTTTCTTAGTCTGGAATGCTCTTCCCTGTCCTTTGCTGTATGGCAAAATTCTTTACATTCTTCAAATGCTTACATAGTCCCTCTTCTCTGAATCTTTTCCCACCTCTCTCCCCTACTCCTCAGTCCTCCTTGAGAATCAATCATTCTTGCCTCCCTTTGCCCGTGGCACTTGAGGATAATTCCATTTTAACAATTACATTATAATTAGTTGTTTAAATATATGCTCCTTTCCCCCATCCCTTGCAGCCTGATTGTCAGTTAATTTAGAGCAGGAACCTGACTTTATCCATGTTAATTTACCAATCACATAGCACAGAGAGTGGCACATGGTAAGTATTAGTTGGAAGAAAGAATGACTATCTCAGCATGCTTCTCGTTACTGGAGGTGTTTAGTGAATGAAATAAGGTGGAAAGTCAGGTCATGACCATATTGTATGCTTAAGACGAGTAGTTTGGACTTTGAATCTTCAGTAAGTATTCAGGCAACGATTTAAAGTGTTTGACAATGTTTCAAGAAGATTAAATGTGGATTGGAGGTGAGAGACCAATTAAAAGGCAATTATAATAGTGCTACTAGAGGCAGTGAAGACCTGAACTATGGTAAAGTCAATGATGAGAAAGATAAAACAATTAAAGAGGTCTGTAACAGTCTTCTCAAATTTTAACCTGCATACCAATCACCTGTAAATCTTATTAAAGTGCAGATTCTGACCCATTAGGTTTGTGATGAGTCCTGAGATACTGCATTTCTAATCAGCTCACAGCTGGTGCCATCGACCTTCGCTGTCCAGTATGGTAGCCCCAGTCAGGTGGCTGTCGAGTGCTTGAAATGTAGTTAGTGCAATTGAGGAACTGAATTTTTAATTTTATTTTAAGTAATTTAAATTTAAAAACTGAAGCAGTGCAAAATATTTTTCCATTAAGCGAAATTTTACTGTTTTGGTAGGATTACATTTCACTGTAACTGTTAAAGTTTAGCATCTGAATTAAGATATACTGTGAGTGTAAAATATATCCAGGATTTAGAATACTTAGTACAAAAGAAGAATGTGAACTATTCCAGTAATTACTTTTTATGTTGATTACATGTTGAAAATATTTTAGATATATTGGATTATATTAAATATGTTTTTTACAATTTTTACGTTTTTTTTTGGTGAGGAAGATTGTCCCTGAGCTAACATCTGTGCCAGTCTTCCTCTATTTTGTATGTGGGACACTGCCTCAGCATGGCTTGATGAGTGGTGTGTGGGTCCACGCCCGGCATCTGAACCCACGAACCCCGGGCTGCCAAAGCTGAGTGTGCGAACTGAACCACTACACCACCAGGCCGGCCCTCTTTTTATTTTTTAAAATATCGCTACTAGAAAATTTTAAATTACAAATGTGGCTTGCATTTTATTTCTACTGGAGAGCAGTGCCTTGGACCTTTGCTGTGAGAAGCAAAGGTCAGTGGTCCTTAGCATCTCATCTGGACCCTTTTTTATCGGTGGAAGTCATATTGGCCCATTGCATACATGGACTAGTGTTTCTTTTCACAGTTTCACCACGAGGGACTCAAAGCATCAAATTATTGTTTATTCCAAACCTTTTTTGCAAAATAGTGTTATAACATTTCATCCTCACAAAATGCGTGTGTGAATATGCAAGTAATATAAGTATTTTAAATGGAATATTGATGAATTGAATTATCAGGTAAGAATAGACAAGAAGCAGATCCAAGACTAGAGATTATGTCCTTTAACATTTCTGTATGGTTGTTTCTGCAAATACTGCTTCCTCTAGAGAAAACTCTTCCTTTTCATATTTACCAAATTGATCCCTCAGAGACTGACTGACACTGTGGAAGCCCAGATACGTTGCATCACCCATGATATATCAACTCCAAACATGTGATCCATTCTGCAAAGAGACTATTACCTGGGGAACCTGATAACGTAGGGTTATACTGGGTAAACTACTTCCATCTCTAAAATTTGTAAGCATCTTCAAAGAGTACCCACTGTATGAATATTCAAGATTTATCTGGGATAGTTGCAGTTTTCTGATTAAAGCATGATTCAGTTTAAGAATCACTCAAATCAGTTCCTATGCTGGCAAGTCTGTTTATTTGTTGTTTGTTCATTCATTCATTCAGTGTATATTTGTGTAGGAGCTATATGGTAGTCACTGTTTCAGGCATTAATGCTTTTTCCCCTGCATTATTATATCTGACATTTAGATGACAATGTGAGACAAAAAAGTAAGTAGAAGTCTAGAACCATGTAAAGCAAAACATTGAGTGGTTATCTTCAAGCAGTGGGATTACAATGGGTTATTTTTCTTTTCTGTGCCTTTTTCTAAAATTTTAACATATATATTGCTTCTCTAATCAGATGTTTGAATATTTTAACAAAGCAGCCCAGGTTGGAAGCTGCTTTGTGTCCTCATTTCCTCTGGGCTATATGCTAGTTCCGTTGTATCAGTTAGAATGCAAGTTCAGATGTGTTAACAACTGAACATTGTTAAACAACAATGGGTTAACATTTAAATAAGGAGCTAGTGTGGAGATTTTCCTCACTAACCTCATTCCAGGCTTTGGGTTCCTTCCAACTTGTTGCTCTCCATCTCTAGGGTGTTGTCTTCATCTGCATGATCCGGGATGGGTCACCTGTATTTATATTCCACCAGAGAGATGAGTAAAAAGAGGAAGGGAAAGATACGTCTCTTCCCCTTAAGTGTCAGATCCAAAAGGTGCACACATCAACTTCTACTCACAGCATACTGGATACAGCCTAATCACATGGCCAAATCAAAGGCAAGAGACTCTGAGAAATAAAGTATTTAATTGGGTGGCTGTGTACCCAGCTGAACATTCCACCGCTATAAAATGGAAGAACGAGTATTAGTGGGTGACTATGAATGTCTGCTAGAGCCTTCCAGGTGTAGAGACTTAAGTAGATAGGAAGATCTCCTGGGTCCTGTCTTACTGTAGAAACTGCATGGAGAAGGAATGAGGGAAAGAGAAGGGTGAAGAGAGGAGAGCCACACAAGATTGACTGAAGAGAACAGTTGCCCCCCTCTCTCTCTACTCATCTTTTTTGTGATCCTTTAAGACCTCCAGCTAAGTCTCTGTCCTGCACTTTGCCTTGCCCCATCTCTCAGCCTTTTCTTCTTGAGCTGGTGTGGAGGCCAGGAAACAGTGAACAGCAACTAGGGAGAAGGGTTTGTAACCAGTAATTACATTTACTGTAGACTGGAACCTGTATTTCGGTAAGTATTAATGATCAGAACAATAACAATAAAAATGAGGTTTTGAGTTCTTTCCATTTAAATCTAATAATTTAGCACTTTTTTTTTCCACCTCTTCATCTTCCCTCCTCCTCAACTCTCTGGTCTTTGCTACTTTAATCTAGAATTATAAAATTTTTTCTAATAATTTTTTTTTTATGGCCCCTGCATAATCCAATACTTATGCCTTTGATTTAAAGATTTTATTTATTTATTTTTCCCCCAAAGCCCCAGTACATAGTTGTCTGTCATAGCTGCACATCCTTCTAGTTGCTGTATGTGGGACGCGGCCTCAGCATGGCTGGAGGAGTGGTGCCTCGGTGCGCACCCGGGATCCGAACCCGGGCCGCCGGCAGCGGAGCGCACGCACTCAACCGCTAAGCCACGGGGCCGGCCCTTTTCTAATAATTTTCTTTACCATGTACATCTTATTTAAAAAATTTTTTGTCTATATTCCATTTTGTCACCATATTTACAATAACTATTTACATTTAATCTCTATATTTAATGGTTTTATGTGTACCTCTCATACTTTTATACCATGTTTTTTTTACTTTGAATTCTTTATTTTGATTCCTCCCTCAGTTATCTGGAAGACATTTTTGAGTATATTTTTTCAAGAACGATATGTAAGTACCATTTACATTTATGAGAATGTTTTTCCACTGCTTTTACGCATGAATAAAAGCTTATCTGGGTAGAAAATTATTGGATTACAAAAGTTTTTCCTTTAATTGTTTATCCATTTTGCCCCTGTTGGTTTTCCACTCCCCCCGTAGCCGTATATGCGATATTGAGTCATCCAGAGCTGTAGTCCAGCTGGCTTATTCAAGAAAGCTGAAAACCGGTTGTTGTTACAATCTTGTTTCTCAGGAACACCCTTTCTACCCTACCTCAACCTCCCACCCTCCCACCTCTACTCTAATACACACTCGCGCACGCGCGCACACACACGTATCCTTTGTATGCTCCTGACTTCTTTGGGCTATCTCCCTGACTATGGCAAACACCACAGGTAGTCTATCCAGAAGACAACCGCAGACTCTTTTTTACTTACAGAACTGTGATTTTGTTTGGGCCAGCGATGCATTAGCTAAAATTACTTGATTTCCAAGACTGCAGCTAATTCAATAGGGAGCTCCTATTGTGTGCTCAGGGTAAGACCTCATCCTCCCAGCCTCCGTTCCTCTGTCATCAGGGGCCAAGAGGAAGTCCCAGAGACCCGAATGCTCAGAGTAAGACCCCCACCCCTGGCCTTCACATCTCCATCAATAAGGATCAAGAAAGAACCGCAGAGTTCCTTGTGCCCCTGACAAGATACACGTCCCTTTCTCTTCCCAGCATTCACAATCTCGTCGTCGAGTTCTTCCTTGAGACCATCAAGGCTGATTGCATTAAGCCCTTTATCCTGGCTTCTGACTCCCAGGTTGCTCCTCCTTTTCTGGACTCTAATCCCCACGTGGATCTACACATTGTGCCCCCATCTTTCCAGCTTTACCCCCAACCCTTCCCAACACTCCAAACCCCTTGTGCTCTCTGGAGCTCATGGTCATTATTAAAACTGCCTGTGTCTTCATCCTTTTCTCTAAAGTTTCCTTCACCATCTTGTTCTCACTGAAATTTGGCTCTTCCCTGAGGACACTACTTCTCCTGTGGGCTTTCTCAAATAGCGGTTGTTTTCTCTCCCACACCACTTGTACTAAGGCAGGATAGATGTCCTCCTTCCTTCTCATCACTGCTTCCAAATCTTTCTGCCACCTTTCTTCCCAAATGCCTCAGCATTTACTCTAATGATATGAAATGATATCCCCACTTTCTCTCCTTGTGCAATCATCTTCAAACTCGTGGGTCACTTTCCCTCATTAGCAATAACTTCTTTGTTTCCATAATCTCCATTTCAAGCATCCCAGTCTCTGACCACTACCTCCCAAATTTCCAGGCCACTCTCTTTAATACCCCAACTCTGACAATCCTTTGACACATCAGGATCTACAATCTGCAGATTCATCTACCTTTTCACACCCCTCACCCACCATGTTCTTCCTTACCCAGTTTAACTTCCATGGACAATCATAATAATTCCTTGGGATACACCCTCAACTCTCTTGTTCTCTCTCACTTAGTCATATCCACTTGGCTAAATCACAGTCCTGGTGAAATCCAGTCATCTGTACCCTGTTCTCTCTCACTTAGTCATAGCCACTTGGCTAAATCACAATCCTGGTGAAATCCAGTCATCTGTACCCTCATGACTGAATGTGACTGGAGTGAAATAAACAGCCATAGTGACAGTCTCACTTCAAATTCATAACCACTGACCTCAGGTGGGTCTTGCAGGCTGCTTCAAGATCATATTACACTTTCCTGTCCCATCCATCCTCCTATTTTCCTAGAAAATTATTTCATACTTCTTTCTTTTCAAGTCTCTAATACCTTGTCCCACTCCCACACACACACACTCAGCTGATGGCTATGCTCCCTATTTCACTTAGAAATAGAAGCACTAAGAGGAGAGCTTCCAAAAGTTCCATAATCAATGGGAAGGTCACCTTAGTTAGGGTAACTAGTGCCTAGTTACTCTGTGTTCTGTCTTATTATTATAGCTACAACTGTCCGTGCTTCTGGCTAAAGCCCACCCCTCTGTTCATCTACCAGATCCCACCCCATCTTGTCTACTTTCACGTGTGTCATCAATTTTTCTCTCTTTCCTGGATCATAGTCATCAGCATACAAACATGCTATTTTCTCTCATCTTAAAAAGGAAAGTGAAAAACTCTCTCTTGACGCCACTCCTCACTCTAATTACTGCCCCATTATCCTACCCCCTCTTACAGCAAAACTCCTTGAAAGAGTTGTGCAGACCTCCTGTCTCTAAGCCCTCTCCGCCTGTTCTCTCTTGAACCTGCTCCAGCTAGGCTTCCACCTTCATCATTCCACAGAAACCAGTCTCGTCAAGGCCCCAGGGAGTGTGCATTGCTAGGTCTCTTGATGCACTCTGAGTCCTCATCGTCTGTGTCCTGTTCAACAGCATTGACAGTTGATCCCCCTCTTCTCCCTGAAACACGTTCCTCATTTGGTTTCCAGAACTCCACACACTCCTGAGTTTTCTCCCACCTCACTGCTAATCCATCTCAGCCTTCTTTACCGGCCTTTTCTCATTTGTCCAGCCTATAACTTGGAGGGCCCCAGTATTTAGTCCTTGGGCCTCATCTCTTCTCTATGCGTCCTCATTCCTTTAGTGATCTCGTGGATCTAAACACAGATCTTCGTGCATTCATATGTCCAGACCAGGCCAATTCTCTGTACTCCAGACTCACATGTGCAGCTGCCTACTGAGATGCGTAATAGGCATCTCAAATCTAGTATGTCCCAAACCAAAGTCCTGATATTCACACCAAAACTTGCTTTCCCCCATCTTCGTAAATGGCTACTCCCTTCTTCCAGCAACTCCTCCATCTCTTCCTAACCAAGTGATTTGTATGTGAGGAGTAAAGTGTGGCTGGGATCCAGCAGTGCCTTTTATTAGTCATTGTCCTTTCACTGGAGGTGGATTGAGGGGGGAATCCATATATCTTGTGCCACCACCCACTCACTAGTGAAGACGACAGATCTAGACCCTTGAGTTCTAGTGGTTGTACCACAGCAAGTCAGGACTTCTGTGCAACACCCACTGCTGGAAAACTACCAGAACTCTCAATTTCTGAAATGTTTAGCCAATCGAGTCTTTCCCTAGACCTCCACTGTCGTATTTCAGCAAGCCCAACTATCCACAATACCCGAATCTACTTCTTTGTATGTGGACTCTATTGATGCAAACCCTGTGGACCCATATAATATGAAAATGTTTTGCATTTGGGGGACTCAGTGTCAAATAACTGGAAATGGGGAATCACTAGTGACAGAACTTAGGGAACCAGCTGAGTCTGGGTGAGGACTGGAGTAGAGAGGATCTCTCCAACCCAAGGGGAAGAGACAAAATATCTTGTTCGAGAGTAGAGAAGCAGTGGTTTACTTTCCTCTGTTGTGTCTTGGGGTGGATGATCCATTGAGGCTTGGCAGAGAAATATCAAGATATTAGTTTATTAGCTGCTTCGTATCTTCAGTCAGGTAGCTCAGGCAAGACACAAGTTTTGTTCCAAGCTGGCCTGTCTGAAAGGTGAATGGGACCAGCAAGATGGATACACAGTTCTGTCAAGAGGGGTCACTTGTGCCTATGGCCAGGGATTCAAGACCTCTAAGAACCAGACACTTAGGCACTTTGCTGGATTTCAAGACTGAACTCTCTGCCCTAGGCTAAGGCTAGTGTGAGTCGAGGCAGGGATGAAGGAAACAGCAGGAGATAAGACTGGGATAGTATTTTATCACTACATTTTCTTGCTCCATTTTATAAGTGAATCTTAATTCGTTTGCTCTCAAATCTATAATACCGGCCCTAATCTCTCCCTTGAACTTCAAAGTCAGATAGCCAAATGTTTGCCACATATTTGGATGTCTCACAGGCGTCATGACTACCTCTGGCCCTGCTCCTTTTTCTTTTTTCCCAATTCAGATCCAATACCAGGTTAGAAATCTAGTAGGCATGTTGGAAACATACGAGGGATTCTCATCTCCTCTCTCTCAGTCAGGTTACTAAGTCTTTTCCAGTAAAAGCTCTCAGATATTTGTCATATTCATCCCCTGTTTCCCAATCCTTTCTGCCCTGGTTTATTCTTTTATCATCTCTCACATGAAACTATTATAACTGTAGGTTCCTAACTGGTGGTTTCTCTGGCTTTAGTTTTGCGTTCCTGAAACAATCCTCTATATGGCCACCAAAATGATCTTTCTAAAACAAGTATTGCACCTAATGGTCTTCAGCTATGCTTCTCAGTTGAAATAGATGTGCCCATGATAGTCTGTAGTGGTGTTCCAAAACATACAAAGTCACCTGAGAAAAAAATTGGGGGGTAGTGGAGAGTGACTCCATTATCTTTACATGAAAACAAATAATACTGTGGAATGGGCTACAAAATTTGCACACATTTTAAAGAAATTTCACAGAAATTCTATGAATATGGTGGGTTATTTCAGGTTATGCCTTCATCTGCATCCCTTTTATTTAAATTCACTGGCATTAGAGGTTTTTTAGAAGAAAGGTTTGAGAAACACTTGTCTTAGGAAAAAGTTGAAGCTCCTTATCAGAGCTTATCAAAAAGATCAGCATAAACAGATCCTTCTTTTAACCTCACTTCTGAATTTTCCCCATGTTGTCCCTGAGATAATGAACAGCTTCTAGGTCTGCAGAGACTGCGTTTTGAATGCCTCTTTCTCACACTGTGTTTCAACTAGAATGCCTTTCCTTCTTCCCTTGACTGTCTAACTCTCACTCCTTCAAGGGTCTGCTTAGGCATCATGTCATCCAGAATCCTCCAACTTCCTGTCCTCTCCCCTCCCAGCTGTCTAGATTCTGTCCCCTGTGCATACTATTATCACTACATCCCAGGGCTTGAAACCTTGTTCTACTGTGTCCATATCTCCTCCAAGGGGATATCTTCCATTTCGCTCTCCTAGAATGGGCATTTTAAAGTGGACTCCTGGACCTTCTCCCAGTAGCTCATTTCCTCTCTCAGAAGACGAGGAGATTAATCTGAATGGTGAGATTGGTCAGACCTGACTTTTATAGGTCACATTGACGAGGAGGCAGAACCAAAATGGCAACTTGAGCCATACCTGACTCGTTCTCTTGTAATATCTGTCTTACATACTCTCTGAAAGAAGGGCCAGCTCCCTCTTTACTTTTTCCTCCAAAGTAGTAAGGACGTGTGATGTCATCCCCTTTGTGGCTGCGGCTCCACTGTTGTCCCGCTTCTCTTTCAATGACAGGGTGGGAGTAGGGGTAAGTTAACTTGGGTGGGGAGGTAGGACATCCCAATGCACTCTGCAGTACACCCATTGTCAGAAAGCCCCGAATAAAGCTGATAGCCCCTGTTTGGGGTTGGTGTTATCTCTGTGTGTGCTTAATTAGTTAAAACTCAAGGAAAAGGGAATCTGTAACATCAGAAAGATCACAGTGGTTTAAATTATCAATTAAGTTAGTTCTACCAATTGGTCTATACATTTCCAAAGGAAAGTTTATCCTTTTTATTTTTGTATGTCCCTTGGCACAGAGCACTTGGCAAATAAGTGGTGCTTAATTTTTTATTTGTTAACTTTTTTCTGATTATAGAAGCAATGCAACATGATTTTAGAAACAAAAGAATTTTGTAAAAATAGGAAATAAAAAGTGATCCAACAAACCAAAGATTATATGTTAACAAAATATAAACTTGCACACTTACTCTTCTCTTTTTTACTATATATACATATACTTTGTTTTACAAAAAGGAAATTATACATAGTTTTGTTTAAAAAAAAACAGTTTTTACAACATTGAATATTGAATATTCTTCTACAAGGTGGTTTTCATAGCTGCATGGTATTCCATTTTTACATGAATGAAGAGTAGTCCATTGATAGATAATATTTATTAGACATTTGTCAAAGCATTTTTTCATGTGCTTTGCCACTTGGTTTACATGCATTATCACATTACATTTCACAGCTCTGAGGCAGGGATTTTTATATTTTCAGTTACACATGAAGGAACAGAGGCTAACAAAAATTAAACAGCTTATTGAAGGTTTGCCACAAATATTAAGTGGCAAAACTGGGCTTCAGTTATACGTGATATAGCACCAGAGCCGTCAGAGCTCTTAAAATGATATTCTGTAATCTATTTAGCATATTTTCATTGTTCAGCACTTAGGTTGTTTCTGATTTTCTTATAATGATAAACAATGCTGCCTATGTTGAACATCCTTAGAGCCAAATCTGTGTACATATTTCTGGTCATTTTCTTCAGATAAATTCTTAGAAATAAAATTTTTGGCTCAGTTGGTTTTTCTCTCTAATTACAAATCTAATACATGCACAAAATGGAAAATTTGGAGAACATAGAAAAGCACAAAGTAATAAAGCAAATACCATTGGTAATTCCACTTTTCAGATATTTTATTCTTATTTTCAGTCTTTTAGGTGTGTATATATATGTACATATATATTATATGTATATAGCACTATATATATACATACATATATAGAGAGCTATATATATATAGCTATATTGAAGCATATATTTTACATTTTTGTTATATGTTATAGGAAGTTGTATGATACCATTGCTATGTGTATGAACATAAATGTATATGTTTTCTTTGCAGGTAATCAATTAATTAATTGTAGAAAGCATATTTTGGAGTTTAAGGAAAATATACTACGTTTAAAAAACAAAACTGAAAGAAATCGCCAAGAACTGGTGAAAGCCTTGAATAAAATGAAGTACGAAATTACACAGAGAGAAAATCTATTAGCAGACTTAGGTTTGTGTTGCTTTTGTTTTCGTGTATGGTGATTTGTTTGTTTTATGTTTTGTGTTTGGAAGTTTAGATTTTATGCTTTCTGATTTTATTTTTAAAATTTTTTTTATTTCTTTCTTTCTTTTTTTTTTTTTTTTGTGAGGGAGATCAGCCCTGAGCTAACATCTATGCCAATCCTCCTCTTTTTGCTGAGGAAGGCTGGCCCTGAGCTAACATCCGTGCCCATCTTCCTCCACTTTATGTGGGACGTGGCCACAGCATGGGCTAACAAGCGGTGAGTCGGTGCGGGGCCAGGATCCGAACCCGGGCCGCCAGCAGCAGAGTGCACGCACTTAACTGCTATGCCACGGGGCTGGCCCCATATGCTTTCTGATTTTAGGGCATTTCTCCCAGTAAATATAACTAAATCAGTATTTGTCCTTTTATTGTGAGACATGCAAAAATCAGGTAAGAGACATCACTGATACACTTCCTCCCATCTCTACCTCGAAAATGATCTTCCTGTGTTTTCTCTCTCTGTGTGTTGCACCAGCATCCATGATCCATCCAACAGAAGCAGCCAGAAACCTGAGCATCATCTCTGACTCCTCCCTCTCCGTCTTGCATCCTTCCATGTCAGTCAATAAGCAATCCTGTCGATTCATAATCTTACGTATCTCACAAGCCTGTCCACATTTTTCCATCACCATCTCTACTACCCTAGTCGGGCCACCTTCGTGCTTCATCTGAACAGACTCCTATTTTTTGTCTCTCTCTCCGGTCTTGTACCCACCTCTCTATTCTCACTGTAGCCAAAGTGAAGCCTATATTGTCCTGTATATCAACCTTCAGTGGTTATATACAGGACAGGATTTCTCTAGGATAAAAAGTCCTGCCTCGTGCTTCTCCCTTTGTAGTCAGATGCTTCCCCCACTCTTAACTCCTGGTAACCACCGATCAGTTCTCCGTTCCTCTAGTTCTCCCTTTTCCAGATGCTGTACAAATGGAATCATACCATGTGTAACCCTGTGAGACTGGCTTCTTTCACTTGGCTAGATTCATCCAAATTGTTGTGTGACCAATTGTTTTCTTGCCTTTCTGTTGCCAAGTAGCATTCCACTGTATGGTTGTACAATGGTTAGTTTGTTTATCCTTTCAGCAATTGAGGGACACTTGGGTTGTTTTCTGTTTTTTTGGTGATTAGGAATACCTGTTGCTATAAACATTTATGTACATGTTGTTGTATGAAGAGAATTTTCATTTCTTCAGGATAAATAGCTAGGATTGATGAGCATGTGGTAAGTGTATGTTTAACTTTATAAGAAACTGCCAAACTGTTTTCCAGGGTGACTGTACCATTTTGCATTCCCTGCAGCAATGTGTGAGAGTTCCACTCACTCTAGTTTATGATAGACATTCTGATGTCATGGTTTTAAGTTCTATTTCTCCAGGGACTAATGATGTTGAACGTTTTTTATGTGCTTACTTGCCATCCATATATCTTCTTTGGTGAAATGTCTGTTCAGATCTTTTGCGTGTTTTTTACTTGGGTGGTTTGTTTTCCTGTTGAGTTTTGAGAGTTCTCTGTATATCCTGGGTACATATCAGGGGATATGTGATTTGGAAATATTTTCTCCCAGTCTGTGACTTTTCTTTTCATCCTCCTTATGGTGTCTTTCAGAAAGCAAAGATTTTTAGTTTTGATGAAGACCAATTTATCAGTTTTTATGTATTATGCTTTTGATGTTGTATTTAAGAACTCTTTACCTAGCTGAGGGTCATGAAGATTTTCTTTTATGTGTATGTTTTTTTAATTTTATAGTTTTAGGTTTTACATTTAGGTCTATGAGACTTTCAAGTTGATTTTTATAAATGGAGTGAAGTATAGGTCAAGGTTCAATCTTTTTCCTTTGGATGTCCAAGTGTTCTAGCGCTGTTTGTCAAAAAGGCTGTCCTTTCTGCATTGAATTGCCTTTGCACCTTTTCAAAAATTAATTGGCCATATTTGTGTGGCTCTATTTCTGGATTCTCTATTCTGTTCTATTGGTCCATGTATCTATTTTTACTGTAATAACACACTGACTTGATTACTGTATTATATATTGTGAATTAAAATTGGGTAGTGTGAGTCCTCTAACTTTGTTCTTTTTCAAAATTGTAGAGGCAAATTCAAATGAATAGTACAAATGGAGTCATTAAATGTTGAGGGGCTACAAAATGAAATTATAAAGATATAAACTTTAATGATGTGGTCTTAATCAAAGTAGCAGAACAGATCAATTATAGCCTGATTCAGTTATACTCCCTTTTTTGGAACTGACAGTTCTATTAGTCTCTGATTGTATAGCTCATAGTGCTAGGCTTAAATATTACCTTTTAAATAAGGTATAAATATTTATATATTTAAATAAATATGAATCAGTAATATTTGAGCTATATTTTGTAGCCTTATGACTTTCATAATTTACATTTAATAGTATTTCTTTTATATATTGAATACTAAATTAATCTGTGAATTAATTTACAAACTCTCATTTAAGAAAATTGTACCAGAGGGAGAAAAATCCCTATAGTTGTGAACTCAGAAGCCCTATTTTTTTCTCTCTTTCAGTTGAGAAGAAAGTGAATACATCAGATAAGAATGAAACAGTATCTAATACATTTGAAGTCTTAAAGTTCTTTTTCCCTCATCTAAAGAGAGTAGGCAGAATTTATCCTGATGTAATCATTGGCAAAGAGAAAACAGGCGGTAAGAAAACTTAAAATTGGAAAATCAAAACAGATATTTTGATCTTTGGGAACCTGCTTTTAAGTTTTAAAATGTAATCCATTAAAATGATACTCAGGTTGATATATGGACCACCAGCCTATCCGGCATTAATTTGGATTACCAGAAATCAGTATATTGTCTGGCAGAAAAAATTGTTCACTAAGTATTGGGAGACTTGAATTCAAATTCAGTTTAAATACAGATGCTTTGAAAATAAGTCAGTGTAAGTCAGACATACATTGAGCATCTGCTAAGTGCTTGGCAACTCTTTTCTCCCTTGGTTTTGATAAATCTATTCTTAGCTGGTTATCTTTCTATTTCCCCCTCTTTCTGGGGACCAAAGTCAGCAAAAGCTTTGCAGAAGAGGTGATGTTTGAGCTAAGCCTTGAAGAATGAGTTCAAGCTCACCAGGTATAGAAGAAGAGAAAAAGCATTTGAGTTAGAAGCAGGGATATTGAGGCCAAGTCTCAGAACGCCTGCCATTCTCAAAACCCTCGTTCATTCCAATGAGTGAGTCACTCTAGGTCGCAGGCCAGCAAACCAGAGCCCACGGGCCAAATGTGCTTGTTTTAAAGTAGTTTGTTAGCGCATAGCCATGCTCATCGTTTGCTTGTTGCCTGTGGCTGCTTTCACACTACAATAGCAAGCTGAGCAGTTGTAACGGAAACAGTATGACCCAGGAGCCAAAAATGTTTGCTATCTGGCCCTTTGTAGAAAAGTTGCTGACCTCGCTCTAGGTGGTTCCTAGGGAATCAGCAGTGCTGTTCTATGTCACATGCCTCTGACAGGCCTGTTGTGTTGGGATGGGGGTGCTGGATGACATTGTTTAATGTCGACTGAATTCTCGATGTGTGCCATACACTGAGTTATTACGTTTTCTTTCATTATCTCTTTTAATCTTCACAACCCAATGCAGTAGGCCCATGATTATCTCTATTTTACACCTGAAAAAAATTGAGGCTTGGCGAGAGATTAAGGAACCTTTTGAGATCACACTTGTAAGTCTTTAACTGCATCAGATTCCCTCTTAGGAGTATTTTGATTGTGGCGTATAAATATGCACATATACCTGCTTATACTCGTGTGTTTGAATGTATGAGAGAGTGTATGCTGGACAAAAACTAGAGTTTACAGGAAGAGGAGTTGAAAGACACAGAAAAAAAACCAATTCATAGAAACTATAAAATATCAGGTACCAAGAATAAGCACAGCCTTGGAAAAGCGTCAGCAAAGACAAGCTGAAGCCCATAATATAGAGTGAGAAGAAAGAGGGAGCGAGATGTTGATAATTGGGAAGAGCAGTGGAACTCCTGTGTGGGGGGTTGGGGTGTTGAGATAACCCAGTAATCAGAGCTGTGTTAAATCCTGAATAATTTTCCAATTTCCCAACTGTTTCCTGATTTCCAGCCATGCTGTATATATACTGATCCTTCTTGTGAGGCCCCTTTGGTGGCTTTTCTTAGGTTCTTGGAAGGACCAGCTTGCATATAACCTTTCATTACCAGAGGTAATATAAAGGGAGATTTCGTTCCTGGTAACTAAAGCATCCTAACACATAAAACATTTGCAAAAGTATTGAAGCCCGTAGCATGGCCTACTGGGGACTCTATCATCAGTCTTATTTATTCTATCTTCTGAGTATATCTCAAATAATTTCTGCTCTTTATAGCCTCTCTATAACTACTTTTTATTGAGCCCTTCATTTCTTGCCTTGTCTATTTCTATAGACATGTAGTTTTTCTCATGACTTTAGTATTTCTAAAGTCAGTCCATACTTTCCTCAAAGGTAAGTACTAAAATGACTAACTCATCTTGCTCAACTCTTGCTTAGAATCCTTCAAGAGATCTTCAGTGCATACAGGATGAAGTTAGCTCCTGGACATGGTATATGAACAATAGGCTATATCTTTTAAATCTCAATTTATGCCACTTCCTCCCCTTTCCAGCAACCCCAGACCACTAGCAGTCTCCACAAATAGACCAAACTCTTTGAGACCTCCATGTATTTGCACATGCTGGTCACTGCTTATAATGAGCACAACACCTCCTGTCAACCTACAACTAATTTGTCATGTAAGTCTCTTTTCCAGTATGACTTTTCAGCTTAACTGACAACCTCTTTGTGAGGTCTCCCATGTCCCCTCATTTAACAAGCTTCTGCCCTGTGCCAGGCACTTGCTAGGCCCTGGGGATATAGTGGTGAACAGAACATGGACCTCACTCTCATGGAGACAAATGAGAGAGCAATTATAATATAGAGTGACCAGTGCTATGATAAGGGAAATGCAAGGGTGGGCCAAGTAATCTATTCTCAAGGAATTGGGGAGAACTTTCTGGAGGAAGTGACATCTAAGCTGAGACCTGAAGAGTAAAAAGAATTGGAATAGGCTAAGCAGGGGAAAGGTAGGTGATGGATAGTGGAAAAGTGGAGGATGGTTGTCCAGGTAGAGGAAAAGAAATGTGAAAGGTCTAACAGCAAGAAGGCCTGGAAAGAAAGTGTGGCTTTTGTGCACATTTGGGACTGGAGGTATGGGCAGTAAGACATGGGGCAGAGGCCAAATAATTCAAGGGGCTTGGCCATTCATTTATTCATCCCAAATTTATTGACATTACTATGTGCCAGTCATTACATTAGTGCTGGACTTATAGTGGTGAGCAAGATAGCAGCAGTGTCTGCCCTCACCAAGCTTACATTCCAGCTAGAAAGACAAATGGGTAAAAATAAAAAGGCTGATAAGTACTATGAGAGATGAAGTAAGAATACATAGCTGGTACACCCAACCTAATTTAGAAAGGATGAGTAGAATTAGCACAAGGAATCTGAAGAATGAGTGGAATTAGCACAAAGAATCAGAAGAATGTTCTAGGCAAAAAGGAATGGCATGTGCAAAGGCCTGGAGATGAGAGAGTGGTATTTGGTCAATTTGAGAAGTTGACAGATGTTAAGTAAGACTGGTTTGGAGTGAAGTAGTTGAAACAGAAGAGGTAGGTCTGGACCAGGTCATTAAGGGCCTTGTAAACTTTTGTAAGTGTATTCCTTGTCCTAAGGCATGGGAAGCCATTCCAGGAATTGCATTTTAGAGTGGATCCCGCAGCTTGAAACTTGACTCCCGCTTCACATCATCCATAAAAATCAATTCCAGTTGCATTGTTCATCTAAATATGAAAGGCAAACATAAACCATCTAGAAGACACTCAGGGGAATATCTTTATGACCTGGAGATAAGCAAAGATTTCTCGACAGGAATCAAAAAGTACTAACTATAAAGGAAATGGTTAATAAATTGCACCATATTAAAATTAAGAATTTCTATTCATAAAGAGGTAAAACATTGAAAAGGGAACCAAGAGTGGGAGATGATATTTGTAACACACATAATTGACAAAGGAGTCATGTTCAGAATATATAAAGAGCATCAATAAATCAATAAGAAAAATGCAGACAACTCAATAGAGAAATAGGCAAGAGCTTAAATAGGGATTTCCGAAAAGAATACCCAAAGGCCAAAAACATATTTTCATATATGTTCAAACTCAGTAGTAATCAGGGAAATACTGATTCCTTCTGTTCTCACTCAAGTTCAATATTTTTTTCTTAAATAAATGCTTCTCAGTCTGTTGTATACCAGGGTCCTGATTGTTTTGACAATTTTTTTCCAAGTCTTATTTTTCTTCTTAGGGAGAAGATTTTCTGAGTTCTTCACTCAGCCATTCTGGAAGTCCTTATCCCCAGCTTAAAGGTGGGGAAATTGAGCTGGAGAGGCTGTGTGTCTTGCCCAAGCTCATACAGCCAGGCATGGGTGCAGCCAAGACTTAGTTTGGGCAGAATCTTAATATTTATTTAGGATAACATGGAATCTCTTCTCCCAGTGCTTCAGTCATTATTGTGCATTAAAAGTCACTTAGGGGCATGGATTCATTCCATCAAATCATTTGGAAATTACTTCATACATTTTTTTCACAGACGAAAGTATTTCATAGTATTTTTCCTATTTTGAGTTCCAGTTTCTCATTAGGAAGAAGAGTAGAGAATGAGCCAATGTATGACATTTTGTACCCAGTTAGATGAAAGCTATAATAAATGGAGAGTGGTTAGTTTTATTTTTTTCCCAAATCCTCCAACATGAGAATATCTTGGAGTCTATTTAGTGCATTTACTAACAATCCACTGCAAATTGAAATTTCCTCAAACAGAAAATGAAATATGTGATATAAATTAACAGCAGTTTGAAGTATTTTTGTAATACAGTTTCAAACACTCTTTTTATGACCATACAACTAACCCAAACATAGAAATAAGCATAGATATTAATGCTAAATTATGTTTTTCTCTGTGGTTTGAAATGATGATTCCATACTCCTATGTCTGCAGTTTCCTTTGCGCTGGGCATTTCCACTGTTAACAGAGGAAATCACAGTTACCTGAAGCAAACACTGACCTCTGTTATCTCCAGGATGACTCTTGCAGAAGAGAAGGACTCTGTGGTGATTGTCTCTATTGCAGATGTATGTATGAAAAATACGTAGCTCTCCTCACTCCCAACCTGTAGTCTCCCAATACTCTTCCTCCATGGTAATCACTGTATCATTTTGAATTTTTTTCTTAAATTTAAAAAAGCAGTTCATCGATGCCTTTTTGGGGTGACAGACAATATATTTAATACTTGTTCGACACGACCAAGAAGAAATTAAATACGTAAATCTAAAAAGAAAATAGAATGGTTCCATGTGGAGAAATAGGATTGCGTTGTTAAATATGTTAATAGGAGCCCTGTATACTATATGGTCCAGAAATTACATTTACAAACACAACAGTAAAGTTGAGGCTATAGTAATAAAATCTGCCCAGCCCAATAAAAGGTTGATATATGGATCAGGAGATAATTTACATTAAGTGACAATAACTACCATTAATTGAAGAACTCTGAAGGATTGTGGACAATTTTTATATACAGTATTTATAATCTGCATTACATCCCTGTAAAGTAGGTATTACTATTCTGATTTTACAGATGAAGAAACTGGAGCTTAAATAAAGTAAGTGACTCATGGAGTAATTAGTAGAACAGATTCAAATCTAAGTCCCTCTAATGGCCCCAAAGTTTTCAATCTTGCCTCTAACGCCACAGAAAACCATAAAGTACTATATAAATATTAACACCGTAAGATCTTTTGGAGGGGAATTTGGCTGCATGTATGAGATTTAAAATGTGTATATCCTTTGTCCCAGAAATCTCAATTCTGGGAAGTTATCCCAAGGAGATAAACAGGCAAGAATTTCAAAATAATAAAAATACGACAGTATAGTAGTACAGTAGTTGAGAATAGACTCTGGGTCTAGATAGCCAAGATTCAGTTGCCAGCTTCTGCACTTCCTGGGTTGTGAACTTGAACAAGTTACTTTGCTCCTCTGTGCTTCACTTCCCTTATCTGTAAAATAGTGATGATCATATTACGCATGTCACAGGGTTGTTTTGGAAATTAAATTAGCTAACATATTTGAAGTGTTTAAAATCATGGGTGGCACATGGTAAGTGTTCAATAAGTATTATTTCAAGGATTTTAAGTGCACTGTTGCTTTATAAAAGCATGATATTGGAAACAACCAAAATATCTACCAACAAGAGGCTGATTAAATACTTATGTCTACATTGCAATAATCTGTAACCATTGAAAGGAGAATAAATATCTAAATTCACTGACATGAAATGATGTCCACATCATATTGTTGAGTGAAAAAAGTTGCAAAGCATCACATTTAACGTAATATTATCTATGTAAAATGTGATAGAAAGAGAAGGAAGGAAGGAAAGAGGAAGAAAGATATACAGACAGATGAAATGTATAAAGAAAAAAAGAGAATGCGCAATGATGGTCTCCAAAATATAAATAATAGTTATCTCTGGATGTTGGGAGTTAGAAGGATCTTTGTTGTCCTTTCTTTATACTTTTCTCTATTATTTGACTTTTCTGTAATAAACATGTCTTTGAATGCAGAAAAAACTCCAAACAAAATAAGCAATTGAAGAATAGGAAAATATAAATAAAAGATTAAACAATCATTCTCTCCAAGTTTAATTTCTTAATATTGGAAGCATATACATAATCTCCAAAATGTTTTGTCATATTTCCCTGTGTTACATATTATAATCTTTATTTCTTTGCTGCTGACACAATGCACATCTGCCTAAAATGTTTAGACCAATAATAAAATATTGGGGGACCAAGTTTAAAATGGAATATAGAATACTTAAGAAGTGTAAATTTAAGAAGTGTAAATTTAGTACTGTGTTTAAAATATAATAAGCTAAACAAACTAATGATATACATTCAGAGTTGCCTTTCAGAGTACTCAGATTTGACAATAGAACTATCTTTATTCAAAATATTTTCATTATCCCAAAATATATTGGGAATGCTTGTAGGCCCTGAGGCTACATCTTGTAAATGCCATCAGTTATGTAAAAAAAATTATCTGAGAATAAACCACTAAAAGCTATTTACAAATGAGGCTGTCATCTAATCTAGCATAATGTTAGATGAAGAGTAGACAAAGTTTGTTGATGAAAAAAAAATTTAGGAGTCAAGCTGAGTAATACTGTCTGGAAAAATGTGGCGTAATTTTGAAGTAAGCTTGTTGTCATATAATACTAGTAAAATGAAGACATTTTCAAAAAGATCGATTCTTTGAAATAAGCTATCCCAATTTTAAGACAAAGCTGTTTTAGGTACATAAGTTTTTGCGTATTAATTTAAAAAATTTTTAAGTGTAAATAATGTGTGGTCATATTTCATAATGTGACAAAGGGAGAATGAAATATTTTTGGTATTCAAGTCAGATCTTTTAGACACATGGATATTTTAAATTCTTTTATCGAAAGTGAAAACACTAGAAATGATTAGGACATAATGACATTCCACACATAAACTAGATTTACTTGTAGCAAACGTGTTAGTAAAACTATGAAACATGCTTAGTTTCAGTAAAATATTTTTCTCATTTTTAGAGTAATGAAGATTATTTAAAATCTGTTGTTGACATGATTACAAAAAAGTAAGTACTGTTTGATAAATTTAAAAATAGCTGTTCTTTCATTTTTCTATCCAATTATATTATTTTATTAGTGACCATATTCTTTTAATGAGTGTAGCTGTGCAGAAAGAACCTGTAGTTCTGTCTAAGCTGTAATGAAGTATAACTTATAATTTTCCCCAATTTTGTAGGTTATCTACCTATTGAAATCCATATTTTTCATGTTATTATTGTTATAATATCTGTTCTCCCATGAAATCCATTGCCTCTGAGAGAAGCCTACTGGATTATTTTTAAAACATTCTTGGGGCTGGCCCTGTGGCGTAGTGGTTAAGTGCGCGCGCTCCGCTGCTGGCAGCCCAGGTTCGGATCCCTGGCGCGCACGGACACAGCTTTGTCAGGCCATGCTGTGGCGGCGTCCCACATAAAGTGAAGGAAGATGGGCACGGATGTTAGCTCAGGGCCAGTCTTCCTCAGCAAAAAGAGGAGGATTGGCATGGATGTTAGCTCAGGGCTGATCTTCCTCACAAAAAAAATTCTTGTGTTCCTTGCTGTATGAGGTTACTTTCACTGCATCTGCTTACAATCTCCTGCTGTACACAGCCCGGGAGATGCGAACACATACAGATGAACCAATATGAAGTTATTTATCAAGCAAGATGTTTAATGGATAATGGAGCTAGCCTTTCAAATCTTTATGTTAAGTGGGCAATACAACTGGTAAAAATAAAACAAGTCATAGCAAGAGAGCTAGTGTTAGCATAGTAGTATGAGTAAGGCACTATGAGAACATAGGAGGAAGTATTTCACTCTACCTGCAGATATCAAGAAGGACTTGTTGAGAAGGTAATAATTGAGCTGAGCCTAAAGGTGTAAGCAGACAATCTTCAGGCAGACAAACAGAGAAAAGGAATGCCTGGCAAATAGAATTGCTTGAGAAAGCAGAAAGGCCCAAAAGGGAGCATGCTAGATTTTTGGAAATATAAGTATATCTTGGAACATGGACATTTGCGATTAACGAGGAAGGATTGGTGGGAGATAGGGCAGGCCGTGATGAGATCATGAAGAGCCTTATGGAGCATGCTAAGGAATAAGCACTTTATGCTGCAGACTAAGGTTGCAAACATGGCCTTCAAGCTGAATCTGGCTAACAGACATGCTTGGTTTAGCCAGCAAAGTGTTTTGTTTTGTTTTGTTTTTTCCTGAACAAATAGCTTCAGTGGATGAGGCCACGTTATTCTAGTCAAAGGAATTCCAGCTAATAACTGTAGAATGAGTAGAATTAGAAAATCACCATTTTGAAACGCAACTGATTCAGGCATGTCATTAAGTGACAGGTGGATAGGGAACTTTACAAGGAAGGTGTACCAGTCAGCGTCCAAATGGGAAAACTCTCGGTAGTTCAGAAAGAGTGAATAGAGGGAATTTAATACAAGAAATTGGTCACAAAGTTTACAAAGGCTGAGAGAACAAAAGGGAGAAGAAGGGAGGGGAGAAACATAAAGGGAGATGGGGTTATATGAGATCTGGCCTTGGGCTGCACCTGCTGCTGCACTGTTGTAAATGCTGCGACAGCAGGGTCTAGTGGTGCCACCTCTGTCGGAACTGGAGCCTCCACCATGCTGTCGCTCCTGCCAGTGCTGACATCACTGCTGCTCCATCCTGCTGCTGCTGGAGACTTCACCTGAAACCTGAGTAGGAAGAATGTCCTCCTCGGCTACTGCCTTCCAATCTCTTGTTACTTACTGCCTCCCATTGGCAGAACCTACCTGGAAGCTAGCTAGCAAAGGAGCCTGGGACTGTGGTATGCAGACCCTGGGCCCTACAATACATGCGGAGCGGGAGTGCTAGAGTGTGGGCTCAGAGCAGATGGGCGATCAGCACGAAGGGATCAAGTTCCCTCTCCTGAACCTTGGATCAAGCACAGTATCACTGGAAGCCAGACAGTCAGGGATCTCGTGCCTCCTGTTTTGATGCAAATGAAATACAGAAATGAAATAACAGAGAGAGTCGTTGCCCACCACCCTCCAAAAAACAAAACCAAACAACCTTGAATCTAATCAAGCCTTTAGAACTAAATTCCAGTTTGGAGCATACACAGTGAATAGAGGAAGCAATCTGGAGCAAACCACCAGGATGTGGGACAGTCTATAGGACAACTGAACCCGTTCGTTTAAAAAGACAGTTGCATTTAAGAAAAGAAAGAAAGAAAAACTAAAGTGACTGGTCTAGATAATAAGTTGTAAAAAGATATAAGAGAGGGCCAGCCCAGTGTGTAGTGGTTAAGTTCAGCATGTTCTGCTTTGGCAGCCTGGGTTCATGGGTTCAGATCCCAGGTGCAGACCTACACACTCATCAGCCATGCTGTGGTGGCGACCCACATACGAAATAGAGGAGGATTGGCACAGATATGAGCTCAGGGCCAATCTTCCTAAAGCAAAAAAAGAGGAAGATTGGCAACAGATGTTAGCTGAGGGTGAATCTTTCTCGGGAAAAACAAAAAAAGATATAAGAGATACTCGATTACAATGAGAAGATTTTTGTGGATACTCATTTGAACACCCCCCTCTCCATTAGATACTTGTTAGACTACTGGGGACATTTGACTATCAACTGAGTATTATGTGATGTTAAATAATTATTCTTGGTTTTGTAATGTGTGATAATGGCATGTGGTTATGTAAATGTCCCTTTTTGATTTTCGCACTGAAGAATTTAAGGGTGAAATATGATATCTAGGATTTGTTTTAAAACACTTCAGCAAAAAAAAGTGAGCTGCATAGATGAAACAAATGTGGTAAAAATTAATGGTGGTTGAAATCAGGTGATTTGAGATTCATTGTATCTCTACTTTTGTGTGTGTTTGGTAATTTTCATAATAAAAATTTGAAACGTGTATTAGACTATTCTCAACAAGCTTAATGATGGGAAGAAAAGTTAAAACACACTAGCTTGAGGGAAAACTTATGTTTGGGGAGGTTTTGAGATGGGAGTAACTTGAGTGTTTTATACGTGCTCTAGTGGAGAGAGAGAAGCTGATGGAGCGAGGTCTGCGGGGAACTGGATGCAAGGTACATGTGGAGGAGATTTAGGCAGGACTAAGCTAAAACTAAAGAAAAAAGAGATAAGAACAAGTGAAAGAGTGGAAAAAAATAATTAGTTTGGGGAGGAAGGGTGAAATGAAAGAATTCTCTCCTTAAAGGTTGCTCTCTTCTCTGCGAAGGAGGTAAGATCATATGTTGAGAATGATGGATTTGTTGGTGGTAAATGAATTTGAGAGCAGTAATTAAGGCTTGAAGTAGGTGATGTGCACATAGGGAGATGGAGTTGAGCAAGATAAAATAAAATACCATGTATGTATGTCAAGTTTTCCCCAAAAAAGATTCCCCAGAAAAAGTTGCCTTATACTTGAATCCTTAAAATGTTCTCCTGTCAGGATACCCTCTCAGTTGCTTTATTCTCAATAATAAACCACTGTTTGGAGAAGACACATTAGCCTGAAATGACTTATGTCTCTGCTAGTTTGGTATCCTTACAAGGGATTCTTGACAGAATCAGTTAAAAAGAAGGCAAAGGTTTACAGACAGTTCCTGGGGATATGACCACATAATTGCAAGACTTTTGAAGATGACTTTAAAAAGAATTATGGTATGTGGTTATTTGTGGAGATCACAAATGAAAATATTACTCAGTGTATGAGAATACTATGTTTTGCTATAAAATGTTCAGAGACAATGCCACTGATATCAGAAATTGCTGTGTTTTAGTTAGACTTGAAGATCAAGTGTACCAGAGAACTATGTCAGATGATTCAAAAAGTGATTCTAGTGAGGATAAGGGTATTGATGTTAACAATGCAGGGTAAAGAGTTGGAATAAAATTGGGTTTTTTTGTGAGAATAGAATAAAACTATAATTTAAAAATAGCACATTATAGAATATGAAGTTTTAAATATGTGGTTGTATCTAAGTTAATGTAGACACATAACTTTTCGTTTACATATTCAAACATATATTTAGTCCAAAACCCTTTTTCTAGGTCTTTTCATTGGCAGTAATGAGGGATTGCTCTATATTTTATTGGCCCTAAATTTGAGATGATATAGTAATTTTTAAAAGATGCAACTAAGGTTATATATAACCTTACATGAAACTGTATATAACTATGTATTTATACCAAACTATAGAGCTGTAAGGTTTTCCACTCTTATGTGACTATAAGGTAAAATCATTCATCTATAATAGCAACAACCTACAGTTATATCATTTTCTCCAGTTATTGGCAACTAGCAATTCCGGTATCATTATCTCAAAGACTTTTAACGCTATCCATAACTTAACAAGCCAGGAAAGTGTTAAAGAGTCCTAGAAAGGTGTCACACACAGCATTCCAAGGGTCTTGCTTGAGACAGATTGATTAAAACCGTGCTGGAATCTTTCTCTCCATCAGTAAGGGGAAATTATACCATCAAGGTAGAAATTACTTGTAACTTGACTTTTGTTGCTTTGGACTTTGGATGAAACTGTCTAGCGGGCAAAATTTACTCATTAACCTCTGTAATCCAGACCTTTTGATGATTATATATACTGCAACTTGATGTTATTTTCACTTGCTTCTGCTATTCTTAATTGCTATACAAAGTCTTAAGGCTTAAAGTTGTACAATTTCACTTTAAAAAAATGTAGACGTTATGTTACTAAAGTTTTACCCCAAAGCAAACAAGCAGAACTCCCCATTTTTTATTCCATACCAGCATTTTCTACTCCCCAAGGAACATATTAGAATTAGTTTTTAAAAATCTTTCCATTTGATATACCATAAAATCAGAGGGCAGCCAGTAACATTTTCATCCCCTATCCTCCCCCATTTACATTCCCACCAAAATAAATAAATAAATAACCATAGAGCCTGAGAAGAATTCGTGTGTGTCTTTTGAACGTTCTTTCCCTGCCAGGTGTGTATTGCTATTCCAGTTTTACAGTCAAGGAAATTGAACGTGAGAGAAAGTAAATGACTCACACCAAGTTTGAAGATGAAGGAAGCAAAATTGGTGCATTTACTTTTCTGGGTCTAAACCCCACATTCTCTCTGGCACATGATGCTACTCCTACCCCAAGCTCATGATACATACCTATTATTAAACAGCTGGAAACTATTTAAAAAGCAAGTGAAAGGAATATAGCTGTCCACATTCCAAGGACTCATAGCTAAAAAAGCATGTGCCTTCTTCTGTGTGTGTTTATACATATTCAGGCAATCCTTGATTTGCATGATAATATGGGGCCATAAAAATGGTTGTGCAGGGTGCAACCATGCAAGGCAATATTAACAATCAATGGGAAAAATTACAGTCGTTCCATCACCTTAAACATTTGTGAAGACATTCAATATTCTCTTACTGTCAACTATAAATGTTTAGAAAAATGAAAAATATAGTAAAGCCAATATTCATTTAGTAAACTGTCATTTAAAACATGAGAATTATTGATAATAAAGTATTTTATTTCCTTTAGAAAATTTATCAAGAGTATAGTTTAAACAGTATTTGCCTTCTTCTTGTCATATAACTTAGAATATGGAGCAAACATCTTTTTTATGCCTCGGCAAATTGTCACATCCTTTCTGAGTTTGGATCAGGTTCCTACGTTTTATCATTTGAATTCTCGATGTTATGAAATATCTCTGAGCCTTCCTTTAATGTGAAGGTTTTCACCAGCATCACGTCCTATGGGACATCCTCTTCACTACAGCCACTTTCCTCGTTTATGTCAGATAAGTTCACTTCACTGAGTGCCTGTGGCTGTGTATCTAGAGTCTCTCTGAGTGGCAGAAGTGTCAACATTCCCAGGGTCAGCTCTCTTCTAATCACATCCGAATTCACTTCCAGCGTTATCCCTGTCTGCGCTTTCATCTGTTGACCAGTGCCCTCTTTTGATTATCCATTCTTGTTCAATGTCACATGGATTTGTTGCTGGGAGACAAGGAAGCAACACAGCTACATGTTTTGCTGTCTGTAAGTGAACTGAATAAGAGATGCACAGTGACCAGTCACCAACAGACTTTGAAAGAAGTGAGAAGATGATTATTTATGTAATCATAATGATGATGATTATGTAAGGATTTGTGAACTGAAGAGCCAGCAGCCAAGTTGGTACTTTATGCAGCTATTCACAGTAAATATACCATGATGACTGGGAGACTGGTGTTACTTAACTACAACATGGCAACTGAAACCTATGCAAATTGGAATTATGCAAATAAACGCTGCCTATTTTGCACATAATTGAGATCATGCATATAAACTCTGTCCTGGTTTTTCACCGAATAGTATAAAATAAACATTTTCCTGAGACTTTAATATTTTAATAAATAATATAATGCCTAAATTTAAATCTCATTTAACATCGTATTATTTATCTCTAGGGGAAAACCATTTGAAATGCTCTACGTGGTTTCCCATCCTTTACCTTGATGGTACAAGATTTATATTACAGTTTTTTAAGCAATATTTTATGCATTTTAGTGATGTCCTTGTTGGTCTGTAAATATTAACTTTTAAATATAAATATTCTAAAAATTATACATATATTCTAATAATTATACAAGTGTCACACTTAATCCTTGCTGTGGCAGTCTAGTTTCAGGAGCCACATTGCTATTAATGTGGCTTATTAATAAAACTTAAAATTATGCACTTAAAAAATCATCTCTTCTTTCTCTTTTGCAGTTACTGTATTATGCTAACTCGTTACTTTCATTATCTTGTATCTGTCAGAGTACACATCTGATTGTAAACTTAAAAAATTCAAAGTATCTATAATTTTTATGAGAGGAAATGAATTTTATATTGTATATTTTAATTTTTTGATATGTCTGTCACTAATTTATAAAAGAAATACTTTGGCTAAAAAGTATTAGTTTTATGATGTTGATATCATGCGTCAACGTGAAATAATTCAAATAAAAATTTTAGGTGGAAATGAATAAGGAAATTCTTTTTTAAGTATTTGTGTTATTCTGGTAAATCAAATATTCAATTACAAGCCTCCGTTTACTTCTACTTATAGATTCAAAAGGCAAGTGAAGTCTGGATCCTTAGAGGTCATTTCAATACCTGCCTTCTTTTATCCAAACATGTTACATGCCAAACCACCAACTGAGGACTCGCAAAAATTAAAGAGGTATGACATTTTAGAAAATAGTATCCTTAAATAACTAACTTCACCTGATGAAATGTTGGACTCAGCATCTAATAGATCCTATTTCAAATACAGCCAGCTCTTGTTGGCTTGCAAAAGCTGACTATGCATTACTTCCCAATTCTGTGTTCAGTGACATCCAGTTGGTAGCATGAAATCAGGAGCATTTACACGATGGAAATGGGCAAAAGCTACAAATCAGGCCTCACCCCCTCCCCTGTCCCCACCCTACAGAGAGACAGTTGTTGAATATTTACCACCAGCACACCACTGATTATCTATATTCACATTTACGGACAATAATTAGCAAAGGCATAAGGAAGGAAAAAAAAAGCCTTGGATTATAAGTCATTACACCTGGATTCTAGTCCCAGCTTTTCTGTGTCCTGATCAACCTAGGCAGATGATTTAGCCTTTTTTTCTTAGCTTCCTCAACTTTCCAGTGTGTATCATAAAATCTATATTACGTGTTTGGAAAAGTCATTGTGAGAATAAAATATGATAGTATTTATGAAAGAATTTTGAAAAATTAAAAGCTCCATACATATACAAAGGATTATTATTGTTTGGTTATAAATGTGGTAGTATTACAAGAAATGTAATAATTTGGTTCCTCAAAACTTAATGGAGCAAAAGACATGTCAGAATTCAGAAAAAAGTCTTATCCCAGGAAACTTATTAGTGCTGTTTTGTTTTAAAATAATCAATAATATGTCAGAATCTGGAAATCTTCCAAGAGTTTTGTTTTGCTTTTAATCAATGACCCACATTATACCCAGTTTTTAGAGTCATAAAGCTGGGAGTCATTCTAGATCCTTGTTTTTCCTTCTGCCCTTTATGTCTCTATCATTTCTTTTTCTTAATCTCTCTCCATATCATCCCTCTCATCCCCATTCCTCTGCCTCAGACTTAGTTCAGGGCCTTCCAGATCTATCTGCTTTTCCTAATCATAGCCTAGCCTAGCTTCTCCTTCAGTTCATTCTCTATGCTGTAGCCAGAAGACTTTTTCATACGAGATCAAGTCCAAAGTTTCCTGCATGTCATAAAAGATCCTTCATGATCTGGTTTCTGCCAACCTCACCATGACCAGCTTCCTTTCCATCAACTCTCTCTGCTCTAGATCTATGGTGGCATGCTCTCTCATACTTTTTGTGCCTTTGCCATACTCTTCCTCTGCACTGAATGTCCTACCTCCTTCTCCTCCACCCTCCCCACCTTACTGTAAGTCATCATTGTCAGTATCTTTATATGGCACTTATCTAATTGGTTTAATGTTATTATTTTTCTATCTTTTCATACTAGGTTACTAGACCCAGAAGGGCAAAAATACATTTTATGTTGCTCTTTGTTTCTTCAGGAACTGGCCTAGTATCTAGTTTAGTAATAAATTAGAATAAAGTTTCTTTATACTTTCACCTGAACAAGACCTAAGATCAGAAAGAATATTAACTTTATTATGTAGATCAAGATTTAACTGGACCAAAACGTAAAATAAATGGATTATGCTTATCTTAGTTTAGCAATGGCAGATACTGTCCACTGAATAAAGATGGGAAACTTTTTAGTGTGACATATTCAGTTTCACTTAATGTAGATAGTACTTTATGTTAGCAAAGTGTAAAAAAAGTTTGTTTTTAATTACTGAAGTGTGCTTATAAATAAAAATTAAATAATGGCAAATATTAACTGATTTTATTTATTAACTATATTACGTGTTTGGAAAAGTCATTGTGAGAATAAAATATGATAGTATTTATGAAAGAATTTTGAAAAGTTAAAAGCTCCATACATATACAAAGGATTATTATTGTTTGGTTATAAATGTGGTAGTATTACAAGAAATGTAATAATTTGGTTCCTCAAAACTTATCTTTAGTTGGCAAATCAAACAAGTTTTGGATATTTGTTTTTTGATGCTGTATGCCCAGCCCAAGGCCATGTATTATTTACAGGTAAGATCTTGGTATTTATATATATATAATTTAAAGTGGAAGTATTATGTTCTGCCTCCATCCTTTGATTCCTTCCTTCCTCATTATATTCCTTCACCTTACTTTATACTCAGAAAATAGAAAATACTCATTACATTAAAATGCCAAAAGGAAGTTTAAAATTGATTATATACGTGTCTTTTTGCTGGGTTCACTATTAACAGAGGAAATTATAGTTTCCTGAAGCAAACTGAAAAAAAATTCTCAAATTAGAAAAAAATAGAAATTGTACTGCCTACATTTCTCTGTCCACGGTTTATTAAATTAAACAAGCATATTTTGAGCACTTATTATAATATGTCCATGTATATGCATATCATTGCTACCCTACATTGCTTCACATTTTATGAGTAACAGTTCTATGGTGCCTTATTGTATTTGCGAAATAAATCAGTTATATATAGTTTGTACTCCCTAAATTCCTGCATATTGTTAAATAATGTTATGTTTCCCAACAGTAGGTATATACCTCACTACATGAGACAATGTGCAGTTGTGAGAAGAGTTTGCAGAATATCACTGGAGAATAGAGAGAGAGGGTTAGAAAAAGGCCTGAAGCAAGGTCTTCTCTTTTACTAAAAAAAAAGAATCACTTTGATTCCTAGTTAGTGGCAATGTAATAGCAACATGAGAATCCAGCCAATGTACTCTTCCCAAATTTGAAACAACACAATTCTGTTTTGTGCTCTGGTACTGTGCCCAGGGACTTCCACATTTTTCCTAATCATTTATGAGGACTTCTTAGTCTATAGACTATGCATAATACATATTAAATTAAAAAATAAAATTCTAGGTCCCCCCCCCTTCTTATGGAGAACTATTTTTAGGCTTACTGGCACCATCATTCTAACCAGCTAGTTGTGGATGAGAGTACTAGTTCCGTTTTGTCCTCTCTTTGCCAACCACAATATCTGGCAATAGAACAGGGCACCTATCATCTAAGCATAAAGCTAGGTAGCCTTAAACTAGAAACTGAAGTATTTGTGAGGATAAAAGTGGATTCAAATAAATAGACTCTTCCAAAGAGGATTTAGATTGGATGTTACATATTAGTATTTAGGAAAGAAACAGATCATCTCTGGTCTCAGAATCAGAAAATGAAAATTGACTAACAGTAAATACCCTCAGTGAATTGAACTAAAAATTAAATTATTACCTCATAAAAACATTTTTTCAGTGTGTTCTTTTGGAATTATTTTCAATTTCCCAGCTAATATCTTATTCAATGGAAGAATCAAAGGTACTAATGTCTTTTTGGGTTTTTTCCAGCTGGAAGATGATATCATAGCTAAAAAGATGTACTTTACAAAAATCACGCATTTTTTACATAATATCACTTCAAATAATTGGTTTTATGTTGAGTTTTCAATTCTTGGATTCATCGGTAAGCAACGGATCTATTTTGTGGGGTCATGCTTTTTTTAGCACACAGTAGTCTTAAAAGTTCTTGAGAACTTGTCAGAGTTTGTTACTAAAGGGAAAGGAATGGCATAATTTCTATAAAGATACTATTACTTTAATAGTAAAATCAGATTCAAGGATCTGAATTTCTCAGAAAATGTATTTTTAAACCAAATTTTTTTCTAGATGGACAATATAAATAAGCAGATTGACATATATACACATATGTTATAAAAACATAAGATAGCTACCTCTTTTTAAATGCTTGCTCTGAATCTGGCATACATGTTAGCTCAGTGACTAAGATGTACTTCTCTCTATTTTACATAGAAAAATACTGAAACTCAATGAATTGTAGTTGTAGAGAAAGGAATTTTAACTTAGGACTATTGTATTCTGAAGTCTCTGCAATTTCCAGTATGCCAAAGCTGACATATTTTAAAAAATATAAAAATATGTGAATTATACCCACCACAAAAAAGTTCCCGAAATTGTGCCCATGATGTGATTTTTTTTTACAATTCCTCTGTAGACTTTCCTTTTCCTTCCTTCCATTCTTTCCTCCCTTCCTTCTGTCCTTTTTTCTTTTATTTGACCCTTGAGGCAGCAAGTTGAATTACCGTACTCATTTCATGGTGTATGTCAGTGTTGTTTCATGCAGGGCCCTCAATTATTTTATTCTTTTGTTTTATGCCCAATCCCTACTCCCACTTCTTCCCACCCCCATAGGTTTTCTCTCTAATATGTTCAAAATATACATATAAATATACATATATCCACGTAGAATATTTGGTGTTTAGCGTGTTCGTACCTGTTTAAAATTTACATAAATGGCGATGTGATAAGCCTATTCCTGTTCCTTACGTTTTTGTCCTCAAAACTAGATTTTAAAACTGTCAACATGTTGCTTTATGTTCATTTAGTTCATTGTTTTTTACTGCTGCATAAGTGCTACATAATAATCCATTTGACTTATCCATTCCCAGGGTGGTAGACCTTGATTGCTTCCAGCTCTCTGCTGCCACAAAGAAATGAAGTGACAAATATGTCCCCTGGAGTGGGATCACTGAGGGCAAAGATAGCTGGGTCTCTAATTACTGCCAGACTGCTCTGCAGATTGGCTGTACAGTTTATACCCTCATATGCAGTGCTTATGAGTTCCTGCTTCCCCAATGATTGACAACACTTGATTCTATCCATTAAAAATTTTCTTTGCCATTGGGAGGAGTGTAAAGCATTTCTATGATTGCTGCTGAAATCCATCTCTTCTTCACATACTTACCTGACTACTTTCTTTCCCAAACTTTCTGTCAAGTGACATGGAATCCAATTTTAAGGCCCTGAAGGAAAAATTATAGGTAACAGTAACACCTGATGAGAATCTTGGAGAGGAAATAATTTTGTTGATGTATTACTTTGAGAATTTTAAATTCTTTCTATCTTCCTCAGCAAAGTCAGGTATGAGAAGGGTAAAGAATATTCACGTTTTGATCACAAGAGCACATTGAACAAGGAGCACCATATATGTGATGCTGAAGCCTTATTTAAGCTTAAATTTACAAAGGCTTTTTTGTTGTTGTCATAATGACAGTTCTGTTATTCAATATTTAACAAAAATACAAACTTGCTAAATAGAATTTTTACAGCATGCTGACAGCAGATAAGGAAAACATAAATACTGAATCAAGTATTTCTATTGTTAAATCACTTGCTTTGGTTACTATATAAATGAGTGCCAAAAACTTCAAATGCACCTGTACATTTGATTAAGTGACCTATATAGACTCAAGTCCTGGTGAAAAAATGAAGTGTGCTTACATCCTACTCTCATACTTATTAAAAATGATTAGATGTATTTTACACTATTTACTTTAAAGTGAACATTTACCTGAATCTTATACCTTCAACTTCATTTTAAAATTAAAGATGCAATATATTAGAAAAAAAATTGGACCTATTGAAATCATACTTTAAAATATAGTAAATCTTTCAGAATCATAAATATAAAAGAAAAATAACATTCTTATAAAACAATGCTCAAATATTGAAATAATACTGTATTTTAATCAAAATTAAGTACTAAAAGTGAAAAATGTGGTAGATTGAGAAAGTTCTACAAAAGTCAGGTTACAAGTCACAGTTTCTGAAGAATTAAGTAAAATCTTATAGCTCCTGTACTTTCCATTTTATTTACATATCTTTCACTTGATTTAGACAATTGATCCTCATTAATCAGAGTTGATTTCCTGAGAGTATTCACTATTCTAAACCTGCTTCGCACTTTTTCCCCCCAGAAGTGGTAATCCTTAATTCTTAAGCAGATATATTATTTTGCTTTATTATTCTCCAACTTCATCAGTGTAAACTTTATTTAAATAATTTCTAAGGAGTAAGATATATTTAATTTTTAATAACTTTGTGCTCTTTTCCCATGTTCATGGAATGAGCAATTATGTATAAGAGTTGTATTATGATATGTAGTATAAATAGTCAAGAGTTATTTGGATTTCTTCACTTTTTCTCCATAGGAAAGCTATTCAAATCTGAGGACTTAACTGACTTTGTACGTTTTTTTTTAATGTTTTACAAAGATAAACCCATAGACTTGCTTTTGGGGGACATTTTTCAGGTAAAGATGTGTAACACAGGAGAAACAATTGTGAGTATTTCTTTACTTTGTAAACATCAAATATTTTAGGAAAATACTATCTATCTAATGTAATTACCTAAAATTTGTTTACCAAACCAAATTTGATGAGTGCATCAATTTTTAAACTTCCCATATCCTAAATTTTTACTGACACTTATACCTACTAAATGAAGTAATGAGGCCAAAAATGCAGTGAAAAGTGGAAACAAAGGGACAAACAGAAAAAACAATAATAAAATTGTAGACATAAATCCAAACATGTCAATATTTACGTCAAATATAAATGACCAAAATACACCAATTGAGACAGTTTATCAGGATGGGTTAAAAAACACCATGCAATTACTTGCTGTCTATACTCAGTTCAGATATAATGATATAGCTAGGTTAAAAGTAAAAGATGGAAAAAGATATGCCACGCAGGCATTAATCAAAGGAAATCTGTAGTAGTTATATTAATATCAAAGTAGACTTCAGAGCAAAAAAAAAATTGACCAGAGATCAAGAAAGATACTATATACTGATAAAAGGGTCAATTCACCAAGAAGACGTAACAATCCTAAAAGTGTATTCATCTAACAACATAGCCTCAAAACACATGAAGCAAAAGATGGCAGAACTGAAAGGAGAAGTAAATTAGTTGAAAATTATTGTTGGAGACTTCAACATTCGTCTCTCAGTAAGCAACAGAACTGGTAGGCAGAAAACCAGCAAGGAAATAAAAGAACTGAACAGCACCATCTACCATCTGGATTTAATTGATATTTAAAAAACACTATATCCAACAATAGTAGAAAACACATTCTTTTAAAATACACGTAGAACATTCACCAAAATAGACATGTTTTGTATCATAAAACAAAGCTTAAGAAATTTAAATTGAAATCATAAAAAGTATATTCTCTGACAATATGGAATCAAATTAGAAATTAATAACAGAAGGATAACTGAAAAGTCTACGAATACTTGGAAATTAAACAACACATTTCTGAATAAACCATGAGTGAAAGAGGAAGTCTCAAAGGAAATTAGAAAATACTTAGAACTGAATGAAAATGAAAATACAACTTATCAAAATTTGTGGGATGCGGCTGAAGTACTGCTTAAGGAGAAATTCATAGCATGAAATTTTTATCTTAGAAGAGAAGAAAGATCTCACAGTAAGCTTCCACTTTAAGAAACTAGAAAAAGAAGAGCAAAATAAACCCAAATTAAGCAGAAGGAAGAAGAAAATAACTATAAAACAGAAAATAACAAAATTGAAACTATAAAAGCAGTAGAGATAATCAGTGAAACCAAAAGCTGGTTCTTTGAAAAGAGCAATAAAACTGATAAATTTCTAACCTCTAATCTCTAACCTCTTTCTTTTCTAAAGAAAATCCGAAGGCATAAATTACCAATATTAGAATAAAAGAATCCTATGACATTATCAATCTATCATCTATCTCTCTACCTATCTAATTTGTGTCTATAAATCTAACAAAATATGTACATTATCTATATGCTGAAAACTTCAAAATGCTGATAAAAAAATAGACATACGGTGATCATGGATTGGAAGGCTCACCATAGTAAATAAGCAAATACTCCCAAATTGATCTATGGATTTAACACAATTCCAATCAACATCCCAGCAGGATTTTCTTTGGTACATATAGACAAGCTGATTCTAAAATTTTTAAGAAAAGGCAAAGGAACTAGATTACCTAAAATGATTTTGACAAAGAAGAATAAAGTTGGAAGCATCACACTACTCCTTTTTTTTTTTTTTTTTTTTGGTGAGGAAGATCAGCCCTGAGCTAACATCCGTGCCAATCCTCCTCTTTTTGCTGAGGAAGACCAGCTCTGAGCTAACATCTATTGCCAATCCTCCTCCTTTTTTCCCCCCAAAGCCCCAGTAGATAGTTGTATATCATAGTTGTACATCCTTCTAGTTGCTGTACGTGGGACGCAGCCTCAGCATGGCCGGAGAAGAGGTGCGTCGGTGCGCACCCGGGATCCAAACCCGGGCCACCAGTAGCAGAGTGCGCGCACTTAACCGCCAAGCCACGGGGCCGGCCCCGCACTACTCCATTTTAAATCTTACTATAAAGCTAGAGTAATCAGGACAAGCCTTCATAGGCAAACGGGTAAACATCTAGACCGATGGAATAGAACAGACAGATCAGAAGTAGTTCCACAACATATGGCCAGTTGCTATTTGACAAAGGAGCCTGTGCAATTCAAGAGAAAGAATAGTCTTTTCAACAAATGTTTATTGGATCAGTTGGATATCTATATACATATAAAAAAGAATCTCAACCTAAACATCACAGCTGATACAAATATTATTTAAAAACAGATAATCTATCTAAATATAAAACTATAAAACTTTTAGAAGAAAATATACAAAAAAAATCTGGACCCAAGACTAGGTGAAGAGTTCTTAGACATGACGCTAAAAGCATCATCCATTTTTTTAAGTTGATAAATTGGACTTCATCAAAATTAAAACCTTTTGTGCTGCAAAATTTACTGTTAAAGGGGTAAGATGCCACAGACTAGTAAAAAGTATTTGTAAATTCCGTATACAACAAAGACTTGTGTTCAGAATATGCATAGAATTTTCAAAACTCAACCACAGGAGAACAACCCAATTAAAAGATAGGCACAAGACTTGCACTATCAGGGCAATTTCTCCCTTACTGCTGTAAGCAATGAGCTGAGCTTTGCTTTATCAACGGTTATTTAGGGGGCATTTTGGCGAGCTAGCATGTGACAGTACCATCCCACTGAAACTCTTATTAATAACTTAGAAAATATTATCATATTTGCTAAATTTTAACTCCTCAACTAATTTTATCTGACCTTAATTTAGTTTCAAATTAAATTAACTCTTGATTATTTAATTACTTAACAGTTATAAAAACAATCCTTTAATATATTTTCCTACACGTCAGTTCTGAGTACAAATGCATTTAAATAATCCTGCCATTTAAAAAATTATTATGTATATAAATTTGAAAGGTATTTTTATGAATTTTCTATGTATACAATATATAAAATAATTCTCAGATAGTGATCGTAATAATTTTAAATGTTTATTTTTAATAGTGGTGTCACAGGTTATCTTTCTTATTTTTATTTTTAAGGAGATTATCCAAATTCTTTTTCATTGTGTAATATTGGCTCTTTGTTTTAATCATATACTTTTTACTATTTAAGAAGAAATTGAGGAGGGTGTAATTTAGTATAGGAATTAATCAATGAATATGGGAAGAAAAAGAATAATGTAGTCTGAGAGAAATGGATAGACAGGAAAAGACTAAAAACTGCATTTATGTTATTGGAATAAAAAGAAAAGAGAGCAAAATTATAGTTGGTACAACAGTAGCCTGATTTTCTAAGACAGATTTCATAAAAATACATGCTTTTAACTAAAACCCTTTTCTATCTCAACTCTTTTGTTCTATTATTCTTATGAAGAAAAAGCTAAGAATTAAATGTTTTGTTTAAATTTTAAAATATTAATATTGAACTCTGGCAAAAACTAATATAATAAAAATTCTGCCATCAGTAAATGCAATAAAAAGGAATATTTGGGTTTTTACAGAAGTTTGCTGTTTCTCTTACTTTTTCCCCAGGAAAAATGTATAGAACGAAATAAGCAAATTCGTATTCGATATAAATCTTCTCTTTTCCAGCATGCGGGTATACAGTCATCACTCCATGGAAAAGAACAATATTTCAAAGTAAGATTTTGAAATGTGACTTGAGTAATATACAATGTTTCATGAACTTATAAAATATTATTTAGAAAAGAAGTGTTGACAAGATGAGAAAGTATGGTTGTTTAAACACAATTCATCATATGACAGAACTGTATGTTGTGAAGAACAATCGTCTTTTCAAGACCTAGGTTATCTATCATGGATAGAAAAATCCAGCCTACATAAACTTCTTTGCCTTACTGCTCCCAGCTGTGCAATTCAAATAATAAGACTAAAAAAGTGTTTTGAAAATCATAATACAACTCATTATTTTAGTCTAATATTCAAAATTATACAAGCATATTTTAAAAATAAAATACCCTTATTATTGGATTTAAATGTATCAACCTTCTTATTTCAGACCACTGTTTACCAGATGAAGAAAAATTCAGGGTTTAGTTTTTAGTCATTCATAAATTTTCCATCATTTTTGGAAACAATGTTATTTATAATCTACTTAGTATCTTGGTGGGGTGGAGGAAGCAAAGACTTCAGAGTCAAAATACCTAATTTTTAGTTATGGTGGCCCATGTACATGATATTGGGCAAGCCCTAACACTCGTTTGAGTGTTCTTCATCTATAAAACGAGGAGTTTAAATTAGATGATCCTTAAGATTTCTTCCACCTTTGGAATACTGTTGACATCTCTACCCTTCTTAGTTTCTTCACACAATAAAGCAAATGATTGCTTTAATCTTTTGTCAGTTGAAATGAGAGAAATGCACATATACATCCTCCCATCATTTCATCCATTATTTATGACCTGCCCTCTTTCCACCATTTCTCCTCTATGTGTTTATTGTACTGAACTCTTTGGAACAGTGCCTGGAACACAGTGTGAACTCGTAAATGTTAGCTATTAGCTATCAAGCAAGGAGGAATTCAAGGTTAAAAGTGTTTGTTGTTTCAGACAAAGAAGTGTCTGGAATAATGAAAATTTAACTGTTATGAATCTTTATGCGAAAAGTAACACCATCAGAATACATAAAACATAGCCGCAGATGATGTGGAAAGAAATTGGTCTATACCATTCTATTTGTTGGTGCTATTATAGTAGAATTCTTTTCTTCCATTATATATTTTTTTGCCATAAAATATTTTAACCTTACCTTTGTAAATTCATGACAGATTAAGTAGAATGTTCATCTAAAGACTCATTTTGATGTTATAATCTTAGCTTTTTTCCTTTTATACCTCATAAAATAGATAGAAATAATGACATGTCAAATGTGATTATATTTAAATTATTTTAAAAATTTCTAACAGGATATCTATTATTAGGAGTTTCATAATTCTAACACTTTCTTTAAAAATGATTGGAATAATTCTTTGGAAAAACGGGCATAACAAGAATTAGACTACTTCTCAACTTTCTTCATGGTGGGTAAGAGACTATATCACATTAAAAAAAGTTAAACCTTCAATAATAAAGTGGTAAGTATGAAAATGGATATGTGTATAGAAAAATTATCAGATACATGTTAATCTTATTTGATATCCTCATGTTCTCTGTATTTTTTTAGTTTTATATATATAAATTTCTGATACACTCTCTAATATTCTGTTTTAGAAGTACCAATCAGTATTTCTTTTTCCCTTTTTATCATATACTGTAGATGTACAATGAATTTGGAGACAATAGATCTGAGTTTGAAGCCTCATTCTTATCAATAGATGCAACAATATGGATGAACTCTAAAACATTATGCTACATGAAAAAAAGCCAGATGCAAAAGACTATATACTATATGATTCTATTTGTATGAAATTCTAGAAAAGGCAGATCCTGATATGTCATGATTTTAATTTGCATTTATTTATTAACCAATGATGTTGAGCATCTTATCATGTGCTTGTTATACATATTTGTATATATAAATATATATAACGAAATATATATATTTTGTGTGTGTGTGAGGAAGATCAGCCCTGAGCTAACATCCATGCCAATCCTCCTCTTTTTTTGCTGAGGAAGACTGGCCCTGGGCTAACACCTGTGCCCATCTTCCTCTACGTTATATGGGACACCACCACAGCATGGCCTGACAAGTGGTTTGTCAGTGCTTGCCCAGGACCCGAACCCGGGCCGCCAGCAGCGGATCGCACGCACTTAACCACTATGCTACGGGGCCGGCCCCTGAAATATATATTTTTTATGAAAAATGTATACATTTGTGTGAAATGTCTATTCAAATATCTTCCCATTTAAGAAATTGGAGGGGCCAGTCTGGTGGCATAGTGGTTAAGTTTGTGTGCTCTGCTTCGGCAGCCCAGGGTTCTCAGGTTCAGATCCCAGGTGCAGACCCACGCACCGCTCATCAAGCCATGCTGTGGCAGCATCCCACATACTAAATAGAGGAAGATAGGCACAGATGTTAGCTCAGGGCCAATTTTCCTCACCAAAAAAAAAAAAGAAAGAAAGAAATTGGACTGTTTGCCTTTTCATTTTTGATTTGTAATAATTCTGTATGTAGTCTGACCAGAAGTCTCAGCTATGGCTTGCCCTTTCATTTTCTTAATGTCTTAGTGTCTTTCAATGAAGAAAAGATTTTAATTTTGATAGGATTCACTCCACTCAAACCTCCATTCTCTCAATATAGTTATATCATTGGTTAGCTCATCATTCAATGATTTTATAATTATGAGAATATAAACGCTTTTACACTTAAACTACACCGTATACTCTTTCTACTCTTTCTTTATTACACAGCTTTTTTTCTTTGCAGTTTTAAATTTGCTTTATTTCAATATACTTTTCACTAATTCAACCTCAAGTTCTGTGTGAATTACCTAAATCTGTTCTCGATATATTCAGACATTTTTAAAATCGTGAATGAATGTTGATTACTGTCAAATGCTTTTCTGCATTTCTGTCATTTCCTAATCTTGAAAAATCTCTCTCCTGGAGCCTTCTGACCAGCTCCAGCAGATATCTTAAGAACCTCTTGGGGTTCCTTTTGTCTCTCTCTTGAGTTGATTCTCCTGTTCTCTGCATCATTCTTGGTTTACTTGTTTGCTTTAGTAAAGCACACCCACCAGTAATTTCTGGAGAAAGATTGTGTGCGAGGTAAATTCTTGGAAAATTAAAATATCTTAAAATGACTGCAGTTTATCAAAGTTAGTTGTTAGATTGGCTAGGCAAAGAATTCTGAACTGGAAATAGTTTTTCCCCTCAATTTTTGAAGATATTTGAGAGTGTAGCTGTTGAAAAATTGTTAAAGCCATTCTAATTCCCATTTCTTTGTATAAGAACAATTTTCCCATCTGTAAACCTTTAAAAATGTTCTTGTATTTGGATTCTACAGTTTCATGATGATGGTATGAGTCTGTTTTTATCTATTGTGCTTAATATTTCGTGGATTTTTTAAAGCTGAAAACTCATGATTCGGTTCTGGAAAATAATAACAAATTATTTTGTTGATGAATTTCCTCCTCTATTTTCTATGCTCTTGCTTTTCCTAATTCATTTTGTTTTATTTATTTTTTATTGAGGTAACATTGGTTTATTTTCTATGCTCTTTTTAAGGAACCCTCTTTGAAATGTTAGATTTCTTGGATTAATGTTCTTTCTCTCTTACTCTCTTCTACCTATTTTCTTTCTATTTGCTTAATTTTCTGGGAGTTTTTCTAAATTTTATCTTATATCCTTTTTATTAGTGCTTTTTTTGTTTGTTGCGGGGGATGGCTGTTTTCATTGATTGGTTGGTTTGGTTGGTTTTTGTTTGTTTTTGCTATTATGGTTTTAATTTCTAAGAACTCATTTTGTTCTCCTAATGTCACTGCCTCTTTTTATAACGTTTGGTTCTTATTTTATGATTGAAATAGTTCCACTTAACCCGCTGAGGATTTTAATGGTTTTTAAAAATATTTTTTTTTTTAAATTTCTTCTAATTTCTGTTTTCAACAAGTTCCTTTTTTTATTGGTCTCTGTTTTTATGTTAAAGGGTTTCCTCATATATCTAGTGATCCTAGGTTATATGTTCAAATGGAGAGAGAAAGCTGAGTGGAGGCTCTGAGCACGTGGCTGGACTTGTCACTTTCACTGACTAGGTGGAGTGGCCAGGTGCTTTCCTTAGCAAATCCCCTATGTTAGTATCTTTAAGTCTTCCTTAAATTTCCAGAGAATTTGGAAGCCAAAAGGGCAAAGATAGTTGGGGCTTTCAGTGTTCACTTTGTCTATATTCACTTATTTGTCCTGTTTTTCGTTATTATCCCTACTCTGGTTTGAGTCTAGATACCCTCTGTTTTCCTTTTCAGAGAATTACCCATCAGAAGTGGAGAAAAGACAGTCACCTGGCTTCCTGGGGTGAGAGAGGGTATCTAGAGCTCTCAGACAGACTTGCAAGCCATCCGCATGGTTTCACCCCATCTTCATCTTCATTTCTAGCAGTGCTGGGGGGTTTGCCCTACAGATGGCTTCTCTGTTTCCCCTGGGAGCTTGAGATACAGCTTTCTCAGACCTCTTCCATTTTGTTGCCTTTGTCTTCTCTCTCATTCTGTTTGTAAGATTATGTATTTTTAAATGGCCCTTAATGCTGTTTTAAGTGTGAGTTCAAGAAAGAGTAAAAGTAAATACTTGTGTCTGATTTACCATCTTTATTGGGAAGACTACTAGTTCATTCTTGAACATGTCCATTTTACTTTTCAGCCTATTTGTTCATTTTTTAACTTCAGTAAACAAAATTTTATTTTCCAAGGACTTCCAATTGATTCTTTTTATGTATAGAATATCCTATCTCTCTGAGAAAATTAATTCCACTTAAACATTAGTACATTAGTATAAATATAATTTGTTGTTTTAACTGCTTCCTATACTTATTGTCTGTTGTTAATTCTGCATCATTGCTATCCTATTCTTCATTCTCCTCTGCTTCTCAGGGGAAAAACCAGGAATTACACCTCACAGGATGTCTTTTCCCAAAAGTTCCACGTTAGATTCTGTCAGTGAGAGATACTTGCAGTAGACATGGAAGACAGCTGAGAAAGCAGCAGTGGCCTGTTGTGTACAGGAAATTGAGATCACAGTTGCTGCTAGGCAGCTGAGATCACTGGTGGCTTCCCCTGGCTTCCAGGGTTCTTCTGAAAATGGCCCACTGCTCTGCTGAGGCAGCTGAGAGCATCTGCAATGGCTTCCCTGTGACCCCTGTACTTCCAGATTTCCTGAAGGTGGCTCTCTGACCTTTGCTTCCCCAACATTTCCAACGGTTGAGTGCACCTTTAGTTTACGCTGCCTGCATTAAATCTGTCTCTTTATCAAAAATACCTCAAGTGGCTTCTGTTTCCTTGACTGAATTCAGTTTTGTTTCTGCTGCTTCTGGTGTTTCCAGAAGCCCCTTCCAAACTGAAATTTTGTTTCTTGCTTGTTTTTGAGACTCTCTATTCATGTCTGTGAATGCTGAATCTGTTTCTTTAGCCTTCCTCCAGTATTTGTCAGGGAGGGATGGAGTGTTCTACTGCTCACGGTGTACAGTAGCTTTTCTTCTGAGTAGGAAAGACCTCATTCTTCTTGGGTCTTGCTTTTCTTCTCCACATCAGATACCCGCACTTACTGCTTCTGCTGGGGAACAGTTGTTTCTGATGTCTGCTGATTGGCATAAGCATGGATATTCCAGCTGTGGCTCTGCAGTTAACCCCAAGGCACCCGCCTGTTCCACTATATCCACCACCTCTGAGCTTGGGTCATCTTTAGAGCCACTCCCATCTTTTTAGTAGCTGGCTCCTATGTGTTTTGGAATTTGAATTCCTTCCCTTCCAATCCAGTCTCACTTATTTTCCACCCAGTACTGCCCTCTGAATGATTTATGTGGATGGAAGTGTGTCCATACAAAATTACCTTTTCATACTTTAACAGTAAAAGAAGCACGTAATATATAATCAAATGTACGCTTTATTTTTGCACATACCACTTCCCCATGGAAATGTGGGTGCATTCCCATGAAGATAACCCTGCACTCTATAAGTTTCAATTAGACGTGCATGATGGTGCAGATTTTTTTTCATTTTTTAGTGAGACTGAGATCAGCAAAAGTTTGAAGCACAGATGAGATATGGTAGGGCATATGTGGAGTTTTCAACATTGTAATGTTCAAAGATATCCAAAATCTAAATATGATCCCCAGCTGCTCTGTGAAAATAAGGTATCTCAGGTATCAAATTTCCCAGAATCCTTCATCTGTTACCAGTTAAGTGTCTTTCTCTTTTCATAGCTCCTTTCAAAATGCTTCCCTTCTTTTCTGCAAGAACAAAAAGAAGACCATCACCACTGCTTTTTCCCTTCCCAAGTTAGGAGTTTGAAATGCTTTCAGCATCCTTCACTGAAACCACATTTCCCTATGGAAAACCAGTTCAGGGAAATAATGGACTGTCCATTTGCTAAGACTTTTAGATATTTCAAATTAGATGTTTCCAAACTGATGAAAGGGTTGCAGAATGGATTATCCCTTCCATTTCCCAAACGGTGCGTTTGAAAAGGGAATAAAATTCAATTGTATATGATTCTCAGTTTTGTTTCTATTTACCAAGTAATATACACAAATATGGGTAAAAGTTAATAAAAAAAAGAGCTTATAATAAAAGGCAACAATTCCCTGCACTTCCCTAGCCCTATCTGACTCACCAGAGGCAATGACATTTAATCATTTCTTGTTTAAATTCTTCTGGTAGTTATGTTTATATCTCTAAATAATATGCTTATGCTGCTAACTTTTATTTATCCATATTATTATTTTTCCTACAGGATAGATGAATATTTAGCTCAGATCCTTATTCATTTTTATTATATCTTAGTCAGTTTGGGCTGCTGTAATAAAAATACCATAAACTGGGTTGCTTAAACAAAAGAAATTTATTTCTCACAATTCAGGGGGCTGAAAAGTCCAAGATCAGGGTGTCAGCATGGGGGATTCTGGTGAGAGCACTCTTCCTGGTTTGCAGAAGGCTGTCTTCTGGCTGTGTCCTCACACGGCCAAGAGCACAGAAAGCTCTGGTCTCTTTATCCCCTTATAAAGGTACTAATCCCATTCATTAGGGCTCCACCCTCGTGACCCATTTATCTCCCAAAGGCCTCACCTCCAAATACATTGGGGATTTAGGCTTCAACACAGGAATTTGAGAGAGGGGGACACAAATATTCAGTCCATAGCATACTATTACTTTGATCATTTTGCCCCTCTCTTTTCTAAGTTCTCTTTTCTGAAAGTCTTAATTATCAAATATTAAACTTACTGAATTGATCTTCTTTATGTCATAGCCTTTATTTTCTATTTTCCGTCACTTGTTTTTCTATGTACTAGGTTGGTTCCTTCACTAACTTTCAACTTTTCTATTGAATTTTCATTTTAATTTTGTTCATTTTTATCCTAGCATCTACTTCTTTTGGGGATATAATTTTTCTCAAAATATCTGAGTATTAATTAGATCTTTTCATTAAGCTTTTTTTTTCTTTTTTTGGTGAGGAAGATTAGCCCTGAGCTAACATCTGTTGCCAATCCTCCTCTTTTTGGTGAGGAAGATTGGCCCTGGGCTAACATCCGTGCCCATCTTCCTCTACTTTGTATGTGAGAGCTTGCCACAGGATGGCTTGATAACCGGTGCATAGGTCTGCGACCGGGATCCAAACCTGCAAACCCCGGGCCGCCAAAGCAGAGCATGTGAACTTAAGCACTATGCTGGCTGGCCAGTCCCCATTAAACATTTTTAAAGTTCTCTTCTGTACACTGAATTAGCGGTTGTTTCTGTGATCAGAGCAATCTATCTGCTTGTTTATTTTGCTCTTTCTCAGTCGTGTTGCATGCTTTCTCAAATATTGAGTGATTCTTAGTTGTCTGTTGAATTTATTGAGCTTATACAAAATGTTAATATTGATCCGTTTTGAGGGATAGCAATATGGGTAAATTTTATCCCCCCACCCCAATCCCCGAAACTGCACTTATCCTCATATTCCTTTATAAAAATGAAAGGAATGAAGCTTCCTGGGAGTTTTTGGTACATGGGTAGAATTTGTTGGGTTATAGAGTATATGAGCGGCTAGGTTGCAATTGTTTTGTGTTGAAGTTTCTTTGTTGTTTTTCCTGGTGGTTTGAGAAAAGGGGCACCAACATGCCAGAAGATAGAGAGCTTTGTTCTGAGGCACCTGTATACATACTGCCTGCACTAGTTATATCCAGATGGCTCATTCAGCTTTTGTTAGAGAAGACTGCGTATGTGCGTTGCCTGGGGCATAAAGCGCTGGCTGCTCAGGTGTGGGCTATGGTGCTCCCGACACAGCCTCTTATCCATTCTCCAGGGTTAGCCCCGTTTAGCTTCCATCCTTCATCAAATCTGCCATCTCTGTTGTAGCCCCCATCCCGGGTGTCTAGGTCACAGATTCCTCAGTCCCCACTCTTCCATTAGATTTATGCCTTTCATAAATCTGATTAAATGTCTCCTGGGCCAAGAGACTCCCTCCCATTCTTTACGTTGTTTTGGAGTTACTCCTTTTCTATTCATTTGCTATCATTTCAGTGGGGTCTAGCCGTCCACTACCTTAAACCAAGAGTTTGGATATTTCATTTCAATTTTTTTCAACTTATAATTTTATTAAGTAAAATAAGATTTACATACATGCCCTGGAGAGATAAATGTCTCCTCTTTTCTTTAATCAGGGGGAACATAGCAACACTTTTGTTGCTCTGTTTTCCTTAATAGTCATTCCTTTAAGTCTTTTTAAAAAATTTTTCTGCAAAATTTGTTCCTTAACCAGTTGAATTATATGTTACATTTCTCATAAAACTTTTTTTAATGTTAGACAAATTTTCTATACTTTATTAAGCAGAAAAATAATCTAGTTTATCTCTATTCATCTGGCTTATAGTTCAAAAATAATAATTTAATGAAACAAACATTCATCTTAGTAATGAATTTTTAGTTTTTAAAATTTTTAAATTTTTGCCTGTCTTCAATTTTAATGTTCTTTATCATTTCATGTTCTACATATATAATAAACATAAAAGAAATTTCTTTAGAAACAACTGAAATATTTCAGTATTAATTTCTGAAAACTCAAATAAAATAAAGTTTTTCAATTAGTTGATAAGCAAGAGAACAGTGTGTTTTTCCATAATTTGCTAGTACTTCATCCTACATGAAAAGTCATTTTCATTTTATGGCAGTGCACTAGGCATAGGGAAAAGTGTTTCAGTGTGTTGGAGGTAGGGTTGCCAGATAAAATACAGGATGGCGAAGTAACCTTGCATTTCAGTTAAACAATGACTTTTTTGTATGTATGGCCCATTTGTTTTGTTATTGCTGCTAAATCTGGTAAGCCTAGTTGGAGGTGATGGCGTAGAAGGAGACTTCCCATCAAAATGCTTTAACTGAGTTATTATTTAAGTTTATGCCCTTGACTTTTATTGAAGAATGATATACAGAATGTTTGCATTTTCTTCAAAACTGTTAAAGTTTTATGTTTCTCTTTTACGTAAAGATATGTACGACAGTTTTCTCTTAGAATTTGGAGCTAGAAAAAGATAATCTTTCTCAAAGAATTGTTGTGATTCTTTTAGCCCACTGTGGATATTTTTTTCCCTTTGGCTAACAAGAAATTCAAAGCTAATTTCATATGAAATGTGGTACCCTTGTATCTTATATTCACAGAAAAATTTTTCCGGTTCTCATTTTCTGTTTGGTCTGATTTTCTTTCATATATTATTGTTAAAAGATTACTATATTTTCACTTTGTTACCCTAAATCATTTCTATATTTATTTAAATTTTAAATTTTAAAAATAAAATAAAATTAATGTTTTAAAATATTTGTACCTTATCTACAACAGTTTGTTGGCTGTAATGACAATCCAACCATACAGATTTCCCAGGTATCCCAGTGATGGAAATCTACTTTCAATAGTTTTAACACCATGAGAGTATTAAAACTGATGTTGTCTAGTACATCTTAAGAATTATGTATTTTGCCAATGTAAAGTTATCGTCTATTCAATAGGGGGAAGTAGTGTCAAAAGGACAGGGTAAGGAAAGAATATTATCAAGAAATTGTCATGAGGGGCTGGCCCAGTGGCATAGTGGTTAAGTTCGTGTGCTCTGCTTCAGCAGCCCAGGGTTCGTGGGTTCGGATCTCAGGCGTGGACCTATACACCACTAGTTAAACCATGCTGTGGCGGCGTCCCACATACAAAATAGAGTAAGATTGGCACAGATGTTAGCTCAGGGCCAGTCTTCCTCACCAAAAAAAGAAAAGAAAAGGAAAGAAAAGAAATTGTCATGAAAAATAGTTACATCTTTACAAATTAATATGTTATTTCTAGATGTTACAGGTTTCTTATTTCTATTTCAGAAAATATGAAGATAATAAGCATAACAAGAGGAAACTCTGTAATACCTTGGAACCTTAGATAACATTGTTTTCTAACGGCATCTTTCAGAAGTTGTAATAATGAAAATATATAATTATATAGAAGAGAAAACAATAAACAAACTAATGGACTTGGAAGTATTACACTACCTCTTATGTCAAGAAAAATTAGAACATTTATTTATTACTTACTATTACAATTTAATTTAAAAATAGTAAAGGCAGGGAAGTTTTCTAAAATGAAGAAATGTATTTTGTTGACTTAGTGATGCTGTCACATAATCTCAATAAATAGCTAAAAGTTCAGAAACTTCCTATTGTCATGGACAGGTTCTTTGTGAATTGATATATGTTCTTATCCATTTTGTTAAAACATCTGAAGAAATAGTGCAAATTTAAGCAGGTTTGGGTCTGAGAGTACAGCCACAATATTTTCTTGTTTTTACCAAATGCATTTAAAACTATAAACTTACCCCTAAGTGCCATTTGAGCTGATTACCAAACATCTCGATATGTATATATTTTGATAGTCATTCAGTTCTAAAGAGTCCATACTTTCTCTTATTATTGCCTTCTCAACTCATGGGTTATTTGGGAGTGTGTGTGTGGGTTTTTTCTCCCCAAATATATGGGTTTTTGCCATCTTTTATTGTCAGTTTCTCATTTAATTACATGGTTGTTACAGAACTTCGTGTGATAAAATTTTATAGTTGTTATGAATTCTTATGTTTCATATGAATTTGAAAAGAATGTATAGTCTCTGTATGCTCCCTTTAAAATTTGTTGTATTCATTTGATTTTATAAATGTTAGTTTTATGCTTTAAAAATATCTTCTTAAAATATTCCTATTTAATGGGTGCAGTGTTCTCTTATATCAGGCTTTTTAATTTACTTGTTCAAGTCTCTTAAATCCTTACTAATTTTTGTCTGCTTGATCCATCAGTTTCTTACAGGAGTCTATTAAAATCTACTGTTCTTCTTGTTATTCTATTGAGTTTTATGTTATTTACTTTGAAAATTAATAAGAGATAGTTCTTCTTTCTTATCCTTCAGTCAAATGCGAAAATCTTAATTCATACTGCTGTATTATCTTTGAGTGTCAGAACTTCACACATTTACCTCTAAATGAATTGTATCACATACCAATGTATAAAGAGAAGATAAAAGATAAACTGTCCACGTGTGTCCATTTTATTCTCTCCTTTTAGAGGAAAAGAAGCTATATGTCAACTATATCTCAATAAAGTTGAGGGAGGGGCTGGCCTGGTGGCATAGTGGTTAAGTGCGCGTGCTCTGCTTCGGCAGCCTGGGGTACACAGGTTCGGATCCTGGGCGTGGACCTACACACTGCTTGTCAACCCGTGCTGAGGGAGGCGTCCCACATATAAAATAGAGGAAGATGGGCCCAGATGTTAGCTCAGGACCAATCTTCTTCAGCAAAAAGAGGAGGATTGGCAATGGATATTAGCTCAGGGTTAATCTACCTCACCAAAAATAAAAATAAAAAATAGAGTTGAAGGAAAAAAGAAGAAAAAAACACATAATATGTATGTTACAAAAATTTTAAATTTGATTTAAACTTTGAATTTTTAAGATTAAGTCTGCCAGAGCATATTCCAGGCTTATATGAAAAATTAAAACTAAGTCCAGGTACAGCCTTTCTTGAACAGATGGCAACATTTCTTGAAAAGGTGCTTACTTGGACTTCTCAGCCCACCATCTAAGTCTGGAACAAAATACCCAGAGGGTTGGGACCATAAACTGGAACAGTGTTAAAAAGACACTGTTCAACATATCACTGAAGGTTACCGAAAAGCTGAGATGATTCCAAGGGAGTGCTGCTTTGGCGCTCAGAAAGAGGCATTTGAACTCTGACCAAAATACCGAGAGTGGCAGATACCAGAAGGAAAAGAGATAAAGAAGTTAAAAGACAGTGTTAAAGATTCAATCTGATAACTGCGTCCTAAATGAAATGAATCCAGGATAAGAGAGTTTTGGTGGTCAGTACAAAGCATTTCTAGAAAATGTCCCTAATGTAGCCAGGAGAGATGCCCTGGGGCTTCCATCCCCATCCCTACTGCTCCCAAATGCTGGCTGTTTGGAGGGTCTCACTCGCCACTCATGGTTTTTGATCAGATGTGTATGAGGAAGGGGAGATGTGGAGAACTCCCCCACCTTCTGGTATATAGCAGAGCAAATAGTGCTCGTTGGTTGGTTTAGGCATTTGTTTTACAAGCTTCTTACTGACTTTGTTTCTTTAAAATCAATTTTCTTCAAACATGTGTATGAAGGCAAATGATGTATTTAAGCCCCTGAATCAATATAGCAGGTAAGTTTGAGGAAATCACATTCAGACCAGATTCTACTGAAATCTTTTTTTCTTAAACATTATTTTTGAAGTAAAAGCTCTGCAAACATTGGAGACATGATAAGTGAAATTCACTCTGTTGCCAAAATGTCTCTCAAGTATTGAGACAACCCACCAACATCTGCATTATTTACTATTGAAGTAAATAGTAATATGGTAATATTACCACCAGCCGTGGTGGTCTAGTGGTTAAGATTCCACACTGCGGCCTGGGTTCATTTTCTAGTCAAGCAGCCACACCACACCACCCATCTGTCAGTTGTCACACTGTGGTGGCTGCATGGGGCTGTGATGCTGAAAGCTATGCCACCAGTATGTCAAATACCAACAGGGTCACCCATGGTGGACAGGTTTCAGTGGAGCTTCCAGACTAAGACAGACTAGGAAGAAGGACCTGGCCACCCACTTCTGAAAAAACTGGCCCTGAAAACTCTATGAATAGCAGCAAAGCATGAAGAGCATTATCTGATATAGCCCAGGAAGGTGGATGGCACAAAAAGACCAGACAGGGTTCCACTCTGCCGTACACAGGGTCATTAGGAGTCAGAATTGACTCGATGGCACTAACAACAACATTACCGAGAAGGTCAAATACTGTATGATCTCACTCATTAAGTGGTAGATAATAACGACAACAAACAAATGCATAGAGACAGAGATTGGATTGGTAGTTACCAGAGGGGAAGGGGGGAGGGAGGAGGGTGAAAGGGATAATTAGGCACATGTGTGTGGTGATGGATTGTAATTAGTATTTGGGTGGTGAAGATGAGAACATGATGTAATCCACGCAGAAATAGAAATATAATGATGTACACCTGAAATTTATACAATGTTATAAAGCAATGTTACTGCAACAAACAAACCAAAAAAAGAAAGAAAAAACAGTTATGAGATGAAAACTTTTAAATAAAAATTCTGTGTACATCTTTAAAAAAAAATACCAAAAAAGAAAAACAACAAAACAACATTACCAATAGTAATAGTAACAGTAAATGTGGCTACAGTCTTGGGTAGAGGGGAAAGAGATACCCTCTACTAACATAGGTGTGTAAAAATATCTTGGGAGTTTGTTGTATACTCTTATATGGACCTTTTAGAACCTTGCGGCAGAATTGCAACAATTATGAGAAGTAGAGAAAGTTAGTGAGAAATAACAAAAAGGCACAAGCCCAGATGATTGCACAGGGAAATTCAACTAAACTTTTAGAAACGAGATAGTCCCAATGCTTTAAAATTGTCTCAGAGTATGGAAAATAATGAAAAATTTACAAATTATTTTAATGACATAAGTATAACATAAATACCCAATCCTGATAACGAAAGCACAAAAAAGAAAACCAGACCTTTATCATTTATGATGATTAATGCAAGAATCCTAAATGCAATATTAGAAATAGATTCCCAAGCCACATTAAGAAAACAACACACCATGACCTGGTTTTTAATACCAGGAGTATAAAAATCTGGTTAGGATTCTTACCAACAGGTCTAAGGAGAAAAATCATGATTACCTCCACAGATGCTGAAAAAGCCTTTGAAAAAATTCAGCACCTATTTCCTATAAAAACATTATAGAAAATTGCAACGAATGGATACTTCCTTAACATGATAAAATTAAGGTTGCCAGATAAAATACACATATGAAAAATATATGTACTAAAAATTATTTGTTTATATGAAATTAGAATCTCACTGGGTGTCATGTATTTTAATTTGCTAAATCTGGCAATCGTAGATAAAATGTACATGCTTCAATCCTAATGCTTAGGAATGGGGGACAAGGAAACTTTTGGTGGTGATTGATGTGTTTGTTATTTGTTTTGGTGTTTCTTGGGTGTATACATATGTCAAAAGTCATCAAATTGCATGCCAAAGATACCTCAGTGAGCCTGTAGAAAAATGATAGGACCATGTCAAAAAGACACAAGAGCTAGCTTGAAGAGACTCTCATTGTCCAAATCTGGGACAATTTTGGCACCACAATAACTAAGCATAGTACTGGATTATAACTCATTGAATAAAATAAAGTCATGATTTTATACTAATGATAGATTCAATGGATGGGTGGACGGATGGATGGATGGGTGGATGCATAGATGGATGGACAAGAAATAAAAGCTTTTTTTTAAATATAATGTTGCTTATAAATATAGAGAGAAGATGGAGTTAGAAAATCACTATATTTCAATCATCATAGTAAAATTGCATCAGGCAAAAATGATCAGTGGATGCTAAATCTCAGGGTGGAGGAAGAGGGAGAGTAAAGTTCAATGAAGAATAGGGCATTTGCATAGTCTCAAAGTTTATTCACACAGATAACTTATTAATTACAAATGGAAGAATAGTAACTTATACAGTAGAGAAAGCAGACAACACCTTAAACAAGTTTTTAAAATCAACATCACCAAAAAGAGGCAAATGATTATGTGTCTCAGGTACATTATTCTGAAAAGGTCACAAATCACTTATAAGATATCTATGATGGTTAATTTTATGTGTGAACTTGGCTGGGCCAAGGAATGCCCAGATAGTTGGTAAAACATTATTTAGGAGTGTTTCTGTGAGTATGTTTCTGGAAGAGATTTGTCATTTGATTCAATAGACTGAGTAAAGAAGATTTGCCCTCACCAATGTGGGCAGGCATCATCCAAACTGTTGAGGGCCCAAATAGAACAAAAGGCAAAGGAAAGGCAAATTCTCACTCTCTCTTCTTGAGCCGGAACGTCCATCTTATACTGCCCTTGGACATCTGAGCTCCTGGTTCTTGGGCCTTTTAACTTCGGGACTTACACCCACGGCCTCCCAGTTCCCAGGCCTTCGGGCTCAGACTGAATTATACCACTGGTTTTCCTGGTTCTCCAGCTTGAAGACAGCAGATTGTGGGACTTTTTGGCCTCCATAACCATGTGAGCCAATTACTATAATAAATCTGCTCTTATAGATATCTATATATATCCCGTTTCTGTTTCTCTGGAGAACCTTGACTAATACAATATTCCAGCAAAAATTCATAACTTGCAACTAATCATGAATAAGTACCAGAGAAATCCATGTTGAGAGATACTCTATAGACTATTAACTGGCTTTTATACTAATACTAATAAATACTAATGTCATGAAAAGCAAGGAAATATGGAAGTACAATTTCAGATTAAAGGAGACTATAGAGACACGACAACCACATGCGATATTTCATACTAGATTGTATCCTGTACTGTAAAAGTTCTATGAAGAACATTATTAGGACAATTGAAGAAATTAGAATATTGTCTATAGATTAAAATATTATATCAATGTTAAATTCCCTTAAGTAGATCACCATACTGTGGTTACATGAGAGAATATCCTTGGTCTTAGGAAATATATACTGAATTATTAAATAGTAAAAGGGCATGATGTATGCAACCTATTCTCAAATGGTTCAGAAAAAGATAGGATAGGTAGACAGTAAGAAAAAAGAAAGAGATAAAGCAAATGTGGCAATGTGTTAAAAATTAACAAGTACTTTGGGCAAAGGATATATAGGATTTCTTTGTACTCTCCTCCCAACCTTTCTGTATGTTTGAAAGTATTTCCAAATCAAAAATAGAAAGTAACAACATCAACGGCAACAAAAGACCTTGGGGATACAATTGAAGAATCCTTTTCCCTTACTCTTTGACTAGGACCTCAGTCTAAGTTCATTTACCCTCAAATTTACATCTCACTTTTTCAAAAATGGAACGGGTTGTTATGAAAAAAAAGTCTTCTAGAAAAGAAAAATGATTCTGTTAGGATAGGCTAGTTTATGCTGCGGTAACTTATAGCCCCCATATTTCAGTGGCTTACAACTTCAAAAATGTATTTCTCATTCACAATGCCAGGTTAGTGAGCAGGCCCTACTCATCAGGTCACACAAGGACCAGGATGACAGGTGCTGCGTCTTGGCATGTGCTTCCGTAATCACTGTGGCAGCAGAAAGGACGGTTAGAGATGAGCACCAACAATTAAATGCTTCCATCTGGAACTGACACACATCGCATTTGTTCATATTTTATTAGTTAAAGGAATCTGTGGCCATCCCTAAATTCAAATAGGCAGAAGTACAATCCTGCCATGTGCCCAGAAGATAACTACCAAAGAAAAATCTAAAAAATTTGTTCTTGAAATTATTTTGACTATTTACATTGCCTTAATAGACATAAAAGTTAAAGTGAAAAGAAAAGGTAGAAGGAAAGAGGGTGAAAGAAGGCACCATTGCCTTCCCCTGGACCCCCAGACCACCACCTCCTTTGTCACGACCACTATTTGGTATATTTCTGTCACGTTGGTAAACTGGACACATTTGCCTTCCTATTCCCTTCATCCTGCGTAGACATCCCCAACAATGTTTTACTTTTTTCCTGGAGCCAGAAGCTTTGGAACCACATCCAGGTACCTGTGGCCACATGCAGATCAGGCAGGCTGACGCATCTTGGGACGTCAGGAGGATATTCACGTCCTGACATTCACATTGCACCCACAAATGATATCACTCAACATATGTCATATTGTGGCCAGTGGTTAGTGCCATCGAGTCGATTCAACTCCTGTCGATCCTGTGTACAGCAGAGCTGAACCCTGCCCGGTCTTTTTGTGCCATCTTCTCACCTTCCGGTGCTATATCAGATAATGCTCGCTGCTATTCATAGGAAGTGGATGGGTGGCCAGGTCCTTCTTCCTAGTTTGTTTTAGTCCAGACGCTCTGCTGAAACCTGTCCATCATGGGTGACCCTGCTGGTATTTGAAATACTGGTGGCATAACTTTCAGCATCACAGCAACATGTAGCCACCACAGTGTGACAACAGACAGATGGATGGTGTGGTTCCCTGACCAGGAAACGAACCCAGGTGGTGAGATCATCAAATCTTAACCACTAGACCTCCAGGGCTCGCTATTGTGGCCAGTTATCTTTCAAAAATTACAGTTGATCCTATCACTTTTCTGCTTAAAATAATTTGATAGCCCTATCTGAAGAATGAAGTTTAAATTCTGTTTCTTGACATTTAAATTCCTTGATAGTTCCAATGTACCATTCCATAATCATTTTCTACTAATCCTTCCCATGCACTCTATTTCTAACTAAAATGGGCTACTTTTCATTCTCAGGACACCTCATGCAGTCACCATGATAGCAACAATGCCCCTTTCCTTTGCCTTCATAGCGCAGGTCCAATGGCACTTCTTCGATGAAGCTTTGTTTCATTTAGGAAGAATGAATGGCAACACACTCTATGCTCCCATAGCATTTTGTCCATGCTGCTGTTGTATAATTTATCATATATTATACATATTTGATTATATGTCTATTTCTCTAACTATATTATTAGCTAGTTGAAAGCAGGGCTCATGTAGTTGTCTTTGCATCCCCCAAATTTTCACACACAGCTTAGCACACAGAAGATAAATCTTCAACAAATGTTTGATGAGACTTCCAGTAAGAAGTACTGTACATGAAATAACTTGAACTTTACATTCTGAATTCCTATTAAAATAGTCATTAAAACAGATAAATAGGTATCCTCCTAAAACAACACTCCAAACTGAGAATAAGAATTAAGTGTATATCAGAATCTTGGAGTTTTAACAAATTTTCGCATCAATGCGTCAGGGTAACGGCTCATTTAGCTCTAATTCCCCATTTTTACATTTTTAGCTTTCAGCTTCTTCATTGCAAACTTTCAATGGATCCTTCAGAAATTCTTCTCTAGCAAGTCAAGCATATTTGTTATGGGCCACAGAATTACATTGAATAATAGAAGTTGGAAAGACTGGAGAAAGAAATTAAGAGGATAATATTGTTACATAGTACCTCAAATAAAAATTTTTTAAACCAATAAAATTAAACACTATATAAACATGCTTCAGAGGGTGACACTGTCAAAAATCTAGAAATAGTGGCTTTATTACTGATGCAATGTGAAAAATATTCAGTGATCTTGGCATCTAGCCAATAACATTGTGCATAGAGCATCATCAATCCTCTCATCAGATACTCTTTAACAGGGGTATCACAAGTCAATTAAATATTTTATTCTTCCAATAACATTGAAATCATTATACCAATTTCAAAGTCGAGATTTACTATAAAATATAAGTGGTACAAGCTCCATGACCCAACATCTACGGGCAGAGGCTTGTGATTCAATACTATGTTTATGCTGTATTCTTATTTTTAGCGCGTTGGTTAAAACTTCAGGCTCTGAGAGAGTTAAGCCTGGATTTGAACCCTATTTCCACCATTTACTGGTCAAAGGCTCGGCATGTAATTATTTTCAGTTTCTTCACGTGGGCTGTTGTGATGGTTAAACGAGAACAGGAATGTAAAACCCTTACAGTACAGTGAGCACAAGAAATGATAGCAATTCTTAACAGCATTTCAAGAAGAAAACATAATGTATTTATTAGGTTAACATTTAATATATCTGTATTTATCGTACACAGCACATGAAATAGGAAGCCTCGCCCTGACCACAATGACCTCTCATCTGTCAACAACATACCGAACTCTAGGAAAGGCCTGGGGTACCAACTGGACGCTGTTAAAAACGGGATTTACATAAAATTCAGGACCCAATTATGCGCAATAGGAGGCAGACCCCCACTGCTTGCAGAGAGGGCAAAGCGCTCTGCGGGAAGGAAAAGTCTTGGGACTAATAACCAGACATTCCCCCCCACCGCCAGCCCAGTCCACGCTACCATTGGCCCGCGGAGGCGGCGCGGCGCGCGGTGCCGGGAGCGCGCCTTACGGCGGGCGGGCGGCGGCATTCGTAGCGCAGGCTCGCAGGGCGGCGCCCCTCGGTGGCCGTTGAGCCCCCCGGTGCAGGTGCGCGCGGCACGCGCCTCGGGCCTCCGCCTCCTCCCCGCCTGCGGCCGCACGCGCATGCGCGGTTAGCAGTCGCTGCTGGGCGGCCGCCGGCGGGAGTGGTCTGGGGAGACTTAGGGAGCAAGTGGCAGCCACTCGGACATCTGAGCTGCCACTGCCGAAAACAGGCCCCCAAGACAGGTGCGTGGGCAGTAGGCCACTTTCCGCTGTCCTTTGCGCTCGGGCTGGGGTGAGGAATCGGAGTCGTTGCTCCTTCCCCCGGGGCGGGGGTTCCTGGGCCGCGCCCCTTTCTTTGGCGACCCGCCAGGCTGAACAGGTTGGGGCCGGGTGAGGGGAGTGGATGTTGAGTTCGGGATGGGGGCGCAGCGAGCGAGGTTCTTGGGCGGGCTCTCGGCCTCGGGAGAAGGAAGGCCATCCTGGGCGGCGGGAGTTGGTCACCTCGGGTCCGTTGGGTCCTCCAGAACTGTTGTGTTGGGCTTGGGACGGGCTCGGGAAGGCCAGGTGCCCTCCCCAGCCCGGCCCGGCCCTGAAGACTTAAGGGGCCCCAGGGAGCCGAGTCCGTTACTCCAGCGGTTAGCATTTCAGCCCCGTTCCACGTTCGAGCCCCGATGCGCGCTCCCGAGGGGTGTGGAGGAGACCCAAGTCGCGTCTGGGCGCTGCTCACCCCACCGGCTACTTCTCACAGAAACGCCAACAAAAGTCAAAAAGGCTCAGCTTACGCAATCCCCACCTCTGTAACGGTGAAGGGACCCAACCCTCACAGCGATGGTGGCCTGTGACTCCTGGCTACTCCCTAGATGCGCTGTTTGAAGCGCGGTGTCCGTCGCTGGGGAGGGAGCGAGAGGGTTGGGTTGAAACCAATGAAGCCCTAATTAATAGAGACTCATTATCGCCTAAAGCCTGTTTACGATCAGTCAGTCACTTTAGCTGAATTTACTTATAGCCTCTGCCCAAGCAACAAGGAAGAGGCATTTGCTTGGGATTTAAAAGCAAATGGCAACAAAGCTCAGAAGGGGGAGAGAGAAAGTAAATAGAATGGCCATGGGAAGAAGTCTCAAATTAGAAGAGTTAATTTATATTGAAACTGATGCATAAAAGCCATCAAAACCCTGATCTAGTCTTATGATTTTGCTTGCTCTGAAATTTTTACATTATTCTTGGTCATTTAATCACTCTAGGTAGCCCTCCTTTTGGTAATTGTAAGTTTGACTTCTTTTCAGTTTATAATTTTGCCTTCACATCTAATTGGTTTGATCTTCCAATCACATTTAGACCTTATCCCTAAATTCTTAGAACAAGATAGTCTATATTCTTTATTTATCTAGTTGATAAAGTTAATTATTGTGTGCGAATGATATGAGGATGTGATGGATCTGTAGAAATTGAACAGTGCAGTGTTTTCAGTACCTAATAAGTTTTAGTGCTCATAATTAGAAAGCTAGAATTGTCAACTTTAGTGGACTAGTTTAGATCATCTAGTTTAAAACTTTTCACTTGACAAATGAAAAAACAGGCCCAGAGCAGTTTTAACCCTTTGCCTTTTTCATAATAGAACTAGAAACTTAGTGTGATGTGCCAAGTTCAGTGTACTATTTATTATATCATTCTGTAGTTGAGTTTCTGAAGCTGCATGCAATTAAGACTTGAAATAGTGATTTTCAAACATGACTTTTGAGGCATACCAGTGTTGAGTCCTCAGTCAGCCATTAAAAATGAAGAGCAGAAAGGCATCTCAGTTATAAGAAAGAGCATATAGAACAGCACAAATGTGTTAAATAGGTGAGTGTTGAAGGGAGTAAAAGAACTGAGTGTTAAAAGGGCAGAATTTATGCTGAGAACTACAGAGAACTATTGAACATTTTTATAAACAGAATAAGACTTGTTTTTTAGAAAACTCATGCTAGAGAGAAGGTGGAGGATGTATTTGTAGACTGGTAAGACTAGAAGTGAAGAGGCAAAGTGGGAGTTTACTAATCCTTTTCAGAAATGATGGGTTCCTAAATTAAGGCTGTGGCATGGGGATAGAAAGGGACATTTAAGAAATACCCAAATGCATTTAGCTACCAATAACATAGGAGGTCAGTGAGAAAGAATAGTCTTAAGATAATGGCAAAGTAACTTGACTGATTGGTTCACTGGATGTGCAGTTAATGGGAGAAAAGAATTGAGATAGAGAAGCAGGTTTGGGAGGAAAGACCAAGTTCAAATGAATGGAGGCTTTGCGACATCCTTGAAGATGGGTAGTGATTGAAACTAAAGTGTGATATCTGAGCTGTGGATGAGATTTGGGAGTCCTTAGCTAGCTTTTATAGGTAGAAGCCAAGAGTATATGTAATGTAAGAAGAGAGCCTGGGACAGAACCCTCAGGTACAGCAACATTTACAGAAGATTAGAGCAAGTGCCCATGAAGGAGGCAGAGAAAAGAGAATCAAGAATTGGGAATGGTACCGTAGAAACCAAGGGAGGAGAGGGCTCCAAGAAGGAGGTAGTCAGCAAGGTCAGGAGGAGCAGTAGGCAACGGGACTGCACTTACTGCACTTAACAATTAAGAATTGGCTGGAACAATTTCAAAGAAGCTAGAATTAAGGAGTACAGGAATAATAAAAATATTAATTTTTCATTGCTGCCATAAATTACCACAAACTTAGCAGCATAAAGCAACACATTTATTTTCTCACAGTTCGGTAGGTCAGGAGTCAGTGTTGGCAGGGCATCATTTTTTACTAGAAGCTCTGGGGAGATTCCACTTCCTTGCTCATTCAGGTTGGTGGCAGAATACAGTTCTTTGTGGTTGTAGGACTGAGGTTCCTGTTTCCTTGTTGACAGTCAGTTGAGAGCTATTTTCACCTCTAGAGACCACCCCCAGTCCTTTTCTCATGGCTCCTTTCCCCCATCTTCAAGGTCCCTATGGTGAGTGGACCTCTCATTCTTCAAATCTCATCTGCCCATCTCTCACTGACTTCCTCTTCCACTTTTAAGGGCCCATGTGATTATATTGGGCCCACCTGGATAATCCAAGACACTCTCCCTATTTTAGGGTCAACTAATTAGCAACCTTAATTTCATCTGCAAAGCCCCTTTTGCTATGTGAGGTAACATTCACAAGACCCAAGGATTAGGGTATGGACGTCTTTAGGGGGTCATTATTCTGTCTACCATAGGAAGTTAGAAGTATTAACAGTTAATGAAGATGTTCCTTCTAGAAGCTTTTGTTAAGGAAAAGTGATACCTAGAAACACTTGTATTATCTAGCATGTGATAATTATAGTTTATCCCTGAGCTTTTTAACTAAGAAATGCAAGTATCTTCTTAAATATCCTGAAATTTGTGTAAACACTGTGTAAAATTTTAAAGTGTCATAGAAATATAAATGCCATGAAGTTGTTAATTTTATGTTTTTATGTAGCCTTAAGCTACGTAAAATCTTTCCTGCAAAGATTTTAAAGGCCATTTAGCCAACTAACTATATGTGCACAAAATATAATGTGGATACACATAAAAATGTGGCTTTTAAAATATAAAACCCACAGAAACTGGAATGGATATCTAAAGGATGGAACACAATAAGGAAATATTTAACCTTGTATTATATTTTATAGGCCTAGAACTTTAATGCCATATAGTGAGGATTAAAGTATTAAACTTTCTGACCTTAGAGCCTTAATGAAAAGAATGTAGAGCTTGAAGCTAGACCTAACTTTTGAGTTGTGCCTCTTCTCTTTCTCAGGAGCATTCTGTATTCTTGGGTACGTTACTTATCTCCCTGAGCCTCACTTTCCTTATGTATAGTGGAATACTAATACCTTCACCATAGAGTGCTGTAAAGGTTGGAATTAGTATGCTGTACTGTAAGTACTCAAAAATAGCACTTATTCTCCTTGCTCTGCTCTTCCCCTTTCAGTTCCTTTGTCACAGGCTGCCTTCTTTGTCTTTGGCCTGGGGAAATCAATCCTTTCTCTCCTTTGCATCTCTGCTTTACATATGACTTTCTCAAGGAGGCTTTCTCTGACCCTCCCCTGACCACGTAAATTCAGTTCCCCAATTACCAACTCTTACAACTTCTTTTCTGTGACTTATTTTAGTTTACATGTTATACCTGGATTATTTGTTTAACATCTGCTTTCCATCCTAGACTATAAGCTCTTTGAGATCAGGGGCCATGTATGTTTTGCTAAATTCTGTAAATTCAGTGTCTAACAAGATGCCTGGCACATACTTGACAATCATAAATATGTGTTAAAAATGAATTAGTGAATGATAAATTTTAGTATCTACTGGCTAACCTTCCCTGAATTTCTACATAAAAAATAGCTACATTTCAAATTGAGTCTTGCAACTTCTTTGGAAGAAGGCTACCTCTCTTAGGTGCCACTATTACCTGCCTCTTCACCTCATTTGTGATCCTTCAAAGTGCATTTTCTATGTGCTACATAGCCAAAAAATTCCAAGAATACCCTCTTATTTGGTGAAAATTCATCCAGTTTTATTTTTGTGATGTAGTAACAGAAAACTTTAAATTTTTCTGTTTACTGTCTTTTCTGATAAAGTAAATTATGAATTGAGTTGTTAGAACGCAGCATGGCTATAGCAAGATTCTGACATAACTCACAAGAGATGTTTCTTCATAGATGTAGAGAAGAATTTAAAAATATGGTTAATTCCCCCATATTAAATTAGATCATAAAACTGCAAACTTTCTAAACCATTATCTTCTTTCTGTATAGAAATGCTTTCACTGTGTTAAGTTTTAACAATATTCTAACAAACTTTAGAGAGCCAATGTTAGAAGCATTGACGTAGCTATTTCTCACTCATAAAACCACAGTTAAAGACATCTGTTACATAAGGATTCAATCCATCAATTTTTCTAGGAGTTAAATTCTAGAAAAGGATTTTTCCCTCCAAGGACTTTGTAGACTTTTATAGACAGTGAAAATTCCCTCATTTTATTTCTGATTTTCCCCTAATTGCCTAGAAATGCTTTTGCTAAATGTATTGCTGCAGTGCTGCTGCAAACACATCTGAGATGGTTGCTTAGTAACATCTATTTCATCTATTTCCCTCCCCCCGTGTAACCTTTTCCCCCCTGTCATTTACGTTTTCATTCATTCATTCTGTAAATGTATCTCTGTTCCTATCCTTATATACCAGCACTCTTTGGGGCAATGAGAGAGAACTGAGAGAGAATTCCAGCCCTCGGTGAGCTTATATTTTTGTCTTGTTTTGTGTTTTGCAAGTTGCTTCAGCTATTCCTTTGGAACTATGTAGAGGTAGTATAAATCCTAAATAAACAAGTAAAGATGTCTTATATAAACATTATTTTGAAAGTGATGATATTTGGTCAGTTAAACCCAGTGCAGATTTAGTTCATTCTTTCTATCATTAGTACAACCAAATAATACTCCCCTATCCAGGATTTCAGCTCTGATCATTTCACTAATCTCAGACCTTAAGAAAGTGTCTCACTTTTATATAATCAGATCCAAACTCCTTGGAATGCTTTGTAGCACTTTGTTGCCTAAGCTGCCTTAAGTTGTATTTTCAACTATCATTTCTGCTGTTATGGTTCTTTTCCCACTTTTTGCTGTATTTCTTGAGTATTTTCATTGTTTCTAGGTCCTTCTGATTTAGAAAAAACTACTTAGTTTTATTTAACAGTATGTGTTAGTTAAGGTAATGCTCAAATAGAAAATAAAAAATTTTCAGAGGCCTAACACAATTTCTAGTTGCTGGTGCTCCTGAGGAGTGGATGGCTGTGATGGTTAATTGTATGTGTCAACTTGACTGAACCACAGGGTGCCCAGATATTTGGTCAGAGGTTATGCTGGGTGTGTCTGAGAGGGTGTTTGAATGATAGGACTGCATAAATCAGATTGCCCTCCCCATTGTGGATGGGCTTCATCCAATCAGTTGAAGGCCTGAATAGAACAAAAAGGCTGACCCTCCAGTGAGGAAAAGGGAACTCTTCTTGCCTGACTAGTTGAGCTGGGACTTCAGTCCTTTCTTGCCTTTGGACTCAACCTGAAACATTGGCTCTTCTTGCATTTTGACCCTGCTGGCTTTCAGACTGAAACTTATACCATAGACTCTCCTGTCTCTCAGGCCTTCAGACTCAGACTAGAACTACATCATTGGCTTTTCCAGGTCTCACTTAACTCCACTTCACCTGAATCACACCTAACTCCAAGGAAAATATAGTCTAGTCATGTCCCCTTGAAAAAGAGAAAATATCTTGTTGATCAGCCAGCAGTCTCTCCCACACTTTACAACAAATATTGAGTATCCTGTGATTGTCTTTTCTTTTAGTGTTCTAGCTACCTTTGATGTGGGATTGAGCATTACTTCGATAGCAGTAAATGAACTGCACTTTGTAATTTGTGATTTGGGGCTGGCAGTAGAGATTTAGGAGTGCTTTTAGGTGATGTTGGTGAAATTCCTTGAGGTAGATCAGGCTGCTTGGTCTTGGTTTCAAAGACTGGGGAGAATGGTATGTTATACTTGGCGAGAGTTACTTCTGCTTCAATTTGTTATTGAACCAGCCCAGAAGCAGCACAGAGAACATACAGGAGACAAAGATACATGCAAATGGATATATTTCTCTAGTGCCTCCCTTCTTCGTTATGAAGGCACAAATGGTATTTTGTGATTTCAGCAACCTGTATGAAGTGAGGAATACACATAAAGCATAGAACCCTGGGCTTGCTACCTTTTATACATTTGTAATGAAGGGACGGGGTAGCATCAGTACTAAATGTTCTACCTTATACCTTAGAAACAAACTCTTGCTGCACTAAAATTGCATAACTTAGGTTAACCATATAGATCTGTAAGGAAATAGAGGACTTGAACAATACTATAGATCAACTGGACATAATAGACATATAGAGAACACCCTATCTAACAACAGCAGAAAGAAAAATTAATACCAGTTAATTGAAAGAAATATTAATACCAGTCTTCTTCAAACTCTTCCGAAAAATTGAAGAGAAGAGAATACTTTCAAACTCATTCTATGAGGGCAGCATTACCCTGATACCAAAGCCAGACAAAGTGAGTATAAGAAAACTACGGACCGATGTCTCTGATGAATATTGATGCAAATACATATTTTTCTTAAGTGCATGTGAAATATTCTCTAGGATAGACCATATGTTAGGCCACAAAAGTCTTAATACATTTTTAAAAATTTGAAATCATACAAAATATCTTTTCCAGTTACAATATAATGAAACTAAAAGTCAGTGGCAGAAGGAAAAGAGGAAAATCCACAAATATGTGAAAATTAAATAGCACACACTTAACCAAAAGATCAAAGAAGAAATCACAAGAAAATTAGAAAATATCTTGAGATAGATGAAGATAAAACCCCAACATACCAAAACTTATGGGATAGAGTGAAAGCAGTTCTAAAAGGGAAACTTATAGCTGTAGATGCTTATATTAAAAAAGGAAGATCTCAAATTAACAACCTAACTTTACACCTTAAGGAACTAGAAAAACGAAAGCTAGCAGAGGAAGAAAATAAAGATTAGGTGAGAGATAAATAAAATAGAGAATAAACAATAGAGAAATCAGTGAAACCAAGAGTTTGTTCTTTGAAAAGATCAAAATTGACAAACCTTTAACTAGATTGAATAAGAAAAAAATAAGACTCAGCTAAAATCAGAAATGAAAGAGGGGACGTTACAACCAACTTTTAAATATGAAAAGGGTTATAAGAGAATATGATGAACAATTATATGCCAACAAATTGGATAAGCTAGATGAAATGGATAAATTGCTAGAAACACACAACCTATTAAGACTAAATCATGATATTAAAGAAAATCTTAACAGATCTATAACTAGTAAGGAGATTGAATCAATAATCAAAAACCTCCCAACAAATGAAATCCCAGGAGCAGATGGCTTACCTGGTGAATTCTACTAAACATTGAAAGAAAAATTAATACTAATGCTCCTCAAACTCTTTCAAAAAATTGAAGAGGAGGGAACACTTCCAAACTCACTCTATGAGGGCAGCATTACCCTGATGCCAAAACAAAAGAAACTACAAGATAACTATAGACCAATATCCCTGATGAATATTGATGCAAAAATCCTTAATAAAATACTAACAAACAGAATTCAACAGCACATTTAAAGGATTATACAATATGACCAAGTGGGATTTATTCTTGGAATGCAAGGATGGTTCAACATATGAAAATTAACCAAGGTAATACACCATATTACCAGAATGGAGGAAAAAACCACATGATCATCTCAATTGATGCAGAAACAGCATTTGACAAGATTCAACACCCTTTTATGATAAAAACACTCAACAAACTATGAATAGGAAGAAACTACCTCAACATAAGAAAGGCTATGTATGAAAAACCAACAGTTAACACCGTGCTCAATGATGAAAGACTGAAAGGTTTTTCTCTTAAGATCTGGAACAAGGCAAGGATGCCTGCTTTTGTCACTTATATGCACCATACTGCTGGAAGTCCTAGCCAGAGCAGTTAGGGAAGAAAGAGAATTAAAAGACATCCAAATTGAAAAGGAAGAAGTAAAATTGTCTCTGTTCAGACAACATGATCTTATGTGTAGAAAAACCTAAAGATTCCACCAAAAAAACCCTGTTAGAACTAATAAAAGAATGGTGGTTGCCAGGGGCTTGAGGGAGGGGGAAATGGAGGTGTTGTTGTTTAATGGGTATAGAGTTTTAGTTTTGCAAGATGGAAAGAGTTCTGGAGATTGATTGCAGAACAGTGTGAGTGTACTTAACACTACTGAACTGAACAGTTAAAATTGGTTGAAATGGTAATTTTTATGTGTATTGTACCACAATTTAAAAAATCTTTAAAAATGGCACAAATTAATTACTTCAGTGTTTTGTGGTGTTACCCCGTTGTCAGGCCTCTCAGAGCTCCAGTGCAGGCTGACAATATCTTACCTCTCTCTTTAAGAAATGATATGTGACAAATGTCACATTTTTTTTGGAGCTTGATGACGTGTTGGCACCATAGTGTGATAGACTTCTATGTAATACTGTGAACTTCATGATGTAATTCTCAGTTGTCACCTGGTGCATCATTGAATAGTATTAGAACACTGCAGCATTAAGCAGAAACTGTTAAGTCTGTATTTCTGATTTAAAAAAAAAATAATAAATAGCAACAACAACCTTGGACTATATCATTTTCTTAATGAAGACTGTTATCCTGTAGAACTGCATTGTCTGCAGAATGGTTTGTGACCAATTGCAGTTTATTTTTAAGTATTTCACTTCTCTAGTAAGGTCGATATGGCCGTTTCTGGGAAAATATCTTTATAGCTTAACACTAATAATCACCTAAATTTTTGAAATTTCCAAGAGGTTTGAAAATATAGGCTGTTACCATTTTTGTGACTCCTTTTCATTGCTTTATCAATAAGCATACAATAATGCAGTGGGGGTAAGACTAAAATAAGAGATGGCATGGTATATTGATGTAAAGTTTTGGATTCTAATCTTCATTTACATTTCCAATCATGTGACTTTGACCAAGATTTTTTTTTTTAAATTTTTTGTTTATTGCAGTAACATTGGTTTATAACATTGTATAAAATTTCACGTGTACATCAGTATACTTCTATTTCTGCATAGATTACATCATGTTCACCACCCAAATACTAATTACAACCCATCACCGCACACATGTGCCAAATTGTCCCTTCTGCCCTCCTCCCTCCCCCCTTCCCATCTGGTAACCACCAATCCAATCTCTGTCTCTATGTGTTTGTTTGTTTTTGTTATTATCTACTACTTAATGAGGGCGATCATATGGTATTTGACCATCTCCCTCTGACTTATTTTACTTTGCATAATACCCTCAATGTCCATCCATGTTGTCACAAATGGCTGGATTTCATCATTTCTTATGGCTGAGTAGTATTCCATTGTGTATATATACCACATCTTCTTTATCCATTCGTCCCTTGATGGGCACTTAGGTTGCTTCCAAGTCTTGGCTATTGTGAATAACGCTGCAGTGAACACAGGGGTGCGTGTATCTTTACGCATTGGTGTTTTCAAGTTCTTTGGATAAATACCCAGCAGTGGAATAGCTGGATCATAAGGTAGTTCTATCCTTGATTTTTTGAGGAATCTCCATACTGTTTTCCATAGTGGCTGCACCAGTTTGCACTCCCACCAGCAGTGTATGAGAGTTCCCTTCTCTCCACATCCTCTCCAACATATGTTGTTTCCTGTCCTGTTAATTATAGCCATTCTGACGGGCGTGAGGTGATATCTCATTGTAGTTTTGATTTGCATTTCCCTGATAGTTAATGATTTTGAACATCTTTTCATGTGTCTGTTGGCCATCTGTATATTTTCTTTGGAGAAATGTCTGTTCAGGTCTTTTGCCCGTTTTTTGATTGGGTTGTTAGTTTTTTTGTTGTTGAGATGCATGAGTTTTTTATATATTTTGGAGATTAAGCACTTATCAGATGTATGGTTGCAAATACCTTCTCCCAATTGTTAGGTTGTCTTTTTGTTTTGTTGATGGTTTCCTTTGCTGTGCAGAAGCTTTTTAGTTTGATGTAGTCCCATTTGTTTATTTTTTCTGTTGTTTCTCTTGCCCGGTCAGACATGGTGCTTGAAAATATGTTGCTAAGACCGATGTCGAAGAGCGTACTGCCTATGTTTTCTTCTAGAAGTTTCATAGTTTCAGGTCTTACATTCAAGTCTTTAATCCATTTGGAGTTAATTTTTGTGTATGGTGTAAGGTAAGGGTCTACTTTCATTTTTTTGCATGTGGCTATCCAGTTTTCCCAACACCATTTGTTGAAGAGACTTTCTTTTCCCCATTGTATGTTCTTGGCTCCTTTGTCAAAGATTAGCTGTCCATAGATGTGTGGGTTTATTTCTGGGCTTTCGATTCTATTCCATTGATCTGTGTGTCTGTTTTTGTGCCAGTACCATGCTGTTTTGGTTACTATAGCTTTGTAGTATATTTTGAAATCAGGGAGTGTGATACCTCCAGCTTTGTTCTTTTTTCTCAGGATTCCTTTAGCTATTCGGGGTCTTTTGTTGTTCCATATAAATTTTGGGATTCTTTGTTCTATTTCTGTGAAAAATGTTGTTGGAACTTTGATAGGGATTGCATTGAATCTATAGATTGCTTTAGGAAGTATGGACATCTTAACTGTGTTAATTCTTCGAATCCAAGAGCACGGAATATCTTTCCATTTCTTTGTGTCTTCTTCAATTTCTTTCAGCAATGTTTTATAGTTTTCCGTGTACAGCTCTTTCACCTCTTTGGTTAAGTTTATTCCTAGGTATTTTATTCTTTTTGTTGCAATTGTAAATGGGATGGTATTCTTAATTTCTCTTTCTGCTACTTCATTGTTAGTGTATAGAAATGCAACTGATTTTTGTGTGTTGATTTTGTATCCTGCAACTTTACCGTATTTGTTTATTACTTCTAAAAGTTTTCTGGTGGATTCTTCAGGGTTTTCTATATATAAAATCATGTCATCTGCAAATAGTGACAGTTTCACTTCTTCCTTTCCAATTTGGATCCCTTTTATTTCTTTCTCTTGCCTGATTGCTCTGGCTATGACTTCCAGTACTATGTTAAACAGGAGTGGTGACAGTGGGCATCCTTGTCTGGTTCCTGTTCTTAGAGGGATAGCTTTCAGTTTTTCACCATTGAGGATGATATTAGCTGTGGGTTTTTGACCAAGTTTTTAAATCTTTCTATTTTCAGTTTGTAAATTGAGAGTGATGATGCCTATCCTATTCGTGTCCCGAGCTGCAAAGATTAAATTAGCTAGTTCCTTTATACAAATGAGTGATCCTAGCCATAGAACTTGAGAGAAGAAGCAAACTTTCAAGATAAAGTGTGTTCTAAACTTTTTTTCTAAAGCCTTGGCAACTATTTCTGAAGGCAAGTTAGGAAGAACTCTCATATAGAAAACAAATAAAATTGGGTTGCTCTGGTTGTAGTAGGAGTAGACTTCCAGAGGGGGCACTGCCTGCTTGGCTTCCCCTTAATTCTTCCCTGGCAGCTCAATACACCAGAGCTCAAACAAAGCACTTAGAATGTATTTTTTCAACAAATTAATTAATAAGAAACTAAAGTGTGTGTTCATTTTGAAGGAGAAGATATGGACCTGAAGTGATATTAATGTTTGTTATTACTATTATTATTTTATGCATTTCTGTTTTACTCAAATGTTATTGATAGCAAGTCAAGCAAAACACCTTTTAATGCATTGTATAAATCATGGAAGGCTCTTAAACTTTTAGAACAATGAAGCTTTTGGGGTTAACCATTAATTAGCAACTTGCAAATGTTGCTTATTAATTCCTGTGTCAGTAAGTGAAAATTAAAAGAAATAAACCTATCTTATTTTTATTGAGTCAAATTGATATGTTGACATTTACTTCCTATCCCAGTTACACCTCTTTTTTATGATTCAGAGAGGCTAAACTCTTGTGACAGATGATAGTGTGCATCATTTTTTGTGTTGTCTTTGTCCATAAAGATGGTGGTAATACATCTTTCAATATAGAATGTTCATATTATGGTAGATTGGTGCTGATTTTTTTGAAAAACATGCATTTTCAAAGTAAACTGTAGAGTTGTAGCTAGTGACCTTTAGAAGAAGTCAAGGCTAACTGGCTTGCAAATTCGTGTGAAGTTTTGATTTCATTAAAAAGGGTTCTAATCAGTTGAGCTAACAATATGGAAAAATGGTTTTATAATCTGATGTGTCTTTTTTAAAAACAGCTTTTTTTTTTCCTGAGGAAAATTTGCCCTGAGCTAGCATCTGTTGCCAGTCTTCCTCTGTTTTGTATGTGAGTTGCCATCACAGCACGGCCACTGATAGACAAGTGGTGTAGGTCCGCTCCCCGGAACTGAACCTGAGCTGCCAAAGTGAAGCACACCGAACTTAACCACTGGACCACTGGTGCTGGCCCTAAAAACAGCTTTATTGCTACATTATTTGCATACCTTCAAGTTTACCTGTTTAATGTTTGCAATTCAATGGGTTTTTATATTTATTGAGTTTTGCAACCATTACCACATTCCAATTTTAGAACATTTTCATCACCCCAAAAAGAAACCTTGTACCCATTAACCCTTTCTTCCCACTCCTTTCCTTAGGCAATCACTAATCTATTTTCCAATTCTATGGATTTGCCTCTTTCTTTTAAATGGGATCCTACAATATGTGGTCTTTTATGACTGGCTTCTTTCACTCAACATGTTTTTGAGATTCATCTATCTTGTAACGTATCAGTACTCCGTTCAGTTTTATTGCTAAATAATATTCCATTGTATGAATATTCCACATTTTGTTTATCTCTTCATCAGTTGATGGACATTTGGATTGTTTCCACTTTTTGGCTATTATGAAAAATGTTTTTTTTTTTTTTTTGTGAGGAAGATCAACCCTGAGCTAACATCCATGCCAGTCTTCCTCTTTTTGCTGAGGAAGACCGGCCCTGAGCTAACATCTATTGCCAATCCTCCTCCTTTTTTTCCCTTTTTCTCCCCAAAGCCCCAGTAGATAGTTGCATGTCATAGTTGCACATCCTTCTAGTTGCTGCATGTGGGACGCCGCCTCAGCATGGCCGGACAAGTGGTTCGTCGGTCTGCACCCGGGATCCGAACCCGGGCTGCCAGTAGTGGAGCGCACGCACTTAACTGCTAAGCCACGGGGCCGGCCCCTGAAAAATGTTTCTTTAAACATTTATATTATAAGTTTTTGTGTGGACATCTGTTTTCATTTCTCTTGGGTAGATACCAAGGAGTAGAATTGCTGGGTCATAAGGTAATTCTATTTTTCACATTTTGAAGAACTTTCACACTGTTTTCCACACTTCATTTTACATTCCCACCAGCAATATGTGAGGATTCTAATTTCTCCACATCCTCCCAACACTTGTTATTATCTCTTTGATTATAGCCATTTGGGTAGATGTAGAGTGCTATCTTGTAAATCCAGTGTTTCTTAAGCAGACCCATATAGGCCCATAGATATGTTGTGGAGGATCTAAGAGTTCTCTCTAAGAATTTACTTCTTTTAAAAAAAATTTTCATGTTGGTGGTAACTTTGAAAAAAAAGTATTATAGCTATACTGTGGATGACTGACCACCTTATAACCAAGGACTGCCACACTGTTTCAGTGTCTAAAAGTCCACTGGCACCAAGAGATAAAACTTGAATTTTTAACATGCTAATAGGAATAGAGGAGGATGTAATTATATAAATCATTTATTTCTGCCAAGGGGCAGCCAAATAATATTTGGCTTCTACTCATTTCAGTTAATGCTATAAGGAACAGAAGTTTTGCAGTATTTGAGTAGAGAAATAGTTTGAGTCTTCACAGTATTAGGGGAATGATAAATACAAAAGAACTTTATCGATAGCAGTCAACCAGATTGCAATAAACCCTGTATTTGGTTTTTTAGCTGTGATTTAACTTCAGCAAAAGACTATCACATTAAGTTGTAGTAAAATTATTTTTCCTTAGTTTTTTCTTTGTGTTTATATAAAAGTATTTTGGTTTTATAATGACAAAATTTCCAATTTTATGTTTATATACACTTAAGCAACATTGTAATAAAAAAGTAACTTAAGTGAACATTTAGGAATCATGATCCTTTTTTGTTTCTTTTAAAGGTGTCCACATGTTGTTTGAGTTTGGTAATCACTGTTATCTATATCTTTAGGTTTCATACCATTGGTCTTTGTTTTTAGAGGCAGGCTTGCAGCTGTAGAATCTGTGTCCTGTGAAATTTGGAGTTTGTATTATCATTGTTCAAATCATAATTTAAATAATTTTGGTAATGATTTGTTTTTAAAGCCATCTTAGAATAAAGGAAGTATTAAGGGAAATTATTTCTTTGTAAGTATACTTACATATATTTTTCACAACTTTGTTTTATTTTCACTGATTACTTTTAATTTCACAGATAATCGATATGCGTTTCCAAGGCTTTTGGCTACGTTTCGGTCTTCTATTCGTTTCAATTCATGCAGAATTTTTGGATGATGGGGTTGAGATGGAAGATTTTGATGAAAAGTCAGAAGAGAATGTTGTCAATGAAGGTAGACTCTCCTCAGAGGTAAGGTTATTGAGAAATGAGCTATAAATTATTCCTTTACATGATACATAAGGGTGACTGATGTCTTAAGATTCATTTCTGTTTTAATGGTTTCATTTTCCAAGTAAATAGAAAAATGTTGCTTTTTTCCAACCCTTGTTGCTGTGTTTTTAGAGGGCCCATGTGCTATGGAAATTTGCGCATGGCACTTAACACAGTTTTATTATCAAATAAATATGAGTAAGGTTTTGACTGTCAAAATGGGAGTTTGTCACCAGCTAAAGAGGACTAAGTACTTTAGCTAAGAGAAAGGTTTTCTGTCTTATTTCTGACACTGCCAGCCCTCTTCAGATAAAAGAAAAAGTAGTATAATTTGCCCTTCTCCTAAAAGTAAAGTAAGTGGCTTTTCTTTATTTCTCTGAGGAAAGAAAATGCTAAATAGGAGGATGAATTAGAAACGGAAGTGATGGTAAAATAAGCATTTAGTGAGGCTCACGCATGTTTCTGTCTCAGCATTGTTAAGATGTGTGTTTTGAGGTGGTGACAAGCAAGAGCCTGGAAAACTTTATAGAGGTTTTTGTACACTGACAATCCATAAGAGCCTTCATATTGAGGAATATTCACATCTAATATTGGGACAATCAGAAATTTTTTTTCAAAAATATTTTTGATGGTGAGAAAGCATCAATTGTATTGTGCTAACTACTGTTTAAAGGGCCAAGGAGAATAATATATAGTTGTTAGAGACTTCTTTGCCTCACTTCCGTTTAGAGTTTTTTATTTCCAAATGCAAGTGTTGCTAGCTGTTTAAGGTGAATATTCTTTCTCCTAAGTTTTAAGCTCCACAAAGACATTTCTTTTAAAACCTAGTTCTGTGATCCACAGAAAGTAAGTAATCAAAGTGCTAATGACTGACTTAGATACAGCAACTACAAAGGTTTTTGGAGGTTAATACTTCAAAGGAGTTGGCAGATACCTACCACTCTTAACTGTATTTGGTGATAATTTGAAAAGATGATAAGAAGTGGGAAAGAACAATTTTTGATGCTTCTAATTTTATAGCATGAGTAATCTAGATATGGTAAAGTACGAGTAAAGTATAAATAAAGGGCAAAATCAACTGCTGGTGATTTAAAGGGTGGTCGAACATAAGGAAGCCTCTTGTGACATCATTGTCCATTTTGCCAATCCATAAAAATATAGAGAACAGTAAAGTTGTAATTCAGTAAACTTCATAGAAGATTGGTGATTTTGGTAACAGAATATTGACCCTGTCAGTAATTATATGGAATTTTGTTTAATTACTGATTTTCCTCCCTTAGACAGGAAATCATGTACTCTCAAGGCAGGGTAGGGACAGTGAAAATAGAAAAAGTACTTCTGCATCCTTTTCCCTAAAGGCAGAGAGAAGAAATCTCATAATCATACATATAAAAATCACAAAGGCAGATTCTAAAGGACCTAGATTGAGCTATTACTTGAAGCAAAATTTTATTCGTTCATTATCAGTTCAAATTATCTTTTGATAATTTGTCAATAAATTTAATCTTTTATTTTGTTGGTACGTTCTCGATAGTGTAGTGGTTAAGTGTATAAGCTTTGGAGCCAGACAGCCTGGGCTCATGTCTTTAAGTCCTACAATTATATTCTACAAGTTACTTTGCCCCTCTCCCACAGTTTCATCATATGTAAAATGGGTACAATAATAGTACTTCCTGCATAGAAGTATCATGAGGATTAAAGAGCTGCCACATCACCACCACCACCATCATCATCATCATAGCAGCTAACACTTACATGGCACTTGAAACAATGCTTTGCAGATAATTGCTTTGCCATGCTTTCTCTATTGAATCCTTTTCTTCTTTGGGTTCCTAATCTCTCAAAATGGTATTATCATCCTCCAGCCATGTAACAGTGAAATTTAAGAGGTAATTTTAAACTAGCCTATATGCTTACTAAATTTTTCATCTTACATGCTTTTGATCAGGCTGTTTCTTTTACTTCTAATGATTTTTATTCCCAGATATTGTCACCTGTTAGAAGCCTTTCAAAGCCATGTGTCATGTGTCTTAGGCCTTCTCTAATCACTTCTTCCCCCATTCCTCCCATGTTAGAAGGAGTCAGTGTTTTCTCTGTTTACACATATGGTATTTTTTTCCATCAGCATATCTCTTATATTCTCTTGTACGTTATCACCACTAGGATACAGAGTTTTGAGGTCAGAGACCATGTTACCTTCTGTCTGTATTATCTATGAGCGCATTACATACTAGGTTCTTAACTAGTGAGATTATTTAATTAAAATATTCGTGAAGATGAATAACTTTAGATTTTTAAACATCTATTTTCTAGATTAAATATAAGACACCTCAACCTATAGGAGAAGTATATTTTACAGAAACTTTTGATAGTGGAAGACTGGCTGGGTGAGTATTAATTCAAGAGAATTTTTTCCTTGATTAGCTGTTTTGAAGTTGTTGGTTATTGGCCTATGAAATTTGCCTCTACTGCAGAACTATAAAAAACGTTGAAGTACTTTGACAGTGTAAACCAGTACCTTAACACATTTTTGTTACTGATAGAAATATTTAATTTGAATAGTTATTCATTTATACAAAGAAAATATACAAATGAATTATGAATGTAAAGCAAAAACTTATAACATTTCTTCATTCCTTAGGAAAGATATTAATAATCTAATTTCAGGTGACAAATTCAGATTACTCTCTCATCCTAAATAATGGTGAAAACAATAAGAGTTATTATCCATTGATTATTATATGCCAGACATTGTCCTAAATCGGTAGGTAGGTACTATCTTTATCTCCATTTTCCCAGTGAGGAAACTGAGGCTTAGTGTATCTTACCTGTGATCGTACAGCTGGTAAATTGCAGATTCCAAATTTGATTTAACTCTAGCCTTGCAGGATTATGTATAGGCATCCTTATTTAGGCTCTAAGTATTCATTTATTTTTGAATGAAAAGTGACTGTTGGGTTATCTTTTGTTGTGTTTCTAATATGCGTCGTATCTATAAATTGCAAGTTTTATTTTTAATGATATACGTTTGCTTTACCTTTATTTATAGGTGGGTCTTATCAAAAGCAAAGAAAGATGATACAGATGCGGAGATTTCTATATATGATGGTAAAAAATTTATTTAAATATTCAATTTAACCAGTATGACCCAGAGTTCACTAGCTTTTGAGATTGTATTTCTATTAAATATACATATATGGGGCCTGAGGCCCCATCCTGCTTCACAATAGAATGTTCAGGCTTTTGTCTCCTTTCCAATATTTCTGGAGTCCCAGGGTAATCCATACTTAAGCCACCATCCAGCTTTCTAACTCTGGACAGTTGAATTTCCACTCCACTGCAGTTAGTCTTTTGCATTTCCTGAAGCAGTGTTTCCCAGGCTACTGTTCTTCTCCATTGTTTCATCTTAAGCATGGGCACACCTAGATCAAGTCATAACTTATGGCAAGATTCTCCTAGTGAGTACAAAACAGGATAATTCACGAGAGCTACAAGCAGTGTGGCTGCTCCTGGAGCCCCCATCTCCGGGCTTTCGTCCATTATCATTGGGTCTCTGATAGGATTATCTTCAGGCTTAGCTATAGAAAGAAATGTCCTGTGTGCAAGGGTCATCTTTTCTTCCCTAACAGGACTCCCCTGGAGTATGACAAAAGAATTTCTTCCTCCTTCTAGTCTAAAACCAGCCTCCTCAATTTTTATATCCTAAAGCAAGAGCAGCCTCAGTCAAGGTGACTGATAGTGGGAATTTCCTCTCTCTCAGAGGACCTCATGCCCCTAAGGATGTTACCTCACACTCAGACCCCAACAGGCAGTTTCATGAGAACAACAACAAAACAAATAACAGCATGTGCAGGATGTCAGCTGTCTACTTCCTTTTCATAGTTTCTGTCTCAGTGTGAGATAAAGATCATGCCTGCATGCCTTCCTTTGCAGTGTTCTCCATCCTAGCCAATCCTCTGTGCTTATATATGCTTCTATACTCCATAAAGAACTCTACCATATGTGCAGAACAAGCAATCCTGCGTTCAGTCTAAATCCATTCAGAGAACAGAACAATTTCCCCCAAAGAAGCAGCAAGTCTGCGGAGATAAAATATACCCACAGAAATACACACTATCCAACAGAATGCTTGGCCTAAAACATCTATGTTTAGGTTACTTTATAGTTTTTTGCAACTATTTTTGGGTAAATACTTGCTTTACATTTGTATTTTAGAAGAATCCATTGATGGAGTTTCCCTAAAGTTAAGATATAGTCTGTCTTAGAAGTGAGTTTAAGTCTCTATGTCTTGCTGGACAAAAATGGTTTTTAGTGTTTAAATGATTTTTTTTCCCCAGTTTAATATTAAAAATCAAACAAGCAAGCAAAAACCAAAATTCTTAGCACCCAAGCTTGGTTTGTAGTCTTATTAAACATAAATATCCACGAAAATAATTTTCTAGCATATTAGATTTGGTATGACTTTTTGGCTGACTTTTTCCAATTTCTTGACAGCAACTGTGAAAAACACGGATTCTCTTAAAGTTCCAGGTCTTGAAAATGGTATTTTGTATGTCAGTATTAGCAGTGTTATTTACATAGTGGTTAGTTGAGACCCGTATCAGATTTCTTTGCAGGAATATTTCGTCTTCACAGTAGTTACTCACAGCTTCCATCAAGTGTCCCTTGAGTAAAACTAATTCCTAGCTTTTCAGGGGCAGATCTGTATGAAGCATTATGTGCTGGGGTACAGGATTTGCATTTGGAGGAGACTTTTAGCTTTTTCAGATTAAGTTATTAATAAAAGTATAGATGTTATAAATACCAATTCTTTAAGTGACCAACTTTCAAGATGTCTTCTAAAACTGTGTGAATTCTTTTTGAAATGTATTTATATCAGAATTTATACTACCTGGTATTGTCTAGAATTTGGGTAAACGATCAATTAATAGAAAGTCATTGTTTATTTGAAGCTGGGGAAAATTTCTTGTCATAACTACCTGGTCACAAGTTTTCTAAAATTAAAGTGCTAGATGATACCTTTTTATAGCTGATAAGCATATGTACATAATTGCAAAAAAGGCCACATAGTTTTAAAAATCCTTTACTATCAATAAACCCTAAAGGTAAAGTTGTTACTTCTTAAAAGAAGACCTTTTGATTTGGTCAAAGCACAGGTTAGTAGTGATAATACAATTTATCATCAGTGTGAGAGGAGAAAAACCAAATAAATTCATCTTTTTTAGAAAAGTATAGTATAACCAAATTAGGGGGGAAAAAGGGAAAAGAAATCTGGAAACTTTAAAATATGCATTTTTAAAAGCCCAATAAAGTGTGCACAGTGATAGACCAAAAAATACTCCAGTGTTCAGGTTCTTACACTGTTGTTTTTTAGAAAGAAAAAAAGTAATATAAAGAGTGTTAGTGATTCAAAAGTACCCATTAATAAATATTTTAATTTGACACAATACTGGAAAATATGCAATTTTTGCTAAATTGGGTTTTCTTGGAATAGGAAATGCCTATAATTTTTAAAACTAGAACATTTTATACAAATTAATATAAGTTGGTTATTTTCTATTCTTTAAAGCGTAAAGGAGAAAAGTCCAACACACAACTTTTGGATGACAGGTAGTGCACCTAGCTTTGCATTGTGTGCTGCCCATGACCGAATTTCAGGAGCTTTCTGGTCTTAAACATGGGAAATTATGGTCCAGAGAGGGCCTAACTCAGCTGTGCTGTGCTACAGCTTAGTGCTTCTCCAGTAAGTTCTGAGAGCTGATTGGCTTAGCCTGGGAAGGTTCACTGAGCGTACAATTTTCAAAATAAAATTTAAATCCCTACAATAACTTCTGCAAAGTAAGAAAAGTAGCTGATGAATACCATGATTTCAAAAGAAATAGACTGAGGCAAACTGCTCATTTTGTGTTAAAGATGCACTTTGTCTCATATGTAATTTTAAAATCTCTCACTTTAAAAATACAATGTTGATAGACCCAATGAGAAACCACATTTTGTAACTTCATTGATTGATAGTCTTTCAGAGAAATCCAAACTGAGCCAGTTTTAGAAGTGCTTTAATCAGATACTGTAGTGTTTGTTATTTGTTTCCACAATTTTAGCTGAGAAAATGAAACCCTTCTCTAATAAGAGAAAAAAAAAGCAGGTACATCATACAGCTGGAGATGTTATTTTCTGATTTAGGTTCTGTTTTGTTTTTCCCAAATCAGCCTTCATGGAAAAATCTTATTGGTCACCACTGCTGATAAATAATTTTTAAGTCAGTGTTTTTGGTTTTTTTGCTTTGCTTTATATTTTAGGAAGATGGGAAATAGAAGAATTAAAAGAAAACCGAGTACCTGGTGACAGAGGACTGGTATTGAAATCCAGAGCCAAGCACCATGCAATATCTGCCATATTAGCAAAACCCTTCATTTTTGCTGATAAACCTTTGATAGTTCAGTAAGTTTTATTGTGCTTTTGAATACTTTTCATGAAATTTATATTAGCTTTTTATAATTTGGCTTCTGAATAAAGCTATAATGGGTATAAAATGGGCATAAAAATCCAGATTTTCCTTTTCAGTTTCACTTACTTAAATATACAGTGCATGTATACACATAAACACCTTGAAGTTTTGAGTTAAAAGTAGATTAGTTTAAAAATTACATAATATGCACTGTAATATATAAAATTCCGCCACTGTAAACTATATAATGCTTATGAAAATCACTATTTTTCCATTTTTATTTTAACTATTTTCTTAAAATTACTTGCTATTAAGATACTAACCTCAGTATATTCAGAATGGAACTGTAAATATTGCTGTTAAACCAGTGATTAGATTCAAAGGCAGCAAATTTATTTTAAAAAGGAAATACATGAATAGATCAGTGTCTTTCAAGCATGGACCCCTCTTAAAGGGCACGTGTCGTTATAGACAATCTTCCCCTCCCCCACAATGTGACATAAACTAGTTTTATTATGATGTTGCTTGCATGTGTACTATCATAATATCAGATATGAATTCCTCAAGCTTACTTCACCTATACTGGTATAAAACCAAAAAACAGATCTATACAAATACAATTACAAAACCAGTAGAATTCAAATTAAAAACAAAGAAGAGGAAATGTATATATGTTACTTTCTACCTTATATCAGAAGATTTGGCTGTCCAAAGTTAATACAGCATAAGGAAATATCATTAACTGTAAATTATATCACTCCAGAACCCCTTCGAGTTTTTATTAACAAGTTAAACATGTTCCTATGTGGTATAACTAAAATGCTATTTTGTATTTTAGAAATTAAAAAAAATATAGCATTTGGTGTAATTGGCTTAATTTTTCAGTTGTGATGTTTTGGCTTAGTTGCATTGTCATTTCAATAAATTTAAAATGATACATAATGTCAAAGAGCATATGACCATTATTTAAACAAATTAAAAATATTGTCATAAGTACTCATTGTGACTAATATTTGAGCTTGATATTTATCATTATTCAGAGTTTGGTTTTTCCTTTTTCTTGAAAGTAATCTTATTCTGCGGAAACTTAGGTGGAATATAGTATTATGTTCTATTTTGACCTTTTGTGGCTTAAATGAATGAGTAAAGGAAAATAATATAAAGTTTAACTTCTCCAGAGTAAAATAAATTAAATTTAGTATTTTCAGAAAGTATAAATCACTGCTAGACAAGTAAGCAAAAGATAGCCTGCAAGATTAGAAGCAAAGATTGGATAATAAGTCTAAAAAATTATTAAAGCAATTGTGAAATTATTATACTGACAAAGGAGGAGGACCAAGAAGAATTGAAGAGCAGTCTTTGATATGCTTGAAAACAGTTCAAAGGAGAGTGAATGTTTGTCTTCCCTTATATTGATAAAATGAAATGTGATAAATAAAATTAAGAAATTTTATATTAACTACTATAAATACTATGGATTTATGACATAACTTTACTCTAAAGCTGCTTTTACCAAATTGTACACGTTAACGTGCATTATGTGGTCATGTAATTTTTAGCAACTAAGGACATTCTAACCTTGGAGATAAGGAAGCATATTTGCGCGTTAAAGACTTTGAGACATTCTACATATAAAAACCTATTTTTAACTTTAATACTGTGTTTCCCAAACATATTGGCCACAAAAGTTTTTTCCCCCTAACAATAATTACTCTTTCATAGAAGAGTTTGGGAAATGATACTCTGAAGAAAATAGCGTTAACATATACTCTGCATATGTCCTCATTTTTCCTGTGACTTAAGATGAGGAGCTGTCAAGCTGTATGATATACATTTCACTAACCCTTTAATCCATTGTGAGTTATTTATACTAGTCCCAAATTAGTAATTTGAAAACTCTGAAAGTTTGCAATGTAAGAAGTAGACATAGTAATCGAGTCTAGGCATAATAGGACAACAAAGCTTTGTTTACACTTATGGAGACAATTTACAAAATTGTTCTTTCAGGTTCTTATATTTTCACAGAACCCTTTGTCCTTAGATCACCTATAAAAAAGCTGTATCTCTTTTTATTTTACCTAAAATAGTGAATATTTACCTTTGATTCACATTGTGTACCATTTCTTTTACTTTATAGTCTTCAAAGACATGTTCCGTGAAAAAACATTTCTTCATCAGCTACTGCTTAAAATAAAAATATTGATAAGGCTTTGAGGAAAACAAGCAAATTCCTTTTATTTAAGAAATTAAAAGAGGGGCCAGCCTGGTAGCGCAGAGGTTAAGTGCGTGTGCTTTGCTGTGGTAGCCCAGGATTCGCAGGTTCGGATCCTGGGCGCTCACCAACGCACCGCTTGTCAAGCCATGCTGTGGCGGCGTCCCATATAAAGTAGAGGAAGATGGGCACGGATGTTAGCTCAGGGCCAGTCTTCCTTAGCAAAAAGAGGATTGACATTGGATGTCAGCTCAGAGCTAGTCTTCCTCACACACACAAAAAAGAAATTAAAAAGAACAAAAGAAAACCTTTCTTCTGATCATAACAGAAGCTAACATTTTTGAGCATTTATTTGCCCATTGCTGTGCATGATATCCTTTAATCATCATAACAATCCATTGAGGTGTACGTATGGACAAGGTCCCCATGTTACAGATGAACAAGTAGAGACTTAGAGTTTAACCTGCCTTCACCTAGGTGTCACTAGAGTAAATGGCAGAATCAAGAATAAATCTCAGGTCTTTCTGACTCCAAAGTACCTGCTTGTAACCACCACTGCAAATATCTTGAGAAATAAAGCAGAACAGAAAGTAGGGGGAAAAATCACCATAATCTGGCAACTCAGAGATAATCACTTAAAATTTTACTGTATTTCCTCTGTTCTTTTCAATATAAAATATATACGCTAATTGGGTTCAAACTGTCAAAGTTTTGTATGCTATTTTTTTTTTTTTGCTTGTCACTAAAATTTCTTCAGAAACATTTCTTCAGAAACATTTTAAACTACAGTTCTTTATTAAAATTATATAGTTCCTGTTGCTTCTCTAGTTTTCATCTCTTTTTCTTTTAATTCATTAAACCAAATCTAAACCTTTTTGGTTTTCACTGTTTTTCACTTTGTTAGCCATTTCCTCATTGATTTTTGTCATGTGTAATTCATCAATTTACCAAAAATCTCTTCTATACTGTTAGTAAGCCTATGTCTTATTGCCTAAATAAGACTATTTCCTTAAAAAAAAACACTTTTGCTGAGAATTACACAGTGTTGTAAACCCATGAAAAGACTCTCATGTCGCTTCACTCTTTTAGCTGTTATACTGTATTTCCCATATCTCCTGGTCTGAAATAATCTAGGTTATTGATTGAGATTATGAAATCTCTTTACTGGAGGTATTTAATTAAATGTACATCTTATTTAACGTGGCTTAGGTGTAGTTGAACTAAAAGACAAATTAGTAGTGAACTGGATATCTAAGATCATTAGCAATTTCTAGAAATCTGTTGCTGCAGCTGTGGTCCTCATGGTCTTTGTGTTTTAGTTTATAAAGAATATGTATAGTGCATACCTTATTTTAATCTGAAGTTTTCTATTACAGTTTTAGTCAAAGTATCTTATTCTTAATTCAACAGATTTGATGGAAAAAATTATTTCAACAAATTGGTTGGCTTTTCTATACTTGATTATAATCATTCTATTTTTAATATTTTAAGGATATGCATAGATAAAGCATTTCTGCTTATTCCCTATAGGTTGTGAATATGCTTTATATGAGCTTTCTAGTAATGTAAATCATTTATGTTTAAATGAGTTGAGAGTAATACATTAGAGTTTGAAGAGCAATTAGTAATTTTTATTTATCAGCAGTATGATTCTTTTTCCCTTCATTTAGATATGAAGTAAATTTTCAAGATGGTATTGATTGTGGAGGTGCATACATTAAACTCCTAGCAGACACTGATGGTTTGAATCTGGTATGATATTTTAATGTTTAAGAAAACCTTATTAAAGTTAATAAGTATTTTTAAGGAGTAATTGATAAAACTGAAATTTTCATTTTCAACTGAAATCAAAAAGAACTTTGAAAATCTTTATTTAACATGAGTTTATATAGCTTGTACAGCGTGCCTTCAAGTTTCATATACAGCTGTGTTACTTGATGGCATCAGCTTTGTAATCTTTAGCAACATAAAAAGTTTACCATGTCTATAAATGAAAAATAACATGGTGCTTATAAATGCAATCACAGGATCAGCTTAGAGTTATTTTCTTTGCACAATAATAATCAAAAGTTTGTTCAGAGAAGCAAGATAATATAGCAAAGCAGTAAAATGAAATGGCCAAAGAACCAAGTAAATAAGGCAGGCCAGTTCAGGAGTTGGCAGCCCCCCAAGAATAACTGAGTTAAAAATGTTTTCATAATGAAGTAGGTTGTATTAGGACCATTTGGAGATATTTCTTATAGCGTTCTCCTACAGGAGGCTGTGTCAGCATTTCTGCATATAACAGAAATAAGATAAATGAGACATCGAGATATTTGTCAGAACGCGAGGCTATGCATAGGCTATGAAACATGGATTAAAGGATTCATGTACTATTAGTAGGATCAGTTAAAGGGGAGCCATTTGTGGTATATGTTGAAGCTCTTGTTTTGGGTATTCTAAGTTGACGATTCACCTGAAGGTATAATGACAATAATAAAATCAAATGCCCAAGTACTTTTCAAGCACTTTAACTGATTAACTCAGCTAATCCTCAAAGAAACCTTATAAGGTAGGTACTATTATTATCTCCATACTTCAGAGATGATGAAACAGAACTACAGAGAGGTTAAGAAATTTGCTCAGGGCCACATACAGCTAGTTTGTGTCAGTGGTAGGATTTGAATCTCAGTATCTGACTCCAGTCCCATGCTCTTAACCAGTAGACCATGCCAAATAAAGAGAAGTCACTAGTGGTAAAGCAGGGAGCATGTCTCTGTGTCTGTGTTTGTGTCTGAAGCTCTTTTCACTCTGTGCTTAGGAGGGTCATTTTCTGGTGTCTTCCTGAAATATAGTAATGGATAATCATTGTAGTCTTAAATGTCATAAGTATGCTTTTCTCTATGCTTAATTTTCTTAATAAAATATTAATAGTACAGATTTACATAAAGTAATTAAAGCTTATTATGATGTTGCTAGGGTAGTTCCAGCTTCTCTCCTACATCTTCAGGAAGGAAGTAGTGTGTGCTTTTTTAAAAAAATATTCTGAAATAAATGGTGTCATTTTTCCACATCCTTTATTGTCACTTGTGTCAAGTAATTCTTTGGTGAATTAGCATTTAATACATTTTTGTAAACTCTACCCAATTGGATAGAATAGAGGAATTCATTAAATACTCTAATTCTGGACTAATCCCAACACTCGTCTCTCTTTGAAGGAAAACTTTTATGATAAAACATCCTATACCATTATGTTTGGACCAGATAAATGTGGAGAAGATTATAAACTTCATTTTATCTTCAGACATAAACATCCAAAAACTGGAGTTTTTGAAGAGAAACATGCCAAACCTCCTGATGTAGACCTTAAAAAGTTCTTTACAGACAGGAAGACTCATCTTTATACCCTTGGTATATATTTTTAATTCATTCATTAATTCAAAAATATTTGCTGAACTACTGATATTTTCATGGCAAGTGCTTTGGGAGAAGCAAACATGGATCCTACTCATAAGGAGCTTATCTTTTTAGAAAAATAAGACATACATAATTATAGTACAAACAGAAAGTAAAGTGCCATATGAGAGGTGTGGACAAGGGACGGTTAAGAGTTCAAGAGCAATATTACTTCCAGTTTGGAGACTTGGAGAAAACCTAGTGAAGATTATATTTGAACTAGTCTTGAAGTATAGATAGAATGTGGAAGATAGGAGGGGAAAAGGATATTTTAGGCACTATGACATTAGTGGTGCTGTAAGAACAGAAAACTGGAAAATAAGGTTAAAGAGGAAGAAGTCCTTAATGCCAAGCGAAAAGCTTAGACTTTACTCTATAGGCAGTTGTGGTTATTATTAAGTCCTACCTTGTGGTGGTAGTGGTGCACGTCCAAACTTTGAAAGAGAAAGCGTTGGGCAACCATGTGTTAGCATACTTAGCTTTACTTAGGTAAGTAGAGTTTGCATAGACATTGAGGGGAGGAATATTATAAGGAGTGTTTCCCTCTTCCCAAGCACTTATGGTTAGAGAGCTTTGGTCTGCCCATGGTTACTTAGAGTCTCAGCATGTCAGAACCTAACAGGACAACTCCATCCAACACTAAGGTATTACAGTTTTCTTTCCAAAGACTGCAGTTGCAGAAACAAGCATTTTGTCTGCCAAGGCAATGACCAGTTGTATTTTTAATGTCAGCATTGATGTCAAATATCTTTTTCTGAAATTGGAATATAGTACTAGACGTTTTGGGAAATATAAAGTAAACTGTAGAAATAATGAGAAATTATAACTAGAACAATATCTGAAATGAATTTGATTAGACTTTGTGCAAACCTGATCAAAAGCAATTTGGTAGTATATATCAAATTATGTCAAAGGCCATAAGAGGTTTATGGCCTTTGAAACCATAATTTCACTTTCAGGAGTTTATCCAAAGAAAATAATCCAGAAGGCAGAAAATGACCTATGTGTGAAAATATACTGCAAATTTGAAGCAGTCCAAATGTTACAGTAGGGGTTTTCTATGTAATACAAAATGATAACTATGAAAATTTTTAGCAACTGGGAAGAAATTCTTATAATATTAAAATGGAAGAAGAAAACAAAATTCAAATTAGAGGCACATTATGATGGCCACTAGGCAAATTAGGTAAGCAGATAGAAAAAGACTAGAAAAAAAGAACTAATTTTCATTAGTCACCTGATATGTACCTGGCTCTGAGATAGGTACCTTGTTTAGAACCATCGTGTGAGTGGAACAGTTTCTCTATTTTGCCTTAGGTTAAATAGCTTGCTCTAGGAAACAATAGTAACTTGTAGAACTGGAATTGAAATTCAGTCTGACTCGTAAACATTTGCTTTTCTTACCACTATAAACAAAAAACTTTGCTGTGCTAGGATTCTTGAATGACTTCTTTTTTAAAAAACTTTCTATATTACATTTTTATAACATTATTCTGTAGTTGTTCTAAGAAACTTACGAGTACCTTAAACGACTTTATAATCCAATGCCTTTTATTGTAGATTCATTTAAAATATTTAATACAGTTTTCTAAATGGAACTTTTTTTTGGCCAAAGATTTTGGACAAAGATGTTGTTTCACAATATGGATATTTGTCATGTGCTTTTTTGTTTTAACTGTAATTTTAAAAAATCAACTTCAGTTGCAAAATTTATTCAGAAGACATTCTTTTCAAGATTTTTTTTGAGAAATTTCTTTTTTTGGATTAGGAACGATATAGTACATTTTTGCATTTAAGATCTTACTCTTAGCTCTGCTTCAATCTTGACTTTTTTCTTTGTATAGTCATATAGTTTTATAATCTCAGCTGTAATAGAAGAGGAAATAATGGAGAAAAAAGAGAAGGGAGAAAATATTGAGTGTTTGTTTGCATTATTTGAGTTTGTATATAAATTGCAGTATTTGATTTTGATATAAATAATTTGGCATTGTTGTGACTGAAACCTCTGGAGATTGTTATTACTTGAGAACTATTTCTTCAGAAAGTGGTAACTCACTTACTAGGTAAGTCAGGATGATCCTGACATCTGCTGACAGCTCCTACTTCCTTAGCTTCTTGACAGCAAATGTTCTGCAGCTATTTTCATCTATCATTCTTTCCAAAGATATGAGTTTTACCCAGTGACACCCCCTGCCCCCACGTTTACAGATGGAGGAGAGAGCTTTCATTTTGTCATTACAGTGGATAAGAGAGTCCTTTATGAAAGTTGGCTTGGGGACGTCCCTTTAGAGAGCTAGAATTTACCTCCAAATAAACACACTGATAAGTGTAAGCTTGAATATTTTCATTCCATGAGATATTTTACACTACAGTGTATGAATCATTGAATTTGAAATGCCAATGGACTTGAAAGATTTCTAGGAAATGGTAGGAATGTGTCCATGTTAATTTCCTGATTTTGGTACCTAGGTTGGGGTTATGTAGGAGAATGTCCTTGTTTGTAGGAAATATATATTAAAACATTCAGAGATGATGTGTATGAGGTCAGTAATTTACTCTCAAGTGGTTCAGGAGAAAATAAAGTTCTTTAGAGTGTTTGCAACTTTTTAAGTTTGAGATCATTTCAAAAAAATTATTTTAAAATACTGAAGAAGATGAGCTTGTGCTCTGTAACTATAAAAGAGTGAAGCTGACTGGTTGTGTGAGTCCCAAACTCTCAGGTAGCTATGGGGTATTTTTTATTTGAGACATAATGGAGCATTTTATTAAGTTACTATCATTACTTAAAACAAAATTTTTTCTTTGATTTTAGGAAACATTATATCTAGGGATTTCAGCATATTTTGATGTCATACGTTGGTAATACCTCCATTTCTGGTTGAGAGAAAATTTTACCCATGAAGTTTAGGGTCATTTTATTATTTAGAAGATTATCTTTAAAATGTTTATCAATATGATAAGTGTAATGTATTTAAATTGATCTTTAGTGTTGAATCCAGATGACACATTTGAAGTATTAATTGATCAAATAGTTGTAAACAAAGGAAGCCTGCTAGAGGATGTGGTTCCTCCAATCAATCCTCCCAAAGAAATTGAAGATCCTGATGATAAGAAACCTGATGATTGGGATGAAAGAGCAAAAATCCCTGATCCATCTGCCGTCAAACCAGAAGACTGGTAAGCAAAGAATTTAGTAGCCAAGCATTATTTGCTGTAATTAAGTAATGAGATATAATATGTATGTGAAGTTTACAACCAATGAAACTTATTCTTTTAAACGTCAAAAGTACTTATTTTGACTATTTTGGGTGAAATACTTTTCTAAAATGAATTTTGTACTTCCCTGCCTCTTATTTATCTTAATTTTCATTGTCATTAATATTTTAATTTTTTTGCCTTTTTTGATATATTTTTATTTTTATGCTTTCAGTGCTATACATGGTGAAAAAAATTCCATGACTCTAAAACACCAACGTTTTAATTTTAATTCCTAGTTAGATCTTTATCGTGTGTGTGTGTGCATATTTTATCTAGTTGCAGTCTTTTCAGTTAATGATTACTTGGCTTAAAATAGCCATATCCTCTGCATCTTATAAAACTCTACAGGATTCACTCATACCAGTTTGCTTAACCATAAATTTTTCACTAGCAGAGTATTTATATTGTTTCTATTCTACAGGATTATGAATTTTTCCTTAAAAGAACTGTATTCAGTTCCTGAGTTCCCATAGTTTGAATTCAGATGGTGAACTCAAATATATGTTCCACAAATATATGTTTTTTACAAGAACATTCAGTTCATACCATTTTCTGATTTCCCTAGTGGTTTCTTCTTTGATCCATGTGTTTTTTTTAAATGTGTTGCTTTGTTGTCAATTTATTGCTTTTACAGCTGTAATTTTCATTTTGACTCCCAATTTAATTCTAGTATGATCAGAAAACATTTACAAATGTCAGTTACATCAAGTTGGTTGATAGTATTGTTCAAAACTTCTATATTCTTACTGGTTTTCTGTCCTCTTACTGAGGGAAGAGTATTAAAATCTTCAACTATGATTGTGAATTTGTCTGTACCTCCTTTGAGTTAGTTTTTGCTTCATGTATTTTGAAGATCTGTTACTAGATCCATTCACAGTATTTCATGACCTCTTGAGGAACTGATCTTTTTATTATTATAAAATATCCTTCTTTATAAACTCTTGTAATACTCCCTGTCTTGAAGTCTACTTGTCTGATATCAAATCAACACTTCTGCTTTCCTTTAAATCATGTTTCCATTGAATATTGTTTTCCATTGTTAACTTGCAATCTATATATATGCCTTTATTTTTATTTTTTGGTGAGGAAGATTGGCCCTGAGCTAACATCCATTGCCAATCTTCCTCTTTTTGCTTGAGGAAGATTGTCCCTGAGCTAATATCTGTGCCGGTCTTCCTCTGTTTTGTACGTGGGACGCTGCCACAGCATGGCTTGAAAAGCAGTGTGTATGTCCACACCTGGGATCCGAACCCGTGAACCCCGGGTCACCAAAGCAGAGTGCGAGAACCCAACCATTATGCCTCCAGGCTGGCCCCTGTATGCCTCTGTTGTTAACGTGATTTTCTTGTAGGCAACCTGTGTTTGGGTCTTGCCTTTTAATTGGAGTGTTTTAAACTATTTAATTTAATTATTGATATGGTTGGATGTAAACCTATCATCTCACTACTTGTTTTCTGTTTGTCCCATATAGTCTGTGGTCCATTATACAAAAATTTTTCCTAACTTCTTTTGGGTTGAGTTATTTTATTTTAGTCTTCTATTTTTTCTTCTCTGTTGGCTTAGTAGCTTTTCCTCTGTGGCTTATTGTTTTAGTGGTTGCTCTAGGGTTTACAGTATGCATGTTTAACTTATTTTGCTCTACTCTCAAATAATGTTATACCACTTCATGTTTAAATTAATCTTATAAGAGTCATATTTTCCCCCTTCCATCCTTTGTGCTGTTATCATACATTTACTTCTTTACAGTAGACCCCCTTACCCATGGGGGATAGGTTCCAAGACCCCCAGCGGATGCCTGAAACTGTGGATAGTATTGAACCCTATATATATATATATATATATATATATATGTTTTATTTCCTATATATACACACCTATGATAAAGTTTAATTTATAAATTAGGCACAGTAAGAGCTTAACAACATGATAACTTCTCTTTGGCATATCGTAATTGCCAGCATCACTACTCTTGCACTTTGGGGCTGTTATTAAGTAAAATAAGGGTTACTTGAACGCAAACACTGAGATGCTGGGACAGTTGATCTGGTAATTGAGACAGCTACTAAGTGACTAATGGGCAGTAGTGTATACAGTGTGGATGTGTTGGACAAAGGGATGATTCACGTCCCCGGCGGGATGGAGCGGGACAGTGAGAGATTTCATCACACTACTCAGAACAGCACACAATTTAAAATTTATGAGTTGTTTATTTCTGAAATTTTCCATTTAATATTTTCCAACTGCAGTTGACCGTGGGTAACTGAAACTGTGGAAAGCAAAACGTTGGATAAGGGAGGACCACTGTATGTGAATCTGTCCATTTTTTAAACTACTTTTTCTTTCTGTGCTTCATTTTGGAAAGTGTTCCTATTTCTTCAGGTTCTTGTTTATTTATAAACATTGGGGTTACTACCTATTCAGAACATAGAGTGTTGCTCCTGGATAACCAAAAGTGTTAACCTCTTAACTCTCTTGTAGGTAGAGAACGATACTGATTAGTAATGAAAATGTCTTTGCCCTCAGCAAATAATATAATAGGGAAGTAACTTGTACAAGGTAGGAAGAGCAGTATGGTTTTTAAACAAATTAATAAAAAGTCACTTATTAGTGCATCACTTTCATGAATTCATACTATCAGAAAAGGTAGGACTGCATCCCTGCCCGTGGGCTTCCTTACCCATAAAGAGTAAGGCTGGGAAATAAGTTTGCCCTTAAATGAGAGAAACTGCATATAACAGCTTCACTCTGATTGGTGATATGTGTTAGAATTTGTTTTATGAAGTGCTAAAAGAAATGCTCCCTTAAATTTTAAGCTCTGGTTACTCTGAGCCTTCAGAGACTCAAGATAACATTGATATCAGGCAAGTATAAGTCTTTACATATATAGAGTTGATTATTTCAGTTTATTTGGTTACTCAGATTTTGTTTGGAAAATCATATTGTAGCCTCTTCTTTAAAATTTCTACTTTTCTATAAAGATGAAAATTATATTAGTACAGTCATGCATTGCTTAATGACAGGGATATGTTCTGAGAAATGTCTTTAGGTGATTTCCTCATTGTGTGAACATCATAGATGAACTTACACAAACCTAGATGGTATAGCCTCCCACATACTCAGGCTAGATGGTACTAATCTTATGGGACCACCGTCATATATGCAGTCAATTGTTGACCAAAACGTCATTATGTGGTGCATGACTATAGTTCTATTCAGTACTTACTATGATAATGTTTATATACTTTAGAATTTACTTTCTTAGTGTCATATTTTAAAATGAAAATATAAAATTACTAGAATTAAATATGGAGAGTTTTAAAAAATAATGTTTGAATAGGGAAGATCTTTCCAAATATGATGTGAAATTGAAGAATCATAAAAGAAAATATTAATAAATTTCAACTACATGGAAATAAATGATTTGTGTACAGTAAAAAGAACCCCACCACAACCCATTCCAAAAAATACATGAGAAACTGGAAAAAATATTTTCAATTCGTATAGCTGACAGCTAGTTTCTTATTAATTTCTGACGTATTCCAGGGTATTCATTATAGCATTATTTGTAATAGTAAGTTTTTAGAAACACTAAATGTCCCTTAAGAGTAGATAGGTTAAATAAATTATGATGTATCCAGTAGAAAGTAGAAAACTATGCGACTGTTAAGAAGAATGAAGCAGATTTATATGTATATAAAATAGAGCTCCTAGAACAGTCTTGACACATAGTTGGCGTTCATTATATGTTTGTTGATGAATGACTGAGTTTTTAAGTGAACAAAAGCAAGGTCTGACATACTTTGTATAAATGCTATCATTTGTATAAAAAAAAGGATATATACATATGTGCACAACGGAATATATACAAAAAAGTGGCAAGTTAGCAGAAGATTCAGGTGGATGCGAGATAGGGAAGTAGTATGAACAAAGACAGAAGGGTAGGAAATGCCTTTTGGTACCTTCTGAATTTTGTAACGTGCATTTTAAAGCTTTTCAAATAATTAATAATTAACATAAAATACTGTATTTACAGGGATGAAAGTGAACCTGCCCAAATAGAAGATTCAAGTGTTGTTAAACCTGATGGCTGGCTTGATGATGAACCCAAATTTATTCCAGATCCTAATGCTGAAAAACCTGATGACTGGTAAGCATTCCTCACCTTCAAATGTCAATTTCATATGTTTCTTACTTGCTTTGTTGTTACTAGTTCATATGATTGACAGAAGAGACTTAAGGTTACTATATTTGCATTGTTCTGATATCCTAAGGAATGAAGACATGGATGGAGAATGGGAGGCACCGCGTATTTCTAATCCAGCATGTCGGATTGGGTGTGGTGAGTGGAGACCTCCCATGATAGATAACCCAAAATACAAAGGAGTATGGAGACCTCCAATGATAGATAATCCTGACTACCAGGTAATAACCACTTGTTCCAGTCCCATAGTAAAGTAAAATTTGTTTGACATTTCTGTTATATATCTAGTTATTGATAATGTTAACTTTTAGAAATTTGATTTGTAATAGTGTGCCTTAGCTATCTTAAGAAGGCAAAGAAAATAGACTTCAACTAATTTATATTTAGAAAGTAAAGCATTCTTTATTTAATTTTCTGGGGGAATAAAATAAAGAACTAAAGATCAGTCACTTCATACTATATTTTTCCCTAGTAATCAATTGATGATCAACAGGACTCACATTGTATATTTTAGTAATTGATACCTGTGCTTAATTAATGTGCTCCTTACTTTCTGGTGTTATTAAAATTAGGATTTTTTTTCTAATATGAATCAGATATCTTTTAAATATATCTAGCTTTTTGGGTAGAAGTCCCTATGTTATCCATTTAACACTGTAGTTTTTATCTAATTATTCATTGACATTTTCTAGCATTTATTATATATATGCAGTTACATATTCTAATTGCTCACTGTAGTTTTCTTCATAGCATTTATCACAAAATGTTTATTTTGGTAACTTTGTTTTTAATGTCTGTCTTCCTCATTAGACTTTAAATTCCATAATACAGGAACCAGGTCTGTCCTGATCATCACAGTATCCCTAGCACCTGGCATAGTGCCTGGCACAGAATAGATATATATGATGGTGGAGTGAGTCAGTGAGTGATCGTAGTGTCGAATTGATTTGATTTGGTTGAGTTTAATCATTTAAGATCTAATGGAACTTTTATGTTGAATAATTGTTCTGAGGTTCAACCATGATTGATTATTGATGCCTGCCATGGTGTATGTTGAAAGGAGTGGCTCCATTTCTGCCATACAGTGACCTCTCTGATTTGGGCAATTTTAGTGACATCTTGCCTTGAATAAGTTTATGAAATGTAAAAAACTTGTCTAAATTAGTATCACGTACTTATGAAATGTACTCAAGTTTCTGTGTGTGTTTGATTTTCACTTTACCTTGTTTTGCAGTTTAATGTCAGTATCATTCATAGGGAATATCATATACAGAAGAAGAAGAAAGAAAAGTTTATTTCTGGTGAATTACTAATGAATTAATATCAGTTCAAGTTTTCTTTTTCTCCAGTTAGTATTGCTAATTTCATTCCGCAGCAACTACTTCTTGAGTAGCATTTATAATAAAATCATTTGAAAATGTCTTAAATTATTTTTTCTTCCAGGGAATCTGGAGTCCTCGAAAAATTCCTAATCCAGATTATTTTGAAGATGATCATCCATTTCTTCTCACCTCTTTCCGTGCTCTTGGTTTAGAGCTTTGGTCTATGACCTCTGATATCTACTTTGATAATTTTATTATCTGTTCAGAAAAGGAAGTAGCGGATCACTGGGCTGCAGATGGTTGGGGAGTGAAAATAATGGTAGCAAATGCTAATGAGGTACAGTATTTACCATGTAGTAATAATAGGACTTGGTCCTGTTATAGATTATACAAATGGCCCTTAAAAAGGTAAATAAATGTGCAATAATTACTAAATGCCAAAGAAATGTACTTAAATAAATTTATGTAGACAGAATATTTAGCTTTACTATATTATGATACAATTTCATTATAAACTACATAATGAACTAAATATATATGTAAGTCTTCATTTCATTCACTAAATTATGATAGCACAATGGGATTTAATGCCTATTTGCTGTTTATAGAAATAAGACTTCTTAATATCTTTGTCACCTTGTTAATGCAAGGCCTAAGTGGTAATAGTAATCTAAATATTATTCTTATTCATTTTAACTACTTTTCACTTAGGGGAGTCTAGAGATTTAATATTATTAAATTGTGTTCTAGTTTCTTTTCTCTCAAATCTTAACACTATTTAGAAGAGATAAAGCTAAATATTTCAACACAATGCATTTTGGAGAATGTATCTTTAAAATCAATTATTATAAAGAAAAATTCGTATCTTACATTTGGTTTCTTTGAATATTAGCAAAACCCGTCAAAAGAGTAAGTTAAAGGTAGAGAGATTCTCGTTTTGAAACTCTTAACTAAAACATTTGATGATTTTAGATTTTATTTTAATAAGAAACAATTTCCTTACTGAAGATTGTATGTGAAATGTGTTAATAAAAAAGAAAAACACAATAATTCTCAGGTTGATTTTATTAATAAGTCTTTTAAAAGTACAGAATGAGTTATCAGAGAGTTGTATATTTTTAAATGAACCAGATAATACATCCACAGAGTAATTCTATCCTAAAATTTACCAAAAAAGAAAATTGTCATAACTCTTGCTGGTAGGTTAGCAGTTTCCACCCATGTAGTAACATATCTTCTACTACGAAGTCTCAAACAGTGATGCATGCTGATAATTAAGGAGTTTAAACTTTACAGACTATAAGATGGGAAATTAAAATATTTTTTAGCTTATAAGTTCATCACTCCTTAATATAAAACACCTAGGTAAAATAAGTTTTTTTTTGAGGTTTGTAAAATCTGCATTGAATTTTTATTCTTATTTCTTCCATAGCCTGGTATATTTAAACAGTTAATGGCAGCTGCTGGAGAGCGCCCCTGGCTTTGGCTCATTTATCTTGTGGCAGTGGGACTTCCACTAGCATTACTTACTTCATTTTGTTGGCCAAGAAAAGTAAAGGTAAACAAAATGAATTTCCTTCAACTTAAAAAACAATCTCTTAGTGTTAGGAGTTGTGAATTGAGCAAGTGGTTCTTAAAAGTAATAAACTAAATTTCCTATAAATTTTTACTGATAGTTCACTGTGTATGTCAGTTATTGTAAAAAACCTTTTAAAAAATAATGCTTTGCTTTTAGTAAAAATATCTTATGTTAAACTATTACAGAAAAAATATGAACATGCAGAGTATAAAAAAACTGACATATGTAAACCGCAAACCAAGGGAGCACTGGAGCAAGAAGTGAAGGAGGAGAAGGCAGCCCTGGAGAAGCCAGTGGACTTGGAAGAGGAAAAAAAACAAAGTGATGATGAAATTCTTGAAAAAGGTAAGATGATAATAGTGATTTAATATGGGGACCCTGGGCAAAGCTCATAAAAACAGCCAATTGTCTGGTAAACACTAGCTGTTGCACTTGCTTATTGTCCAGTTTATACTGCCTGTATCCCCAAGAATGTGTGCCCATGGCAAAGTGGAGGAATCCTCCCTGCCTGGCGGTTGTACCCTGAGCAGCCGTCCTGTTCATAATTTTGGTCTTCTAGGAAGAAAGAGATTTAAGTATTGTTCAGTTGCTTCAGAGCCCAGCAACTATGAATCCCATATGCCTTTTTGTATAGGACTTTTCTTGCCTCTGAGAATATAGATGAGATGGAGGTATAGACTGTGGCCTCTGTAGAAGAGTGGTAGGTTCAAGGCAGGTGATTGCAGCAACAGAATCAACACCAAGTCTTCCGATGGCTGCTGTTTAGCAGAGAGTTTATCATATCAAATAAATAATTTAATCTTCTGAAAGTTTTGCTGAATCATATGTCCCCTTCTTACCCTATACTGAACTCCTGAAGATGTTAGAACTGAAGAACTGAGGCTTTTGGTGGCTCTCCATTGAGACCTCTTTACGCACATCTAGGTAGAAATAAAACTATTGATATTTGTCAGGTGTCCCCAGCCAAGTTCCAGATTGAGCCCTTTGCAACTTAAATTGTCTTGAGCACTATTTTTAACCTAATATTTGATGAAACAGTTGACTTAAAAATGATACTCTCAGGGCCGGCCCAGTTGTGTAGTGGTAAGTTCGCTTGCTCCACTTCAGTGGCCCAGAGATCCACAGGTTCAGATCCCGGGTGCAGACCAGTGCACCACTTATCAAGCCATGCTGTGGCGGTGTCCCAGAGAAAATAGAGGAAGATGGGCACAGATGTTAGCTCAGGGCCAATCTTCCTCAGCAAAAAGAGCAAGGTTGGCAATGGATGTTAGCTCAGGGCTAATCTTCCTCAAAAAAAAAAAACAAACCCCATACTCTCTCAAAAAAAGAAATACACACACACATATGTATTCTTTGATTTTCATATTACATAGACTCAATGCTTAAGAATTCTTAAAACCTGTCCTTTTCTTCAAATATGATGATCTATTTATAAAATATGGTAAAATAATGAGTATAATTAATTTTTTAAAAATTTCTAATGGAAGAAATTGCTTTTAAATATTGGAATTTAAATAAATCCCCCGTATTGTATTTTATACTTTTCAGTAGCAAAATTCTAATTCATCGAGTCTTTGCCTTTAATAAAATCTGTATTCTAGAAGAGGAAGGTGAACCTGAGGAAAAGAGTGAAGAAGAAATTGAAATCATAGAAGGACAAGAAGAAGGTAATAAATCAAATAAGTCTGGATCAGAGGATGAGGTAAGCAACTCTTTAACAGAAAATAAAGTAGTTTCTATATATGATCATTATCAATAAAAAATTATTTCAATAAAAGCAGCAATCTGGCTTGTGAAGAATTTTTTGCCATATTTCTCCCAGCTTTCATAAGAGCTATATTGTTTTTAAAATATATCCATAAAGAAGGCAAGAAAATACTAGAATTTATATCATCTTAATGCCTAATGAAACAGTATAAAGTAAGCCTGTAGTTCACAAAATATAGAGCTGCATCTGTAAAAAATCATGACTTTATCATTAAAGTATTCCTTTGAAAAGTATGATAAAACAGACTATTTGAATATTTAAAGGGTAATTGTTTATTACGAGACAATTTTCTTTATAGCCATTGTGAAAACATTCTCCTTGTCTCAATAATTTAGTCATGTTTTGATACTTCATTCATTGGGTAGTTGAGTACTATCTGCCTGAAATGGTGTTTTTCTTAAATCTTGAATAAATAGTTTTCCCATTAACTTGATATGTCTAGTCCTTTTTGCATGCTGATATATAATAGAACTTTCCATAGTGCCTCTTTTTTCAGTCAGTTATTATGGAATCAGAAACCATCCAGGGTATAATTCAGAACCAGAGCTTTCTTTTTTCACCCAGCATATACCAAAAGCCTGTTTTCTCTACTTCTCTAGCCCTTTAAGAGCTGCGCAGTCTCACCCCCAGAGTCGCCATCCTCACCACTGTTGGTACTTAGTGTTAGGGAGGGAACAGAACAGACAGTTTTGTCTGGCCTGTTGCATGTGATGAAAAACTTTCTGTTTTGTCTGTTTGGAGAGATCTCTTTTATTGTTATTGTTTCATTGTTTTCTAAAGCTTATTCAGTACATATACCTGATTACTGGTCTGAACTGCCTTGTGAGTTTTTAAAGGGGTTTGGGGAATCATTATCTAGCATGAACATCTATATTCTGAGGGAGCCAGGTGAAGATAATTTCTTCCACAACAAAGTTTTAAACAGTCATTGTTTCAGCTGTCACTCTCTTAATAATAATACTTGCAATAATTTATTTGAATATGTATTCTAGTTATATTTTGCTTCACAAAATATTTTGTGTCTGTGTTTGTGTGTGTGAGGAAGATTAGCCCTGAGCTAACATCTGTCGCCAATCCTCCTCTTTTTGCTGAGGAAGACTGGCCCTGAGCTAACATCCATGCCCATCTTCCTCTACTTTATATGGGACGCCACCACAGCATGGCTTGACAAGCGGTGTGTTGGTGCGTGCCCAGGATCTGGACCGGTGAACCCTGGGCCGCCGCAGCGGAGCACACACACTTAACTGCTGCGCCACCAGGCTGGCCCCTATTTTGTGTACTTTTAGTCTCATATATATTTGTCAGTGAGTGAAAATAAGCCAATTTTTGTATAGCATACCCTTGAGAAATAATTATAAGTATTTTGTATAATACCATGTAACACCTTCATTATTTTATTTTGTTACACAAGTTTGTGTATAAATGCTTATTCTGGAAGGATAAGAATTAAAGAAAAAATCCAAACCATAAATTTGATTTTGCCCTTTCCTCTCCCCTAATATTGCTCAAAGTACTACGTGCCAGAAGTTCTTAAAAAGTCTCTGTAAAACCAGCTCAGCAATTCTTCACTTGCAGGAATATTGTGATGAATAGTTAGTGCTTAATATCCCACAATGAAAATATTGTATAACCTGTTAATTATGACATTAAATTCCAAATCATAAAATTAAATCATGAATTGAGTTGTTAGAGTATTCCTTGTCAGATGCATATTTGATAAGCAGTTATTCTAAAAATGTATTCATGCCAGTTAAAACACATCAAGTTATATACACACTCGATCAGCTGCATGAAGTAAAGGAACATACATTAAGACAGCATTTGATGTGTTAGAATATGTATTTTAGAGAATAAGAAATATATTATTTATTACTATGACTAGTTACCTGTTGTACGAAAGTAAACATTTTCATAATTCTTTTTTCTAGATGAAAGAAGCAGATGAAAGCACAGGATCTGGAGATGGGCCAGTGAAGTCAATACGCAAAAGAAGAGTACGAAAGGAGTAAACTATATTCAAGTATTTTTAATTCCCGAGAGGAGATTTGGATTCTAAAATCATTTGCCAGACTGAATTTGAATCAATCTGCACATCTTGTTTCTAACATCTAGCAATGTTATTCTTTCAGACATTTACTTTAGTCTTTCTTTTTAAGAAAAAAAACTTTGAAGTTACCTGGTCTTTGAATTTAGAATAAAAGCAAGTGGCACGTTACATATCAGATTTAAGAGATTAATATCATTAGAAGTTACACAGTTTTAATAGTTTGGAGAAAGTTTTGGTTTGTACAGAGCGAAATAATATGCAGCAGCTTCACTGCTATTGGAAAAATCAGTTCTTGGAATTTCCTCTTAAACGGCTATGCTACAATATAACTGGTAGCTCTCTGATAAAAATGAGAGTATGTTCTGTTGTACAGAGCTAAATGCAATAAAGTTTCTGTATGGTTATTTGATTCTATCAACAATTGAAAGTGTTGTATGTGACCTGCATTTACCTAGTTTGTGTCAAATTATAGTTATGGTCTGTTGTTCACTTAAATTATAGATTCCTTTAAAGAGGTGCTTTGTTGACAAGTCAACAAAACAGAAATGTCTAAGTGTCATTCATAGAATCACTGGTTAATAGGGCAGCGTATTTTACATTTGAATACAAAGACAATAGGTTTATCAAAACAAAATGGTGTACAGATTTTTTTTCAAGCTTTTATAGTTGTTTTATGCTTGAATGGCTTATCCTATTCACAAGATTGCTATGCGTACATTGCTCTTGAAAATAAAATTTAAATGTTTTCTTCTTTAAATTATACCCATTTTAATAGGTAAATTATTGTTGGGGGGGCTATAAGTTATTTTCTTTTATCTGATCTTTAAGAGATTCTAATGGCTAATAGGTAACAGTCATTATGCTTTGTATTTTTATCTTGCTTTTTTCCTGACAAATTCAAGTCTGTTTTAAGTCTGTTATCTCATCTGGCTTAAAAGCGGCCTCTGAGGTAGGTACAGCAACTATTACTATTGCTCCTCTTTTTAAAGTAGTTGCCAGAAGTCACAGAACTACACTATAATGGAGCTGTGTTGTTCCATTTAAAATATTTTAAGAATTTTTTACGTTTGGGTAACAGGTTAGACCCTTTGGAAGGTGATCTAAATCTCTGAGACCACGGAACTACTTTAATACTAACCATCTAGAGAACTTTATACTAGTTGGGTAATATTTTAGATCCCTTCATGGAAACACACACCCATCCTTAGCCCCAACTAAATGCCCATACACCTCCCCCCCAATAGTATATTTAGAGCTTATGTATAAAGAAAAGGAGTCTCTAGCTTCTTGTACTAAAGGAAGCCAAACGTAGCTAGTAATACTATTCACTCATTTTAGAGAGTGACTTGAAAATGCAAATAAGTGCTTTATTCCATTGCTGTGTTCTGAACTTTCATAAATTGGTGGTGGAAAATCTTAATACTACATAGTTAACCATGGTTTGTATTTATTTAATACTAACTGAACTTAACACATCTTGCAAGGACTCCCTTTCTTGCTTTGTATTTGGAATGTGCACATGAACTAGACATGCTGAATGATTCTAGAGGAGAATGTTTCTGAAGGTAAACCGCTACTTCAGGAGATAATCCTTCCTTAATTTTACAGAAACTTTCTTGCCTGACAAGTGTCTTGTATGTGAGCTTTTTTTCTGAAGATATATTAAAGCTTTTTTTTGCTCTCTTGGTTGCAGATTCATTTTAACTTTAACGTTTGGTTAAACTCCATGAGCTTGCAGTGGTAAAATCTGATCAATTAGTTTTGCCAGCTCACTGCTACTTCCTGTGGATGTGCCCTCTGTGGATGTACCAAGGCTGACAGGTTTAACCAAAACTTAAGCTCTTATAAATATGTGTGTTAGATCCATGCAGTAGACAAAGCATGTTCTTCCTTAGTAACAAAATGGCTTTTTCCTTTTACTCTCCTAATCTGACTTGATTGTTTAAAATGACTTAAACTTTATCCTTTTCTCTAATAAAGGAGAAAAATAAATGTATTTTGATTTTATTTTAGTTGGCCTTTTTAGAGGCTTTTTAACTTTACCAGGCTAAAGTAGCTTCCTTTTTCTTGAATATTTTTTTAAGATAGCCTTGCTTCCATTGATCATTTCTCTAGAAAGACACATACTACTAGAATTAGTAGCCTTTTTGAAGTGTCCACATTTGCAAGAGACACAGGATGGAACTGCTTATATGTTAAAATTAACCACTAGCAATTAATTTAATATACCTTAGAAATTTAGAACATTAATCTAAAAATGGTTTTGTATTTGGTGAAAACTATTCAGAATAGTTAAGACATAAATATATTACACTCGAAGCCTCTATGAAGTTTTTTCAGGCTATATGTTTTAACTTTAGCAGGATTTAGAGATGAGGAATTAGATGACTGTTATCAGATAGCTACTTAAATCTCCTATGTATGTGATTTATTACAACACAAATAGCATTTCTACATAAATTTTAATAATCTCTTCCCAAATTATAGCTCCCATGCATTTCCATAGTATGACAGCTAGAGGAGTTTAGGAAATAAAATTATCCCTAATCTGACAGGGAGATGAGGTGGGTTGATGGGAGAGAAAATGTATTTGGGGATGCATTTGGAGCTTGTCTCTAGAGATCTAAATGCATGGAAGACCAGTGGTAGTTTTAGAGAAGATAGGCAACAGGATAATTAGAAAATGACCTTTAAACACCTCACACAGTGTCTTACCACATATTTTGTGTTTGTTAAATGAACACAATTTTAAATTCTTTGTAAAATTGGGGAATATTTTCAAGTTTTAATAACTTAGACTAAACATTTGATAAGCCATCTATAAATCATGTATAAAATTTAAAACAAGTTGGGTACATTATACAATTGATTATAAGGTATCACTTTAGCTTCTGTCATCATTCCTTAGCATCCCCCTCCATTATAAGGTAAATTTGGTCCTAAGGCTGACATAAAGTCCTTGTTATTGTAAGTTTGTCTTTAAATACCATTAATCTCTATGATTTAAGTGAAATAAACTGTAGCTTACTTTTCCAGTAGAGTAGCTAAGAGGCAATTAAGTCATTCTCTCTTCCAATTCTTAACCTTTCATATAATCACATTCTCTTTTCTTTCATGATTTACAGGTGGTCTTTACTAAAGTAAAGGTGGTCTTAACTAAAGCAATCTCTGGTCTTTTGCTGGTAATTTGTGTGATACCAGCACTGAAGAAATATCTGAGGACAGCCACTAGAGGGTGTTAACTCACGATAGGGAAAAACAAAATTATTGGGGAAAGTAAAGAAAGGCTTTACATTCTGAAGAATTAAGATCAATTTTGCTTTGCTTTGGACCACAAAATTAATTTTAGATTCTATATAATTCACTTCTCCTTTTTCTTTTGGAAAAGGGACTAGAGCAGAGGAAGAGTTAATGGACAGGAATAGAAATGTGACATTATAAACTGGTTGGAACTACATGCTTATATGATTTTGGTTACTTTTCTACAAAATGTTTTGTTGATGCACATACAATTCCAAAATCCAGAAATCTCTGAAGATCAAAAGTTTTTTCATGTTTGATACCAAAACTCATTTGGCAGCCAAACCTCACCTCCCTTACAGGCTTTTATATAGTCTTTATTTATCACACTTAGTATTAAATTCATATATTTTGCTACAGAAATTTTAACGTATTTGATTACAGGTTCTACCCCAAATCAGTTGTTCCAAATTCTGGAACAACTGATCCCAAGAGTTCCAGATAAGGAATTAGTAGCTTGCTGTAAGTAAAGTCCAAAGGGAATATAAAGAGGACAAATTTTGGATGGAATGCTAGTAAGTGTCAATATTGAGGGAAGTCCTGTTGGGGGACCCTAAGGAAAATGGGTATGCTGGCTTTCCCTGGCAGTCATAATTCCACCAGCATTTAGAGCTAGGAAGTATTAAAGAAAAAATTATTCTGACACTTGCTCAAACAGTAAGGAAGACTTTATTCAGGACTATTGTAATAGGTGCCAAGACTATCGCAATAGGGGAGAGAGATCAGGCTCAACTCTGCAGACAGCAGACAACTGGGAATTTATAGTCAATGAGCTGGGGTTGGGGTTTGGTGGATGGAAAATTACTAAGAGGAGATATCAAGGGTAGGAGGATGCTTGCTAAACTGATTTAACAGGATTCTTGCTAAAGGCAGGCCAAGGTGATCAGATACTGAGGGTGGGGGAGACTTAACAGGATTCTTGCTAAAACTGGACTAGGCAAGCCAAAGACACGACCTAAGATGAGGCTTAGTTGAAAAGCGGGTTCAGAAGTGCCTGGCTAAAGTTTGGTCAAAGAGAGAGTCTTTGTCAGAAGCTAGACACAGCCCCTATGCACACTATTCACCTATATTTCTAATATAGAAATTGATATGCTGAAGTGAGATTATTGCCATAATGAATACAAAATATATGGCATTGGTTTACCATTTACACAAGCAGGTGGGGCATGTATTTCAGGTAAAATTTTGTCACTACTGAGTTGATAGCTCTAGGGGTAGCTGTTGGAAAAGCCAGAATGTAAAATGAATTGGCTGTTCCTTGATGCTTTTAGCAAGGTATCATAAGAAAGAACTCACCAGTTTCTAAGCAGAGATGGAAGGGAATAGAGAAAGATCAGATATTAGGAACCTCACACACAGGATTTTAGAAAAGCCAGTTGCTTCTGTACACTGAGTAGCTGAAACGGTTCAAAAAAAAAATTTTTTTTTTTGAGGAAGATTAGCCATGAGCTAACATCTGTTGCCAATCCTCCTCTTTTTGCTGAGGATTGGCCCTGGGCTAACATCTGTGCCCATCTTCCTCTACTTTTTATGGGACGCTGACACAGCATGGCTTTGATAAGCGGTGCATCGGTCCACACCTGGGATCCGAACCTGCGAACCCCGGGCCGCCGAAGTAGAGCACGTGAACTTAACTGCTACACTGCTGGGCCTGCCCCCAAATTGTTTTATTTTTGAGGTGTGTGTGTGGGGGAAGCCCAGTAGGACTTCTCTGCCAGTTGTTAAGCCAAAGAAAGGGACCCAGCCCTGCAGTGATAATCTGGGTGCAACATTCCCAGTGCAGTCTTATTTTCAGTTGGTTTCAAGGTAGCCTCTATTAAAGAGAGGAAGGGTCCTGTGAGGGAGGAAAGAAATAAAGCATACTTTGAGAATTTAGTCTAGAAGAGTTTGATGATGGTTCCTAGCATATGGAACTGGAAGCATAGAGAACAAAAGGCTGAGTTTTTGAGGGAATTGTACTACCTAAGACATTTGAGCTTGGCCTTAAAGTGATGAGTACCAAGCTCATATCAGCAAGAAGTGGACTGTTTTCACAACTCCCACAAAGGGCACACTCCCGACCTCTACTGCAGTCTGAGCCATGGGGGAAATGGATAAGGAATAACTTTCCAGAGAGGAGAAGCCATGGAAGGCAATGAACAAGGTAGTCCTTTGACAGAAATCAGAATCAGAGTCTAATCAATCAGGAAACCTCTCCACTATCAGGGACAGAATCTTCACAGGGTCTCCCAGGAGTATTCCACAATTGCTTTGAGTCACTAAGTGTTTCCCTTTATTCCATTTTCCAAATTGACAGTTTTTATTTGGGTATCCTGTGCCCACTACACCACTATAAATGGGCAAAGGTGAGGGTGAGAGCAAATAATTTGCCCATCAGTTTGCTCACCAGACTATCAGAAACCACATCTACAACTGATGGACCTTGATAGAGATCCTGGATTTTGAGCTGAATCAGTAACTGGATGAGGAGGGGTTGAATATGTTCTTTGTGTGGGAAGAAGGTTGTAGACACAGATACTTAATAGCAAGAGAAGAAGACTGTGACTGAGGCTGCTAGTTGCCACCAAAATCCTCTATCTGCTTCCACAGTAATCAAGTTGTAGCTGGAATATGGCTTCCAGCTAGGCACTACATTTCTCAGTGTCTCTTGCATCCAGATGTGACTAAATCTCCAAACCACTGGAACGTGAAAAAACATATGAGCCATTTCTAGGCAGGCCCAACACTTAAAACCTTGCATCTGTTTCCCCATGTACTTTTTATGCAAATTAAAATAGTGATAATTAGCGTGACTTGGAAGCCATGGTTGAAAATGGCAGAGCCATCCTCGAGTCCCTGAATGATTATGTGGAACAAAGCCTGCTAGCTTGCAGTGCTCACCTCAGAACCATTAGTTGGGAGAGAAACTTCTATATTATTTTATATTCTTTATCACTGTGTCTCTTGTTTCCGAAGCTGTCTCTTGTTTCCGAAGCTTAGCATAACCTAAAAAATACAACCCACCTTTCTCCTGGCAATCTTGGATCCTTTTTTGAATTCTTTGCTTTTATTTTTAAAATTAATGTATACTATCCTGTAACATTTGTTTTAATAAAAATATTATTCCCCTAAACATCCAGTAATAAGATATGCTACTTATCCTGTGGCTTTGAACAACTCTGGATACACCACTACACCACTACATATATATACACTCGTTACTTAGGCAACAATATCAAAACACAGACAATCTCTGAAACAGCTTTTTATTAAACAGCAAAACATAATTGCAACACAATTTTAAATGTTTGTAAGTTAGGTCACAAAAGGATGCAAAATGTTTGCAGTATGACTATTATATAGTCATACAGCTAAAGTCAGCAAATCTTACACCAATACAAACATTATTATTCCATGATTAAAAGTATCCCAATTCTAATAACCATAAGCTATATTAGTGGATTTCTTTTTTATTTAATATTTTAACATTACACTTATACTAATTTCCTTACCAAATAGAATCTACAAACTAAATTTTTAAAAATTGTTAAAAGAATGACTAAACCCTGCAAACCAAGTAGTTGGGTTTACAGAAAATTCTGGGAGAAGTAGTAAGAGCAAATACTGAGAAAGTATCCATTAGTATACATGTACAACTCTCCCATTTTATTCATGATTCCGATACTAATACACTCTTAAGGGATTTTGCAAAAGTTGATCTGCTGGGTACTACAAATAAACCTTGACACCAAACTTTTTGTAACTATTCTCTTCTAGATGTGGTTTACATAAGGTTAGCCAAACTTAATCCACTTTCATATATATCCCCCAAAAGATCTGTCTGTGCCAGAGAGAACACAAACCTGGAGTAAAAACATTTGGAGTTGGTTACTACTGTTTACCAAGTACTTTTTCCATCTTACTTCTATGTTTCTAAAAATTTTCTATTTCAAACACACACACAACCAGAGCTCACCTTTTCAGATATCAAGTGGGTTATTTTGTGCAAAGGGAAGTTTTTAACATCAAATCTTCCCAATATGACAATTCAGTTTCAAATAAAAATCATTTATATAGCCTCTGTTTTCAACTGATTCAAGAGAAACCAGCCACCCTATCTTATTACTAAATATAACAAGCCCTAACTGAGAAAGTATCTTATTTTGGTTAAGTGTCAACAATTAGAGTTCAGGTTACTCTCACAGGTGATTAACTATTGAAATTACTTTTACAAATGTGAAACCAATTTTTTCCTTAGAGGAAGGAAAAGGGGAATAAGCAAATGAGAAGAGGCACACGATGGTGGACAGGGTACATAAAGCTGTGCATTCAGTACATGATTTTGGTCACTTTTTCACAACATGGTGGTTATTTTCTTGTATCTCTTACTATGCCTAAAATAAAAGACAGTGCTAAACCTATAAATCAAATTCAGTAAAACATTTTCAAGTTTCATAAATATATGCATTTCTAATTATAAAGTCTCTACAATACATGTGCACGTTTTCATAGACTAACATAATACACAAACTCATGGAAGTCTTCTGTTATGCTCTTAATTTTGCCTAGACCTGACATTATCTTCATAAATATTCAAGGAAGCCACAAACAAAAGTACTATTACTTTTGGAATCTATCCAAGTTTTAAAGAAAAAATGATCAGCAGCAATTCCGTAAAACAGAAGGGATATCAATCCCTTATTTTCTTTTGCTTTTTGTGTCAGTTGTTTGAAAAACGCTAGAAGCTGACATGAGGTTTTCTATATATTGTCCAAGAACTTGGTTTTCTGATTTTAGCTTCAGATTTTCTTCCTTAACTGCATCTACTCTTGCAGAAAGATCTATATTAAAAATAAAAAAGCCTATTATCAATAAAATGGTGGCAATGAGTCCATATTATAAAATGCTTATTAAGATTCATTCATTAAAAAGATACCACAATCCTTAAATTTTCTGTTTTTTAAATTCAGAGTACTTTAGAAGTTAAAGTATACAAAGTAAACTCAAAATTTACTAAAACTTCTTAAAAAGAGATTTCACGTTGGACTAATTTGTAAACAGCATTTACGTTGAGTAGTTAATTCTTAAAATGGTTATTTAAAAAAATATGGACTTTGTTTTTAAAATGTGAATTTTGGTTCATGTTTTATCAACATAAAACCATAATGTCCTCTCTAGAAATGTTTAAGAAAATGAGATAGGTGAACACAACTGAATTCATATACTGGATATAGACAGTTTCTAAGCAATTGATCATTTTGTATTTCTACATTAGCAAGAAACTCAAAAGACAGTTCTTGATGATCAAATAAAACAATATCTCCATTCATTCATTTAACAACTAAGTATTGGGTTGCCCTCTAGGAGCCAGGCACTGTTCTAGAGGCAACAGTAACAAGAAAGGTCCCTGTCCTTACAGAGTTTACATTCTAATGTGCATGGGGGCACATGTGCATTTGGGGGGCTTGGAGTGAGAGTCAGGGGAAAAAGCAAGAAGGGTAAAGGTCATGGGAAGCAAAAGGGAAGTTGCCCTTTTATACAGAATAGTCAGAGTTATTTTCATAAAGGGAATTTGACCAGAGACCAAAAGGAAGTGAGGGAATAAGCCATATAGATATGCAAATAACTAAGGGAAAAAGATTGAAGTATGGGAACAGCAACTGCTAAGACCTTGAGTGGAAGCATGCTGAAAGAAAAGCAAGGAGGTCAGAGTGTCTGAGGTGGAATGTATGAGACAGTATGTGTGACATGACTCTGAAAGGTCAAAGGGAAGTAGTAGACTTCTAGAGAGTAACCTGGTTTTTCTAACTGTGAAATGGGAAGCCATGGAGTGACATGATCTGCTCACTCGGGTGTCAAAAAACAAAAAACACAAGCTCTTAATTTCATTAAAAACCAAAAGATGTTTCAGTGGTAGTATTAATTGTATGCAAGACATTTAGAAAATGAAAAAACTCAGCTCAATCTCTTTTAATCTTGGAGGCTAATGCATTGTTTTTACTTTAGTATAAGCTTTATTGAAGTGGATTTAGTAACACAATACAGGGGCTTAAAAGGGGCTCTCATGTACAAATGGCATTCTGTTAGACCTTGAAGGAAGCATAGGAACACTACTGACTTACTTATTGAAGCATATCTGCTTTTTAAAATCACCAGCCAAAGCTATAGGCAGGAGGAGAAAAAAAACCTATTGAAATGGACTTTAAAGTTTATACTTTTTAAAACTATGCACACTCACAAAACTTAGCAACATAAATACTTACAGTTTCAATTAATTGGATGTTATTCAAGAAAACTACAAAATGCAAGCTAACCTTCAAGTGTGTGTTGGAGTTCCAACACTTGATTAATAAGTCGTGTTTTTTCCTCCAGTTCCACCTGATTTTCAGCGTCAACTGCTGTAATAAAAACATTCGAATTTACTATTAATTAACATTAGGTACCATTTGTGTAGTGTAGCACTTAAAGATCTGCAAAATGTTTTATATTCATTATCTTACTTATACAAGAGCCCTGTAAAGTAAAAAGTTACATCCCACATTGCAGATAAGGACACCAAGATGAAGATAAAATGTTCTGCCAATGTGTCAGAGTTCAGGAATGAAAGCTGCCTTAAATCCTTTCTAGAACTAGATGGGATATAAATAAGTAAATTAGCCAAGATCCAAGCCTTCTAAATATTGCTTCTCTGTTCTTTCCATTGCTTAATAAAGCACAAAATATTTTGTGCTTAATATACATAAAACCAGGAACATGCAAAAAGGAAAATAACATACCATCCATGTCAGCATTCATCATCTTGGGTAATAAACTTTTGGGCCTTGGATAGAAAATCCTTGATGAATGATCTGCAATAAGAAAAAGTTAGAAACACAGACACATATAGCAATAAAATATAAGCTTCTTTTTCAAAAGAAAATTATATGACCCAATAGGAGGCTTTGCACATGCTTTACTGTTTCTAAGAATAAAGTAAACACTCAATGGGTAAATATGCAAAGGATATGTACAAATAATTTACAAAGAGAAGTATTAAGTAAACAAGAGAAAACGTTGAATTTCTTGGTAATCAGAGAAATACATAATAAAATACCACTGTACATTTATTAAATTATTTTTTAAAAGATAATGATCAATGCTAGCAAAGTTATGGAAAAACAAATACAAATATTGGACACAAATTTTAAATATGTAACCTTTTTGGAAAGCAGTATGGTAATAAACGAGATTCATAAAAACATTGAAATTTTTTTTACTAAGTAATTTTAGTCTTAGAAATTTAGCCTAAGGAAAATTACAAAGAAGGAAAAAATTATAGAAAATCTTAAGTTCAACATTATTTATAACCCACTACATTGGAAACAACATAAACTGTCCATTTAGAGTCTGGTTAATTATAGTTGCAGTTTCTAATCAAGTGGCTACTAAAAATAATTGTGATGACTATAATAACATGGAAGAATGTTTACAAAATTGTATCTTCCTTCACTGATGAAAATTATGTAAAGTATCCATAAATATGGATAAAGAGAACACAGAAAAATGGAAAAAGCTCTTACATTTAGGATTGTGGTTGGGATGAAGACAAATCTCTTTAAAAATATTCTTCATTATTAAAGTATTGTTTTACATATACTATTTAATACTTTTATACATAAAATTCAAAAGAAAAATACTAGGTATCTGAAACACCAATATGGAATAAATGAAAAATGTCCCCTTGTCACCTCCTGATTATGGTTAAAACGACTAATTGGGATGTAAATAAGTATATAAATATTAACATTTTATTGTTTCTGTAAAAGGCTCCAAAATATTAGAGCACAAAATTCTTGTGAAACATGTTCTGCTCTATTGCTAACATTCATTTCACATTCAATGTGCTCAAAATTTATTAAATAAAGCTACCACATTATTACTGAAAACAGATTTGTTAATCAGTCTACTCACTGAAGCAGTTTAGACCTGTCAATGGTGTTACTCTTTCAACAAGTATTTTTTGAGCACCTACTATACCCCAGGCATTCTTATGCCTCCATATGCTAAACAGTGGAACCCAAACCTATTGAACAAGGATGTCCACATACTAGAACTAGGATCACAATCAAGAGTTATCAGTGTATTGTATATTCCCTCACAGCTTTAGCTAGTTGTGTGACACTTCAGATACTGCCACGAACATGGAAATTCTTATTTTAAACCATCTCTCAAGTAAGATATCACTCAGTCTAAAAAAGAAAGATATTAAACATCCTTTACATAGCATTATTAAAGAATTAACTAGCTATAAATGGTATAAAATTAACTTAATGCTTAATAAATCTATTCCAATCTTCTAGCATCTTTCCACTTATCCAGCATTAGAGCTGCTCTCCCTCACATCTTTTTCACGTGGTTTTAATTATCAAGTTCTTTGTACTTCAGAGAAAGTATATATATATTAGTACATCTACATAAATTCAAGTAGACCGATTACTAAAAATTTTTTCAAAAGTTCTTTTTTTAAGTTATTCAGCCTATTGTAGTACTTGAAGACCACACTTCAAAAATTATTCCTCTCCATTCAATCAACATGTCTCTTCATAATTGAAAAGGAAGCGTGTCGGCGGTGAAAACTTTATTTGGCACTTCCCGGAGAAAAGAGCACTTTTCACGCTATTTCAACCACCGATCTGGCTAAAGAAAGTCTGAGACGGATGACAGAGGCAATAGCCAAAAGCAAAACTAAGTGATCCTGGGAGTACTGAGCAACAGCAGACTGAAACATGGCTATTTCCCCTGCTAAATAAGATAGAAAAAGTGCTTCAAATTTCTAATATTTAGTATTTTTAAGAATACAGCTAAAACAAAATTGTAAAGTTATAAGATATACAAGCCAAAGCAACAGATAATCATGAAATCAATGCACCTGATTTTGAAATCAGATATAGTATAGGGATGGAGTATACTTCTTTTGCTTATGTTTCAGTCTAATACTAAAATTAAACCAAAAAGTCTTCTACAAAACCAGACTGACCAGTGTAGAAGGTAAAGAAAAAGAAGCCAGTTTCTGAAATTTTGGCCACTATAACCCAAACAAAAGAAAATCTATGCATGTCTTATCAAGTTTGACTTCATCTGAAAAAGTGAAAGAAAAAAAATCAAAAAACAGGATGGAGGGGGCTTAGAGGAAAAATTACTCGTAGAAAAACACATTCAAGACTGGAGTGGAGGCAAGAGCACAAAAGCCAGGCATGAGGACAGTGCCATAGGACACACTACACAACCCAAGAGAGCACTACTCACATCACAGTCTATGTAAGATTGCACCCCAAAGATTGCACAGTGCAAAACCCGCCCAACTATATGCAGCAGCCCTGTGCAAAAGGGCATTACTCTTTAATCAAGCAGACCAGAGCATTACCAGCTGCCTCTGCACAACAACGGAAAAGACAAGTAGCAATTTTCTCTTATTGTGTGATTAAATAGACTAGCCTTAAAATGCTACTCTTGTGTATATTTCAAGTCTCTCAGTAAATTTAGCGTAATAAACTGATTTATTTTATATATGGGATCAAAAGGTTTGTTGAGCTCTTTATATCAAAGTGTTTTAACCATAGATTTTATTTTCTTTCAAAACAGGATCAATATTCAAACTTAATAATGTCTACATTAGCACAGTACTACGTCATAATATGCACTCAATACAAGACTGAATTGTTCAATTATAAAATCCTTTTTTTCAATCTGCAGTTGCTATCATATCAATCCAATTCCATGTCAAATGTGCTGTTAAGAGTTCATTTTCAACTCCTGCTCCTACACATAAATGCAAATCTAACATGAAAAGAGGGAGAATCCAGACCAAAGTATCTCAAGTGTGAGGACACTGAAATGAATGTGGGGTGCTAAGGCTGCTCGGTTGATCCTAAATCTGCCTTAGTTCCAAAATGGATATGGTTCTCCGAGATTCTTCAACCCTGACCTAAGCCTAGGGCAACTCTCAAAACCTTTTCTCAAAAATTACAGCAAATTTTGGTGCCTATCTTCATCTAGCCTTGGTCAGTGGAAGAGAATCTAGAATTATTTTGATAATTTAAGTCCAGGAAACAGAAGGTATGAGAGAACAAGGACCAGGAGAGTGTGGCAAGCATTAGGACAGACCCACTTTCCACGCACACACACCTAACTGTGACCAAAGACTATCATTTTACCAAGCATATCTCTATCTTCTTTTGTAGTATCCCACAACACCCCTCTTCTTAAGAGGCAGTTTAGCACCATGATTAAGAACATGAATTTAGATTACCTGGATTCAAATCCTAGCTCTGCTATTTATAAGCTCTGGAGCCTTGGGCAAGGTTAACATCTCAGCCTCAGTTTCCTCATCCGTAAAATGAGGATGATAACAGCATGTACATCATAGTTTTGTTGTGAGAATTTAACGAGTTGATATATATATATATAATGTGCTTGCAACAGTACCTAGTACATAGTAGGTATTCAATAATGTTAGCTATTATCTTCTCCTTTAGCTCTAATTCAGGCCACAAAAAGAATTTTAGAAAAACCATCTGGTCCAGCTGCCCTATTTTACAAATAAACCAAGGCCAATGACGGCAATCGCTTACTCACCATCACAGTAGTTACCAACAGAGCCACAACTACAGACAATGTCCCAGTCTAGATTTTTCCACCATGCAACCACAGGTATGCTCACATCTGAGACCTGAAATTTTGAGACATTTTCCTGATATCTGTCTAACCTCAACGACCCAACTTTTCTGCATCTAAAACTGATTTTCATCACGTCATTCACTTAACTAGTGAACTGGTAAGACTACTACAATAATGTCACTGTGCACTAATATACTAAATGTTTGACATATATTATTAGTTCAGAAATCAACAGAAGGACATTGCAGTTTACAGATGTAGACACTCATCTCAGAAAGATTATGTATCTTGCCTTAAATTTCACAGCCGATGTCTGTCCCAAGATATTGAACCCAGGTCTCAGTTCACAGTTTTTTCCATTATGTAATGGAAGACACTTTAATATGGCCCTATTCTAAGTTTGCCAAACATTTTGCAACCCTTAATGTCAAATTCTTTTGATATTTCGACTAGCTAAGCAACTGAAGATAAATTTCATTCCCTTCAAGCTGCAGCAACTTTCAACATAGTTTGTTTAGCTCAGTTCAAGTTCTCATTTGTTCCGGTTAGATACATCCGTTTAAAATTCCGTAAGATTAAGGAACTGTTTGGCCAAATGAGGATTTGAACAGAAGCTAGATCCCCAGAGAGTGGCTAGCTATACTGAGTTTAATCAGTGAGTACAGGCACAGAATATAGAGGCATAGCTTTGGATTCTCAGGTACAGATACGGCGTTGGGAACATAGCACAGCATCCTTCACATTGTTACGTCATAGTACTGGAATCGATAAACTGTATAACGAAAGTCCTGCCTTTCAGGAATGGATCCTCTTTCTCCTTTCCAATCTTAACTCCCCAAAACTTGTTCGGCAGGACCCTTGAGAGAAGCCCATGAGGACACTAACCCAGGAGCTGCTTTCAGACCCTGGACGGATGTCGCCAGCCCTTACTTTACCGCTCACTCGCCTCCCTTCCCGCCTCGGCGTCCAATCCCATTTCCCGGGCTCTGGGCAGAGCAGCTACGGGCAAGCCCAGGCGTGCCAGGTCCCAGCCCACCCCATCGCCCCTCCCGCAGTCCTATTTCAGGGCGGGGGGCCGGACAGCGGCCTTTGGATCAGGAGCGGCGAGGCGAGGCAGCAGGATGTCCGCGTCAGGGGCCGCCCGACCCTCCGAGCCCAATAATGAGGAGAAGATGAGAAAAAGAAGTTGCGCAGGGGTTCTGCAGGGAGCCAGGCCCCAGGCCGCTCTTCCCGGCCCCGGGGCGCCGGGCCGCGTCTAGCCCGCCCCGCCCTCCAGACCCTCGGCAGTACCGAGGCCCCAACTCCAGACGCCTGGGGCCAGGCCCTCCGCGGCCCACGACGGCCCTCACCTGCCGTTCGAGGCGCCGGGAGGGGAAGGGATCGGCAGAACGCCTCAGGCCGGGACACTTGAACCAACTGACACCGGCAGCTCCGTCCTCTCCGCCCACAGAGCCTGCGCCGAGACGGGAGTCCCGCCCCGTCCCGCCCCGTCGCCCGCCAATCCCCACTCAAGAGGGCACGCCTGCGCATTAGCTGCCCGGCTCCCCAATCTTCCTATCTCAAAGCTCCTGGATCCACCTTTCTGCCATAACAAAAGGACATTGGCGTCCAATCAGGATTGAGATCGTTATGGGCGGGTCCGGGAAGAGCAACAGCCAATGACAGCGCGGAAGCTAATTTAAGCGTGTGAAAGCCAGTCCAAGCCAAGCAGCTCTTCAGTCTCAGCAGGACTCAGAAAATTGGGGTCAGAAATTCAGTGCGGAAAATTCTGACAGCTGTCAGGAAGGAGGTTGGTAAAACCAAACGCTGGGCGAGAAAGAGATGGTTCAAATTCAAGAAAAGGGCATTTACAGACATTGAGAAAGACAGCCTTTGCAATACTGTAGTTCAATTCTAAAAGCAGACTTTTCCAAATTTTTTTATTTCTCAAATCAGAAAACCATAAGTGTACCTCTAGAGGATTGTTCCTCTCCTCATTCTCCCCAAACTATTATTAAATCTATAGTGCACCTGACCATTTAATAATATTTTAGAATTGAGAAAATACCTTAATAGTGCTTTGATATATAGCACTTTCAGTCACCTTATCCCATTTGATCCCCACAGAAAGAAACTGAAGCTTAAGATAAATAAATGTCTTGCTCAAAGTCGTACACGCAGCGTGAAATGCTGTGTTGCCAGGCTTTGGGACGTGATGTAATCTGGCTTGATACTGTTCATAGATATCTAGCGCTTGATATAAAGCAGAATCATGCTTGTTTTTTTTTTTTAATTTTTTGTTTATTGCAGTAACATTGGTTTATAACATTGTAAAAATTTCAGGTGTACATCATTATACTTCTATTTCTGCATAGATTACATCATGTTCACCACCAAAATACTAATTACAATCCCTCACCACACACATGTACCGAATTATCCCTTTCACCCTCCTCCCTCCCCCCCTTCCCCTCTGGTAACCACCAATCCGATCTCTGTCCCTTTGTGTTTGTTTATTGTTGTTATTATCTACTACTTAATGAAGGAAATCATATGGTATTTGACCTTCTCCCTCTGACTTATTTCACTTTGCATTATACCCTCAATGTCCATCCATGTTGTCACAAATGGCTGGATTTCATCATTTCTTATGGCTGAGTAGTATTCCATTGTGTATATATACCACAGCTTCTTTATCCATTGGTCCCTTGATGGGCACTTAGGTTGCTTCCAAGTCTTGGCTATTGTGAATAACGCTGCAATGAACACAGGGGTGCATGTACCTTTACAAATTGGTGTTTTCAGGTTCTTTGGATAAATACCCAACAGTGGAATAGCTGGATCATATGGTAGTTCTGTCCTTGATTTTTTGAGGAATCTCCATACTGTTTTCCATAGTGGCTGCACCAGTTTGCACTCCCACCAGCAGTGTATGAGAGTTCCCTTCTCTCCACATCCTCTCCAACACATGTTGTTTCCTGTCTTGTTAATTATAGCCATTCTGAAGGGCGTGAGGTGATATCTCGTTGTAGTTTTGATTTGCATTTCCCTGATAGTGATTTTGAACATCTTTTCATGTGTCTGTTGGCCATGTGTATATATTCTTTGGAGAAATGTCTGTTCAGGTCTTTTGCCCATTTTTTAATTGGGTTGGTAGTTTTTTTGTTGTTGAGATGCATGAGTTCTTTATATATTTTGGAGATTAAGCCCTTATAAGATGTATGGTTTGCAAATATCTTCTCCCAATTGTTAGGTTGTCTTTTCATTTCGTTCATGGTTTCCTTTGCTGTGCAGAAGCTTTTTAGTTTGATGTAGTCCCATTTGTTTATTTTTTCTATTGTTTCTCTTGCCTGGTCAGACATGGTGTTTGGAAAGATGTTGCAAAGACCGATGTCGAAGAGCGTACTGCCAGTGTTTTCTACTAGAAGTTTCACAGTTTCAGGTCTTACATTCAAGCCTGCTTGTTTTTAATATTTGCTGAGTACAAGATAGTAAACACCTTATTGTTTTGGCTTTGGCACATTCTCCTCAGTTGTAGAGGTGAGCCTTATGTCCACTTGTTTCTTGACTTTTTACTTCTGGCACAGTTTGTTGACATATAGCCTTAATCTTTTTAAAGAATATATTTTAAAAATCTTGCATTCAGTGTTTGAGAACGCTACATTTGGCTGGAACTACGATACACAATTTGAGGAAATTTACTAGAATGCAACGCAGGAGCTAAATAAATGGAAAATAAGAAAGATCCAACATAAATCTAATAGAAGTTTCAAAAAGAGAGACTCGAGAGAATGGGTGTGGGCAGTATTCAAAGAGTAATAGCTAAGAATTTTTCAGGATTGTGGTACATTTGACTTCTCAGATCAAGAAGCACTTATTCTTGAGCATGATTGAAATAATTCCGTCCCTGGACACATTGTGGTGAAACTGCAGCACACCAGACTAAGAACTATTAAAAGCAACCTTTTTTTTGCTAGAAAAACAGGGGTTTTTTTGTTTTAAGTAGGGTAAACTATACATAACATAAAACATTTATCATCTTAACCGTTTTAAAGTGTACTGTTCAGTAGTGTTAAGTATATTCACATTGTTGTGCAACCAATCTCCAGAACTCTCTTCATCTTGCACAACTGAAACTCTATACCCATTAAACAACAACTCCCCATTTACCTCTACCCTCAGCCCCTGGCAACCACTATTCTTTCTGTTTCCATCAATTTGACTACTTTAGATACCTCATGTAAGTGGAATCAGACAGTATTTGTCTTTGACTAACTTGTTTTACTTAGCATAACATCCTCAAGTTTAATCCATGTTGTAGCATGTGTCAGAATTTCCTTCCTTTTTAAAGCTGAATATTATTCCATGGTATGTATATACCACATTTTGTTAATCTGTCAGTGGACACTTGGGTTGCTTCCATCTTTTAGCTATTATGAATGCTGCTAGGAACACAGTGTGTTCAAATACCTCTTTGAGACCTTGCTTTCAGTTCTTTTGGGGATATATCCAGAAGTGGAATTGCTAGACCATATGGTAATTCTATTTTTAAAATGGGGTATTGGGGCCGGCCGGGTGGCATAGTGGTTGGGTTTGCGTCCTCCGCTTCGGTGGCCCGGGGTTTGAGGGTTTGGATCCTGGGCACAGACCTACACACCACTGTCAGGCCATGCTATGGTGCCATCCCATATGCAAAATAGAGGAAGATGGGCACGGATGTTAGCTCAGGGCTAATCTTCCTCAGCAAAAAGAGGAGGATTGGCAATGGATGTGAGCTCAGAGCCAGTCTTCCTCACACACACACACAAAAATGTAGTATTGACACAAGAACAGACCAAAAGAAAATTAGAAAGGAGAATACCTGGACCTGGAAGTTCGTATACAATAAAGGTGTCTGGTAAGGAATAAGTGTTTGTGAGGTGGTGGGAAAAAACTATTATTCATTACATTGGGAGTGTAATTGGTACAATAACTTCGGTAATTGGCTATAGAAAAGACAAATTATAGTGGTTCTAAATTGGCTGTTTGTATAAAAAATGTGAAATTAGATTCTGATCTCACACCACAAATAAAACTAAATTCCAAATGAGGTAAACGTGAAATGTGAAAAACAAAACTCTAAACTTTTAGGAAAAAACAAGTGTCTTTATGACGTCACCGTGGGGAAGAATTTATTAAACCAGACAAAATAGCGCCATTCACTAAGGAAAAGATTTTAAATTTTGATCGTTTTATAAACAGAAGAGTTACAAGTTTTATAAACAGAAGAGAAGACATTTTTAAATCCGTTAAAAACAAGCCACGGGCTGGGAGAATATAGTAAAACTCTGAAAATATAAAGAATTCTGATGATTGAAGATAAAAAATATTTAAGTAACATAAATAGGCTACTCACAGAAGAGGAAAACTAAATGGCCAGAAAGATTCTTTTATATGTTTACCTTCGCTAGTAATCAGGGAAATTCATATTAAAGCAAGATAAAATGGTCAGTTCATTAAGAAGATGCCAAATCCTAACAGTGCTACAAAATAACACTGAAGCAAAAACTGGTAGAACCGAAATAAGCAACTATTCCACAGCCATGGTTGGAAAGTTCATCACTCTCCTCTGTAATTTGTAAAACAAGTACAGAGAAAATCAGTAAGGATACAGAACCCAGGTCCCAAGTTTGCCTGCACATTTGAATCACCTGGGAATCTCCTAATAATTCCAAAGAATAGGCTACACCCCAGACTTATTAAATCACAATCTCTAGGGATGGGATACTGGCACTAATATTTCTGGAAGATACAAAGGTGATTTCAACAGAGTGCAGGCAAATTTGGGAACCATTGCTATAGAAGAGCTGAACGATTCTATCAACCAATTTGACCTAATTGACGTTTTTGGAACATTCTATCCAATAACTAGATAACTGGCGTTCTTTTCAAATGCACAAGGAATATTCACCAAAATGGACCATATTCTATCATAAAAACAACCTCCACAAATTTTAAATGATTGAAATCATAACAAAATATTTTCTCTGTCCACAAAGGGAATTAAATTAGAAATCAATAACAAAAATATATTTGTAAAAACCCAAATAGTTGAAAATTAAACTACATGCTTCTAAACAAACTATGGGTCACAGAGAAAGTCACAAGAGAAATTAGAAAATATTTTTAATTAAATTAAAATGTAAATGTAAAAATTTGTGGGATGCAGCTAAAGCAGTACTTAGAGAAATTTCTTTACCATTAAATGCTTACATGACAAACAAGGAAGGTTTAAAATCAAGAATCTAAGTGTTCACTTTAAGAAATTAGGAAAAGAAGAGCAAATTAAACACAAAGCAAGCAGATGGAAGGAAACAATATAGAGCAAAAATAAATCATATTGAAAAACAATAGGAAAAAATCAATGGAACCAAAAGGTGGTTCTTTTAAAAGGAACAATAAAATTAAAAGCTCTAAGCAGACTTATCTAGGAAAAAAAGAGAGAAGACACCATAAATTACAGATAGCAAGAGTGAAAGAGGGGACATCACTATAGATTCTACAGATATTAAAAGGCTAATACAGGAATATTGTGAACAACCTTATGTCAATAAATTTGATAATTTAGATGAAATGGAAAAATCCCTTGAAAGAAAAAATGCAGAAGCTCACTCAAGAAGAATAGATGATATAAACAGCTTTATATCTATATTTTAAAATGTCATTACTAGGTTAACTTTCCCACAAAGAATACTCCAGATACAGATGACTTCACTGGTAAATTCTCCCAAATATTTTAAGAAATTATATCAATTCTACACAAACTCTTCCAGAAAATAAAATAGGAAAGAACATTTTCCACCTCATGAGAACAGCATTACCCTGACACCAAAACTAGACAAAGACATTAAAAGACCTAAAACCAAACACAGATACAAAAGTCCTTAACAAATTATTAGGAAATCAAATGCAACAACTGCCCCTAGACAGAGAGCCTGGGCAATTGTGATTCTGGCCCCATGAGTTTCACTTCTTTCAGGGATTATGGTCTAAAGCTGATTCTAAAATTCATATGGAAACACAAAGGGTCTACAATAGCCAAAACAATTTTGTAGAAGAACCACAAAGTTAGAAGACTTACACTACCTTATTTCAAGTCTTATTATAAAGCTAAAGCAATGAAATTATATATAGAGTATTGGTATAGAGATAGACACATAGATAGATGAAGCCAAACAGAGTCTAGGAATAAACCCACACATATATGGTCAACTGATTTTCAACATGGTACCAAGGTAACTCCATGAGAAAGGATAGATTTTTTTTCAACAAATGGCGCTGGACCAATTGGATATCAGTATGGGGAAAAAATGAACCTCAAACCCTACCTTATAGCATACACAAAAATGTTAATTCAAAATGGGTCATAGACTGGAACATAAAAGCTAAATGTATAAATCTTCTAGAAGAAGACAGAAAGAAAATCTTTGTCCCCTCGGTGTTGACAAAAGTTTTTGCAAAAGGTCACAAAAAATAATAACTATAAAAAATAATTAATTGAACTCTATAAATATTAAAAATTTCTGCTCTTTGAGTGACTCCATTGAGAAAATGAAAAGATAATCTACAGACTGGAAAAAAATAGCCACAATACATTATCTAACAGAGGACTTGAATTCAGAATATCTAAGAACTCTTTCAATCAATATTAGAAAAACATCCCAGTGAAATAATGGAGTACTAGTCAGCAATAAAAAGGAATAAACTGCTGATATGGATGAATCTGAAATATATTATGCTGAGTGAAAACAGCAGACAGAAAATGTACAGAGTGTATGATTTTATTAATATAAAGTTCCAGAGCAGACAAAACTTATCTATTGTGATAGAAGTCAGATCAGTGGTTGCCTGGGGTTGAAGATGGTGGACTGCTGGGTGCAAAGGGACATGCAGGAACTTTCTGGTGTAATGGAAATATTCTATAATATCTTAATTGGAGGGGTGATTACACAGTGTATACAATTGTCAAAAGTCATCTCTTGTAACTTAAAATGTGTGTATTTGATTATATATTATTTTTCCTCAATAGAACTGATTTTTTCAGAATGAGAAGACTAGCCAGGATTTCTTTAGGGTTTGCAGTATGCTAGGTATGCTATATGTGTTATTGTACTCAGTCTTCAAACAATCCAATGACCTGGGTGTTATTAATCCCATTTTACAGATGAGGAAATCAAGGCTCAAAGAGTGTCTTGTCCAATATCATATAGCTAGTGATAGGCTGAATTCAAACCTATCTTTTTATCTGTAAAATGAGTATCACAATACCTACTTTATTTAATTGTTATTAGGATTGTTAGAATTAAGTAAAAATAAAGCACTGCAAAGACTTTCCAAATTGAAATGACTTTGGAACCGCAGCCCAAAGAAAGTGGGTTGAAACTTGCAGCCTCAACCTAACCAACTGAAGTACCTACTAAAACAAAAATATCAACACTCCCCATAGGACTTAAACAGGACCCAGGGTCTCATAATGTAAGAATGAAAATGTGGATCTAATCCACAATTACTCAGCTTATGAAGAACCATGGAAATCTCAATTCACATGAGAATAATAATCAACAGATACCTACACTGAGATGACACAAATGTAGAAATTATCTGGAAAATATTTTAAGCAGCTATTAAAAAAAAACTTCAACAAATAATCATGAAAAACCCTGAAACAGAATTATATATATGATAATTGAAAGTATAAGCACCATAATAGAAACTATAAATAAGAACCAAATGGAAATTTTATAACTGAAAAATAAAATAACTAAAGTTAAAAACTGTCTGCAGGGGCCCGGCCTGATGGTGTAGCAGTTAAGTGCGCACGCTCCGCTGCTGGCAGCCCAGGTTCAGATCCCGGGCGCGCACCGATGCACCACTTGTCAGGCCATGCTGTGGTGGCGTCCCATAAAAGTGGAGGAAGATGGGCACAGATGTTAGCCCAGAGCCAGTCTTCCTCAGCAAAAAAAGGAGGATTGGCATGGATGTTAGCTCAGGGCTGATCTTCTTCACAAAAAATAAAAAATAAAAAAATAAAAAACTGTCTGCAAAGACTCAATGGCAAGATGGAGATGAAAGAGGAAAGAGTTAGTGAACTTGAAGATACCTCAGTAGATATTATCCATTCTGAAAACAGGGAGAAAAATGATTGGGGAAAAAAAAAAACCCTCAGGAATGAGGGACGACAAAAAAGATCTAACATTTGTGTCATGAGAGTCCCAGAAGGAAAGGAAAAAGAGTATGGCACTGAAAAATATTTGAAGAAATAATGGCTTCCCAAATTTGGCAAAAGGCAATTTCATAATGGGAGGGGATGATTAGGAAAATAATGTCTGAAAGGCTCTGGGGGTTTGGTATAATAAAAAAGACTGCTGAGAAACACTGATCTAGACATTAAGTACCAACATTACTAACAGCACAAAGAGAACCTACCAGATAGCATTTAGGAAAGAAGAAAGCACCACCACCTATGAAATAGTCTTGCCAAAAAAAAAAAAAATTGCAACCTGACCTGATCAAGCCCATAAACTAGCAATTTAACGGGAAATACAGACAGAGAAATATGTTAAATCTACCATCTGGATAAACTTAGCAAAATCTGGCTATGGAACAAAACAACAACAGGATGAAAAATGACAACAACAAAAAACCAAGCCCTTTTCTTTAACAAATAAATTGCACCAGGGGAAAAAAGAATGGAAAGAAAACCTGTTATTAAAAGACGCTTAAAATACATATTTTTAAAAACAGACCAAAAACTTATGGTTTATTTTGGATGCATCCTTGGATGATAAAACTATTTTTTAAATGAAAATGATTGTCATAAAGTACGGTATGGTTATTTTAGAGCATTCACCTTTTTAAAATTTCGGAACCAAACATATATCTTGCTAGATAATTTAAACTTTAAAGGAAGTCCTTAGGCAAACTATCTAAAAAAGATAACGTACAAAAAGATAACCATGACATTAGAAAGCAATATATCTTTCACAAAATGTTGCAAACTGGATAAAACAGCATTGCTGATAATTAAGATGTGTCCTAGAATGAATAGGAAAAAAATCCTTGAAATAACCAAAAGGTTACAAAAGAGAACAGTACATCCAAGTGGATATAAAAAGGGAATTAAAATTTTGGCAAACTAATTATGAAATGAACATTCATTACTATATGTTTACTTTATACAGTGTCCCATATTTGCATTATATTTTTCAATAAAAGATGATTTTAAAATAGCCACAAAATTCCCTTCTTCTGAATAAGGAAAACACCCAAGTACAAATAGAAACCACTGACATTGCGCAGAAATATTTGATAATAAGATGAACATTCATGTGATCTGGAATATGCATATAATAATATTATAAACCATCTAAATAAAAGCACAAAATTAAAATGTTCTTCACAGAGAATGGAGAACTCTAAATTGAAAACTGTTGTTACAAGGCAATGTATTATGTGAGGAAGAAATGATAAATAATAAAATAGAGAATGTCCTAGATCATTTTGATGTTCCAGTCTGACAGGCTCTCTTCATGCATATAAAAACTTCTAAGTTGTCTCAAGTAATTAGAGGGTTCTAAACATACGGTAGATATTTTAAAGTGAAATATGCTAAATGGAGGCATTTTGAAAACTTTCAAGTGTAACCAGGTGTGTTCCCTGATAATTTAAGCTCATTAATTTGCAAAATGTGTTTCATCTCATTCCTAAATAAGAACTCGCATTTTCCTTTTTACTTATTTTTTTTTCCTTGAAAGGTTATTGCATTCATTGGAGAACCAGTGCTGTCTTGAATTTGGTGAGTAAAGAATATATTCTACTTGTTGAAACTTGATTTCAAAACTAGACATAATAGTATACTGTACTGCCATTTGGTTGTTCCTGTATACTTTTCTCAAGATTACAATTTCCTGATAACAACCAATAGTTGGCTAATTTGATCCGAGTCATTTTCATTCATTTGTTCAATAGAAAAAAATGTAATAAATTACCAGTGTATTTTTAGTGTTTTTCAAATGAGAATTCAGAAGGACTTCAGGGTCTCCATGGAATCAAGCTTTGAACTTTACGACAAAAATGAAAATGAGGAATGATTCTATGCAGTCTTGATGCTTATTTTTCTCTAGACAAAATATTGTTTAATCAGTGTTTCCCAAAGATTGGTGCTTATATCTTTGGTTGTAAACGATGAGCTTTTAAAAAATTGTTACATATTTTATTGTAATAGAAAAATATGAATAATACAACTAACCCTCAGTTTGCAGATGTTGTTGTTTAGAACAAAGCTAAGTTCAAAAATGATGTTAATTAAATGGTTAATTTCATGTGGCAAAAGTTTCGATGTTGGTATGCAAATGGCTGGTGTGGAAAACCCTGATCTATCAACAGTGCAACAAGCATTGGTTTGAAAAAGAGGAAACCCTGGTTCCATTTCTGGCTCAACTTATGTTTGTTCATTCAATTCTTCATATATTTCCTAGTTTAAAAGTTTAGTTTAGTGTTCATTATGATACTGTAGAGTATCCAGGTGTTTGAGATTGACTGTAAGGCTGTGGGGGATGAGTCACTTTACTATAGACCGCTGTTTCCCCAAATGAGGGCTTGGAATAGAGTTAATTCTGCTTCTCTAATATTGCATAAAATAACATTAAGGACTTTATCAAATATCACTACCAGTGAGTTATAGTGGATGTTTCCCCATGTCTGAGTCAGCCTTTGATGGTTTGGTTGTGTCTGACCATCTAGCCCTTGGCACCATGCCTGCTGTAGGTTCTGAAAGCTTTCCTGAGTGAGTTATCTTCGAGCTGCTCCATTCCAGCTTTTATGATTTTGGGTTTCTGTGATTCTCTACACACGGATCTACCAATATGAATCATTTCAGCCAGGTACATGTTCCACTAAATTTTTATAAAATAATCTTTTCTTTATGTATTGCACAAAGCAAATTATAGGAAAATTTGCTATAGGTAGTTTCTATTTGGGGAGAAAATTGATATGGCCTTCAGAGGTATTCTGGAGTCCATCCTTCTCACAGAAGTTTCTTCAGAGGAGATCTCTATGGATCTTTATGTTTCAGGGCATTAATTTCACTTAGAGCATTAGTTCTCCCATCTAAGGAATTTTATGTTAAAATAAATTTTAATATTTTTTTCTAACAAGCGTCATTGTCTACAACCCAACTCAGCATTCTAACATTTTCTTGCAAGTATCTCTATGGTTCAGTTTTGGATTTGATGTAAAAGGTGTATAGTCTACTCTTAACATCACCTCAGAAAAGTGTCATCAACTTAAAAAAGCCACTGGCCCTTGCTGTGCTGCCAGTGACCATCTACAGAAGTGGGAATTATGGTGCTTGTCCTAAAGGTCTGTTGGGATGATGAAGTAAGAAAATCTGAGGCAAAGTTGCCTGGCATGGTGGTCTGTATCTAATTGTATCTGAACGGAAACTTCCTCTGCCTGATTCCTTAAATTCCTTGAGGGCACCAACGGATCTTCTTCATTAAGTAGCCCCGTTGCCAAGCACGCTGCCTACATGCATGTCCATAAATATTAGTTGAATGAATAAATGAATGTTCTGCTCTGGGTCCTTACTTTTTCTGTCTGATAAAAAGCAGACGTGTCTGTGCTGCATTAGAAGATGACACTGTATTTCCACAGTGTCTTTTCACCTCAGAGCTCACATTACTTTCTATCAAATTATCTCACAGCCCCTTATCACATCCCAGAGAGAGGGCAGAAAAGCCAAAGAAGTAATTTTCCCTATGGTTCCAGTGGCGGCTCTTCACACAGGCACACATGGAACATCACCTAGAGTGACAACTAGTGTCACCTCATCATAACATATGTCTCCGACAACGGTCAGCAGATATTCAGAATAAACTAAAAGACACCATGAATGTCATTTAGGGGCTATAGGTGGGGAACTGCTAGTGACTTAATCGCATTTATTCTTTTCCAGATGGTACACTGGTGACCTCTAGTGGCTAAATTGATTCAAGATAAGTTTGTTTCACAACAAAAAATTTTACTTCATTACTTCAATCCTTTTGTTTTCCCTTCATTTAGTAACATTTTCTACTTGTGGAATGAACTTAATTATGCACAGTCATTTATATCTGTTCATAACCAAATATTATTTTTGCATTTCATAGAATCACAGAACTTTTGAGCTGAAACAGCTCTCAAAGGGATTTATTGGTTTTATTTCATTCTGAGCAGAAAACAAGGCCCAGATAAATAAAGTGACTTGCCTGAAGTCTCACCTCAGGGGTGGGACTACAAGTCTAATGGGTCTAAGGCTCTTTCCACACTTCAGATGACGGCACCCCAGCTCACATCTGACCACAGTGGCAGGAGAGACTCTCAAGAGAGAACAGCCCAGCTAAGCCCTTCCTGAATCTCTGAGGCACAAAATAGTGAGCAAAATAAAATGATGGTGCTTTACAACACTAAGTTTTGGATTACGTTACACAGCAATAATAATCAGAACAAAGAGTTTATTTAGGAAATTTCTCTGATTCTGTAAAAAATACTGAATGAAAAATATAAAATAATGTACACTTCTTAAATACTACTGGAATCTCAGTTAATCTTCTATTAACAGGCAATAATAACGGCTGTAACAAATCAAAGAGCTTTCAGTCCCAAAGAATACATGTTCCAATTGATAGAAATATAAGTTCTTCTTCCTTCATTAGGCTGTGAATTTTAAAGATATGTACATTTTGAAAATATGAACCCAAAAGAGGACATATGTGTTCTGCATTCTATAAAAATCAATGAGTCAATCTCCATCGAAAAGTATACTTTGAACTCCTAATGTGTTAGTCACTTAAGGGAATATAGGAGTCTCTCAAAGAGTTTATAATCTAGTTGGTAAGACACATAGAACTCACATTAGATAGAACAACTGTAAAATAGGATGGTACTGAGTATGACAGAACTTTTGAGAGAGGAGAGAGCAGTTGGGCTGGGTTACGAAAACATAGAACAGGGCGTTGGGCATGGTGAAGAGAATTTTCTGACTAGTATGCTCGTTATTCTCCCAACTGTAAATTCTATGAGAGTGGGCAGTGCTACTGCCTTAATTCCTACACTATCTCCAATACCTGGCCCACTATAGGGATGCAATATAAACATATTGAATGAATGGTTGAATGATACATGTTTGGAAGTGGTAGGAATATCTAGAGTTTGAACCAGAAAGAATTAATAGATGAAAGAGTGAATGAGTGAATCAGCTGGGGAGGGCATGGAAAGCCAAGTAGGAATTTGATACAACAAATTCCTAAGGTGGTGAGTGACATGTTTTCTAGAAAGACTTGTGTAGAGGCAGTATGCAGGGTGAATTGGCAGGAAGAGACTATGGCAGGAGAACATAACAAGAATAACAGCTAACATGTATTGAGTTCTGTTTGTAAGGTGCTGTACTGAGCACTTAACATAAAACATCTCATTCAGTCCTGACCGTAATCCTATAAGGTAGGTACTATGATTATCTTTATTTTGCACATGAGAAACTGAGATTCTGAGAGGCTGAGTTATATGACTGTATACGACTGTTACAATAATTCAGTTGTGAGTGGTAAAGGCAGTGGAAATGGAGAAGAGAGGATATTACCATAAAGATTTTAAAGAAAGTATAAAAGCAAGATGTGTTAAGAGATTAAATCAACTGCAGAGGATAAAGTGAGGGAAGGGTCAAAGGTGACCATGGTTTTTAGTCTCAGGTTCTAGAGAAATGATAGTACCATGCTGCAGCTCTGCCACATGGATGATTAGCCTATAGTCCCTCCAGCTCTTTTTAACCCAAGGTTCTGACAGAGAAGTCAGCCCTGCTAAGCTGTCCATTGTATGAAATAAATTAAATTCTCTCCTTGCAGCTAGAAAGGTACTAGTTATGTGCCAATCCTGAGATAACTGAGAAAGGAGTCACTCAAATCCTTTTCTGTGTTCCATGGTTCATTTGAGGAAACCTGGCTGAGAAAGGCTATGATTATTTAGCCGATTTCCTTTGGAAAACTGTATATCATTTACTTAGCCTGTTTAACCTTGTCTTTCCCTGGTCTAGTAAACCACTTCAAAATACTGACTATCTTTAACCAAGAAAGTACTGGTTCCAAAGTTCTAACTTTGACCTAGCAAGTTCCTAGCTCTGAGCTCCCAGATCATTTGATGTCCTAGTCCATTGAATTTAATTCTTGAATTCAATAGCTTGAACTATTCATTGTTTTGTTTTCCTGTTTGTTTTCTCTATAAAGAATTTTCTTGAAAAGATTTTTCCCTTCCACCAGTAACTTCGCCTTCTTAAAATGGTGACCTCAGAATCTAGACTTTGTAGGTTGGTCACACTGTACCACTGTGTAAAGAGCCCAGAATTTCCAGGACTCTACAGGCCTTTCCTGAAGTGCTGATGCTTCCCCTTTCTCACCACTTGGGGTTGATGCCCTTTCCCTGCCTTGTAATCCACTGAGACTGAGAAGGGCTTACCTCATGGTGACATTTCACTGGGAGAGTCCTGGGTTTTGACCAGAACATCTGTAAATTGCCTTAGGTCAATCACCAAGCTGATGGAGAAAGGTTTCTACAGCCTCCTAACCATAAGTCATTCACCTTTTGTATCTTTAAATATTTAAACTTTATGGAATTTTCTGGAGGGGATTATTAGGACTGAGGGGGTGACAGAAAAAGAAAAATAATTGCTATTTCAGGTAGAACAATAAAGAACTGTGGGTGGATTTTTAGCTAACTACAGCACAAAAGTTCATATTTTGAGCTTATTTTTTGCATATTAGCAGTGACAATTTAAAAAAACTTTAAAAATGATTTGTTTAGTCAGGAATACTAATTGTAGAGAATTTTCCATTATATATCACAAATATTTTTACTATATTTGGAAATAGATTTTTAGTACAAAAATCATTATAAGATTGTACTATGTAATGTCATCTATAATAAGATAACATTCACTCAGTGCTTACGAGGTGCCACATGCTTTTACAAGAACTATCTTACTTAATTCTTACAAAATTTTTATGAGGTAGCTACCTGCTGTCCCCATTCTATGGATGAGGAAACTAAAGGTTAGAGAGATTAAATAACTTGCCCAATGTTACCACAGCTAGCTGAGCAAGGATTCTATTCCAGAGACTTTAACTGCAGAGCCTGGAAACTTAATTATTACTCAGTGCTGCCTAAGGAAAAGGCATACTCCATATATGAATAATAAAAAACGGAAATACCAGCCTTAGCAGCAATATTTGTGTGTGAACAGTTAATAGACTTAGCAGCAATAATTGTGATATGCAAATTATAAGTACCTAAACCTAAATTTTTCTCAGCCAAAGACTTCCTTTCCATGTACTTAAACTAATAAAACTGTAACTTTTCAAAAAAAATCATTCAACTCTGATTAGTGAGACCCTTAAGCCAACAGTACAATAAAGAGTATAGTCAGTGGCTGGACCATAGGAGCAAAAAGTGCAAAGTTCAGGCCAAGAGATTAGGATGGAGAAAAAAAGGAGGATGACCTAGGACAACATAGATATGAGAGAGAGAAAGTGGAAGGGAGGGAGGATAGAGCAAGGCATGGAAGGGAGAAACAAGGCCACAGAGGGCAATCAAGAGTGGATAAAAGCCAAGGCAGGGAACAGAGTGGATAAAAAAAAATGTGTGGAGGGAATGAGGAAAAAGGGAGAAAAAGAGAAGGCATGAGTTACAACGAATTAAGGATGCTACTGTGAATCGACTTCTATTAGAATGTTGGAAATGAGACCAAGTGTGGTGGTGTTTTCCTTAAAACAAATGTAGGAGGATGGGTTATGAAAAATAGTGTAGTGAAATGACAAAGACAGCTCTGCTCTGTGTCACCATTTTGTCACTATGGTATATCTCATATGTGGAAGTTAAGATCATAATCCTAACATGAATCCTGAATTTGAGATCCATGTCAAAATACCAATGTTTGGTTTATAAACATCCCATCCTCTGAGAGAAATTAAGGTTAACAATTTTGGGGGGCCTAGCCACATGGTAATAGGAACACATGCTGTCTACACCCACCTTCCATCCAGTGGCCATTCACTACAGGAGGAGCCCAACTTGAGGCTTGAACCAGACGCACTGAAGTTACAGCCTGAATAGAATACCTGGTATGTAGTAGGCTCTCATTAAATATTTGTTAAATGGGTGAATGAATAAAGGAATATTTAATTTTTCCTTGTTGGTCATCTTTCGCATCTCTCTTTTGGGGGCTAATGTATAAGAGAAGAAGAAATGAAGTGAGCCAGCCCTGATGGCCTAGTGGTTAAAGTTTGGCGCTCACTGCTTCAGCGGCTCTGGTTCGCTTCCCCGTCATGGAACCACACCACCTGTCTGTCAGTTGCCATGCTGTGCTCATGGCTCACATAGAAGAACTAGAATGACTTACAACTAGCATATACAACCATGTGGTGGGGTTTTGGGGAGAAAAAAGAAAAAAAGAATACAAAAAATAAGGAAGAAATGAAGTGAGTGAGTATAAGTGAGAATTGAGGAATTGTTCCAGATTGGAGACTAAAGCGACATGACAATTAAATGTAATGTATAATTCTGAACTAGATGCTTTTGCTATAACAATATTATCAAGACAACTGGTGAAACTTAAATTCACTTTGAAGATTAAGTGATAGTAATGTACGAATGTCATTTTCCTGCTTTTGTTGGTTGTATTGTGATTATGAAGAGAAAGTCCTTGTTTGTAGGAAATACGCACTAAAGTGTCCAGGGGTGATGGGGCATTGGATTGTCAGCTTACTCAAATAATTCAGGAAAAAAGAATCCTTCTTAGCCTACTTGTAAATTTTTGGTAGTTGAGATTGTTTCAAAATAAAAATAAAATTAAAACACATAAGACACGACTGTGCTGAAGGGTGGCATTTACAACTTATGTCTCATCTCCCCTGTTCCCCGCTCTCTGTGCCTTGTGTGTCCTATAACTAAATTTGCCACTTTCTATGTTTTATTTTTCTAAGACAACTTTTTGCACACATCACTAAAAAGGCAAGAGGCAGTAGTGAAGTTTTGATAGATGTCCCTAATCCTAGCACTGGTATTTTCATATCTCAAAATCAGCACTCATGTTAGGATTAATATCTTACTTCCATATAGTAGAAAAACTCTGTTAATCTTATTTTTCTAAGAAAAAATTATTCCATAAATATAACATAAAAATGTAATAATAATCCCTTCACACTAATAAATACATTTTTCCAAGTTCTCTTCTCATCCTATTCCATAGACATAAATTACTTTCACATGGTTGTAATCAAAACATAGATACAAGTTTACATTCCACCTTTCCTGTCTGAGCATATTCCAATATTGTCACAGAGCCTCTGGGGCTCCTCTGGCCCTCTGATTCCATGATTACATTTTTGAAAGACTGACCGCATAGCATAACTAGGGGACCATATTTCATTATTCAATACCTGCAATGCGGGCACCTTATTGCCTCTACCTCGTCAGAATAATGCACTTATGCTATCTATCTGGTAATTTCTATCCTGATGCGCTGTCATTTGACAGAGGCTTTGAAGTCACTGGGACCTGGGCTGGAATCCCGGGTCTGCTTTGCACAAGTTACTAAACCTTTCTGAACCCCAGTTTTCAATCTGAAAAACAGGGATAATAATATGAATCACATGATATTTGTGAGGATTAAATGAGATAATGAATGTGAAATTCTTAGCACAGTGCCTGGTATGTAATAAGTTCTCAATAAATGTTTGTTATTATCATTATTCATCTAAGAAATACGTGACTAGTTAGTAAAATGTGGGCTTACTCAAATATTTAATTTTGTGACTCTTGGTTTTATTTGTGACGAGCAATGGGTTATTTTTTAGATAGTATCGAGTAGCCAAAGAGTTAACTAGGATTTCTAAAGAAACCAACAGCTTTTCTAATTATCACCAGAATTGAGAACCTATAGGAAAAGTGGAGTGACAGCTGATTAATCATCTTGCTCCAACACCTGCTTTAATTTTTCTGCCTCCCAAAAAAAAGTTGAAAAAAAATTTCTAAAAGATGTAATCATTGGAACATGACAGAAATATTACACACACAGTTTGCTTATAAAAAATGATCAGTTAGCTACGAATTTGCCTAATTCCTTTACAATCAAATGATTATACATTCTGGAAAAAGAGTATTGTCCCAACTTACTCTACTACAAAATGGACCAATAGAGGAGTTACTGTTTGTGTTAGTAAAAAACATTCTGCAAAAGCTGTTCTTTGAGAAATTCCTTGAAATATAGGCTCCTGCTGGGCAATTGTGTGCTCGATGATCACTAGTATTTCACAGAGAGGTACTGGCTGAGAAATTTAGTGTTTAGGGGCCAACAGTCACTGCTAACTGTGACTGAGTCTCTCAAATTACACATTGATTACATTTTATTTACAGAAATTCTGTTTTTACACTATTTTAGAGCAGAAGAGACAAGAAACCACTGTGTAAGCTAAGGAATGTTGTAATAGCATGAAGCTCAAGCCATTTAAAATTTTAAAATAAAAAAGGATACGAAACGTTGAAAAAAATCTTCTAAGTACTTTTCTAAACAAAGCTTTCTAAATAGTTATTGTGACCTTAGAAAAACCCACTAACCTTGCCACCAAGAATGAAAATGAAAGCAAAATATTCACATGGATGAGCAAATAATAGTAGTCTTTTGTCTGCTGGGATTCTCAGGAGTGATAAGAAAGGAAGAATGTGTTTTAAAATGCAGGCTTTTTCAAACCGCTTTTACTAATATGCTACCAGCAATGAGAGGACCACGCATGCGCACAGCCAAGTACTCTGAGCCAAAGTCATTAAGCTGACAATGAAACGTGTGTGTGGAGAAACAAGGGAACAATGACTAAATGGGGAAGAAAGCCAGTAAGAGCTGAAAAGGGCCGGCTGTTGGCCGTGTGCATCCCAGGAAGGCGAGTGGCAGGAAAACCCAGGTCACTGGGATAGAAAGATGGCAAAGGAGACGTACTATTCTCCCGGACCATTCATGTGGACTGCCACTGAGTCCCTCCGTTTCCCATGTCAAGGACTGAAAATGAAGTCCTCGACATGGAAAGCAAAACGTTTTTCTGGAACAGCTTTTACAATAACTCTGGTTCTGTGATTGGAGTGCATATTATTTCCAGTTGGGTCACTCATAGCTTTGGGATCATTTAAAATTTGCATTCCTAGTGTTGAGGGGCACCACGGAAGCTGGTTCATCCAGTTTGTACTGTTCTGTTAGAGTTACCCTCCTTCTCTCCACACTCCGGATTCTCTTTGAAGGCTCACAGAGAACCTTCAAAGGGTCTCTCAAGTGAACCCACGAGTCTCTAAGGAAACCAGGCTCTGACCCTCAAATTTGAACAAGTCAGGCAGACGAGAGGCCTGTGAGGGGAAGTGTGGCCAAAGCTGATCCAATCCAACTGGGGCCTTTCTGGAATGAAGGTCCCTGTGTTGGAAAATAGCCACCTGGCCCCCTTCTCATCAGGAAGAGGACCTGGGAGAGGTCACCCTCTCATTAGCTCAGGAGCTCAGGTAAATCAATTTCACCCCTGATTATGTGACTCTTCTCTGGAATTTTCTCTAGAAAAAAAAATTAGCACAATTATGGAGGATTTCATATAAACAACGTAAAAATTCTTACTCTTTTTTGTTAATCTAATGAAGAAGAAAAAACACATTGCTGATACAAAGCAACTGATGGATGGGTTTGTCTTTTAAAGGAAGAGTCAAAATATTAATACTTATCCTTTGATGAGAAAATTAGAGAACACTCTAGATCACTGAAAACATTTAGATACTGCCCTAACACTCCATTTCTTAAGCTTGTTTATTAAAAATATTTTTTGCATTATGCTAGATCATTTATTTCAGTTAAGTGGATTTCCTCTGATTGAAGATTTTTTCGCAGAAGGAACACTTACAATTTCTAGCAATATATTAGTGACCCTAGAGCCATACCACTCTCAGAAGCTACTGAGAAGCAGAGTTAATCTTCTTTTTCTTATTGAATCTCTTATGCTAAGTCTCTAAGACATTTTGCTGGGCCAGGGGAGGTATTCCTAATGCCACTATCCATATTATCTTCAGCTTACAGGAACAGATATTTCATTCAGCCAATGTCATTATCTATACTTATATGGATCCCAAATGCCAATTAAGATTTGCTGAAACTTTCTGCCATTGCTGGTGCAATGAACACACTTGTTCAATTCCACTAAAAAAAACCGTTTCTACCATACTAGAGATGATCATTTTTGACATCCCTAATGATGTCTGGATAATCTTTTAAATTAATATTCATGGCCAAATTCATTGGAGGGTGTAAATTGAGATGATGTAGGGAGGGCTTCACTTACCCTGACCAGCACACATGGCAGACACTTGCCTCATCCTTGTGTACTTATTTAATGCTGCCTCCACTCTGGGACTCTCCTCTGCACAGTATCCTTCCAAGAGGTCCAGTGTAACCTGGCAAACCCATTAAGAGCATTGCAGCAGACATTCATGAGCACGGTGCTGGCTGCAAACACTGGCTCCATTCACCATCAGAAAAGAAAGGCCTGCTCCCTTTTCATGGACGAGACTCCTGCAACGGCTCAGTGTGTCTACCAGCTGGGTAGCCACAAGTCTATTTCCTTCTTTAGTCTGTATTATAATGGAGGGTGAGATGAAAAGGAATACAGACCCTTGATACCTTTTACTTGGAGCGCTAACTAATGCAGGGCCTCGTGTCTGATCTTCTGCTTGGCTGAGGGGGTGGCAGATGGCCTTCTCAAAGCTTTTCAAACCCAGGCTGCTTTCAGCAGGGCATGAAGCGGGTATTGTTACATTTTCCGTGTAGTGGTAGGAAGCAGCCCCAAATAAAAGCACACGACAATTGTGCCACTTCTCTGGGAAGCTTATTACAACCTTACAATGAGGGCTAATTGGCTGATGCCAAAAGCAGACGCAGAAGCAGCTCTGAATATTATTTAGGAGAGGCTTGTAGAGAGCAGAGTCAGGAAGGAGGCTGAGGCATAAAGGAGAACGGCAATGGGCGGAACATCGATGGGGAAGAGGTGAGGGCTGGGAAGAAGAGGAAAAAGAGGAGCTGTATTATTTTTATCAGAAAAACATCATGCTCTTGTTTAAAGAGCTTGTTCACATCCACCTCCCTCTTCTTCCGCTTGTGCCTCCTTATCAGAAGAACGTCAACAGGCAGTCCAGGCTTACAGAGCAGTGTCCACAGGACACTGCCGTTACCATGACAACTGATGTGGACAAATCTTGGAGCTTTTTAAGAAACTCTTGTGTGACCTCCTTGAAGTGGGCAGAGAAGGAACTAAAATGTACTGAACACTTACTGTGTGCCAGGTTAGTTCTAGAAGCTTCCTTTATTATTTCCTTTAATCTTCAAAATGATTCTGAGACATATTCTTATGATCATTTTGCAACAGAGGCAACTGAGGCTCAGGGACGTTAAATAACTGGTTCAGAGTCTAATAGACTCAAATCTAGGCATTTCCTACTCCAAAGTTCAAGCCCTTTCTGCCACACTACCCGGGGCCAGTTCTCCAAATAGCCAGGTCCTGTCTACTACCTGGCGTGTGATAGTGGTGCTCAACAAATGTTTTCTGAAAACAGAACTAAACTGACCCAGAAATGGAGATAGGAAAGAAACTCTAAAGAGGAGAAATAATTTAGGAAAGCTGACCCTAGGAGTCAATTCTCAGCTAGGGGCTGGCCTGCCTAACTGGCCCTCACCCCAATATACACACACACTCAGTCAGAATTCTTTGGCAAATATGTGTTGAGTGTCTGTTGTGTGCCAGACATTGTGCTAGGTGCCAGAAGTGCAAATATTTTAAAACCCAGGTTCTGTCCCCTAGCAGCTCACAGACTGTTGGGGAGGACCCATGCACATACAAGTATAATATGTTGGGAAAAAATATAGGTAGAGGTAAGCTTGGGGTTCTCAGGAAGGAGAAAGGAAACATAACTCAGCCTGGGAAGGTCAAGGAAGGCTTCCTGGAGGAGGTGATGCCTGAGTGGATTCTTAAAGGATGAGTAGAAATTAGCCAGGCAAGAGAAGGGTGAGTGGTGTTATTCCAGGCAAAGGGAGCAGCATGAACAAAGTCCAGAAGCAAGAAATGGGCAGTGTGTGCGTGGAACCTTGTGTTTTGTATTGAGTCCAAACTATGTGGCAGGAAATGACACTGAAGAGAAAGGTAGGGCCAGGAGGAAGGAGACTTTAAATGCCATGCTAAGTGTCTTGGACTTCATCCAGCAGGAGATGCAAGGCATTGACTGATCTCTGCAGGGAGAGGAAGTGATATGGTCAGTGGTAGAGGATAGATTTGAAGGGATAAGAATTGAAATAGGAAGAACAGTTGGGAGGCTGATACTGTGGTTCATGTGGGAGATAATGAGTGCCTGAGCAGGGGAGTGGTGATAAAGATGGAGAAGATTTATTTGAGAAACATTTTCAAGGTCAATTCAACAGGAATCAGTGATTGGTTGGATTGTGAAAGATGAGAATGGAACCATGACACATGAATTTCTAGCTTAAGGAACTGGGTGGGTGATGGGACCATTCATTAAAATTATGAATCAGGAGTGGGAGCAGGTTTGGGGGTAGTGGAGGGGGCAGATGAGTTCATCTGACACCTGGAACATATCCAGGTGTCTAGCAAGCATTGGATTATCAATCAGAAACGCAGAAGAGAGATAAAGACAAATGAAAAAGATTAGAGAACAGAAGTCTGAAAATAGTTTCTTCTGCAGTCATATCTGTCCTGCAGATGTGTTTTGTTTGGACTTTCATGATATTGTTTTTAAAATTAGGATTAGGTTAAAAAAAATGGAAAAATCAGGACGTTGCACACACAAAAAATCTGTATTTCTGGTATCTCTTGAAAATTCTGCTTATTTGCATTTCTATTCTTCCATGGCAACAGTCAGCTAGAAGTGTGAGGCACCTCTGCTCTCTGAGTAGGGCACATGCTCTCCAGGGAACCTTGGGCCTCACCTGGCTGGACCCCTGGCCTTGAGGCTCAGCACTGGTTGACATGTTATTATCACAATTGCTCTGTTGTGTTTCTTACAGTAGAGTTAATAGAAAAACTTTTCTTGTTCGTTTATCTCAATCAAAAATAGAAAATGTGGGGCTGGCCCCGTGGCTTTGCAGTTAAGTGCACATGCTCCACTGCTGGCAGCCCGGGTTCGGATCCCGGGCGCACACCGATGCACCGCTTCTCCGGCCATGCTGAGACCGTGTCCCACATACAGCAACTAGAAGGATGTGCAACTATGACATACAACTATCTACTGGGGCTTTGGGGGAAAAAAAGGAGGAGGATTGGCAATAGATGTTAGCTCAGAGCCGGTCTTCCTCAGCAAAACGAGGAAGATTAGCACGGATGTTAGCTCAGGGCTGATCTCCCTCACACACACACACAAAAAAAGTAGAAAATGAAATCTAGTCCAAGAGGACTGTGCGTTTCAAGGAAAATGGTAGTGAGAAATGAAGAATATTCCCATATACTTGATATGCAAACAAAGTACATCCTTTTTGAAAGAATTAAACTTGAGACACCATTGTGAAATAAACCATATTAAGAGCCATATCTGCTCTATTTAAAAGATGCATGATGACTTTCCATTTGTTTGTATCTTCTTTCATTTCTTTCATCAGTGTTTTGTAGCTTTCAGTGTATGTCTTTAATATTGTTAAAATGTCCATTATACCCAAAGCAATCTACAGATTCAATGCAATTCCTATCAAAATCCCAATGGCATTTTTTTACAGAAATAGAAAAAACAATTCTAAAACTCATGTGAAACTACAAAAGACTCCAAATAGCCAAAACAATCTTGAGAGGAGAAAAAGAACAAAGCTAGAGACATCACACTTCCTGATTTCAGTGTAATAAAAATATATTACAAAGCTATAGTAATTAAATGGTATGGTACCGGCCTAAAGACAGATGTATAGACCAATGGAACAGAATAGAGAGCCCAGAAATAAATCCATGCATATATGGTCAACTGATCTTTGACAAGGGTGCCAAGAATATACAATGGGGAAAGGATAGTTTCTTCAATAAATGGTGTTGGGAAAACTGAATATCCACATGCAAAAGAATGAGTTTGCTCCCTTATCTTACACCATACACAAAAATCAACTCAAAATGGATTAAATACTTAAATGTAAGACCGGAAGCTGTAAAACTTCTAGAAGAAAATATGGAGGAAGAGCTTCATGAAGTTGGTCTTGGCAATAATTTCGTGAATATGACACCAAAAGCACAAGCAACAAAAGCAAAAATAGACAAGTATTTGCAAATCATATATCTGATGAGGGGTTAATTTCCAAAATATAAGGAACTCCTAAAACTCAACAACAAAAAACCACTAGTAACCCAATTAAAAATGGGCAAAGGACTTGAATAGACATTTCATCAAAGAAGACATACAAATGGTCAACAGGTATGTGAAAAGACGCTCCATGTCACTAGTCATCAGGAAAATGCAAATCAAAACCATAATGAGACAGCACCTAACACCTGTCAGGATGGCTATTATCAAAAAAATAAAAGACAGCACGTGCTGGGGCCAGCCCCATGGTGTAGTGGTTAAGTTCAGTGTGCTCTGCTGCAGTGGCCCTGGTTCATGGGTTCGGATCACTGGCGTGGACCTACACCACTCCTCAGCTGTGCTGTGGTGGCAACCCATATAAAAAATACAGGAAGATTGGCACAGATGTTAGCTCAGGGCGAATCTTCCTAAGCAAAAATAAAAATAAAAGAAGACAGCAAGTGTTGGTGAGGATGTGGAGAAATTGGAACCTTCTACACTATTGGTGGGAATGTAAAATGGTGCTGCTGCTATGGAAAACAGTATGGAAGTTCCTCAAAAACTTAAAAATAGAACTACCATGCAATCCAGCAATCCCATTTCTGGATATTTATCTGAAAGAATTGAAATCAGGATCTCGAAGAGATATTAGCACTCCCATGTCCATTCCTGCACTATTATCAATAGCTTAAGATGTGGAAACAACCTAGATGCCCATCAACAGATGAATGGATAAACAAAAATCTGGTATATACATATAATGGAATATTATTCAGACTCAAAAAAGGAAGAAATCCTGCAATATGCCACAACGTGGATGAAACTAGTGGACATTATACTAAGTGAAATAAGCCAGTCACAGGAGGACAAATACTGGATGATTTCACTTATATGAGGTATCTAAGATAGTTATACTCACAGAAGCAAAGAATAGAATGATGGTTGCAGGGGCTGGAGGGAGAGGAAAAGGGCAGTTGCTAATCAACGGTGTAAAATTTCAGGTATATAAGATGAATAAGTTCCAGAAAATGATGTACGACACTGTGCCTATAGTTAACAAAACTGTATTGTACACTTAAAAATCTATTAAGAGAGTAGATCTCATTTTAAGTGTTCTTATCACATTAAAATAAAATTTTTAAAAAAAGATGCATGATGAAAAACCTAACAAACTGAAAAAAGAATTGAAATTTTAATAGTTTGTTTTGGAAATTGAAGAAATAGTGATGATATACCATTGCTTCTTTCCCACAAATACATTGCCTAGCCCCTAAAAGTGTTTGAATTTGCAATCTCTGTTTTAGAGTCACTGGTATACAGCATGGACAATGAGACTGGGACTAGGAGGAGTGGATGAGATCATCCAAAGGGTATGTTTAGAGAAAGAAGAAAAGTAGGCTAAGGGCAGAATCTTGGGGAAACACTTGAGGAAAAGGGTTCCCAAAGGAGCCTGAGAATGACGAGAGAGAGGTTAAAGGAGAATCTGAGAAGTGTGGTAGCATCAAAGCCAGGGGAGCAGAAACAAAGGAAGGAAGGAGAGATCAATACCATCAAAGGTCTTTGTTCTGCACTCTATGTCTCCCACCCAGATGGGAGGCCACCAGGTATCATAAAACTTAGACCAGAGATTTCCAAACTACCTAGGTTCACAGAGCCCGAAAGTCTAAGTAATCTTTTTACAGTGCTCCAAGACCAATAGAAATACCAAAGAGTTCCATGAATTAAGTATTTATGTCCAAACATCTTAATATGTATTTATGTTCTTAAAACTTAGTAACCATTTGAAAAAATACTACACCTAAACTGAAAGAAATTTCATTTTCTTTTTAGTTTCATTCTTAAATAAACTCAATTACTTACTTAGGGGATGTGTGCACCTCTTGAGCACTTCACGACTTCTCCAACCTTGTCAAACTGACACTCTCATTATTTGTTCTACATTGATTTTTATGCAGAACTTGCCTTTTATCACAGCAACTGCAGAAAACCCAGTATCGAAAGAGATGTCATTGAAGGAAATGTAGCTTGATCTTATGTGAAATTGTGAACAACCTCTAGCTAGTTGTTCTCACAGTGTCTAATAGAGGTGGAGACAACCCATGGAGACTCTGTGGGTTTGCTGCAGTGCCCCGGGGCACCTTGGCACACAGTTTGGGAACCATGGGGTTAAACACTATGGGCTGGTCTAGAATCCTCACTGTCATTTATAACCTTGTTTTCTACGGAGACATTTGGCCTGAAATCCATACAACTAACCTACAAATGAATTTATGGAGCACAACTGGTTTGTGATTTGAATAACTGCTACCACTGCCACCAGTTCTCACAGCTGCAGACTAACAGGAAATAGGATCACCTAAATAAAGCCAAAGCTAAACCCAAGTCTAACTAATGCCTCAGTCCTCTCCCCAAACAAACCTTTCCCAGAGTTAGCAAATATTTTCTTCTCCTTTCTCTTGTCATCCTCTGACTAAGAGAAACAGTGTCATGATGGCGGGGTGTTGTGGTTAAAGGAGACAGTGATTGGGTCTGAAGCAGCCACACTGGGAATCAGCACCAGAGTACTTGAGGTCTGTATATATTCAGAAGAAAAAATGAGTTGTCCTTGTATGATAGCCTCCATATCCAGCTTCAAATACCACACATGGCTAGCCTATATGCACCTTGGGCAAGTCACTTAACCTCTCTGGGCCTCTTTTTCATATACATGTGTACACGTATATACACATGTGTATGTATATTAAATATAATATGTAAGAAATTGGACTAAACTTTTTTATAATACAAGCAATATAGCCTTTTAATGCTTTACTCTTGCATAGACTCTATGATTTGAATGATGTCTACTAAACAAGCTGCACTTATTTCATAATAATTGTTCTTATTTTTATTTATCAAGGACCACAAACCTCTTATTAACAATAGCCAACCAATGCTACCACATCAAATTGATACAATTATCTCCAAAAGTCAAAAAAACTTGGTGTGGGCCGGCCCCGTGGCTTGGTGGTTGGGTGAGCGCGCTCCACTGCTGGCGACCCGGGTTCGGATCCCGGGCTCGCACCAACGCGCTGCTTCTCCGGCCATGCTGAGGCCGCGTCCCACATGCAGCAACTAGAAGGATGTGCAGCTGTGACACACAACTATCTACTGGGGCTTTGGGGGGAAAAGTAAATAAATAAAATCTTAAAAAAAAAAAACTTGGTGTTTCAGTTCATTTTTGTCACAAGTATATGAACAATTTCCATCTGCCATCTTGGAATACCAAAATGGCACAAATTAGTACTAGTCCCTCAGCCCGTGCTGATTACCATGCTGGAGCATCCCTTCAGGGCCTTTGTGCCCTAAGATTGTGTGACTCTTCTAACCAAGGCCGAGGAGGTCGCTAGTGGGAGCAGGGAGCCGTTGCAGCCTTCCCTCAGTGCCACCACCCTCACTACCACCCGGAGAGTACCGCTTACCCCGTCCCTGGTATTCAGCGTTTGCACCCACGGCCTCAGACTCGGTTAGCAGGCAACTGCAATGGAGCCCCTCTCAAAACCATCGCCAATAGTGGACTGGACACCTGAATTCAAATCCCACCCCCTCTGCTTTTGTCTGCGCTGGGAATGTGAGGATAGCAGACGATGAGACATGGAGGGCAGAGTTGAAGCAACGCCAAGGGCTGGATGGGAGAGCTGTTTCAGAAAGGCTGGTTTCCCAGCCACACCGACGGTCGGCTCTCAGGCCCAGCCCACGTTACAATGGAGAAAGAATCCTGGGCTGGGGCGAATTCGGAGCAAGCAAGCACTCTATATGAACTGCACCCGCCCACAGCATATAGAGCTCCCCACATGCACGCTCATCGCTCATCGTGCCTTCTAGAAGCCAAGAAACAGGTTTCCCTTGTCTTTGTTTCCTTCGCTGCCTTCTGCAGCTCTGTCGTCTTCTAAAACACCCTGGTGGGAGCATGTTAAGGCCAGCGGTATCCCACTTCTTCAACAGCCCCAGGACGTTGTACCTTTCCTCCCCACATAAAGGCTGAAAATGCTCCTCTTTGATTTTCAAAGCCCCCAGAATGTTTATGCAGTGCCAGGAGGGGAAGCTTAGCGCCGGCTGGCTGGCGGTTTGTGCTAATTGTCTGGCCGCACTTTAGAAAGAGGCTTTTTGAGTCTGAGCATTTAGGGAGAAAGTGGAGAAGCGTGGCTGTATGAAAGAGCAATTGATGTTAAATATTCATGCTCTGCTCTCTATTAATCAAAATCAGTAACCCCCATTGCTTAGCTGCAGTCTTGCCGGCTTCTTACTATGATTGTGCTAAAGGAACTTTGATACAAAACAATGCCAAGAACACAACACACACACACACACACACACCTCCAAGACGTAGGTGCTTATAGGTTTGAAGTGTTTTCAGTTAACATTGTGCAACTCAGCACTGTCTGTTTTCTCCGGGATGTTGAATGAGCCAGGGATTCCTTCTGTCAGCATTTTAGAACCACTACCTCCCTTTTCTTCTTCTCTCATGTTGAGTTCAGCAAACTTTGTCCTTGTGTAAAAACCAGACATTTTCTTAAATAATTCTTGAAGTAAACTGCAGCACATTCCAGTTTATTTTTCAGAAATGATAAAATTATTTTACAAAATATAGAAGAAATTGACTATAATTGAACAAAATATGGTAATAATATCATAGGTTGTTTTGATAACAACTTTGAGGTCATGTTTCCTGAGCTTTTAGGAAATAAACATTTTATATTTTTATTTGTCAATTTGTTTTAAAAAGTACATGTAATACAACCACAAGAACTTTTAAAATAATCATTTAATTTAAAAGGAAAAAGAAAAATAGCTCTTAATTTTAAAATGTTGTTTTATCTTTGTAGCTAATATTTTTTCAAGTTTTCTACAAAGAGTATGTTTCACCGCTGTAATTAAAGTTATATTTTTTAAAAAATGCTGAGCAGTTGCTGAATTTTATATTTCAGAATTCATCAGGTTCTTCCCTACCTGTGTCATCTGCCAGAGAAATGTTGGTGAATGTACTGTCCTCCTCTTCCTCTTTGCTGGACCCATCCATCTTGTTCACTTTTCGGGCCTGTTAGTGAGAAAAATGAGAGCAGGCAAGAACAGCAGTTCTCTCATGTGATCGCCCTTGTTAAATCATTAATAAATGAGCCTCCTGGCAGGTGCTATCTGATCCTAGCACGAGCCACCCTCTTCCTGCTTTCCACTTGAGAAGTTCTTACCTGAGTGTTGCGTTCCTAGCCGGAAATGATTAGAGACCCAAGTTAAAGAGTTACAACCCTTTACCTGAAGCTGTTGAGCTGGCATTACTGCTGTACCCTGGCTAGATGCCAAACCTTGCCTTCAATCCAGTGACAGTTTCCTTGGGCTGAATTGCTCAAAAACATTGCCCGAGAAGCACTGGGAGGAGATTGGGGGAAGAAATGGAATTGTATATGATTAACATATTTTTTGGACACCTATGATAAAATTCTCAAGGATTTTGATCAGTGGCCTAGCAGCATGACTTGGGGGCAAGTCATCTAACCTCTCAGAGCCTCAATTTCCTGTCTGTAATATGAGGATAAGTCTGTTGTAAGGATTAAAAGTGAATAACAGGCACTTGATAAATGTCAACCACAATAACAACCACAAATGATCAGGCACATGTGAAGAAATAAAATTATGTATTGAGCTCATTAGTGTCCTCTCATATTAGTGTATATATACTTCACCCTCTGAAAGTTCATTAAAATGACAGGATCTTCCTCTCTATATCTGGAGGAGCCCAAGGGGAGGGATGTTGGCCTTGCCAGCCCTTAGGCCAAGGGGTCTTTGTCAGAGGAGGAAGCATCCTTTCACAACTGGTTTTTCTGGTCCCCTAGTCCACATTGATATACATAGACAAACCCAAAACTATTTTAGAATTTCAAGTCATCACACTTTTGGGGATAAAAATCAACCAAATTTGATGATGAATCTTAAGCAGATATTAAAATTGAGTTACTATATACTACATTCTGCCCTAAGTGCTTTTATATATAGGATTTTTGAATTCACCCAAGTTCATTGTTGCTCTATCGAGCAAAATGGATGTGAGCTGTTGGAAATCTTGAATGTTAAAAATTAAATTCACTAGAACAGGATTCCCCCTAATTTCCCAGTTACAGTCTACAAATATTTAGTGCCTAGTCTATATAAGTGGGACACTTTGGAGGGTTCAAAGCAAGAGATAGTTATTGCTGTTGATAAGCTTGTAAAAAAGCTCATAGGCAAGAGTCCTGGAATTTGAGAGAAGGAAAAGAGTATACCTGGCTGGCAGAGTTTGAAAGGCTTAGAGAAGGTAACATTTGAGATGCATGATCAATGACATATGGGATCCAATAGGCAAAAATGGCCAGATGGTGAATGCTTTCTCAGTGAAGGGGCATGGGCAAAGGTTCAGAGATGGGAAAGCATTAGGCACATTTGGGAACCAAGAGTGAAAGATACATGTAGCTAAGAGGTGGGAGATAAGGTGGGATATAGGTTAAGGTCATAACAAGAGAGCTTTGAATGCTGCACTGTGTTAGTCCAAGTCCTCTAAGAATTGGACACTAAGATGGGATTAAAAAGGTGAGAGAAATAGGGAGGGAGCCAGGAAAGGCTGGGAAAGCCATCAGACCATGATGTATGACTGACCCAGAGTGAGGACAAAGCGGGATGGAAGGTCCAGCTTGTCTTTCAGACTAAGGAAGTTTCGACAAGGCTGTTAAGGAGTACTCGAGCAAAAGTTGACCGTAGGAGAAGTCCTATGTCTCCCAGGAATGGCCTCCCTTAGCATTTCTGCAGCACGTAGTTACTGGCTAGGAGCACCTGGTGGGAAGTGAGGCCTCTGTGCAAATGTGGTGATGGATTTCAGAGCACAGCAGCTGGGACCCTTGGTCAATTACTCTCTGTGTAGCTGGAGGTCTACAAGGTACATGCTCCTGGCCACCATGAGCTGCTTTTTCTAGAAACTGTATATATAACCATGGACCAATACTTTATGAGGCATAGAAATACTTCTCTTGCCTGACCCATCTTCTGTCAATCCTAGAAATAATAGCACATACTTAAAAAGTGATTACTATGTGCTAGGCAACAACTCCATGAGGTAGGCACTAATATTATCCCATTTAAAAGATGAGGTTGCTGAGGCATAATATAATGGTACACTTAGAATCTGTCTGACCCCCAGACTCTCAATCACGACATGATACCCAAGCTGCCTTCTCAATATATTTATGACGTGATACTCTCCTAGGCTTTGAAGATGTCTAATGGTTAGAGATGCTCATTTTTTGAAAAAAATAAAAGACATGCAGCCAAGTAAGTGGTGGAGCTGGGATCGGACTCCAGGCCCTCTGGATCCAGGGTCTGTGCTCTTAACCACTATATTAACAACTCCTAATAAAATAATTGGGTAAGGGAGAGAATGGAAGAGAAGACTTAATCAACCTGGCAAAAGAATTTAGAAACCAAAGGGTGCATTTGGTTTAAATTGCATATTTGGGTGTTTTTGTTTGTTTGTTTGTTTGATTACTCATGGCCAGTTGTACTTTCTGTTAGGATTCTCCCAGACATTTGATTCTTTGCCTTCTTTCTGATTACCTTTAGGGACATTTCTCATGAAGAATCTACCCTAATGGACAGGGGAATGAAAAGAGATAAAGCTCAAGTCAGTCAGCGTTGCTACTATCCCCACGGTTGTTGGCTAAAAGTTATGATGGAGAAGATGTGGAGTGGAGAATTATCCATGGATTTAAATTATCCATGGTGAATATTTACCCGTATGTTTTCTTCTAATAGTTTTAGCTCTTATATTTAGGTCATTGATCCACTTTGAGTTAATTTTTGTATATGGAATGAGGTTGGAGTGCAGCTTCATTCTTTTGCTTTGGATATCCAGTTGTCCAAACATCATTTGTTGAAGAGAATATTCTTTCCCCCATTGAATGGTCTTGGCATCCTTGTCAAAAATCAATTGGCCATAGATGTTTGGGTTTATTTGTCGCATCTCAGTTCTATTCCATTGGTCTATATGTCTATCCTTATGTCAGTACCACCCTGTTTTGATTACTGTAGCTTTGTGGTAAGTTTTGAAATCAGGAAATATGAGTACTCCAACTTTGTTTTTCTTATTTGAATAATGTTTTGGCTATTTGAGGTCCCTTACAGTTTCATAAGAATTTGAAGATTGGCATGGATTTGGCAATGGATTCTTAGATTTGAAACCAAAAGCATGAGCAAAAAAAGAAAAAAATAGATAAATTGGACTTCATAAAAATTAAAAACTTTTGTGCATCACAGGACATTATCAAGAATGTGACAAGGCAACCTACAGGATGGGAGAAAATATTTGCAACTCATATATCTGATAAGGGTTTAATACCTAGAATATATAAAGAATTCTTACAATTCAACATCAAAAAGACAACCCAGTTTTAAAAATGGGCAAAGAACTTGAGCAGATATTTCTCTAGAGAAGATATACAAATGGCCAATAAGCACATGAAAAGATGTTCAATATCATCGGTCTTTAAGAAAATGCAAATCAAAGCCACAATGAGATACCACTTCACACCCACTAGGATGGCTTTAATAAAAACAACAACAAAAACGGGAAATAAATGTTGGCGAGGATATGGAGAAACAAGAACCTTTGTACATTGCTGGTGCAACCACTGTGGAAAACAGTTTGGCAGTTCCTCAAAAAGTTACACATAGAGTTACTATATGACCCACCAATTTCACTCCTAGGTATGTATCCAAGAGAAATGAAAACAAGTGTCCAAATAGAAACTTGTATATGAATGTTTATAGCAGCATTATTCATAGAAGCCAAAAGGTGAAAACAACCCAAATGCCCATCAATGGGTGAATGGATAAACAAATTGTGATATAGAAATACAATGGGATATTGTTCAACAATGAACAAGAGCGAAGTACTCACACATGCTACAACTTAAGATGAACCTGGAAAACATTATAAGTAAAAGAAGCTAGATTAAAAAAGTCACATGTTGCATGATCTCTGTCATATGATATATCCAGAATAGGCAAGTCCATAGAGCCAGAAACAGATTAATGGTACCAGGGGATGGGGGAAGGAGGGAGTGTAGAGTGCTTACTTAATGAGTATGAGGTGTTTCTCTCGGGTGATGAAAAAGTTTTGAAACTAGAGAGAGGTGGTGGTTGCACCACAATGGGAATACGCTAAATGCCACTGAATTGTATTCTTTATAGTGGTTAATAGTATGTTATATGAATTTCATCTCACTTAAAAAAAAAGATTAAGGGGCCGGCCCGGTGGCATAGCAGTTAAGTGCGTGTGCTCCGCTGCGGCGGCCTGGGGTTCGGATCCAGGGCACATACTGACGCACCGTTTGTCAAGCCATGCTGTGGCGGCGTCCCATATAAAAAATGGAGAAAGATGGGCACGGATGTTAGCCCAGGGTGTCTTCCTCAGCAAAAAGAGGAGAACTGGTGACAGATGTGAGCTCAGGGCTAATCTTCCTCACAAAAAAACAAAAACAAAAACAGAAAAAAGATTAAGAAAATCCAATTAGGAAAAAAATTACCCATGGTTTGCCTGTCTCTCCATAGTATAATTGAATGAATTACATCTAAGTACCCCAAATCATAACATACTCTACAATTTCAATTCAACATAAGACTAGTCTACCATGTATCATAAAATTAATAAGGCTAGAATGGACCTTGTGTCCTATCTGCCATGTATCATAAAGATACAAATCTTTATTGTAATACAATCTTCCTAAAAACAAGATTCAAAAGAAAACACTAAGGTCAATATGGTTATATAACAAATCATCTTCTCTCATTTTGAAGTGGGGAGTGTGAAATATAAATGTGTGTATGCACATGCACGTGTGCATGTAAATGGGTGTGGGGGGTAATAGAGCTGAAGAAAGTATAAAATGAAGAGAATTAGTATACTAATCAGGATTCTCACACTCCTTTTGTCACGATCTCAAATATCAATAATGAAGCACATTGGAAGTCAGTGTTTGCATGGGTTTTCTCTTTTTCTAAGCAATAACCCAGGAAACATCTCTAAGGGCTCTGAGTACCAATTATGACATCTGAAGTGTATGGAATCAGTAGATTCCTGGAGAGAAAGTGGCATCTCTAAAGGAGGTGCTAAGCATTCCTCTGCTGTATAAAAGTTTCGCTTTCTTTAAGAGTCATTTCACATGAAACTATTTGGATATTTTTGACAAATAGTGCAAATTGGATTAATTCAGCCCATTAGCAACAAAGAGGGAATGTGATGGCAGAACTTTATTTTCATTATATGTAGCTAATAATAATAGCTAGTATTTATTGAGTGATTATTCTATGCTTTGCACTATTCTATGTGTTTTACCTATAACCATCTCATTATTCTTCACAGCAACCCTATAAGGAAACAGAAATGTGTAGACAAGATGGTTTGCCCAAGACCCACAGCCAGGAAGTCATGGAGCTAGGACTCACACCCAGGCAGTCCAGGTCCTAAGCCCAGACTCCAAGCACCATGGTGCATGGTGTCTATAATACACAGGCATTAAAATACGCAATATGATTAATATTGTATTTTTACCTTAATATGTTCATTTTGAAGGTAAAGATCAAACCCTAAAATACGTAAGAAAGGAAATTTTAGCTTTTTCTTCTTTAGGCTACCATAAACCAGTTTAGCTATTAATGTGGTTTTTTAGGTAAAAATGTCTCCTTAATTATACCTTGTTTTAAATGAATTTATCTCTTGGTTTTCACAGTATATTTAAATTATATGTCATTTAAATCATGTATTCAATTTTCAGTAAATATACTTTAATATGTTAACAGCTCACATCAAGGGATCTTTATGTAAAAAATTAGCTTTGGCAATAGGGTGATGAGTAGAAACACAATTCCCAACTTCACTGATGGATGTCCTCTCATAAGATATCAGCCTGGATTCTTCAGCATCTGCAGTAGTGAACAATGACATTCATAATATGCTCTTTTAGATGGGCATACAACATGTATACAAATCCTGTTTAGTAATAGAATTTGATAGCAATTAGTAAAAACAAACAAACGTGTAATAAATATAATGTCTTGTGATACAACACAAGGCAACAAGGGGTTAAGTAATGTTAGTTAGTAGCTCCTGTTTTGCCCAATTACTTTTAGGCAATCCACTCATGGAGCACAAAGATGGCAGATTTCACTCTAATCATCAAATGTTATGTGGCTTCACTGTGCTTCAAGGGTAAATACTGTATTTCTTTAAATGGCTTTCAAGACGCCCAGTTCTGCTTGGGTAACACAAGAAAATTTAAGGCAAATTTTAACATATTTTATTTTATATGTTGCATTTAACTTTTAGTTAGTGTTTAAACTGCCTAGATTCATTCAACATTCATTCAACAAATATTTATTAAACACCTGCTATGTGCTAGGCATTTTCCTAGGAACTGGAGATACAACACTGAATGAAAGAAAATACTTTCTATCGCGGAGCTTACATTCTTGGTGGGGAAAACAGACAATGATCAAACAAATACACACAAATATATATACTATATGTATATACAAATATGTACAGTAGTGCCGCCTTATCTGAGGTCTCACTTTCCGTGGTTTCAGTTACCCAGGGTTTCAGTTACTCGAGGTTGACTGCTGTCCAAAAATATTAAATGGAAAATTCCAGAAATAAACAATCATAAGTTTTAAATTGCACATTGTTCTGAGTAGTGTGATGAAATCTCACACTGTCCCACTCTGTCCTACCCGGGATGTGAATCATCCCTTTGTCCAGCATATTCACGCTGTATATACTACCTGCCATTAGTGACTTGGTAGCCGTCTAGGTTATCGGATCGACTGTCGTGGTATTGCAGTGCTTGTGTTCAAGTAACCATTATTTTACTTAATAATGGTCCCAAAGCCAACTTTGTCACTAGTTATTGTTAATCTCCTACTGTGCCTGATTTATAAATTAAACTTTATCATAGGTATGTATGTATAGGAAAAAACATAGTATATGTAGGGTTCGGTACTATCTGCTGTTTCAGGCATCCACTGGGGGTCCTGGAACGTATGCCCTGCAGATAAGGGGGAACTACCATATACCCAAACGCACATACATACAATGGAGAGAAGTGCTGTGAAGGAAAATAGTGCAAGGTAAAGAAGACAGTGACAGGAGTGTGGTGTTATTTGAAACATTGTGTCAGGGAAGGTCTACCTGAGAAGATGACATTTGAGCAGAGACTAAAGGAGTTGAGGGGGCAAGCGTGCGGACATCTGAAGGAAGAGCATTCCTGACAGACAGACCAGCAAGTACAAAGACCTAGAGATGGGAGCAGGGTTGGCATGTTCAAAGAAGGTGCCTGAAGGACAGTGAGGCTTGAGTGATATCCAGAAATACAGCAGGGAGCTGACCACGTAGAGCCTTACAGGCCTTTTCAAGTTCCTTGGGTTTCACTCTGTGAGGTAGGACCCATTATGCAGAGGTGAGACATCATCTGACTTTAGGTTCACTTAGGATCATTCTGATCATTGTGAAGAAAATTGACTGTGGTTGGAGAGTGGGGAGGGGAGGAAGGGCAGGATCAGGGAAGTGAATTAGAAGACAGCTGCAATAACCCAGGCCAAGAGGTGGTACTGATTTAGACATGAGTGATAGCTGTGGAGGTGGTATGAAGTAGTCTAATTCTGGACATATTTCAAATGTGGAATCAACAGAATTTGCTGATGTGGGGAGTGAGAGAAAGAGAGAAGCCAAGGATAACTGTAAGGTTTTTGGCATGAGCAACTAAAAAAGGAGGTACCATTTGGTCAGGTGAGAAAGACTGTGGGAGGAGCACATGGTGGGGAGAGAAAATTAAGAGTTTGCTTTTGGACATGTCAAGTCTGAGATGCCCTTAAACATGCAAATGGAGATGTTGAGTAGGCAGTTGAATATGAGTCTGGAGTTCAGAGCAGAGGCTGGGGGAAATATGAACTTGGGAGTTGTCTGTGATAGATGGTACGTAAAGCCATGGGCCAGGTAGGATCATCTAAGCAATGGTATAGACATAGCAGAGGAGAGGATGGCTTGTGAATGTGAACACTTAGCAATCAGGAATATGAGAAGGAATCCAGGCAGGAGACTGAGAAGGAACAGCCAGCATGGAAGGAGGAGAACCCAAATAGTTGTGTCCTGGAAGCCAAATGAAGAAACCATATCTAAAGGACAGAGTGATCAACGGGGTTAAGTGCCGTTGTCAGGTCAAGTAAGATAAGGGCTGAGAAATGATCACGTATAAGATGTTTAAATGAATGCCTGGTTTCAGTTTTCTCCTCCAAAAAGTTTTTAACCAATGAGAAAGACTCACAGCTACAAAAATAAGGAGCTGAGGAGTGATCAGGAAACAGAAATTATAAAGAAAAAGGCAACTTGGAGAACATGAGCAAGATCTTTGCAGCAGTGTAGATTGGAAGCAGAGAACAGGATGGATAATGTTTATTTCCATAGCTCAGTGGTGGATCCAGAATTTCTCTATAGGAAGAATGTAAGGTCAGCGTTCTGATTGAAAAGGGCAACTGGGTGACTTGTCTTGGAGCTGCATTTTACATGAGATAAAAACAACAATCAGGGGCCAGCCCAGTGGCGTGGCAGTTAAGTTCGTGTACTCTGTTTTGGCGGCCCGGGGTGCACGGGTTTGCATCGGGTGTAGACCTATGCACTGCTCATCAAGCCATGCTGTGGCAGCATCCCACATACAAAATAGAGGAAGATGGGCACAGATGTTAGCTCAGGGTTAATCTTCCTCAGCAAAAAGAGGAGGATTGGCAATGGACGTTAGCTCAGGGCCAATCTTCCTCACCAAAAAACAAAAAAAAAATTGTCCTTATTAAAGAACTGGGGAGAGGGAGGATTATAAACTTCCCCCAAGCGTCCCCTTGGAGCCACCACTGCCCAGACTCTGGGGCTGCCACATGTAGATGTGTAGTTGTCCCTGTACAGAGCTGTCTGGTAGGGGAAAGCGGGGCCTGAGAGCCATCCTATGCTCTGCTCGTTAAGCCATGTCCCAGACCTCACAGATGGGCCTTTTTCTAATTTTCATATATGCTAGTGGTGGCCCTACATCAATGCAATGGAAACTATTTTTTTCATCTCCAACAGGCACAAACTGTATTTGTAAATTAAATTCTTGTATTAAGGAGAAAAACTGCCAGCACTCACTTCCCCACGTGAAAATTCTTCCTAATCTGTAAAATATTTTTCAAGGTGAGCTATCCTTATTTTCGTGTCCATAGCCTTACTAGGCATTTATTAGTGTTAATGCCTCCAAAGACAGTTGCCTCTTATCATTAAAACATGTCTACTGTCGAGGAGACATATAAAGCCATGAATTAAATCTGACTTGAGTAATTTCACATGCCTTCCTAGGAACCAAGAAAATGATACTTGCTTGTGTTGAAACTCTGCAGTTTATCTGAAAAGCTTGATTGGTGGCTTGCTAAGGTCAGTATGTTCTTATTATTCTGGCTATGTTGGCTCCCTCTAGTGGATAGATTATGTGAACATTAATTTTGCATTCTCTTTAACAAAAAGCTTCAGTGTTTTGAAGCCTTGAAAGCTTTGCCTATTCCTAGTGAGTAACAGATTTCCTGTGATTATATGCTGAGTATACAGAGGACGCCTTTGGGAGCAGTAGGTTGGGAGGTACCAAGGAAAGGACGGTCAGGGTAGCAGTGGTGATCCTGTAAACACATGTCGGACGGAATTGCTGTTGATGGGCAAAGGGCTTTTTAAAACTTTGTTTTAAGGTATAACATATATACGGTAAAATGTGCAAATTGTAAGATTATAGATATATAATATATATCCAACACCCAGATCAAAAAACACTACCAGCACCTCAGGATAAGACTTTTTAAAAATTGGTTTGCTTATTAGAATTCAAGTCTATTTTGCAGCAAAGAAAACAACCTGTAGTTACAGAATCGCCGCCAGTAGTCTACCCAAAGGAACTGTGAGGAAGGATTTGTTAAATGCATTGAGAAGAAATTATGTTGGGTGCAGGGGTCGATTCCAAGGTGGCACACAGATATTACTATCCTCCACTCCAAAGTGAAAATTACTCATTTTTCTCCCTTTGCTCTGTTGCAATCTCTTTGCTCTCTCTTGAACAATTTTCCAATTCTATTCCCTCTCTTCAGTTCAAAACACTTTGATTGAGTGTTGTGTGCTCAGGACTGTGGGTACAGAGGGGAAGAAGTTATGATCTCTGCCCTCCAAGAACTCATAGACTGGTTGCATTTAGAGCAAAAAGAGGAAATGGGTGATTCCAACCCAATGTGTGAAGTGTGACAATAATAACAGCTAACATTTATAGAGGACATCCTCATATCAAGCTTTTCTCTCAGGACATTACCTGCAGCTCCTCATTTGAGCCTCATCACTATTACCATTACTTTACTCATGAGGAAATGAAAGCACAGAGAGGCTGGTGATTTGCCCAAAGGCAATATGGCTGCTGAGTGTGACTGCCAGGATTTGGCTCCATTGCCCACACTTGTATCCACCGCCCTGCAGCTGTTTCTCAAGCACGGTGTTGGAGGCACATGCAGGGAGTGAAGGGAGCAGGGAGATCTTTGACTGTCTTGTTTGTTGAGGCGCCCGACCAGGAGCTACACTCAGCACTACAGAAAAATATGCCAGTCAGCGTCTTTCTCCGACACAGCCCTAGTCCAGCCCCCGACTTGCTATCTTACAGACACAAGGAAAGCTGCCTGCACCATTGTAAAACTCCAAAGGCATGTTTTATTTTCATATGAAATATAGCAAAAATTATTCCAGTGAACACTTCAGTATTCATTGTTATGGCATGAATTTCTCCAAATCACAGATAATCAACAGAATCAGGTGTCAAACAATTTCTATTAAATTGATTAAAATTTCTATTTAAATTGATGAGTTATAGGTGCTACCCATCTATAAGTGATTTTTTTTTTTCCAGCATAAAAAAGCACAAAAGCTACTTGAAAGCACAGTAGAAAGCATTCCTGTAACCTCTGGGAGTTTCAAATAGTTCAAAACGGATCAGTGTAGTGGTGCAAGATTTTGAAATCCCACCTGAGGGTGGTGTTTGCATTTTCCTCTTGCCAGAATTTTCTAAAGCAGGCAAAAACTCAGCACAAGGATAGCAGAGCCTTCCCTCATAATCGCCATCAGAGTCTTTTCTCCTGGAACATAGACGAATTATGTCCATCTACATCATTGTGATATCTTCATACTTAGGCTCCTCGGAGGACAAGGACCAAGTTTAACTTACATGGAATTTTATTTATCAAAGGCTAGGTGCAGATGGGAATAGAATAATTGTAACAAGGTTTAGTGGTAGTTGTGATGGTGTTAGTGTAGGGAGTGGTTCCCAACCTCTTCAAGCCATCTTAAATGACATCAAGGTATGCTGTAAAAAATGAAGTTTGTGTAATTGTTTGAAGAGAAAATAATGGCAGGAACGTTGGGTAGTCCCAGTAGTAGTCAGGCCTGCCCATCTCAAAAGACCCAACCACATTGTGAGCAGTGATATGGTTTCACCAATTTAATGTTAGCACATTGAGCTTTATTGAAGTTACAGCTTTCTGTTATGGTTTCATAGCTGTATAAGTATTGTAAGCACAAAAAATTTATATATTTGTATGTTTATACATATCATGAAAACAAGATGATATAAGATGTCAATATTATGAGTTGACAACCCATGAGAAGTTTCTCTCCTTAGAAGGGGGGTCTGTATATCACTCAAGCTTGAGAGACACTGTATTGTAACCCTCGGGCCTACAGAGGGAGACAAACACAGGCCTTGCTCTTCAGGAGCTCACATTAACAGCATTCATCACAGTGGACAAAAGTGAAGAGGCTACACACCAACTTTTCTGAATTCACGACACTACATTTATTGCTATTTGTTTTTTCGCTCTATGACGCTCTTTAGAAGTTGTTACTCAGCAAATATTTTTTTTCTGCATTTCCTATCGGGATCACCTAAACATCCTGGTTGATTTTTTTTTTTTAATGTGCATACAGTAAAGTTCATTCGTTGCAGTGCACAGTTTTATGGGGCTTGACAAATGCATAGAGTCATGTATCCACCACCCCAGTACCATATAGAACATTCCATCACCCTAAAAATTACCCAGTTTGGCTCCTCTGTAGAAAACCTCTCCCCTTTCGTCCAATTCCTGGCAACCACTGAGCTGTTTTCTATCCCTATAGATGTGCCTTTTCTCTAATTGCATAAAGATGTAATCATACCATATATAGCCTTTTGGGTTTGATTTCTTTCACTTACAGAATGAGTTTAAGATTCACTCATGTTATTGTGTGTGGATCAATAGCTTATTCATTTTTATTGCTGAGTAATAGTCCATTGTATGGATATATCAAGTTCATTTATCCATTACCCTGCTGAAGGACATCTCGTTGTTTCCAATTTGGGATGACTATGAATAAAGTTGTTATAAACATTCTTACATAAGAATGTTTATAGTGTTTATATGTTTATAATGTTTTTGTGTGACCATAAGTTTTCAATTCATTGGGAGTTGAAATCCCTAGGAGTGGGATTTCTGGGTCATGTTGTAAGTATATGTCTAAGTTTGTAGGAAATGACAAAACTGACTTCCAGCATGGTTGTCCTATTCTGCATGCTGAACCACAATGAATGAGAGGTCCTGTTGCTCTGCATCCTCACCAGAATTCGGTACTGTCAGGTTCTTTGATTTCAGCAATTCTAATAAGTATGTAGTGCTACCACATTGTGGTTTTCATTTGCATTTTCCTGGTAACAAATGATGTTAAGTGTCTTTTATATGTTTATTTGCCATTGGTATCTTCTTTGGTGAAATAAATGTTCAGATCTTTTGCCCATTTTAAAAGTTGGGTTGTTTCTTTTCTCTTTGTTGAGTTTTAAGATGTTATCAATTCTGGATACAAGTTTCTGTCAGCCAAGTGATTTGTAAATATTTTTTCCCAGACTGTACCTTGTCTTTTCACTTTCTTAACTATATCTTTGGAAGAGCAAAGATTTAAGTTTTAATACAGTCCAATTCATCAATTTTTTCTTTTATGGATTGTGCTTTCGGTGTTGTGTCTAAAAACTTACTGCCAAACCCAAGGTCATACAAACTTTCTGCTATGTTTTCTTTTAGATGTTTTATAGTTTTATGTTTAGGTTTATGATCCATTTTGAGTTAACTTTTATTCAACGTGTGAGATATGTGTAGAGGTTTGTTTTTTTGCATACAGGTGTCCAATTGTTCCAGCATCAGTTTTTGAAAAGACTCTCCTGTGTCCATTGCGTTACCTTGGCAGCTTTGTGGAAAATCAGTTGACTGTTTTTCTGTGGGTCTATTTATGAATTCTCTATTCTTTTCCATTGCTATATGTGTCTATACTTTAGCCAATACAACACTATCTTGATTACTGTAGCTTTATAGTAAGTCTGGAAATCCTGTAGTGTGATCCTCAAACTTTTTTTTTTCTTTTTCAGAATTGTTTTGGCTGTTCTAGGTCCTTTGCCTTTCCATATAAATTTTAGAATTCGCTTGCCATCATCTATAAAAACTTATTGGGATTTTGATTGAGACTGCATTGAATCTATAGATCAAATTGGGGAGAAATGACACCTTAATAATATTGATGCTTCCAAACCATAAACACAGCGTATGTCTCAGTATATTTAGATTTTCTTTAATATCTTTCATCTGTATAGTTTCCAGCATACAGATCCTGCACATCTTTTGTTAGATTTATACCTAAATACCTAGCTTTTTTGGTATAATTATAAATGGTATTACTTCTTAATATCAAATTCCAATTATTCATTTCCAGAATGTAGGAATATGATTGGCTTTTGTATATTGACCTTTTTAAACTTACTTATTAGTTCCAGGCGTGTTTTTGTAGATCTTTGGAATTGTCTACATTGACAACCATGTCTTCAAATAAAGACAGTCTTATCTTTTTCCCTTCAAATCTGTATGCCTTTTATTTATTTTTCTTAGCTTATTTCAATGGCTATGACTTCCAGTATGATGTTGAATAGGTGTAGTGAGAGTGGACATCCTTCCCTTATTCGTAAACTAAGGGGAAAAGCATTCAGTATCTTACCCTTAAGTATGATGTTAGCTGGAGGTTTTTCATAGATTCTCTATATAAGGCTAAGGAAGTTCCCTTCTATTCCTAATTTTCTGAAGAGTTTTATCATGAATGGATGTTGAATTTTGTTTTTGCTCCTACTGAGATGAATATATGTCTTTGTGTGTCTATATATATAAATATATATATATTTTTTGGTTGTTAATATGGTGAATTATATTGATTGTTTTTGAATTTGAATCAGCCTTGTATTCCTGGGGTATGGCATAAATCCCAATTGGTCATGTATTTATATACATAGCTAGATTCAATTTGCTAATATTTTGTTGAGAATTTTTGACTTTATGAGATACCTTGGTCCATAGTTTTCTTTTCTTGCAGTACACAGTCTGGTTTGGGTCTTAGGGTAACGCTGATCTCGTAAAATGAGTTGGGAAATATTCCCTTCTCTTCTATATTCTGGAAGATACTGTGTATAATTGACATTATTTCTTCCTAACATGTTTTGTAGAATTTACTAGTGAAAGCATCTGGGTTTTCTTTTTGGAAGTTTTTAAACTACAAATTCAATTTCTTTAATAGATATAGGACTATTCAGGTTAAGTATTTCTTCTTGAGTGAGTTTTGGTGGTTTGGCCTTTCAAGCCATTGGTCCATTTTATCTAAGTTGATGAATTTATGAACATAAAGAAGTTTGTAGTATTCCTTTATTATGCTTTAGTGCCAACGAGATCAGTATTGATGTCCCCTCTTTCATTCCTGATATTGGCAAATTATGTCTTTCTCTTTTTCTTGGTCAGCCTGACCAGAGGCTTATCAATTTTATGACTTTATCAAAGAATCAGCTTTTGGTGTAATTGATTTAATGTAGTGTTTTTATGTTTTCAGTTTCATTGAAGATTCTACTCTATATTATTTCCTTTCATCTTCTTGCTTTAGACTTAATTTGCTCCCCTTTAATTTCTAATGGTGGAGGGTTAGGTTACTGAATTCATATCTTTCTGTAGCTCTTTTCTAAATAAGCATTTAATGCTATAAATTTCATCTAAAGGTGCTTTAGCTTCATCCTACAAATTTTTGATATGTTGTATTTTTATTTTCATTTAGTTCAAACTATTTTTCAATTTCCCTGAAGGCTTACTCTTTGAGCCATGGATTATTTAGACAGATGTTGCTTAATTTCCAAATATTTGAGTATTTACCAGAAATCTTTCTATTATTGACTTCTGGTTTAATTCCATATGGTTTGAGAATATACATTGTATATTTTCTATTCTTTTAAATTGTTAAAGTATTTTTTGACTGAGAGTAATCTCTGGTACTTTAGAAGAATGTGTATTTTGCTGCTGTTGGATTCAGTGCTCTATAAATATCAAATGGGACAAGTTGGTTGATGGTGCTGTTCTGGTCATCTATATCCTTACTGATTTTCTGCCTATTTATTCTATCAGTTTCTGAGAGAAGAGTGTTGAAGTCTCCATCTAAAATTGTAGATTTTTCTATTTTTCCTGTAAGGTCTACTGGTTTTTGCCTCATGTATTTTGAAGCTTGTTGTTGGATGCATACATGTTTAAGATTGTTATATTTTCTTGGAGAATTAACTTCTTTTTCATAATGTAAAATCCTCTTTATCTCTGATAATATTTCTCTGTTATGAAGTCTACTTTGTCTAAAATTAATGTAAATACTTTGTCAGTGGTTGCATGATATATCTTTCTCCATTCTTTTACTTTTAACCTAAATATGTCTCTGTATTTAAAGCGGGTTTCTCATAGACTGCATATACTTGGGTCCTGCTTTTGTTTAGTCAATTTGTTCATTTCTGTCTTTTAACTGGTGTGTGTAGATTGTTCACATTAAAGGTAATTATTGATATGGTTGGATTAAAATCTACCATCTTACTAGCTTTTTAAATTTGTTTCACTTGTTATTTATTTTTCACCTCCTTTTCTGCCTTCTCTGGGTTTAATTCAACATTTAAAAACTTTTTTAATGGTTGCCCCTGGGTTTACAATATATATTTTTAAAAATCTGAATCCACCTTCAAATAATACTGTGCTATTACACTGTAGTTCAAGAACCTTATAACGGCATATTCCCAATTCCTTTCTCCCTCTCTTGTGCCATTGTTCTCATACATTTCACTTTTACATATGCTATAAATGCACAATACGTTGTTAATATTATTGCTTTAAACAGTTATTTTTTAGAGCAATTAAGACAAAAATGATTTTATAAGCCCTTCATTTATTCCATTTATGACACTCTTCATTTCTTGCTGTAAATCTAATTTTCTGACATATATCATATTCTTCTATCTTGAAGAATTTCCTTTAACATGTCTTGTAAGGTAGGTCTGCAGCTTGTAGGTAGGGCCCTACATTTTTATTTGTCTGAGAAAGTCTTTATTGTTTCTGTACTTCAGAAGAGCATTTTTTCTGGATGTAGAATTCTGGATTGACATTTTTCTGCCTTCCAGCACATTGACGATATCATTCTATTTTATAGTTTCTCACAAGATGTCTGCTGTAATTCTTATTCTAGTTCCTGTGTAGGTAATGTGTTTTTTCCTCTAGCTTCCTTCAAGATTTTCTCTTTGTCTTTGGCATGTCTTTGTGTTTTACTTTTTGTTCTGTTGTTTTATTTTTTAATTCTTCGTGGTGTTCTCTGAGCTTCTTGAATCTGTAGTTTGGTGTTTGCCACTAATTTAGAAAATTTTCAGTCATTATTTCTTGACTATTTCTTCTGTCCATTCTCTCTTTTTTCTTGTGAGATTCTAAATTACACATATGTTACACTATTTGATATTGTCCCACAGCTCTTGGATACTTTGTTCTATTTTTTTCCCACTTTTGTTTCTTCTTGTCTTTTAGTTTGGGTCAATTTTATTGACTATATTCAACTTCATTGATTCTTTCCTTGACTATGTCAAGACTACTTATGAGCCTGTCAAAGATATTCTTCATATCTGTTACTGAGTTTTTGATTTGTAGTATTTTCATTTGATTCTCTTACTGTTTCTATCTCTTTACTGAAATTATCTATCTGATTTTGCATTTTGTCTACTTTTTCCATTAGATCCTTTAACATATTAATTATAGTAATTTTAAATTCCCTGTCTGATAAATCCAACATATGTCCGAGTCTGGTTCTGATGATTGTTTTGCCTTTCCAGACTGTGGTTTTTTTCTTGCCTTTTTGTATGTTATGTAATTTTTTTTGTTGAAAGATGAACATATTGTATAGGACAACAGATATGAAGTAAATATTTTTTACGCTCAGAGATGAACAAGCCTTTCCTTCTGCTAGGCCTAAAATGTGAGAGTTTGTGTTAATCTAGTCAGGAGTTGGACTGGGAGTTTGTTGTTGTTATGGTTACCCTCAGTGCTCCAGAGGCTTCAAATTCCTCTAGTGACACTTTGTAATTATCTCCCCTCTTGGTTTTGGGTCTTCATTTGGATTAACCCTTAGAGAGAGTCTGTGTCTTTCAGCTCTCTCAGCTGTATTCCACTGCAACTCTTGTTAGCATGGTGGTAGGAGACAGGGAAGGGTTGACCTCTTCTGTTCTCATGAAGCCTCAGCCTTAGAAGGACACTGGAAACCTGGGTGTCAAGTGTTCCTGCCCCTTCTCCAGCTATAGTGCTGGACCTAGCAAGTATTCTTTCCCCTCACCCACTGGAGAAGCTTCTTTTTTCCCCCTATTCTCTTCTCCTAGCTGCAGTCAGTTTCCACCAGTGCCCTCGGGGTACAGTTTTGATCCTTTTCCCTCTGCAGATTAAGGCTTTGTTGCATAGGGAAGATAAAGGAGATATAGCCAGGGGACATCTGGGCAGTGGCGGGCTGTGCTCCTTCCCCAGCTAGCACCTTACAGGACATTTTCTTAGGATTCTCCCTGTTCTTCCCTGTGAGCACCTGGTGTTCCCAGAGGCAAAGCCTACAAGAGGGTGTGAACCCTCCTATGTCTGCAGCCCCCTGGGACTTCACACTCTCATGCTAGCCCACACTTGGCCTTTAGCAATTCTTTAAATATTTCTAGTTTAATCTTCTTACCAGCTTTTATGGGATTCGGCAGCATCTGTCTCAGGTAAGCAAATGTTTGAATCCTGTTTCTCCCTGCAGGCTTTTGACTTTCTCTTGGTTTTAAGTTAGTTGTTTGCCTGCAATATTAGTTCTCTGACAGGTTCAAGAAAAGTTGTTAGTTTGAAGTTTATCCAGGTTTTTTTCTTATTATGGGTGGAAACAGTGTGTTTTTCAGCTCTTAAATCTCTGAGCTTTAACCACAACCATGATTTATGTTTTAAAACTTAAATTTCATCAGGATTAACTTGATTTTGAAAGTTCTGGAGGATTTTTGCAACAGCTCAAAAACATCTTTCTAGGTATATTTGGAAACTAGAACTAGGAATCACCAATGAAGAAGGTATAAAAATGTAATGAAATAATATTTTGGGTTGCTAATTTGTATATTCTTTTCTTTTCTATATGTCTCTCTTACTCAAACTTGGTGCTGATTCTGTGTTTCATTGCCTCAAGGGAGGTATTTGGTAGGGCAGAAAGAAGTAACTTCCAAGAATTTCTGGGTTTTGTTTCCAGAAGCCTGAGCCCATAGTAGAACTTAGATGGTGTGCAGAGAAAGAAGAATATAAGGGTTTATAAGAAGAAGCAAAGAAGATAACAGAAGGAAAAAGAGCCTTTCCCAGACTGGAAAAAAGGCTCCTGGACCAGGACTGGAGATCAAGAGAGGCCTTGGAATAGAACAGGAAGGAGGTCACAAGAACCCATAGAGAAAGTGCTGCATGCACTATCTAGGCAGACAAGAACCCTAAGTCACCTTACAAAAGATTCCTCTGTCTTAGGTGTGACTTGGAAGCAAAAAGTACCACCAGTCCTTAGGACCAAAGACAATGGGAGTCTTATTGGAAAACTGTGGGACAGATGACAAATCCCAGAGTTCACTCCACAGACACCTTAATACTGCAGAATATGCTGGACACCTGACGTGACCTTGAGAGAGGGAGAGGAGGCCCCAAGAATGACAGAGATTATATTTTCTCTTGAGCCTGGAGAGATTAGAGCTCAAAGTCAAATATAGTAGATTTCTAAAACAATAGAGATTTAATATTTTTTGTACACCTTAATTTGTGGACTAAGAATCATACCTGCCACTAAAGGATTCCATTCCCAGGGACCTACTTATCATTCTATTTTGTTGAAAATGTTTTGGATTCTTGTGACTCAAGATTTTTTTCCATTCCAATGCATCTGAGGGGTTCAATGTGCCCTCAATTGTAATGATTCCTTATGGGGTGGGGTGGGGTGGAGTGGGGTGGGATTGTAGAGACAGTAGAGGAAAGGTGCTTTGAATAAATTCCCCAGGTGATTCTGAAAACTCTTCCTCCCCTACACTAACCCCCTTTGCCCACCCCTTCCCTGAGAATCCCTCTTCTCTTCTCTTGGTCTATGGGTTTTTCAATTAGAACACTGAAACAAAGGCACAAATTTGACTCTTTTCAGCAGGAGGTGTGTTCTTACAAAGGTGCACCTAAAAACCAACATATTTCTGTGAAAACTTATAGTGCTATATACATAAGTTGAAATGGTTACTGCTATTTGCTTTACAAACAACTAAAGTGAAAGTGTATTTGTGAATCTGTAGCTAGGAGAGGAAAAAATCCCTGGATTTCCTCCTTGGGAAGTGGTTATTGACCTGGGAAACTGTCCTCCTTCTGACCCAGCCTCCCACCGAGGTTGTAAGAAGGATCAAGTGAAACACACAGAAGCATCTGGATGAAAATGTCCCCAAAGTGAACAATTGAGAGAATTATCACCGTTCTCCCATTCAGTTCTGTTGACTGAGGCCCGGTGTTGGCTACTGATGAGAGGTCCTTGACATTCCCATAGCAGAGACCTGTGTTTCTTGCTGATGTTTCTGCCAATGAGACTGCAACTGGCTGGGAATGAGCAATGGAGGGGATAACACATTTTATATTACACTTTCCAGAGCTTCCATCTGATGCCACTGTGGAGAATTACAGTTAGAGACCTGGTTGTGGGACTCGTTTTCTTATTTTTGGACATGTTCCACCACCACAAAAGGCCACAGCAACCTGATACCTTCAAGCTGCTGCACACGTTGCACCTGTTTCTCTTACCTAATAAAATCGTATTACAGCACTTCTTCTTGAGCCTGGGGGAAGACAAGAAGGTCTGAAACCAGGAATCTCTTGGAAATTGAAGCAAAAAGGAAGAACCAGATAAAGTAGAGACTTCTAAAAATCTAGGTTAAAGTTTTCAAAGAGCATGCTGAGAAGGTTCTCCGTCGTGGTTTGTCTGTGGAGTACAGAAAGCACCGAGATTCTACCAAACAGTGTGGGTGTCACTGTAGACACACTGAGAGGGCCTAGTTGCTGCCCAGAGAGGCTGGATGTGGGCTGCTCCTTGGACCTGCTAGTAGAAGACATTTCTGGGAACAGAAAATGCACATCCAGGGATGGGATGAAATGTTTCTGCGAGTTTCTGCCTATTACACCATACTCGTTAGAAGCTCAAGTTATGGAGTGAAAACTGAGTTTGAATCCCTATTCTACCACTTACTAGTTATGTGACCTCTGGTTAGTTACTAAAATATAAAAAAGGGATAATATAAAACCTATCTCAAAGGGCTATTGTGAGGATTAGATTAGCTAATGTAGGGCAGAGCCTGTAGAGCCATACGATACATGTTAGATATTGTGAGCTATACTGTTCTCTTTGAAAATATTTAAGCTACAGTCTACCACTTTGTACCATCACTCAAAGGTCACTTCCCCCTAGAAAAGGAATGTCTGTTGACATCAAGGAGAAGCGTAGAGATTTGCATTTTTATTATTTCACTCACTGAGAAGAGAGAAGATCACATTCTTTTCAGGGGATTTGTTGGGGTCAAAGAACCAGATACTTTACATAGGAGTCCCAACATATTATGGGGACACTGAATTGCCACGTTGCCCTCAGATTCTTGATAGAAAGTGTGATCCAGCGTTTGATTCTCTTGGGTTCAATGGACTCAGACCCATTTGGTGGTACAGGGTTATTATAAGAATAGATAGGAAAGTAAAAAATGGCAGAGAACCATCTCAGCAGTCACATGGCCATGCCTCCTGGAGAACTGGAGGGGCATTCACAGCTGTACAGGATCTCAGGTCCCAGTGGCCCCCTGGCCCTGGTCATCTCATTGCCCTCTGAGACCAACTTCTCATTGCTCTTGAGAGTAGTGTCTCCACTGAACACCTGGCCAGCTTCTCTGCCAACTTCTACATCTGCTGCTTTTGCTTCCCTATCTCCTTGAGATTCATATGCAAGAGAGAGAATCGACCTGAGATATTTGTAATCCTCCAATGTATAGGGCTCCTGTTATGGGGCTGAGTTCTCACCCATAGGAAGCCCTGGAATCCCAAAAGGACATAAAGATTGGGACCCAGTTCTTTCCTGAAATGATGACTTACTGGTTTTATCCTTGGCTTTACTTTGTACATTAGCAAGAGTCTGGAATTTAATAGCCACCTCCCCTAGGATACAAGCTTAGGCTCTTGAATCTGAAATTCGTCTCTCTTCGGTGCAGATAGAAGATTTGCAATAAAAGAGATGACATTTCTGCTCTTATTATTACTCTCTGTGCTAGCTCATACGCTAAGTTTAAAATCCACATTTCCTGTTGGATACTTTTTGCTTGCAGAATAGACTTCAGGTTAGTGACTGTTATTTATTTGTTCAAGTAGAAATGCAACAATTTATGACAATACATCAAATGACATGAGGATCCCCTGGCATGAAAAGATGGAGCATTGACTCAGTGAGAGTTACTCTAAGGAGTCCTCACATGCACATTCCAACTGGAGGTAGGAATAGAACCTAAATAGAACCATCATTTATTATGTCACTTTTACTTAGTTAACATGTAAAATGTCATCTCAATTTTACGGAAAATTCATGTGAAGGCTGATGTGACCTTCAAATGAATTTCTTTCTTGGTAGTTCTATAGGTTGCAAAATTCCTAGATGGTATAATGACCAGTACCTTGAATTGGAAAAAAAAAAAAATCAGCAAAGAGGCATTCTGCCCTGTGGTAGTAACAACTACAAGTTTATGAGATGAGGCAACAAAAATCCTTAGATTTTAGGATAATTTTACTCCAAACTACCAATTAAATATATAATTATGTAATCACATATGTAAATCTGGGTCTCCTTTTACTTTCCATGCCCCTGGTTCAAACATGTAGGGTATTTTTAGTTCCTGTTTTTTCTTTTTACCAAGCTTGATCAGTGAACGAGAAAGTCTTATCAATCATCTACTTGTTGGAAAGCAAGGAGCTTTTGAACCACATAGCACATTTCAAAATTAGAAATGCCCCCACTTAGGGGCCCACGTCAAGACTTTCAGGAGGCAGTTGTCACTAGATCTTAGGTCTGACATATGTCTTTGGGTAAAAGCAGCTAAGAAATGTTCCTTGAGATGGTGTGGGTGGGAAAAGCAATAAAAATGGTATTTCTATTTTTTAACAAGTAAATCCCAATTCATATTTGCTAGAAAGCTATATAGCTGTTTCTCACTTAAATAAAGTGCTCCTTCTAAAATATTTGCAAATCAAAATTATTTTAAAAGCAAAGCACATTTCCCAATGACACATTCTCAAGAAGCATCCTCATGGGATATTTTTGGTGACAGAAACATATTTTATTACTACCACTAATAATCACTAACATTTATTGAGGGCTTGCTTACTATCTGCCAGGCATTGTTCTAAGATCTTTACATAATTCTCTCATTTTATTTCCCACAATGATCCTAAAAGATATGGTCCCAATTTCCCAGATACAGAATCTAAGGAAAAAAGAGTTAAGTGACCAGCCCAAGGTCTTATGGTTGAGGTGGAGAAAGGATGAACCCAAGCACTGACCCTGAGCCACCCCCTTAATCACACGACTGTGCTGCTACCAACACACACCCAGGTTTGCTGGAAGGAGGCGGCAGTTTCGTAGTCTGTCAGACACTGAGATAAAATCCACTGTAAGTTGGATTGTGGGGCTTCAGGTCTCCATCCTCACTCCTGAGGTCATCCTAGGAACTTATCTAGGATGGCCCTACTGTTTCTCTTGGCTTTAGACTCACTCGTGGTGGATGGTTGGGAAATGTTAATTGCACGCTATAGAATCATTCATTATAAGGATATGAGTCAACATTTTTCCCTCGCTAGGGGTATTTACAGAATTGGTAATTGAATTGAATTGAATGCAGATGTTATGGTTTCACAAGTGCTACTGAGAAACTGTTGCAGAAATCAGAAAAATGAAGATTTTAAAAACATGTTTTATTAATGATGAAGCTGGATTGAAGGGTAAGCCTTCATTGTGGCCATAGTCAGACTCCCTAATGCTTTTCCCCAAGTCTAAAACTTAGCACAGCTCACTCAGGGAAGGGTTGACTCTGCAGAACATACATACATAGCAAAACAGCAGCGTCAACTGCCTCTACTGTGTCCCTCCTTTGGAACAGAGTGCGAGCTAGGTCTTTAGACCTGGCCCTAGCAGCAGGTGGGCCCAGAGCCCCCCCCACCATGAGGCCACCCATGAGGCAGGAGGTGAGCCAAACACACCCACCCTCAGATAGGGAGATCCAAAAAGAAAGGGCTGAGTTACATGCTTAGTCCTTCCAACTTCACCAGGCAGATAAGGTACTACTTGGCCCTCAGGGAAGAATAAACAGGGCTGAGAGACGGGCTGCAGCTACTTCCCAATGCTTTCAAAAAGGTAAAGTTCCTATCATACGGTCCAAGGCCAGAACCCTATCAGGGAGAGGGAAGATTCCCTCAAATGCCAGAAATTGTGTTGAATGTTCTGAGCGTGCTGGTTGCTGCTTTGGTAATGAGTTCTTACACGTGTAAAACATGGACACAGATCCATTGCCCATGAAGTGAAGGTTCCTGAAGGGTTTATTGTTCTTTGTGATTTATTTAAGATTTGACCATAACCTTGCGATAAAGGAGATACGAATCCAGCTGGCAGCATTAGGTAGCTGGGAACACACTCATCATGGCATCCTAAGAACATTGCTGTCAAGGGGAGAAGCTGGCTATTTTCCGTGTCTGAGACGCAGCAGCAGCCTATTTGAAACAAGAAAGATTTAGAGAGCCTTTGATTAATACTGAATTACTTTCAGGATTTTAGGAATTCAATAATGGAGCAACCCAACCAAGTACAATTAGTTGAAGACCAATTCGATTTGATTTTTCATATGGCAAGGATAAAAAGATATTAATGTTTAAGAATTTACAGTCATTCTCCTCCCCACATTTTAAGGATGATTTTTGTTTCAGTTGCTCAGTTCCTATGCCTTTGGTGTGCTGGTCAGGAAAATGGGTAGAAAAGAGAATTGGGAGCAAATGAAGAGAGGTAACTTGATCTACATAGGAAAAGGCATAGAGTGGGCTAAGCCAGCAAAGAAAACATCCACGACCAAAGAAGGATAGCAAGAGAGAGGGAAGGAAGGAGTGACAGGAGAGGCAGCCTGGGCTGGAGATTTTGGAGGAGAGGAAGAGAGAAATTTGAGCAGCTGCCATGAGCTGTGGGATTTGGGGGAGACAGGAATAGATAAGCAGATTTGTAGCAAGTTTGCAATAGGTACTTCTGAGTAACTTCCTCTTACCCACATGAAGGAAAGCCTTAATAAAGATCTTAATCACTCTTCAAGATTTTGGAATAGGATTTATTTTTTTCTTGGATAACTTATCATGAGTGGATAGGCTTTAAGGAATGGCAAAGAAACCCAAATATATGTGAGTCTTTTTAGAGTGAGTCTTCTCGTGGGTACTAGCACCAAGTTTGTCCAGACAGTATAAAGTGGAGATTGTAAAAGGATTTGCCTGGGAGGTGGCCAGAGTGCACAGCAGGATGTGACAATCGCTCAAGCACAGAGTGGTGACAGGGATATGTTAGAAGGTGGCCCTCGGCAGAAGCTAGAGATCTGAGGTATAATCACCTTTCTAGTTGTTCTTCGCCAACACATTTCCTGTGACCTATCAGTGGCCTTCCCTGACTGAGATTTGTGAATGGTCTTTAGCACGTTGTCTTTGGACCTTCCATTCTGAAGGATGTTTACAGGAGAATGGCCTGCTGGTGAGGTGAGGTTCCAGCTGCTGGGTATAGGCTTGTAGAAAGTCACTGAGCTGGGATTCTGAAGTGCAGGACTTCAGGATCAGCTCTGGTGCTGTATGTCTGTTCATCTGCTTGGACTCAATTTCCTCACGTGAAAAACGACAGTGTTAGGAAAATGACATCCATGATCCCTTTCAGCTCTAACATTCAATGATCCCTTTCCAGGTACCCATTCCTTACTGCAGCTATTGGTGCCAATTTGTCCTGCCGCAGAGGCCTGGCCAGTTCCCCTTCCCTATTCTATTCACATCGTGCCACTGCAGTCAGACCTAAGTGGGGTGAGCAAGGACAGTGGGGCCATGGCTAGAGCATGAGAGCTGCATGCTCCTGCATCGTCAGCTCTAGGCTGGCTGGAGGAGGGAGAGGGCGTCTCCTCAGTGACCCAGGCACTCCGGGAATCACAGACCCTACACACACACACACACACACACACACACAGAATGAGACAGTAGAGCCTGTTTCTGGAGCTCAGACAGCTTGCACAGCAGGAGGAGGCAGCTTTGTTTTTCTCCAGATACTTCTTACAGCCACTGAAACAGCAACTGGATAAATAGAAGAGGATGACGCATCAACTCTGAGGAGATGTGCGTGCATGACCGTGCGTACGTGAGTGTGTGTGCACAAACAAGCCTGCGAGCTGCAGACTGCCACGTGGCCCTCAACCTCCAGGAATCAACACTCAGGCTCCCAGAGCCAGAAAATCTGAACGGAAAGTGGCGTCATCAAAGCAACCTGGCAGGAGGGTGAGATGAGGCCATGAGCACAGTCATGCCCTCAGCTCCTCAGAGCGTTCTCAGAGGTTGCCCTCTGGTCGGCCCTGGCTATACATATCCTGCTTCCTGCAGTGCACATGCGATCTTTCTGAATGAAATACCAGAAATCCTTCCAGGCTCTGTGAAAGCATCAGCTAAGTGGCATTTGAAAGTCCTAGAAAATGAGTGGGGGAAACAGAGCAGGTGTTTTGTTCATTGTGAAAGGCAAACGCTGATTTGGAAGGTTTTGAGGTAGGGAACATGAGCCAAACTCAGTAGTGCCAATTTTTAATTACCAGCACAATTAGCAGCCTGGCTTAACAAGAAGCCTATTTTGTCAAGCTCTGTTTAAGAACCAGCGGATTGCAGCGATCACACCAAACAGGTGAACAGCACAGTGATCATCCCACTCTCGAAAAGCAGTGCTCTGCCTACACAGTCCTGGGCTTGTAGCAGTCCCTACCACCAGCAAGTATCTGATGCCCTCTTCTTGGCCCTGACTAAATTGGCCTAAGGGCAGGGCTCATGTCTCTATGAGGCCATCTGCCCTGCAGTTGATCAATCCATATTAAGTGAACTGTACTAAATCAATATGATATACATCATCATTAACTTCTTGGAGTCCCTCTGTCTTCTTATCATCACTAGTCATGACTATCATTTAAAATAGTGTTGAACTATTTAATGTAAAAGCATTCTACCCCTAAAGCTTACTAAGTAGCATCTCCCTTGGGGACAGGATTTCTGTGGGAGACCCAGTGTCCAGGAGTGCCCATCAGGCCTTGGAATGCCTTGGCTTGAGTCCTCTTGGTAGAACTAGTGTATGGTTTAATATGTTACTCAAATCAGGCCTAAGAGACTCAGACTGGTCCAGAATGCTCCTCTGGGGTGTACGAGGTGTCTGAGAAGCAAGAAGGGCCCAAAAACAACAGCAGAGACTGTAGGCATTTTTGGACCACAAGACTTTGCCTCTGGGGTTGAGTCAAAGAAGCAGAAACCAAAGACTTTGATCAGTTCCCGCTCAGCTTTCACTGAGCCTGTGGACTGTTCATTCCTGGGTCAGACAGGTATTGGCTAATTCTTCTCCAAAGCTAACCTTAGGGCAGTCATGGTGGAAGGAATCTCAGATTCCTCAAGAGAAACCTAGGCGAATGCCCACCTATGCTACGATTCTGATTTCAGCTACTGTACCATAGGACGGACAGTGGACTGAGTAGTGTTAACTGCAAAGTAACCAAGAAGATCTTGCCCCCAAATATTGCCTCACTTAATGCCTAACTCCACCATTATAAATCCATTTGCAAGAGACAGGCCTAGCTTTTCTTTGAGAGTCATCTGCAAATACTGTACGGGGAATGCTGATCATTCGCTACCTTTTCCCTACTGATACCTACAAATGTACAAACTATATTTCCTAGGTTTCCTTACCAACTGGCTTCCAATTAGGTTATGCGAAACGGAGGCCCTAGCAGGAGGTCAGAGAGGCGAAGGGGAGAAGTTGGGGTGTTTCCACCCATCTTTCTCTGCCTCAGGTGGTGTCTCTGATGGTATCCATGTTTCCTCTGTGGTCCCAGCTCCCAGCAGGCAGCTTGACCATGGCTCCAGTGTCCTCCAGGTGGTTCAGGCTCTTCTCCCTCGGTACCTCCAGCTCAGCCAGCTCTGGTGGTCTAGTGGTTAAATTCAATGCTCTCACTGGCGGCCCAGGTTCGTTTGCGATCAGGGAACCAAACCACCTGTCTATTGGTTGTCACACTGTGGCAGCTGCGTGTTGCTGTGATGCTGAAAGCTAAGCCACTGGTATTTCAAATACCAGGAGGGTCACCCATGGTGGACAGGTTTCAGCAGAGCTCCCAGACTAGACAGACTAGGGAGAAAGACCTAGCCACCCACTTCTAAAAAAATTGGCCATGAAAACCCTATGAATAGCAGCAGAGCATTGTCTGATACAGTGCTGGAACGAGAGAGGATGGCACAAAAAGACTGGGCAGGGTTCTGCTATGCTGTACACAGGGTGGCTAGGAGTTGAAATCGATTCCATGGCACTAACAACAACTTCCAGTCTAGCCTCCAGCTCTAGCTGTTACTCATCTCTGCCTCATCACCTCCTGTTGACTCCAGCTCTTCCAACCTATGTTTGTAGCTAGTTCCCCAATTAATTCCCTTTAGTAAACTACCTGACTTGGGTTCTGTGTTCTTGTCTCTACCCTGACTCATTCAGAGAATTAGCATATAAACATATTATAAATAAGCTTAATAATTTTTTTTTCTCTGCAAGACCTACAGTAACAGAGAAGTCCTGGGGAGCTCAAGAAAGAGGGACTCAAAGGGGAGAAAAGGATGAAGAATTTTCCCCAGGTTTTGTCTACCCTACAGAAGGCCCCTCTGACTCTAGTGTTGTGTGGGAAAACCATAACCTCACAGCCCCCCTGTCACCATCCTGCTGTCACCACCTTACTCTCAGGCTTCATACCATGGAATCTCTGCCCTAGCTGAAATCTGTTTGCTGGCACCCATGATTCCTGAGCTCCTAATTGCAGACTTTTGCACATCCATCCTCCTCCCCTAGAACAGCATCTCTCCTACTCACCTCTCTGTCTATGTGGCTCTTCCTCCTTTGCAACTCTGCTTAAAGCCTGAAATCTGAGCACTCTGTTCCTGTGTCCTTCAGCAAGTCATAGGTGCAATCTGAGCCCTAATGGTCTTGTACTCTTTCTTGTTTATTTTTGCCAGAGATCTTGTAGTTTTAATTGTACATGCTTTCCTATTTGACCAATAGAATGTTAAGGTCTATACAGCTAGGAGACCATGCCTACTATTTCTTCTGCTGCCTGTACCCCTCCCTCAGCCCCTCCAGCCCCCAGCAATTATAACATTGAGCACTGCTCTAGTCTGTTCAACAAATATTGATATGCTGCCTAAACAAATTCCCTCAACTAGGAAGAGAGGCTTATATCTATTTGTCAGGACAGCATGCTTTCTGTGGGAGCAATGCTGGTCTGAAAAACCTCAGATCTGTTCTCTCTCTGACAGACCACCCCCAGTAGAATGCAGTCTCCAGGCATGAGGTTTGCTCTGTCATTATTTTTATTTCTCCCTGGGCCTTGCGTGTTTAAACCACATTTGCAATGCAGTTGCTTTTCCCCCAGCCCAAACCTCCTGAAGGGGATTCTTGCTGATGGCATCTATGGCAGAGACGAGCTCATGCCTGAAGAGATAAATTATTTAGGGTGAATGGTGCCCTAATGGATTGTGTGATCAATAATGCTTAGAATAGTACAGCAGCGGACAAATCACGGAAGGGCTAGAACGCGTGTCTACATCATTTTGAGAAGATGAGTCCACCAGATAGCAAGAGGAAAAAGAGGTACTCATGACGTCAACCTCAAAATGGTTCGGGATGAGGAGGAAAGTGCAGCATTCCTTTTTTTTTTTAATTTAAAGGGACAGATCAGCTTTTAGTCATGGGGATCAGCGCACCAAAATGCCCCCAACGTTATCCACTTAGCAAAGATCAACCTTACTGCTCTCATCTAGCGAAGAGTCTCTGCATGTTTCTGAGTTTTCCCAGAAGCTCTGCAGAGAAAAAGCTGAATTTCTCCCTGTGTGTTAGTACATGGCCTGCCTGTAAGTAATGAAGACATCAGTATCTGTTGCTTAGAGTGTTAATTGCTTCACTGTAGCGCTTAGCTCCTGTTCCTAGGCAACATCCAACATCTCAATAGGCCTCTTTGTGCAGACATGTGATCCCACGTTTAAACTTGCTCAAGACTCTGCTCTTTTTGCCTCCTGGAAAGCTCCTCTGGGCTCTCCAACTGGAATTTCAAACTCAACATGTCCAGAACCAGTGGCATTATCTCCATCTCTCTCCCCTGCCTCCTACCTGCTACCTCATTGCCCATTGCCCCCCCTCCCCAGAAAAATCCCTGTTTTTCCTCTTATCTACTGTCATCCTATCCATAGCACCAACATCTTGTAGTCAGCCATGCCAGGGCGCCATACTCTTCCCTTTCAAGGCCCAGCTCAAATGTCACTCCCTCCCTGAGGCCTCCTCTCAAATCTGAACCCCCATGGTACTTGGGTTTCTCCCACAGTATTCATCATATTCTAGCTGATGTTATGGGCATTTGTATATGCATCATCTCTCAGATCACACAATGAGCCCCTTCAGGGTATGGACCAGGTCTTAATCGTCTTTGAATGTCCCAAAGAGACTAGCACAACACTGTGGTAGACTTTCAATTAGAGTTTGTTGAATAAATGATTGAATGAACAAGTCTACAAGCAGGCAGTGGAGGTGGCACAGGCAATGTTTGTTTTCTTTATCTTTGCCTATACCCCCAAGGTGGGCAACAGAGAAGAGTGGGAAGGGATTAAGCCACATCAGAGGAATTCTAGGTGAAAGGTCTCCAAACTCGGTTTCCCTAGACTGAGCTCCACTTCCCCTTTCCTGGTTTCTTGTAGATATTTCACGAAGACAGTAAGAGTTCCTAGTATTGTTCCCATGGCTCCAGCTGAACTGAGGAACTCAGGAGACAATCCTGTAGAAAGGGGAGAGGATCCTGGGCTCTTCTGGGCTGGTTTGGGTGTGGAGAAGCTGTACAAGACATTCCCAAGGCTCCAGAAGCCTCCAAAGGAAAGAAAGAAATCAGGGTCCCAACCACAAGCACTGAAAAGTGCTGAGGGTCACCACAGTTGGTGGCTTCTCTAGTAACTCATGTGCTCCAATAACCAAGTGAGGTTGGTGGCAGGACCACAGGGCCTGAGATTTCACTTCCACATGCTCACACAGGCTTTGTCTCATCTTTCTGAATTGATGGGGTTGTCTTGGTAGACAAGGTAGGTGACAAAGAAAGACAAAATTATTTTTTACATAAAATTTGTACAAGTGCCTATCCAGTAGTAGGACACTCAGTAAACAGTAATTTCTTTCTGTCACCCCCTTTAATTGGTGTAATCCAAGAAGCGCTCCTGGGTGTAATTCTCAAGAAAAGGCTTTTTGCATAATCTCTAAAGAAAGCTTTCCTTCAAGCTCTAGGAAAGGGGCAGTAATGGATCTGCAGGCAGCTCCCCAGACTAGGTTTCAGTAGCAACATCACATTGAGTTCCAACATGTGTGGCAAAATCTCTCCTTGTTACTAGGCACTGTAAGGCTCAATTGTTGTAGTGAGAACTTTAATTTTGTATTTTATCACTTGGGTGCAATTAAGTTTTCAAACATAAAATTGAGCTAATGTCATCTTTGAGCATTTCATTTAACTTTTTTTTCTTATAAAGGAAACCGCCCTTGAATATATTTGGCTGTGTGATTGCACAGTCAAATAAGGACACATTTAAATATTCGACTGGGTAACTGTATCTACAATCTCCTTTCATTACTGGCTTCCAACACTATACATGGATAGGAGCACCTACCTTGATGACGTTTGTTGATATTCACTTTGGTCTCTTGTGAATGACATAAGCATTACTTAGCTGATTTATTTCCACTTCTAATCTTAGCAAATCACCTGATTATCATTGAGGACAATATCCATTCTGGAGATACTGTTCAGGATGACTTCAGGACTAGAAATAGTATCTGGCTTATTTTTAGTGCATTTTACCTAAGGATTTTAGATATGAATGGGGAAATGAAAACCTTTGGATAATCAACTAACTCTACAGAGTCTTACACTGGTTCAACGCCCATGCCAAAAATCAAATCCATAATTCCTGATTATTCCTTCAGTTCCTCCAATTCTTTAAAGACAAGAACCTCAAAGCACTGTATTTCCTCAATACCTTTTGGCAACAAGATTCTCCTTTCCTGTATAACTTTTCTCCTGGTCCATAGTAGTCTTCAACAACAAATCATTGATGAGGGCATGAAAGAATGAAAAAAAAACTGAAATGACAAAGACCTCTTTGACCTTCTGTGGTCAGAAGATTCAATGACCTTGTCTCATAATTTTATAATCAGAAAAAAAAAACCCAGCTGACCCAAACCATTGCTTGAGAAATCAAAAGCATGTTATGTGTGCTTTTAGCAATTAAACTTCTTTTTAGAAACTTAACTCCTCAGAAAAAGAGTGATTATGTAATTCCGTGGCAGGTTGACAGTGTATGGGAAAAAGTGTATTTTGCATATTATCAAAGTTCAACTGTAACTCATTGTAACCACAACGGAGACCCAGGTGTTCACTTGATTTTCTAAGGTAGGCAGGACTGGGCAAAGACCTACCAGAAGAAAGTTCTCAGGACCCTGACCTCACTCCAGCAGGAAATAGTGTTGGTGACAGAGTTCTGGGGGGCACTCAGCGTGAGGCTCTCTGAAGCTGACATCCAGCACAACTGTTCTCTCTGAGGAAAGCTATATTAAGAGCTTGACCCTCTGTGGTAAATAACACGGTTATGAGATTATATATAGTGGTGAAGAGTTGGCTGGATTGAATGTTTATGAAGCCCATGAGTATAGAAGCATCGGAGGGAAGATACTTTGGAATTTCATATACTCCATCCCCCCTGACTCCACAGAGATGAATTGAAGATGGATTATTTTTTAGCTGAAAGGCTAATTCAATACTTTACTGTTTTAGAACATACTAGAAGCAAGAAGGAAAGAACGACAGAGTTCTTTCTACCATACATTCCTCATCAGATACATTCATCCTCGTCTCCTACAACTTCACCTATGCTCCCATCTGAAAAGCCCAGGCTAGTTCTCCACCATTCTCCATCTCCAATTCCATCACGCAATTCATCTTGGGTGACGACTGCCTTTCTCCCTGGGTCATAACCTAAATGCCCTTGCTGTTTTTTGTAAGCTTGGCTCATTGTGGCAAATGTCGCTTCCTCAGGTTCCAGTTTTTTGAGACGTGTGTAATGTAAGAAGATGGCTGCCTAAACCAACCAGCTCCTCAAGTCTGATCCATTGACAAAAATGTCACAGCTATTACGGAGGTGCCAGCCCTCTGTCCTGAGGTGGTGGCTCGTTCCAGAAGAAGGCTGCCTTGCATATATATACAATGTGTCTGAGGACAGGAGATAAAGAATATTTCATCTGAAAACACCACGTTAATCCATTTCCTTAAAGCCACTTAGATGCTAAAGAGCAAAAGCAGAATTCCCACTAGCGCTGTTGACATTTTCTGCCTCAGAATGATTCCCTTTCAATCAATAAAGTGAGTGCTTTACAGTGCCTGGGCTTGGCTTGAACAGCACGAGAGAGACCAAAATACTTTCCATCAGAACCCTCTCATCACAGACAGTCCTCCATCCACACGCTCAGTAGGTCTTGGCTCCTTCCCCACCCCACATGCCCTGCATAGCTACCCAGGTTTCTCTGCAGTGCCATTCTGAGCCTCTGCCAACATCCAGTGATGAGGCTGACATTCATTAGTGCTGATTATTCATGTGCTGTGCTTTCTGAGCTGGGGCCAGGCGCTGCAGAGCACCTGGAGGAGAAGCCCAGTTCTGACTGCTCTTTCCTCAGCTTTCTTTTTTTTTTTTTTTTTTTTTTTTTTAAAGATTTTATTTATTTATTTTTCCCCTCAAAGCCCCAACGGATAGCTGTATGTCATAGTTGCACAGCCTCTAGTTTCTGTATGTGGGACGCGGCCTCAGCATGGCCGGAGAAGCGGTGGGTCCGGTGCACGCCCGGGATCCGAACCCGGGCCGCCAGCAGCGGAGTGCACTCACCCAACCACTAAGCCACGGAGCCGGCCCATCCTCAGCTTTCTAAAGAAAGCTGTAAGGCACCAGCAAGTGTGCAGATGCAGGCTCTAGCCTTGCCTATCCATCCTCCCAAGTTGTGTGGACTGAGATGGGGAAGGGGAGCAGGAGGAAGGAAGGAGGTCAGATAGAAGTATCACGCCTCTCTGACAGTCCAGCTCTCTTTATATATGAAGCAACACTGGTTCTTTGCTAACAAAGCTTTAGTCACTGGGAGCCTTATGCAGTCAGATAATTTTGCTCACAAATATGGCAGAGAAGCTGCAATGTGCTTGCCAAACCTGTTGCCTTTTTCTCCTGGACCCACAGCTAGATGACTTTTCCCAACCTCTTCAGTTAGATAGAGCCATGTGACTGAGCTCTAGACAGTGCAAGACGAGAGGAAGTGATGTGTATTACCTCTAAGGCAGGCCCATAAGATCTCCGGCATGATCCTGCACACTCTCTCATCCCCATTAGTGGGCTTACTGTCACCCAGGGTGAACTTGGGAGCCATGCATTAAATGCAGAGGCTAGGTCCCCAGATGACTGTGGGGAACCAATGGGTTGTGAAGTGAGTGAAAAATAACCTTCACTGTGTCAAGGCCTGGAGACTTTGAGTTGTTGTTATAGCAGCTAGCCTTACCTACCCTGACTAATCCAATCATCTCCTTCCACACCAGTCCCCAAATTGTGTGGCTGTTGTGCCCAACTTATTATATTTGGAAAAATAAAGTCTCCAAACTTATAGATCTTTACAAAAGGCAAATGACATTACAATTCTAAGGCGAGGGGGGTGTGTGTTCAAATCCTCTAGTCTTAGCATTTATTTATATCCAGTACTGCTCAAAGTAAGTAAATTCCATGGTAAAGCTTTGATATTTCTAGTTTAATCACAGATTCAAGCTATAGTAATATTTGTTGATATAAAGTCTATTCTATTTAGTATTCTTTTTAGCTTCTAACTTTAAGAAATTCCCACTGGCAGCTGAAGAGTCTTAATTCCTTCAAAGGGACAAATGAAAAAAAGGAAAAAAGGAAAAGTGTGGTGGCAATTATGAACTGACTTCTTTTTTCCTTATAAATTCACATGACTCCTGAGTTGGTATTTAGCATTACATTTATGTGTGTAAGTTTCTTGCGGACAAGGCCTATGCTTTATCATACTTTATATCCCTCACAATGGCTAGCACAGCATTTTACAGTTTGCTGGATATTTTAAAATAAAATCAATCTCTATCTTTTTCTTGCATCCCTTGGATCATCCCTCTATTCAGTCATTTTGCATTTCTGGCCTCAAGAAAAGCAGAAATCAGAGAAAAGAGGAGTAACTGATTAGCCATGGGGAGGAGCTGAGGTGGAAGAAAGCCCCAAGAACTTAGAGGCTGGTAGGTCCCTGAGAAGTGTTTCTACTCCCCCTTCTAGGTTTCAGGCTGGTCCAGGATTAGGGAGGAAAGACAGACGCCCTCCCTACCCATTTTGGTTGGTTCTGCCAGGAGAAGGAAGGGACCTGCATCCAGGTTCTCAGCTAGAGCTCAGGTAGCAACATGATCCCACAATATAATGCTGTTCTCATGCCCCAACATGGTGTGGGGCACTGGTAGGATCCATGTGAGTGGCAAAGAAATGGGGAAAGATTTTGGACAGCCTCTTGGAGATTTCTGAGGCCCGGAATTGTGTGGCAGAAACAGTTAACACCTATGTGCCCAAGAGGTCCTGGAAGTAGCTTCGAGAGAGCTGGATGTGAAGGAGTCTTGTGGTCAGGAACAAGGGATGAGTCAGCAGCCACCTGGTGAACCAATAACTGAAGACCAGATGGCAAGGTGGACTCCTTGGGGGAGGCCAGCATGGATGGCGAATGATCCTGAGGACCAGATGTCCCCTCCCAATACCTGGCCCTGTGTAAGCCTCCAAAATTGAGAGGCAACCCAGGGAAAAGCGAGAGGGGAGAAGCCAAATTAATTGAAATGAAATTTCTGCAAACCCAGAGGAATGGAGGCTTAAAGAGCAAAAAGTAAAACAAAGAATTATATTTCTGACACACCTGAATATATGGAATGAAATTGATACTTGTGATCCAAGAAACAGGGGTTTCTATTAACCTTAAAGAAAAGGCAGAAGGATATTAACTAGTATTGCGATTTCGAGAACAATGAAAATCCCACTTTCTCCCTCACCTCTATGCTAGTGTGTGAATTTCCACTATGATAGCATTTTCTTCCCTCAGATTTAAGATTTTCTTCTTAAAATACACATCCTGTGGAGGGATGTTAACCTTTTAGTTGCTTATTCCTTAATGTGAATCGGTTTATCCTGTGTTTTTCTGACAGCAAGGTGCAAGTAGGGGTTATTTCCTAGAGAAGAGGAGGAGAGAAAAAGAGTGTGAGGGATGGAGAGAGAGGAGGGGCGTGGGAGAACAGAGAGAAGGAATGAATCAAGGGACAAAATAATGTGCAAAACAAAGAGGAGAGTAGTACCTCTGAACCCGAACTTTGCCTACCTCGTAATTTTGGGTAGGAGCAGCCAGAAGGACAGAGCTAACTCTGTGTTATTAAAAGCTGCCCTGCTTCTGCTCACGGTGGCCACCCTTCCGGCGAGGTGTGGCACTTGACAAGATTCATCTCTAAGTGCTGTGTGGGCTACGGCAGCAGATAGCAACAGCAGTGCCCATGCACCGTCACTAGCCCTCATTCCCTCTGCAAATCTCACAAAACCTTACAAACTAACGAATTCATTAAGCCCAACAGTACAGCTGCGAGGCAGGTGCCTATTAAATCAATTAAGCACCGATAAACATTATTTCAGTATAGAGACGGTGCTCCTACCAGGCAGAAAATATAATTCAGAAAAGTCCCAGGGCTTGGGAAATAGTGGCTTTCTCTTGAGGACTTAAATCAGCCTTTTGTGCGATGAGGCTGCAGCAGGGACAGAGCATACAAAGCAGGTGTTCGCTGTGACGTGAATCTGAAAAGTTAAGCCAGGGTAGAAACAGGTAAATAAAAAGCGAATGTAAGACCTAAATCCCACAGCAAGGCCAGTGACAGGGAGAGAGTCACTCGGCAGCCACAGAAAGATACTATTAAGAAGGAAGAAAACAATGCCTAGTCCTTTGTGTACAAGGATAGTGAATTATTAGGTTTTTTCCTCATCATGACCTTGTGATATTGAGCAGCCTCCCCTCAGACAATCAGTGTTGACATCAGCTACATGCTCAGATCAATAGACATTTCAGAGGACGTCGAGAAACTGTGTTCTCAGAGGCAAAGCAGGCAGCCTGCCTACCTTGTCTACCCGCCATGTCACCTGCTTTGCCGGGAGATTAGGATGTGGAAATGGGTCAGCGTCCTTCAGTGGCATCAGCGAGAGAGGCTTTTCCACTGCACTTCAGGGATGAGCCAGTCTGCGGGTTATTTTCCACTAACTCAGGCACGTGGCCATTCATTAAATCTGGAAATAAATTATGCACGGGGCCCCAGGGGAACTGTATTTGTTTTTGCATGGTTCTAATTCAGCACATCCAGCTAGAAAAGACAGCCGCTCCCCCCTTACCACTTCTGAGAAAATAAGTTGTTGCTTATTTTCAGCCTTTCTGCCTTAAGAGATTGCCCATTGCTGGTCTGGGATTAGTGAACAGCATTTCTCGAAAAGAACATGCTCATTAAACCCATTTTGGATTTGATACTGGTGAGTATCGATGCCAGTGGGGGTTGTGAAGACCCCCCTCATGATGAGCCTGCCATAAGGAGATACTGATTCACACCTAGGCAGGTGGAACTCTCCTGCTGGAGTTTGTACCATGTCCCCAGAGCAGTGAGTCTGAAATTTCCATTGTATGAGAATCTCCCAGGGAACTTGTTAAAATTCATATTTCTGGGCCCAGCTCCCAAAGAGGCTGATTAAACAGGTCTGTGGCAGGGACCCAGGAATCTGCCTTGTTACAAGCCCTTTGGTGATTTTCCTGTAGGTAGTCGTGTGACCACACTTTGAGAAATCTTGCCCTGAGCCAAGCCCAGACAGCAGGCAGGGCAACATGGAGGACAGAACTGTCTCTTCCTATCTTGGGTATCACCTTGTCTTTCTGCTATTCTTGCTGACTCTCAGCCCTTGCCCTCAGGATCCTTCCTGCCTGGATTTATTCTGTTACTTCCTTGCCAGATCTCGCTTGGCCAGCCTGACTCTGACCACTGACTCCTTCTGGAGAACATGCGTCTGTGTGGCTTCAACCCCAGTGTGGCAGTGTGTGGCAGATGTCATGTTCACATGGGGTGATGGTGTACAGTGATAGTTAGGGCTTCAGTGATTTCTCTCATGGTCTGGGCCACCAAGGTTACTTTTTTCTAGTACTTTACCCCTTACCTGCCAACTAAAGTTACCAGACATAAGCTATAAACTCCCACCCAGTGTAAACCTAAAGGGGAGGGATCCACATCATTACATTATAAGCATTTTCTTCAAGAAGGAAGGAAATGTACTACTAAAATCTCCCAATTATCTGCACTAATGAAGCCATGGCACAGATAATCCAATTATTTTTTACTTTGAAATTAATTGCATGGTTTCTTGACAGCAGATATGCTTCCTAACTGTGCCTTGTTTTTACTGGTGTGTGGCTGATATTTCCTAAGCCATATGCCAGCTGGTTGCATGGTGCGATGGGAATGTGTGGGATGGCCAGGGGAAGTTAGTATGGGATTTGATTTCAAATTTATTATGATAACTACATTTATGCTCAGTGTGTAAGCTTTCAAGTCATGGGGCCTAGACATTTGGACACAGAACACTTTTGACAACAAATAATTGTAAGAGCCAGAACATGGGCCAATAGCTACTTTTAGCTGTGTCTGGATCGGCAGAAAGGGAAACATATGTGATACCAGAGTTGATATGGATGGCATCACCAGGTCTGCACATCTACACGACAGTGTTGCCAACATTTCAGGTCATGGGCGGGTTGGGTGGGATGGCTTGTATGGTCCCTTCTAACCTTGAAACTCCATGAACCTAGAACTGCAAACCCAGTGGTCAGATATGGGTCTAGAGAAGAGGGCAATCCTTAATATAGACTCCACTGGCCCAGGAAACAGAACACAGCCACAAAAATTTCCTGCTGTCAGAATTTGGACTCATTTCCTCCAAGTCTTTGAACAGGAGAAATCAGTTGGTTGGTCAGCCAATTAACATGTACCCAGATGAACTCTCCAGGGCCCTGGTCCTTTTCTGGCAATGGGCTGGGTAATTGTGTAATTAGAGAATTGCATCACGCGTGTGGGGAGCTTTTATGCTTAAGCATACACTGAAGCAATAGTGTCTTAAATCAGGAATCACTTAGTTTTTATGTTGCTATCAGGTGCTTCCATGGCAGGTAAACTGAGAATTGTAAACTGAGTAACTGAGGTTACTGCCCCCTCCTAAATACCTTTCCTTGATATTGACATTGCCTGATTTTCCTGTTCATAGATGGAGAGAGTCACTTGGAAGTTGGAGGAGATGAGCATTCCAAGTGGAGTGACCTGGCCTGACACATCTGGAATATGTGCCTGAGACTGCCACCTTCAGCATTACTTGGTGCTTTGGAAGCCAAGAAAGTTACCATACCTGCCAGTGTGGGTTTTAGGCTCTGGTTACAGGTGTCTCTGTTTTGAAGTACTTTGGATCCTAAAGGGTCTTCTTTAACTTCTCAGCTTAACCAAAGGGGTAGAAAAGTTATGGCTGAATTGGGGACAGCTAAGTTAGGCATTGGTTTCTGAGGACTCATACTCTAACTTTTCTGCTGCCTGAATAACTTCTCCTTCCTTTCTGAAGAGCACCCAGCGGCTGGCTCTGCTTGACTGTTCTCTTGGTAGCTGTCTCCATCAATCCTGTAAGTGGGGTCGTCCTCCCATCATGGTGGCCATGGAGATGCGTCACTCAGATCTCCACTTAAGAGAACCTGCTGTGGGGAGAATAGCTGATTGACAGTCTCTAGCTCCTGCACCTTTGGCTCCACTATCGATTTCTGAACTGCTCCCAGCCAATGAGAGAGAATGGTGGGGTTACTAGACCAGTCCCGTCCTGCATAACTTGGAATTCTCTAATGAGCAACTTTGGCTCAGGGCCTTCCCATCGACCTGGCCACAACTTACCTAGAACTGCACAGTGGTCCATAGTTCTTCCTACTCACTCCTTCCTTCCCTCTCTTCTTTCATAGGTGCCAGACCTGCGTTGCAGTCTCAAGACTCTCCCTGCCTATTCCTGCTCCTCTTTTATTCTTTGAGGGGTTTACTCCAATAAATATCTTGCACATCTAATCCTGTGCGGGTATCTGCTGCTCAAAAGACATGAGAGACACCAAGAGATGTCTGAGAAAGCTGGCAGTAAGATGGAATTTTGAAACTGGGTTACTCAGGACCTAGCTGACAAGAAGGACCCTGTCCTGAGTAGTATGTGGGATAAAGATATTCCCTAGCACAAGGTGGCAGCCCACTTGTTGAAGATTTCATGTGTGGTTACCTAGGAAAACATTCTGGTAGAGGAGAATGCCTTTGCCTGTGCAAAGATTAAGGTATTTGAGAGATATGAGAGGGAACATGGCCTACAAGGATGGTGGAGTTTGCTTGTTGCTACTAAATTGTACTGGTGGCCTGCAGGGGAATAAGGAGAAATTGAGAGCAGTTAACATACAGATAAAAGCTAAGTGTGGGAGCCAGAGGCCATGCTGGTAGTTTATAAAGAGGCTTTCATCTCCTGCAGTGGAAAAGCAGACACAGTTGAGGAGCAAACTCAAAATCTGATAGTTAGGATTGTGAAGCCCCAGTGATGTTTAAATGCTCAGCCAAGGCAGATCTATTATGGGATCAGGGCCCTGGTTGGGAAAACATGAGACCCTAAAAGCTGGGATGGGGACATCTGGGTGGATAGTCTCAAGGATCTGATTCTTCAGACTCCCTGAACCCTCAAAGCTTTGAGAGGTAGCCCCCTTCCCCGCCAGAGTCAGAGCTAGCATTTTTCCAATTCAAAATGATACTGTAGAGTCCTCTTCTTAGCAAGGTGACAGGTGCCCACCTCAGGAGCTGTCCCATCTCTTATTCTGGCTGCCAGGCCAATAACTAAGATTAAATTTCAGCATAATCCAACTGGGGATATATTGCGTTTCATAAGGAAAGAAAAAGATTATATCCCAAAGCTGCGAGAATTAGCTAGCATGAACCGGCAGGAGCCAGGGGAGCACCCCTGGAATTAGAGTTTGAACATGCTTGAGCAAGATAGTTGAACTTAAGACTGAGGGAAAAACAGATGGTCAGCCAATGAGAGTGCTGCTTAATACCCACAATCAGAAGAAGGCATGAATGGAGGAGCAGGAGCAGAGGGTGGTCAATCCAATGAAAAGTCACTGCCCTTTGCCTTATTTCCTGGACCTGAGAAGATTTTCAGTTGTGGATCCTACTGACTAAAGAGGTGGCCAGATCCCTAGACAGAATGACACTGCGACACCTTGGCAAGTATGTACCATGGTGATTCCTCCAGTTCTTTCCCAAAGAGACCTACATACAGCGAGGAAAGGAAAATACCCAGATATTTTCAGGACTATCAGACACAGGTCTGAGTTGGCATTGATACCTGGAGACCTGAGGTGTTTTCACAGCTCCCCTATTAGAGTTGGGGCTCACAAGGCCAGGAAATAAAATCCTGGCTAAAGCTTGGCTCACAGTGTGTCCTCTGCATGGTCCCTGGATCCACACAGTAGTCATGTCTCCAGTCCCTGAGGATGTAATTGGAATTGATAGACTTGGTAATTGGTGTAACCCCATGTTGGATCCCTGGCCTATTGGGTAAGAGCTACCACAGTGGGGAAGGCCAAATGGGAGCCTCTGAAATTGCCCCCACCCCACCCTGTTCCCAGCACAGATAATAAATCAGAAGCAATATCATAGTCCAGGGGTGGCAATTTGTGTCCATTAAAGACTTAAAGGATACAGGGGTGGTGGTCTCCAAAATATCTCTCTTTAATTTGCCAGTCCAGCTCCTGCAGAAACCAGGTGGATCCTCGAGATTGACTGTTGTCTGCTGCAGACTTAGCCAGCTAGCAATCCTCATCAAAGCTGCTGTGCTAGACATGACTTCATTGCTAGAACAGATTAATAAGCCTCAGGCACATATTACATGTACCGGTACACGACTAAAAAACAGTATCACTGTAATTCAGTTTTCTTCTAGGGTTTTTTTAACTCACTCACCCTCTGCCATAGTATAGTCCCAGGAGATCTGGACCATCTGGACATTCTGCAGAATGTCACATTGATCCATTACACTGATGACATCATGTTGATCAGGAAAGATGAGAAAGAGGTTGCTACACATCGGAGGAGTTGGGAAGACACATGCACTCCAGAAGGGGGATATATGAAGAATCAGGGAGCTGCCCCCACAGTGAAGTCTCTAGGCGTCCAGGATATCCCCTCTAAAGTAAAAGACAAATATCTTGCATCCTCTCTCACAAAAAAATGAAGCATTGCACCTGATAGACCTCTTTGGCCTCCTATGGAGACAGCACATTCCACACCCAGGAATGCTGTTCCAGCCCATATACCAGGTGACACAGCAGACTGCCAGCTCTCAGTGGGGCCTGGAGTAGGAATGGGCTCTGCAGCAGCTCCAGGCTGTGGGGCAAGCTGCAACATGGGCCATTGATCCAGCAGACCCTATGGTGTTCGAAGTGTCAGTAGTATAAAAAGATATAGTGTGGAGTTTATGGTAAGTCCCAGTGAGAAAACAACAATGCAGGCCTCCAGGATTCTGGAGGAAGGCCATGCCTCTACAGTTAAATTTTATATCTTTTGAGAAAGCTCCTGGCATGTTTCTGGGCATGTTTCTGATGGAATGCTAGACCATGGGGCATCACGTGACCATGCGACCAGACTGTCCATTGTGATCTGGGTTCTGTTGGAACTGCCAAGTCATAAAGTCAGACAGGCTCAGAAGTAATCTATTGTAAAGTGGAAATGAGTGGGACCAGAAGCATGAGAAAGTTGCATGGGCAGGGAACCCATTGTAACACATCCCAGTTGCACCAGTGCCTATCCCCAGCTCTCGCCTATTGCCAAAGGAGGGTCCTATATGACCAACTAAAGGAGGAGAAAGTCCAAGCTTGGTTTTTGATGGGTCAGCTTGTCAAGAACTGTGAAGGGTCTGAGATTTTACCCTGCTTGTAAGCTAATAGGTTATCCTGCCACAGTTGTATGAGGCTAGCAGAAGATATGAGGTCAAAGAGAAAGAACTTTATTACTCAGCACAACAGCAGTATCCAGGATATGAGCATTTTTTTGCACCAGTTCCCTGAGCTCCAATTCCTGTAAGGCAATGCAAAGAATGCTAGGTAACACATGCACATATAGTGGGTTGCATACAGGAGAGAAACCTTGAGCTTAGGAGACCAAAATCTTCTATAGTAGACAGTGAGTGTGTCTGCTGTTTGCTCTGGAGGGACACACTATCTCTGTCTTTGAAGGCTGTTCATTATACAAACATCCTAGAGAAGATGGTCTGGAACAAAGGCAGTCAGTGCCTCTCCTTGCAAACATGCAGAAACAATAGAGACCCACAGAGAATTGTCTCTCATGTGGCTTGATATGGGATGCAAGTCAAAAATGAATGGCAGCTATATTACAGCCATATTTGGGGGGTGACCTTGAAAGATGATGAATAAGGAAAACCTTCCCAGTGGGCAGAGAAGCGAGCAGTGCACCTAGTCATCCACTTTGTGACTTGAGGTGAGTATATATAGAAATTCTTGGGTTGGCCAGAAGCCTGGGAGTAAAGGAACTGAAAGATTGGTGAGGAGTCCTGGGGTAGAGGCATGCAGTTAGACATATGAGGTTGAGCATTAAGTGTCAAGATTGTTGTATCACACTTTAACACCCATTGAAAAATCATCCTCACAGAAGAGGTACTGAACAACCAAGTAGACAAAATGACTTGGCCGGTTGATGTTAGCTATTCTTTGTCATCAGCTATCAGAACTGGCATAATAGACACATGAGAGGAATGGCCACAGGAACAGAGAAGGCGACTACGGATGGACCCAAAAATTTTGACCCAACAGCACTTAACAAGGCTGATCTAGATACTGCTGCCTTGGACTACCCAATCTGTCAGCAACCAAGATCAATATTGAGTCCCTGATGTGTTGCTACTCCTCAAGGATACCAATGGACCATTTGGTGACAAGTCACATACATTGGGCCTCTCTCATCTTGGAAGGGTCAGCAGTTCCTCTTCACAGGGATAGATACCTATCTCAAAATGAATTTGTCTTTCCTGCTCACAGAGCCTCAGCCAGCACCACTATCCAGAATTTTATAGTATGTTTGATCCACAGTCTCAGAATCCCTAACAACATAGCATCCAACAGAGGATCTGCTTCATGGTGAAAGAAATAAGGGAGTGGACCCATGGGATTCCTCACTGTATCACATACCACACCATCCAAAATCTGCCAGTCTCAGAATTTTGGAACAACCTTCTAAAAGCACAGCTGAAACACTCTGCCAGGACAGGATGCTGTTCTGCATCCTGTGTTCAGGATGTAGTATGTGCATTAAGTCAGAGACCCCTATATGGTTCTATGTCCCCAAAAGGAAAAATTAATGGGTTCGGAAATTAAGAGATGGAAGCAGAATGACCCCACTTTATCACTCCCAATGACTTACTGTACTTCCTGCCCCCATAGCTCTGAGCACTGCAGGTTTAGCATTCTGGTCCCCAAAGAGGCATACTCTTGCGCACAGCAAGGCACTTTCTGTGTGCGCTTGTTATGTGTGTTTATGGGATGTGTGTGTGGTATTGCATATACGTGTTATGTGTGTAGACATGAGAAGTTTCAGCACGTCGTGTGTGTGTTATATGTAGTCAGGTGTGTGATTCGTGGCATGTGGATGTATGCATGATGTGTGTATGTGGTGGGGCTGTGTACGTATGTGGAGTGGAGTTGTGTTTGTATGTGTGTGCTGTGTGTGGGTGGATGTGGTATGCATATATATACACATGTGTGATGTGTGTGTGAGTGATATGTGGGTGGTATGGGTGGTGCATGTGTGTTCATGTTTGTGATATGGATATGTGTGTGATGTATGTGGGGTGTGGGAGGATTTCTGTAGGTGTCTGATGTGTGTGTAAGACATATGTGTGCATATGTGTGTTTTGTGTGTAGGTTTATGTTTAGTGTGTGGGAATTTTTTTATGTGTGTGATGTGGGTACATGTGTGTGTTTTGTGTTGGGTGTTTGTGTAGCGTGTGTATGTGTGTACAAGTGTGTACTGTGAGTGTGGTGTGTATATTTGTGTGATATGTGGTATAAATGTATGTGTATATGTGTGGTATGTATTTATCTGGAGTGTGTGTCTACATGTATGTAGTATGCCTAGAATTGTGGGTGTGATGTGGGGTGTGGGTGATTTATGTGGGTGTGTATTGTCTATGTATATGGTGTGTGTGTATAAGTGTGTGCTGTGTGTGTGATATATGTGCATGAGTATAGTGTGGGGTTAGTATATATGTGCAGGAGTATATGTGTGTGATATATATGGATATGTGTATGTGTGCTGTGTGTGGCATGCATGTGTGTGTGGTGCATATACGTGTGTTTGGTACATGTGGTATGTGTAAATATGTGTGATACATGGTGTTTGTATGTGTCTGTGGTCTCTGTGTGGTGGGTGTGTGTGTGATGTGTGTATATGTGTGTGTTGGGTGTGTGTACATGTGTGTGGTGTGCATGTGTTGGCGCATGTGGATGTGTACACATATGTGATGCATGGTGTGTGTCTGTGGTCTGGGTGTGGTATGCATATGCACGTTGTGTGTGTAGAGCACATGCATGTTGTGTGTGTATGTGCGTAGGGTGTGTGTGTGGTCTTCCAGCTGAGCAGTAAGCCCTTTGGGGGAGCGGCTAGTGTCCTTTTTCATCTCACTTCCAGAGTACCTCTTCACTCAGCAAGATCTGACAAGAGGCCATTTCCCAAGTAGCTTGAAGGCTGTGTGACTCCCATAGTTGTCCTTGACAACCGCGCTCCAGCACCGCCTCCCGCATACATCACACTGCCCAGTGTTGGGCCGGGAACTAACCAACCGTGATATTGGCAGTCATGCTCGTGTGCTCAAACCACCCATGTGCATGTGAGGCAGGGCACAGGCGCACAACTGCACACACCACCCAATCTGGGCTCCAAACAGCACTGCATTCTTAACGAGCAGACTGGCTCATTAGAGGGAAATGCAGTCTATAATTCCACGTTATGTCGCCTTTTGGCTCAGTTTTGTCTTTGCAGACACCAGATCTCATCTATCGGAAGCTACATATGGCTCATTAAAAGGACAGAGTTAGGGAGGGGCAACAGCAGGGCTCGCAGGCCAGATGCCACCATCCCCTCCCTCCCTCTTTTTTATTTTCAGCCTTTAAAATGTTTTCATTTCTTGGTTTAGCCTTGTCTTACCCACCCAGGATAAACTGTGGACCCATAATAACTACCATCTATCACGTATCTCCTCCGTGCCAGGTACAGTTGTATCTGATCTCCGATCCTCACGACAACCCAGCAAGGTCAGCATTCTCATCCCGTGGTACAGATAAGGAAACGGAGTTTGGGAGGTTAATGGGCCTGCCTGCATGGAGGAGCGTGGGTGGGAAGCCAGGTCTGTCTGGCTGTTCCCACTGTATCACTGACATGTGGGGCCACCCACATGATGGTTAGCACTTAGCATTGTCTTGGTCCACTGGAAAGGGGAAGAGAGGAAATACTGTATTCTCATCTAAATTTCTCCTGAAATCTGGAAAATCCCTATTTTCATATTATTTCTCTTGGCATCTCCATAAGCCAAAAGACAAAAATTAAAACCTAGAGACACCCACAAAATGCCCCAGCTATTTATGACCCCAACCAAAAATGCAGTGACCAAGAGCTCCTTTCCTGCCAGCTCTGTCATCACTCTCTGTTTTCAAGGGACTGGCCCCTTGGCCACTGCTGATCCACTATAGCAGTAAACCATGCCCTGCATCAAATAAGCACACTCTCTCCATTTATTTCAGTTCAGTCACCTGGGATTTTCAAAGACCTGTTTGTGACAGAGGTGTGCTCTGCTACAATTTTCCTCCTATCATCTAAATTGGCTCTTCTCTCCTTTGGCTCCTTAAGAAAAACCTGTTCCTGACTGCAGTGATGTGTCTGTTGCAGAGAGGCAGGAGAAGAAATATAACACAATGGCCATGAACACAGCTTTGGAGTAAGACCTCAGATTAAGATCCTATTTATACCAAATACAAACTTTGAGATGCAATTCACTTCGATTCTCTAAGCCTCAGTTTCCTCATCTGTGGTTGTGATGAAAATAATGTATGCAAAGATCTCAACATGATGTCTGGCACATGGGGAAAGTTTGAGATGTTAACTATTATCATTAGAGTTTTCAGTTGGAATGAATAGGAGGCTGTGTGAAATTTGCATGATTGTACTTATAAGCCATTGATGATGCATCCATTTAGTTTTCTACTCTGAAAGAACATAGATTTGATTAATTATAACAAGAATTTAAAATATTTCCATTATTCAGAAATAACCTACACAGAGTCTAAGTTTGTCCCTTCTTTGCCAGTCTTTTTTTTTTAGAGAGAGAGATAAATAGCAATTATGTAGTCAGAGTCACTGGCTCTTCCTCTCCCGGTAACAGGCTAAGGCTTAACCTTGATTAAGCAACAGCACATCTAATCCAAGTTCTCCCACCTTCAACCCAGCCCTGCTCCCCCAAGCTCAGCCCTGCACTAGATTCCACTCCCGCTTAGTATAACATTGCCAAAGCTAAGCACCCCTCAATTTTTCTTTTAAACAGTTGTCTACCTACTTGAAGTTGGACCATTTTATCTATTCCACAGGACAATCCTGCCCCTTAGAAAATGCTTGAGCATATTAAGTTGTTTTGAAATGCCATTTCAGAAGCAGGGTCCTGAATCCAGTCCATGCCCATGTATTTTCCAGCTAAATCACACTGGCATTCTTTCACAGCCCGGAAGTGCTTTCCACTTGCCCTTCCTGTGAATGCAAGTAGGGCAAAATCTCTTGACAAAGCAAATTAGGAGTAATAGATGGGTTTTTGGCACTTCCTGTGACTCAAAGCAAATCTATTTCTAGATTATAAAGTATGAAAAGAGAGACAGATCAGGTTGACATTGGAAAATTGAACACTGATAAATGAATTGCTTTCATTCAGTCTCTCAAATTCTCTCTCTCACGCACACACAACACACACACACACATCTTTAAAGGGTACCTGTTTCCTGCAGATCATACTTAGGTTAATCTCAATTCAAACACAGATGCACTGAGGGCATTAGAAGTCAATCGCTCTCATTCACAAAGCTTTAGATTCCTCTAAATTATTAAAACTAGACAATGGACTTCCAATTTTGTGCCCAGACCTACTCACTAACAGAATGACCTTCTTGTTATGGGTGAAGATATATTTGATGCTAAATTTGCTGAAAATTTTAACAGCATTCAATCTTGAGACTGTGAGTTACTGCATCCTACATGTGTTGGTACCTCACTTTGATTAAAAATGGGATAAATCTCTGGGAGAGTCCTTTGACCCAAGGCCACGTTCCTTTCACACGAAGGTCATGCATGCACTAATTGGACGAGATATAAATCGTGTTTCTCTCCACATTCAGTTTTAGATCCTGACCTGTTTGTGTCAAGAAATCACAGGAAGCCCAACTTATGTCATCAAGCTTGGCTCGATTCACAGATGATTTCCTTAAATCATAGAATGATATTAAATGCAATTCCAAAATAAGGAATGGAAAGTTCAAAGAGACTTTTTTTTAAAAAGTGTTATAGAAAAGGCAATGGGAAGCTTGACTCCGTTTGCTTTCCTGTATCAGAAATTTTGAGGACACGAGAAAAATAGAACTCCCGCTGGTAACCCGTCATGTTCTCCCTAGGAGAGGTGATATGGAAGAACTATCATTTTGATCAGTTGAGCAGCTGGTTTCTCCTTGCTTTAGGATTCATTGGTCTGGTCGCTAATTTCTATAAAGTTTAGAAATTTTGACCTTTAGTAAAATGGGTAGATCCCATTTTTATTTTTCCTGTTATATGTTTATTTTGAAGATTTTGAAGAAAATTGTGCTAGGATAGTTTTCATTCCAAGATGCCCATTCTCTACGTATATTTAAATTCTCTTAAAAGTAAAATAGGCATACCCACAGGACAAGGAAATATACAAACCTGTTTCCTGAACACTCGGTGCAGTCTAGACACACATGAACAGAAGCCAACTTCGTCCACTCCCAGCCTCTCATCTCCCAAAACCCCAAATAGGGTTATCAGATAAAATATAAGATGCCTGGTTAAATGTGAATTTCAGATAAACAACAAATCATTTTTTAGTATAAGTTTGTCCCAAATATTGCATATACTTTTTCCTTTTCTAAAGCTGGTCACCCTACCTCAAAAACCTTTAAGCAAATGCTCCACAGCTGTCCTGAAGAGTCAGCACTAAAGAGACTGATAATCCCACAGAATCAAGAGCAGGGAGGTACTTAAACATCATTAAATCAACCTTTCATTTTACAGATGATCAAACAGAGGTCAAAGAGATAAAAACCATTTTCTAAGAACATATAGCTCCCTGCCTCTGTCTCCCAGGGCGATGCTATTCCCTCTAAGGAGCATGCCTCCTTCCACTGTTCCTTGATGAGCTGGACTCTGACTTTAGAATTAGCACATGGACAAGTGCACCCCGTTTCTCTATGCCTCTGTCTACTAAAGCAATAGGAACACAGCACAATTCTATCACCTTCCAGAGAAGGGAAATAGAACTGGCAACCTTCATGGGCAGGGAGGTGGGGAGGCAAATTACAGAGAACAAAGCACAGATTAGCATCTCAATAAATTATCCTGCCACATAGGCTTCAGATGTCAGGTTTTCTTAAAGTGGGGGCACATTCATGTTAGTAATTTGTGATTACTGTGGTTAGTTACAGACTATTCCCCCTGGAGACCTTCCTGAGTCACAGAGAAAACCATTTGTCTTTGTTAGCCAAGTTGCAGTCCTACCTAGAGACCTGCAGGAGGATGAATTTAAAGGATTTCCACAGAACTCTTCTGAACCTTGGAATCTATGAAAATTTAAACAACTAATATTATAATGTTCAAACCTAAGACTAGAATAATTGCAAAAGTAGCTCAGTGTTGTTACAAAGCTTCAATATTACTCAAGGCTTTACAGAATCAAGGAAAATCCCTCTAAAGGCCATGGGAATGCCCTGGTTGCTTTCCTGCAACATCATAAGGAGAGTGTCGTGTATTTGGTTGATGATGATTAAGGATGCTATTTATATGCGTATAGGACACTCAATTTCCTTACAGTTTGCAAGGGATATATTCTAGAGAGCGGTCAAAACAGGAAAATGCGTTGCTTACCGATAAACAGGGATAACTGAGGTCGGAGACCAAGGTACCGAGGTCCCCCAATTTCCTAGAGACTCTGCAATGGCTCAAGGGGCTTCATTTCCAACTCTCCCATTTGCGTGTCTTCTGCTTTCCCTAAGTAGCTGATTAGGGGGGCAGGGAGAGTGTTCAAGTGAAGCGCTCCACATCCCCCTGCCTGACGTGGTCCTAAGTTGGAGACACGGAGAAGGTCACTGGCTCCCCGGCCCTGGCTAGCTGCATGAGGGACTTGCAAGGCACAGGCAAGTTCTCTAGGACCCAGGGTGACAAAGACCGGGGCTAAAAAGCAGGAAATACAGCACTGCCTAAGGAAGCTTCCCACATAACCCAAAAAACAAAAATTTAAGCCATGAATCTTATCGTTGGAATTGTTTCCCATATTTGGGGACTGGGAACGGCTTTGGAGCTTATCTGGTCTATCTGTTCATTTAATCAGTGAAGAAACAAGGGACTCATTACTAGAAGTAATTTTTCAGACTTTATTTTTAGGGGAGAACGCTTCTTCCCCACACCTGTGGAGGGAGACTCTTTAGTGTAAAACTCCTAGCCTCCCCCCCACCACCTGTTACTTTGTCTCAGGGAAGAAAGAGTGACTTAATATGACAAGGACTTTTGGAAGAAGAAACTAGGTACATGTCACCCAGCCTCTTCCTCCTCCCTCTTTCTTGGGAACAAGTTATCCACTGGAAGTGTGTTCTGCTCTCCTCCTTCAGAGAAGGCACTCCCCTTGTAGGGAGGGGACAAGATGGTCTGCTCGGGTATAAGGCTGTTGAGTAAGTTTGCTCAAATCTAGTATTCAGTATGTGGAAGACCACTTGTCTTCTGAAACATATAAGCCTCATTCTTGAACACCAGCTTTGTAGTAATATAGATAAAAATTTGGCCTCCATCTGCCTTAGTCTTTGGTCTTATTTCTCAATTGGTTCTGAATTCCAGCAGATTTACTGTGACTCCTCAAATCCCCACATTCACTTCAGGGGTTCCTTTTTTTATTTTTTTTGTGAGGAAGAGTGGCCCTGAGCTAACATCTGTTGCCCATCTTCCTCTTTTTCTTGAGGCAGATTGTTGCTGAGCTAATATCTGTGTCAATCTTCCTCTATTTTTGTATCTGGGACGCCACCACAGCATGGCTTGATGAGCAGTGGGGAGGTCCATGTCCGAGATCCAAACCTGAGAACCCCAGGCCGCTGAAGCAGAGGGCGCGAATTTAACCACTACGCTACCAGGCCAGCCCCACGTCAGGTTGGGTTGGTTGGGTTCATAAACATTTTCAGGTCACAAACCAGTTTGAAAATCTCGTGGACCCTCTCCCCATAAAAGTGAATTCCCTGAAGCCCCTATGTGGGCTTTAAATACCAGTTTAAACACCCCTGATTCATTTTCAGGATGAATTATATACGTTGACATAGAAAGCAAGTCAGAAAGATTTAGTAAGCTCTTTCTAGGAGTTTATAAAAACACTGGTATTTGGGGAGCCGGCCCCGTGGCTTGGTGGTTAAGTGCGCGCGCTCTGCTACTGGCGGCCCGGGTTCGGATCCCGGGCGTGCACCGACGCACCACTTCTCCGGCCATGCTGAGGCCACGTCCCACATACAGCAACTAGAAGGATGTGCAACTATGACATACAGCTATCTACTGGGGCTTTGAGGGAAAAAATAAATAAATAAAAAAATTAAAAAAAAAAAAAAAACACTGGTATTTGACAAACAGCTGCCATACTAACATTCACTTACTCTGGGCCCACGTCAAGTATGATTTATTTCATTAATTAAATAAGCAATTACTAAGGGACTGTTATGTAGCAGGCGCTCACTTAGGCACTAAGGAGGGACACAAAGAAGGACAAGACAATATTCTTGGCCTCAAAAAACCCCAAGTCTAACAGGAAGAAAACAATGGAAGTAAAAAATCGCAATACAAGATACCTTGCCTTAGATGTGACCATATTATTCAGCTCTCGCCAGTGGAGAGAAATCGGAAGTGGTCTGTGCAACTGCCAGTTCGTGTGGCTAAAGGGCAGCGGCAAGGCCTGTCTTTCATTTTCTCCCTCTCCTATAGCTAGAATGCAGCTGCACCCGTGAAAGCTGCAGCGTCCAGCTCGGCTCTCGGGATGGAAGCTGTACGTTGAGGATGGCAGAGCAAGAAGACGTAAGAAGCCGGGGTTGCTGACACTGTTGAGCCACACACCAGCCCTGGAATGTTTACCTGGATGTTCCTGTGAGAGAGAAATAAACTTCTATCCTGTTTAAGCACTGTATGTCTAGTTCTCTTTGTTACAGCAGCCAAACCAGCGTCTTAAGTTTGAGCTAATCCAACGTGCGGAGGCACTGACTCACTGGAGAATGGCACATTCAATGTGATGAGCCCGGTGGGCAAAAGGTGTTTTGTTTTTTTGTGTGTGTGTGAGGAAGATCAGTCCTGAGCTAACACCCGATGCCAATCCTCCCCTTTTTGCTGAGGAAGATTGGCCCTGGGCTAACATCCGTGCCCATCTTCCTCTACTTTATATGGGATGCTGCCACAGCACGGCTTGACAAGTGGTGCTTTGGTGTGCGCCCGGGATCCGAACCTGCGAACCCTGGGGCGCCGAAGCGGAGCGCGCACACTTAACTGCTGCGCCACCAGGCCAGCCCACAAAAGGTGTTTTTATTCTTGTGTTATAGACACAGAAACCAAGGCAAATAAATATTTCTTCTAGCAAGTCAGAAGAATAGAATCAGAGCTAGAATTTTCCTCTTATGTTACCAAGTCTACTTAACATGTCCAATATACAAGCATAGTCCACAAAAGGTGTTTTTATTCTTGTGTTATAGACACAGAAACCAAGGCAAATAAATTATTTCTTCTAGCAAGTCAGAAGAATAGAATCAGAGCTAGAATTTTCCTCTTATGTTACCAAGTCTACTTAGCATGTCCAATATACAAGCATAGTCCTTGAAACAAATCCTTCCAAGATATTCCATGCAGTTGACCAGTGGCTGCCATGTGTCAGTCACTTTGCTGAGCACTGGGGATGACATACCAAGCAGAAACCAAGTCCCTGCTTTCGTAGCCAAGATAGTTGGTGGTAGAGGTTATTTAATCAACAAAATGAATGTATAATTATATACTCGCTTAAGGGAAAGAAAATGGACTTAAGAGAACATATCACAAAGGAATCTGACCTGGATAAGGGTCGCTGGGAAGTCTTTCCTGAGGACATGTGCTTAAGCTGCACTCTGAAGGAATAAAAGGATTTAACCAAGTGAAGATTGGGAGAGACAGAATGTTCCCAGTGGAAGTAACTGCCTGTGCAAACGCCCTGTGGTAGGAGGAAGCATGGCAGGTGTGAGGAACTGGGTAAAGGCCTGGCTGAAGTGCAGAGAGACAGGGAGAGAGCGGTACATGATGAGATGGAAAGGTAGATGGGGCCAAACTACATAGGGTCTTGAGGACCATGTTAAGGATCGTGGTCTTTAACATCAGAGTACTTCCTACCCAAGGAAGGATTTAAGCAGAGAATGGGGAGGTAGGGGGGGATGACATGATCATATATGCAAACTGAACATTGATTCTGTCTGTACTGTGAAGACAGAAGGGGTGGGGGATGCAGAGTGAATGCAGGGAAATTATTGCAGTCGCCTAGGCAAGAAATGATGGTCGTTAGGACCAGAGATATGTCAGGGGAGGGAGATGGTTGTTAGCTGGAAATCAATTTCCTGGCGTAAAAGAGAATCACACTCTTAGCCAGCTAGACTTAGTTCACATGGATATCTCAAAAGAAGCAAAAATGAAACCACAGAATTATGTAAATGGTGTGAATTTCAAGTGTGCCAAAGTTCCAAAGTCCACTATGGCAAAAATTTGCTTTTGCTAGAAGTTTTGTCACCTTTGACAAAATAAAGAGGTTTTTATTCAATTTTTGTATTTGTTTTACCTTCTCCCTCTCCTTAGAGAGCCAACAAATCTCTAATGATATAAGTCACATCCAGGATAATTCTCATTTGAGCCTTTCCCTAGAGATAAGCACGCATCCTCTGTGGGTATGATATTTGTTAAGTGACTAATACAGAAATCAATGGCCATCACATTCTCTGGATGTGTCTCTACTGTTTTGTTTTGTTTCAGACTTTGTTTGTTTTTTTGCTGCTTCTTCTACTAAAATAGGAAAATGATAATCTCTTTGTCTAAAAATATCTCTTTGTAAATAGTCTTCAAAAGCTCATAAGCTACTTGAGTGAAACTATTTCCCTACCCTTTTCACCAAAAGCACAAAGATAAGTTATTCCTTGATGAAATTATTGACTATACATCCCACATGACTTCCTTCAATAGCAAGTAAATATTCCCTCAATAACAATGGATGTGGAATGGAATAAAAATGGAACAGTGTGGAGAGCATGAAAATTCTTAGAGATTTAATAAAAGATTTCCAAGAGGATCCAAGGAGGCTGGTGTTACACAAAAGGGACTTGGTGACTCACAATAGCCCCCCACAGTGGGAGGGGTCTGCAGCCTAGTGGCATGTGGCCTTCACCAGAAGGTGACAGTCTCACCCATTCCAGCTTGGCCAAAAAGTCACAGACTTGAGTCTGTGTTGAGCTGTCTCTTTAAGCTCCCAAAAAAGAAACCTTACTCTAGGAAATGAAATTTCCTAGTTACCTTTCTAAGTCTTACTAATATATAGTAGGGATAATAATACATTTTTAAAAAAATTTAATTCTGAAGAGCCTGAATTAGACTAATCTTCAAGAAATTTTTTTTAAAAGTCACTTTCAAATATACAAAAACTCAAATTAAGTTTGCCAAAGTGGTCCTTAAAAGCTGTTAACGAGGGCCTGCCCCGTGGCTTAGCGGTTAAGTGCACGTGCTCCGCTGCTGGCGGCCCGGGTTCAGATCCCGGGCGTGCACCGACGCACCGTTTCTCCGGCCATGCTGAGGCCGCGTCCCACATACAGCAACTAGAAGGATGTGCAGCTATGATATACAACTATCTACTGGGGCTTTGGGGGAAAATAAAAAAAAAAAAAAAAAAAAAAAGATGTTAACGAGGAGGGAGAATAATGTTAGCATTTATGTTGTTGATATGCATGTGGGACCTCTAAGTAGGCTGAGGAACCACCCTGGTTTGCCCAGGACCAAAGGTAACTCCCCAACACAGAACTTTCTATTTTAAAACTAGGACAGTTAGGGGAAAACTGAAATAAGTTGGCCACCCTCTCTAATATATATGGTTCATTAATATTCTGAAGAAGTTTAAGCATCAACCAATCAATAAGTATTTATGGATTGCTTATATCTGCTCAATACTCTTTGAGGCACTGTGAGAGATACAGAAGGAATATAAGTCATGAGATCCATACCTTGCCTGAAATTCTGTAGCTCATTCATTATTTCCCAGGAGTTTATAATCTAATTTCTCTAAAATACTCAATGACTGCTTACTAAACATTATCTGTCAGGCACTGTGGTTGGCACTTGAGATGCAAAGATAGATGAGAAACTGAGTCTGACCTCAAGGAACTTACTCCTTTATGGGGAAGACAGGCCCAGATAAAAATACAACCACTTGGTAAGGGCTAGTATGGAGCTACGACTGAGTACCTGGCACAGCTAACTGCGGCCACAGATGTGCGGACACAATGATGGTACCAGGCAGCATGCGATGTTTCATACAAGTGGTGGTCCAGACTCTAGCTACTAAATACTGTAATAGTTCAAAGGAGAGCAAGAGGCCACTTAGCAGGGTCATCATCCCTATGTGTACAGAGGAATGGCTTATTGAAAAGATAGGATTTAAGGTAGACTTGGGTAAAATTTTAATATGAATGAATAAATATAAAAGAGGCTCTTTCACAGACCAATTACACTAGTATGTTATGAACCAAAGATTATGATTTATCCATTTCAGTGCACCTAAGGTGCAAAAACTAACCAACGAACAACAATAGAAGACTAACAGGCAGAGATGATATAGAGAAAATTCTAGGCAAGTATAATGGCATCACCAAAGATTTAGACTAGAGGCAAGAAAGATTAACACCCTTTGGTGTTAGATGGATTTAACAAAAGAGGGAAGTTTCATGTAGAAGATAAGGATGAGAAAAATAGGTTACAGTCAGATGGTGAAGGGTTGTGAATTGCTGAGAAGTTTGGAATTCCTTCTGCAGACACTGGGGAGCCATTGAAGGCTTTTGCAAAGGGAAGTGCTGTGGTAAAAGTTATATCTTAAGAAAGTTAATCTGGCAAAAGAGATAACCCAGGTCTTGCATGAATTAGAAAAGACTCTGAGTTAATGAATTAAAACCAACGGAGTTTTACCATGTGTGGAAGGGAATATTAAAGTTCTCCCTTTTTACTGCAGAATGCAGCTGCTGGCTAAAGGGAGGGAGAGATTCTTGGCATCTCCCTAAGAGGGTAGGGAAGTTGATGCACCTGCAGGGAGAGACACTGGGACCTCCTCTACAGAGAGAATCATGGCAGCCAGGAATGAGCCTTTGCCTCCACTAAGAGCCAGCTCAGCAGTGGAGAAGGTCACCTGCAAAGAGAAACCAAGGAGACAAGATCTTCCAGCTCCAATTTCAAAATAAAAAACAACCAGGAAAATGGTTACACCTATGTATGTCTAGACTGAATTAAACCAAAGTAAAGAGAAAAAGCCTCCGCATCATTCCATATCATAGACTCTTTCAAATTCCTTTCTCATAGTCTATTTCCATTTCTAATTCTACCTGTACAAAATATAATCATGCCTGCTTGTAATTACTTATGCATACATGAATACTAGTAAGTTAAACTTGTTCTTCTATTTACAAAGACAGCGTGATACATAGTAGCTTAGAAATTGCTCTTTTCCCTGTGATTTATAAATGTGCAACGAGTTTCTTTCTAAAACACATATTTGCAGATGTCACTTTAAACACTATTTTCTGAGATTATATTTTCCATAGAAAACAGATGTCTGCAATTATCCCTTTTTTGACCTCTGAGACTTATCAAAGTCAAATAGGTAATCATCCAATCAGACGGGCTATCATTATCAGAAGAAAAGTAATTATAATCTGAATATGTTTGAACATGATTATTATAAGCTTTAAACTGTTACACTTTTGATTGGGGCAGAATTGGAAGACATTATCACTTCATAATTCAAATGATGTAACTTCACTTGTTTTTGTCATTTAGAATCTGGAGAGCTAAATTTATTTAACAATATAATTCTTTAAACATGAACAAATTATGCAATAATCTCTTTAAAACCATGAGAATGCTTCTCAAAATCTTGACAGTGAAATTAGGGGAATTTTTTTTTTTTTAACTAGAGCAAATCAGAGCTCAGCACTGAGCCCCATCAGAGTGGGAAGCTTGAGGTAGATGTGTTCATTTGACAGACATTTTGTGATCTGCTTGGTTCTGTTAAAGAGACCAGCTACCTTCCTGCCTGCTGCTGGAGGCCCGCCCATTGCTGGCCCAAAACAAAAGGAGAACTAGGCCAAATATGGAGATGAGTGAGGAAAAAAAGGAGAAAAAGTACATAAGAAAAAAATATCTTTCCCAAGAAGATGTGTAAATAGAAAAGCGAATTAGATTCAAAACCAGAATTGAGAATTTTTAAAAGGACTTAGGGGGAAAAAAGTGTTGAAAACATAGTGTCTGATAGATATTGAATAAAACAGCATTTCCCATGGAAAATAATTTTGTAAAAACCTGATAACACAATCCTTCCATCCAGATGTTTGGTTAAGTATTGGCTTAACTTGGTGAGATGTCCTGATTTTTCTCCTCCATCTTTTCTGAGATCTGTTCCTTTCACACTGGGCTTTCAAGCTGGCGTGCTCATCTGAGGAAGGAGGTGTGGAGAGACAGGGCATTCCAGGGCTGTTGCTGGGGCCTGAGTTCACATTGAATAAAATGTATATTCATTTTAAATGTATAAAAATGAGCACATGGTGCCCTGTGGGAGAATTCTTCTAGCTCAGAAATGTTTGGCATTTGTGACCTCTGAACATGGCACGGACTGAGGGTTAGAAACAGTAAGAGACAGGAGCCTTTACAGGATTTGAAAGGCACTGAATGGTTATTTTTCCATAAGCACAGCATTTCTTAGAACGATGGTTTAAGAGGTGCTGTTCAACTTGTAATTCTAGTTCAGCAGAGTGAAGACCTGAGGCTTCTCCCCAAATATAGCAGGATTTTGGTAAAAGCCAAGTTCTCACTGAATACCCTTCCACCTCCCTTGTTAAAAGTACCCCTTTCTTCTTGTTTCTTCTTGACTTGATTTCTTCCCTTCCCCTGCCTCCACCATGTGTCCAATTCCTTCATTCAGCAAAGACTTACTAAGACCTAACATGGGCCAAGCACTGTGGATACAGCAGTGAACAAAAGTGACAAATATCTCTGCCCGTCTGGAGCTTATCTTCTAGTTAAATTCTTGCATTATAATTCTGGCTGCTGAAATGTTAACTGCTAACAAAGGTGTGAATGGAGTTATTGAGGATTGAAGGTAGTGCTTCCTTTATCACCCAGGGCATCAGCCTCCCTGGGGGCAGGACCCAGTGACAGCATGCGTTGTTAAACTCCCCTGGAGACTTAGACCCTCGGAAAGTGTGAGAGTGATGAGGTAAGGTGCGACTCCCCCCAGAGATAGTGGGAGAGTCGGAGGAGGGTTGATCTTGTGCTGCCTGGATCTTTCCGGATGCCTCGTGGAATTTCAGCACATGGACAGGTGCCCATTCATTGCACCTCTCCAAGGCTGGGCTGCGCAGAAACCTCTGCTCAGTCTGGTGCTGCAGAGACTGGGAGCTCACTACCTTGTTAGTCCCTCGATGGCAGAGATCCTGCTTCATCAACATGACTAATGACTTATAACTCCCTATCACCTAGCACAGTGCCTGGCGCAGCGTGAGTGCGCTCAGAAACCTCTAAATGAATGAATGGCTGTCGGCTTCACTTGTCAAAACCTTTGACATTCTGTTCAATCCAAATGGAAAGAACATTCTTTATCTATGTGCTCCCTTTTGGTCACAGATTCCCAGCCTAACTTCTTATCTTGCAAGATGTCAAGGTGGAAATTTCCAGCTTGATTCTTACTTTAAATTTCCTCTAGCCCAGGCATCTAAATTATGCCACTACTTTCGGATGGGGATATTCTGTTAATATTTAGTCCATCATGCTGGGTGTTTGGTACATCCGTGCACTGCTTCCAATGGATTCAGCTTATTAAAGTGGGTGGCATCCAGCTGCATCTCCCTTTTCTTCTCTTTCCTTCTTATCTACGTTCCAGTAACCAAGGTGGCCTATTAACACTTGGTGTTTTCATCAGACTTTGCACATCACTGCCTTTGAGCCTTGTGATCACATCATTTCCCATCTCTTCAGAATATCCTTTCTCCTCAATATTGCCTGGCTTCATTCTGTCCAACTGTCCAGATCCACCCAGCAAGCATGATGGCCCTGTCTTCTCTGAGCAGGGTACCAGCAGTCTGAAAGACGTTTTTTCCACAAAGCCTTTTTTGACCACTACAAGTGATCTCTTCTCCCTCTCATTGCTTAGCGTAATTATTTTATGTGGAAATCGTTCAACATGCTCCTTTGCTCTGTCTGTCAATTATCTTTTTATATAGTTATAGACGCCCACATGTATGCTTAATTAGCTAGATGAATAGCAGTGTAGCACACAGGTAAGAGCATCATTTGAGGGGTCCAGTGGACCTAGGTTTCAATCTGCATCCTCCCCTTGGTGGAGATATGACTTATGGCAGGTTACCTGTCTGCCATTGGCTTTGCCATCTGTAAAATAAAGTACTTGTATCTACCTGTATCAAGCATGTCTTTTTATTCTGATGCTTTGACATCTGGTGCCTTGCTGACTCTGGAGAGACTGCTCCTCTAGGAATTGGCAAGGGACTGGCCTGCAAGAATGCCTTTCATACGCAAACCAACCAATCCAAAGCCCATACCCCAACCACCTCCTTTATCTGGGCTCTCATATTCTGACCACTAGCCCCACGCCCTAATCACCCCAGGGCAACTAGACAGCCCCTTGGCCCCAGAGGCCACAATAATTATTCAAAGCAGGCAATCCTAAACCTGCTTACCCTGCCTCGCCCATTCCTTCCCACAGAAGTCACAATAAAGTCTCTTGCCCACAATTTCCCCTGCTCTCTTCGCCTCTTGACGGATCCAGGTGCTTCCCCAGGTGGTCTCCCCATGGCATGCCACCTCCTGTTTCTAGGGAACTATGAGTAAAAACTTCTCCCTTTATGACAATCATTTCCACGTCTGCATGAGTTAGCACACCTGATTGAAACTAGTCTTGGGTACATATTTTCAAACACTGCCACATAGGGTAATGATAATGGTTCTTAACTGGAGGTGATTTTTGACCCCCAGGGGACATTTGGCAATATCTGGTGACATTTTTAGTTATCACAAATGGGGAAAGAGAAGCTACCGGCATCTAGTGGGTAGAGGCCAGGGATGCTGCTAAACATCTCACAATGCATAGGACAGTCATCCACAACAAGAATCATCTCACCCAAAATGTCAATCGTGGCAAGGTTGAGACAGCCTGGGTTACAGTGCGGATTCAATGAGGTTAAGTAAATAAAGTGCTTACTACAGTGATCCTCAGACTATAGCGTGCATCAGAATCACCAGAGGGCTTATTAAAATACCTATTTCTGGGCCCACTCCCAGAGTTCCTAATTCAGTAAGTCTGGAAAAGGACCTGAGGATATGCATTTCTAACAAATTCCAAGGTGATGCTGACGCTGCTGTGTTGGCACCAACTTTGAGAATCATTAGCCTAATTCATAGCAATCATTCAACAAATGACATCCCATAATTATTATTTTATCAAATCCTTTAGGTCAGAGACTGAACCTTATACTTCATATCCTGCACATCACTGGGGTTTGCAACAGGCACTCAGTATGAGATGTTGATGGCTATTTGACATCAAAGCATTACTAAGTGATGAACTCTACTTACTAAGATACATTTGGGACTAGAGTAGAAACTTTTCTAGTTAGGAATATGTTCTAGCTAACTATTGCTGCATAACAAATTACTTCAAAATTTAGTGGCTTCAAATAACAAACATTTTATTATATATCATGATTTTGTGAATCAAGAATTTGGGGAGGGCTTGGCTGGCTGATCTTCTATTTTGTGAGGCATTGATGGAAGCCACTCAAAGATATTTACCTGGCTTATGGGCTAATTCATTCACATGTCTGATACCTTGCTGGAATGGCTTGAAGGCTGGGCTCCACTGGGACTGTCAACTATAGCTTTTCCATGTGGCTTGTCCATGTGGTGGCCTAAGGGTAGTCAGACTCCTTACATGACAACTTAGGGCTCTAAGAAAGAGTGTTCCAGCTAACAGAGTGAAAACTACATGGCCTTTTATGACCCAACCCCAGAATACCCATTTTGTCACTTCCACTGTACTCGATCCTATCCGTCAAAGCACTTACAACACTCCTGCCCCCAACTCAAGGGTAGGAGATATGGATCTCACATTTTGATGGGAGACATATCAAAGGATTTGTTGGCCATATTTTTAAACTACCACCTAATGTTTGGTTGCAGCCCTGTTTTTAGTGAAGGGACTAGAACTGATAAGCAAATAACTCTAGGACTTGATAATTTTACTCTGTTATTCTGTTCTGAACTTTTGACATTAAATCTTCTCCCCAAATATAGCATTGCAAGGCAGGCATCTTCCCCACTACTGTCTTCATCTTACAACTATGAGTTGGAATAAGTATCCATATACCTGTCAGAATTGCCTAGTGCAGTAAAACCCACAATGAAATGCCCTTCCCTACTGAAGGTTTATTACACAGCATGAAAAATCACATCCCCCAAGGACACCGTCTCAGATGGCATTTCTCTCTCCCATTGTAGTCTCCAGTGCCTGTGATACAAGTATGCTCCTGAACCCCTCCCCAGAGCGGCGATGGGATCCTGTTGAACCGCATTCAAACGTGATGCTCCTGTTGTCTCTAGTGGAGGCACCAGAAGTCTGAGTGACGCCTTCTCTCATGACTCCAGGGCTCTACTCCCTCTGAGATCCTGGGCTCTCTGACCGGCTCAACATGTCAGCAGGAACTAAATGATGAGCTCAGCTGCAGCCAAGGATTATTTTGGTTGCATGACTCTCTGTGATTATCCAAAAGGGAAAACAAAAAGTCATTTTAAAATGCAGCTTGTGTTCTTCCACTACAACAAAGGATCTCCTGGAAATCTTTTATTTCTTAAATGATATTATAATGTATTCTTTGTTTTGTTTTCATCACTTTTATCATCGTTTCTTAGCAAGGGCCCAAGTGGCTTGGCTGGGGTAAGGGGAAAAAAATTATAATGATTCATTTGTGTACATTTGTCCTAGTGGGAATTTGATGTGGTGAAAATATTATTGGAATATTAAATTAGAGGCACTCAACATTATTCTCTGTTCTATTTGAAACCAGATACAGGTACAAACATTCTATAGGGCCCAAGAACGCCACGATAATTCAGGAATTCATAAATCACCCCTCCAGAGCACCTTGGTTATATACAACCTGAGTGAACATAGCTTTCTTCCGTGGCTGGCATCCTTGGTGCTCCTATTTTAATGAATTCTTTAGCTAGACCCCCAGCCCCTGACTCAATTCCTCAGTTACAGTCCCTCCCTTACAGCACAGCTGATGTGGTTCTGGAGAGGATGGGACCAGGCAAACACACACTCAGTTGTCCTGAAGACCTCATGCTTTCCAAAAAACCTCTCCCAGCACGGTGTTCCCATGCTGGTCCTTAGCAGCTCTCCCCCTGAATCAGAGCTGACCAGCTCCTGAGACCAGTGTACCAGTCAGGATCTAACCAGGAAATAGAAACCACTACAGAATTTGAAACAGAAGGGCTTGGATGTAGGAACTGATTACTTGAGGGACGGAAGAGCCAAGAGGCCAGGCAGGAGACAGTGAGGAACCCAGAGACAGCAAAGACAGGAAGCTGACACTGACACAGGGCAGAGGGAAGAGGGGAGGGGGCTCTGGAGCTCAGGGGCGTTGTCACCAGGTGGAGGCTGGAATCACAGTAGACCTGCCCAGCAACAACAGGAGCCAGACAGGTTGTGCAGCTGCACAGAGAGAGGGGAAGAGGCACCTGTTTCTCCCTCCCTCCCTCCACCTTCCAGTCACCTGTCAGTGCCTCCCATCCTCCAGTCTTGGAAAAGCAATCTACAGGGGTCAGACCCCTTTGATTCAGAACAGGGTAGGGAAAGGGCAAGAAGCAGACCCAAAGAAAACAGAGCCAGGCTGTGCACTGCAGTAACCCCCAAAGCTATTCTCACTCAGCTCTCTGTGGTCTCTCCAGGACCTAGCACGCATCCGTCCTCCAGCCCAAGGTCACGGTCAGCTGCTCGAAGGTCTCAGCCACTGACATCTATTCTGAATGCACTCATGTAACCTTGTCCACTAACAGCCTTTCTCATTAACGCCCCACCCTGGTCAAATCTCCAGCTTCAGTTAACTTGTTCCTCCAGCCTCCCACACGGGCATCTTCTCCTTGCTTACAACTTCGCTGTCTTCTAGCTCACTGTTGTTCCCACTGACTCTCCAGTGTCTTTACCAATCCATTTTTTTTTTTTTTTGGCAGGGGAGAGATTTGCCCTGCGCTAACATCTGTTGCCAATCTTCCTCTTTTTCTTTTTTCTCCCCAAAGCCCCAGTACACAGTTGTATATCATAGCTGTCGGGTTGTAGCTCTTCTCTGTGGGACACCGCCTCAGCACGGCTTGATGAGCGGTGAGTAGGTCCGCACCTACTCCAGGATCCAAAACAGCAAACCTTGGACTGCTGAAGCAGAAGGGGCAAACTTAACCGCTACGCCACCAGGCCGGCTCCCAAAGATCCATTTTTGTAAGCTGATCCCCAGCTCCAGGGGGTATAGTCTGGGTTTGGTATCAAATAATCCTCTTTCTCACCGTGGAATATACATGCTTTTCTCTTCTCCAGCAGAACGTAGTGTTTTTCTCTCATGGTAGGCTCAATTCAAGGGGGAAAGGAGTCACACCCCACTTCTTTGCTGAAGAGCTTGTGGGATGGGAGATGTTGTTGTGGTTAATATGAAAGTACAACTGGCCCCAGGCAGAGACTTTATAGATCTCCTCGATCCTAATTAATAGTTTTTCTCAAAGATTTCCTCCTTCCCTCTTTGCCTTTTTATTTTCTTCTAATACCTAGAGACAGGAAAATTAATCTTTGGGAAACAGTACATCTCTGCATATAGCTTAATCACGGATTAAACCTTGAAAGATTTAATGACTCTTTATTTTGCCAGACTAGATTCTAATACCTTCACCACAACATATCCTACTATACTAATAGAAAGAAACTGAAATCAAGACTTGCCCCAGAAAACTGACTCCACTTGCCATCTTCCCCATGACTGTCTGACGACACCACCATCTTCCAGGAATGTATAATGCATTCTCAACCATAGAGATTTTCTGCAACTGCTCCTTTTTGCTCTTTGTGCATGTGAGGGAGTAAACAGATCCACTCCCTCCCCTTACGACAGGACTTACAATGATCAAGTCAGAGAGTGTGCCTCAGAATTAACTCTACTAGGCCTACCCAGCCAGGAGTGGGACCCTGGGACTGTGGTTCAGGCTGGGAGACAGCTCTTGACGCAGCAGGAGCGGCCACAGTGAAAGGGGGTCTTCCAGTCCTTCCTGTCTGCCTGCCTTGGTCTTTCCACAGGCAAGGAGGACAGAAAAACCAGGAAGAGGCTTTTCTGGAGTGATCTAGCTCCTACGGGGAGAGAGAGGAGAAGAGTTCACATGCAGAAAAGAAAAGATGGTCTTTCCTCTTGAAGTTTAGTATTCCAGAGAAAACTGACGGATCACCACATCTTTTTTTTTTTTTTTTCCTCTGAGGAGGATCAGCCCTGAGCTAACATCCATGCCATTCCTCCTCTTTTTGCTGAGGAAGACCAGCCCGAAGCCAACATCTATTGCCAATCTTCCTCTTTTTTTTTTCTTTTCTCCCAAAGCCCCCGTAGATAGTTGTATATCATAGTTGCACATCCTGCTAGTTGCTGTATGTGGGACGCTGCCTCAGCATGGCCGGACAAAGCAGTGCATCGTGCGCACCCGGGCTCCAAATCCCGGCTGCTAGTAGCAGAGTACGTGCACACTTAACCGCTAAGCCACGGGGCCAGCCCTGGATCACCACGTCTTAATCACGAACTAGAGGGCAAGCTCCTTGAGGGCAGGTGCAGGCAATACACCACAATGCTCTGTCTGCCAAAGAAGTATTTAAATACTCAACGAAGGGAGGACAGAGGCTAATTTAGACCAAGTGAAACGCCCTGTCCTTGGCTTTGGATTTCCTTGTCTCAGGGGCCAGTTTCTGGGAACTATTTAGGATTGTGCTAAGCTTGGCTCTAAAAACCTATGGTTTTCAAACCTATCAGAGCTAACTCTTCTTTATTGTAACCAGTGTTTTGTCATGCCCCTTTAATATTTTGAATAAAATTAATAAACATAACCTATCCTCACACATTTCAAAAAGAAATCAACGTAATGCCTTAACCGATATACAAGAAAGACACAACGTTATTTATAATAAAATAATGGGTGTTTCGATGTGTAAATGCTCAGGCACTGTGCATTGTGATACTAGAAGTCGCAATCAAGTCATGAGGCTTCACCCACGTGGAGTGGCCCCAGGAACATAAGAGCCACAGATGCCACCAGTACAGGTGGGGTTTTGCCATCATGATGTGATTTTCTGAAATGGTGAACAACTCTTGACAATACGCTGAACAAAGCAGAGTATTCCTCCTTGATTCATATGGCTGTGTAAAATTCAGTGTATATTAAAACAATGCAAAAAGACCTCATGTAAACTTTTAATACTGAGTTAGATCCTAAGTTCTGATAATATCAGCCAAGGTTTTTCACCTACAAGAATACCCCGTAGAACACTCAAAAGGCATGTGGGATGCAGGATAATTTTGTTGTTTTTGGCCTCCGCCCACTAAATGGCAGTAGTACCCCTCCATCCTTGCAACAATCAAAAAAAGGCCCTCCCCAATTTCCAAAATGTCCTGGAGGGCATTGAAAACTGTGCTCTCAAGTGTTAATTGGCCAGCCTCTGTGAGTGTTTTCTAAGTGCTAAGAATGGTTCTAAGTGCCTTATATGTGTGAAATTATTGGTACAATTACTATTTCCTTATCATACACGAGGAAACTGAGGCACAAAGAGGCTAAGTAACTCCTCAAAGTCACAGAACAAGGATGCCGGTTGGTGGAAGTCAAAGTAAGCAGTCCAGAACCCGGGTAACCAGTACCACTCCCTTTCTTGACTTGTTTCTCCATTTGTGAGACGTTTGTCCCTGCCTGTTCCCTCCTGACAGGTCTAGGCTCCGGTAACATGAAAAAGACCTCCAGAGAATCACAGAAAGCTCTGTTGATGTCTTCTGTCCTGTTTCTCTTTCTAAGAGTGACTCTAGCAACACTGTCTCCAGGGCCCTTCAAAGGGGCATCCTAGGGGCCAGCCCTGTGGCTCAAGCGGTTAAGTGCCCGCACTCTGCTTCAGCGGCCCTGGGTTTGCGGCCCGGGCCCGCACCAACGCACCACTTGTGATGCCATGCTGTGGCGGTGTCCCATATAAAGTAGAGGAAGATGGGCACGGATGCTAGCTCAGGGCCAATCTTCTTCGGCAAAAAAAAGAGGAGGATCAGCATCGGACGTTAGCTCAGAGCTGATCTTCCTCACAAAAAAAAAAAAAGAAAGGGCCATCCTTAGCTCACCCCTCCACCCTCTCTGAGCTGGCTTTTCAGCCCTGGGTCACTGACCTATTTCATCCATTCTTGTGATATGATAACTAAACTAAGTAAAAGAGGCATAATTTGTTGCCTGCCCTCCACTTTTCCAATTATCCCTTTGGAGCTTTGCTAATTTTCTCCTCACCTCTCTCACCTCTCAGAGCTCTTCCGTTTTCTCTGTCAGACCGCTGGGTATAGCGATGATAACCTGCTCTTACTCCCGGAGTCATCTCAAACAAAGGCCGGCTTGCCAAATGGGGTGTTTCAGAAGCGATTAGCTCACCTCTCACCCACAGCTGCTCAGCGGGCGGCTCCACGCGAGTTTCTGAGAGCAGATCTAGAATGCAGAGTGCCCTGCTCACAGCTCACTCCTCTTTCAGCTCTGCATGAGCACATTCTAGTTGGCCTCCTGTGCAGGTTGGTTGTAGGCTCTGCAACACTGATAGTCCTAAATTAAGCTGTGGAAGACAAGGTTTCATTTTCCTCCAGGGAGCTGGATGTCAAGGAAGTAAACATAAGTCACAAGGTCTTTGAAAATCCACTAGCTACCCCGGCAAGGATTTCTAATAGGACCTCCTCCGAGGACAACATCCATCTGTATGTGATCTTTTGAAGAGACACAAATATGTTCGAACAGGATTATGCACATGGTGTTAATTTGCATGTGCCTGTAACAGTTACTCTAAGGGAATTTTCAAATCAACACTTTGGTGTTATTCTCTTAGGGCTTTTTCTTTTTCCCCTTTTTTCTCCACTCCTATGCAAGAAGCCACTGTCATTGAACCCAACCCTCTATACTAGAAGTGAGGAGAGAGGAAGATATAAAAAGACAAGAAAAGAAAGAAGGCAAAAAGTAGAGCACACGAGGACTGTGGGGCAGAATTTTGGAGATCATAGTTTTAATCCAACAGGCCAAAGATAGGGGGTCTTCAGTATACAGCCATTTGGGATCCTGAGAGTACACCAGCCTTCTAAAAAGCATAGAATCCCAGTCAAGTCACGGCCAGAATACATGATGTTTTCCCTAGTTAAGAGCAAACATAGGTGCCATGAGAAAGAGATCCTATTCTATTTCTCTTCTTTCCTTTCTTCCATCTATCGTTCCTTCCATTTCCCCCTGAATAAAACAAACACAGTGGCATTAATCTGATACTAAAAAGTCTTTCTCTCACAGGGCTAGTAGAGACATTGGTCAAGCTACATGGAAATATTTTAAGCTTATCTCCCAAGCAAAGCAAGGGGAAAAAATAAAATGTATTTTATTAGTTATATGAGTAACTAAAACATTTTAATTCATCTTTCAGCTTGTAAAGTTCAACCTCTCAGTGATTACAGTGCTGTCTAATAGGAAAATATGGTATGTCTGAGTCATCTCTGTTGTGTTTCAATTCCCATTTTCCTGCTGCTAGACTCTTTTGGCAATAAAACCTAGTCATGTAGCGTCACATGCCACTGGTGTCTCTTGCCTTTACCTCTTTCCAAGCTCTGGTCACACATTTTCTAACTACTCATTGGCCATCTTCACCAAGATGTCCCTCAACACTTCCAAATGGACACATCCAAACCTGAACTTGCCTCCCCTCAGTGCCACCCCTTCACTCCCAATCCCTCCCATATGCCCAGCTCCCTGATCCCAACCCTGGATGGAAGTAACCCCATGGTATATTTGCTTATATTCCACTTTGTGATGGGGTACTTATGTACATGATGTATCTCTATGCTAGACTGTAAGTTCCTTAGGAGTAGGACCTGTATCTGATTCATCTTTATATGCATCACATCATTTAGCCAATGCCTTGCACATTGAAGAACTCACTAAATATTTATTTCATGGAGAGAGAGGGCACTCAGCCTTTAGTGTTGGTGGCAGTGAAATCAAAGAGACCCAAGTAAATGGAGAAGGACTGGAACACTATTATGACAAAGTCTAGGGCATGGAGAAGGGGAACAATCTCCTCTCCAAATGCTGTACTGAGTGCTAGTCATTCCAAATGTTGCGTAAGGCGTGGTTGACTGACTGTCTAATGCTCATCTCTTTTTGGAAAGCTGTTGGAGTGAAGGGGTGATGGCATTTTTGTTTTTACTAGCCCTAGAGGCGCAAAGTCAGGAGCCAGAGCAAGGGAATATGTTACATATACTTTCTGCCTAGTGTCACGGGCAATAAACCCCAAGTCCCTGCCCCTGCTGGACTGCCACAAACTTATAAGACGTCTACTATCATCAGTAGTATAGTATCATCAGTAGTTAAACCTCTGATGAAAGGTGATGGGTCAGCACTGTCATCATCATAGGTTTTCATTTTCCCACTATACTATGAGCTTCCTAACAATGAGGAGCTATCTATCTTATCACTTACTTCATTCATCTTTATAACTATGGTGCCCAGCACACTGGTGCTCAATAAATATGTGTGGAACATCAAATGTTTCCTAGAGCTTAATATAGATGAGGTTAAAAATACTCATGTAAGGACACACAATTATTAAGAAAAACTATTAATCATCTGTTTTTTAATGTTCCTAGAAAATGGTCCTTGAATTAATATGCCTAAACTAAAATTTTTTAAAACTATTAGCTCAGAGAAGTTTTTTTTCTCTCACAGTGTGTTCTCCAGACCACTTGTATCAGAACTACTGGGATATATTACACATACATAAAATTTATATATATTTCGGTATTTCAGATTTATGTGCCCCCACCCCAAAATGACTAAATGCTATTCTTCAGGGTAAGCATGGGAACCTGCATTTTAAACACATACTACAGGAGTTGCTAAGGTAAACTAAAATTTCAGGACATTGGCCTAGAGTGACAAGTGAGAGAACTGTCACAAAGAGAGTTGATGCACTTCTGAAGCTCAGTTATCCAAAAGATCCAAGAAATTCTATCCCTGGGTTCTTTAAGCATGTGATAGATCTCTTTTTGCCTTGGATGGCTTAGAGCCAGAAAACTGGACAAGATGGCCTCACAAGATTCTTTCTAGATACGTAATACTATGAAAAACACATTCTCGATCATCCTCTCAAATTCAACATGCACAGGAACAAAACTCTGGACCTGTCATTTCTGTGCTGGTGATGAAAATAGCTTGACTGGTTTGTTTTCCTTTTCAGTTGCTTTTTCTTCTGTTAATTAAATCCAATATTCTTGAATGCCTACTTAGTGCAAGGCCTGGGCAAGACACTTTAGAAGAAACTTGGAATATGAATCAGCCATCTGTGAGGAACTCACCGCCCAGGACATGTGACAAGAGGTAAGCATGTGAAAGTTAGGAAGCAACTCAAAACACTAGAGGAAAGGTCACGAGACTGTGTTTGTTGAGTATGTGAAATGAATCATGCAAGTAATAATATCTCAGGGTGTTCTGAGGAGGGCAATTGTTTCAGGCTGGGAGTACATTTGAGCCCAATCTCTAAGAATGCAGAGAGATTTGGAAAGGCAGAAAGGAAAAGAAAGGGTATATCCAGGAATTGGAATGGCATGAGCATGTTTTAGATAAGGATGGGTAAAAGCATTTGATAGAGGTGGAGGTTTAATCAAGAAAGGAGGGATTAGTTGAAGACCTACTCCATAGGGGGTTCTCTTGGCCATACCAAGAGAATTGTGGACATTTTCCCATGGGGAAATTGGAGGATTGGGGGTCATACAGTTCACAGAAAGTAAAGTTAACAAGATTAATCAGACGGCAGTTTTAGAATGATGTTTAAAGAGAAAAGATGTGAAGTAGCTAGAACAGTTAGAATGCTATTGCAGTGGATCAGACACAAGGGAAGAAGACTTTAACCAGGATTAGAGTACAGTAGGAATGAAAAGAAAGAAATGATCGAGAGGGATATTATGAAGTAAAGAAAGGATGATAGAACTCAGTGACCAAAGGGAGTTGGCGTTGCAAAGGAGAGAGGCATCAAAATGGGCATCCTTTTTCATCTTATAGGTATTGATCACTGGTCAGCTATATCCAAACTTTTGTAGACAAAGATGTTTCCTCTGTGTCTAAGCGTTGCCAATGTATTTTTCCATTGACTTATATCAGCTTCAGTAATAACCCTGTCTGTGTGCAATTCCAAGCATTTCTGTATTGCATTCTAATGTGAGCTGTTACCAAAGAGGTGTCCAATTCCACTTGTTGAGAGCAAACAGAGAGTCTGGCAAAAACCGGGCCACTGTGTCAGTAGTAAGTCATATCTTGGCACATCTGCCTTTTAGTTGAAGTACTCTGGGTCAGATATAAGGAAGTAATTAGCAGAAACCCATAGACAGGTGATAGATGATAGGAGAACTATGATCAGGAGGGAATGGTCAGCACATATAATGTGCCATCATTTCAAAAAACTGAACCTGCACACTAGGTTTGGTTCCTAAGAGAGGAAAATGCAAGCTATTCTTGGGGCTTACTTGATAACTCAGAAAGAGGAGAGAAAACAGACCCTGAAGCTCTTGAGGGAAAGCTGTACTCCTACTCAGACACCATCTAAAGGGGTTCTTCCATTTCTACAATGAATGAGTGTCTGACCAAGTTTGAAAATAAAGGAAGTAATGAGATCAAATGGGAGAGAGGTTTGCATGGCGTTGTCCCTCTTTTCCAGAAAGAAGGGCCAATGACTCAGTTGACAGCCTGATTATATGGATTGTGTCTTATCCAGAGACAGGCAGAAAATGTCTTAACCTAACCCTCAATCAAAAACTAGATGTTTGATGGAGGTGAGGAGGGACATGCCTCTTAGACATTTGGAAACAGAAGCTGGCCTCACGAAGAACCACAGCATCCTGCTAAAGTGGTCAATGAGGAGGTACTCTTGGAAAAAGGGACAAGATGAAACCTCAGTATAGATATGAGCAAAGGCCGGAAAGAACTTGTCAATTAATATCTCACCGCAGCCAGAAAATGGGGGTAATTTCCACACCTGGGCCTTCTGGAGCTGTGTGGGCAGAAGAAAAGAATCTATGGAGCTGAAGTACTTGGCAGAGGGTAGAGAAAGAGCATCTCCCACAGATTGCCTGGGTGAAAGACCTCTATGTGGAGTAGGTATGGTGGGCTGAGAGCCAGAGCAGCGTGACCACCTCCATGAGAATAAGCAGAGCCAGCATTTGAAAGGAGAGGCAGCACTGTTCCAGGACCCTATCTTTGCCTGGCATCGAGTTTCCACCAGCTTGCCACCAATTCTGCCAGGGAATGTTCCCCACCCAAGGAGTAGAGGCTGAATGGGGAGTCATGGCACCATAGCCAGAGGTACAGATTAGCAGTGTGCATGGATTCTTCTGGCAGCTCTAGGGATCTGCCAGGGCAGAAGGCCATCATGTGGAAACAGGAGGATAGAAACGGTAGCGAGGATGATGCTGGCAGGTACTAACTGCCAGGCACTGTGCTAAGCTCTCTACACATTCTATTGCTTTAAGCCCTCACGATAAACTTATGAGGCACCATTATTATCCTCAAATGAGGAGACTGAGGCACAGAGAGGTTAAATAACTTGTCTATATTTACGCAGCCTGGGTTCCTCAACACTGCGAGATACCTCAGAGGACTCTCCCCCATTATTTTCGTCTGAAAAAGAAACTCCGGAGAAGAACAGAGGCACAGATGAACTGGTTCTCCCCTAGGCTACAGGCCTCTCCCATAGGTGTTTACTCTCCCAAACAGAGGCCTTGAACAAAGCCTGTGCACAGAGCTAAGAGAAAATCTTTACTTATCTTCCAGACGACACCCTGACGCAGGCAAAGGGAAAAAATAAATTTGCTAAGCTTCAGATGTCACCATGGTCCCCATCACAGGAAAGAGCATCTCTATAATGATGAAAAGCACTATAATTTTAACCTTGTTATTGGACTAAGCACAATTTACACTAGTGATGAAAAAAAAAGGGAAAAGATTTATGAGATATAAGATAGAAAGATAAACTCTTGTCCCTTAGTGGCTATTAGAAACATTGCCAAAATACCATAAATGTGTGAAAGATGACATGATGATTTTTGCATTTCCACTGGGCATTTCCTCCTTTGCAAGAATTTATAGGGGCAGAAGTCCACAGTGCAGATGGTAGAGCTGGAGGGGAATGGAGGAAGAGCCAGCAGCAACATGCCCAGACCCTCCTCCAAGGAGGCCCAATGACCAAGCCCCAGGCTGGGATGGATGTAGGGCAGGCGGCATTAGTTACAGAGGGCACGCCCAGTCACCTGAGGTGCAACACCTGCCAGCATCCTCTTTATTTCCTGCCTCTGGCCACTTGCTCTTAGGGCAGCTTAGGTGACAATACCCTGTCCTGCGTTTCATCAGGATTTGGTGTCAGATTCAGGCCCACCACAAAATCTGGAATGTGAGAGGGCAGTCAGGACAGTCAAGGAGGCACAAGGAGAACCAGCTCCTGCCCCATAAACACAAAGCCCCGTAAACAGAAGCTTCCAAGAAGTTAGAGCCACTACCCTGGCCCCAAGGAGCAATGGGAGGTTTATAAAAGAGAAAGGGAATCAACACCAGAATGCGGTTTAACTGAAACCAGCTTGAAATCATTCTTGCAGCTGGCCAGTCTGGACTGGTTATCCTGGAAGGGGCATCATCACCATTAACATTTGAATGTCCAGTCACAGGAAGTTAGTCACAGCTCAGGCTGCTGAGTCAGGTCCAGGATGCAGGTTGTGTAAAGGCCTGGGGTTAAGTCAGGAAATGGCTCCCAAACTCCCCTGACCCAGCAGGCAACCTCATGAGCAGATGGCGATTTGGGGCTCTGACCTCTGGAGAACCTTGATAGTAGGCTTGGTTTAATAAGATAGGACAACAGCAATTGGGGAAATCGGGGTTCCAAGATTTGCTCTTCCTTTGTAACACAGTCATTTCTTGGGGTGGAGCTCAGCACAGGGCTGTGCATCTCATGGGCCTGTGATATAGAAGCCTGCTGACTGGGTCAGGTTTCACTTTCCACAAACTGAGTATCATGTCAATGGATCCATATCTCTCCAATACAAATATTAAGGGAATTAATTATAGAACATCTGCAAATTACTGGAGGTGTCCTAAAGAGAGATGCTACGTCAATAGGGGCTACGAAAATAGTCTTAGGAGGTGCTGGTGAAGTCAGGGCTGCGGAGTCCTGACGTGTATAGAAACGAGGGCCATATGCCAGAAGGACTGGATTGAATTACAGTGACTCCTGTGTCTGACCAAGGAAGTATGTTAGTTGCTGTATTCCATGTTTAAATTTAGGCTGCAAATGGAAAAACAGTTTTTACAACTCTAAATACACTTTCTACTACAGGGAATGGTGACTGAAGCGAAAGCAAAAATAGCTGCTAGCACCACGGTTTGAGCACATCTAAATCTGAAAATGATCATTTTTATTTGCATGATACCAAATAAGGACATAGGGGAAGCAATGAGTCACTCGTATTCTAGCATTTACCAGATTCCAACATGAGGTGAAGGTATTCTTTAAGATGAGATTCGGATATGCTAATATTCACATTAAACTTTACTCCTAATGTGTAACCTTAAGTTCCTATCTGAAAAATGGGCTGAATCACAATTTTACAGAACAGTTAGGCTGCTGCTCCAATTAATGATTTCAATACTTTATAAACTTTAAATATGTGGGTATAATACCTCACATCTGAAGAGTATCTTAGGCTTTTAAAAGTACTTTCCCCTACATCATCTCATTTGATCACATCTGATTCTCACAAAATCCTTGAGGCAAGGTGTTTGTAAGTGTGTGGTTGTCATATTAAAATATCATTGAATGGTGGGTCTTTTTGTAGATACAGGATGAATCACCACCGGTAGGGGAAAAAAGGAACAAACAAATGGAAACTAGGAGATTTAGAGATCTAAGCTCCCTGTTAACAGATCACACAGCTCCCGTAAAAATCGAAGCTCTTAAAGTGCCAAAACCCAGCAGAAAGGTTTAGGAATTGCTTGAAACCTAAGTGTGTCTTCTTCTTCTCTGTGCTTTTAGAAGACAGTTTAAAGAGAGTTAGGGAATGTTCTGGTCTTTTGTTTTGAAACCTCCTCCACTTGTCTACTTGTCTGCCGACTGTGAGATTGGTCTATTTGCTTTAAACAGACTGAACAACCTTTAAAATAAGCAGACTTCTATGATGGGTTGACTTATTTTGGATGTGCTAAGATGTTTACTGAGCTTCTCATCTAAGACTTGAAAATTCTTCTGTCTCAGTGTGACACAGTTAAGAGTTTGAAGGGGAGCGCCGTCTGTTGTAGCATGTTTTGGAAGGTTGCAGAAGAAAAATGTCTCTATTCTACAGCATGATCAGCTATCTGCATTTCCCCTAGGATTTTTCATGAAACTTAGAAGGACATCTGTATTATTCAAGTTCCCAAGCACAAACCCACCTTTGCCAAGAGACCACTGAGCACAATTTCCAAAATTGGAAGACATTCCTTCTTATGTTCCCAGCAGCTAGGTTAGCACTGGGTCAGAGGGGGAGCTCAGGCCCTGCATCCCAGGAGAAGCATTTTCTAGAGAGTTGTGGATAACTGCAATGGGTTTTACATATTAAGTTATCATAGCAAAATAACAAAATAAATAAATGAAGATGATATCCACATTGCTCTCTTGCTTCATTGTACAGAGGGGAAGGGAGGAAATGGGGAGTGAAAGGGACTGCCACCAAGCAAGGAGGCTTACATCTGCCCCCTCTCACCCCATCCTTGTGCTAGTGATCACCCATCTTTGTGCAACACACCTCACTATGTGTGGGTTTCTCCCAGTAGAAAGGAGGCCATGAGAGTGTGCAAGTCAGGGGGTACTGGGCATCAGGACATCAAACAGTACGTCATAATAGAAACCAGAGCTCAGGACACAAGGCTTCTGGTCCTGCCTTCATCTCTAATTATTTGTGTGACATTGGACAAGGCATTCTATCTCTTTCATTTGTAAAACCAGGAGGCTGGACTAAGTGTTCTCCAAGGTTCTTAACAGCTCCTAAAAATTAGGATCCTTTTGGTCAGAAACGCGTAGGGAGGTTGTGAAGAGAGGCATAATTATCCCTGTTAGCTGTAAAAGAATACACCTTGGAGGTGGTGAGAAAATAATCCACAAGGAATCCTTGTGATGGGCTGGAAAACTATATAGAAACACAGAATTGTGTATAGTGCATAACACGAGAGGAGATACACGAGACAATATAAAATGGGGCTCATGTAAGAAAGCCCATAACTTAAAGCAGAAAAGTCAGGCTTTTGAACCGAAGCTGTGCCCTATTCCTTTCTACATTGCTCCCCGTGATAATGTAGCACCTTGTGCACACAATTAAATGTCAGCCACAGAAAACATTTATTTCCCTTGGCTTTGTTGTTCCAGAACGGGATTCTTTTGTCCTCAATATAATGGATATGCAGAAACAATGATAGAACAGAGATTTTTTCTAAATCGATGACAAACACACTGCTGCTTCCTCCCTCCCTCCTTCTTCCTTATCCCCACCCCCTAAAATAAATCATTGTTCAAAAAAAAATTCTTATTGTCTATTGTCCACGGAGAGCAAGATCTGCCTAGGAACAGCTCTGGCGGGCCCGCATCGGCCCCGAGCAGCCGGTAGGTGGCGCACGAAGGCAGCGCAGGCGGGAGCGCGGGCTGATCCCGGGAGGAGGGTCTCGCCGCCCCCACCCCGCTCGCGGCCGTCTTCCACCCCCTCCACGCGTGCTAATTGCTGGATACTCTACTGGGACTTCGGTTAGGGGAAAAGAAAGCGGGAATGGGAGGCGGGGAAGGGAGGTGGGGAATCCGGTTCCGAATACACAAAGCCTCCGGGGTCTCGGCGGCCCAGGAGCAGGGCGTCCCCCACCCCCACCCCCCATCCTCCTCTCCCCGCACTGGGGCCATGGCTCCGGCCGTAGGAGCAGACTGCCACGCCGAGGAAAATGGTGATCTGGGTGCCGAGCCCCACGCGCCACCATGCCTGGCGCCCGCCGCAGCCTAGACACCCCTCCCCAGCTCACCCATCCCCGCCATCGGAGCCCAAGCCCACCCCAACTCTGTCCAGCCGGGCGTGGGGCTGCTTCCGACTCCGGGAACGCCGAGGCCCGCGGGAGGAGACATGACCTGCCCGCCTGCCAGGTCCCTCAGCAGCAGGGTCTGGCTGAGCCCCAGAGCGGGAGGGTCCCATGCGAGTGCGTGGGCCCGCCTGGCGCCATCACCAAGCCTCCTTCCAGGAGGAGCCGCGGCCAACCCTGCCCCTTCTGTGTCGCGGGCTGGCGCTGTCAGTGCATGCGACGATGCACTGGCCACGCAGTCGTCCGACCCCCACCCTCTGTCTGGTCGAACATGGGGTTAAGATTCCTGAAGTCAGAGGCCTGAGTTGAAACGTGAGCATTGACACCTGGGGCTTTGTGACCTCGGAGATGTTCCTAAATTCTCCAACCCTCCATCTCCCCAGCTATAAAAGGCAGCAGTAATACTTACCTCATAGGAATGTTGTGAGGATTTTTTAAAAGTGGTGCTTAACTTAGCAGGAGGCCTGGCTAGAGTTACTATTATTATTAACAACCTGACTCTCCTTGGAGGGGAGGGAGATGCACAGTTGGCAGCCCTTGAGACAGATCTGGCATCACTCTTGCCTGGACTGAGGAAAAGGGTTTCAGAGGAGAGCCAGCCAAACATCCTGGGACTCTTCTTTCCTAACAGAAGATTCTTCCCATCTGTCCCTCTGCTGCCCTCAGCCTCCATCCCTCCTCCTGCCTCTGAGGCTGGGCTGTGGCTGTGTTAGCTCCTCCTCTGCTCCTTCCTCTCTCTGGATATACATTCTCACCCGTTTTATGTCCCCGCATCATTTGGAGAGTTTCTGAGAGAGCATATCACATGGGCTTTGGAGTCAGACACACCCAGGTTGGAATCCTGGCTTCCCCATTTGCTGGCTGGGAAGTTGGACAAGTCATTTAACCTCCCAGAGCTTCACTTCAGTTTGCTCCTCTATGAATAGTGGTCATGATACTTACCTCATAGGGTTCCTGTGAAGACCAACAGTGATAATGTATATAAACTGCCTGTCACATACTATCTCTTCAGTAAATTTGAAATTTTCAGTTTTACAGTTGAAGTTAAGTTGGATTGTCTTGCAGAAGATAATGGAAGTTCACTGGAATTTCCACAGACATCTACCAAAGGTGAACCCAGCAACTGCTAACAATTAGCTTCTCTACTCCCAACTGAGTCAGCAAGGTTTATTTCCCCTCCAGGAAAAGAGCAGAAATCCAGTGAGGGCACATTCTCCTCAGAGCCTCATAGGTATAACTCAGACACTTAAATAGGCTTATGAACTGTTTGGGGCCACCAGATGCCCATTTGAGAGTAATACTCCAGCTTGAAGGTTCCCTGGGAGTGGGTCTTGCTTTAAAGTTGCATTCTAAGCCACACTGTGTGCCTGGCTGTTCGGTGACTCCTTAGCACTCACACGTGTTATGCTACCCAAGCAGAGGTGTGGTGGCGGGGGTGTGGCACTGAGCCACCACCTGCCTAAGGCAGGCAAGAGGTCGGAACCGTTGACCCTGCTCTAAAAGGACACTTGGACATTTCCATGAGCATTCAATTTGTATAGCTCTTGGGAGAAGTTCAGTCATTAGGCAGACTGATTCCCATGGGCATCAGTAGGGCCAATAGGCAGCTGTGATGGCCAGCCTCCAAGATGGCCCCCAATGACCCTTGCCTCCTGGTATGCATGTCCTAATGTAGTCCCCTCCCATATTAAGCAGGGCTGACTGACTTCCAAGGCTAGCACGTAAAAGACATTGCTCTCTCTTGTATTACTCACTGTGGGGAAAGCTGGCCACCATCTCATGAGAGCACTCAAGCAGCTGTAGGGAGTGGTCCACGTACTGAGAAACTGAGGCCTCCTGCCATCAGCCGGCACCAACTTGCCAGCCGTGTGAGTGAGCCATTTTGGATGAAGTGGATCTTCTATCCACAGTCAAGCCTTCAGATGACTGCAGCCCTGCTGACATCTGGGCCTCGTGAGAGACCCTGAACCAAAACCACACAGTTAAGCCATCCCTGAATTCCTGACTCACAGGAAAACTGTGTGAGAGAAAAGAACATTTAGGCCTGTTTGAGATGTATAGATGCTGTATGGATGACTAATTCAGCAACACTCAGAAGAGCTAGGGGGCTTCCAGTGGCTAAAGTGGGGCTGGTAGTGAGGGTCCTGCCCCCTCACTTAGTCACCTCTGCTGGTTCCATACACGTCTGGGGTCTAAAAGTCCCTTCTTGATCTCACCTGAAGGCCCCACCTCCAAAGGATCTGGGAGAAAACCCCAAGTTACAGTCTCCCCGCAGCACTGAGTTAACAGTAGCCCCCACCTTTGTTTTTGAAAAGGGTTGAGAGTAAAGCATTCCCTCCCCTCCCTGCACCTCCTCCCCAGAGCCAGTTCTGGCACTTGGCCCAGGTATAAAATTGCCAGCACTCTTACTGCTTTTTGGTCTTATTATGAGTGTGTCTGTTCTGATGTGCTGGTTTCAGCATGTCGTGGGGAAGTGTGAACACAGAAAAGGAGGCTGTGTCAGATCTTTCACTCTTCATGTCAGAAGCCTGCTGCTGAAAAGCCTCTAGGTGGGGTGGGAGGAGACAGCTTACCATGTCCTGAGGGGTGTAGGGCCGGGCTACTCCACGGATCAGGTGTGAAAGCTACAGTGGTCGGGCCACTTCTTCCTGAAATTTCCCTGGTCATTTCCTTCTGTTGCCTGTAGATAGAAAGGTGGCTGAGCCCATGCCCCTAAAAGTGGCAGACTCAATCTTGTGTACCAACTCGCTTAGTAGGGCTCTCACACTTTTTCACTGTTAGTCACAGTTAAAAATCATGTGTTTAATTCAAGCAGAGTGAATTAAAATGATTTACTACATAATAGTCTTGAGCTGACCAAAGGCTACTTGAAATCCTGTTCTTTCATGAAATATCTGCCAATGAGTATAGTTAACTCATATTCTTGTTAAGTTTAAACAAATCTAAAATATCTGACTGGGCATCTATACCATTTGGCTAGAGGTCTAACTGTTTTGTATAAACTCTTAGACCTCCTAGATCTAGAGCCATAACAGAGTTGGCTTGTCAGGAAACCTCACCCTCTTGAAAACCATCCTGATCCCCTAAAAATCCATTTCTTATTTTTGATGTGATTCTAAGTTTCAGTTTTTTATTTTTTTCAGAAAGTTTTATTTCTGCTGTATTTTTAGATTCAAAAGTATTTATTTAAGGTGAACAAATGATACAGCATACACAACTGCTGGAACTGCTTTTTAATTGGGAACAAAAAGGGAATACCTAGGACAAGAATATGCAATTACCATACTTATTGTTTTCAGTGAATTTTTGTCAAGTTTGTTTATCTTATTGTTAATGTGATGATACAGCAATCCTTGGAAAAAGAATAACATTTGTGCTAAAGAACAAATCGAGATGAAAATGGAAAGCAGAGTTAGCCACAACCCACAAGACCTTCTTTGGGAAGAACTCTTGAAGAAAAACCGACTCACACTTCACAGAAGAATATGGCACTGTCATTTTTCCCTTTATAGTACCAGAGTGTTCCTGAACAAAGGCCTCAAGGCATTATCAACTCGTCATCTATTTTTTGATGTGATTTCTATTTTCAGGACCCTGCTTTCCTCCCTCTTTGTTCCTGATGCCTCTGGTCATTGGTGCCTTCTTCTTTGGTCCTATCATATTCAACGTGACCAGCCCCCACCTGGAGAGTTCACCATGGTGACCACGAGTCACACAGGCAGGGTCATTGTCCACCCACAGGACCAGAGGAAGACCTCAAGGATCCACCCACTCCAGTCAGACAAGTTGGAGATAAGTGGAGTCTGAAGGATGATAAGGTTATTCCAAACGATCTGGAAAGGAACTGATAGACTATCAGTATATAGCCAAGCCCTGGATATTGTTTTAAAAACAAACAAAAAACTTTTTTTCCTTTTGCTGGGATTTCTGATGGTACAGTACACAAGTCCCAATGTGTAACCTAACCAAAAATAGCTATATAGTGCTTAGAAATTTACATAGCTCAACCACCAACCTTGTAGAGTTAGGAAAAAAAGAAACTGAGGGTATTTATATTTTTCTGATAAACGATGGAATAGAGTGTCTCTAAACATGTCTTCCGGCTCAAAAATTCTAAAGCTTAGAATCTATAAATGACTTTAATCTGATTTTAATATTCATTCAGTCAGACATCCAACAATTATTTAAATGCCTATTATGTACTAAGCACAGATATACATTAATGAATAAAACAGGCATGGATCCCTCCTTACAGTCTACAGACAACCAATCCACAAACAAGTATAGATATATCCAGAACTGCATACATTCTGGGAAAAAAGATTAATGGATTCAGAGACAGAGAATAACATAGTGTGCCTACTTAGATAGAGGGATTAGAAATGGCCTTTCTAAGAAGAAAACATTTAAGTCAACATCTGCACAATAAAAAAAGGTCAACTCTAGCCATGTGTCGACATTCCAGGAAAAAAACACAGTGTGGGTAAAGATTTTGAGAAGAAAAAAGTGCGATATGTTTAAAGAGTAGAACATCACAGATACAGAACTTTGCAGACTAGAGAACATGCCAAATCATCGTCTGTCAGGGTTTGATTGGGTAATTTACTCTGGCCACCCAACCAGTTCTTAAATCTCCTTCACAATACTCCCTCTAAATAGCCAATCACATTGTGCTTGAGTCTCTTCATGTAAGGGAATGTACTGCCTCTTGAAGTGTCCATGCCAGTTTACGCTAAAAATATGAATTTGTTCCAACCAGGAAGCTGGAACTGGAATCATGAATTGCAGTCACAGTCCTGCACCTGAGGAAATTTTCAAGTTGAAATGGAAGAAGCTACTTAGATAGCTGTATTTACCATCCTTTATTATGTGGAACGCCAAGGACATACAGCAGGATTTCAAGTTCATCATCCTTTTCCAGAAGAAAAAAATGTGAGAATGATAAGACAGGTCTCACAAACTTCTCACACTTTTCTATTGAAGCAAAATTCATGTCAGTATCCTTGCAAACCAATGATTGCACAATAAGGTCAGTTGTACCCTTGAAAGACAGCCGTGTATTTGGGCTACAGTGGTGAGGTGGGCGTGACTTTCCTGTGAAATTTATGGTACATTATGTAGAGGAAGTGCACCGTATCCACCAATTTTACAAAAGTCTTTGATAATGTGAGTTGACTTACACAGGGCCTGTTATTGATCTGACAAAAGAAGCCCAGTGGGATTCCATGAAGATTCTGCCAGTTATTTGAAGGTATTCCCCATAGCCAGTCCACACCACTAAGAGTTTGAGACCAATTTGAATATTTATTTGTTCCAGAGTACACCAAGAAACCCAAGTTCAAGGTCTTAGGGAGGTACTTCCAACTTCACAACCCACAGGCCATTCTCTCTTAAAGTCATTTATGAATTGTTGTATGGTGACTCCTAAGCCACCATACTTGAAACAACCTCCAAAGGATTTTGGACCATCTTGCAGAGTTATAATACTGCTAAGAGTGTGAAAAGTCAAAAAGTTGATCAAGAATAAATGCTAACCCATGCATTGTAAAGCCTGTTGGTAGCCAAAAGAATTTCACCACTGAAATATAAGAAAAAACCTCCATTGAATTTTGCTGCTCAGACAGTAATGCTCTAAAAGTATCAAAGCAATAGAAAAATAAAGCAAAAAAAAAAAAATCAGGATATTTTGATGAGGCTGGCAGGTGGAGTATGGTGTCCATATGGCACCTGGTTCGAGACTGGACTAAATAAAAGTCTACAGACCAGTTCCACAAATATCACAGCGAACTTCTTGAACCACCTCATGAGGATCCTCCACCCAACCTTCACATTAAAGGGTAAGACAGATTCACCAACATGCCTGAAATGCAGCCAGCCCACCAGGACTGAAGGGATGTTCACTGGGCCAACCAAATGTCAAGAAGGAATGTCAACAGGATGCTCTTAAAGTTGCCCTGTGGTGAGCTGACATGGGACAACTCCAAGGAGTAGGCCAAAGGACTCCTTTAAAGACTTGCTCAAGCATGACTTTTGTGATGACTTCTAGCCATGGCAGCTTGGCAGTGAGAGCAACAGACCTTGCTGGCCAGCAGCAAGGAGAAAGGGAGCTGATCCTTCTGAGCAGAGGCATCTGACAGTTGGCTCCTTGAGAGAACCCATCTGGAAAGAGCAACCAGCCCTGTGAACAAGGATTAGAATCGTAATCTACAGGTTAATCCTTGCCTTTTATACAACATAGAAGCAGTAGCCAGCTGTTCATCAGTATGGTGTAGTAGTTTGGCACCCACATTCTAGAGTCAGACTGCCTGAGTTCAAACCCTGACTCCATCATTTCCTAGCTGGGTGGCCTTAGGACAGTTTCTTAACCTCTCTAAGTTCATTTCTTCACCTATAAAGTGGGAATGATGGTCATACCTACCTTATAGAGAATTCAGTGGTTTTATGTATGTTATCTATTAGAACAATGCCTGGCATGTAGGAGGTACTCAATAAATGTTAGCTATATTATCAGTCTTTATGACCGCTCACAAGAAACTAGAGATCCCGTTATAGTTTGCCATTACCGGGTGCGTGTTCATATTTTTGCCATTTACTACTGAACAGGAAGGGCAAATTATTAAGAATTTTTAATATCAGTTCTTTCCTCTGTCAAATGCAAATACTAATACTTCATGGGTTTGATGAAAATTAATAAAATAATAGGCATAAAACACCAATAATGGGGCCTGATATGCTGTTGGGGGTCAATAAATGGTAGCTATTATTATTAGGCCCTGATGGCCTACAGTCTGGCAGAGCTGTCCAATAGAAGTTTCTGTGAAGAGAAAAATGCTCCATATCTGTGTTGCCCAATATGGTAGCCACTAACCACTTGCGGCTATTGAGCACTAGAAAGGTGGCTAGTGCAACTGAAGAACTAAACTTTTAATTTCATTTAATTTTAAATAGTTTTATCCACTTATGGCTTGTGGCTAATGTATTGAACAGTGTAGGCAAGATTGTTCAGGCCTCATCCTGTCTGAGGTGCCTCATGACATCTGTGCTCATGTCATGTCTATTTTGTTGATCTACCCGGGGTTGGACAAGAGGGAAGAGAGACTGTAAACCCAATTTTGACAGGTTGGTACTGTGGCATAATAGAAAGAAGAAAAGTCAGTGATTCTATGGGGACCATTCTACTCCCAGCTCTGCCTTCTATTCTCAGGCAAGTCACTTACCTCTTCTTCAGAAGGAGAGATATGATTCTTACGTAGCTTCAAAGTCCCCACCCATCACGTGATCACTAAGGGGAGAACATAGGAAATATTACACAAACTGAGATTATTTTTTAGATACTATGGGTTGCATTTAGCTGTGTTTAGTGGTGCATATAAGTATTGGCATATAAACTAAAAGTGAATAGACAGAGATAAAAAAGAAATTGAGGCCAAGAAATTAACCTTGGGGAAAAGAAAAAGGACTTACTTTGATGGAAAAGAACATGTGTCATGTGGGAGCAGAGTGCTCCAGCTGTATCCTTATGCAGATATGTGGCCTCCAGCAGTGTGGGTGAGAGTGGAGGGTGCTGGGGAACGTTTGACTGGTAAGGACTTCGGATACATAAACCCATAATATGATTTCTTGTCTCCAGCAGAGTACAAAGTGGAAAGGAAATTCTGCCAAGCAGATCTCCTGGAATCCAACCTGGGTAGAAAGAGCACAGGACAAGGAGCCTGGAGGCTCATGTTCCTTCTCTGGATCTATGGCTAACCAGCTGGATGACCCACACTTAATCTGGCTAACTTCTGTGGGCCACAGTTTAATCATCTGTGCTGTGAATTGGTTGGACTCTACTCCTACAAGCTTGGAAAATCTGTGATTATGCTTAGAGCCATAGAAATTTCAAAGATGCTTTTCTTTGCCAGGACCCGAAAGTGTGAGAAAGTACAACAGCTAAACCAGGTAACGACCCTCCCACACACGTGTACACATATTTTTTAATCTGCTAATGTGCGAGGTCATGCCCTATTGGACATGACCCCTCAGTCACTATCTGAAGCAACTTATGAAACATAGATGATGGGATCCCACTTGGTTATAAGCATAATTCTGATTGATTAGCCTTGACAGTACCCAAAGAATGTTCTAGATTTTTTAAAGAGACAGAGCAGACTAATTCCTCAAACTATCAGGGTGGTGGTGGTGGGGTGTGTGTATGTGAAAGCAAAGTGAGAAACCTCCGCACCTGCTTCTATAAGTTGTGAAATATAATACACACTGTTGTCATTTGGGATGAGCTGGTTATTAGCAGGAAAAAACAACAGTGACTTTCAGAATAGGAAAACCAGTGGCTAAAGAAAACCATCCAGGATAATTGAGTTTATTAATCTATTTGACTTTAAATTATCTTTCCTCCACCATTTTTATAGTCTCTAAGTCCACAAGTTGTTTTGAAACTCAGCCCCTCCTCCTCCGCTTTTCCCAAGGCTGGTACATGATAAATAGCTCTCCATACCCTCCCTGCTCTCTCCTCCGTTTCTTCTCACTTTGCTCTCTATCCTTGTCAATTCTTCCTGAGTGTAGGGTGGCAGTCTCTACTCAACAACCCACTTGCCTGGACCCCATATCTAACAACAGAAAGCATTGGCTTTAGAGAACACTGTGGAGAGATTCCTATAGACATACACAAGCATTTTTCAGACCAGAAGTCCCCTGGAGGCAGTACTAGCTGGACCTTGAGCCCCAATAACATCATGATGAAAGTGGAGAGGCTGTAGAGCAAGCCAAGTCCACTCTCCATATTAAGTCCTGCTGCCTTTCGGCTTCGCTGAGTCCTCCCAGGTCGGCTACAATGGCCAAGAGGACAGTCTTCCTTGCGGTTTCTGCTTCCTGGTGACAGCCTGTCCCGCTAACCCCCTTGGTCAGGAGAGGATCCTTCTCCTTTGTGAGGGCCCTTATGACGAAATTGATGGCTCTTTTATTATGTGGGCAGGTGCTTTAAGTGAGGGAGGAAAGAAGTGGCATGATTTGCTTGTCGTTTCAGTTCAGGAAACAAGGAAGTAGAAGAATTTGTCCACAGTCATTTTCTGCTAAAAGGTTGCGAAATTCTCCAGGCACCATTGAGAAGAAGCTTTCTCTCTGCTTCAAGCCTAGATTTCGGGTACATTAAGCCTAGAAGGGATTTCTAGATATGAAAACTTCTATTGGTAGGGAAAGGGGCCTAGAGAGAGAGGTTAAATAAAGTGCCCAAAAGATCATACGTTGCAAAGCTGGTTAGGAGAGCCCAGGACTAAAGCCTGGGTTAACTGATTTCCCCAGATCTCCTCACACCCTCTCGCTCTCCCCTTGATCATCTTCTAAAGGAACCATCACTAGTGGGCCTAGGAAAAAACAGTAAATCTCTGAAAGAGACAAAGAAGATTGGCAACCTGTTTGCTAGCTTCTCTTTCTTTCTTTCAAGGTATTCAGTATTCTGACTTTGCTTAGGAAATAAAGAGAGGAGACAGAGAAAAGAGAATTAGATAAAACAAAACAAAGCAAATAAAGAAAACTGCTTTTTAAACTTTTTTTTTTTAATTTTTAAATTTTTTGTGTGTGTGTGAGGAAGATCAGCCCTGAGCTAACATCCATGCTAATCCTCCTCTTTTTGCTGAGGAAGACTGGCTCTGAGCTAACATCTATTGCCGATCCTCCTCCTTTTTTTTTCCCCCAAAGCCCCAGTAGATAGTTGTATGTCATAGTTGCACATCCTTCTAGCTGCTGTATGTGGGATGCGGCCTCAGCATAGCTGGAGAAGTGGTGCGTCAGTGCACGCCTGGGATCCGAACCCAGGCCGCCAGCAGCGCAGCACACGCACTTAACCACTAAGCCACCAGGCCGGCCCCAGAAAACTGCTTTTTAAAGAAAAGTTTTGTGTGTGTGTGTGTGTAAAACCAGGGCCATATATCTTTTTGGAGTAAGCTAAATAAAAATGTAAATGGCCTTCCCATCAAGTGGAACATACAGAACGAGGCCTTCTTGGCCTATTCCAGTTCTTAAAAACCTTAAAAATCAACGTGGGGACAAATGATTCACTCCACCGCAGACACTGGGTCTCTGCTCTGCTCTACATTCTGTGAGATCATGTCATTTCCTTTGGGCTTCTACCGGCTTTCCCCTAACCCTTGCCAAGTCATCTCTCTCCCATTATTAGTCATTCTAATAAACACTCCTAATAAACAGGAACCTTATAAACCAATCCAAGATGCTACTTTTGGCTCCTCTGCTGCCTTTCAGAAAGACTGATACCTGCATTAACTTTGTCATCTGTCCTGGAGAAACCCAGCTGAGATCTCTAATAGATTCTGTTGCAAGCTGCAATATAATGGACATAGTGTACATTCTCTTGTTAAATGGAATTTGCATTCCTAAGTGAACTAAAAATGCTTAATTATTAATAAGTCCCCCAGGGATTGGTGACATTTGGGATGATTTTATCATGCTGTAGATATTTAACAACATATTGTGGATGATGGTATCTAATTCAACCTCTTTCATTTAAAAGAACATTCCCTCCCAATTCATTTTGACTCATATGCCATGTAGATTAGTCCCTGAACATCCAGCCCCAGGTGGAGGTAGAGGGAACTTCCTGAGGAATGGGACGAGACTGAAGCTGGGCTACAGTGCAAGGAGGGCCAGGAAGAGGCACCCAGGAGCTGCCTCCTGGGAGTTGGAATTGGTTTGGGGTGGATTGCAGACCAGGTGCTTCCATTCAGGTGGGGGCAATGGCAGCAACAGATGGAAGTTTCTGGAAAGATCACAGGACTAGGTGCCAGGCTTCCAGTTCTGCACCAATTTGCTTGTGACTCTGAGCAAATTGCTTAACCTCTCAGAGACAGAGTTTTCTCATATATTTGGAAGGGATAATTACGCATTCCTTAACTACCTTATTGAATTGTGTGCAATATATGTGAAAGTACTTCCAACAATTAAAGTACTTTATAAGGAATATATTCAAAGATGGGGAAGAAGAAAACAGCATTTACTAAGCACCCTCTATGTACCAGGGGTTGTGTTCAATACTTTTACAAACAGGAAGTCAAATAGTCTTAGCAAAAAAAATCTGAGATAGGCCTGATTGCCCCATTTACAGAGGAGGACATTGAGGCTCAGGGCTTTTGCCTAAGGTTGCAAAGCTAGTGAGTGGCAAGCCAGGCTGATAACCTAAAGGGATAAGGTACATGTTTGAGTAGACAATATGTAAAGGGAAAATGGGTCACCACCTTAATTTTTAAATAGAAATGTTCAGTCAACCTAAGCATTTGGTTGACTTATACATGATGATATGCCTTATCACAACATATGAACGTTAACATGAAATTTTAATTATTTTGTCATCAGTCTAATTCTCTGTATAGTTCTAATATTAAGGAAGGAAAAATCTCTAAGTATGAGTACAGTGTCAAAAATAGGTTTTTAAAGGGCCGGCCTAGTGGCATAGTGGTTAAGTTCCTGCACTCTGCTTCGGCAGCCTGCGGTTCACAGGTTCAGATCCTGGGCGTGGACCTACACACTGCATATCAAGCCATGCTGCGGCAGGCGTCCCACATGTAAAGTAGCAGGAGATGGGCACAGATGTTAGCCCAGGGCCAATCTTCCTCAGCAAAAAGAGGAGGATTGGCAACAGATGTTAGCTCAGGGCTAATCTTCCTCACAAAAAATAAACAAATAAATAAATAAATATTTTTTTAATAAAATAGGTTTTTAAAGTAAATGTTAAGAAGTCCTGCCATTAGGTTTATATGATCTTGATCTGTTAGTAGTGGATTGACTGATGATAGTGAGTTTTCCACTCTCCGCTTCCCTGTTTCTGGCTTGTCACTGTGAGACTGGCCTTTGATGGAGGTTCCACCTCCAGTGGTAACAATTGTTTCTTTCTCCTCCACTTCTGTTCTGGCCCCTGTGTTCTGCCCCAGGATGGTGGAGATCCCATTTGCACACAAATGCTTTGCACACCGTGAGTCCTGGTTTGCAGTATTCAGCCTGGGGATGAAGTTATTGATGGCTGTTTATGAGAGAGACAAAGCGGAGCGGGGTTTGGAGCAAGAGACCAGAAGCCAGTCCATCACCTGCTCCCTTGGTGACCTCGCTTCACCTCTTCATGCTTCAGTTTCTCCATCTGTTGGTGGAAAGAGTGATACACGATACCTTGCTCTCAGAGTGTCATGAGCATCTTTGTGAAGCACTGAGAGATGCTAGAACGGGCCTGAAAGACCTCATGCTTCCCTTCATGTGGTCAAATAAAACCCCATCCTATGGTCTAAAAATTACAGAACGTATGTTTTTTAAATAAGAAGATGATCTTATACCTGAAAAAAGTACTTGCATTTCTTTACTTATTGGTGGATGGTTTTCCATGAAACCCACTTCAATGGCTGAACCTATATATTCGTTTAAATAATGAACAAATAAGACAAGCATGTACAAGGAGGACACATGGCTGCTATTATTACTACTAGCTTACTTTTCAACTACAAAATGCATCTCCATACTACTTTTAACATTTTTAGTGTGCTTGCTCTCTTGCTGTCACCACACACACACACACACACACACACACGGTAGAATTGCAGAGAGAAGGTATCATCACCCCTACTTTATAAATGAGAAAACTTAAACCAGGAAAAGTAAATGGATTGCCAAGTCCACACAGATAATTAGGGGCAGAGTTAGGAAAATAATCTAAGTCTCCTGTATCAAAATCTGGTGCTTATCCCTCTCAACTTCATTTTTTATAATCCTGAAGCCTGAACTTTTTTCTCTTTCTGTTCTTATCCGTCTTTTTTCTCCATTTACTGATATCACAGGACTGTAAGTTCCTTCTCCACCTTCCTTCTCCGGGAGCGGAGCCCTCTAAAGCAGCACTCTCATCCTTCAGTAAGGTTTGCGGCGAAGTGAGAGCTCAGACAGGACTGTTTGCTTGTTAAGCTTGTTCCTCATTGCAAGCCCGAAGAAAAACCTGCCAAAAATCACCTTACTGAGTCACCAGGACCTCCGTACCACTTGAAGTGGAGGAGGCAGTCAAGCTGCGCAAGTAACGTGCAGGCTGCAGTAGCCGCGTCGTGATGCTATTACGGACACGCGTCTGCTTTGTATGTGCTTCCAAAGTGTGTCCAGGCTGAAGAATCAGAGGGGAAAGCATGGATTGAACACCAAAAGAGCACTTTAAACTGGTATTTTTCTTCTGTGGGGAATTAAATTGCCAAGATTATCAGAGCCTGATGCAGAAACGCAGACAAGCTGCAGCTGATGAGGCATGAACTCCATTGTTTGCACACATTCAGCGATGACTTTAGTTCTCTGCGTGCCCTTGGCCAATCCAGGTTGCTATTACGACTCCTTCCAAGTAAGTACCCCCTGCCTGGCACTACTCTGGAGAAAAAGTTCTACTGAGATTTTTAAATAGTGAAACAGAGAAAGCTTCGAAGGGGAACCCCAATAAGACAGACGGCTAGCCCGCTGCTGCTCGTCATGGTCTGGCTGCAGAAGCTCAGACAGAAAGAACAAACCCTCTCAAAGATGCTTCTGTCTGCCCCACTTGAGCTGCTACTGCTGGGGCCAGCATCCCTGGGAAATTGCCCTGTAAAATGAGCAGCTCCTTTTCAACAGCAGACTCCCAGCTGCTCCCCACCTCCGAGGCTGCTCTTGGGCATGACAGAGCAGCGGGCCCACATGGCTTGACTCTTGCTGCTGAAAGCCTATTAGGAGGCTGAGCTGAAAGGCACAGGTGGGCAGAAGCAATGCTGGCAGCCCTAGTGGCACGCCTGCCCTCCCACCTCCATGGTCTTCTACAGCTTAGGGTTGATGCAGTGAGTGATTTGAGGGTTGGGTGCCCTTCACAAGCGTATCAATCTCCCCTCCCCTTCCTGAATAGTGCCATGCATCTTCACTCACCCTAAAGCCCTGCCTGGAAACAGAACACTACATCCAGCCCTTCCCCCAGGAGCCAGAAGGGCCAGATCTGGCCCAGAGCCAGGCTCTGAAGAAACGGCACAGGGCAGAGAGAGGCGGTGGGTGGGGCAGGGAGCCTTGTGTTACACATTCAAAGCCTAATTTTGGATCAGAGTCATACTTGTAGCCAAGCCTGAAAGATCACTGAGGCCCCAAAATGAACCCACAGCTCTGAGGCGGGGCCTGGGCCAGTCCTCAGCTCTCTTGACCACATGCTGCTCTCCTCAGGGAGGTTAAGTCAGGCTTGTTTGGATTTTCACTGGTACTGTTTTAACAATACATCACTTGTCTTTTCGCCTCCTGCTAGCTGAGGGCAGGGCACGTTTCCCACCCCATCTCTCTGTACATGTTCTCAAACTGACACAGCTGAGATGCCGACAGAAAGCCTGGGTCTCTCGTGCTACTGCCCCCCTGAGTTAGGCCTAGGACACGCCATCCCGCCTGAGGTGGCACCAGCACAGACAATAGGCCAGCAGGGCCAGGGCAGCTGCAGGTGACAGAGTAGGCACCTTCCTATTAACAATAAAAATGACTCTCTCTGACATGGAAGAGAGAGGAGACGAGACGGAGGGACACTGGCCTCTGGGAGCTACGAGAGAGAAGGGCTGCTCCCTCTTCTTCCAAGGGTGTGGGCACTTCCTTCGGAAGATTTGTTGCTGCCAACAGCAGGCTGCTGCCTCCCTGGAACTCAGGGTATCAGGATGCCTGTCTGCAGAGCTAGCCAGCCAGCAGCCCGGAGCAGCTGGTTGTAATTATGCGTTGCAGCTTCAGAGGAAGTTGCTGGCTGCGGGAGCGTGTGCTGGGCCTGGCTGCACACTGGCTGCTGGGCTTAAGGGAACAATGGAGATAGAAACCGGTGGCAGCAGGGGAAGGGGAGGAGCAGGACGAGGGTGAAGACAGGCAGAAAGAAAGGACGCGAGCTGCTCCCAGCGCTGAATATGGAGAACCCCGTGTCTGCCCTCCAAGGATCGCTGCTCCTGTTCCCAGACTTAAAAACAAAGTCTGTGCCCCTCTGGGAACAGCCCCCTGACTTTTTTTTAGAAAAGCTGTACCTGCTGAACACTGTATTTAGAGAAGTGTGCCTGTTAGAGAAGAGTGCTATATTGAATAGCACTCCTTAGCCTGTTTAATCTAAATTGACTGCATCTTGGTAGCAGCTGGCCACAGGGAAAAACAAAAGAATTCATGATGAAAAAGGCAAATCTCTCTTGACTAGAAAGTACTGCAGCAGCAGCAGTTAAACATTTCAGTACCTTGCTAAATGCTGTGCCCAGATGCCTACCTCAGAAAGGAAGGAAAAAAAGACAACTTTACAGAAGTGAAATGTGGGTTAATGAACAAGTTTGTTGTTTTTTTTTTTCCTGGATGGAGAAAAACTTATTAATGTCTGGATTTTTATACTTTCCAAGATTTCTTCAGGGTTTCCTAATTAGAACATAGCAGGAAAATGAACGTAGGGGAAGGGGGTGGGAAATGGGGTGGGGGGCTGTCTTCCCTGCTGCTGTATTTCGAAACCCCACTCCTCACACCAGCGGGAAACTTCTCTTCACGTATATGGACAGTCCCATCCACAATAGTCTCTCCATGTTTCTTTCCTCCCTTCTGTCAGGTCGTGTTTCTTTCCTCTCTTCCATCAGGTCGTCTGCAGCATCCATGTGGCTTGGAGTCCCCACCAAAGTATTCAGAATCCCATGTTTTTGCCAGCTCAGGGAACAATTTCAAGGCCCCAAATCAGACAAGTGGACAGGCCTGAGATTCCTGTGGCCTCTTGATGACCCCTCTCCACTTGTACAGCTCCTGATTTATGTCGCTTTAAAAGGGCGGGTGTTCTACCTGGTATTGGGCACTCTTGATGTATAAAAGTGACAGCCATGCACAATGACACGTTATTGGCTTGGGCTGGTAAATGAGGAGGCAATTTCACTACCTTTCCCCCTTGTCCATTACCTAGCACAAGATTACTTGAAATGCTATCAATCAGTTGGTGTGAATGCAGAGAAGTACCAGCCTGTATATGGGCATGGCAGCCTTGTTCCCTAATGATTAATGAAAATAAATGAGGAGACTATTCTCTTTAAGGCTGATTGCTAGGATCTCCTTATTGCCTGGGAGGGGAGATTATGGCGACAGGTCAAAAGGATTTTTCCAGTAGGGTCCAAGTAGGCAATGTTTTTTCTTCCTTTTCCTTCTCTTTCCTCCAACTGAGGTCTTACATTTTCTAAACACACACACACATGCAGAGTTAATTCCTAGAGCTATGCTGTTCAATACAGTAGCCACTAGCCACTAATGGCAATTTAAATTAATTAAAATGAAATAAAATTGATAATTCAGTAGTTCACTCATTCTAGGCATATTTCAAGTGCTCAGCAGCCACGTGTGTCTAGGAGCTACCATACTGGACAGTACAGAATATCAGAACATTTCCATCATTGCAGAAAGTTCTATTAAGCCTGTCCTAGAGCATCTATTTGCTCTTATATCTTGGGACTCCTGTTCCTTTCAGAATCCTCTACCAATAATTTTTATAAAGGTGGAGCTTTTTTCTTTTCTTTAACCACAACTTAAATCAAAACTAATTAGCTTTCTCTAGGCTCCTAAGGGAAAGCTCCCCAGCTACTGTGCTGGTAGAACCTTTTCAGACAGTTAAATGTGGTGTGGGATCGTAGACACTGAAAGGACATAAAGTCAGCAGGATTAGTTTCAGGCGGTCTGACCCTCACCTGTTCCTTTAGATAATTTTCCAAGGTGGTTCTTAATCATAGTTAGAAGGAGCTACTGTGAGGCTAAGCAGGGAGTCAAGAAAGATACCAGGGCATCTCCATAAAAATTTGCACAATAAATAGAGAGTAATGGCTCCTTTAGAACTACATGGTATATGGCACTGCAAATTCCTGCAGGAGCCTTTGAAGCTGGGCGGAGATGCACAGAGAATGAAGCACTTTGATGCAGCTGGAAACACCTTCAAAGCTTCCAGGCGGAGAGATTACAACTACCTGCAACCAATTGTTCCGGGCCTCTGTGTGTGGGTTCGTGGAGACAGGGATTGGACCACCCAAAAATTAAACAAATAAACCAAAAGCTCCACTGGAAGCACTGTACCCAAACTAACTACAACAAAAAGAAACAAAGGATACAATATTTAATTTAACACTTACTGGAAAATTAAAAATTGCAAACACTATCATTTATTTTTTATTTTCTAGTTTTAAATAGAACCTCGTTGGCACATGGTACATACTTTTAATATTTAAAAATTTGTCATTTAAAGTTCCTTTTTGCAAAATTTCCAACTCTGCTTCATTCTGCTCTTTCATAGAATGATAAACTATATATCTTTCTAACGAGTTAGACGACATGAATACAGACTTTATCGTGAGCCTCCCACAGTTTAATTTAAGATGAAAGAGTCCAAAGTGCAGGCTCTGTGACCACATTATTATTCACAAATTCTTATGAACTATTCTGCTCCACTGTGGTGAGGGTATCGGGGGTAACGGCGCATTCCTGGAAGCAGATAAACAGGAAATTACCAAGGTTGCTTTCTTAGTCCAAGTAGCTTTATCACACGGCAGCTGTTATGTGTTACAGCCATAAACCTGGCCTATCAGCTGGCCCGATTTTCCCGTTTTTCAAGGAATAAATGTGAGCCCCGGCCTTGTTTGAAAGTGAAAGCTAAAACGGGGAGGGAAGGTAGGAGAGACAAGACTCGTCAAGTCCAGCTTGGAAAGTTTCAAGGGTAGGAGTTAGAAATCTTTTAAAGTAGGAGATCCCAGCCCTTTTCTTTCTGACCCCCCAGTGGGGAGTGTGGGGTGCAACTAGGGGAAAGGAGTGTGGTTGAATGTTCTCTGCAGAGCATTTCAGAAAATCAATGGGGGATGGTCTCCTAGTCAGGAGGCAGGGAGACAGTCTGACAGAAGGGGCCAGCCTGGGTACCAATAAAACCTGGTCCCTTCTCAACCTTTCTCCCCTTGCCTTGGGCTGCAGACCCTGTCTGTGAGGGAAGCAGCTCCAGGCCCAAGCAACACCTCTGATAGTGTCGTGTGGCGGGTTTCTGAGTCATTAAACCTCCTGCGGCAGCTGAAGGCCACAGATCCTCTGGCAGCAGCTATCAGTTCTCTTCTTAAACTAGAGGTATCCTCATTTAAGCTGGGTAAAGTGGGGAGGAGGGAAGCAGGAGGGTGTCCTCCCACCCATAGCTGGCTGAGCCAAGCTCACTGTTTCACTCAGAAAGCAAGCAAGAAAGGACCAAATAGTCCTCTGATCCTCGATGAACAAATCCTCTGAAAAGGAAGCTCCTTCATAATGAAGCTGGCTGTTTTCTTTTTCTTTAAGTCTTCATAAATCATATGCAGCAGTGTTGGCGTGAGTCATATGGCTCGACAGCAAAGCTCCTGCTAAGCCACACAGCTGCACAGGACAAAAATACCTCGGTGAATAGAGCGTGTTTGTCCTGCATGGTTTATGGTATAAATAAGAAATCAGCAAAAATGTAGGGGTTCCCCAGCCTCTCATTTCTGAGTCTCCTAACCCCTTGGCTGCCTCCCCTGTACTTCAGCTGCCCTGCATCAGCCCACCCCCCCACTTCCTTGTATTTGTCAAGAAAAAAAAGGATCTGATCAGGGTCATTTTCATGTACTGATTGTCTGATGCATTAATGAGCAACACATTTGTCTAAGTGAGTTTCTGTCAATGTGGAACCTCAGCCAGGTAAATATACTCGAACTTTTAATGAAAGGACTTGCAAAGATGGGGCAACATGGAACACGCGGAAATCATGTACATGTAACCCCAATACTGAGCTTGCCCTTGGCGGGTTTGGGGGATCAGAAGTGCCATCTCTCCTCTTAGATAGTCCGTGTCCTTACAGAGACACGCCTGGGCCAGGCCCGGCTCCAGCTCCTTGAGGCCTGTTCTGGGGCTGCTGGGGTGACCACATCAGGCTGCGTCCATTCTGCTCCAGTCCAAGCCACCCTTCAGACTTCTCCTTCAAACCTCTTCCCAACTTCTCTGGCAGATCACAGATTAGCCCTGCGAGTCCCACTCCCCCTCTTCCTCCCCTCTCTCTATATCTTAGAACTTCCAAAATCTTGTTTTCTGGCAGCATACTTGTATTATTTTGGTTAATATTTAATAATTTCACACTGTACCCACTTCTTCTCTGCCCTCCTTGGAGGAGTCCTTATGACTTCTGTGTTATTGCTTCACCAGGTGATGAAGTTTCTGACACTAAAGTGTGCTGTTGGGATGCATTTGCCTCATTAATGGAGGTATTACTGTCTATGTGGGTCACTTAATATCTGTTAGGTGGCATATCTCATCTACCTTCAGATTAGGGTATCGTTTAACATCTATTTAGGGCTTTGGTTTTAAGATGTATTTTTTTAATTAAATCATATTTTGAGTCCTGACATCTGACATTTTGCTTATATATAAAGTGTTTATATAATTTGCCTATCTAAGTTCAGTGAAGTATAAAATACACTAATGAATGATAGTAAATCACTCTACACGTATAAACCTCTATTTATTTGTGGCTGAACCAGAAACAGCCTAAGACTTTTCTAACACTCCAAGTACTATTGCTTTTGGATTTGCTTTCTCCAATACACAGGATAGATTCCTGCCTGCAGTGATGGTTTAGAACAGGTTTCTGGCCACATTTCTGCCTTGGGGCTTTAGGTGTGGAAAAACAAGGTGAAAAGTAGGAGACAAGACATTTTCAGTGATCACCTTTTCTCTTTGAACTATCTGCTGACTTCCTCAGGGAAGTCATCACCTGACGTGATGGGAGAGAATGAACTTCAATGTCAAAGGGAACTGGATTTGAATATATTAGCCTGTGCCCTTGAACAAGTTGCTTAACCTCTCTAAGCCTCACTTTTCTCATCTTTAAAAGGTGGGTGATGATACATATGTCCTGGATTGGTTGTGAAATGAAAGTGCTCAGCCTAATCTCTGTCTATAATGGTATTCAATAAATGCCAATTCTCTTCCAAGTTCTATCTTAACTTGGATATCAGTATCAGATAAATCATATTTAGAAGATAATATGAGGAAGCATTTTTGTCCTGTCCCCATCACCATGTAAGGTAATTAAGCTAAATTGTCAATTAGATTGTGCGTCTAGAAAGTTACGTTGCTCTCACATTGTGGATGTCAAAGCACCAAGCCACTGCCCTGAGACATTCTTTTATCTGCTCATCAGCAAGTGGTCATGTGGAATCAGTCCTGTGAGGACATGGGCAACAAGAGCCCCAGCCAGGCTCCAGGCTGGAGGAGGGCCACATGAGGCATGTACCTACCTGCCACTCCCAGCTCCATTCTGGGTTATGTTTTCAAGGCCATGGAGTGTTGCCTGGCACTCACCCACACATCCACCAAATTTCTGCTAAAGTACCACTATTAAAGGTTTATTCCTTTTGTTTAAGAGCTTGTCAGTGACAAACACACAACTCAAGCTAGCTTTTTTAAGGAATGGGAATTTATTGGCTTATGTCACTTGGAAGTTTAAGAAGGTGGCACTGACTTCATGTACCTCTGGAACACGTGTCCATCACTCTGGCTGGGACACACAAAAATTTTGTTGGTTAGACTTGAGTCACAAGCCTACTCCTGGATCAAGGGGTTCAGACAATCCTACCTAAACTACATGGACAGAGAACGAGTTTGGGGAGGTTTGCCAAAATAAAAAGATTGGTTTCTGGACAGACAAATGCAATAGATGTGGACTACAAGCTACTATAGAACAGAGAATATGGTGGGAATGTTATTACATGAATCCAGGCTGTCAGCTGGTGTATCAATCAGGGTCTTGTCAGGAGACAGAAACCACCCCAGTTATTTTAACAGAGAATTTAATATAAGGAATTCTTGACTAGGTACCAAGTTGTTAACTAGGTAACTAAAAGTGTAAAAAGAGGATATTAAGATACTAGAGCTGGGATGAGAAGGGAAGAGGATGGAATTATTAAAATCTAGAAGCTTGGAGGAGATGCCCTATGGAGCTAAAACTCAGACCCCTGGGGAGGGAGTGATGCTTGGCTGGCGCTGGTGGCGGGGGATGCACAGCGTGGCTGGTTCTGTTGGTGTTGGGCAAACTACTGGATTCACTCACTGCTGTAGGGAAGAACTGCTTCTGCTGAGTGAAGAAATGTGGCTGGGGGGCTGCTCACAGCAATAGCAAGCAGACCTCAAGGTAATAGGGAGCAAATGGGAAGGAGTTACTCCCTTCTCCTCCTCCAGCGTTGCAGGCTCCCTCTAATGCACGTGATTTTCAGAGCCTAACGTGGAGCTGCTGGCAAAGGAGAAATATGATTTGCAGAGTCCCTACTCCAACATCATAAAGCCAAGTATACAACAGTGGGTGTGGAGCTGAGAGACAATAACATCATAACTGGAAGGTAGTCACACTTTAGTGTGCATTGGTTGCTTCCTTGAAGCTTAGCAGACAGTAAGTGTACTAAAGACATGGAAGTTTGGGTGGCATTGAATAATGTGTGGAAATCTGAATCAGGATTCTCTCCTACTCTCAAAGTTCCTTATTCCTTGGGTAGAGCAGACCTAATATCAGAGGGGTTATACAAGGTATGACCATAAAATAAAGGGATGCATTTCAAGGAAGTGCATTTCAAGAAAAGCATTCATTAATGTGAGTTATTCTTTCAGGTATCCATGCTACAAGTAGGTCAAGCTTTCCCTTTTCTATCTAGGCTGTAGTCAATGTCTTGATAATTAGTGAGCCATGTTGATCAAAGTTCAGCTGAAACTTTCCCGATGACTAAGCATAAACAACCTTGCCAGAGGAAGGAGCCAGTAGGTTTACACGAAATGTTTGTCCTTTTCCTAAGGTAAGGTTCTTCTCTTGGTCAAAATTTCTCAATAACTCTGTCACTTGAGATTAGCTCTTGAAGCCCTAAAGTTTCAGACAAATTGAATTTATCTAGTTCTTCTAACCATACTCATATGACCACTTTGGTCAAAGCAAGTTTTGTGTGTATGTGTGCTTAATAAGGCCAGGTGGAAAACGCATATTCTGTGTGAGCAGTAAATGTCAGAACATCAAGTACAATCTGGTGAACTTTAGTAGAACAGTTATGAAGTAATACAACCCTCTCTTTGCTCCAACAAATTGTGAAGGCTCAACTTTTCAAAAAGGGAGAAAAGCTGAACAGCATTACTAAACCATGAATCCATTTTTGGTTTATTGTGAGCAAAAAAGGCTGTCATTAGAACTAATTTCATGTCTATTATTAAATGAGTAATAAATAACAATGGTTCCAAATAAGGATAAACTTTCAAAGAAAAAAGTGATGAATCTAGAAATCTGTCATCATAAGTGACTTTGAGCATGATAAAAATTATAAAAATATTCTAATTTATTTCAACTAACTGCTTTATAGTTTTCAAAATGTTTTCACATAATCCTCACAGGAACTGTGTGAGGTAGGTAAGATTCATCATTCAATTTTATGGATTGAAAAAAAAAAAAAAGCAACTGAGGCTCTGAGAGGCTTAAGCAGTTTTCTTAAGTTGTAAATGGTGCAGCAGAAACCAGGTTTTCTGAATCCTACACTGGCCATCTTTTCATTGCTGCTGCTTTAACTAAGTCTATGGTCAGATTTAAAAAAAAATGTATAGGGGCTGGCCCCGGTAGCCTAGTGGTTAAGCTTGGCGCACTCTGCTTTGGCAGCCTGGGTTCAGTTCCTGGGCATGGACCTACACCACTCGTCAGTGGCCGTGCTGTGGTGGCGACCCACATACAAAATAGAAGAAGACTGGTCACAGATGTTAGCTCAGGGCAAATCTTCCTTAGCAAAAATGAAAAAATTAAAAATTAAAAAATGTATAAAAGTAAGTCATCATAGCATGATATTTCCTACATACATAAAGTAGTAAGATCTTTTAGACAGTATATCTAAAATGCAACTTACAGATAATTCGGAACCAAGATTTGGAATTTGAGAATAATAATAATAGCCTACGATTATTGATTGTTACTACTTAAACTCTCTTCCTTATGGAACCTGAAACTACCCTAAAACTACTCATGAGGTATATATTTCTTTTAGCCTCATTTTACAGATGAGTCAACAGAGGCTCAGGTAACTTTCCAAAGTCACTTAACCAGTAAGTTGCAGAACAAGGATCAAATTGAGGTTTGTCTGATCCAAAACCCACACTCTCCCCTTCTCCTCCATGCAGGCTCAGCACTGGCAAGACTGCCCCCCTTGTAAGTGCAGATCTGTCTCATTCTCCCAGACCTGCCCGAATGCAGAGTGTCTAAATGTGTGCTTAATCTACTGGGTGCATAGCCAGGGTGAAGCCACAGCTTAACACAGTAAATATATCCTCACCTGGGAAAGACATGAACTTCAGCTTTGATTTGCTGTGTAATCTTGCTTAAGACCCTCCTTCATGTGCTTTCTCTGTTTACAGGGAATGACAATATCAGGGCCATCTTCATGGCCATTTACCTCTGATTTCTCTCCATAAGAGCTTGCCACCACAAGGACTCACCATTGACCAGAAAAGTGGGCCTTTTCCCCTTACTTTGTTCAATATCCTAGAATGGGAAATGTCATGTAAATTCTAGTTATTACCTAATTAACTGTAGTGGATAGTATTTTTCATATTGCAAGGCCTGAAGGCAGAAATCAAAATTCAATGCTGGCATAAGTGGTAGTGTTTTTTTAAAAAAATATTTATGCGCAATACAACATATTTCCCAATAAATAATTTGGTTGTTCTTACTAGCTTTGTGTCATCTTCAAAACACACCAGAGGCATTAATCCATACTATGGACTTGGAACTTTCTTTTTTCTGTTTCAAGTCTAACATATTTTCAAATTATAAAACTTAAAAGTGCCTGAAACCACAAAACTTCTTTTCTTTGGCACCCATCACTGAAAAAGAGCTGAATTCTTTCCCCAAGATTTTTATAAGGAATTTGCTCTTAGGCTAATGCTTGTTAGCTGAAGTTCTTTTTTCTGACCAACTTTTAATTTCCTGAAAATTGGGGCTTATGATACGGAAAAGGCACTAACACATCCTAACCTGGGATAAGGAGCTGGATAAGTAAATGAGTGGTACATGGCTACTACCAAAGATAATCATTGTCCACAGACTTTTATCCCTCCCAATTAAGTATAGATGTGATTATCTGAACATGCAGCAGTATTCCCTTAGTAATTGCGCTAGACTAACAGTCTAAATTTATTTTATGTAATATTCTTTTTAATAACAATGTCTATTAAAGACATCTGGTGAAAGTCTGTAATGCTTATTTCATGGATAGACAGCATACGAGTGTGTTTTAAGAATTCTGTTTTCAGTTTAATGTTATGGGCTGTTAAGGAGAAGGTTTATGGGTGTAACATTATTAGTTGAAATTTGACTCAAATTGAAATCAGGCCCAAGAATTTACTTATCCATAATATTATGAAGTGCTTTTTAAAACATTAAAAAGTTTAACTAAACAAGAATATTAGTGTAATTTAATGTTTTACCTGCAGTTCTCAAGGCCATTCAAAACACTTTCTAATCACCAGATTTCAAGTTCATATGTTAGCCTCTCATACTACAAGGCTTTTAAAAATCAGAAGTTTATTACATCAGGTCAATACTTTAACTGCAGGAGAAAAAGAGATATATATTTGCTGAATTATTTGATTACAGATTTTTTAAAAATCCCATATGTCATGCACCCTTTGTTAGGATTCGAGGTGCCAGCTGAGCCGGGGGGATGATGGTGGAACAGTGAGGCACAGGGGCCCCAGCCCAGGCTTGACCTGGACAGAAGCCAACATACTAACACCATTGCCAAGTAGAAATGAATCACCCTACCCGTTTGGTAGGCTTAGCATCTCTGTAATTTTATTTTAAAACCTCAATGATCAAGATTAAAAGAAAGCAAATAAAATATATCAAATTTTTACTCATGCAGTTTGAGGCCCCCATTCTCCATGTCTGTGGCCTTGACACTTCTTTTGGCACCGCTTTAGTGACATGAGGAGTAATTCACCACTGTCAGGGAATTTGGCTGTTTCATCACCTACCTAAGAGACCTGCGTAACTCCAGGGTGATTGCTGTCTAGATGAATTATGTGGCTCCTTCATGCACTTTTTGACTGAACAGTGATAACTTAGATAATGCATTATCTTGTGCCCCTCACTGAGAGGAATCTGCTATTTTTTTCTTACCGAGTAGTGAACGAAAGACCTTATAGAGGCATTTAAAGTGACATCACCATGCCAATCACAACTTATTACAATCAGTAAGAAGCAATTGCTAGACCAGATTAAATACAATAAAGGTAAATTTCATTGACAATTCTTTCAACTGTTTAGAGCTGGTGCTAAGTGGTCATCAAGCTCTTAGAAAAAAGTAGATGAAGCAATGCCCAAAATGTAGCTGATAAAATTTATTTTATAATCTCAAATGTATACCTGCTAGTGGGAATCCACTGGCTTTTCCATCCATCCATCCATCCAACATATATTGTTGCATGCCCACCAGATGCCTGGGCCAAGCACTAGTGATTCAGCAGGAAGCCAAACAGATGTGGTGTTGCTTTCCTAGGGTTTATAGTCTGTTGGGAAGACAGAAATTAAGTCTTTACAAGTGTGATGAATATTAGGAAGTTGACATGCAGGATATTCTGGAAGCTCGTCTCGGGAGAACCTAACCTAGTCAGAGGAGTCAGAAGATTCCTAAAAGAAATGATGCTTAAACTGAGACCTAAAGGATGAGAGACTGGGGAGGGAGCCCCTTGGGCAGAAGAACAGCAAGTGTGAAGTCTCTCAGGAAGGCAGGCAATGCAGGGCAAATAGAGAAACTGAGATGTCCACAATGAATGGGACCTCGGCAGGGAGGGGCAAACTGGCACAAGATGAGGTTAATGATCCAAGCTGAGCCACGAGTAACAAACCAAGAGAGAAGAAAAGAAGAATTATATTAATAAAATTTTATTATAGTATGATTCTAGAGGCATGGAGAATCTTCAAAAAAATTTTTATGAAGTAAATCATATATACTGAGTATTTATATTATATTTACATTTATATCATATTATATTATGTTATATTACATTACATTATATATTTATAATAGCCAGCCCTGGTGGTCTAGCAGTGGTTAAGTTTCAGCACTCTCACACCACAGTTCATGTTCATTTCCTGGTCAGGGAACCACACCACTCATCTGTCGGTTGTCGTACTGTGGCAGCTACATATTGCTGTGATGCTGAAAGCTATGCCACTGTTATTTCAAATACCAGCAGGGTCACCCATGGTGGACAGGTTTCAGCAGAGCTTCCAGACTAAGACAGACTATGAAGAAGGCGGCCCAGGCCACTCACTTCTGAAAAAACTGGCCATGAAACCCTATGAATAGCAGCAGAGCATTGTCTGATACACACAGTGCTGGAAGGTTGAGAGGATGGTGCAAAACGATGGGGCAAGGTTCCCTCTGCTGTACACACGGTTGCTAGGAGTTGGAATCTACTAGACAGGCACTAACAACAAATACATATAATATGTATGTATACTATATATATAGTGTATGTGTGTAAATATATATATACTGATATATATAGTTTAAATAACCTATTCTTATTAAACTATTGTCATTTAAACTGTTTAAATGAAAATAATAAAATGATTATACTTGTACCCACCACACAGCTTAAGAAAGAAATACATCTCTGTAACTTTTAAGACACCCTTTATACCCTCCCCAATATATTCCCTCTCCTTCATTTTTATTTATAATTTTACCACATAAGTGCATGTCATAAGCAATTTATTGGTTGTGTTTCTCTGAATTTTATATAAATGGAATTATATTTTATGTACTCTTCTGGGACTTTCTTTTTTGCTCAAAATATGTTGAGATTCATCCATGTTGATGTATAAACGTTTCCTTTTCGTGACAGTGGAACAGAGCTTCAATTTATAGCTAAACTTCAGTTCACGGTGAGAAAGGCAAAATAGTACACACTTTGAAAATCTATAGGCAATTCTCAAATTTCTTTTTATTCATTAGTATCACTGACCTTCACCCATTTTTATAATAAGTAGCAATGGAGCTGATAATGAACAATAACTTTGCCATATAATACCTGGTATTTGCAAAAGGCTTTGTGCTTTGTGTCATGCAAGCATACCATTGCATTTAATCCTCACCACAACTGAAGGAGGTAGGCATGTCCCAAATTTCCAGTTTGACAAGTGAAGGAATTGAGGTCTAGAGAGATTAGGTGACTTTGCGAGGGGCCCTTTACGTGGCCGAGAGGTAGAAAATCCAGTGTTTCTCTCTCTCCTCTGCAAGACCAACTATTGAGCAATGGGAGGTGAGACCAAGCAGGGACTGAAGGCTTGAATGATTTGAGAACTTTGTGAACAGTTTTTCCTCATATTTCATCATCTCATTTTAACCTCTAGGGGTGAGTATAAAGACAGACAGATTCTGATTTAATCCCCAAATCTTAAATTCACCCTTGCTTCTTGGCTTCTAAGACTTGAGAGAAAAGCAACATTCCGAACCACTGCATTTGGCCATGTGAAAAGCTACGTTCAGGACCCACTTTCTATAACTTTGTAGTGCATTGGAATGTTTCGTGATGAGATGAATTTGCCACAAATACCTTGCATTTTAAAGTTTCCAAAGTTCTTTCACACTCTTTATTTTCATTTATTTCTCACAACCCAGTCGCCTTCACAGGTAGCATTGACCCCATGGTGAACCTGGACTTGGCAGGAGTTAAATGACTGTTCAGGGAGGCGGGGCTGTCAGCAGCACAGTCCTTATTGGAACAAAGACATTCTTAACCCCTAATCCACTTTTCTTCTCCATTATAGCATGCTCTATCTACACCCGAGAGTAATTTCAGTTATGGCAGCACCTGAGATTATGTTCAGATTGTCTCTGAGGTCCTGAATCTAAGTGGAACCCCGAGTTTATCCTTGAGCAGAAACGATTGCAACAGGCTCCTCTGTGCAGGTGAATTTCCCAGGCTGGTTCTGCAACGCCAGGGCTGGGTCATGACTGGACAGCTTTAGGGGCCTTGGAGATGACGTGAAACATTAAGCAGTGGTGTCCAGCTTGCACGCCGACCTCTAAATTTGCATCTGTGTTTTTTATCATCACCCTTCTACCCCATTTCCTATGTTTTGAAATATTTCAATCTACAGAACAAACCACTTTTAAAATATGTAGGTCTTATGGCCTTATTTTGCATAAATGAATGTCCCATTAGGCCTTCACACTGCACTAGCTCATGGGCCTCCCTAATACTTCCAAGGACTGTTACGTGTCTGCAGCACAGGCCCTGAGACCCACAGTAGTCCCTTGGCATTTGAAGAGTTTGGATTCATTGCTTGAATTACCCCAGAGAGACCCCAGGGACCCTTGACCTATACTGATTTGTAGTTTAGCTGAAACAAATTTGATTAAAGTGAGCTGCAAGGTTGGAGAGTAGACACCCAGATACTTGAGCTACTGAATGAAACTAGTCAATTGCTCACGATCTGAGTCTGGGAGCAGTTTCACTATTCTCTCTTCATTCTCAAGCAAAATTGTGGGAGCTGTTATATGCTAAAGTGGTTATTCGACTGTATGGGGATTACAAAGGTCTTGGGTATTCTTCTCAAATGCCAGGAGTCTGCTCTAGCCATTCACAACATTCTTTGAGTGAAAAACACAGGATACAATATATGTATACATAAATGTATAACATATGAAAAAGATTGTAATAAACTACTCAGATATGAAAGAAATTGTATTTACTCGGTATGATTGGAACAGTGGTTCCCAACTAGAGTTGATTTTTGTCCCCAGGGGACTTTCGACAATACCTAGAGATATATTTGTTGCAACTGGCCAGAGGGGATATATGGGGAAATGGGGATGCTATGGCATCTACTGGGCAGAGGCCAGAGATGCTGCTAATCATCCTACAGTGCCTAGAGCAACTCTCTATAGCAAATTAGAATATTTTCTCCATTGTTCCAAAATTTTATGAAATTTTCATAATATATACATTATTACATAATGTCATTGTGTTTAAGCCATTCTAATTCTTTCTTTCTGGAGAATTTCTTTTATGATGTAAGTCATGTCCTCAGTTTTCATGAAGAGCTGATCAACCAAAAGCCAAGTGTGAGCCCTCTGCATTTTTGGTGAATCTACTGAGGACAGAGTTGAGGACAGAGTTCACAGTGTTACTAAATTCACCTTCTATAAAGATGCTCCCAAAATAAATTTTTCTTAGATCTCAGAGCCAGAAACAGTTCATCTCTGTTGGTAAACTGTTATATTTTTAAATTTTGGACAATAAGTCCAATGAGTTTCTCTCTTTGCCTTAGCTGCTAAGAAACTCATGCCCTCATTCTCTTCATTTTTTGATTCTTCCTATCTTCTCATGTCTTGTTCATTTCTCTGTCTACACCTAACATGGTACTTTTTCAATTGGTTAACTTTTTAAATTAATTAATTAACCAAAAATGCCCCTTCCTCCTATCTCCATTTCCTTTCCTCCCATTAATTCTTTGTGTTTTCCCCCCATAGATTATTTTCTTTCTTTATGGTTTCCATTCCATATCTTATCTCTGTTATAATTTTAAATGTAGCTAATTTATTGTCTCTTTCAGATTGTTGCATTATCTCACATCCCTGTTTAATGTTTCTGCTGCCTCTTTTTTCACAGCATATTGTTGCCTTTGTGTGATTTGTAATTTTTGTGTGCGAGTTTATCTTCAGTGGGGATTATTGTTTGCTTTTTGTTGTTGGAATCCTGTGCATCTTTGTTAGTTGATGGATGAGTATATATACATATATATATTCTTTTTGAAAGTTAGTAGTAGTAATTTAAAAATATATGCTATATTTCATCGTAAAATTTAATATAATAAAGGTGTGAAATTGAAATTCTCTATTACATCATGATGTAAATAGTAATGGAATGAATTTGCTTTCATATAGCTGGGCATTATTAAATAAGAGCGTGTGGAAAGTTAAAATATGAAAGATGAGTGTATGATTTTTTTTTTTTTAAATCCTGGCCTGGAAGTAACACATATCACTGGTCTTCATATTTCTGTGGCAACCATTCCAATGGCCACACTTAGATGCAAAGGGAACTGTAGTCTCTGGCTGAGCAGCTACTACTCTGTTTTGAGGGGAGTGTGAATTTCAACGGGCAGCTAGCCTTCTCTGCCACAGTGGGCCTGATCCTACTGTCAAGTCCATTCTCCTTCCTTCTCTTGCCTTGTCTCCTCATGATTGAACCTTTAATATGCTGTAGTGTCTCTCCATCCCAGCCCTCACTCCACACTCAGTGTTTCTCTAGAGATGGCATCAGGGGTTGGGAGAAAGACCTGTCTGACCGCCTGAGTATTAATGCAGTCCTTCACTAACCATGGAGAAGGAGTGGTGACAAGATATGCTCTGTCTAAATAGGCCCACAAGAAAATTAACTCCATGAAGGCCAGGACTCTGCCTGTCTTGTTCGCCGCTGTATCATCAGTGCCTAACGAGCGCCTGGCATAGAGTAGGTACTCATGGATATTTGCTGAATAAATATGAATGATTAAATACATACATATGTCTCTTTATCCTGTTTCCCACCTGGAAGAAACAAAATATCTTTCTGCCCTTTTCATCTGTTCCTCTTAGCCTTTGTATCTCATTGGACACCCACTTGCACCACCTACAATTATGCCAAAATTTCCATTCTCCCATTCATCATTCCTTCTATTGAACTCTCCTGTTTCTGCTTCATTCTACTCCTCTTGTCTCCTGTCTTCTGCAACAACTCTCAGTCAGTTTGTTATGCTCATCAACATCTAGACCCTCTTCCTTTCACTGGAGCCTGCTTTATTTCACCTTAATGATGCTTAATAAAGTATGAATGAATATATTACAGAATAATCTGCAAATGTCCATTTGCATGCTCTGATTTAGTTGGTGTCCCAAGGAGCCTTCGGTGGAAAAAACAGTACTTGACTCCTCCCGTGACTGGATAATCTTTCTGCCTGACAGGACAGGGCAAGTTCAGCCAGGCAACTTGGAGGGGTAACAATGCTTCCAGCTCCCCAAAGGCAGCTGCTGCACACTCTGTGCATTATCTCCTGCCCCTGAGAGGCTCCAGCCAGCTCCTCTTTTGGGCAGGATCCCTGGCCTCTGTCCTTTGTGCCTAACTGCTGGACAGCAGGGTTTAGCCATTTCTAAAAGTCTCCTCTCATTCCTTAAAACCCGCTCATCACAGCCCCACCTGAAGTAAGGCCAGGTGGCTGCTAGCTGCCTTGTGTTCTAACACCTCCAGAGTATATTATATAGGACTCACAAATTCAACTCCAACTACTTTAAGCCAAAAATAAAAATTGGGGGGAAGAATACTGTGGAACCTCTTGATAGTCTAGGAGGAGGTCCCAGGAGAAACATGTATCTGGAGGTTGCTCTCTCTCCTCTCTATTTCTGTTGGCACATCGGTGGCATTTCCTCCATGCTACAAACTCACATCCACTGCTCCTTGGTCCACAAGGCAGAAAGCATTCTGGAGAATGTTACCAGTTACAGTTCAGCCTCCCAGAGTATCACCAGCCCAATTGTCTATCAGTCTCAACTCAAAATTATTAGGGAAGAGACTCATCAGCCTACCTTGGGTCAGGATGTCACCCTTAGATGAGTTAAACTTGGTCAGGGGACAGTGTTAGAGTATAAAATCGCTGCTGCTACTGAAGCTATTCATTCATTTATTCTTTCAAAATTAACAAATATTTTGAGCATCTATTACATACAAAAAGCACTGTGCTAGGCAATGAGGATACGAGAGTGAAAGACAGATTTAGTCCCTACCCCCACAGAACTTATATTCTAGTAGGGAAGATAATAAACATATAACACATTATCAAATTCGTAGATTTCAGATTGTGATAATACCTTGATGATTATTGTGATAATAGCCACGAAAATGTGCTGCTCAGGTCTCCTGCTGCAGGGACCATAATTGACAAATAGCCCAGCTGCCGTGCCTCTGGATCCGCCACCATGTTCCTGTGGAGACCCTCCCTTCCCTAGTGTGAGGACACAACTTAAGGTGACCCCCAGTCAGTCACGCCCTTGTAGACACCCCCTCCCTTGAGTGCAGGTAGAACTTGTGACTAGCTTCTAGGCAATAGAATATAGCAAAGATGAAGGGATTTATTGCAGATGTAATTAAGTTCCCAAATCAGTTGACTGACTTAATCAAAAGGGAGACTAGGGGCCGGTCCTGTGGCATAGCGGTTAAGTGCGCTTGCTCCGCTGCTGGCAGCCTGGGTTCGGATCCCAGAGGCACACTGATGCACCGCATGTCAGGCCATGTTGTGGCGGCGTCCCACACAAAGTGGAGGAAGATCAGCATGCATGTTAGCTCTGGGCCAGTCTTCCTCAGCAAAAAGAGGAAGATTGGCATGGATGTTAGCTCAGGGCTGATCTTCCTCACAAAAAAAAAAAAAAAAAGGAGACTATCCTGGTTGGGCCTGACTTAATCAGATGAAAAGCTTTAAAAGAGGGACGCTGATCCTCCCTGAGATAAGAGAAGTTCTCTGGATTTCCTTGAGGAAGGAAGCTGCTGTGTTGTGAGGGAGTCTGTGAAAGGCATATGTGGCAGGGAATTGGGGGTTGGGGGTGCCTCTAGATGCTGAGAGTGGCCCCTGGCTGACAGCCAGTATGAAAATGAGTATGTCAGTCCTACAACCACAAGGAACTGAATTCTGCCAACAACCACATGAGATTGGAAGAGGATCCTGAGCTCCAGAAAAGAACACAGCCTGACCAACACCTTGATTGTAGCCTGGTGAGACACTGAGCAGAGGACCCAGCTAAGTGGGGCCCAAACTTCTGACCCATGGGAACTGCGAGATAATAAATGTCTGTTGTTTTAAGTTGCCAGGCTTGTGGCAATTTTTTATACAGTGATAGAAAACTAATATTTCTAGTAAGAGCTAAAACTTTCCCTGCAGTGCCTCATTCTCAGCGGCCACAAGCACCCCCCTCAGGAGCTGCCTATCTCCTCTCTGGTTGCTGGGCTCATAAGTAGGGTTACATCTCAGCAGACCTGGCTAGGTGTGTGCTGTGCCTGACAGGAGAAGAAAGAGATCATACACTGCGGTGTAGCAAGAATTAGCTATCATGTTCCAGCAGAAGCCGGGGAACCTCTAGAATTGGATTTTGAGGGTGCTTGATCAATAGGGTCATATGTAAGACAGGATAAACATGAATTTATTGCCTCAGGGGCATTTTCTCAGGACACTGGTTTAACATTCTAGCAAGGGCCCTGGGGAGCAAGGTGGTTCTTAGAAGCCTGGAGAAATTGCTGGACAATGCTGAGCAAAGTGCAAATGCCTGAGTTGCCCTGGAAGATGGTAGAGGAAGGAATAAAAATACTGAGGGAAGTGGGCATGATGGAATGGATATGTTATGTGAGTCCAGAAAAACCATCAGAGGATTATGTGGGGTGGGAGGGGCCAGAGGACAGACTGTTTATCAAGGCCAGTCTAGCTACTGTTCCCTGTGAATGTCCAACCTGTCAGCAACAGAGACCAGTGCTCAGCCCCAACACGGAACTGTTCCTCAAGGAGATCATCTGGCCACTTGGTGGCATATCAGCTACATTGGGCCCCTCCTATCCTAGAAAAGCCAGCTCTCGATGCTTCTAGGATAACTTCCAATTCTAAGTATGAATTTGCCTTTTCTGCACATAGAGCCTCAGTTGGCACTAACAGAGAACTTACAAGATGCCAAATCTTCAGACATTATCTTCCATACAACATGACAAGGGACCCATTTCACAGCAAAAGAGGTATAGGAGTGGGCCCATGACCATGAGACCCAATGGTCATATCAAATACTGAAACATCCAGCCTCACAGAACACGAGAAGGACATTCTACTGTCACAGCTAAAGTCCAGCACAGAGGCAACACTCTGAGCAGTGGGTGAGGGAAAGAATAAGATGGAGAGGTCCACAAAGGTCATCTCCTGTGGGGTTTTGTTGATCATCTGGATAGGATGGTCAAGTAGAAACAAGGGGAATGCAATCCCATGCGTACACAGAACATAGTAATGCAGAGTTTACACTTCTGTGTGTCAGCTCCTTCCAGTACTGATTTATTCATTCGTCCATCCACTTGTTCATTCATATTGAAGTTTTAATTCTCCAAAATAGAAAACTGCTTTCCCTTCTTTCATAGCAGGCCCATAGAGCAATAGCTTGTCTATAGGGGATCATGAAATTCTAGAGCCTGGACCTCAGCTTTTTAGATCCAAAAACTCAATGTTTTCTGTCTGCCCAGATGAGATCAGACAATCAAGGATTCTCACACCAACCAAACTCAGAAGAGGCTGATGTTTACACCAAAATAATACATATAAAGGCCAAAGTGTTGGTTAGTCAGGGGATTCTTGCTCTATAGCAAAATCTACCCAGGGAGTTAAAATTTAATCCCAGGGTTGTTTTTAATAGCAGCCAAAACAATGATAGCAGCTATCATTTCCCCTGATAGCCTCTTTTCTGGGTTCCCCACGGATCCTACCCACACTTCTGTTAACACATTCTTTCTTCAGACAGTGCAATGCAGTTGATTAGATTAAAGCTTTCCTGGTTATAATCTTACAACCATCATGCTTCCCTGAGCTTACCCTCCAGGTTACTGTGAGTGAATTTAGGGTGTTCTTATAACTTTTCAACTGGACATTTATTGGAAAATTTTTTGGACTATAATCAATAGTAATTAGTAGCAAATAATAATTATTACAGATGTTGTATAAGGCTTGCTTATTACGGGCTAAGCCCTTTACATAAGTTATTTCATTAAATGCTTAAAACTACTCTGCGAAGGAGACATTATGGTCCCCATTTTACAGAAAAGAAACTGAGGCTTAGAGAAGCTGAGTAACTTGTCAGTGTTGTACTATAGATACATTTTAATATGATGGAATTATTTTTCCCCTTTACTTTTAGAACTTCTTAACAATTTTCACATATTTTTTCCAAATTGATTTCAGACGCATTTCTCTTTTCAAATTCAAAACAATAACAGGATGAAAGTGGAAAACCTACTTACATTTTGAATGAGAATGTACTGAGACTACAGATGAATTTAGGGAGCATTGATATCTTTACACTATTTTGTTTTGCTCTCCAAAAACAAGGAGTACGCAGTTTAGCCAGGAACATTTTTAAAAACTAATGATCACATAAAGTGTAATAAATGTTAAAACCATATGTGCAGGGTGGTATGGGTGTATGGAAAAGGCGTAGAGAAGAGAGGCACCTGGTCCAGCTTCGTGGTTGACTTCTGGATTAAAATCCATCTCCCAGTCGTCAACTCATAGGTCCTAGTTCTGACTCCTGAAGCTACCCCGGAATGCTTCATTTATCTTCCTTCTGACTGTTGAAGAAAATTTTCAGGTCTCTTAAAACTTCTCAGCTAAACATCACCAATGTCTTAAATGATACAATTTTCTGGACTCTTCATCCACTCCTTTCTCTTGTAGACATCGACCTTTTAAATTATGGTGCCCAGAATTGAATGCGGTAAACCCTTGGCCTGTGAGGATTTTAAATTTGCAGTTTCAAGAATTTGTGTGAGGTTTCATGACATAATTCTTGAGGCACAAATTTGAATCATATAGGCTTCAGTGGAGGAGTACACTCATTTATCTGTCCATACATTCACTCAACAAATATTTAGTTCACATTTGTGCTGGAATAATCCCTGAGTGAGTCTAGCTGATTTTCAATCATCTGCATATGAGCCCAGCCTTAATGTTCTCTACTCAAAAGCCCACATTCATCTGGTGAGGGAATAGAATAAGGATTCTATGTGAGGATTCCATTCTATTCTATGTGAGGATTCTGTGTCTACCAAGACACTATCAAATATCTTGCTTTCCATGCTATATTTCTCTTTTCTTTATTGCAGTTCTATTGAGGTATAATTGATATGTAATACAGTGCACATTTTTAATTGTACAATTTGATGAGCTTTACATATGTATACATCTATGAAGTCTTCGCCAATCAAAATAATGAGCATATCCATCATCCCCTGAAGTTTCCTCGTGCCCCTTAGTAATCCCTTCTCCCTAACTTCCCATCTTCCATCCTCTTCCCAGGTGACCACTGATCTGTATTATATCACTATAGATTAGTTTGCACCTTCTAGAATTTTATACAGATGGAATCAAATGCATGTATTCTCTTTTGCTGGATTTTTTCCAGTATAATTATTTTGAGATTCATCCATGTTATTGTGTGTATCAACATTTTGTTCTTTTTACTGCTGAATAGTATTCCGTTATATGGATATAGCGCATTTTGTTTATCCATTCATCTGTTGATGGATGTGTGGTTTGTTTCCAGATTTTGGCTATTACAAAAAAGCTTCTATAAACATTCACGTACAAATCTTTGTGTGTACATATCTTTCATTTATAGGAGTGGAATGGGCGAGTCATGTGATAGGTATGTATTTAACCTTTTAAGAAACTGCCAAACTGTTTTCCAAAGTGATTATATCATTTTACATCGCCAGGAGCAGTGAATGAGAACTACAGTTGCTCTTTTGTTTTTAATGCTTTTAACATTTCAGCAAATATCCTTTCAGACTCTTTAATGCACACATGTATATTTTTTATTGAGATATAATTGACATACAACATTATATTAGTTTCTGGTGTACAACATAATGATTCAATATTTGTATATATCATGAAATAATCACCACAATAAGCCTAGTTAACATCCATCACCACACCTAGTTACAAACTTTTGTTCTTGTGATGAGAATTTTTAAGATCTACTCCCTTATCAACTTTCAAATATGCAATACAGTATTATTAACTATAGTCACCATGCTGTACATTACATCCCCATGACTTATTCATTTGACAACTGGAAGTTTGTGCCTTTAACATTTTTCTTCCATTTCACACCCCTGTACCATACCTCTAGGCAACTGCCAATCTATTCTCTGTATCTATGTGTTGGGTTTTTTTTTTTAGATTACACATTTAAGTGAAATCATTCAGTATTTGTCTTTCTCTGTCTGACTTATTTCACTTAGTGTAATGCCTTCAAATTCCCTCCATGTTGTTGCAAATGGCAGGATTTTCTTCTTTTGCGTTTGCTCTTTATCATCTCAAACACTTCATATGGTCTGACTTTTTAATTTTAGCCATTCTAGTGTGTGTGTTGAGTATCTTATTATGCTTTTAGTTTGCATTTCCCTAATGACCAATGATGTTGAGTGTATTTGCCATCTGTATATCTTTCTTGAGAAATGTCCATTCAAATCTTTGCCCTCTTTTTATTGGGTTGCTTTTCTTCTTATTATTGAGTTATAAGAGCCCTTTAAATACTCTAAATGTAAGTCCTCTCTTGGATATATGCCTTTTAAATGTTTTCTCCAAGTCTGTGACTTGCTTTTTAATTTTCGTAATAGTAACTTCTGAAGAACAAGTTTTAAATTTCAGTAAAGCCCAATTTATTTGTTTTACCTTTTATGGTTTGTGCATTTTGTGTCCTATTTAATAAATATTTGCCAAATCCAACGTCACTAAGATTTTCTCCTAGATATTTTGTCTAGCAACTTTACAGTTTTCACTCTTAAACTTGTGTCCATGATCCACTTCAAGTTAATTTTTAGATATGATGTGAGGTAGTGGTCCAGTTTCTTTCTTTTCTTCTTTTTTTTTTTTTTTTTTGCATATGGTTATCCAATTGTTCCATCACCATTTATTGTAAAGATTATCTTTCCCTACTGAATTGCCTTGCACATTTTTCAAAAATAAAATGCCCGTTCTGGGTTTTTTTGGACTTTATTCTGTTCTATTGATCTATATGGTTATTTCTATGCCAATACCATACTACTTTAATTACTGTACTTTATAATAAGACTTAAAATTATGTAGCCTAAGTCCTTCAAATTTGTTATTTTTTAAAGTTGTTTTGGTTATTCTAGGTCCTTTGTGTTCCATATAAATTTTAGAGCCATCTTACCAATTTCTATTTTTTAAAAGCTTGCTGGGATTTAACTTAGATTGCATTAAATTTACAGATTGTTTGGGGTTAACTTAGGTCTTAACAATACTGAATTTTTCAATCCATGCAAATGGTATATCTCTCCTTTTATTTAAATCTTTAATTTCTTTCAGCAATATTTTATAGCTTTAAGAGTACGGGTCTTGGGGCCGGCCCAGTGGCGCAAGCAGTTCAGTGTGCACGCTCTGCTGCAGCGGCCCAGGGTTCGCCGGTTCGGATCCTGGGTATGCACCGACGCATTGCTTGTCGAGCCATGCTGTGGCAGCATCCCATATAAAGTAGAGGAAGATGGGCACAGATGTTAGCTCAGGGCCAATCTTCCTCAGCAAAAAAAAAAAAAAAAGAGGAGGATTGGCATCAGATGTTAGTTCAGGGCTGGTCTTCCTTACCAAAAAAAAAAAAAAAAAAAGAGTATGGGTCTTGCACATTTATTGCCAAACTTATTCCAAATTATATCAAATTTTTATGCTCTTATAAACGATACAAATTTTTTTAGATTTTCACTTTTAATTGTTTGTTGCTAGTATATATGAAAATGCAATTGATTTTTTATTAACATTGTATCTTAAAACCTCGCTAAACTCATTCATTAGTTCTAGTAATTAAAAAAATTTTTTCTAAAGATTTTCTACATAGATGATTATATTGTAAGCAAATAATGACAGTTTTACTTCTTGCTGTCCAATCCGGCTAGTTCACTGGCCAGTATCTCCAATACAATACTGAATACAAGTGAGAATAGACATTCTTGTCTTATTTCTGATCTTAGGAGGAAAGCAATCAATTTTTCACAGTTAAGTATGCTGTTACTTGTAGGTTCTTTGTAAATGCCTTTTATCAGGTTGAGAAAATTCTCTTCTATTCCTAGTTTACTGAGATTTTTTTTTTTTTTGGTGAGGAAGATTAGCCCTGAGCTAACATCCGATGCCAATCCTCCTCTTTTTGCTGAAGAAGATTGGCCCTGGGCTAACATCCGTGCCCATCTTCCTCTACTTTATATGGGATGACACCACAGCATGGCTTGACAAGCCGTGCGTCAGTCCGCACCCGGGATCCGAACCTGCTAACCCCAGGCTGCTGAAGCAGAGCATGCGAACTTAGCCGCTACGCCATGGTGCCAGCTCTGAGAATTTTTTTAAGGAACGAATTTTGTCAAATGCTTTTTCTTCATCTATTGAGACGATCATATGCATGATTTTGTTTTTGTTTTTTTTAGTCTGTCAATATTGTGGATTACATTGATTTTTGTATGTTAAAGCAACTTTGCATTCCCAGGATAAACTCCACTTGATCATGAGGTATTATCCTTTCTGTATGTTATTGGATTCAATTTGCTAAAATTTTATTGAGAATATTTATCTATTTTCATAAGGGATATTGGTCTATGGTTTTCCTTTCTTGTAAGATATTTGTCTGGTTTTGATATCATGGTAATACTGGAGTCATAAAATGAGTAGAGAACTCTTCCATTTCCTGGAAAAATTTGTTTAGCATAGGTATTAAACCATCTTTAAATATTTGGTGGATTCACCAGTGAAGCTACCTGGGTCTGGAGTTTTCTTTGTGAGAAGGCTTTAAACTGCCATTCAACTGCTTTAGTCTAGGGTTAATTTGGCCCCACTATTGAAGCAATACCCTCTGAGTATTCTATCTGAAGCCCCATGTGTTATGACGGTTTTCCATTCTAGCTGATGGAAACACAAATTATTCCCAGCTCTGTGTGATGTCCACAAATTGTTTCCTCTGGTCTCTTTGAGTGGATCTTTTCCTCATCTCAGATTTTCTCACACACATGCACCAATCAGTACTTAGCTGATGACTCAAGGGGTACACTCTGCCGATCCTGGCATTCTCTCTCTGTGAGCTCTCTTCTCTCTGATACACTGCCCAATGAACTTGAGCTACCTTGACCACCTGGAACACCAGCTCCAACTCCTCAACTTACGGAGACTGCCAGGCTCTGCCTGGGCTCCCCCTCCCTGTACTGTGGCCTGAACACTTTATCCAGGCAGTACACCGGGCAACTGTAAAGATCATCCATTTGTTTTCCCTCTCGCAGTGGTCACTTTCCTGTGCTACTTGCTGTCCAATGTCTGAAAAACATTGTTTCCCGTATTTCGTCCAGTGTTTTTAATTGTTTAGGGTGAGAAGGAAAATCTGGTTCTTGTTAATTCATCGTGGCCAGAAGCAGAAAGCCCTTATGTATTCCTATTGTCTTCCTGTTAGAAGGGACTAAGACTGCTTTGACCCTTTTTAGAAGCCAAATTTCACTGAGCTTTCAGTCTATCACAGCCTATGGGTTTTTCATTTTTAACATTCAAATTCCTGAAAAGTGAGGTCTCCCTGATCTTATACTTATGTGATTGATTGAGCAACTTAAAGTCAGCTCTCATATTTATTCTGTTAATTTTCTTCATATTAATTTTGGTTCTTAGGTATTTTGAATCTTGCTTCTGCCATCCATTCTACTATCTCATTTATTAAATGACTATTTGTCAGTGCCAATTATGTGCCTGGCATTGTTCTAGATAGCACAGGGGACACAAACACAGTTCTTGTTCTCAATGGAGTTGACATTTTGGGAGCAGGGGGAATACACGATAAACAGATAAAAACAGATGCAGAAATGAATTATTTCAGATAGTAATACATGCTGTGAAGAAAACAAAACTGAATATTGTGACAGAAAATAACCAGGGTAGGGGTGTGGCTGCTTTATCTTAGTTTTTCAGGGAAGTTCTTTGTACAGGAAGGTTCTTGGTTGCAAACAATAGAAAACAACTCTGCTTAAGCAGAAAAGGCATTTTTTGGAAGAGTTTCAGGCAGCTATTAGTATTGATAAATAGGCTGCAGAGCCCAGCTTTGGTAGGACCCAAGGGAGGCAAAGCACAACCAAGGTAAAGTCACACGGTAGCCTGCACACCATGTCAGCACCAACCAGCCATGGCCCCTGCTACCAGCACCAACACTGGACAATCATCACTGTGATGAACTCCACCAACCCTAGATACCATTAATGTTCTGCTGGACTCTCCAAGACACCAGAGCTACCATGAAAACTGCAACTGCCCCTATGCATCACTCTCGAGATTTGAAACCTAGGATCAGGAATTGATTGGCTGCATTCAAGTCATGTGCCCAGTATCTTAGTTGGAAAAGAGAACACCTGGCCCTCAGGAGTTTAGATGGTGGGAGCCAGAGATGTTCAGTTGTTGGGCAGATAATAGACAATGTTTCTACAGATTCCCTAAAAAGGTGACCTTTGAAGTAATAACTAAATAATGAGAAAAGGCAGCCATATGAAGATCTGAAGGAAACACACTCTAGATCAAGAGAACAGCGGAAGCAAAGACTAAAACAGGAATAAGCTTGGGGTGTTTTCAAGGGACATAAAGTCCCTGCGTGGCTGGAACATAGTGGATAAGGAAAGAGAGAGAGATCCAGATGAGATCCAAGGGGTGGCAGAGACCTGATTAAGTACAACCTCAGAGACCATGGAAGGGGATTTGCATGGTATTTGTATTGCACAAGGAAACCACTGGGGGACTGGAGGGTTATAGGAAGCAGAGTGATATGACCTCTTCTGCTGGTGTTCACTTAAAATTTAGAAAGCAATTTTTTTGCTTTTTTACATTAGATTGTAAAAATGTTATAGCAACATTAAAGAATTTTAGGAAAAAATAATTTTAAATTCCATTCTATCAATACTATTTTCATTTCTGCCTATTCTCTTTAAATGTTGCTTGTATGCATACCTATTTTATAGCTCTACCCATTGTACACATACTTTTGTATTTTATTCTTTTTACTGAATATTATATATTCTACATTGTTCAACACTAGGGTTAATGCTATACTGCACATTTGTCTTTACAAACTTTCTTTAGGATGAACATTTAGGAAGGGGATTACAGGGTCACAAGATACAAAGTGTCCTTTAAAATGTCATACATATTGCCATAGAGCTTTCTGAAAAAGTTGCATTGGTTTGTAACGTTACCAAAGTCCATGAGTATATTAGTTTCACCAGGTACATAACTGCTGATTTTGCAGATGTAATTTGATCCAGGTTGCTCTCATTTTCATTTATCACTGTGGCCACCCACGCTCATTGAGACCACAAGGAAGCTGTGGGTGGGGCAGTAGAAAGAACTGAGAGAGAGGTAAGGCATTATTTCTCTGACCCAACCTCCACCTCTAGGATTGTGAAACTACAGCCTAGTATGCCACTCTGCTCCTTCCTTGGGTCTCCTTAAGTGTCTCACTGGTGGAATCTCCTTTACTATGGCTCCCATTGATGGCTACTTTGGGGTGGCTCCATGCCTCAGGGCCTGGGTCTTGTGTCCTCCTCCCCCGCCATGACTGCCCCCTTGTCCTCTGCCTTGTTTGATAGATAGCCTCTCCACCCTTCTGTGCTTCCAGTGTCAAGTTAGCAAAATGGGGGAAATTCCCACCAGCCCCACAGCCACTAGCTTTGCTACAAAGAGTGCTTCCTGGTGATCTCAGTTTTCTTACAGAGATTCAAAGTCATTCATTCATCAAACATCTAGTTATTCAGCAGAGTATCAGTCAAAATCCCAGCAGAAAGCAGATGGCACACTCAAACTGGGTAACTGAGGAGAGTTTAATAAAGGGATTATTTGCAAGTATGGGCAAGAGTTAAGGAAACCAACAAAGGATGATGTAGTGCCCAGGGGCTAGCAACAAACAGGAGCTGTTGCCACCTAAAGGAACAAGAGGAGAGAGTGGTTACAGAAATCCGGAGAGAGTAGCTTGAGGGAGAGGGCTGCCGGACAGGAGCTGTGGCCTTGGGAAAAGGGATGCAGGCAATCCATGGCGACCCAACAAGGAGGATGTCAGGGGAACAGATACCCCAAGATCACTCTCCTCCTGCCCCCTGTCATGCCCATTGGTTGAATGCAATCAGAGGCCTCAAGGCAAGAGAGCCTCTTTAAGGAGTCAGGAGCTGGAGGACACAGTGGCAGCATCACTGCCCATGTGGACAAGTCTCCTAGAGATGAAGGATGTCCTGAGCTTCCCATGATGATTGACATAAATAGGAATAAAGGCCATGATGGGGTTGGTCCAGATGATCTCAAGGCAAATAATGCTGCTGAGGCTGCCAGCGTTTGGAGGGGATGGAGGGAAGGGTGAGGGTCTTACCAGGAGTGTGTGAAGTTCTGGTGCCAACTCTTAACTCTTCCTGATGATGAGGAGACGTCTGGGAAGGACAGTGCTTTCCTGAATATAGGAGCTCCAAGGGCTACTCTCAACTCACAGCATGGAGGTGTGGAGACCCGGTCATATTGTTATTCTTTATTTTGCTGTGTTCAAATTACCCCATGGCCTCCCATGACCCACTGTCTCTAGATCAAGAATATGAATGCCACTTACTTCATGACTAACAAGTATTGGACCCCGTCAGGTGCTGAGAATACACGTGTTCATGCTATGGTTCTTTCACTCAAGAGGCTTCCAATCTAGTGGGGAGAGATCTAATTAGAACACAAAATAACAAGCACGATGAGAGAAAAATACAAAGGATAATATGGGAGCACAAAAGATGTCAGGGAACACATCCCGGGGTGGGGGGGTGGGGGGTGATAATCTCTTCTGTTGGGGGCATTTCCCTGCTGAGACCCTTCCATCCATTATAAATACAGACCTTCAGTCAAATGACATACTCAGAGACTCACGGAGACCCCCATTGCTCTGCAAAGTGTGAACTTTATGCCCATGAAATATATTGTGTATTTCCTCTTTGGTGAATTATTGTTTCTATTCATCATGTTATAAATTTGAATCCAGTTTTTTACATATTATTCTGTCATATTTGATGCAAATCTTTTTCACAGCCTGATTTTTTTCCTTTTAATGTTAGTGATGTTATTTTGCATTGTATGGATATGTTAAAAGTCTACTTATTCAAACTCATCATTTGTCAGTCTTTTCTGTTTAGATTGTTTATTTTTCTTTATAGCTGAGAACATTATCATTCCTCCACAGATCTATAAACATTTTGTTCTATTTTCTAACAGACTTTCATATAATTTTGAATTATTTAGTACTTTTAATCTATTTGAGAATGTTTTGCATGTTCTTTAACATATGGGCATAAATTAATTCTCCCCCCAAACATTGTAGTATTTTTTATATTATCATCCAATTTACTGATAAAACTTTGGGAAAGTCCAGAGCCAAGTCTGTCACTCAAACCACTAGAAGCTTCCTTTTGGTTTTACACTAATCCATTAATCAATATTCCTAGTGATTCCCCTGTAGATCACCCATTTCAGTGTGTACTTGTCTCATTCCTGCCAGAGATGGTAAGATTCATGAAGGCAGGCATCATCTATACATGCCCATCCCCTAATAGAGTACTTTACACATTGTTTATCTGGCACCATAAACATTTGTTGAATGAATGAATAAAAAGAAATAAGGAATTAAATAGCTGAGAATCCACCCACTGTTTTAATATTCATGTTCCTGTACGTCCGCAAGGCAAACATTCAAGACTCTCAAATGCTACTTAAGCCACCTGACTTACATTATTTCCTTGATCCGCTGGTCTAGTAGCCTTATCAGAAGAGAAAATTATGTCAGGCTCAATGCAGCTCTGGTGGATGCACACTGACTCCCAATCATCACTGCCCTCTTGTCTAATTGCTCACAAAACATCAGCTTAATATCTTTTCTAGTACCTTCTCTGAAATCATCAGTAAGCCTCTTGATTTCCAGAATCCATTCCCACCTTGCCCTCACCTCTTTTTGAAAATGAAGACAGGGACCATATCTTACAGGGCTTGGTATCCTCTTTGCTGAGCACTGTTCTGGAAAATAAAAATTAGTTGCTTAATAAATGTTTAATGAATGAATGACTGAATGAAAAATAACTGATTATTATCCAACAGAATCTTCTAGATGGCTTAAGTGAAATTATCTAAATAAACATATGACATTGGGTAACATACACCATCAGCTCTGTTCCGTGGTCTTTCTACGTGTGATGTAGAGGCGACCCTGAAAGTGCTCACTGCCTGAGAAGGGATTCACAGAGAGGCGAAAACACGAGCTAGTCCTGAAGGGAGTTCTGACATCAGGGAAAAGCGTTGCCTGGTCAATGTGACAATCCTCATGTTTAGGTCCTTTGAGCAAGACGTGACTCAGGCTGGGAAATGTTTGCAGAGATGCAGCTTTAATCCCAATTGCTACTGTTTGAAACCCTTTTATTTTATTCCTTTGTCATTAAAACAAGAAAGAAAGAAAGCTTTGTATATGTCACAACTTCTTCTCAGGTCTGACCACTTGTGCAAGGGTCCAAGTTGAATCAGTAGTCTTTGGGTGTGCAGGAAGAATATTTTAACATTAAAACAAAGTGCATTAGAAAGTCATCTGCCTTTCACTATTTCACTTAATTCTTTAAAGTTATTGCACATGGATGGTATTTGGTACCATTTGTCATAAAGCAGAATCAAGCTAATCTTACTGAAGGTCAGGCTGAAGGTCCTCCAGTTTAATGAAGCATCAAAATTAAATTGGAATTAGTAAATTCGTATTGGAGAATCTGATAAGCAGTGCCAAATCTAAGAAGAGGAATGAATGCAAGGCTAACTAAGGCTACATTCTGTAAGGATGCGTTCTAACCAAGATTATCTGTTGGCCTGGAGAAATAGCGGTACAGGTGAAGAAAAAGAATGTGTACTCAGAGTAAGCCTACTACTCTGCAGGGGACCAGCAGCAGGGGTCAAGAGAGAGTCCCACTTGCTCCCCTGCTCAACTCTACACCTCTCTGCAGGACTGTTAGAAAAACAGGGAGCCCATGGGCTGTAGTTTGCTGACAGCTTCCCTATATTCTCTACCCCTTTCAACAATGTTTCTTGACCTTCCTGTGGCTGACTCCTGGCTCTCCCTTGGACATGTCTTCCCCTGTAGCCCTCTCAGGTGGTCTGGTAGTTATTTACTCTTTGTGCTGTAGAATCAGAGGTGGAATAGGTGTTCTCCCTGTTCCACATTGTTGCTTTGAGACTGTGATCCTTCTCTTCTTTCAGAAAATACTCCGTTTTTAATCTCACTCATCAGATGCTACTGCCCCCTAGTTTCAGCTATCTACTGACCCCTAGGCCACCACCCCTCACTCCTTGAAGATTTAGCAACCACTTCACTCTCACGCTCAAAATCAGTCCAATTCTTATTCATAGTAGTTCAATAACCAGATATTCTTTCCAATACCCTGGCCTTTCAGTTCCTTAATCTCCTTTCTCCAATGGTTTTGTCCTCCTTTCAATCTCTGCTACTCACTTCTATGGTCATACCTTTCAGCTTTTCATTATTAAGAATTTCACACCCCAAAATCTTAATTTCAGACATCCTACTCTCTTAGCACCGCCTATTATCTTTCGAGCTTATTTGCTCTGGTATCCCAACACAAATAATCCTTCTATACCACCGGGACTTTAATCCAACACTCCTATCTCACTGTTCTACCCCCTTGACATACTCTTTCCCCTCCCTATCCAGTCTAAATTCCATAGTCTATCTTTATAATCGTCCCCTTGCATACAGACTTAACTTCTTGCCCCTTTCTCCCTTGTACTGGCTTGAATGAGGCAAAACCCTAGTTAAACTTCAACTCTGCCTACTGGGTGCTTATACCCTCCCAGCATGGCCAGACAAACTCTCAAACATGGCCAGACAAACACCCAAACATGCTGACTGATTTCACTTTAAATTCATGGTCACTAACCTCAAGTGGTCCTTGATATTGCCTGGTACTCATCCTGGTTCCATCCCTTTGTCATGTTCCTAGGCAGCCAGTTCATGTCTTCTATCTCTTCAAACCTCCAACATCTCCTCCCCCTTCCTTGCTCTCAGCTGATAGTGTTGCTTCCTATTTCACTGAGAAAACAGAAGTCATTTTCCCAACACCACATCCAACCACTCCTTGCTATGCCCATATACTCTACCTTTGGGCCCCATCCTCTCTGACTTACTTAAGGACATTGCCCCTGCAAGTGTTCCCTTTCTCCTCCAGTATCATCAACTGTTCTCTTTCTGCTAGATAATTCTCATTAGTGTACAAGCATGTTGCTATTTTTCTATTTGAAAAAACCCCTCTTGACTCTACTGCACCCCATTTATCCCTTTCCCTTTACAGCAAAACTTGAGAAAAGAACTCTGTTCCCACTGTCTGCAGTTTCTCTTCTCCCATTCTCCCTTAAGCCCACTCCAATCAGGCTTGCCCCACCACCGCTCCACCAAAACTGCTCTTATCAAGTCACCAATGGCTCCATGTTGCTCAGCTCCAACGGGCAGTGCTTGGTCCTCATCTAATTGATCTATCAGCACGTGTTCTATTTATATATGCCTGGAGAGTCCACAGTACATTGTGCTTCTGAAGAATGGAATGGGGTTCTGGTTTTATGAAATTAAATTTGTAGGATATAAACAAGCCAATCTATAAGAATATGTCTTATAGCTATTCACCCATCTGCCTTCTCTGAGTTAACGATGATTTATGACAGAGCAGTAGTCAGGAATGTTAATTGGCTTCATTTTAGTACACTTAGATTTCTTGCCGGGGACAGTGGATTGATGGGGGGAAAGTTTTAAGGAACAGTGGAATTTTTGTTTTCCAACTGAAATGGCCCTTCCACTCTTCTCTCTTTCTCAATATTAAAAATCACAGAGTAGTGCTGGACTTGGAATATATCTTATAGAACAACTAGCCAAACCTTTCATTTGATAGAGAAAGTCGAGAAAGGGTAAATGACCTTCCCAAAGTCTCACAGCCAATTATCGACCCATTTGAAATAGAACCTGAGCTTTTCACTCTAAGTCCATTATCCTTTCTCTCACACTTGCTGTTGACCCACGTCCTTACAGTTCCTCAATGGCCACATCCTGTAGTGATACTTTAAATTCACTTTCAAGGAATCTTGTTATTCTCCTGGACTGTACGGGGTCGTTACGTCCGACATCCTGTCCAACACACTTGCAGCTGATAGTCTTTCTAACAGTTCTTTCAACGTGTACATTCTGTGCTGATGCTTTTCACTCACTTTTCAAGGAGTCCTATTGTCCTCCTGGATGGTTTGGGATCCGTGGTTCCATCAAGGAACATACTTCATACTGTATCAGGGCTAAATCTGACAGTGGCTTTGATTTGTTGCTTTGTCCCCAAGTTATAGAAGAGATACGTTTGGCAGAATCCCAGGGTGCATTCTGGGGCCAAATACTTAAAGATGTTCTCAATTGTGCAACATTTGAAAATACAATCCTAACATAAAATTCTAGATTGGCTGCTCGTTCAGCCATAAGTCAAACGCTGTTGCCACGCTCCCACCCCACGCTCCCACCCCACGCTTCAGGAAGCTTCTGAACCTCCTCGCACTTTGTGACTGTCTCCTGAGCCCTGCCCAAGTTGTTTTGCAATTGAGTTGTTTTTGTATTTATATGTATAATCAGGAAAATGCAAGGAGAAATGAGGCATTCCCTCGCCCCAACACACAAATGGCAGACCTTTTACGACAATGATAAGCAAAGACATCTCAATGAGATAAACGCGTTCCAAGAACAGAGTAAAACTTACTAAAAGCTATTACCATACCTAAAGAAAGACTGTGTCAGCTTAAAAGGGGGTTCTTAATAGCAGCTATAATGATAACTAACGCTTAACTCTGTGCCAAATGCTATTTTGGACTCTTTATATGTATCATATTATGTGTATTACATTTAATCCTCACAACTCTATAAAATAGGTACTATTATGGATGAGAAACCTGGGGCACATAGAGATTAAATAGCGGCCAAGGTCACACAGCTAATACAATAGTGAGCAGGATTTGAACCAAAGGTATCCTGACTCGAGAGTCTTCACTCTTAACCATGTATACCCTGCCTTTCTGGAAGCCGCAAACAGAGGAGCTAGCACCCACCCTTGGCAGATCCAGATGGAGATGTAAGGACAAACTCTGTCCCTCTAAAAAACCCCACTAGCAAGGCCAGCCCTTCAGTGGAGAAGAGTTCCTCAAGCTATCTCAATTAAGGAGCAATTCTTAATAGCAACCGTTTTTCTGAATCTCCAGTTGTAAATCCACTTTAAGATTATAATTTGGTCTCTCATGGAGTACAGCCTACAGAGAGAGAATGCAAATCAACACATGGGCATTCTAGTTTTTTGCTCAGATTCTGTGGGTTTTGGTTATTGTGAGTCTGACAGCTCCTCTGAGTTCACCGTCTGGGTGCTGACAGATCAGATGCAGGGCTAAGAGCCAGGGGCCCCAGTCTAGTGAGTGCCACCCTGGGGAAATCCAGGTGCTGATCTCTCCTTGAAACTGCAGACATCTTGGCATCACAAACCTTTTCCTTTGAAGCTTCAACTGTCCTATCTTCCTTATTAGATTGGTGGCTTCTTGATGGAAACTACCGTGTTTCAGACGTCTTGGTATTCCCTACTGTGTCTGTCGTTGCCCTGCCCACATCCCTAGGAAATTTCAGCGTGTTTCAGCTGACTTCCAACTGCCCGAATTGCATCTCTGTGCTGAGGTCTTTCCCCTCCAGAGCAGCAGAAGTCACACAGCAGGCTGGAATTGCCTGGCAATTAATCTGCTCTCCTCCCAGTAGCCTTCAACCAATGAGTCTTGGGAATAGGTGTATAAATACCGCAGCACTCTCCTCCCTCAGGTGGGATAATTCTGAGGCTCTGTGTTGCACCATTTCACTGAAGTGAAGTCCCAGTCACCCACACTGATGTCTACCTTAATAACACACCCTTATTGGATGCATCTCAATCCCAGTTTCACTTCTCCACTTCTCTGGAGCATCCATGCCCTGGGATCCTTGTCTCAGTGTCGGCTATGGTGGGAACCCAAAATAAGACACAGTGGGGAAAGCAAGTCACGGTTATAGAATGCCGCTTGTGGGCCGGCCCCATGGCTTAGCGGTTAAGTGTGCGCGCTCCGCTGCTGGTGGCCTGGATTCGCATCCTGCGCACGCACTGACGCACTGCTTCTCCAGCCATGCTGAGGCCGCGTCCCACATACAGCAACTAGAAGGATGTGCAACTACAACATACAACTATCTACTGGGGCTTTGAGGGAAAAATAAATAAATAAATAAAATTATAGAATGCTGCTTGTGCCCGGCATTGTGCTAGTATTGTTACGGATATGGTTTATAATCCTCGCCACAGCCATGAGATATAGGGAGCTATTTCATAGATGAGAAATCCGAAGCACAGAACTTGCTTATGATGGTCATGTAGCGGTTCAGCAGTCAAGCTGGATGCTGAATACTCACCGTTCTCTTTGGCCTGATGGCCATCCTGTTTCCATCCTACCCTGTAGCCCAGGCCAGGGCTTCACATTCTGGAATAAAGACTCCAGAGGCAGGCCCCGTGGCTTAGCGGTTAAGTGCGCGCGCTCCGCTGCTGGCGGCCCGGGTTCGAATCCCGGGCGCGCACCAACGCACTGCTTCTCCGGCCATGCTGAGGCCGCGTCCCACATACAGCAGCTAGAAGGATGTGCAGCTGTGACATACAACTATCTGCTGGGGCTTTGGGGGAAAAAAATAAATAAATAAAATCTTTAAAGACACCAAAATGTGTGTAATCAGTTTGTTGATATTTCTGGAATAACCTCTGATGACTTGTGATCCTCTTACCTATTCTGTGGACAGATCTGCAATGATAAAACATGTAACAACATAAGCAAGTGTTTGAGACTGTGCCAAAGTCAAGGCGGGGAGCAGGCGTGACTCATTAACAGCCCGCTCAGCAGGCTGGTCTGTAAAACTCTCCACATACCAACTGACGACACAGACACAGGCGAGAAAAGAAGGAAGCCAGCTGAGGTGTAAAGGCAAATGCCCACGCCTATGTGCCCAGTTTCACTCCTGCAAAAATGTTTCTAAGCTAGTGTGCGGACACAGCCTTAATAACTCCACAGAGAAAGGCAGCTCAGTGAAGGTTTGGTCTCTTCTCATATTTGGCAAATAAGTGACCAGATTTTTTTTTCAGTCTCAGAGGAAAGCTATAGATTTTTTTTTTTTTTGCCCCCAAAGATCTCTCTAGGGTCAGTCTGTCAGTCTTTATTGAGCACATATAGAATATAAATTTAGCAACAAGTTCTTGTCCTCAAAAATATCACGATTGGGGCCAGCCCCAGTGGCCTAGTGTTTAAGTTTGGCAAGCTCTGCTTCGGCTGCCCAGGTTCAGTTCCCAGCTGTGGACCTACCACTTGTCTATCAGTGGCCATGCTGTGGCTGTGGCTCACATACAAAAAGAGGAAGATTGGCAGTAGATGTTAGCTCAGGGCAAATCTTCTCAGCAAAAATAAAAATAAAAATATATCAGAGTCTAATAGCAGAATTTACCAACCTAATCCTTCATTTGAACAAAAAGTCCTTGCTCTCTCCATTGTCATGCCTCATCTGATCTCAGAACTGAGAGTGACTGTCTTAGTCACCCAAGGACAGAATATTGCCAGCTCTACTATCTTCTCAGTGATAATATAGTATGCATCTAGCTTCTAGACAGGCCTCAACTCTGAAGGTTAGACAAGTGCTCTCCGCAGAGATCATCTATGAAGACCCTCCCTCTTGATATGACGAGATAGATTGTCTGTGAGGGAGTAATTGTCCTATAGCCGCTATTGATTAAACGCTGAGAAACATGCTTAGATTGCATTTGCTGTCAGCAGAACTAGGGATGGCTCTGTGTCTTCCTATACATTCTTCTTTTCCAGCTGGGCTTTTTTGTGGTTAAGTATTAAAATAGACACTTCCTAATTAGACAGATCTCTGTCATGAGGATCAATCTGAGAACTTCTGTGGTATTTTCATATTAGGCATCTCTTCACAAATCTGCCCCGTGCTCTCCAGCTTTTCCAAATCATAACTCACTGAATAGCTCCTTAAGCAGGCAACAGCCACATAACTAGTAATTAGTGTCCTGTCAGCTGATATCAGCAGCATTAGTTTTAGCTGCTGACATCAGCAAGTCCATCATATATTTAAAGCTATAGCTACTCATAATTGTGATGAATACATCTGAAATATCCAATTAATAGGATCGTTAAAAAAAAATAAAGAAAACCATGTTTGGTGAAAGTATATAAAACAAATTAAAATAAGAATTACAAGCCAAATTTCAGCACAAAAACGAGTCTGTAAGAGGCCACAGCCCTAGACAGTCTTCCAAGCTCTGGCACAGACATCTATCAGAAATCCACAAACAAGTCTGCTCCCTTCTGATTAGAGGATGGAGTTGTTTGGTCAAGGTTATAGAGAACATCTGTTTTAATGACAGAAGTCAGTAGAAGAGCAGCACTTTGAGCCTCTCCATTTTTTTAATTCACTGATTGTTCGTGAAAGAGTCAGTGATTTTTTTTTTCAAATATGTTCTGATTAAAAATAAAGCAAACTAAATACTTGACACTAATTCTGAAGGAAAAAAATACCATATAAAGCTTGTATTTACTTAAAAATTCAAAAATTGAAATTTCAGAAGGTTAACATTGTCTGAACAACAGCTATGCAGTTTTTCAAAGGAGGTACAAATTGATATGACCATAATACAGAATGGGAAAAATAGAATCATTTTATTTTTTTATTTTTATTTTTTTTTGTGAGGAAGATCAGCCCTGAGCTAACATCTGCCAATCCTCCTCTTTTTACTGAGGAAGACCGGCCCCGGGCTAACATCCATGCCCATCTTCCTCCACTTTATATGGGAAGCCGCCACAGCATGGCTTGCAAAGCGGTGCGTCGGTGCGCGCCCTGGATCCGAACCGGCGAACCCCGGGCCGCCACAGCGGAGTGCGCGCACTTAACCGCTGTGCCACAGGGCCGGCCCCAGAATCATTTTAAAGAAATTAAATATGAAGCAAAAATACCTATTTTATTGTAAAAGCTATTTTATACTTAGGAAATGATCAGAGAAATAATATTCTTTAAGTGTACTTCATCTGTTATTTAACTTCTTCTATCCCCCCAAAATACTATCAAAGTGACATCTATTTTTAGACTTTGTTCTGAAGTTTTGCACCAAACTGATGATTGCTACACCTGCAAAGCCTTACCTATCAAAGTGAGTTAGCATGAACTAGACGGCAATTGCAACTAAACTTATCAACCTCCAGGAAACCCAGCCTGCCGCCACCAAAATACAATAGCTCAGATTTAATAAAGGAATCCTAAACAGGTAACATTTTTCTTTTTCCACAATTTGAGATAGCATTTGTTCATCATATAGAAATGGCAAATATGCATGTTGGAAATTCAGAAAACAAATATGTCAGGAAGCATTTTATGCATCATTTAAAATTATATTTAAACAGTTCCTCAGCTGTAAATTAAAGAAAGGAGAAATTATGTGCCTAAGCTTTCATAAATGTCATATGCTGAATTCATAGAAATTAATAAATACAAATCAAGTACAATTTATCTTTTTTTCATTAAATAAAATAGTAATTCACCAATTCCAAATGAGAGTTACAGACATTAACACATTATTAAAGGGAACAACGATAGTGTATTACCAGAAATGTTAGTAACACATTAGATATGTTGCCCCAGATGAACAGGAATAAATTAGAAATAGCATGTATATTTTATGACATATTGATAGTTTTTATTCCTTGTTTAATCCACCCTTCTTTTCTCATAGTTTAACCCTCCCCCTGGGACAACAAATGCTATCAGTTTATGTCAAAAACCAGTTCAAGACAATGCAACGGCTAATAAACCTGAGGCAATGGATAATAAAGGAATATTTATATATTTGGGCAAGACTGGGAAATAAAATGCTGATCCTTCACTAGCTTTTCCTGTTTGTTGACCTGCACAGCCACCTAATCCTGCTTACATTTTTGAACGCAGAGTCTGGACAAGGGGGCAATTTACATTGGTGGTTTGTAATTACCTGCAGTGGACTGGAACCCAGGGATCTTTGTTTGTTCTGTGGTCTAGTGCCAATTGGACTGGAGAGGGAGTGCTGAAATGAGAAAGGGGCAGAGATGAAGGTTATTTTCTTTATTAACAAGTAACTTTTTCAGAGTATGAAACTTATGTTTGTTACGCAATTTAGAAAATACAGAAATAGATTAAAAAGTAAAAATTACTGATTAACCTCTCAGAGATAATTCCTGCTAAATTTTGGTATGCTTCTTCTGGTCTTTTAAAACGTACGTATAAGACAAAATCTGAAGTATATATTATATCCTGCTTTTATTTGTGGTTATGTTTCATCTTATTAGGTATTCCTCAAACATGTGCTTTTTATTGGCTACATAGTATTTTATTGCATGTACTGTCATCTATTGAGCCATCCCCTGTTGTTGGACATCTAGGTTGTTTCCAGTTCTTTAATGCTCTGAATAATACTGTAACAAAAATATCCTTGCTTGTACATTCTTATGTGCATCTTTGATTATTTCCTCAGGTTATTTTCCCTATTATGATATGTGTGCTCTTGTTACACATTGCAAAATTACTTTTCAGAAAATGTGATACTGATTCACACGGCTAACATCAGTGATTGAGGGTAAAATTTAACTGCAGTTCTGCCAGCACTCAATATTATAAACTGAAAAAAAATGTGGAAATTTAAACTAGTGAAAATTGGTATTTCTTTTTTATTTTAATTTGCAATTCCATGGTAGGTGAATTCTGAAAAACTATTTCAATAGCTTTATTATATTTATAAAAATACACATGATCATTAAGAAATAGAGAAAAATAGCAAAGAACATCTACTATCTAGATATAACCAGAGATAATCATTTAAAAATTTTTATTTCACATTTCTGATATATATGGATATTATGTACATATGAAATTATACTGTACAAAATGTTTAGACATCATTCCATATCATATAAATATAAAGTATCATTTTTAATATTTGTATAGTAATTCATTATATATACTTTTTGCTTAACTAGTTCCCTATTCATGAGCATTTATGTGATTTTGAAGAAACTGAACATTTTGATAATTTTTCTTTTTCTTTGTTTTAATACAAAATATCTTAAAATTTAACTGTTTTAAATAAAATATTTCAAACATACATGAAAGTGTAAAGAATAATATAATGAACACTTCTATGTCTTGTGCTTAGTTTAAACAAATCCCAACATTTTGCCAGAGTGAGATCAAATCTTTTTTTTAAAGAAATAAAAAAATATAATATGGTTAAAACTTCCTTTGTACCCCTTTCCAACCACATTCCCTTTATTCCTTTCCTAAAGGAAAATTGTTGTACAGCATTCCCACAAAGGGTTTTATAGTGGCTTATGTCTGTAATTACATAATATATCCATCCATAAACAACATATAGCATTGTCTTTTTGTTCTTAAACTTTAAGTAAATACGATCATGCTTGATATATTCTCCAACTTACTTTTTTCACTCAGTGTTATATATTTTTAAGCTTTATCCATATGGAAACATGTAGCTTCAGGTCATTCATTTTCACAGCTGCATAGTAATACAGTGTATCACTGTATTTGACATTTTATATAGTCATTCTTCAATATTCTAGGACATTTAGGTGGTTTTCAATATTTTGCTACTGCAAATAATGCAGCAATGAATATTCTTGTACATTACTCCTCATGTAAGGGTTTCTCTCAGCTAAGGAATATTTCCTAGAAAGGGAATTAGTGGATAGTCAAGTAGAAGCATCTTAACTTTGCTATTCAAATTGTCCTCCAAAGTTGTTCTACCAATTTGTACCCCCAATAGTAGCACATGAGATTGTTTGTCTTACTAATTCTTCATGAGTTCAATATACTGCAAAAGTCTTCCCCTAGTCTGTACTTATCCTTTTGCATATTTTGTGGTTTTGTTCCTGTTGTTGTGTGGTTGTACTTGCTCTTGATGTCAAATTTTAAAATTATAATATCATCACATTTATCAAAATTTCTTTATGGTTTGAGATCTTATGTCTTACCTAACAGATCCTTCCCTACACTGATTTGTTATAATAAAACTCCTATATTTTCTTTTAAAAGTTTTGTTTTTCACAATTTAATTCTGTGATCCATCTGAAATTTTTTTTTCATACAGTGTGAGGTAGGACTCATTTCTTTTCCGTACAAATTGTTTTAGTACTACTTTTAAAATATTGATATTGATTTCTGATGCAATCTCTTTCACCAAGTTTTCCACAGGCCAATTTCTGAGTTTTCATATTTTGTTTCATTGGTTTGTCTCTCCTTGTCCTTAAGTCATACTATCTTAAATATTCTTGTCTGATATTGGGTTAGGATTGTCCTATTTTGTTCTGTGTCAAATTTTTTTTTGGCTAATGTTTGGCCTTTACTTTTCCAAATAAATTTTAGAATTAGCTTTTCAAGTTCTGTGAAAAACTCTATTGTGGTTTTCACTGGAGTTTTATTTACCTTTTAGATTTTTGTTTTTCAGGGAAGGAGCCACCCTGAGCTAACATCTGTTGCCAATCTTCTTCTTTTTTTTTTCCTCCCCAAAGCCCCAGTGCATGGTTATATATCCTAGTTGTAAGTCCTCCTAGTTCTTCTATGTGAGCCGCTGCCACAGCATGGCTACTGACAGACAAGAGGTGTGGTTCCACGACCAAGAAGCGAACCTGGGCCGCTGAAGCGGGGAGAGTGCCGAACCTTAACCACTAGACCACCAGGGCTGGCTCTATTTACTTTTTAGATTAATTTGGAGGAAATTGACTTCTTAATGTACTGTCTTCTTATCCATGATGACAGCATTTCACTCCACTTTTTCATCTTTCATATTCTTTAACAAATTTTTTCAAAACATCTTATACATCTTTGTTAGACTTATTCCTAAGTAGTTATAGTTTTTATTATTCTTATAAATGATCTTTTATTTATTATATTTTCAAATTGATTATTACTTGAATATAGAAATGCTATAAAGCTGTACTTTCATCTTATATCTAATATATTTGTCATAGGCCAAATTCTCTTATTAGTTTTAATAGATTGAACATTTTTTTTGCACTTTTTTTTTTTGTGAGGAAGATCAGCCCTGAGCTAACATCCAATGCCAATCCTCTCTTTTTGTGGAGGAAGATTGGCCCTGGGCTAACATCCATGCCCATCTTCCTCTACTTTATATGGGACGCCGCCACAGCATGGCTTGACACGTGGTGTGTCGGTGCATGCCCGGGATCCGAACCTGCGAACCCCGGGCCACTGAAGCGGAGTGTGCACACTTAACCGCTGCACAACCGGGCTGGCCCCTGCACTTCTTTCATAGACAATCATATACATATAAAAATAATTTTGTCTCTTCCTTTACAGTTCTTATCCCTTTAATTATTATTTTCATCTTATTGCATTGTTGAACAATGGTGTAATATCAGAGACCCTTGTACTTTTTCTTACTTTAAAGTTCTAAAATTGCACAATTAAGAAAAGAGCTTCTATTTTTTTTATACTTCATTTTATGTATTTTATATTTCATATCCATTATTGGGTTTATTCGGCCTTTCATTCAACAAACTTTTATTCAGAGCTTACTCTGTGCCAGGAAATTTTCTAAGTGATGAAGATAGAGCAGTGAATAGGAAAAGTCCTTCATGGAGCTTATAAGATAGTGAGGGACATAGAAATAGATTATATATGTTTTATACATATTTTATACACACACCCACTTTCAGAAATTGATACATGATATGAGGAAAAATAAAGAGTGATAGGGGAATGCTTATTTTAGATAAGGCGTTCAGAGAAGGCCTCTCTGAGAAATTAGCATTCAGAGAACTGAATAAGTGAGGTGTGCTGGGTGTTGCAGGCTCTGAGATGGAATTCAGCATGCAGGCCAGGTGTTAGGAAGTACCCTTGGGACCAACACCTGTGGAAGCAAGGAGAAGGAGAGAAGAATAGGCAGATGGAGAAGTTAAGTTACAGTGCAGGTCCAACAACAGCCTTGCCCATTTCCCCTAGAGCTATGATGACCCCATTCAGGGTTTAGAATAAGTAGGGGCAAGGGGACTTGGCCTTTATACCCTTGCAAGTATCAGATGTTGGATGTGGCTATCCCAGGAAGCCACAAGACTATGAACAAGATGGCCTTCTTCCTCTAAGACTGAAGAAGTCATCCACTGCAGTCTGTCCACTGAGGTTCTAGAAGGTGAGGTAATGAGACCCTCTAAGGGGATCTGGCTGAGCATCACAGGTCATGTGAAGATCTGGAAGAAAGGCAGTTCATGCAGGGGGCAATGAAAGAATAGCCTGAGTTAGGCGTGAGCCTCGTATGTCCAAGACGAAGAGCAATGTGACTAGAAGGAAGCAAACAGAGAGAAGAGTAGGAGATGAGTCACTGAGGTAGCATTGTCAGGCCCAGTAGGTGATGGCAAGAAGTTTGGAACTTACTCTCAGTACCAACAGAAGACTTTGGGGAGTCATAAGAAGGGACATGGCTTGAACTTTTTAGAAGTTCTCTCTGGCTGCTGTTGGCAGAATTGACTATAGAGGAAGAAGAGTGGAAGATGAAAGACCAATTGGGAAGCAACTGCAGTCAGTTGCGTGAGATTATGCTGACTTGGACTGTGTTGGTAGCTGTGAAGGTAGTAAGAACTGGTTGGATTAAGGACATACTTGAAGATAAAACCAACAAGATTTAATGATGGAGTGGATGTAAGGTGGAGGGAAAGAGAGTAGTTAAGGATGATCCTACATATCTGGCCTGAGCAACTGGTAAAATGGAGATGCCTTTATAAAGTTAGAAAGGCCCTGGAGAGGAAAAGGTTGTGTGTTGGTAGAGGGAGAAGGGAAACCAAGAGTTCTGTTTTGGCCAAGTTGAGTTGAGATCCTTATTTTATGTTCAATGAAGATGTCAGCTAGGGGGTTGGAGGTGGATATGCATTTGGATGTCATCAGTGTACACATGGTATTTAAAGTCACAGGAATGAATGAGATCATCAGGATGGCAAATATAAAGAAAGGAGGGAAAACAAAGAGGATGGAGGGCTGAATCCAGGGAACTTTAACATTTACATATCAGAAAGATATGGTGGCACCAGCGAATAAGAATGAGAATGGATGACCACTGATCTAAGAGGAAAAACTAGGGAAGTATAGAGTCATAGTAGCCAAGGGAAGAAAGTATTGTAAGAAAGAGGGAGAGATTCTCTGTGTCAAAAGCTGCTAAGAGACTAAAATAACAATTTTCCATTAAATTTGGCAGTGAAATGGTGAAGATTATAGCCTGATTTGGTTGGGTTGAGGAGACAATATTAGGTGATGAAGTAGAAACAGTCAGTCTAGAATAAGATTAAAGGAATTCCCTTCTATTTATAATTTACTAAAATTTTTTTAAAATCTTAAATATTTAATTTTATCTCAACATATTTTTTTGCACCTGTTGAGAATGACTTTTCTCTTTCAATCTGACAATGTTGATTACATTCATTTATTTTATGATGTTGAAACATCTTGGCATGATGAGAAAACTCCATTTAATTATGATGTATCATTTATATAGATATATACATATATGTATGTTGAATTCAATTGTTCTTATTTTACTTATGATTTTCCTGTCTTTGTTCATTAATGAGATACGATTGTTTTATGATTTTCTTTTCTTATGCCATCCCTTTCTAGTTTTAGTTCCAAAGTTATACACTAGCTTCATAAAATGAATTGGATAGCTTTTCCACTTTTTCAGTTATAAAATAGTGTGTATAAGACTAGGATTATCAGTTTAATTGCTATAAAACTATCTGAGTCTAGGGTCTTTGGAGGTTACGAGATTAGAGAGGGTATAGAGAATATTTTACTTGCAGATTCCATTGCTTTAATGGTTACAGATTTTGTTAGCTTTCTTTTTTCTTCTTCAGTCAATTTTAAGGATACCATTTCTTTTTTTTTTTTTTTTAACAGTTTTATTTATTTATTTTGTGAGGAAGATCAGCCCTGAGCTAACATCCATGCTAATCCTCCTCTTTTTACTGAGGAAGACCGGCTCTGAGCTAACATCTATTGCCAATCCTCCTCCTTTTTTTTCCCCAAAGCCCCAGTAGATAGTTGTATGTCATAGTTGCACATCCTTCTAGTTGCTGTATGTGGGACGTGGCCTCAGCATGGCCGGAGAACGGTGGGTCGGTGCGCGCCCGGAATCCGAACCCTGGGCCGCCAGCAGCTGAGTGCACGCACTTAACCGCTAAGCCACGGGGCCGGCCCTGTCATTTCTTTCCTATTTGCTCTCAGATCATTTCTCTGCCTTGCTGCTGCAAACTACGAGATTCCCTATCCGATTAGCTGTTTTTGGTCAATGGTAGGCACTAGCAGACAAGTGGGTAGGAGGAAGGGAGAAGCCAAGCCGTTTCTCCGGTCCTGTCTCTCCTTCCAGCAGTGGCTGTCTCTTTTGGGATTCCAGCTCCCATTAAACAGCTTTTCCCTATGGTCCAGCTTCCTCTCAGCCCCTGCCACAAACCCAGCTCCCCCAGTGACCCTGATTCTTACACTCCAATAATGCCAACTCACCCCTTGGTCCCTCCAGGCCCGGAGGTAGTAACCACTTCCTGATGGTATTAATCTCGGGGTTGCCTCACCACCTGCTGTTTTACTTTGAAGTTCTCCTTTGTAGCTAATCTCCTGTATTAAATTCCTTCTATTGGACTACCTGGAGAGGCTCTGTTTTCATCACTGGACCATGACTGAGCCAGATCATTTATATTTTTCTGAAAAATCATCTACCTCATTTGGGTTTTCTAGTTTATTGGCATACAAATGAGAAATTATTGGCATTATATTTAATTAGGATGTTTAGAATCTTTACCATATTCATAGTTATATCCTCTTTTTCATTCCCAATATTGTTTATTTGTGTCTCCTCTCTCTCTCTTTCTCTCTCTCTCTTACTTCAGTCTTGCTGACGATCTGAAAAATATATCCAGGTTACCATTTGAGCTAAAAAAAGGAGGCAGGGGCACTATACTATGTATACTGGCTTAATTTACAAAAGTTGTCACTGGAAGGATGAGAAAGAAAATAATTGGTTGTCTGTAGGAGGGAAATTGGATGGCCAGGCAAAATAAATGGAAAGAAAGCTTTTAATTACATACCAATTCATACATTTTTAATTTTGAACCATGTGAATGATTCACCTATTCAAATAATTAGATTTAAAAGACTTTAAAAGAGCAGATTTTGGATTTGCTTGCTTTTTTCTTCTTTGTTTTCTATTTTATTAATTTCTGCTTTTTAAATTATTTCCTACCTTTCACTTTATCTAGGTTTACTCTGTTCTTCAAGATTACTTATTTTCAGTTTTCTTATCTTTTTAATAAATGAATTTAAGGCTACAATTTATCTTTAAATGTCATTTTAGCCTATTGCAGTTTTTGACAGGTGGTAATTTCATAATGTTTATTTCTAAAAATGTATTATTTCCACTGTGATTTCCTACTTAATCATTGGATTATTTAAGAGTATCTTTAATATTCCAAACAAATGTGCTTTTTAGATTTTCTTTTTATTGTTGGTTTCTAATTTAAACGTACCATGAAAAGAGATTGTTGTCTATATGGCAACTTTACTTTGAAATTTTAACCTTGTTTGGATGGTCCATTTTATACAAGTTCCACTAGTACTTGAAACTAAAGCATATTTTCTATTAGCTGCATGTAGGATATATGTATGTGTTTGCACACACTAACTCAAACTTGATAACTTCATTTTTCAAAATTTCATTTCCTTGTAATTTTTTTCTGATTGATCAATTAATTTTTAATATAAGTATATTCAAATATTCCACCTTATTTTGCAAAATTATTTTTGTAATTGTCAGTTTTTGCTTTCAAGACCACATTGTTAGGTGCATAGAAGTTCATGATATTTATATATTCTTGGTGGATTAATACTTACATTATGTAGTGTCCCATTTTTATCTTTATTAATGCTTATCTTCTATTTTTTCTGATTTTAATAAGTCTCTACCATCTGTTGTGTATGTGTGTGTGCGTGTGTATTTGCCTGGTATATCTTGTTCCATTCTTTGTTTTCAAATTTTCAGAATCTTTTTAAGCTTGAAAGAAGCACAGAAGTTAACTTTTTAAAAATACAATATGATGAATGGAAAAAAAAAACTGTCTCTATTTTCAGGTAACATGATTGTATACCTAGAAAATTTGAAGGAATCTACCAAAAACAACAACACAACAACAAAAAAACTCCTAGAACTCATAAGCAAGTTCAGCAAGGTCACAGGACATAAGATCAACATGCCAAAATCAATTGCATTTCGATACACTAACACCAGACAAGTAGAAACCAAAATTTTAAAAAATGCAATACTATTTACAATTGCTCCAAAGAATATTAAATGTGTAAGTATATTTAAGTATACATCTAACAAAAATATACAGATTCTGTATAATGAAGATTACAAGATGGTAATGAAAAAAATCAAAGAAGATCTGCATAAATGAAGAGACATACTGTGTTCATGGATTGGAAGACATAACACAATAAAGATGTCAATTTTCCCAAATTGATAAACAAATTTAATGCGATTCTTATGAAAATACCAGTAAGAGTTTTTGTAGACGTAGTTAAGATTATTCTAAAATTTATATGAAATAGCAAAGGAACTAGAATAGCTAAAACAATCTTGAAAAAGAAGAATAAAGTAGGAGGAATCAGTCTAGCTGATTTCAAGACTTATGTAGTAGCTACAGTAATCAAGACCGTGTGGCATTGGTGAAGAGATAGACACACTGATCAATGGAACAGAATAGAAAACCCAGTAAGGGACCCACACAAATATGCTCAACTTATTTTTGAGGTGTAAGAGCAATTCAGCAAAGGAAGGATAGCCTTTCCAACAAATGGGCTGAACCAACTGGACATCCATAGGCAAAAAAACAAAAGAAAAAAAGAACCCTTACCGAAACCTCACACTATATACAAAAATTAACTACATTAACTCAAAATGAATCACACTCTTAAATGTAAAATGTAAAACTACGAAAGTTTAGAAAAAAACAGAAAAGAACATCTTTGGGACCTAGAACTAGGCAGAGTTCTTAAACTTGATACCCAAAGCAGGAATCCATAAAAGGAAAACCTGATAATTTGGACTTCATCAAAATTAAAAACTTTTGCTTTGGGAAAGACTCTTAAGAGGATGAAAAGACACATTACAACTTAGGAGACAATATTTGCAAAACACATATCTGACAAATAACTGGTATCTAGAAAATAAAAAGAATTCTCAAAGCACCATAGTAAATAAACAATCAAATTAGAAAATGGGCTGAAGACATGAACAAACACTTCACCAAAAAGAACACACAGATGGCAAGTAAGCACATAAAATGACGTTCAACTTCATTAGCCCTTAAGGACATGTAAATTAAAACCACAATAAGATATCACTACACACCTATCAGAATGGCTAAAATTAAATATAATGACTACACCAAATGCTGGCAAGAATGCAGAGAAACTGGATCACTCATGCATTGCTGGTAAGAATGTTAAATGGTACAGCCACGCTGGAAAATAGTTTGGCAGTTTCTTTTAAAATTAAACATGTACTTAACATATGATTCAGCAACTGCACTCCTGGGCATTTACCACAGAGAAATGAAAACTTATGTTCATGCAGAAACTTGTACATGAATGTTCATAGCACCTTAATGTATAATAGCCCCAAACTGGAAACTACTCAGTTGTCCTTCAATGGGTGAATGGATAAACAAGCTGTGGTATATCCATGCCAAAAATGAATATGCAACAATAAAAAGAACGAAATACTGATAAACGCAACAACTTGGATGAAACACAAGGGAAAAATGATGGATGGAAAAAAAGGTAAGGTACTGAATAATCCCATTTATATAACATTCTTGAAATAACAAAATTATAGAGATATAGAAAAGATTAGTGGCTGCCTAGGGTTAGGAATGGGTGGGAGAAGAAGTGGGTGCGCCTTTAAAGGGGTGGCAGGAGGGAACTTTATGGTGATGGAACGGGGTTCTGTATTGATTGTGGTGGTAGTTACAGGAAGTTCTCGATGTGCAGGCAACTTGTTCAGAAATCTTTTGCACTTTGCAATCAAAAAGACCAAGCTAATGACAGCCTGAAAACTTAGAGAATGTTGTTACAACTGAAAAGTACAGTTTCCATGAAAGATGCAGAAATTTGTGTTCTTGGAATTAATCATGACATTTGAATCTAAAGTATTGATCAATGAGAATTACACTTTAATTTCATATTGACACAGTACATGGACAATAAAAATTATTCTTTCTGGTTCAGTACGTTAAATGCTGGATACCATGCACGTTAATACATTAAAAAATCATTCAACTTTTAAGAAATATGTAGACATTTGGCCTTTTATTGAGTAGAAGATTTCTTATAATGTTGATTAGAAAATCATTCTGAAAAGCAATTCATATAAAATTTTAGGAGGTAAAAGTTTTAAGATTGCTAAATGTTTTCGCTTTGACATACTCTGGAATACAATTAGGAAAAAGCTCTATTCTAAAATAATTGTTCTCCAATTAAAGAAGGAGTTGGAAAGGACTTCTTACTTCAAGTCCTTTCCTGAAATTTCAGTTTTTATAAATATTCATCTGTTTGGGTTTTAATTTTCCTTATCATCATGGTTACATAAACATGTCTCAGTTTTTAAATATGGGTTTTTAAATCAGAAATGCAAGATACATCTCTTGAATGTTCTCAATGTATCATTGATTAAAAATAATACTAATCTGTCGGAGGCTGATATAAAATTTGTATAATAAAATTTTTTGGCTAATTAAAAACATTCAGTAAATTAGTACATTCCTTTAATAAGTAAATTTCATTTCACAATTACTTATTGTGATTAGTGATATATTTCAATATGTCTTTACTACTGTCTTTATTTTGTTTTCTTTTTACCATCCGTTTCCTTTTTATAATTTTCCTTCTCCTTTTGCTTTCTGCTCAATTGATAAATAACTTTATTCCATTTTAAATTTTCTTCTGCTGATTTTGAAACTATAAATTACATTTCTATCCTTGTTGTTGTTACCCTTATATTTTTAACCTACGTAACTATAAATTTTTATAAAAAGTTTTAACTTACTCTTTATCACCCTTCTTCTAAACATATTGAGGGTCTTGGCATGATTTAGCCACTTACAGAACAACAACTGATATTATTATTATATAGAGTTTTAGTTTTTCCTTCTTTTTTTAGCACAAAAAGTTAATTATTACAGTCAATAGTTAATTAAAATATATCCACTTATTTTGTCAATGTCTTTGCTTATTATTATTTCTTTCATCAAATGTCTTCCTAGCCTGCCTGGTTCAAATCCTGATTCTTACTAGCCATGAGATCTTAATCTTTCCATACCTCAGTTTCCTCACTGTAAAATGGGGTTAAAACTGTATTGACCTCATAGTGATATTGTGAGGATTAAAAGTAATTGGTGTACGTAAAGTACTGGCTATTGTTATAATTATTATTAGGCTCTTTTCTTTATATTCAAGTTAATTCCTTAATAAGTCTTTGAGGGGTGAACTTTCCATGGGTGAAATGTCTTTATTTTGTCTCTTTTGAATGATAGTTTAGTTTTGGTGTGAGAATGTAACTAGATTGAAAATGATTTTCCTTTGGTTATTTGAATAATTATTTCATCTACCAGTGCTGATGAGAAGACTACTGCCAGCCCAGTTGTCAATCTTTTATAGGTAACCTGTCTTTTTTCTCTGGTAGCTTTTAGGATTGTTCTGTTTGCCCTTGTTTGAGGATACATCTTCAATTCTGGAAAGTTCTCAGCCATTATCTCTTCAAATGTTGTTTCTCTGTCTTTCTCTTTCATCTATTTTCCTCTGGAACGCCTATAGATTTATTTTGGAGCCTCTCTATCTATTATTCATGACCTGCAACTTCTCTTGCAAAGTTTTTGTCTCCTTGTGCTGCATTCTGTGTGACTTCCTCAGCACTATGTTCCAATTCTCTCTTTGGCTGATTTCAGTCTAGACTTTATCCCGTCTATTGAGATTTTTAATTTCAAAGGATGCAAAATTTCTAATCAGTTCTTTTTCATATCTACTTGTTCTTAATGATGTTCATTTTCAGTTGATTCCCATAAATAACTACTCAAATGTGCAAATATCCACAGTCATGCACTGAGGCAAGGAAAATTCAGGACCTTAACTAGTTAAACTTTCAAGAGAGTAAATGCTTTAAATTTATTCTATCTTATTTAGTTTTGTTTTTCATAAATCAAGTGCCTATTTTATGTAAAAATCACTCCATTGCAGTGACGAGGATCCTTAGTCTTACCTTCTCTTTAGCTTCCTATTTCATCAAGCTCAGGGAATCAACCATCTATCTGCATCAAACATACTCACACCACACACACATTCCTGGGAAAATCAAACTGAAAGGTAAGATACATGCAAAAATACACTCACTTATTTTACTTATTTCTTATTTCTCCTCAGGCAGTGCAATGGGCCCAGGTTAATTTGCATAGTTCACGGAGGATGGAAACTAGAAGCTCCATGGATTCAGAACACTACTGGTTTTTTTGTGTGTGTGTGAGGAAAATCAGCCCTGAGCTAACATCCGTGCTAATCCTCCTCTTTTTGCTGAGGAAGACCAGCTCTGAGCTAACATCTATTGCCAATCCTCCTCCTTTTCCCCTCCGCCCCCAAATCCCCAGCAGATAGTTGTATGTCATAGCTGCACATCCTTCCAGTTGCTGTACGTGGGACACGGCCTCAGCATGGCTGGAGAAGCGGTGCGTCGGTGCGCACCCGGGATCCGAACCAGGGCAGCCAGCAGCGGAGCGCGCGCACTTAACCGCTAAGCCACGGGGCAGCCCCAGAACACTACAGGTTTAACCACAATTCTGACAACCTGTCTCCAACCTCCCTTCAGAAAGCACCTCAGACCCATTCTTCTGTGCAAAGAAGCCCAACTTGCAGAGAATCAGAAAGAATGTTAGGAAATATTTTCCTCACCAAGATGATGTTAGCACCAAAGCATTTACACAATGGCCCCTTTCAATCTGCAAAATATAGCCAGTTGTCCTGGATGAATTCTTTTGTTCCCAAGGGTGAAATGGTTTTAAGCTAGGACATTTTATTAATTCTGTTTCATCAGGAGCTCAGATTGAAAGTGTCTTTTTTATCTCAAAGGATCCCAAAGCCCTCCGAAAGTTATGTGCCATCTGAAGACCAGCCTCCTCTGAAGTGTTGACCTGGACTGAATCTCAAATCTAATATTGATTCTAACTAAACATGCCATGGAGTTGATTAGAGTCGCTGAATAACAGGCAAGGAAAGCCTCAGTTTTCAACTTTTTGGTATTAGATATACTAGCATTTGCATTTTCAGTAGGTTTTTAATGCCCAATATTTTTCAAAGAAAAGAATGTAGCTGTTATATATCATTATGCTTAAAAAAAAAGATGTATGTATGTTATTCCTTGAAACCTTATCACTGTCTTGTTGCATGGGGCTGTAACGGTGTTTACAACTCGAAATGTGAGAGCCCCTGTACTCATCTATTCCTTAATGGGTCCCTGTATCCTCACATTCAGTTCCACATACCAAGTGGGATAGGTTTCTTGTTGATAAGCTTTATTTACGCACAACTGTAGAATTTTAGAGTTGGAAAATGATATAAACATTAACCTTCTGATATAGATAGATAAGCACCAAGGCACCAGTAAAATCAAGATCAAACAGTTAATCAGTATCAGCCTAGGAGTAGAATTTATGGTTCCTAACTCCTGGTCTAATGTCCATGAAGGCAGAAGGGCCTATAACCAAATATGACTATTTGGTCCATTCAGAAACCACCTGAGATATCCCTTATACATTGTAATGAGTCTATTAGTAGTATAAAAATGGTTACTTCAGATGTGTTATAAACAAAATCAACAATCTGATGTCCCCATTATGAGGTAATTAAGAACTTTGTTTTGAAGGCTTTGAAAGGCAAAGGATGATAGCCAAAGGATCTCTGCAAATGAGCAGCTTTCCCAGATAGCCCCAAAAGGAAAAAAGAATGTACGAATTAATGAATCAGAGTTCTTTTAATAGTTCTATTATGATGTCTAATTGTGAGTGTAAGACCCTATGACTTCATCACAAGGTTTAGCACTCTGGCTGAAAATGTTAACTAAATTTGTGCTCTTTCAAGATTCTAAAATTCAAACAAGCTCTTGTCATTCAAATGAAGAGAAACCTACCAAACTCTAGTTCATCATACGTACAAAACTGTATTCAAAGTCACAAAGATTTTATATCATCACAGGTAGTATATTTCCGAATGCTTAGTGTATATTAGGCAATCTCATTTAATCCCCCTAATAAACCAATGTGGTAGATCTTATAATTGATATTGCCTCCATTTTATAAACAAAGAAACTGAGATTTAGGCAAGTTATGTAACTTGCCAGAGGTCATGTAGCCTGTAATAGGAGGGCTGAGATTTGTACTCAAGTCTCTCTGACTGCAGAGTTCAGCTCCAAACCACTATGATATCTAAGAAGCATTTTGTGACAGATGGGGATGAGAGTTCATGAAAGAAGCTATTTCTATAGCCCCGGTGCCTAGAACTGTGCCTGACACTAAATGGTGCTTAGTAAATATTTGTTGGATACACAAATGAATAAATTTATAAGGGTAAAGAAGACTGTCTGCATCTTCAAATGGGCTTGTAAAGCTCCTACCAAATTTACAAGGTATGCATGACCCAAGAAAGGTTTTCAAATATGTCTTTGCTGTTACCTTGTTAGTCTCAACGAAATTGCTTCAAAGGTGTCACAGTGTGAACTGCAGAGGAGTCCCTTGAGCTTCCCATTTTCTGTTTACTCTCTGCTGTGCCGTTTAGTTGTAAACTGATGGAGATGCTATATAGTGGGAAATATTTTTATCCCTGGAAAATAAATTTAGGGAATGTCTTTTTCAGTCCTTGCTGTTCTTCAGTGTCTCTTAATGGATTTGCAAGAAATACATTCTGAATGGGAGACCTAGGGGTTAAGAGTGGTCTCTGGAGTCAGCTTGGGCTGGAAGCCAGGCTCCAGCCCTTGTCAGCTGCATGACATTAGTAGTTATCTCTGCCTCAGTTTCTTCATTTGGAAAATACTGTGCACCCTTAGGGTTATTGTGAGGACCAAATGAATTAAGTTGTGTAAGAAGCATGGCATAGTGCCCAATATATAGTACGTGATCAATCAATGTTAACTATTATTACATCAAAAGTATCTTGTTTCCTTCAATGTATGGAAAGAAAGTTAACTCATTCATCAGCAAACAGGTATTGAGTGCCCACATGTGCCTGCATCTGCTCCATGTGCAGGGAATAGAGAAACAAGGTAATTGCTTTCATAGGCCTCGCATCCTAGAAGGGGGACTCAGAAGATCAATAAAATAAGATGCACCAAACGCCTGGTGGCAAAACATGGCTCAAAGAAGAGTAAGAGGATATAGGAAGATAATGGGGGAGGATAATTTCATACAGGGTGGCAGGGAAGGTCTCTGAGGGACACACCTGAAGGGAGTGAGGCAGGACCCTATGGATGCCTGGGAATAGAGCATTTCAACAGAAAGAATTCCTGGCCTATTTTTAAAAAAAGAAGGAAGGAAAGAGGGAAGGAGGGAGGGAGGAAAGGAGGGGAAGGGAAGGAGGGAGGGAGGGAAGGAGGGGAAGGAAAGTGGGAAGGAGGGAGGGAGGGAAAGAGGGGAAGGAAAGAGGGGAAGGAGGGAGGAAGGAAGGAAGGAGGAAAGGAATCAGGGAAGGAGGGAGGGAGGGGAGAGAGGGAGGAAAGGAGGAAGGGAGGGAAGGAGGAAAGAAGGGAGGGAGGGAGGGAGGAAGGAAGGAAGGAAGGAAGGAAGGAAGGAAGGGCAAGGAGGCCAGGAAGCAGAGTGAACGAGGAGTAGCAGGAGATGGATCCAGTGAGGTAGAAGGGGCAGCCAGATCCTGCAGGGGCTTGCAGGCCATAGTGAAAACCCATTAGTGGGTTTTGAGCAGAAGATGGACATGATCTGACGTGCTTGAGAAGGAGTACCATGGCTGCTGTTTGGATAGTTGACTATAAACGGGCAGAGGTGGAAGCTGGAAGACTTGGTCCAGAGGAGAGATGATGGAAGTTCAGACCATGATGGTAGCAGGAGACAAGATAAGTAGTGGTTAGATTCTGGATATATTTTAAAGGTAGAGCTGACATGATTTACTTTGGGTTGGATCTTAGGAGGTATGAGAGAAAGAGAAGAGTCAAGGCTGACCCAAGGTTTTTATACCAAGGCATTAGTAGACTCATTTTGCCATTTTTTTTTTTCTGTTATGGGGACACTGGAAAGGAAGAATATATTTGTCAGGGCTCTCCAGAGAAACAGAACTGATAAGATGTATATAGAGAGAGAAAAAGAGATTTATTCTAAGGAGTTGGCTCATGTGATTATGGAGGCTGACAAGTCCTAAGACCTGCAGGGTGAGTCGGCCAGCTGCAGACCCAGGAGAGCTGATAGAGTAGTTCCAGTCCCAAGGCCAGCAGGCTCAAGACCCAGGAAGAGCCAATGTGCTTCAGTTCCAGTGTGAAGACAGAAAATATCCGATGTCCCGTTTGAAGGCAGTCAGGCAGGAGGAATTATCTCTTACTTGCGGGAGGGTCAGCCTTTTTGTTCTAGTCAGGCCTTCAGCTGATTGGATGAGGCCCACCCACATTAGGGAGATTGCCTACTCTGTTTACTGATTTAAATGTTAATATCCAAAAACACCCACACAGAAACACCCAGAATAATGTTTGACCAAATATCTGGGCACCCTGTGGCCCAGTCAAGTTGACACAAAATTAACTACCACAGAGAAGGAGCAGATTTGGAGAGGAAATCAAGAGTTTTGCTTAGGACATGTTAGGCTGGAGATGTATATTAGACCCGAAAGGAGAGAGATAGTTAAGCAATGGGGTGTAGAGACCAGTGTCCTTGAGACACAGTATTTTTCTTTTCCTTTGTATGTGCTCCTGATATGATATTCCCTGTGTTAACATTGACTTTTGTTTGGACTCTGCCCTAGTTATTAAGATTAAATTGCTAATTTACTGACACTTATATGACTATATCAGAAAACTCATTCCTTAAGACATCACGGGTTCTCACTTTTCTAAACCTTCACCTTGGCTCTTTCGTCTTTCTGGATGCCCTTTCCTCATCTGTCCACCTGGAAAATACCTTTTTAAGATTCAGGAGATGGTATCACCTCCTCCTGGAATCTTTTCCTGAATCATTGAGACAAGCCTCAGACTATAGACACTCCCATTCTTTCTTCTCTTCAGATTCTCCCTCCTTTCCTTTCTATTTTTCTTTCTTTCTAGAAAATAGAAATTTTTCATATTCCCTCTTTATTATATATACATATACAATTAAGGCAATAAAGAAAGAAAAAAATGATAGTAAAAATCACCTAAAATCCCAGAGAAATGATGTTTAACTAGCTTTCTAGATTTTGCTGTATTCATATACACAAAACTATGTAATTTTATAAAATAAGAGTATTTTTGTAACTTGTTTTATAACCTGCCTTTTTTTTTTTTTTTTTTAGGAAAAGAAAAATGCTTTAATCTTGTCAGCAAAATGAGGCTGCAGTGGGCTTGTGCCCTAAAATCCACAGTCATCCTGAGGCATTAGGAATTGGGTTTTTTTTTTTTTATAACCTGCTTTTTTTAATCAACAATATGTCAGGAAGATCTTTTAATGTCAATCAGTATAGCTGAATATGATTCATTTTAACAGTTGCTTATTTGACTGCATGGATATAATATACTTTATCTTGTCCCCCAATAGTGGCTTTCAGTTGTTTTCACTTTTTTTTTCCGCTATGATAAGCAATGCACTGATTCATGTGTTACTTTGCATGAGGCTTTTTAATCATTGCATATATTTCATTATTTGGATATAATATAATTTATTTAACCAGTCCCTAATTGATGGATATTTCAATAACACTACACACACATACACACACACACACACACACACACACACACACACGGTTGAAAGAATGGAAGGAAGGAAAGGAGAGAGGGAGAGAAGGAGGGAGGGAAGAAGGAAAATGTAGGAAAAGGGAGAATTATTGGCTCCTATAATTGAAACTTCTAGGGCATCCTGGCTTTAGGCCCAAGTGGACCCAGGACAGAAATGGTGTCATGAGGACTGTCTCCATGTCTTGGCTCTGTTTTCCTCTGGGTTGGCTTTATTTTCAAACAAGCTTTGTCCATGTTATATCAAAGCTGGCCCCAGGCAGCTCCAAGCTTATATGGCCCTTAACTTCCGTGATTCCTGGAGGAGAAAATGTTCCTTTTCTGGTTGTTCCATCAAAATTCCCAGGGAGAGCTTTAATTGGGCCAGTCTAAGTCACACGTCCATCTTTGAATCAATCACTGTGGTCAAGAGGAAGGTGACCAACAAGCCCCTGGAGCCAGGGAAAGTTCAGTCTCCCCTCCCCTCTGCAAACTTCATGGGTTGAGAATGTAGGTAGGAAGGTTTAGAAAAAGGTGTTCTGTTAACAGATGATGTGGGCATGGTAATTAAGAAGCCAAAAATAACAATACTTAAAATGGATTAACATAGTTTTTAAAAAAACACCAGTGCTTTTGTGGGAAAAAAAAAAGTTTTTAATAACTACAAACCTGTATAACATCGACCTATAACATGTTCATGGTTAGAACTTCATTTTAACCAACAGATGCCACACTGTTTCTATTTTAAGATTGGGTGACTCCTGCCCCTTGTCTTCTTGTCTTTTTGCAACATCTGTCAGTTACCCACCCATGGATGGTGAGCAGGATTGGATCAATGAACTTCCACTGTCCTGAACAGCCATTACTTCATCCCTGTGCTAGATCTGTTCCTTATAGCAGCTGAGGTATTACAGACTTTTTACTTCTCCCATGCTGAAGATTTTCTTTAACAGAGAATTGGCAGAAGATGCCGAAGAAACGAAGGGCATTCCAGCCAAAGCTGAGAACTTTGTTTTGAATTTCATAGGAGCTAACTAATACTCTGATCCTAAAATTGTCGCATTTCACATTAGATTATTGTCCAGCCTCACCAAAAGCCAATGCGTAAGCAGAGGCATGACTGGATCAAGGTATGTGGATGACCTGTTGGTTAACCCTTGAAATCACTTTGTTTGGCATTTACTCAAAGGAGAAACTGAGGGTAGTCGAAGAGGCTAGAACACTAGTTGCTGTCTCCGCTCCCCTCCCAAACTTACATACGCCACTCAATAAGACAAATCCCTGTGGTACAAGGACACACCCTTCTTAGCAGGCAAATTATCAACCATCTACCTTGGCATGACTCTAGGGTCTCACAAACCCCACCCTACAACTACACCAGGCAGATAATCCTAGTGTTCCTTCTGAATGCACAGTACTCCCCTCTGCAGTTCTAGAAAATACAGTTTTCTCTATCTCATCACACATTTAGTTGGCTCATCCTTAAACCTACCTGCCCAACTCAGAGGAATGAAGAGAAATTTGAGGAAGCTGACATTAAGCAAGTGGATCATTAAACTTTGGAGCCCAAGTTAACCAATTCAGAGCCAATGTGAACCAGGGTGTGGTGACATCAAGAAGAGAAGAATGAAATAACGTGTGTGTGATGGAGGCAGGGGGATTGGGTGGGGGAGAGAAGAATTTGCCAGCAAAAACAAATTGAAACATAGAACCAATTTCAAACTCTTTTTAGCTGTGGCACCCGTTTTTCAAAGGAGGTCTCACTCCGATCTGAAAAAGAAGGCGGTTGAATTGAAGAGGGGCCAAGATCCAACCAACTCCTCTCCCAACCAGACAACAGCCCCTGAGGCCCCTCCAAGGGAATTCTTAGGGCTCAACGTGGCTTAAAAACTGCTGACCTCAACTGTCTACTAGAGTAACAGTGAAGAATGCAGTTTGCTCAGAGACAAAGTAATGTTCCCTAGGCTTCGTTCCAATGTTAAAAAGGGAGCACGCAGCTGAGGAACAGATAATATCAGACCATCAAACAGATACCTTTGGGTGATTTTTCATCAGACAACGAAAGTGATGCTTTGTGTTCTTGAACTCTTGTATCTTATTATTTTTTACCTTTTGAACGACATGTATAGGATGGTAAACCTTAATAATGGGTGTAATTCTAACTAAGCTTAAGTTAATTTTTTTTCCAATTTCCTTCTTACTATTTTTAACTGTGACAAACCTTTCTTTATCCCTCCTTCAAACTCTGGTCAATCTAGAGCTGACTATACTTCTCTTATGTTAGTCTGTTGTATTATTTACATTTCTTTCTCCCCACTAGATTGTTAAGCTCCCCTGGGAGGAAGATGTTTTGGTTGAAGTATGTATCCCTTGCACCTGGCACAGGACTTGTCAATAGTCAATAAATATTTGCTGAATGAGTGACAATAGCAGTGACAGAATGGCTACAAGCCCCTACAAGAACAACAGCAACAAAACAACACAAAGGGGAATCCAGACAGGTGCTTAAGACAGAGGCTTTGGAGCTGATAAGAATGCCAGTTATGTAAACTCTTTAAGCCTTCATTTTCTCATCTATAAAATGGGAGTAATAACACGGTGCAGTTACATCTCTCTCAAGCATGTAGTTGTAATTACCTTAAAGCCGTTACATCATCCATGAAGTAAAACAAGTATACATGGTTTGGTACCTTCCTCTACTGACTCTCAGCACTCCAGAATAGTCCTCTTCCCCCTCCATTATTCACTTTAGAGCCAGATGAAGTAGATAGACCTGTTGAATTAAAATATATATATATATTTTATAACTGAGAGCATATAGTTGAATTCATGTTAAAGGTACATTTGGGCCAACTCTGGCTTACATATCTCCTAGGGTTGTTGGGATTATTCAGTTGGTTAAAATATGGAAAAAGCCTGGCTGTGGACACTGTGTATACATGGCCGTGGGTGTACAACAAATGTGAGCCCCTTCCCCTTGCTGACACATGGCAGAGTGCAGTGACAGAATCTGTAAGAGGCTAGCCCCACTCCGTCCACCTCTCTTCCACCCCCGCACCTCTCCAAGCCAATTTATAGAATACCTCAACCCCCCCAAGAAACAGCATTTTGAAAAATAAATCACACCTTACTATGATTTTCTTATATTGCATTCAAATAGTTTCTACAGAATGGCAGCACAGTATTTCTCTCCTTGGGACTACTGTTCAGGACTGGTTACAACTCCCTTTCCAATTTTATAACTTTGGTAAATTGTGAACCGTTCACTCTTGCATTGAATAATTCCCCAAACACAGTTACAGAATTCTGTCATGGCCAGGCCCTGTGTTAGGTCCAAAGACCAAGAAAACACAAATGAGAGATAGACAAGTAAATAGACAGTTACAATACAACGTGATAATGTAAGTGCCAACACAGAGAAATGCTCGCGATTCTCAGATCACGGAGAAGACGACTAACCCAGAGTGAGGGCTGAGAGAGGCATGGCTAAAGACAACTTTCTGGAAGAATGACTCCTGAGCTGAATCCCTCCTAAACACTGCAGCAACAGGCTTCTGTTCAAGGGAGACCTGGGCAAAATGCAGTAATTTTAGTTTCATAGAAATGTAGAACCTTAAAATTAGAAGGAACCTTAAGAACCTACTTCTATATCACGTTTCCTCAATAGTGTGCGCTCTGGGGTCAGACCACCTGAGTTCAAATTCAGACATTGCTACTTTTAATCTGTGATTTGGGGAAAATTCTTTAAGCTTTCTGTGCCTCAGTTATTTCACCAGTGAAGTAAGGGCTGATAATAGAACCTGGAATACAGCAAGTTTTCAATGAATGTTGACCATTAAAGTTATATCCTAAGTATTACTGCTGATCACCAGTAAATGTTTACAACAAGAAAGTACAATTATTCAGTTCTTTGATTATTTGTTAAACAATTGTTTCTAAATTTAACAGTTTGGCTGCTGACAGGCCTTCAATAAATAAAAGATTTTACAAATATTTTCCCCAAATTTCAGTAGTTTTCAACCTCGTACATGGAAGCCAGACCTTGTCCAAGGCAGATGCTTTAATATGTCAAATTATTTAGCACTGAGAGTAGAGGTATGTGTGAAACAGAATGAAAGGCTTTTAAAAAATTTGTCTACCATGGACTTTAGGTAACCTTTCTCCTAATAACCATAAAACTATTATATACATATTAAAGTACATGAATAAGAAATAAACCCTATTAATTCATATTCCTCTCAAAATTTATGACATGGTCTAGAGCTTAGTAAACCCCTTCTTAATAAAAAGTGAAAATTAATAATGTTAACAGTCTTGCTAGGAATATTTAAAAACTTAAGGAGACAAACTTTGAAACACCCCTGGTCCATGGGGGATGTCACCCACATACAATTGGTTTACTAGGTAGAAGGAGCTCATTAAAACAGCTCCAAGAGGCCAGTAATTGTAAGACTAGACAGAGTGTATGCTTCAAAAGAAATGAAACTCTATATCTTTAAAGATATTACATAATTAAGATTTTCAGTTAAATAAGGCTGACCTTTCCCCCTAATAAAGAGGTTTTATTATACACAGATAGATATTAATATAACATACTCAAAGTACTAATGCTGAAAAAGGCTAGTCAAATTCACCCTTCTGGGATTTTGGCCTTCTTGTTGTTACTTTCCCACTTCGTGAAGGTCAGAATTCCACACGTGCAGTTAAGGTTAGGAAGGGGCCTGAGCCCTGCGTGCTAGTGATTCTGGCAGAGCAGATGGTGAGGGGAGTGGGCTCTTTGTCACAGACTACTTGCCCAGGCAATTGCTGTGAACTTCAGTGGATTTACAACAGCCTTCGATTTTTACTCTCTCCTACACAGAGCTTTCTACAGTGTGTTTCATTCTGTGGGACATAACAGGATTTTGGCAACGCTAGGTTGAACAAAGTTACACATGATTTGCCGCAAGATTTCTTGCAGCCTTCAACATAGTAATAAATCCTCAAGAGAGAGAGATGCGGTATGGATCATCTCGTCAACTTACTTGGCTCAGAAGCCTTTCTGGAGAAACATCTTAGAGGACCAGGTTCTTCAGAACACACTCTAGAAAACACTATAATAATACATCCCTGCATTGCCAAAGTAAAAAGTATAGATCAGCTTTAATCCTTTCAATGGCAGCATTGTCCCAAAGACATAGCCTCAACTTCTGGACAGCCTTGCACGGTCTGGCTCCTACTTATCTTCCCAGACTCGGCCTCATTCCTCATCACACCCTCTCACACTCACACTTCTGCGAGAGGGAACTGCTGGTGGATTTGCTGAAATAACAGGCCTCAGGGCTGTGCTCTAGCTGTTTCCTAACTCCCCACTGCATACGCCCCACCAGCCTTAGCTTGGCTTTCTTCTACCCAGTTTCAGAGTGAGTTCTGGAGAAGCCTTCTTAGACTCCCTAGCATGCACTTGAAGCCTCTTTTGTGGGTTCCTGTACCTACTCCATTAGTCCCATCACAGCATCTACTTCTCTGAGTCTAGTTGACCATCATTGAGGTTGGGACTGTGTTTCCCTCTGCTGTTATGCTGTACTCCCAGTGCCTACCACAGTGCCTAGCACAGAGAAGGCCATAACTATATTCACGGAATTATTGAAGTGATAGCTAAATCTTGGCAGATAGTTGAGGGCACACTCCACTGCTACTAGTAATTCAGGACTTCCTGGACCACTCTGTGGGTATATATAAAGCTTTGCTTACCCATAGGTGGGCAGCAGAGGGTTCCTACTCTACCTTGGCACAATTATGAAGCCAGTTCTATTGATCCACATTAATAGGGAAGCAGCAGTGGCCTATATACTGGAGTTTCTACACAAAGACCTCTTTCTCAACACTGGGACACTGGGCCCTATCAGATGGACATCAGAGGATGATGCAGAGTTGGCCCAAAGAAAGAGGAATCTGGTTCAACTCCTTAGAACTGCCAACCTTGTCTCAGAGCCAGAGCCTGAGGACAACCTGGTACAGGTGCTTATTCGTCACACCCTTCTTCTCTTTGGCATCCAGAGAGATATCATCAAAGTCTGGGGAGGCAGCCACATAATTTCTTTCTCATCGTTGCCATGGCATCACAGATTTCTTTCCCATTCTAGAGCAACAGCACTGATGATGTGTCCATAGCTCCTATCTGGAAGTTTTGCTTTGCAACAGGCTCACATAAAAGATAAAGATGGTCATGCTATAAGAGTGCTTGGTAGGGAGAAGGGACTAAAATTGCTTCTCCATTACTTAGACTTCTCTATGATTTTCAACGAATTCTTTAGGATGATGACCAACAAAGCTGGCCACTTCGTAGCAATATATCATGAGAGTCTAGAAGTAGCTAGTATGAAAGCCTCTGCTTCTTCTAAGGCCACTGGAGTAGATTAACATCTCTAATTCAGGATGACTTGCCTATGTTGCTCAAGACTCAAGTCTTGTTCACTTCCTGCTTCTTTATTCTAGTCCACCTGCACAATTAGGATGGGGTTTCTGACCTCAAATATGTCACAGTGGAGTACCGCACAGGTTAATTTCCTTAAAGACTCTTTCCCCGTTGGCCATCACACAGCTTCACAGTCCTTCCTTTCCCCACATTTTGGTCTTGGAGCTTATGGCTGCCACTCTCACCATCTTGATGAGATAAAAGATGGGTGCCAGTGTGTGAGTATGTGTGTGTATACCCATGAACAGTCAATCTTTCTTTTTTGTATAGTCCACTTATGCACTAACTTGGGCAGCTAACTATACTGTGGTTGTGCAAGAATAGCTCGATTTGTCAATGGGAAGCTCTGGGGTAAAGCCACAAAGTGTGGTCCTACACCTGTTGGTCCCCCAAAGGGAAGGATGCAAATTCTTGTGTATTTTTGGTTTCCCTTCATGATAGGAGAGGTAAATAGCTTGATGGGAATGCATGTTGCTGTTTTTCTTATAATTTTTTTTCAGAATGACAAACTCTCAATGAAAAGTTAAATTCTGAACCATAGGAAAAAGCTAGAATTAGAACCCAAGTATCCAAACTGAAGACCCAGTGCTCAAGACCCTCAAACTTGCTGCCTCTGTAAATCAAATTGCAGTCCTGTATGCAATTTGATGATGTAGGTGTGTAGGGGTAGGAGGAGGGATAAGAATTAAACTATGGTGAAGAGAGAGCAGAGTGAATGCAGAGTCATGGTTTCCTCTCTGCAGTGAAGCCATGTGTTTCCTGAATTAAGAGAGATATTATTTAGTGAATATGTGAAAAAGACAAAGGCCACTTTGTGATGTCTTTTTCTTATAATTTCAGACAATTTTATTTATGTTTTTAGAATCTGAACTGACTTTTTGCTATAGAACTAACTCAGTTTAATTTTCTAACAGACTCGAAGGAGGGGCAAATATGATGGAGAAGGTTGTATGTTAACTAACTAGCCCTCTGAAAAAAAGCATGGTAACTTCAATGAAAGATACTCTGTCACATTGGTTTCACTACTTAGAGGAAACCTACACCATGTTAATCAATATTTTGCTGCCTGTTTTACCATATAATCCAGTGGATGTTAAGAATACAGTTCACCATATAGACCTGATTAATTGAAGAAAAATATAGCTTCTTATTGCTGACATTATGAGGTTAGAAATAGCATCCTATGCTAATCTGCAATACCAAGAAATGAAGATGGTTTAAATCAGATCTCATGACTAATGCATGAGACCCAAAGTTCTTTTATTCCTGGCTATTTTAGAAAACTGGGGTGTATTTTTACCCTAAAAACTAATTCTATAAGATTTATTGAGATAATACAAAATGCCTTATTATTAACAGCTCACAATCAAGATTTTGTCCTGATGATCACAGAAAAGCTGTTTCTGCATTTTAATTTTTAAACAATTATGTATATGCAATGGATTAAGTCCAGATTCAAGGATATTATATTTGATCCTGAGTTGTTATTGTTGTTTTTTTAGATACTCAATATCTGGAAAGATGATAGAAAGTTTGGATTGCTTTCTGTGGTCACTATTCCATTTTAATTGCACTTGTGAATTCATTATAATAGAAAGAAATATATCTAGCAATAAAGTAAGCCTGTTTTTTTTGCTTGTTTTTGTTTTGGTCATGACAAACTGTGAAACGCTGTATTTTTCCTATAGTTCTAGTCCATGAAATCTGCAATCTTTCCACTTGATTTACGAAGGACCCTTAATTACTGCTGTCATTAGCACCTAGCGTTCAAAACAGTCTGTTAAAATGTACTGTTAGTCTCACCTCCAAGTCCTTGGCTTGCTTTATTTTAATTTTTTTCCAAGGGTAAGTAAAACAATAATTGCCTTAATAACAACAATCATTATGTACAGCGAATTAAATGATATTCCAAGGTTTTTGGTGCCTATTTCTTTTTGTTCAGAATTCGGCATTTGTGTGTTAAGACTGGCCTAGAGTTTGAACAAGTGTCCATAAGCAGCGTTATTACTGGTAAGGACTCATTACCTGGGTTTTAAAAATAAGTCACTCATTTGCCTTTTTCTTTCCACATGGATAGGGATGACAGACAACTGCTGTGAAGCTTCAATGTTTCTGCCTGGTCATGCACAGTTCTGCAATATAATGCATAAATGTATAACAACAACTTGGGCTCGCTTGATCCCTCGCTTGGAATAAGGAAATCCAGCCACGCGCGTCCACGCGGCCGTCCTCACACGCGCGCGCGTACACACACATACACTCTCCCTCTTTCTCACACACAGGTCAAAAGTTGATTAATTCCCGAGATGCCCCAGAATCTTTCTTCTGCTCTCTTCCGGCAGCTCCAGCTTCCCAGTCAGGGTAGTAGCGAGGTTGGGGGCGTGGGAGGGGCAAGGAGGGCGAGGCTAGGGAGGCGGGAGCCCGGTGCCGGTGCGTGCCGCGCCCGCTCCTGCCGGGTGAGAGTCCGGGCCGGGTTTTGCGCCGTGTCCCCGGGCTTGTCTCACGGCCTCCAGCCGCCGCCGCTGCCGTGTTTACTGAGCTCGCGCGTCCTGATATCACTCCGCTGGCATGGAGGAGGAGGAGGAGGTGGAGGAGCGAGAGGAGGAGGAGGAGGCGGCGGCGGCGGCGGCGGCGGCAGCGGCGAGCAGTTGATCATTGTGATGGTGGCAGGAGCAGCGGCGGCAGCGGCAGCCCAGCCGAGCGTTAGGCGCTGCTCTCCGCGCGGCGTTTTGCAAAGGACTTCACCGATCTACTTTTGCAGTCGCCTCGGACTGTCCATGTGTTTACTTCCCCCAGCCCGAGGATTCGATATCTAGGTTCCTGTGAAATGCAACTGAGCAGCCAAAGTACTTTGAGAACACGGGGCGGCATAAACACCAAAACTTTTTTGTGGAAGGAAAATGCAATAAGCAAGCTTGCCGTTTTCCGATGCGGTGTGGAGTGAGTGTGTGTCGCGCGTGTCCGCACTGGAGGCATATGCTTGTATGTGTACATGGGGTGTGTTTTTCGGTACGTAGGGAGAAAATGCTTGCCAACCACCGGAAATCTCCTGGAATTTATTAGAAAATAATGGATTATAAAAAGAAGGCAGGCAAGGAGCGGATCTCCCCTTGAGTTGCAACCCGATTTGCTGCTGGCTCAGTTTGTTGTGATTCTTTTTGTTGATAGGTGTCTGATGGTATTCTGATAACAACCCCCTTTTTTTTCCCCCTCCAGCTTTACAGTTTAAAAAAAGGAAACAAAAAAACCACCCTAAAATCTCTCCCCCTTTTTTTCGCCCCGGCGGGATCGCTGTTTCCATCCATGTGCTTGCGTCTCCCCCGCGTTCCACTTAAACTATTTTAATCCTTGGACCCAAGGAGGAGGCTGATAGGGGGGTGGATAAAAAAAGTTCTTCCAAAATAGTGTGCCCGGGGAGCAGGATGGGGGATTTCGCAGCCCCCGCTGCTGCCGCGAATGGCAGTAGTATTTGCATCAACAGTAGCCTGAACAGCAGCCTCGGCGGGGCCGGGATCGGTGTGAATAATACTCCCAATAGTACTCCTGCTGCTCCGAGTAGCAGTCACCCCGCTGCCGGCTGCGGCGGCGGCTCCGGGGGCCCCGGCGGCGGCTCGGCGGCCGTCCCCAAGCACAGCACCGTAGTGGAGCGGCTCCGCCAGCGCATCGAGGGCTGCCGGCGGCACCACGTCAACTGCGAGAACAGGTACCAGCAGGCTCAGGTGGAGCAGCTGGAGCTGGAGCGCCGGGACACCGTGAGCCTCTACCAGCGGACTCTGGAGCAGAGGGCCAAGAAATCCGGCGTCGGCAGCGGCAAGCAGCAGCACCAGAGCAAACCCCAGCAAGATGCGGAGGCTGCCTCGGCGGAGCAGAGGAACCACACGCTGATCATGGTGAGGGCGCGCTGGCAGCGGGCATGGGGCGCGCGCGTGGGGGGAGGGGGGCGTGGAGCTTCTTACATGGGGGGACGGGGGTCTGATTTGCACGATGGATGAGGTGGGCTGAAGCCGAAGGGTTAACGTCAACTTTTCTAAGGCAAAAGCTGCCGTCGCCGCTACCTGTTAATCTGTCAGCGTTGTCAGATTTGGGGAAGAGGGGGCGAGAGGGGAGAAGCCAGTCACGACTGCGAGGGGCGGAGGGAGCCTGGAGGAGCGTCAGCGTGAGGCACTGGAAAAGTTTTTTTTTCCCCCGCTCCCTTTCTTAGATACCGTTTTGAAAGAGAGTGAACCCCGAGTTGAAACCTCGCTCCTCCTCTTCACGCTCCCCACCCCACCCCTCGCCCTGCCGCCTTGCCTCCCCAGACTCGTCCCCCTTCGCCCACCCCTCTCAGCTCTCCGCCGGGTGCAGGGAGAAATTGATGCTGTCGCAGATTCTGGGCGGGCACCAGAATCAACTCCTGGGGGGAGGAGGGGGAAGGGAGAGGCTCTCGCCTCCTCTCCTCAGCTCACCCTCTTGGGGCTGAGAAAGTCTGAGAGTTTTGTGAATGAACTTTGAAGTGGGTGAGAGCTAGCGAGGGTGGCTGCGCGCGCGCATTCGCGGGAGCGCGCGCGGATGCGGGGCGCGGGTGCGCTCCCTCGCCGCCGGAGACCCGGGGCTGGCCCGGCAGGTGGAGCGGCGGGGAGGGTCGAAGGAGGAGCGGCCCGGCGGGGGCGGGTGGGGAGAGCTACGCCCTCGACTTGCGCCGAGTCCCCGCCACGCAACTTCGTTGGAGATTCTTTCCCCTCCTCCCCTTAAACTTGCTTGCGCCGAGCCTTCTCCGCTTCGCCCCCCGCCCCGCTCCCCGCCAACTTTCCAGGCCAGTCTAATAAGCCCGGAGGAGTGGAAGGTAGCAGGGAGGTGAAAGAGGCTTAAATGGCTGGGTGGGTGGGTTCGAGGTAGGATGAGCAGCCAATGGCTTAACTTCTCGGGGAGGAAGGGGCAGTTCCCACCCCCTAACCCTGAGGGTAGAATCCTTTCTCTTATCTTCTCTCTCCGGTTCTTTTGCTTTCCTTTCTGGGTGGGGGGAGGCCGGAAGCTTGGGAAGGGTGTCTGCAGCCCCCTCCCCCACCGCGCTGCCGGGGCTAGGGCTGCGCGCGTGTGCGGGGTGGGCTGGGCGGTGGGAACCCGGGAGCGCGGCGGGGCCGCGCGCCTTCGCCCGTTTCCCTTGCAGGCCGCACCTCGATCGGCGGCGCGGGCGGCTCTCTCGGTGTGCGGTTTATAAATCGCGCACGTCCCCGGTCTGGGAGTCATCGGCGCCGGGGGTGGTGCGGAGGATGCCGCGGGCTTGCGCCGGGCGCTCGGGCCGGCGCTCCGTGACAAAGAGCCGGCTTGGGGGGAGGGGAAGAGGAGCGGCTGCAGCGCTCGCTCCCCACCCTCTCCACCTCCCCCCACCCCGCACGTGAAGAGGAACAATTTGTTTATCTTGGGCTTCAAGAATCCTTCCCTCCTCCCAGTTCTCCGAGGCCGCCCAGCCCCTCCTCCCTCCCCTCCCTCCTCGGCGCGATGCTGCCCAGTCCCGCCGGCAGCACCTTCCCTCCTCCCTTTCCTCCTCCCCCCTCCTCTTCCTCCTCCATTCCTCTAGCCCGCCTTCCCCCTCCCTTTTGGAACGCGGCCGTGGGGGAGGGAGCGGGAGGCGCTTTGTCCGCCTCGCGGCCCAGCTCAGCCCCGGAGGCCGCCCGGCTGGGAGGGGCGCTGCGCCCCGCGGCCCTGCCCCCTCCCCCGGGGCCGCCCCCGCCCCACCCGGCCCCGCTCGGCCCGGCTCCCCCCGCCGCGGAGCCTGCCCCGTGCGCGAAGAAGAGGCGGACTCCGTTTTGAGGAAGAACGACGGTCACAGAGTCAGGGAGGGAGGTTCTCCCTTTACAAACAGGAAGCCGAAAACCACTGACACACTAGCTTTTCTGATTGTACCCGGAGGCGGGGCCGGACCTGCATCTTGCCTGTATCTCCTGTCCCGTCTTCGTACCTATTTCTGTCCGGGTCCGTGGCGTTTCCCACTCCCCGCCCCCTCGCGCTCTTCCGCGGCTCAGGAGACTCGGCGAACCTAAGACCGAAGTAGAATTTGAAAGGCACTGAGAATTTCATCTTTGCCTCCCTCACGCCCTCTATTCATGTGTTTGTACACCCCGCGCGCACGGATTGCGTAGAAATGGGCTTCTTTCCTGAGGCTCCAAAATTTCAGTGCCACGGAATCTCTCCCGATCTTTCTGGATAGAGGTCTGCTGTGGCGCTTCCCTCGCCAGCTGGGCAGTGGTGGAACAAAAGCCAGTGCCGGTCCTTCTGCCGGGTCGCTTTTGATTGCGGGCGAGAGGAGTAGAGTTTGCGGCCAGAAAGTTTTCGTGTTTGGGTTCTGTTCTCAGAAAGGTGCCATATCGGCCCTCGGAGGGGTAAAAGGAGGACTCGGGGTGCGCGCGCCCGCAGGTGGAAGCAAGCCCAGGATCCTGACGTTATCTGGAAGGAGGTAGCAAGCCCAAGCCAGAGCTTTTACTTTTGAAAATGAAAAGATAATGCTTACTTGAATGGACGAGACATCAGCTGTAAATTTCATAGTGAATCCCAGTTTAGCAAGTTAACCACAGATCGGCTTGAAAAATGATTGCCTGAAAATAACATTTTTTCTATCAATTTTGTGACAATAGTTTAGCTTATTGATCAGACTGATGTAAACGCCAAGGCTATGTACAGAATAGGAGTATATTCTGGCTTCAACGGTATTTCATATATGCGTCTTTCACTGATATCACTGGGAAGTGTGTGTGATGAGTGTAATGAAAATAAACAGCCTTAAATCTTAAGCGAAGAGTTGCATATAAATTGTATGTACCACAAAAAGAAATTAACGTCATCCTATACAAGTTATTTTTTCTTTAAAAATAGTTTAAAATTCACATCGGCCCCTGGAATGAAAGAGTATTTTAGCTTAGCCTATGTGTGAGATAAAATCTTGGAAACAGAAGTTGCAAAGAAAATGTTGATCTTCAATTGGCTGCTGGATTATAGTTGTGCTCTGATGGGGCACAGAACAATTATATTGAGTTCTGAGATGGGGCTCTCTATTTGGAGAGCCCTAAAGAAAAGCAATGATCAATCAGAACCAAATAATAATATGTAATGGTGATGATAAAAATGAAGATGAATAGGATTCTTTTCTGTTTTATTGCTATTGTTTACCTTCTTAGGGCCAATATGTCCAAAGTACTAAAAATCGATTGGCTCTCTTTCTGCCTGGCTTGGGTTAGGAAGGCAGTCTCATCAGAGCTTTACCTCTTTTGATTTGTATTCCTACACATTTACAAGCATAGGCATGAAAAACAAACAAGCAAACAAAAAAACAGGATGGGAGAGGTGTAGAAATCTTCCTTGGCTCCAGCCTGGTGGGATGGGCCTGAGTTTTGTGTGGGTCCCTAAATAGCCCTGTTAGAGAGCAGGTAGCACAGGCCTGGTTTGAAGCTGCATTGTCTCAGGGGAAAGGTAGTTTCTGGACATGTAGTCAAATGATGCCCCTCAACACCCACTTTATACAAAAGAGTTTCGCCCCCCCCAAGAGTTGTTGATAACTATTGATTTCACCTACTAGAGAGTCCCAGTTGGAAAGGTGTCTTTTCCTAAAATAGTTTTAATTATTTGTGGTAACAGAAGGAGACATTGTTCATTCTCTTGGAACTGAAGTCCTGGTTAAAATTTTAAGGTAAATTCCGATCGACAAATTCATTTTCAAGCCAAAGATAGATTGACTTGGCAAAGGTTTAATCATTCAGGCACACCAAAAAGCATGACAGTGCAATCTTCAGAATTTCAGAATTTCAAAACGTTGGTAGTCTTAACGTGACCTGGATACGTCCCATGTTTTCATGACCTTTCCACTATATTAGCACCATCATAACTTTCAGAGTGTGCTTAATTTATACACAGCTTACAGACTGCATAAATCAGTGTGATTCCTGCTTTGAAGAGTTTACCACATAAAATTCATTTGATAATAAACGTATTAATTACCAAGTATTGGAGAAAACTGCACCCTATCCACAATGTTCTCCTACATTCTGGAATAGATCCAGCAAATGTCAACATATGAGTCCAGTTGTACACCTCCTTGTAAATGACTGGTTTCCCATTTCTTATCCTGTTACAAGTAAATTACTGGCTCTGTATCCAGGTTTTTTGGCAAGTTTGTGATGTCAAACCATTTCTAAATCTTTCCTATGAATCTTTTTGCTGGCTTATCCTGTTCTACTGCTATCCTGGGTGATAAGATTGACAGCTGTCTCTTGAAAAGCCTTCCGTAGCCCACACAAGGTGTGCCTGAAGTTTGTGAAAAACTTTTTGAAATTTCATTTCTCTGTTTCACAAATGTTTGTCTTTTCTTTTAATTCTCAAGTAGCTTTTTTTTAAAGCTCCAATATATATTTAATTATGTTATTTATGTTCTTTGGTTGTGGTACATTTTATTTAGTCCTAGGCAGCCAGCTATCAGAAAAGTAGAAACATAGTTAATCATTAATCAGAATCTACAAAATGCTCTTCAGGCTGAGTTTCTTCCCAGGGAAAGCTGAGTTTTCAGGCAGGTATTATATTTCCTGTCTCATTAGAATTATAGGGGGAAGCTTTAAAGTCTTTGTAGGTTTTCTGCCGCCTGATACGAGGAAAATGAACAGTTGAGGTACGTGGTTTACCGACATTTCTGTAAGAAGAAGGATGAGGATTTTAAACATTACAATAGAGTTATATGGAGTTTTTTTCTAAATACCTCTGAGACCAATAGCCAACTGTTGTTAAAGGATTTCCTGACAGGGTTCTTACGTTTGGTTGAGATGAGAGTGGGGGATCTCTCTCTCTCTTTAGTGCTGCTACCATAGAAGGAATCTAGTATAATAAACCATTTTGCACATTACATAGTAATTCTTGGACATATTTGAAGTACTTATGTGTCATTTAACATCATTTTATTTGTGATTAGTGTTCTGTGTTTGTTAATTAACAGTCTGTACTGTATTCTTGAGCTTAGGATGGCTAAATTCTGTCATCTCCTTCCACATTACCCATCATAAAGAATTGTGAAATCAACCAATCAGACATCAAAATCTTATAAAGAGGAACATATTTAAAACTCAGTCCCAAGACTTTTATAATATTTGCCTTTTAACTCTCCCAAATAGCTTTGCATTTTTCACTCTATTATTCAGAGGCTGATTATTGAGTTTTCGGATCCCTGTAGCTGCTTGCTTTGTTTTTTCTTCCCCCTCCTGCTGCCAACCTTTTGGTCTGTCGACGGATCTTTAGCACCTTTACCAAAGAGTGGGAAGAAGCAATAAGAAGAGAAATTTAATTTTGGTGCTTCCTACTCTCATAATTAATGAAACAATTGGGTAAGATACCAATTATTTTGGATTAATTATGGATTTGATTTTGTATACCATTTATTCTTCATTAGCACAAATAATAGAGAACAGACTGAATTTTAAAATGTCATTCATTCGTTCAACAATACAGGTACACAGTCTATAGTGCTTCATAGAAGTTAAAATGCTAAATCACATTCTTGCATCCAAGACTTAGACAATGTATATTCTTTGTAGATTTTCTGTATTATTCTAGCAAAGTTTAAAGGGATAACAGGTTTTTGTTTGTTTTTTAATCAGCGTTAGGCTCCATGTCAGTGACTTCTCAACAGCTTCAGGCTGTGTAATATGCTCTTCCTGTGATATTTTAAGTAAAATAATATGCTTTACTTTCCTGTTGTTTCCAAGTAATTTGACATTAGTTTCTGCAAAAAAAAGGTGATTTACATATGACAGCTCCAAAGTTGTAGGATCCCCCAAATTAAATTTTCATTGAAAATACAGCATGCTTTTCAGACAGACACATTCCAAAAATTCATTATTCATGTTTGTGAGTTGGAAATGTAGCTTCTGGAAAATCAGCCATCACCAAGAGCTGATTAATTCTCCTTAACTTAAAAAAGTTTTTTAAATCTAAGAAGGTCTAAAGAACTAAAGAAATAAGTTTGGATAAAATTACTCAGAAGATGGAGTTTAGAGCCTGCTGTATAATAAATACTTAAAGATCATAGGGTGCCATTCAGTGGATCAGAAAAGGAGCACTTTTTTTTTTTAAAGGCTATTCCATCTGTTAAACAGTTGAGGGGCTTTTGAGTTGTGGATAAGCAACTCCATTTGGGAAAGAAGCACAGCATTCCCTTAGGGCAACATACACACATGCATAGAAAAAGCAAATTACTACTATGGCTCAGGTTTTTTTCAGGCAAGCTGTGCATACTATTCTTGGGGGAATTTAATAAAAATCTCAAAAGGCTTGCAGTACTTCCTCTGACATAAGGAAAGTGGTTCCTTAAGAATCATTTAGACACCTTTTTATAGTTATATTGGACCTTCCCTTGGTTGGAATGACCTTTATGCTGAAGTAGAATCTTTTAAAATGCGACTAATTAACATTCATCCTCCTTAGCAATGGCTTAACGACTGTGGAAAACTTAAGTGAAATATTTAATTTTTAACTAACAACTTCCAGAATTTCTTTTCTAACTCCTTAAATTTCTGTCCTCTTGGGGAGAATCTGGCTGTGTAATGTTTCATGTTATGGACTCTCCAGCCCTCAGCTAGATAAGCGGTAACTTGGGCGTGTGAAGACATTATTAGGGTACGTTACTGTATGTCTCTCCTTCCTTCTCACAATATCTTCACCTCCAGAAAACTTCTGTCTGGACAGGGGCTTCTTTCCCTTCAAAGGAAAAGGCTGAAGTGCTGTGAGTCTATTTGTGCAGATTCCGCCTGGGTCATAACTGTGACTCAGAAGGATTGCACAGCTCTAAAAGACAAGCTCTGCCAGTGCCCTTTATTCTCACAGCGGTTGGTTATTTTTCTTTCTTTGATTGTTTGTTAGATGCTGAAAGTAGCTCACTGATTGATAGTGAATCTAAAGGGATTGGTCCCCAGTAAAGGGCTTTAAGGAACTCTAGTGGTAAGATGGGAGAGGCAAAGGGGATGAGGATTTTGGAGGCATCACCGGGAATGGATGGCAGTGGGGATAGACATAAGAGAGATGATTGGTTTTGCTCGTTTGTGGTCAACACACAGTATCCTGGTGCCTTGGGAGTTTACAGAGGTAATGCTTCTATAAGTCTATTCTGAACCTGCGGGCCTTACCTAAACTTGAATTTATATTTTCAAGAACTAATGGCTATATTGTTTGTAGCTGGAAAAAATCATATTTCTAAAACATTTCCATGCTTTCTTAAATTATTACTACTGCCATTTGAATGGATTTACTATGGAATTCCTTTAAATCAGTGAAGATCAGTGGAGATTTTGTCCCCCTCCCTCCGCCCCCAGGAACATTTGGCAGTGTTGGGAGACATTTTTGGTTGTCACAACTGGGAGGGTGCTACTGCTGACTAGTGGGTAGAAGCCAGGGAAGCTGTTAGACATCCTACAGCACACCCACAACAAAGAATTACCCAGTCCAAAACACCGTACTGCCGCTGTCGAGAAACCCTGCTTTCAACAAGGAGTTCCCCGAGAATGTTGAAAATACACGGCGTGGCTTTACTCACAGCTTTTCAGAAACACTCTTACGACTTAAAGGGTGGAGAGCTAAGGAGGTGCTGGGATGAGGTGGAGGGTGCCTGGGAAGAAGTTAAAGGACTGCTGTGTTGCATTTCAGCTCCGGCCACTGAAGGTCTGGCTTTTCACTTCACGATTGCCTCTGTCTCCTTGCTTGTCAGGAAGGTGAACCACTGTGATTCTTTTTACTTCATGGAGTGATGGTTGGGCTCAAATGAATTAATATATGTAAGAGTCCCAAAGACTTTATGGTGCTACACAAATGCTAGGCCTAGTTTATGAATTACTTTCATATCACTTAATTGTTGCCTTCTGCCCAAGTGCAGACTTAAAATTGAGTGATTTGAGGCTGATTTCACTCATGCATAAGCCAAGGTTTAATAAGCAGGTATGAGCAACTGCTGTATATTGGACAGCGTTTCTAGGCACTGGAGATACAGGGGTGAACAGAGCGTCCTTGCTCTTGTTGGGCTCACACAGTAGAGCATTGTTTCATGTTTCAGATTAGCTGTGTGAAGTGGTCTTTGTGGTTTTATGAGACCATGTTAATGGAAGCCATTAATAAACTAACATTTAGGAAAATCCTAAGGGTGCTCAATGCTTTGTATCTTCTTGCAAGCTTTCTCTAGCTATAGCTGTCTTGCATTGCTTTCTATAGCAATGTTTATTTCATTATTTTTCAAATAAAATCATTTTGTGGGGGGAGAAGATTAGTTGGCTTGGTGGAGAATAAGGTTAAAGTATGGTTAAAAATGAGGCAGATCATCTTTCTTCCTTTTTTTTTTGACTAGGTGACACTTGTAGCTCCATGATCATGGCTTGACATCAAGCTTTTAGCGGAAATTAGACAAAGATGAGAGCATTTAGAGAGAAGCAAGCAAAAAGGTGCAAGGACTTGAAACCACGTCACATGAAGAACAATTGGAAGACCTGGAGGTGTTTTGTCTGATTTAGAGGAAGATATGATTGCTTTCTTAAAATATTTGAAGGGCTGTCATGTGAAGAAAGGATTAGATGTGCTCTTTATGGCCTCAAGGGGATAAAGTTAGGATCTGTGGTTGGCGGTTATTAGGAGCCTGGCTTGGTTTAGTATAAGAAAAACAATTTTATGAAAATTAAAGCTGTTCAAAGATGAAATGGGTTGTCTTGATGAGTGAAATGTTCCAGCAAAAGCTGTTCAGTTAGCTCAAATGTTGGAGAAGGGATTATGGCATCTTTCTTTTTTTAAATAATAAAACTTTTAAACAATATGGAAATAAAATACTGGTTAGATGAGGACAGGAACTTTGTCTCTTTATTCATCTTTATATCTACTAGACTAGAAAAAGACCTGACTATACAGAGGAGGAACGCTAAATATTTGTTGAATAAATTGGTAACTGAAAGTAAGTAGATTAAGAAATGACTTAATTCCTCTCCGTCTCAGGAGTTACCATGGTTTAGAATATCTCTCTCTAGACCTTCTTCTGTTCGCTTACATATGTTATATATTGTATGTCATCACATGTTGGTTTTTTCCTACATAAATGGAATCATATTATACATACGGTTCTGAGATTCACTTTTCCGCATAATATATTTTGGAGATCTGTCCAAGTCAATACATATAGATCTTCAACTCATTCTTTTTAACTGCTATATAGTATTCTATAATATGAATATTCCATAATTCATTGAGTGACCCCCTATTGATAGACACTCTGGTAGTTTGTTATTTTTTGCTAATTAAATGTTGCTGCAATGAACATCCTTAATCCCTTTTACATATGTGAGCATTTCTGTAGCACAGATTTAGGGTTCTTTCTATATATATGTAATATGTATAAACAGAAAAAAGTTGACAAAAAACATCTCTTAATCTGATATGGTTTAATATAGCACCTGAATCTTAGTAAAACCATTTTAGGTTGTCCTGTTAAAAATATGGTGTAAGAAAAGCATCAACTCAAGTAACTGGTTTTGGTCTTTGCAGTCTAGGATGAACATTGTTAGTTTTTAAAGGCTGCATATCTGGCAACACATCTTACAGGAATGACTTTCCTTCTTTTCATCTTGTCCTAGAGAGGAGGTTATCCAGTAGGGGCCTAGTTAACCAGCTCATGCTGTGAAAGTGGGAAATTCACTTTCTTGAGCAAGTTTGTAGTTCTCTTTACCTTTCCTGAGCTTTGTGTTTCACAGGCCTGTGTGGCTTTATTTGTAAAGTGTGTTTCGGTTGGTGATATAGTACCTGGGGCGGCAGTAGGTGCAGGTGTGAGTGGTCGTAAAAATCGCAGATCTGTGAGTTGCCACTTCCTACGGGTTCAATTACCCTGACTAATCCAGTCATCTGTGTAACATGGTAATAACAACCTGCTGACCTGGCCAACTGTAGAAAATGCATCAAAATGGACTTGCCTCGACAGTCACCTTATAGCGTTTGTTTAGACAGTGAGACGTCCCATCAGTTTTCATTACATGCGTGGGCTCAAGTGTCTGAGGACTGCCCTTCGCTGGAGTTCTTGGTTATTTTGATTTACCTTTGGCAAAGCAGCTGCCCTATACCGAGATACTCATAACCATGGTCTATATTTTTATGTAGCTGGAGCACTTGGGCTCCAGAATCTATGCTCTTGGCTGCAACATAATTCTGCCTTCACCTGACTGAAGTGTCTGTTCTTGAAAAGGTTGTGTGAGCAGCTGCATTTTCTAAATAACCATGCTTTCTCAAGGAGCAGTCCTCACCTACTTGACTTTCCTTTGGATTTTCAGATCAGTTTGAACAGGAGCCAAAATTAAGATACGTGGTAGTGCCTTAAGGTAGTGCCTTGCCTGCCCCTGCTATTTTATAATGAGGATCCCCACTCTGCTGTCTCCTGGCCTCATATACCTCTGGCCTTGTGTATCCCTCCTTTCTCCATCTCGTTTACCACCACCTCATGTTTCACCGCTATTACAGTGACACTAGGACCTGGAAACTTGTGCAGGGTGTAGGTGGCAGTTATCTGAACCACAGAAATAAACCAGGGTGGGAATCTAAGTGATTAGGAGCCTAAACTTTACAGGTCGTTCTCTACCAAGTGATTCCAATAAACTAGGCATTCTGTTTCAATTTATGACCTAGATACTGATTAGCAGCAGCCATTTTCTGCCATTTAGCTGTGCCACATAGTATCTTAGTGAGAGAAAACCCTTTGGCCAGCTAAGTTAATGCAGCTGTGTGCTCAGTGCAGCCTTCAGGGAAGGGGGCTTCAGTCTAAAGACAGCTAGATACCTTCTGTTTCAGTAGCTTAAATGGCAAGAGTTGGTCGTGTACATACAATAAGAACCTTGCTCCTAATCGTGAAACTAGGCCACCCCACATGATAAACGAAGAGATCCTTCAAGTTGCTGCTTTGGTCATGCAATAAAATTTCAACCTTTGACTTTTCCTGCTGACAGTCAGGCTTGAACAGTCACGTTTAGTTTTGCTACTCTACTGTCCCTCTGAGGAGTGTCATCTTACTTTTTTTGTGTTTGCTTCTGATTTTTCCTGGATCTGTTTCTTTCATTTCTAGCAATAGAATGTTTTCTTTTAAGGATGACTTTCACCTATGTACAAGGTGGGCAATGGCCTTGCATTTTGCATGAAGTATAATATTGACCTTTATATTGATTGTAGACAGGTACATGGTTATCTGTTTTGAATATTAGTTATTTCTGATTAGTTATATCTGATTATAATTATTAGATAAAAGCTGTTTTCCAAAGGCTATTGAGATTACAGCTTTGTTGCAGTAAACTTCTAATTTCTAATTCCTTTGGAAAGCATTTTCTTATTTCTCTTTGAAAGAGTCCAGAGATGATTTGTAACAGGTAACAAATGACTAGAATCAAGATTTACCTTATTATGGAGGTTTTTTTTAAAACATATCTTACAAAAAGACTAAGTGTTTCAGACCTATTGGGTTTTTTTTTTTGAAGAGAATTCAATAACTGTGGATATATTCATAAATAAGAGTATCTGGAGGTTAATGTTAACATTTATGCAAAGAAACTTGACATATACGAGAGCTCAACAAAATTTTCTGGATACTAAGTAAAAGAAATGAGATAAAATTGTTTTAATGGTTTATTTTTGATTTTTGGCTTCAGAATGTCTAAGTGATAATAATGGCAGAGTTCCCAGCTGGGGGTAAGACATACATTCCCTTTCCATGCTCCCATCTTCTGTTCCGGGCTCCTTTTGTCCCAATTCTAATCCACTGTGGTATTTCAGTCCATCCTTTCTCCCTGTCTCTGTGAGAAGAGTGTGTGGCTATAGCAATGGACGCTTTTGCAAAGCACGCAGGTGGTGTTTATCTTTAATCACTTAAGGTATTTCCTCACAGTGGTGTGTGCAGATCAGCACCTCACGGATTGTAACATTCTCTTACTATTCACATCCTGCAGTAGCCCTTTGCTGGGAGATTCTCTGATGTTTGGTAAACAGAGGTGGTTTATATAAAGAAGCAACTTTCTCAGTTTAGAAGTTGCAATGGCTAAATGGTTGAAAATGTATTTTGCTGTTTGACTAGGAATTCCTAAATGGTTTGCAGCTGCTATTGGATTTTTAAAAACATGTTCATTTTCTTCAATGAAGCATGGAAACAATGATTTTAGATTTGGATTTCATGCTGCTTAATTCTCACAACCTATTGAAGGAATATTTGAAAAAGTTGTTTGTCACAATAGTAAATAACCCTATTCCAAAAATATTTTTGGCGGGTTGTATTTGTGAGAATTGAATACTAACATTGTGGAGCCCACGATGAACAAGGAATATGTAATGGTAACTGTGAGAGTAACAGAGTATGACAAACTGGTACTTTGGGGATCTGGGATCTCTGGCACCCAGGCTATTGAAATGCAAATGATTGTTGCTTTTTTCAGTGTTTGATCCGGTTCTTAGATTTAAAGGACTGATATGAATCATTTAGGGGCCTTTTGTTAACTTTAAGTTTGTGGTCTCAGACTGGAATTGGAACATTTAGAAATATGTAACAGTAGTTTCAAGTAAGGGAGCTTAATGATAGTGTGTGCTTGGAGAACCCTGTCTTTGTTCCCTCCGCTGAGGCGCAGGTTGTCTGTGCTACTGGTTTGGTAGGCTTCGTGTTTATCTGTGGTCTGGAATGTCAAAGGATTGCAAACCTAAGAATTTTGCTTCCCTCTTTACCCTAAAGTGACAGTGTAGGAGTTTCTGGTATTGGCTCGTGGGGGTGGGGACAACCATATATGGAAAAGGAAAGGGGGATTGGCTGGCCTTGGTATTCTCATCCACTTTTTCTAATGCCATTTTCATTACTCTATTAACAAAGAGTGGATACTTTGAATAATTATTTATGCCTGTCTTTTCTTTCACAGTATAATGCACACCGCACTTGTTTTCTTCAACTTTTCGTAATATATGTGTTTATGATACACTGAAGAGCAATAAATTTGAGAAGAAAGATAATTAGCTTTGACAGACTTACAGATATGAGACTATAAGAGGAGGAAGCAAAAGCGTTGCTTAAGACGAAGATTCTGGTACTGGGTTTGAGGGGAATTATCCAGATGAGAAGTTCTTCAATGTTAAAATTTACAACTATATGGGCGGCACAGGTTATAGGAAGAAGTGGATTATTTTGTGATTTTTTTTTTATTTAAACATTTTTCATAGTTTAAAAACTATATTTTAATTCTCAAAATAGAATTTTTAAATGGAGAAATTCAAGATACTGAGTAATAAAATGGAAGGAGGAAACTAACTCAGCCACTGGTGGTAAAAATTCCTTATGTTTTTCTCAGTGCCCTTGAACTATAATCTCTCTCTTAGCATGAGCATACATCATTTTTGAAGAACCTTTTTTTAATAGCTATCTTACCTGAAAGAGTAGTTTTCCTTTTATTTTGGTGGTTTATGCATTCAGGGAAGTAGCCCTCAAGAAACATGGCTCATTCAGCATTAACTTGACTTCATATGGTAGTCCATCCTGCCCCTCCCAATTTGGAGATCCTTTGCAAAATGGACAATAAAACTGTCTCAATGTCTATAAAGAAGGAGATTAACCGTGGGTTGGGTTAAATTATTCCTATTATTCTACATTATTTTCTATTTTTTGGATTAAAAAGAAAACTTGTAGAATGGTGAGTGAGAGATTGATTATGGCAAAAGGGAAGGGGGCTAAAATTCGTGTCATCTAAGTAAAAGAAATCTAAGTAAAAGAAATGACTGAGTCAGCCTCCAGTATCGCCAGTATTTCTATGGCTCTTCCTCCCTGGGCCAAATCATGCCTTCATCCACAATGGAGGTCATGATGATACAGGAGGAAAAAAAAGGATCTATCTAGAACGTTCTGAGATATACTGGTTTAATGTTCATAAAAGAGAGAAAAGGAGGCTTTTCAGGGGAATTTCACTGAGAAAGAAAATGTTTAGATAGTTCACAGTCAAGTCTATGGGATGAGTTACATTTGGTTACTGTCAGTTCTGGGCAGCAGGGTCTCTGAGCATTGGCTAGGGACTTGCTTGAAGGAGCTCCAAGGGAAGAAGAATGAAGAGAGCTGAAAGGTCTGGATTTCCCTACAAATTGAACCTAGTGTCACTGAGGATCAGAGTGAGGAGCTCCTTGAAAATGTCCAGCTTTTCTTCCTTCCACACCCAGGAGCTGCTTCTGCTTCCCCCACCCCCTCCATTCTTATGTCTTTTGTTCCATGAATAAATATTAAGTGGTTTGGTGCTCATTATTCTTTGATATGAAAAAAGGCAATTCATTAGGTTGAAGGAGGAAGGGGAGGGAGACACCATTTTTCACCCGGTGCATCAAGCGCAGTTACACTGATTTGAATTCCCAGAAAAGTAATAAAACAGTGAAAATAATGATAAAACAGCTCCTGGGCTGACAGCTGTGCAGCTCACAGGAACACTGGATACAGGCCCCAGTGTTGCAGCAGGACAATATTGTGGAGCATATGGTGCCATTGCAAGCCAGTTGTTGAACTCGGTGGCCGCCTTTTGTTTGGGGGACTCTCCCAGCGTTGGATCTGTGGTAGCTCTTCAGAAACTTCTAGTCTCATTGGCAGGAGGGCTCTTGGCACCATGCCAGCCTTGCTGTACAGTGGCTGACTCAGGCCACGAGGAAAAGCTCATGCTTGGAGAGCATTCACGCTTCCTTCCTTTGGTCGCTAATCGAATCATTTGTTCAGTGAGTATAAATTGGGATCTTTTTCCATAGCAGTCCAGTGGCTACGTTACAAAAGGAAAATTTTCTACGGGAATGCCAATTAATTATTAGATGTGTTAATTCACCAGTGCTCAATTCTTCTAGTGAGAGTGAAAATTGTTTTATGTTAGTGCTTTTCAGATGCACTTTGCACATTGCCTCTTCATTCTTCAGGCTAGAATAGCTAAAACCAGAAAGTATGTTAGGGCCACTGTTGCTGCTAGAAAGGAGAGAGAGTCCCCGTCTATCTAGTTTTTACAAGACAGTGCTAAAATAGGCCCTTTGCTTAGCATGGGTCTATTTTTTAAATGTGTGAAGCTGGCATGTGTGTGTGCATAAAAAGACTAATTAACTCCACTTTCCTCTGGAGGGGTCTCTTTGGCTGCCCTGTTAACGTGCTCCACGTTGGCCAGAGTGGCGCCATCATGCTGAATCCTTTATGACTTCAACCTCTATGTAGTCATGGTCACCCATTCTGGTTCCTTTACTCTTGACTCTGAAGTGCAAGGGAAGATCCAGAAGGGCTACATGGTCTTGGGAGAGTGACTCCTACAAACATAGCAGAAGGCGAATCTCAGAGAGAATCACACTCCATGAGGAAGGGCTGTAGCCTGTGCTATTGTGCTTCGTGCGTGAGAATATTTTTATTTCAGGAGCTAAAAGGAGAAAACCGATGGTGTTGATTCTCTGATTGGAGAGCACCAAATGTCACCATATTCTTGGTCTCTATGGGACCTTTTTTTACAGAACACCCATAAAGGTGATGTTCTGCTGTTGGGATGAGTGAATTTCTTTTTCTCGTGAACAAATGTCATTACAAGGCCAAATCTACTGGAAAAAATATACATATGTATGTATATGTTTTTTTATTTATTTCTGTAATGTTCTACTAATCACTAATGAGAGAGTACATTTTAACACTGGGGCTCTGCTGGGAGAACTGATATTTTTTCAGGCCTTACTTTTACATTTTTGATCACTAGCCTTGAAAAAATGTTTTTTAAGTCGAAGAAAATAAATCTGTTACAAATCTTCTCTAAGTGGATATGTACTTGATGTAGCGTTCAGGGACTGGGAAAAGTTTCAGCCTGTGCCCTGAGTGTGATTCAGAGCATCCAGAGGAATGATTGGGGTCCTGTTTTCTATTTACTTGTTAGGTTGGTTGTAGGAGCTCCTTGAGTGTGTGACTATCCTTACAACTTTTCCTTGATGGTGTCTTTACACAAGTCAAAGTCAGGGAAGTATTTCTGTTTTCATTTTCTGGAGTTTTCTGAGTCAGAGGAGCAATCTTTACCTTCTTTCCCTTTAAGAAATGGAAGCAAGAAGATAATGACAGAAAAAGACCTACATTTGACTCTTCCTTATCCTTGCCCTGAGCACTATGGAGCCAACCACAGCCACTCCTGGAAGTTTTACTACAACTATCACAATCTCCCCCGAGGGAGAGTGGGTAGAGAAGGCAGAAGGAAGGACTGGGAATAAGAAAGAGAGCTAGGAGGGAAAGCTGGAGAAAAAGGGGAAAAGGTGAGCGTAAGAAATAAGGCATTTCTGAGTGTTAAGAATAGGTGAAAATTGGAATAGATGCAATATCCTTGTTTCCATTAAATTAAATTTGTAAGTATTTTTATAGCCATTTTATATCTGCACAATAATATTAGACATTCTAATTATGCAGCACATTTATGGGACAAATGGAGCTGCAGTAAGACTCAGCTCACTTATGAGGTCACCAAATAAGTAAGTGGCAAAGCAAAAGGAGAAACAGGCCATTGAACGTTCTGCTTCTGGTGCAGCTTTTCCAGTTGAGGAACTGGAATGTGGAAATCCAGCTGTGTTGTTTTACAAATTATTAGGAAGTATAATCTTCAGGGGTTATGAGGACAGTTCAATTAAAAAAAACTTGCCCCCTAATGTGATTTGTATTATAATTATTTAATACCTAAAGGACTCTTATAATTGAATTTTAGGGTGCTTCATTTACATTCTAGCTGGTGTGAGTTAGAAATACTATCACTTTGTGGTCCTCTAATCACTGTCCCAAACATTCACAAAATGCCCTGTGATTCAATTATAAGTATCTTCTGGGGACCGTGTAATTATATACTATCTGGTTATCATTATAAAGCACCAGGGGACAGTGAGCCAATCAGGAAGCTTTAGTGGCTGGTTGTTCATAACCCTGTAATTGGCAGCACAAGGTGCTTTGGGTAATACCACAGATTTTATAGGGGGGGACCAATCTAGTTTTAGGGGCAGGAAAGGGTTACATACTAATTTTTAAGTTACACAAATATGACTTTTGAAGTAAATGCTTATGGATATGATAATGTTAAATAATTGATGGACAAATTTGTTTAGAATAAATGAAATGTGAAGTCTCAGGGTGTGGACTGGAAACCCTGTAGCTAACAATAGAAGAAAGGGGGAGGGAACCGTTGTGTATGGAAAGCTGTGTCTTTCTAAAACTGAAATTAAACAAAGAACAATACAAGAAAATATGCCACATATAGGAAATAATTACTAGATATGGGTACCTAGTAATCTTTGAATTAAAGAATGGAGAACGAATATTTTGGAGGATGTTTATACAAAACAAGGAGTCTTCAGTCTGCTCCTCCCAGGGCACCATGGAGGCATTTACTTGCCGACTTTGCCTTCTTCCAGAGCTCTTTAAAGTGGTCACCAACTCGCAACAGCAATTGCTTCTGAGTAGTGTTCAAACACCCCTGACATGAGTCCCTTGGTATATCATTATCTAGTCTCGTATTTAACCTTTTTTTAATAGCCTCCCCAAAGTCCAGAGTTTTCAGTTAGCGCCAGAGAAAGTTATAAAAGGTGTTTTTCCCTCTCTTGACTGCACAGCTGGGAGAAGCATAGTTATCTGGAAGTCGTCTTTTTTTCCCTCTTTTTGTCCTATGAGGGACCAGGTATATGTGAAAGTAAAGTGACTTGTTGTTGAGACAGGCCAAGCTTTGTGGCAACATTAATAACAACTTCTCTTTTTCCAGTTTTTACTGAGCCTCTTGCTTGATTAACTCTATTCTTCTAGGAGAGAAGGGCAGGGGAGTACATGCGTTCATAGAGTCTGTGCCTCTCCTCCTCTTCTCTCTTCGTAAGCTTGTTATTAGTGAAGCACGCATGCCAGTAAGAGGTCAGATAGAAGGTGCAGAGTTGTGGACAGGCCTGAGAACAGCAGTAATGGTTATACTGGTATAGGCCCCACCTTGGCAGCTCCTTATGGTAAACAAAACCAGTTTGCCCAATTGCCGCACAACCTTATGACCGCTGTGCCTTCAGAAGGATGTTACTTTCTTAGTAAGAGAAGCATACGGAAATGATGACATGTCTGATGCCTTACATAGAAATTGGAGAAAGCATTCACAAATTTGAGAGGGTGGGGAACACCCAGAATGTCTCATTCTGAGAGGAGGCCAGAGGCAGATGATGCAAAGAACCTTCCCCTCCACAGCTCTGGCCTGGCATTGGAGGCAATAGGCTGACTGTAGATGTTCTGGCCCCATTGTCACCACTACTGGAGATGGATTAGATGGGCCATGGAGAGGAGAGCCAGAGAGAAGAAGAAGGGGGAAAAATGAAATAAATAAAGGCAAAGACTGCTGGGAGACATTTGAATGTGGACTCTTCATTACCAAGAATTGATTTTTGAAATAGTGGAGAGGGAAAGTTTCTCCACTTTTCTCGGAGATAGCTTATGTAAATTCCATTCTGACTTTCCTTCCTGGCTGGTGGTTCTGCACACATTTCAAGGAGCCTTCTGCCTCTGCGCTGAGTCCTTCTTAGGCAGAAAGAGCTTTTGGTTCTGTGGGAGAAGTAAGGCCACCCCTTGGGTGGATCTGTTCCCTCTAATCCGTTGCTTAGGGAATCTCATCCTTCCGCTGATGATGGCTCTACCCTGTGCTTTCTGGGTGCTGTGTGCAAGTGAACACTCCAGCCTTTGCTCTTGGCAGAGAGCTGCTGCTTTGGGGGTTTCCCCTACTTTTCTCTTGGCCTGTTCTGTAGGTTTCCCAGGATGAATCAACACCAAGTTAGTAACTTCCTCTGGGTGACTGACTATATTATCTGTTTGTGTTTCACAGACAGAATTTTTGCTTATCAAATATAACAAATGCTCCCACCATCACTTCTGTTTCTGGCTCTCATCCCCGTGATCGGGATGCAGTTTGGTCTAACTAAAAGAACTTTTTATTGGGAGCCAAGAAATCAGATCTAGTTCAGGCTTCACCACAACAAACTGTGTGACCTTGAGCAAGTCACTTAATCTCTTAGGACCACAGAACTCGTCGTTTGATTTATAGTAGGAGGGAACCCTTTGCAGTTTCCCCTTTGCAGTAGGAGGGAAACAGATTTATGAAATGAAAATTTTTAGGAACTTTGTGTAGCCATTCTAGTACTACCTTAAATCCTAGGAATATCTGCATCCTTCTTTCTGGCTACCTAGAGGCCCCCACCACAGCAGTAACAAAACGAGGGCTGGACCTTCATTGAAATGACTGGAAGGTTTTGTCTAGCAAATCATACTTTATAAATTTAATGCATATGTGCATGTGCCCTGCTTGGAAATATGGTATATGAAATTAGGCAAGTCAGCAAGACGTGAAGGGATGTTTCATAATTCTGCTGGTCCTTTCTGTTTAGAACCTTGGGCCTCCCCTTCCCTCATCACGCTCTCTCTTAGCACCCCGTGCACGATGTGGTGGTTGTCCTGTGTTCTTTATGGGTGAGGAACCAACAGTGCGTGGTCAGCTTCTTTAAAGCAGAGATTGGGGGACCGGCCCGGTGGCATAAGCGGTTAAGTGCGCGCTCTGCTTTGGCGGCGGCCTAGGGTTCACGGGTTCAGATCCCGGGCACGCACCGATGCACCGCTTGTCAAGCCATGCTGTAGCGGCGTCCCATATAAAGTAGACGAAGATAGGCGTGGCTGTTAGCTCAGGGCCAATCTTCCTCAGCACAAAAAAAAGAGGAGGATTGGCATCAGATGTTAGCTCAGGGCTGATCTTCCTCACAAAAAAAATTAAGAAAGAAAATCTATTAAAACAGAGATTAGGCCTGACTTATAGGAGGAACTCAAACAATGTTTCTTGAATGGATCTGAACTGTAATATTGGCTGAGATATCTCATCATGTCCTTACTAATTATGGCATTAGTCCTGAATTTCAGGCTAGAGTCTTAAATGTGGCTAGAAAAACAAACTTTTTTTCTAGTTGGTTGGGGTCACTTTTTTCTTGTCTTTCAATTTGCTCTTTTTTTTTTTTTTTTTTTTTATAAAGATTTTTTTTTATTTATTTATTTTTCCCCCAAAGCCCCAGTACATAGTTGTCTGTCATAGCTGCACATCCTTCTAGTTGCTGTATGTGGGACGCGGCCTCAGCATGGCTGGAGGAGTGGTGCCTCGGTGCGCACCCGGGATCCGAACCCGGGCCGCCGGCAGCGGAGCGCACGCACTTAACCGCTAAGCCACGGGGCCGGCCCTCAATTTGCTCTTATCCATCTACCATCCAACAGTGAATCCAAGGCATAGTTTTTTATACCATTTCTTAGTGATTTGTAAGTAAAACCGTTCCTTCAATAAGGCCAAATAATATCCCAAGGATTTTAATCAGTTTTTAAAAGTCATTATACAAACCTCAGTTTATAGGTCTTTTTAGCAGGTATGTGTAGGTGACCCTTAGGATGATTTTTTACACTCTCAATTTCTCACTAGTAGACTATCTCAAACAATATAATACTGTACCACTTTTAGCTGAATTTTCTTTAGAAATATGTGTTTGAGCTGATAAAATTGTGAGGATGAGCAATGGGCCAATTTATAGGACTCACAGTCTGTGCAAACGATGTGGACATAGTCTGTGAATATAGATACCGTTTCTTCAGTTCTAAAGATGTTTAGTTTTATAATAGGTTTACCAGCACTTTTTCAAATAAAGAGTTTCATAAATTAGAATGCTTGGATTATCTCAATAAAGCAAGATAAATAACAAAAAACGTTCGAGATGTAGTATACTATCTAGCGTGTTCTTGTATATATGGTCATTTTTCTGTACTGTACATCCCTCCCTTTGGGCAAGCGTATTTTCTCTCTGGTTCTCTCTGAGTAGTTTTGACAAGCAGTATGGAAAAACAGGAGAATGCCTCAGAATTAAGTCAAATTCAGAGTGTTTCATATTCTTTTATAACTCCAAGGTAAAAGATAAAAGTCACTCCAATCAAATGAAAGGGCAAGAGAAGTGAACTTGGTTGAGTTTAATGTTTATTTTTGGCCTGGGGATTACACAGGTGATTCTGTGGCTGTGATGCACTATGAACTTCTTGTCCCATGCCACAATTATCCCCCCCCCCCAAAAAAAGAAACTCTGCTAACTTGCTTGATTTTGTTTGCAGATAAAAGGTTTGTTTCTAAGTTAACTTTTTCTCATCTATCTCTTGTGTCTGTGCTTCAGCTAATACCTACTTAGACTTACTATTGGTGCCCTTTCCACCATTGCAGGTTCATTAGAATAGTGACAAATATTAGGGAGTTTTGATTGTAAATGACCACTTAGACTTTGGCTCTTTAGTTGCTGTACTGATTGGCCATCAGCCTGAAAACTCCTCCTGTTCTCATTTTCTTTTCTATTTATTTCAGCTCTCTGCCAGAAAGAGACTCAGCTTGTATTTCCAGAGAGCCAGGGGACATTATTAAGAAGGAAAAATCTACTTTCTTTTTTGCTTTCACCTTTTGAAAATACATACTGCAGTCAAAATCAGTTTTGACTTAATTTGATAAAAAATAGTTGTCTCGTCAGAGAAAGAAGATATGTGTAAGAAATGGTGTGTGTGTGTGTTTCGAAATTTGGTTAAATTTTGGGTTTACCTCAGAATGGGATAGCTCATGTTTCTAAGCTATTCATTTATATAGTATCTATGTGGCTTTCAGAATTTGCTGTGGCCTAGAAGGGGGCCTCTGTGATCCTATTAATGGAAAAAGTAATAATAGTAACAGCTCCCATTTCCCGCGTGCCAGGCACTGTTTGAAACGCTCTGCATGTTATCCTCTCTTTTAATTTTCACAACCATCCTGAGGCTGTTATAATTATTGTTTCCATTTAAAAGATGAGGCTACTGAGTCCCAAAGAGTTGTGATTACTTGTCAAGGTTAATGAGTGGTAGAGCAGGGATTCAAACCCAGACCATATTGCTCCAGAGTAAGTGTGACTAACTACTGCGTCTAATTACTTCTCACTGTTGGTCCTAGGAGGAGACTGAGGGATTTAGGACTTTGGAAGACTGTTTTCCTATGCTAGTGGAGCATGGCTGAAGGGAAATCTTGAAGGTCTGCACCCAGATGCTACTTTTTACCGTTTATTCCCTGACTGGCTCTCTTCACTCTGACCTGACCTTAAGGATGGGGTGATGCTTCTGGGATGCTGGGGGTCAGCTCTGGGTTGCCTCGCTCCTACATGTGGCCTGATAGCCATGGTTATTCTCAAAATGTACTGTCTACTTCAATCAATTTGTTCCTCTCCCGCATTGCCAAAGTCCAAATCTTATTTGGGCTTTGAGCACAAATCTAGAGGACTAGCGCAGCTGCCTTTGGAGCTGTGTGTGGTGAGAGCCTGCGTGTGTGCACACTTTTTGATGTGACAGAAGGCTTTCCAAGAGCGCCAGGTCCTGGAGGTTAGGAAGAAGCCTCTGCCCCACACACCAGTTTCCTGAGGTGAGCAGATGCTCCCTAACACGAACCAACTAGTGATCAGAGGTTGAAGCTCCATAAACGCAGGGATTTTTGTCTCTTTTGTTCCCTGCTGTCTTCTGGGCCTGGAATAGTGCTTTGGACGTAGTAGGTGCTCAGTGCAACTCTGTGAACTTAATTAATTTTATAGCCTAGCATCGTTGTCCTTTGGCACAAGGTTTTCTCTCTAAATTTCATACTTTCCTTTTCATCCTTCCCTTCTTGTGAACTACCAGAGTTCTCTCATCCATGAATTTATCCAAATTGTTTTTGAGCCTCTATTTTTGGCTTCTGCACCTCGTGAGGTGATGAGTTCTGTTTTTATGAAGAAGAGATCTTGCCTCTTAAGTGTTCTAAAGCACCCTTCATAATCAAAGGTCGGAGGAGAGGTTTGGAGCAAACCAGAGAGGAGTATGGACAGATGAGGGGGCAAAAGAGAGTCAGGGCACAGGAGAAGGGGACTCCCTTGGGAGAAGAGGAGCAGTCTGTCTTATCTTAGGTCTTGATGTGCTGGTGATGCTGTTCGTAAGGCCCTGGATGAAGGCAGTGATTCTGTAGTTTAGTGAAGTGACTTTATTTGGTGGGAGGAGTGGCTCAAAGGTTTGATGACACATAGGTTCTTTTCACCTTTCATTCATGGTCAGCTCTTGATACACACATACAATTTTGGGAACTAAATGAAATATAGATGGAGGCTTGGCTTGCGTTCTGGTGAATAGTGTCCTTAATATTAAATCTCTGTGTCTTTAGTAAAGTTACTTGATGTCTGGGCTTCAGTTTCGCCACCTGTAAAGCAGGAGTAACAATAGTTCCGTCCTCAGAGAGCTAATGTGAGGACTGAGAGATATAATTCATGTAGAATTTTCAGTAAAGTTCTGATACACAATAAGGATTCTATAAATATCAGCTGTTATTATTAGCACATCACTGAGATACCCACTATTGTGTCTCATGATGGCAGGCTCAGCGGGTAGCCAACAAGTTTTTTCCAGAAAAACTAGAGCATGAATCTAAGTGTGTGGTGGGTGTTGTAAGGAGGAGTTGAGCTTTTGCTGGTCTTCTTGTACTTCTTGTGTGGAAAGTAGTTAGCATGTGTAGACCCCGTTGCAATGACTTTCAATGTGAGTCCAAATTCCTTCAACACTTCTTACTGGTTGTCATTCATTTTGAATGTGTACTGTCTTATATTGTCTTCCATTATTTATCATTGAACATTCACGTGGCACCTTTAATGAGCCAGATACTGGGCTAAGCAATGAAGGGACAGCTGCAGCTGGGCTACCGCTCCTGCCCTGGACGAGCTTGAAGAGAGTTTGGGTGGACAAAGGATGGAAGTGTGAAACATGGGGCGTGAGCAGGGAATCACAAGTGGTTTAGTGTTGTTGAAGCAGAAGGTTCAGGGCAGAAAGTGATGGGAGAAGAGGCTGGTAAGATAGGCAGGTATTAGGAGGCAGAGGGCCTTATATGTCATGCTCAAAAGCTTAAACCTTATGATGTAGGTGAAGAGAAACCATCAAAGGCTTATAAACAAGGGAGTGACGTGGTCAGTGGACTTGAGATAAAGCACTCTGTCTACCATATGTAGGATGGGTTTGAGACAAGGACTGGAGGCAGGGAGGTCAGTTAGGAGATTACTGAATACTCCAGCGGGAGATGTTGAAGAGGTTGAAGTAGGTGAGGAGTAGGTAGAGATGGAGACTGAGACCATTTTCAAAAAATATCAAGAAAGTAATTATTGAGTAGACAGAGATGATTGAGAGAAATCAGAGATGACTTCCAGACTTCTGGCTTTGATGTCGGCATCATTATCCAATATAGGAAATGCCTTAGGTTTTGGAGGGAAGACTGGCCCTGGCTGGTGGTTCTGATCAATTCCTCTTTGGACATGTAATGAGATTATGGTCCATCCTGAAGGGATGTCCAGTAGTCATTTGGATATACAGGCCTAGAATTTAGCCCAGAGGTCTGAGTTGCAGGTGTGGACATTGAAGATGGCTAAAACTTCAGAGTGGATGAAACTGACAAAGAGGGTATAGCGTGAAAGGAGAAGAACAAGGGTAGGAACCTTGGAAACAACATTCAATATATTTTTGGAGGAGGAGATCCTCAAAAGGAGATGAAGAAAGAATAGTCCAATTGGTGATGAGGAAGGGGGTATATTGAAAACTAAGGAGAGCGTAGCCAGTAGCATCACACGAAGCAAGATAAGGAGCAAATGATGCCGTGGGATTTGGCAACTGGAAGCTCCTGGCTTTTTGTCAGAGGAGTTGCAGTGGGATGGTAAAGGCAATGAATGAGAAGCTTGGAGGAGGAGAGGCTGGCTTGACAGGAAAAAACAGCATGCCTGGGAAGGTAGGGAGGTGGTCAGCAGATCTCACTTTCAAGAGCGGGGGCTCCTTTCAAGTAGTTGGTAAGCCTCATGGAGATAGGGATATCTTGAATATTTGTGGTTTTATAGTTGTTTTTACATGCCTATTATAATCTATTATTATCATTATTATTATTTTAAAAGAGGGTCCATTAAATTGAATTATGGTGTTGCCTCTTTAAGACTTGTGCATTCTCCTCTACATAGGAGTGATGTGGTCAGTTGGTTTGCTTGTGTATGAGTAAGTATATTTGTGTAAAAAAATTTGGATTCTTGCAAAGGACAAGTAAGAGAAATAAAGCCATGTGATTACCAATACAATTTTTTGTGGTGAATTCTTTATTGTTTCCAAATATATATATTTTAATAGCTTTTATTTTGTAAAAAACATGTTTTTTATTGTGTATTAATCAGTTTATATATATTAATATTAATTTCTGTTCTGATAAGAGTTGGAGTGTCTTTTAATAGAATCTATGCGAATTGAACGTCAAAACTTCAGGATATTGAAAAATAAGCTAAAATTGGGCTTAATTAAAAAAGCAAAGTCGTTGCCCAGGTTCTTTAATTAAAGAACATGAGAGAACAATTAATTTCTGTGAATCATTTCTTTTGGAAGAATTTGCCTCTTCTGCATTATAGAATCTGGCTCTTTACATTGGATATAGGGCATTTGTAGACTAGGTATCTACCCGGTGAGAATTGCTTTTGTGGAAGTTTCAGATGCTGGGCAGATGACTCTGTTCGTGATCTTAATCATGGAATTCAGGATGCTCAAGGCTCTGCCGCCTGCGCCGCGGGCTTTCCTGTAGTAAGGACAAGGTGTAATCCATATTTTCTAGCAGTTTATTAGCTAAAGGACTATGAAGAGGAGGCAACTCATGACTCATTAGAGTTGGAAATAGGCCTGGTAGCCTTGAAAGTCCAGACACTAAATCCACCTTTCCCGTTTGGTCTGCCTTTTAGAGAAGTGCCTGGGCTTCTGTTTTGTGATAGCTTTTGGCTTCTATTCTTTCATCTAGATTTTGTTGTGCTTCTCAGGGATAACTTGTGCAGGGTCCCCAAACGCTTGAGAGAGCACTTCCTAATGGTTTTTATTTCTTTCCAAATTAAGAGAGACTTGGAAATGTCAGAGTGTTTTTCCCTCCTGGAGACTTGCCCACCAGACCTAGTCAGTGCAGTGTAAGGAGGCTGCATCACTGCAGTAGGAACAGAGCATTGCATGAGGCACTTGCTGGGAGCTGCAAAAATAAGTGAGCACGGCTTGGTCTTGGGTGCATTTAGGGGCTAATCAGGAAGGTAGTATCTTGGGCATTGTTTCAGAGTAGCTATCATTTTTTAGCTCTCCGTTCACAGGATTCAAGATGCTCGCATATACATGGCAGTGCTCACAGTGGTGGATGAAGACTAGATGTTCAGGAAGCCTGGAGGAAACTTTGGAGAGAAAAGGCAGAATGTGTGACTGTTAAAAACCTCAGAGAGGGGGCCGGCCCGGTGGCGTAAACGGTTGGGTGCGCGCTCTGCTGCGGCGGCCCGGGGTTTGCCGGTTTGGATCCCGGGCGCGCACCCACGCACCGCTTGGCAAGCCATGCAGTGGCCGCGTCCCATATAAAGTGGAGGAAGATGGGCACGGATGTTAGCCCAGGGCGAGTCTTCCTCAGCAAACAAAGAGGAGGATTGGCAGATGTTAGCACAGGGCTGATCTCCTCACAAAAACAAAAACAAAAACAAAAAAACCTCAGAGAGAAGGGTAAAGGTAGGCCTGTTGGAAGGAGAAGCATTTTGACTGCTCAAGTTGGAAGTTTGAGAAGAGAGAAAACTAGTAAGTGGCTATTGGTACGTGTTTGGAAATTTTGGAGAGAAGTCTGACTGGATTTTCCCTAAAACCTGGAATAAAATTTAGGGATTTGCATTTCAAACTTTATTCACTTTAGGGTTTGTAGTAAAAAGTGACACAAAGGGAGTGTTATTTGTCTTGACACCAGATAAAAAAAGACTTCACCTTGCTCTGCCCCAGAAACCTTACAAAAGTTTTTTTTCCTGTCCTTTTCCCCTTTTTTTAAAATTTATAAGTGAGTTTTTTCTCACCTCTCCATCTTTATTTCATTATTCAGAGGGTCTGTGCAGTGCCTGACTGGACAAAAAGAAATCAACCATCTTTTAAAGATGTTGCCCCACAAAATCCAATTTAGAATTTTTTGCTCTTTAAGTGCTTCATCTCATTCAGATCTAAATGTGGGGAATAATAATGGACTTCAAACACGATTCTTCTGATGGAGCAGGCTGTGCTGTGCTTCTTTTCTGTGGCTGGAAAGGGGATTCCTCTGAACTAATGTGACTTAGGAACCAGAAAACAGAAGACTTAATGAAAGTTACATTTGAGAGAGAGAGAGAGAGAAAATATGAAAGTATGTTCAAGAAGTTCACCCACCTCTGGACATCTTAGAATAAATCAATTTCTCCTCTACTTTTAAAAACCCTTAAAAAAATACCTGTTTGTAAAAACAATTACTCATAACTCTACTATTCAGAGATGATGTGCTATGAAATTGGGGTATAACTTTTCAGGCCTTTTTTTATTACGTGTGTATAGATATGTATGTACCTTTACCTTTTTTCCAAAATTGCCAATCCCTTATAATTAATTTTATGGTTTATTTTGCATGTATTTTTGTAAGCCACCTTAAACCTTTTCTGGGACAAGGTGGAACTAAGTAAATATGGAGTCACAGTGTAGTTTATTATAAAAGTAAATGTGATCAAAATTGTGCCAGCTCTTTTCTGATTGTAGCTGTCTGTTTAAAAAGCTATATAGGGCCAGCCCCGTGGCTTAGCGGTTAAGTGCGTGCACTCTGCTGCTGGCGGACTGGGTTCGGATCCCGGGTGCGCCGCGACGCACCACTTCTCCGGCCATGCTGAGGCGGTGTCCCACATACAGCAACTAGAAGGATGTGCAACTATGACATACAACTATCTACTGGGGCTTTGGGGAAAAATAAAAAAAAAAAAAAAAGCTATGTAGAGTTTTACTTGGAAGAAGTCTGAAATGCTCAAAATTTCTATTTTTGTCTTTTTAATATCATGACCATATTGGTTTAGTAGAGACTGGTGGAGATTGGAGGATGAGATGGTAAAAAAAGTATTTCGGAAAAGCTCAAACCTTATCAGTAGGATCAAAACCCTAAGTATTGGGCCAGCCCCGTGGCTTAGCGGTTAAGTGCACGCGCTCCGCTACTGGCGGCCCGGCTTCGGATCCCGGGCGCGCACCGAGGCACCACTTCTCCGGCTATGCTGAGGCCGCGTCCCACATACATCAACTAGAAGGATGTGCAACTATGACATACAACTATCTACTGGGGCTTTGGGGAAAAAGAAAGAAAGAAAGAAAATTAAAAAAAAAAAAAAAACCCTAAGTATTTGAAGTACTAGCAGATATTTATTGAATATTTAAATATTGCTCTGCTTTTATTTTAGAAATGAGGATACTTTCACTTTTACAAAATAGTTTTAATAAATGGATTCAAGGTTGATTATTCCTGTCATCAAAGTGTTTGTCTTTAGTTAAATAGTTTGCCTCAGTACGTTTTAAGTACAAATGCTTCTAGTATATTTTCTAAATTTTGTTTTACTTTATAAAACTTAACGTAGATGCCACTTTGAAGGAACAAAGTCAATTAATTAAATAAAGTCTATCTGTAAAACTTTTTGCTTTGCCATACAGAGTCTCTATCAGCACAGGTAGATCAGTGGCTAATATATAAAAATAGAGGCTTTCTCCTCACCTCCAGAGTCTTGAGAGCCTGACACCTCCTTTCCCCTTTCAGAGTGGTGGTTTAGTCATGATTGCTAGTCAAAGAATACTTCTGATTGATTTCAGAAGGACATTGGAACTTATTTACTGTTAGAATCAAGGGAAAGACATGTTATGTTGTGAAGTGGCCAAGACAGTTTTCTAAGGCTTCAAAGATCAGATTATTTATGTGAAAATAAGAAGACTTTAACATTTTAAATTCTACCTGGCAATGATAAGTCCCAGTGAAACATTAATATTTGAACTTCTTCAGCACAACTAGAGACAGACAGATCTCTCTGCTTCAGAAACCAGTGTGCAAAATAAAACAAACAAAAGCTTTAGGAAGCCAAGAAATTGAGTCTGAGTTCATCATAGTTTATGTGCCCAGATGAAAATGACTTTGCCTTTTGATGTGTCTCTCTACATTATATCCAGTGGCAGAATTTTCAGTAAAAGAGCTCTTCTGTAAACTTAGAAAAATGTAGACAATATTAAAAGCTTAATGTTAAGTCTGTCCTTCAGTCTGGATTCAGAGTTTTTAGCCCACAAGATTTGCTTTGATACTGGAAGTACATTTTCCCTAAAACCACTGTGTTTTTAAAAAAATAATAAAGATCACCACAATGTAACCCATTCCTAAGGATGCTGTTGACTTGCAAACTGAAGGTTACTGTGCTTCTTTCGCTCTGGGAACAAGTGGTGAAGGACACCTCTTCCCTATCTGTTGGTAATTTCAAAATGAAAAATGAGAGTAGAAACAACAGTTAATACCATAATCCATATGTTTCTCCATGAGAAAAAAAAAAAAGATTAGGGAAAAACTATTACATCGTAGCTGTGACCAGTCTTTACATGGGAAAAGATTAATTCTAATGGACTAACTATATCTAAAATTAGAACTGTGGGAAAAGGATTATATGCAACAAAACACAAAAGATTAATGTGGAAGCATGATGCCTAAGGATTGGGTACCCTTAAAATAATAATCTACATTAGACACACTTGCACAGTTCCATGTTATCAGTAAGGAAATAGAGAAACAAGAATGATATCAGTTTAACCAAAGGTTTCGTCAGTTTGTCTTTGGTTAATAACTACTTTTATAAGACATCACCTAGCTTGGATGTGCAGCTTTTTGTATAAGGTACCAGTAGTAACCTGTAATTCCATACTGCTCGTTACTCATGAGGAGAGGCTCTTAGAGTCACATGGTAGGCGTCACACTTTGGTTAGCTTTTAACCTCAGGGGACCAACTTGATTGTGATTGGAAGTCTCTTTTCAAGCCCACAGTAATTGTTAATCTGCTTCTCGGGCATAGCTAATAGTAGTTGACCAAATGGAGAGATTTAGAGATGTTTGGCCACAGAAGGGTACCTGTCTGCAAATATTATGTATCCTAAATTGTCTCTTTAGAGGCTACTATTGAAGAAGTCCTGTAATGACTGGATTTAGGTACACTAAATGAACCACCAGTTTATATCCATAAATGGACTGTGAGATGTAAGAAAAGTATCTCCAGGAAGATATCAAATTAGTTGAATTATTCAAGGGACGAATGGATAAAGAAGATGTGGTATATATGCACAATGGAATACTACTCAGCCATAAGAAATGATGAAATCCAGCCATTTGTGACAACGTGGATGGACATTGAGGGTATTATGCAAAGTGAAATAAGTCAGAGGGAGAAGGTCAAATACCGTATGATTTCCTTCATTAAGTAGTAGATAATAACAACAATAAACAAACACATAGAGACAGAGATTGGATTGGTGGTTACCAGAGGGGAAGCGGGGAGGGAGGAGGGCGAAAGGGATAATTCGGCACACGTGTGTGCTCATGGGTTGTAATTAGTATTTGGGTGGTGAACATGATGTAAGCTATGCAGAAATAGAAGTATAATGATGTACACCTGAAATTTATACAATGTTATAAACCAATGTTACTGCAATAAAAAAAAATTTTAAAAAAATTAGTTGAATTAAATCGAGTTCTATAAGTCTTTAATGCTGAATCTAGGTTCCTCTCATGTCACTTGAAATGAGTAGACAGATGTTTACAATTCCATCTCAAGCATATCTATTAAAAATTGTTGATTACAGTGACATCTTTTAAAATGGTCTAGAAGGGCTTATGTAGTGGCAAACTAAGTAGGTTTTTCTATCAGGTGAGATTAGAGCTGAGGACAAGATCTTGAGGTTGACCTTATCGGGGTGAATTTTGAAAACACCTTTACACCACACCTAACTTTTGCCTTGAATTCTGTGAGAAATGCTGTCATAGACTTTGACTTTTAGAATGTGCATTGAAGCTATCTTTAACTAAAGCTGCTGCTATCAACCATTCCTCTAGCTAACAAGCCTACGTGAATTTCCAAATCCCCTGTCAAAAAATAATTTGGTTGGTTTGGATGACTACGTTGAGAATATAGGACCCTGTGTCTTTCTCCTGTGTACCATCAGAAGCCTTCGCAGAAGGAGAGAATTTAGTCAACTTGGACCACTTGATCAGAAGTGGCTCTTGTGTATGTCGTTTTTGCAGGTGGAGAGAGTATTCTGCTCTCTTCCTCTGCTACAGCTTGTTCAGTTCCAGTGGGCTGTGATGTGAACATTGACCAGAGGAATGAATCAGGGCTGTCCACAATATTTTCGGTGTTCTATACTTCCATCTTGTTAGGAACTCGTTTTTTCCACACTGGAATGTAGATATCCCACAAAGATAGTCGAGGTTATGATTCTGCTGTCAGATCCTCATATGTAATATGTATTATTGTTATTATTAGCTAATACTTATATGGTACTTACTATGTACCAGACACTGTACTAAGCATTTTACTCTTGTCAACTCATTTAATCTTCAAAACAACCAATGAAATAGGAGTATTTACAGATGAAGAAACTGAGGCACAGAGTGTCTAAGTGACTTGGCCAAGGTCATGCAGCTAGTAAGTGGTAGAGCTGTGGTGGGAGCTCAGGCAGTCTGCTTCCAGAATCTGTGCTCGTGACTATTCTTTTTTAAAAGACCGATCATAGTTTTGTTTTTTTTTCCCCCACAGGAAAACCCTTAAATATTTTGACTTACGGGTTGTAGCTGATATCAGAGAGCAAATCTTTTGTGGCAAATGTCTAGCTGCAGACTTGTTTTAGAACATTTTATAAATGAATTTAGTGTGTTCTTTTAGGGTTTGATTTATTTGTATAATTGCGTATATTACTAGGTATGATTATCTGTGAAAAGCCTTAAAAACCTGTACATACAAACTGCCCTGAGACATACCAGATAAAATTCTCCTCTTTAATATCAACTCTTGACCTCTGATATTGTCTGATATACTTAAAGAATCTGTTCTGCTCCTTATATAATCCCACATTTTTGTTACTTTACTAAGGATATAGCTTTAATTTAGGAACTTTGTATTTTAATGAAACCTGGGAAGATGGCATCAGATTAGACCAATCTCTCTATTCTCTACTTATGATTTTGATGTGTTTCATGAATTAAAAAAAAACTTTTATGTTTTACAAAGAATTTCTGATTTGGAATACTTTGCTTTGTCACTGATGGATCATTTGAATATTTTCTTAAGGAAATAAATATTCTGTAAATCATACCTTTTAAGTTTTGTATTTAGGATACGCTTAAAAATGTACAATTGCATTCAAATTTACCTTTACTTTGGGGAATTAGATTTTTATGTGGTCACCATCTCTAAGTAAAAGTGGAAATTTAGGAATTCTATCGGGAATACGTGTTGAAAGTCTTACTTGAGAGAGACTAATGAGTGTTTAAGAAAAAATGAGGGAAGTCTATGGATCAATATAAAGCCAAACCTTTGCTTTTGGATAATAATAAGTAAGATATAAGATAATAGCCTTCCCCATAATTAGGATTGTGCTTGTATCAAGACCCTAAAAATCAGCACAGATCACACTAAGGATAAAAAAGGAGACAAAGAAATCTGTATCCTGAGAACAAAAAGTAGAACTTTTTCATTCGGCTGAGGAAGAGGAAAGACAGTTATAGTCTGGAACGAGGCGTGTTCCGCAAACTAGAGATTCGACCCGGAGTTGAGGTGCCTTGGTTATGAGTGAGGGGACTCAGGAAGGTTATCTTACCGACCGTGATCCAAGTAGCTCTGCTCTGTGTCCGAGGGTAAAGTGCCCTCTGCTTTTGAAAAGTCTCATCTGTGAGGAGAGATGTAAATCCCAAGTGCTAATCCTTTGTCATCAGGAACAATCCCATGACACTTCTTTACAAGATAAGTGTTACTGATTCAATTTGGCTGACTGTATTTAGCTTCCTTAAAACCTGCTGCTGTTTCAGTTGAGTAGAGCATGATTCACTTCCTGCCCTGTAGAGTGTAAACCAGCTCTAATGGTTTAGTCTGGAAGTGGCCAAAGCCATGGAGGATGGAGAGAATGGTGACTTTTGAAGCAGTGGGGTTGGCGCCTAGGGTTAGAGTGGCAGTTTATAACCTGACTTTCTGAAGGAATTGAATCCTTCAAGGCATCCAAAAGGCAGTTGGCTCCATGTGACTTGTGTTTTCCTTTGAGTTTCTTTGTCAGCCTCCCTGTCCTTGTACTGAAGTGGAATAGACACCCTCTTGATTTCTGGGGACTGGCAATAGCCTTGAACATGCCAGAGCAGTGTTCTGTGTGTAGATGTCTTCCCCAGGAGACCACATGAGTGGCACTTAAGGGCCAATTATGAGTGAGGAGCTCCCTAAATCTTAAAGTACAAAGGGCCGATTCTCTTGGGGACCCTGGATATAGGATGGAGTTGTTTGGAACACATGAACAAAAGTGAAAATTCAGAATACAGGAATACAGTATGACTTGATTAATTTGAACCTAGATGTTGAGAATTTGTGGTAATTGTAATATGACTTTTTACTTTATATGAAAGAGTATCAGTAAGCAAATTAATAAAGTAAATAAAACAGGAGTAGGGGAGGATATTTAAAATAAATAAATTATTTATTAAATAAAATAAACTGCCTTTATTTGGAATCATCTACTTTTTTTAACAGCTAAACAAAAAATAATTGCAAATAAAATCACCAAAGTTGAGGATCTTAAAGGACATGTATTTAGCAAATATTTGTGGTCTGTACAGTTGTATCTATTTCGAAGTAATTCCTACTTTTTATTAGTCCATGTCACCTTACCTTCAATTAATGTGAATTAGCAAATATTTTGTGTGTCTAAATTGGCATCTGCATTTCCAGTGACTTTGTATATTCAGCGGAGAAACTTTCTATAATAAAACCTAAATTTAAAAAGGATGATTTTTGCATTATAAAAAAGCATCTTAATTTCTCAAAGTCTCCACCTTAATATTCATTTAATGGCAAGATTTCTCCATAAAAATGTTTGGTTATTTGTATTCAGGTTTTCAGAAACATTTTAGTGGCATAAATTGAGTGCATTTATTTTGTGCTCGTTATGCATCAGTTTCCAATTCCAAATCAAGGAATATATAGAATGTGTCATCAAGAAATGAACATATGCAACTGTTCTTAAGTCTCTCTCTTGCTTCTGAATATCCCTGTAGTCCTGGGGTTTGCCTGAAAATACTGTTTACTTCCCAGATTTATCCTGATGTTGGTCTTTGTGCTCATTGACTTGTGCTATTGTGGATGTAAACATTTATGTATTAATGTGCTTGCCCAAGTAAGAATTATATGAGATATTTTGTAGCTTTGCATTCTTTACTTGTCTATGAATTGTTCATTGAGGGCATTTTTTTCCTAGCCATAGTTTTATTTTAAAAGTGAAAATTTAGAGTGAAAGCATTTGTGTTAATTAAGAGTGAACACTTGAGTTTCAGGAAGAGGAAAAACTTGTACTGTAAGACTTAAAAATAAAATGTATTGTTATGGGCTATGAATAACTCAAAAGTAGTGCTAACTCATGTGGAAATCTTTGTGGAATAAAATCTTGGGGTAGAAAGGTAATGAACTGAAAACAAATTATTTTACATATCTATATAGGACAAATGTTTAACAAAATTTCAGCAGCATAATTAGTACATTGCAATGAAATCAAACTTCATGACTCTTGTCCTGTGGAATATTATGGCTCTATAGGATACAAGTTTGGGGCTTTGCATTTAAATAAGACATTTTGTTTATGGGTTGCATGAAGTAACAGTATATTTTCACTGTTAAAAATCTAGTGCAACAAATTGAGACAATTGGAAATTTTAACACTAACTGAATATTTGATGATATTAAGGGATTATTATTAAATACTTTTTAGATGTGATAATGGTGTTATGGTTATGTTTTTGAAAAAAGAGACAGTAATATTTAAAGGTACATTCTGAAATATTTATAGACATGATGTGATGACTGGGATTTGCTTTAATATAATATGGAAGGGGAAAGTGGGTGTCTTAGTCCGTTTGGGCTGCTATAACAAATTACCCCCAGACTGGGTGGCTTATAAACAGCAGAAATTTATTGCTCACAGTTCTGGAGGCTGGAAGCTGAGATCAAGGTGCCAGCATGGTCAAGTGAGGGTCCTCTTCTGGGTCATAGACTTCTTGTTGTATCCTCACATGGCAGAGAAGGCTGGGGATCTCTCTAGAGCCTCTTTGGTGAGGCACTAATCCTATTCATGAGGGTTCCACCCGCATGACTTAAGCATCTCCCAAAGGCCCCACCTACTCATATCATCACCTTTGGGGGTAGGATTTCAACATATGAATTTGGGGGGCGGGGCACAAAAATCTGACCATAATATTGGGTATAGGGTTTAGATGGAACAGTATCAGCCATGGCTTGAAGCTGGGCAGTGGGGATTCATTACAGTATTCTGACTACATTTGTATGTTTGAAATTTTTGATAATAAAGAGTTTAAAAAGAAAAACACACATACATATACACAATTTATATAGTAGGAATACATTGATATTTTGTCAAAGATAGTTAAGGAGGGTTTCAAGAATGGAGGTGCCTAAAAATATCAGCAGTTTGATTACACTGAAATTATATACAGCTATACGCAGCTACATGATTTTAAAATCCAACAATATTGTAGGTTTATTTTAATTAAGGTAAGCCTCTACTTAGGTGAAAGGAAAAAGAACATTTGCAGTTTTGGCAACAGTCTTTAATTCAGCAAACATTTTTTTAAAGCCCTTCTGTGCCAGGTACTGTAGAGATTGCTAGAAATTCAAAGAAGAACATGGATACAGGCTTGTACTAATGTAGCTGGTGAGATTTCTACATGTCATTCCCCGGTATAGTATGATAAGGACTCTACTAGACTTATAAAATGATTAGAGGAACACAGAGGTTGGAATGATTTAATTCTACTTTTGTAGGGCCGGGGGAGCAGGTAAGGAGCATGTCAGGGAAGACTGTACAGGGAACTGGCATCTGATCCGGGGCTTGAGGGATGAGTAGGGTTTTTCTAGGCAGAGAAGATGAGAAGGCCATTGCAGGCATAGGAAACAGCATGATCAATAGCACGGAGCTGTGAAAATGAGTTCAGCCAATGGTGGTAGGTTCAGTGAGTGTGAAGTACCAGGTAAAATGGGATGGGCATAGTGGAGGATGAGGGAGATACAGGAACATGCAAGTCAGATCCAAAATGTGAGTTCTCCCCCAAGCCTGGAGAGCAGCATCACTTGATCTGTTGGCCTGAATTTCCAGGTCCAACTTCAAGCTACACCTGTGACTTTGGATAGGATTTGTCACCCTAATTTGATTTGAGGGGTTCTAGGTGTCCTAGCTGCAGTGTAACTTCACTTGATTGGACAGACTGGCATTTGTGTACAGATGAAGTTTTCTAACAAACAGCCAACAAGACTCTTTCTCCACTCCTCTGCCAAGCAGGTTGCTCCCATGCCTTTGTGGGAGTTCTGGTTGCTCTCCTACTTGATGTTGAATGATACTGGTGGGGTTTGAAGCCCATCTAATAGGTATGTCCTCAGTACTGTTTCCTGGAGTAGAGGCTGGAGACTCTGACTCTCTCAGACCAGTGGAGGGTGGTTTGACTGGCCTCACTGAAGAATTACTCTCCTACTGCTAGACCCTAGGGTCTGTGGCAAGAAGCAGGAATTGATTGTGAGCAGAGGTGGATTTTTACATGAAGCGAATGAAGCTTGAGCTTCAGGTCCCGTCACTTGCACAGCCCTTTATAAAGTTCTGGGAGGGGCCCTAGAAATTTTCATATAGTCATGCTTTATTTTATATTAGTAATTTTATTGTTAAAAAATTAAACATTATAGGCTTCAGGCCCCGCAAAACCTGAAAGTGCCCTTGCTTCTGAGCATCTTAAAGAAACTTCTTTGCTTTATTTTTTCTTTCTGAAAAGAACAGATGACAATGTCTCCTTTCTCATAGATCGTCACAGATTACTAAGCAGTTGTATGTAAAATGGAACCAGAAGCTATTTTCTGAGCAAGTGAAATGTGACACATAATTCGGTACTGAAACAAGAGGGGAAAGATACCTTCCTCTCCTTCCCCTCCTCTTTGTAGGTTCCCTGGTTAGGCTCCACTAGTCCTGCAAAGAATCTTTGCTAAGTTTGACCTTGCCCAGGGCAGACTGGCTGACATGCTGTCCTTTGTCTCTACCATCCTGCACTTGCTTTGGAACTCTGATCTCTGTGTTCTCACTCTTCTTCTCTCTAACCTGAAGCTGCCCCATGGCTTTCATAGCCCAGCTGTGTGTGGCCAGATGCAAAGCCAGTTCTGATGTCATTGGGAGCGAGCACATGCAAAAGGTACACTAGGCTACTCTCCAGATTGACCAGAGATGTTTCCATCTACATTTAACAGACTGATGCTTAGTTTTACATTGCTTTCTTTAATGTATTTGAGTCATAGTCTTGGAAACCATCAAGTCAACATATTACCTTAAAAAATATGAAGCATGACTTGGAGAAAAGGCTACTTCCTGGGCTGGGGTAGGGAAACTACAACATGGGCCTGGAATATCTTGTTGAGCCATAAAGTAGAAGAAATGATCAAAGAACCAAAAGGATCAATTGTGCTTGATGGGCTCCCATTGGCCACATTGGGAGAATTTGAATATCAAAATAAATATGGTAATAGATTATAACCAATTTAGTAAAATGAGAATCCATAAGTCCATACTGATATAGGAATTGAATAAATAAGTAAATATGTGTGTGTGTGTGTGTGTGTGGTTGGGGGGGGTCGCAGCAAAAGCTCTTACTTAGAAGGCCAACTAATAAATATAAAAGGAATGATGGAGTTACAAAATCATCAATGTATGCTAAGACTGGGAGATGAAAGTTTGATGAGGAACAGGATATTTACATAGTCTCAAATTATCTCCTCACAAATTACAAAGGTAAATATGGTAACTTTATAGTAGAGAAATCTAGGGGCTATCACTTTAACCAAATGATCCAAGTTAATATTGCCAATATAGAGACAAACCAACATCATTTGCCTCTTGATATGATGCACTAAAGACACAGAATTATTTCTGTGTTATTCTAAAAAAGAATTACCTGAATCTAATCATGAGGAAACACCAAACAACCCAAACTGGGGGTCATTACTATAAGGGAATGGGCCCATAATCTTCAAAAATGTCGAGATCAAGAAGACAGAATTGCTGAGGAGGGCAAGGTGAAGGCTGGGACTACAGAAATGGACAAGTTGAAGGGGGAGAACAAATACTTCCACTCTTTGTGTTGTTGGTGGGAGCTTCTGGCTTCCTCAAGAGGCGGTTTCCAAACCAGTTTTCAGAGCTTGCTCTTCAAATGAGGTGGCATAGTAGAGAAGATCCTTTTAAATGAAGATTACAAAACATATTACAGAAGACTGTTACAAGTTGGATCTCCTCCCACGATGGGGGGTAACAGACAGGAAATTCTTTTGCCAATGGCAACTTGAGTTTTCCAGCTCTGTTCTATCAAGACCTTTGTATTTGTTGTCTAAAGAATGTTTTTCAAATTCCATCATAAAGGAGAGGGGACAAAGCCAGGATGACTAAGTGAAATCCACAAATGATACGTAAAAACATTTCATCAAAGTGTTATAAGTTGGCAGAATAGACTGGAATGTTCTGGTCATGGGTTGGCTATTTTGACTAGAGATTACTCAACATCCATGTGTTTGCTAGTGTCTATATCTGTGGTGTCCTATAGAAAATTACACAAACTATTGAATTTTTCCATTAGGAGGCTCAGCCTCAGTTTTATCTCATACCGTCTTTTTCCAGCTTCCAGTGAGGACTGCTAATATGGCCAGAGGATGATCAAGAGAAGATAAAAAGGCCTGTCCACCAACTATCAAATAATTAAAGTGACTGTGTTATAGAGGCCTTTGACTAATCAGGCTTTTCATGTTTGTTATACCATGTATATAATGCCATTTTTAATACATAGTGTACATAATGTTAGTTCATAACTGTAATGTTTTGACAGCTGGTTAAATGTTTTATGACTGTGATTTTTGGGATTTAGCCTAAGTAAAACATTTCAGGCTCTTTCTGACAGGTGTACAAATAGTAATCTAAGAATTAATTTTTTATACTTAAAAGTTACATCCTTTTGTTCTTTTGTGGATTGGTATTTGTTCCATCCTATGAAATTGCTTATTTTCTCTTAATAGGAGTATTTTATGTTAACCACGAAGCTAGGTCCCACTTCATATAACTTTCTTGGTAGTTAATGAGTAGATGATGGGTACGATTTTATTTCTGTGAAATGACTGAAGTTAGAGAAGGGTGGAGTAGCCTTACCAAGAGCTGGGTGCCCACACCTGAAGGGTTATCTCTCTCTGTGCCCTTCTGTTCATTTTTGGCTCTTTGTAGTTTGCTTTTCAAGTCCATGTGACTTTTGCCTTTGCCTTTAAATTTAATTACTCTTTCCTGTAAGTACGTTTCTCCACAAAGTTTTTCCATAAAAGTGTTTGCTGGTCAAAGTTCACTTTTTAATACTGTATGAATCAGACTTTTCTCAAAGACAGTGTTGTACCCGCCACTAGGAATGTGCAGTCCTGAATCCAAAAATCGGACAGTCAAGTATCCATTGTTATTGTTATTGTGCGAAGGAGAGGGGTTGAAGAGTACTGGAAAAAATGACCGGAGGAGAAGTGTCCACATTGAAGGCCTCTGCTTGTTCCTGATTTCCACCCTTGTGAGCTCTCATACTGTTCAGTGTCGCACCCTGTCTTGGGGGATCGTGATACCGTGCGAGAATTGCAGTGGTAGTAATGAAATGCCTATAGAACAGGCTGAAATTGAGAAATTTTACTAATTTCCTTACTCAAAATTTAAAAATCTTAGGATGATAATTAATGGACTTGACATGCGTCTGTATCCCTCTTGCTGGCTGGTGCATTCTTCGCCTGCAAAGGGACAGTTCACACACAGTCAGCTACATTTATACCAGTCCCAGCCTCCTCTTTCTCCCACCCCACTCCCCCTTTCCACTTAAGGTTTCTTTTAGTTTTTGCAAAGCAGCCATGTGAGAGGAATAAAATAATTTTGAAGAGCATTATATGGTGGGAATTTTGACAATGAGTGGAAGATGGTAATTACTCTTTTCCATTAGACTCAGTGGCTTTGGACAGATAAGCTGTATTGAAACGTGTGACCAGGGCATGGGATCATGGATTGTCTTTCACTGTTGTCATGGCGACAGTGATGCAGGTGGCCTATAACTGCCAGGCTGTCAGATCTTATACATCAAACTGGTGCTAAGTGAAAATATGTTAGAGGCATTGGGGGAAAAATTGCCAGCAGTGTTTATAGGATCAGCTGGAGAAAAGCTAGCCTAGTTGGAGAAAAGATTTCTGTTAAAAGCTCTAGGTGATTCTGAAGAAGTCGGAGTTTTTACTTTTTATTAATAAGATGAAAGTGGACTATTAAAAGGAAAAAAATGGTTTCTGGATGTTGCACTGCTGTCTGCGTACACATAATTAACATGATGCCTTTCTGCTTCCCCCTTGAGCTAATGTGATAATGTAGTGGTTTCAGAAGAGGTAAGGAGACATCGTGTGGTCTAGAAGCTTTGCTTGGGGGCTTGGGAACCAGTGCTGCACACTGCAAGAGCTTTGAGTCCTTTTTCCAGAGAGATTCACTGAATTTTTGTCTGTAAGAAGTGGTAAGAAATCATCGTAGAATTCTAATACAGCACTTTAAGTATTATATAGAGTATAGACTTATACTCAGTTATGCATATTGGACTAAATTTATTTGAATATAGAAGGATACATTCAAAAACGGAGAGTTTCCTCTTTGTCAAGCACAATTACCACATCTCTCTTTTTTCTCCTCTTTTTTCTTAATGTCTTCTCTCTCCTTAAAAATTTACAAATGCCTTGAACTGAAACCCTCAGATGCTAAGCAACAATGAGTATAACTTGTGTGTGCATGTGCACATGTACATGTCTGGTGCCTTGTCTCAAGAAGTTGAAACTGGCTTTATAGTTCTCATTTAATCATACCATCCTGGTAAATAGGAAGAAGAAAATCACGTATGTTTCCATTTTCATGTTATATTTGAGGAAAAAGAGGTATATTTGAGGAAAAAGAAGTATCTTGAAGTTTAAAAAGTATTCCTGGGCAGGACGGGCTGCTCGTTGGTGAGTCAGGCATAACAGATGAGGCAGTGGATAATTCCTGCCAGGCCCCTGAGTTAGGCAGTGTGGTTCCAGCTTCTGATATTTTACTTAGGGTATATTCTTTGGCATATTCTTCAGTGTTGAAATCTAAATTAACAAGAGTAGGTGATGTTACATTTATATTCCATTGGCATATAATGATCAGTTAGAGTATTAGGGATTCAGTTTAATCCATGCACATGTATTGGACATGTACTAAATGGTAGGTATTTTGCTTGTACTGGTGTTCAGAAGGAAGTAGCTCTAACATTTGTTGAGCACCTAGTATGTGCAAGGTAATTAAATTATTTAATCCTCACAGTAATCTTGAAAAGTAGATATACCATTATCATTTCACAGATAAGAACCTTGACAAAACCAAGATTCAGATGTCTGACTCCAGACTCCATGTGTTTTTTTCCTACCATGTGGTTTCAAGAGATGTACAAGACCAGCTTTGCCTTCAAGGAGCTCACGGTTTCATTGGAGACCCTGGGAAGCATTTAATAATTACAATATAGCTTGTTAAGTGCCATAATAGACATATGCACCAAGGAGTACAAAGCAGGGGGCATCTGACTCCCCAGAGGAGCCCGTGATGGAGCTGGTTATTAAAGGATGAATAGATAATTTGAAGGTAGATGAATGGAAAGGGAATTCCAAGCTGAGGGGACACCATAAGTAAAGACACAAAAGAATGAGACCGTGGCATATTCTGGAATGACGAGTGTGTGCGTGTGTGTGTGTGTGTGTGTGTGTATGCATGTATGTTGGGTTGAGTTAGTTGGTCGAGGGATAGGAGCAGGGGAAAGGTATGTAAAGTGATTCTCTAGGGTTAGTATAGGATAGCCCAGTATGTCTTTTGTTATATGTGTATTTGGGGTTCAAAGATTGTGGTTGTGGTTGTTGCCTTTTAAGTTCTTACAAGCTAGATGATAGTTCCCTCTAGATTTTGTTTTGTTTTATTTAATTTCTGTTTTTCTCTCAGTGCCTGCTCTTTCTTAAGAATATTTTTTGCTCACCCTTCCATTGTCTTTTCTTTCATCATTCTGGTTTAAGTCTCTCTTTTTTACCTAAAGAAGCATTTTTCAATCCATAGTCTGTGAGACTGTAAATGAAAGAAGATGTTAGGCAGAACAGGTAAAGACTCTGGTCACTCATCAGTCCCAGAAAAATAATTTAAATCGTTAAGATGAGAAAGATTTTTACATTGAAAGGACTCAATGGTGATGGTTCTTCAGCTGATCTATACAGAAGAGACAAAAGGATGACAGATTCCTTTGAAAAAGATTCCTATGAGGAGGAACCTGTAATTTTAGCAAGTGAAGTGAAAGCTGCCCTGAAAATACTGGGAAGGAATGTCACCAGGGGTAGATGGGATATCGATAGAATTATTTCAAGCCACAGGGACTAAATCTGTCAAAATCCTAACAAGAATATGCCAACAAATATGGAAAATAAAACAGTGGCCTACAGACTGGAAACTCTGTCTCTATTTCTCAATCCCCAAGAAAGGAGGTGCCAAGGAGTGCAGTAACACCAGGACCATTGCTCTAATTTCCCATGCAAATACAATGATGCTCAAGGTGCTGCAACAAAGACTTTTACCTTATATGGAGCAAGAAATGCCTGCTGTCCAAGCTGGATTTCGAAAAGGGAGAGGCATATGAGATCTAACTGTGATTATTTGTTGGCTACTGGAGTGCTCCAAAGAATTTCAGAAGAAGGTTAGTCTATGTTTTATAGACTAAAGTAAAGCCTTTGACTGTGTGGATGGTGAAAAGCTATGGGCTGCTCTGAAAGAAATGGGCATGCCTCAGGACTTGATTGTCCTGATACGTAACCTGTATCGTGGACATGAAGCCACTGTCAGGACAGAACATGGAGAGACAGAATGGTTTCCCATAGGCAAATGTGTCCAACAAGGGTGCATTTTACCTCCCTATCTGTTTAATCTGTACGCAGAACATATCAAACAAAAAACTGGGCAAGACTTAGATGAAGGAGGAGTGAAAATTGCTGGAAGAAATATCAACAATATAAGATATGCAGAGGACACCATCTTACTGGCAGAAAGCAGCAATGACTTGAAAAGACTTCTGATGAAAGTGACAGAAGAAAGTGCCAAAGCAGGACTGCATTTGAACATCAAGAAGACAAAAATCATGACTACAGAACCACACAACTTTAACATAGACAATGAAGACACTGAAATTGTTAAAGATTTTGTTTACCTTGGTTCAGTCATCAATTTAAATGGAGACTGCAGCCAAGAAATCAAGAGAAGAATGAGACTTGGAAGGGCAGCAATGAAAGAAGTAGGAAAGATCATCAAGTGTAAGGAAGTGTCATTAGAGACTAAGGCCAAGATGATCCACACTGGTGTTCCCAGTTACTATGTAAGGGGATAAAAGCTGGGCAGTGAAGGAGGCTGATAGGAATAAAATTGATTAATTTGAAATGTGGTGTTGGAGGAGAGCTCTACGGATACCCTCAACCGCCAGAAAGACGAACAAGTAGGTCTTAGAGCAAATTAAACCTGAACCATCACTGGGGGCAGAGATGATAAAACTGCGGCTGTCCTGCTTAGGCACATCATGAGAAGGCAGGATTCTTTGGAAAGACAATAATGCTTGGAAAAGTAGAAGGCAATAGGAAAAGAGGAAGATGAAGTATGAGATGGATTGACTCCATAAAGGAAGCCATAGGCATGAGTGTACAGGAGTTGAGTAGGGCAGTTGAGGACAGGACATTGTAAACAGTCATTCCTAGGGTTGCCAGGAGTCGAGCCAACTTGATGGCAAGTAACAAAGCTAATTGAAAACTAGATTCAGCTTTAATCTCTGTGCTAACTGCTGACAATCTGTTTTCATCATGTAGTTTATATACGTAATGGAGATTTTAGTCCTCCATTCAAAAAGATACATAAATTCTCTGCTTTTTGTTTTCTTGTTTTCATAAAGACACCACCCCCTTTTAAATCTAACTCCTTGATTAATAGATTTCATTCTAGAAATTAATCTCAGGATTTTGCTAAACCTTGTCTATTTTAGATCAAAAAAGAAAAATGATGAATTGTTCTCGAGCTGTGATTATTTCAGTGTACAAATGGCCCAGGTAGTTACAATACCGATGATTAAGAAAAAGGTGAACATTGAAGCCATAAAAAGTGATGAAATGGAGTGTTGGTGTGCAGCAGTCTCCATTGCCACACAAACTAGTTTGTCAGTATAAGATTTCAGATCCTGGTACTTTAGAGGTATTTGGAAATACCGATTTTTTTTGTTTTGTTTTAGACAAGGAAACTAGAGTCTAAGGTCCCAGTTACATAAGGAAGATTCTTCTTGACTTTCACAGCTGGCTCGTCTGTGCATACACACACGGGAATGTATACTTCTGTTGGTTTGGTATCTCCAGGAGTAGTGCATGTAGCAATTTACCATGTGTATTATGTAAGGAAATTTACTCCAGAGAGCTATAAATCCACTGAGCAGAACTGGGGCTTATGACAGTCAGGAGCAACTGGAAGGAAAAGAATATTTCTATGACACCCAGGGCTAAATAGATGGATTAGTCAATCTACCCTTGTCTCCAAGCAGAGAATGTCTAATCAAAGGGAAAGATTCTTGGAAACAACAGGAAATGGAAAGTTAATTTGAGCTTCCTTTCCTCCAGTCTTTTTACATATCTCAGGAGGGGTTCTTCTTCTTCTTCTTTTTCCTAAGAAAAGTCAGTTTTTACAACGAGATATCCTGAAATAAAGATGACAAGTGATTCCTTCATGTTGGGATGACTGTGTCTAGTGGTAGAGCACAATGCAGAGTGATGGGATTATTAGTTAGGAGTCTTAAAAGTGGGATTAAGAGCATTGAGGTGGAAAAAACATGCTAGCTCATTTAAAATCTTTTGAATTTGGAAAACTGTAGCCACTTCATATTCAGTTATAATTTTTTCAAGGACAGAAATGTTTTCCTAGTTATTTCATTGGGTATTTGCATACCAGGATCTCAGGATTTCAGCATCATTGGCCAGTATCTCCATCACTTGATTGATGTGTCGTGGATGTGACCAGACTGTGGAAGAGGGTGTCATTTTTTTCCCCTCCATGTTCCCCACAAGCAACTTCTCAGAGTTATATGCCCACTTATTAATATGTCAATTAAGTTATTTAAACAGGCAGCTATTTTGTTATACTTTATCAATACTAGGCTTTGTAAACAGGAAAAATGGATGTGATCTAACTTGAAAATGCCCTGTAGGGAATAACACTGTTTTGTCAGACAGAGGCAGGGCTGACCTGTTGGGTCTTTTCATGTTTAATTCCTATTATTCATTCTACAAGGTACTAAGAAGTTCTGTAGGAGCCCTTGACACTTACCTGCACTTAGTTTGGCTCTGAAAATGTAGAGCAGGAGATGTAGACTGATGAGAATTTGAAACGGAGTGTCAAGCTAAGAGCATGATAATGTAGTTTCACATGAAACCTCTGGATCCACCACTGGTTAAATCTAATATCATTGTTATTTTGATCACCATTTTAAAGTGCTTTTTTTCAAGTTATAAATAAAATGCTTTATCCAAAAATGTGAATTAGCAGAAGAGGATTTTATTTTACACAACATCTTTTTTGTGATAGGACACAAAAAAGGCATAAGGAAGTGACATGCTGGTGGTGGCTTTGAAGAGAGTGGAGGGCTTTATGTAGTCAGGGAGCTTCAGGACAAGGACCCTGGCACATATTCCTGCTAAGCAGGGGATCCTGGTGGAAGTATTGAGATTGTCTTTTACTCCTTACATAAGCACTCTGGATTGTCTACACCCACTCAGAAAGTTTAGAGAGAAAGGCTGAAAAGGCTTTGAATTAATATCTCAGATGAAGGACAGTGCCATTAACAGACTATTAAAATATACATATTAAAATATATATGTAATTTTTAAATCCCTTTAGTTGATAAAAAAGAAAAGTTTTATAATGATGCCTTAATTCTCTTATTTAAGGTACTGTATTATTGGTTTTTAGTGCCAAATGAGCATCTCTATTTGAGGATTGAGGTTACTCATATGTGTACAACAGTACATACTATGTCTTTACTGGGAGAAAAAGAGTAGAGAAATATTATTGTTTGAGTCATTTCCTGACTAATAGGATGGGCTGGCCTGTGAACCAAAATTTGGTCTCTGCTGTGCTGAAGCTGAGAATGTGGTGTGTATGTTAATATGGTAGTAGCCAATAAGACTGAAGATGAAGCAGAATTTTATCTCATTAGCCATGTCTTAGGGTTAGCTTGTAAGGCTTGACCATCTTGCGGATCCCAGGAAAGCAATGTTGTGAGGACAGGTAATGGGCAACGTAGATTTCATCTTTTTCCAAATTACATAGTCCTGCTGTGTCTCATATTTGTTATAGAATGATTCACATAGAAAAACCATTTTGATTTTTCATAAACAATACTTCAGGATGTCTTAATGCTTTATATAAAGTTGTATCTCCAATATGCTGGTTTAATTTTACACGAAACCAGCATTTCAGATGAAAGCCTTCCTAATGCACAAAAGAACCTCAGCTCTTTCTCAGAACCAAAACAAACACATACATAAACAACAACAATAAAAGAGTTCCAATTAAGATTTTCAGAACACAAATACCCATTTAAATGCACCTAACAATTCTCTGCTAGCAGCCATTTTAAATTATTGTTCTTTTTAAAAGGAAAATATAGTTGAAAGCTTGTGCTTTATAAATATAAGATGCTTCTTTGCATTATCTGAGAGGAGGAAAGCATGTCTTGCTGTTTTGGATTTAACATGTTTTAGCTAATCAGAAAATCTCTATTAATTGTATTTATAAGCTATATAGCACTGCAAGAGGGTCTTTGAAATCTTTTGGTTACAAAAATGTGATTAAAAAATTAAATTGTATATTATCTTGTAATTTTACAAAAAGCATGTCATTGGGTTGTGCACTGCCAATGGTTTCTAGTAGGAGAGCAAGCAGTGGTCCCCAAGACCTTCCTCACCATTTGAGAGGATGGGGGAGTTTCCTGCTGTTACAACAAAGCCAGCATCAGGGGGCAGGGAGAGGAGTCTTGGCCTGGAAGAGTAGGTTTGACTGTGAGCTACATTTCCTGCCTTGCTAAGAGCCAGTTTTTCTGGATTTTACACTTGCCTTTCTGTGTTTCAGCTTCCTTTCTCTCCTTTACGTCCATACTTTGGCCTTCATTCCCTGAACTTTGTGTAATGGGTTATTACACAAGGCAATTTTCTGTGGACATAGGATGAGGCAGTGGTGGGACAGTGAAGCCGTTCACAGACTCAGACAGCAGTTGGCTGGATCACAGGAAGTGCAGGGACCCAGGATACACACCCCAGCACCACCACTGACTAGCTTTGTGATTTGGGGAGATGTTATGGACTGAATTATGTTCCCCCAAAATTCATAGGTTGAAACTCTAACCCCCCAATGTGACTGTATTTGGACATAGCACCTGTAGAGAGATAATTAAGGTTCAAGGATGTCAAAGGGGGAAGCCCTAATCCAGTAGGACTGGTGTCCTTATAAGAAGACAAAGAAACACCAGGAGAGCCTGCACACGGAGGAAAGGCCATGTGAGGTCACAGTGAGAAGGTGGCCATCTGCAAGCCAAGGAGAGAGGCCTCTGGAGAAACCAAACCTGCCAGCACCTTGATCTTGGACTTCCAGCCTCCAGAACCGTGAGAAATAAATTTCTGTTGTTTAAGCCACTCAGTCTGTGGTATTTTGTTATGGCAGCAGTAGCAAGCTAATACAGGAGAGTTACAAAATCTTTCTTGACCTCAGTTTCTCCATCTAAATTTAAGATGGAGTCTTTCCTATGTTACAGGGTTGTTTTATGAGAAATGACATAATGCAGTCAGCATAGTGCCTCAATAGATGGCATCTCATATATGGAGGAATTGATGCCTCCGTATGAACACTAGCCTTAGTGTTCATATTCTAATAGCCCAGGCTCTTTGCTGAGTACCCAGCATTACAACAAAACAACACAAATCATTACACATGGAAGTTTCCAGTTTTCTACCACATTTTGCCTGGCTGGTGCTTTGTAGAAGACCCAGACTTATGGCACAGGTGATTTTTTTCTAGTCCTAACACATGTTATAGCTCCTTCAAAAGTTAGTTGAATTCTCCATACATTTTAGTGTTGTTTTATTTGCTATACCTTAAAGACAATAAAAGGGAAATCTGATAAATTTCAAACCAATGCTCAGCTGACCCAGCACATGGGTGGGTCAGGCTATTTTATACTCTAGAATCACATATATCTGCAAAACATATGTAAGTCAGGCTATTTTATACTCTAGAATCACTATATCTGCAAAATAATGATAGTAACTTGAATTTACCTAGCATTGTTTGGCCAAGAAACTGAAGATATCTTCAATCCATAACCTCATTTACTTCTGACTTATACTGATCTAAGAGGTATCAGACATGATTCTCCCTGTTTGATAGCTAGCCAGATGAAGGCACAAAGATTTCTTCCTCACGTGCACAAGAGGGGTGGGTGGTAAAAGACAGGAACAGAGAGTGTTCTAGCTTCCTGTACAGTGTTATATTGGGTTGTTCCTGAAGTTATCTATTAACTACATCTGTCCAAATATTAGTGACAAGTCTGTCTTTTTCCTTCTCAAAGTAAAGAATAGAGCTTTGGTTCTGTACCTCTAGGTCTTCTAATACAATGCTCTTTACTAAGCTAGTGGTCAATAAATCAATCCTCAAACAAATAGTATTGAGCACCCACTGTGTCCACATCCTGTGGGATAAAGATACAGTGTAAGACATGGGAGCTGCCTTCAGGTTGCTGATCATATAGTCAAGGAGATGAGAGATCTACCAGGCTGTAGGACAGTTGGGGTTGTAATACACATGTGTAGTGTGTAGTGCACATTTCTTTAAGGTAAGTTCAGTTTCCCCCAACTATTCTATCTATTGACAAATAGGAGAAGTATTCCCTTGGGAAGAAAAGTATTCTATTAGTAGGCTAGAACACTGAGCCCAAAGTGATTAAGATGGTGTTCCAGTAACCTATTACTGCTGGGAAACCACATCTAAACTTTGTGGCTTAAAACACCCACCATTTAATTGTATCTATGATTTTGTTAATCATGAATCAGCTAAGTGATTCTTCTATTCTGCGTAGCATTGACTCTGATCACTCAGTTGTGTACAGTCTATGATTGGTCTGGTCTGGAGGGTCCAATATGGCTTCACTCACCTGCCTGGCCCATTGGTAAGGATGGCTAGAAGGCTGATCTTCCCTGGGTCCCTCTGCCCCTCATGTAGATTCATGGCCTCGCCGTGAGATTTCTCCACTAGGGTAATCAGATTTCTCACAGGGAGGTTCAGGGTTTCATGAGACCAAGGCCAAAGCCGTTACTCATATTAAATGCTAGGCTTGGAAATGGCATAATATCACTCTGTTGGTCAAAAATGGTTACAGGCAGCTCACATTCAAGGAGAGGGAAATAGAGTCACCTGTCAGTGGAAGAAGGATCAAAGAATTTGTAGCCATCTTTGATCCACCACAGATGGCATACACCTCTGTGGTTTGCTGGGGGGGTTTTAATCTTTTTTTTTTTTTTTTTTTTTAATACAACCAAGACTTGATTTCCAGTGCCTTTTAGTTTTCTTTTGCCAGAATTTGAAGCACCTTGGGGATGTCTTGCCGCATCTTTATCTTCTGTCTTTTTCATGTGAGGAAAGATAAAACTTGGAAAAAAAAAATGAATAAAATTTGATCTCTGTCATGGAGGAACTAATAATCCAGTGGAGAAGAACCATCATGGATATAGATAACTGTAGAACACAAAGTTTAAGTAATAAATTTGAGAAAAGTATCGTCGAGGCGTGAGTGAAGCACTGAGTCAGCCAAGGATATCTGGGGTGGGGGCGGGTTTCAAAGGGGAAGTGGCGTTTGAGCTGAGCCTTGAGGAGGACAGTGGTCTTTACAGATGGGAGGGGGTGGAGTGGGGATGGCATCCAGGAGGAGGGGCAGGGAGAGTCAACGCACCAGAGCAGATGGTGTGCTCTGCAAACAATGGCCAGGAGCCTGGAATGTGTGGGGGCTGTGGTCGTTCAGGGGGCAGAGGTGGGGTGGTCATGGGACGCGAGGCTGAGCAGATGGGTTGGGGATGTGTAGACTTTGCTCTGAATGCAGATTTGTTCTGAATGTAATCGCTGTGGAAGGATTTGTGGGAGAGGAGTGCCGTGATCAAATTTCTGATTCTGAAGGCTATTTCTCATGGCAGGTTTGGGATGGATTGGAGGAATTGTGGACAAGAGGCTGAGAAACCAGTTAGAGGCTAGTAGCCCAGGAGAATAGTCATGGGCAATAGAATGGAAGAGAAAGGTTTTGAGAGTGATGTGTTGGGGAGGGGGGTAGTGGAACAACTTTTTCTGAATGCCTAACCTGTGTCCAAATACTCTGCTTATATCCTTTAATTTATTTCTCTCGAAAATCCACTTTTCAGATGAAGTCACTGAGGCTTAGAGACATTTAAGAACCTCCTTGACGTCGGATAGCTAGCAGTGAGTAGGGTTGAGATTCAAAGCCAAGTGTATTTGGTTACTAAGCATCTATGACTTCCCACAAAACCTCATTGCCTTACCCATTAAAAATAACTGAAAATTTCTTACTTATTAGACTAGGTGGATGGTTGTGCCAGCAACAACAATAGAGAACACAGAATTTTGTTTAGAGCTTTTAAAATTGTTTGCCCCTGAGTTTTATATATGTATGTATGTATGTGTGTATCAATCATGTACTTCTAACTTGAATATAGTTTTAAAACAAACACTTTTCAGCTAGTTTCTTTAATTTATCAATTCTATTGACTTAACTGTTAGAGATAAGAAAGTAAAATACACAATTTATGTCAGTTTACCTGTTACTGCCTCTATTTTGTGTGCATAAATTATTCTTGGCTTAATAACCAGTTTTATTGCACATTAGAATCTTGTAAACAAAGACTCTATTGTGCCACATAGGGAACAGAGCAAGCATCAGGGAGGGCTGGGGAGGAAAAGTAGAAATGAGTCAGAGAGGGAGAGAAACAATGTAGCAGTTCATTTGGGAACTTCCTCTGTATAGAGCTGCATTTCCCCCTCCCCCTTTACAAAATAAGTCACTTTTCTCATTTTAAGAGCAAAAAGGCAAGAGAGACAACAATCTGTGTCTCTTAAATTCTATTTCTGCCTAAACCCTGAAGGCCAGGGTGTGGGTTGCTCCAGGCCTCTGCGTTTGAATTCCCAGGTGAAAAGCCTGATACGAACCAGTAGCCACAGGGCCTTTGTGCTTGGGTGCTCAGGGCTCGTGGCTGCAGGCTAAATCTCACTTGAAAATGCAATTCTTGGTGCAGATCACTATGAGATTTGAAAATAATGGCATTGGGAAGGTTGGTACCGCATCCACTTGGTTTCATTTTCCCAGGTTTCTGGAGCCCTTGGCAAGTCCTAGTGATGATATGTAAAAGATGAGAAGAAAAGAGGGATCTTGCTTCTCTTTTTTGTTCCTGAGCCTTCACGGCTAGAACAGAGCCTGTGTGTAGTAGATGCTCAGTAAATATTTACTAAATGAGTGATGGCTTAAATGCCATGTGCCAGGTTCTGCTAGGTACTTTATATCCGATGTCTCATTTAATCTTCACAAAATAGTGAAACCGAGCCCTCCATTAAACAGATGAAGAAATCAAGGCCTAGAGAAGTAGCTTTTATTTAATAGAGCTGGAATTCAGACCTGAATTTGTAGAGCTCTTAAACCTTTGCTCTTCTGAGTGCCCTGCACCATTATGTTCTTTTTTTTTTTTTGTGATGAAGATCAGCTCTGAGCTAACATCCATGTTAATCCTCCTCTTTTTGCTGAGGAAGACCGGCTCTGAGCTAACATCTACTGCCAATCCTCCTCCTTTTTTTATCCCCAAAGCCCCAGTAGATAGTTGTATGTCATAGCTGCACATCCGTCTAGTTGCTCTATGTGGGACGCGGCCTCAGCATGGCCGGAGAAGCGGAGTGCGTCCGGGATCCGAACCCCGGGCCGGCAGTAGCAGAGCGCGAGCACTTAACCACTAAGCCACGGGGCGTGCACTGTTATATTCTTTATCAGAATACTGTTTGGATATAAATCAGCACTTCACACATGCAAAATAGAATTTACCCCAATTTGAAAATAAGAGAACTCTAAGAACTCCTTGGACAGAGCACAAGTAGGTGCTCAATAAATGGTGAATAAATGAATGACTCCTATTTATGTCTGACCAGTCTATGACTTTGTTGTTTACTGTTGTGGAGAAAAATATGGAAGACTTGAAAGTTTTTACCTTTAAAAATGTTATTTTCAAGACAAGTTTCTTAATAGAGGTGAGTTGACAAAATGCCAAACCAATCAGTGATAGCTCGTTAATGCTCCCTATCCTATGCCAGTGTGGAAATATTTGGTAAAAATGCAACATTGGGAATGTTGTAGTAATTTCTCCCATCTTGCTAACAGTGTTCATCTCCCTCTTGTCACCAGGAAGGGGAGAAATAGTAAGCTAGGAGATGAAGTAGTGAAATTTCCAGTTTTTCAGGAATGGTCAGATAATTGGTGAAACTTGAGCTTCTTTCCCATCATTCTCTTTACTTAATTCTTTGATATCGTTCATAGGATTAACCTATTTCTTTTTTCTGTCCACCCTCCACCCTTTCTTTCCCCTTGGTATATTCCTTCTTGCAATATCTTGTTTCTAAAAGAGTTTCTTCTTTAATATTTTCTAATCCAACAGCCTTTTCTTTTAACCCCATTTCAAACTTGTGTGAAAAATAACCAGGTATCTCTCGTCCTCCTCTTCTTTGGATTTACCTGGCTTGTACCTGCTGAAGCACTAAGGAAGTGATGACCACATGACCGGCATGACGTGAACAAAACCCAGTCTTCGCCTTTTCCCTCATCTAGGCTGCTCCTGTACATTTGAGGGTCAGAAAAAGGTGGTGAAAGGCAGTGGGACAGCAGAGAGGAGAGAGAGACAGAGGAGAGAGAGTCATCGAGACTGAAAGAAAATTGTTTCGGAAGTGGAACCTGCCTTGAAATAGATTCATCTCTTGTGCTCTTGACCTGAATTTAAATCTTAGTCCATTAGCATTTTGCATGGATGGGGAGGTGTGGGACGTGCTATATTTGGGAGCTTTTTGGCAGATAGGGTTTCCTGTTTCACTGTGTTTTAAAATAAAGCTGCATATACAAATGAATTCTCTAGGGTGTTGAGTTGTTTTAGGTTGCACACTTTGGGTGGGCAAGGCCTTCCACTTGATCACCTAACAGTTCCACATTGGGTGAAGTTAAGCAATGGCTCATTTGTCAGGTATCTCAGTGGTAAAATTTCCAGATAAACACAATCTCCCCCAGTAAGTGCTAAAACTTACAAAAAAACCCAAAAAACAAAACCAACCCAAACACTTTGATAGAAATCTTTCTTAAAATATTCTACATTTCCTTTTCTCTGCAAGTAGAGAATATTGGATAGAATTCAACTCTCTCTTGCTATCTCAGTCATCATTATGAGGGCAAATATTGTACCTGTCTTGTGTGATGGTATCATTAGGGTCTGTTAATATGTGTGGAACTCATTGTCTCTAAACATGAAATGTCCCCAGACTGCTGAGTACTCTGTGTTCTTTTAAAGTTTGTCTGCTCTTTTGCACACGGTTAACACTTCTACTGCTATCACCGTGTGAGTCCCTAGGAGCCGCTTTCCACCTCCCCTCCCCTCATATTTTACATCTAACTTGTTATGACTGGGGAATGAGCACAGATTATCGGAGGTGGAGTTAAAGTAAGAACAAATAGACTGAATGCAGACCATATGACCCCTAAAGAGTTATCTCTTTAAGCTCTAGTGTGCGTACTCTCTGATATTTTGGCTTCTCAGAGTGTGTTTGACTGAGGCTCCAGATTGTATTCTGGTTAGTTAAGGTTTCAAGACAAGTGAGCTGTCCTTCTGTGACTCATCGTGTGCTGTTTTAAGCAGCTACACAGCCTCAGAGAATAAAAGGATGTCTAATCATCTCCAGTTTCCTATCATGGTTGACGTCATTGTCATCGTCATCATCTTCAACTCCATCACATAAATAAGTACCCAAAGTACATAAGTTGGCAGACGAAATATGTTATGTAGACACAATCTTTGGCATCTAGGAGTCTGTCTGCTTTAAATAGATAACACCAAAATGGATCTAATTCAGACTAAGGTGTTGATTGCTGTGTGGTAATAGATGGCATTAGCCAGTAATCTGAAACTACAAATGCAGCATCCCAATTGCTGAGAGCCTACTGTGCATAACAGGTATCCACTGTGTGTATCTGGGTGCTAAGAATACAAGCAGAAATAATTATATCTTCCACCCGAGTTGACCTTAAGGAACTAGATGCAGTAACAGAAATGTGTGTGAGCACTGTGGGAGCCCAGAGGAGCAGCATGTAGCCTAGTCTGCACATGGAGAAGCAAAGAAAGATAATGCCTGGGCAAAGTCATAGTTATTAGCTGGATGAAGGGGTGGGAGGGGGCGTTCTGTGGGGAAGGTGGAGCCTGAGCAAGAGCATGGAGGCAGGAAGCATCCTGGTGGGGCAGGTGCTGAGCGTAGGTCCATGCTGCAGGAAGTGACTGTGGTGAGGGTGGGGAGGAACACAGCTTCCCTAATGTCATGCTGAGGGGCTTGGAGAGCAGGGCAGGGGCACTGGACAATGGAGTTAGATTTATGTGTTAAGTCCCTCCTGGCAGGGGGTTTAGTGAGGAGGATGGGTTTGGGCTTGAACTAGGGCCATGGCCTTAGTTCTAAGATTCTGGATTCTGAGAGCTAGATTTGAGAAATGTGTGTGAAGTACAATTCAGAAAGCTTGCAGATGGGTGTAGATGAGGAGAGGAAGCAGTAAAGCGTGACCCCCCAGCCCCTAGTGCAGGTGGTGTCACAAATGGAAGCATCACATTAGAGAGGAAAATAACGGATTCAGCTTTGGATATGTAGGTTTGCCCCGTTTGTGGAGATGTCCAGGCTGAGCTCTTAGTATGTTCTCAGAGAATCTGGGGTGAGTGGTTCCACTGATTGGCTGTTTGAAAGTTGGGGAGAGCGACGGTGGTTGCTGGGAATAGATAAGGTGGGAGCAAGGTTCTTCCCATTCAGTCAAAATAGAATCTGACAAAAGAGAGTGAAGAAAGATAGGCTGCAGTCCAACTGCCGGGGACTCTGTGACTTGTTTGAGAAAAGGGGGGCTCCCGATTGAGGCCCCCTGGGGGCAGCTCTTGGGACAGTTGGTAGCAGCCCAGGCGGTGGCAAGGCAGCTTCTCTGTAGATGGGGGCTCAGACCCACCCTGCTGATTGCCCCGGGTTTTGTTTTTGGCAATCAGTGGCAGGCTTCCAAACGTCCCCTGGGCTCCCACTCACAGGGGAAGAGCCTGAGAAGAGGAACTGGTTTCTCCATAAAGTGACTTTTGGCTTTGAGGCAAAAGAAAAAGAACAATCCATTGCATACTTCATGACCCAGAGAGAAGCTATTGATCAGCTGAGAAACAGAGAGAGAGAGACAGACAGACTGAGAGAGGAAAGAGGGAGGAAGGGTGGGGAAGATGTCCAAGTAGCTTGTTCATTTTGAAACAGCATTTTCAAAAACGCAAAGAGCGAAAGGAAGAGCAAGTTACTTTTATGGGGTCCTTAATTAGAAAGTTGACACTCTGGCCACTAGCTATCTTAGGAACTACTCTCTGTCTTTTGAAGTGCTCTCTCTTCTTCAGAGATGGGTCAGGGTGATGACTTGAAAGGAGCAAGAAAGGAGCAAATTGGTTCCAAGTTTAAGGTTTTCTTAATTAGAAGGCCCGAGAGAAGAAGAGGGAAGACCGTCTGAGTCTTTCCATGTGTGGCTGGCCATAGTCAGCATTGGTGGCCCCTGATTGGCTTTATTTGAGTTGTGATTTTTCTTTGTTATGCACTGAACAGAGTCCCTTCTCTGTGGAGACTGGGAGCATGTAGCCTGAGGATGGCAATTAGCTACAGCTAAGCCACCTCTTCTTTGCACAGCCTGAGATGAGGTGTACAACGACTTTGGCACCTCATCAGCCCTTTTAGACCTTCTCTGTGCACACAGTGGGAGGACAGATCCATCCTCAGAAAGCCCCTCTCTCCCTCCCCTCCCAAATTCCTCCTTACCTGCATGAAATCCTGGTGTACACGGACCTTGCCTGCAAATAGAACTGACGGCGCCTATACGTCATCAGGCCCGGCGAAGCTCATTGGCAGAGAAGTTAGGAGTCTTATTTTAGACCCAGAGACTGGGCTGTGTGGATCCAGCTAGAACAGGTCTCTTCCGGCCTCAGCTGCCGGCCCTCCTCCTGGAGTTGCTAGGGCTTCAGAGGATGGAATGTCAGAGGGAGCTTGCTGCTAACTGCAGGGTGAGCAGGACAACCTCCCTGCTATTCAGCTGGAAAAAGGAAGATGCTGACAACCCAGAGATCGCTTGCCACCGAGCTAGCTGATATTCTGCCCTCCACGTTGGCGCACGCTGCCTTCCAGTTGCTGTTAACTGTAGTGTATCAGGCAGGAGCTCGGTTATAAAAGACCCTGTCTGTTCCTCAAATTCTCGTCCTTTCCTCTTTTCTTCCTGTAGTCAGAGTTTAAAACATGTGCTTATATCCCTAAAGTAGACCAAGTGCATTCCAAAGGATGTCTCGGGCTAGGTTAATACATTTCAACTAAGATGCTTCCTCTGCAAACAGGGGAGGTTTAAACCTTCTGGAATAAAAGCCTTCATGCAGTGATCAGTGGTCTAGATTTGATCCAGGAAGGCAGAGTAAACAAAACATTTGAAAAGGCAAGGCTTTGCTTTTGTGGTTAGGACCCACTGAGTAACCAGAAAGGACATCTTTTCAGAAATTAAAAATCTGGACACATGATCTGGCAAAGCCTTTTTCTAATTTAATTATAAAAATTCACATCTGTTTATGCCTATAAGGAATCTTTTTTTTTTAAATAAAATTTTGTGACTAAGTATAAATTTACCACAAACCTATCATTTGACAATAGGATACAAATATAATTTTAGATATTTCAACTCAGGATTGCCTAAGAAAATTCACCTGTTCCCTGTACTTTAGGGCCAGTTATAGATGCATAAACCCCCTGTATGGAAATCTGAGTGCATAAAAGAGCAGTGAGAACTGAATTAAGATTTTGCTATCTTCATGTCTGGACATTGTGCCTGCGTTGATTTCACAATAATATTTTGCAGTCATCCGTGCCACTTCCCCTGCTCGCCTCTTGTCTGCTGTCACGCTCAAGAGGTAAAATTTCTATCGCTTTAATATCACCATCATTATTATTGACTTCGGGCTTTTAAGAGTCAGATATTCCCTTCTTTGGTTGCCTCAGTGTAGACCCAGACTCAGAACAAAACCAGAGTGTGGTCGGGGAACCCTGGGTCCCTCTGGAGCAGTTTGGGGGGCCTCTCTTCAGAATCCCTCTGCAGCTCCCACAGAGTAGCCAGCACAAGTTGTGGGTTCCACCAGCCCCTGGCAGCCAGTTGCCTCCTGTCCCGGTGTTTCCTGTTCCGCTGTCTACTGGGCCGGCCCCTGACGGCACATATTGAAACGCAAATGACAGCAGTAATTGGCTGAGAGAGAAACCACAACGAGTGAGTGAGCTGTGCGGTGGGGAGTTAAGTGGCTAAGTGACAATTACTGCTCTGCAGCCTCCGGGATCACGAGCAGTCGGCCATTTGTTCTCGGTTTTAAAGGAGCAATAACACATTAATTGGAGGACGGCTTCTTGGTTAACATGCCTTACCCAGATTCTCATCTGATTCTGCTTTGAGGAGTGGGAGTAGGTGGCCTGGAGGATTGCTTTGTTGACTGCCTCCCTCCAACCCTAGACCCCTTCCCCTACTACAGTTGGATTAGAATTTTGGAAATTTATTTCTTTGATTCCAGTAAACTGATAGTTGGTTTAGTTTGAAGATTTTGTAAAAAGCTCCCTTGTAGGTGGGAGGGACCTGTTAATGCTCAGTCACAAGATTCTGGTGTCTACATCAGGGAAAAGCAGGACCTTAAACTCAAGAGTTACCATCTTTCCCTCTGGGAAGTCCATTAACCCTCTTTTTTTTTTTTTTTTTTAAGTTTTATTCCAGAAATGATCTATCAGCCAGATATAGCAATGAACAACAGAGATGGTCCCTGCCCTTTTTGGAGTTTACAGTCTGGTTTGAAGAGATGGGTAGGAAATAAATAAAACTACAGTCTGCTGTTTTACTTGCTCAAAGTGAAGGTCTTGAATAAAGAGAAGCTTGGGGTCCTATGGAAGGTGTGGGGCATGGGAGGAAGGGGAAGTCACAATCTAGTGTAGGCTGGACTAGGCCTGCCCTGCTTTCTTTGAAAGGCCATTTGAACCCTGTTCTGGTCATAAACAACCATTAAGATGATTAGCTTGGACTTGAGATAAGCAGACTAAACAAACCCATGAACTAGTTAGGAGCCCTTTTTCTGTGTAATCTGCCTTTCTGCTGCATTCAGACAAAGTTCTCAGGGTCTAAATACCTTACAAGTACTGTCTAATGGGCTCATTGTTTTTGCTTGGTTGGTTTCCTTCAGCCTAGGCAGCTTGTTCATTTTTTACTAACCATCCCCTCTGGTTGAAAGGGTTCTAACAGCTTCTTTTGTTTGTGCAGAGATCTGGTCATTTCAGGAATAGGCACTTATCTGCTTTGGGACATGTTTCCAGCCAGAGGCCCAAACCTACATAAAACAGCAAAATGATGAAAGGAAAAGGTAGACCCTTACTAGCGGCAGGTAGGAGAAGCTCAGCCCTTCTCTTGCCTAGTCTTGGAAGGCCTTAGGAACAACCCACCTCTCAACTAGGGCCAGCTTTGCTGCAGGCCATGTGAGTGGAAGAGGAAGATGCAGCTGTTCCTGGTTGTGAAACGTCATGTATGTAGGGCTTTTTGCTATACAGCTGTTTTGCTGTATAGCAAAACAATGTTTCAGTCAATGGTGGACCACATATACGATGGTGGTCCCATAAGATGAGTACCATATAGCCTAGGTGTGTAGTAGGCTATAACATCTAGGTTTGTGTAAGTACACTCTGTGATGTTCACACAATGACGAAATCGCCTAACGACATATTTCTCAGAACGTATCCTTGTCATTAAGCGATGCATGACTATACACACTTCTTCATGAACTCACTAGGCAGAGATGGAGATGCTGGCTTGTCTAATTAGAAAAGGCCTTTCTGGGCACAAGCCTGGTGGCGTAGCGATTAAGTTTGCACGCTCCGCTTTGGCAGCCCTGGGGTTCGCAGGGTCAGATCCCGGGCGCGGACCTGCGCACCGCTTATTAAGACATGCTATGGTGGTGTCCCCTGTAAGGTAGAGGAAGATGGGCACAGATGTTAGCCCAGGGCCAATCTTCCTAAGCAAAAAAGAGGAGGATTGGCAACAGATGTTAGCTCAGGGCTAATCTTCCTCAAAAAAAAAAAAAAAAAAGAAAACAGAAAAGGCCTTTCTGTCCAGTTGCTGAAGAAAGCGTGGATAAGACTTTATGGAATCACATAGTAGCAGCTGTAAACTCTCCAAGAAGATATATAAATTGTTCCTTTAAATAAAGCTTTTCTACACAAGATTTTAGCTTTGTAGTAAGAGTTAGACTGTCTAGGTTTGAATTCTGACTCTGCCATCTGTTAGCCATTTGACCTTGAGACATTGTTTAATCTCTGTTTCTCAACTGTCAATGAAGATAACAATATAACAGATATCAGAATTGTTCTGAGAACTAAACGAGTTATGAAAGCACTTAGTAAGTTTCTACGTAAGCACTTAGAATAGTGCCTGGAACACAATAAGTGCTAATGAAATGTTAGCTGTTATTGTGACTGCTGTGTTGTTATTATTATTCATGTTCTGTGCCTCATATCTTTAGTATGAATCACAAGAGTAATAACAACATTCTAACATTCCGTGAACGCGGTACAGGGCCTGGGCAGCCCCAGCATCATTCCCACTTGGATTCATTTTACTTTTCCATTGTTAGATGCATCACACTGGAAAATAAGCTACGCAGAAAGGATTCTGTAGAATGTCTGTCTAAAGATTAAAAAGAACAATAACACTACAAACACGAGCAGCAAATTATCTAGATACAAACTTGGTTCATCAGTCTTGGAACAAAATGGTGATGGCAAATACAGACGGTTAATGTTAATTTCTTGGGGGAAACCGTCCAGCTATTATGTTGTCAAAAATTGCATTGGATTTGGAGAAATACATTTTTTAATGCCTTAAATAATTTAATTCACGTACATTTATTCACAATGATTTAAATACTTTAAACCATTTAATTCACTGTATGTGAATAATTCACATACAGCAAAATTCACACATTTTGTTGTACTGTTTTGTGAATTTTGACAAATGCAGTTATATAATCACCACCACATCAAGATACAGAACACCTCCATTACTCCACCTCCAAAGAAAATCTCATGCTACTCCTTTGTAGCCAAACCCTCCCCCTCCCTTTAATCCCTAGCGACCACTGGTCTGCTCTCTATCCCTGTAGTTTTGCCTTTTCCAGAATGTCATGTGAATGTAATCATAGCCTATCTAGCCTTTTGAGTCTGACTTCTTCACTTAGCATAATGCATTTAAGATTCATTCATGCTGTTGCGTGTATCAATAAAAAGCTTATTTTTAACTCATATGTCATTGAATTCTAGAGCTGGATGGAATTTTAAAGATCAGAGCCAAACATTCTCATTTCCCAGGTGAAGAAACAGAGACCCCCAGGGTGAAGTGACTTGCCCAAGGTCGTGAAGCCAATTAAAGAAAAAGCATGAACTTGGAATTCCCTACTATTAGTCCAGGCAGCATCTGTTAAATCATGCTGGGGTTAAAAGAATGTGTATCTGGTTGTCAACGGGGACTTCCATTCTTCTTCTTCTTATTTTTGGTCAAAATCTGACCCAGCAAACTGAGACTTACGTATGATAATTTTGGAAGGAGTAGATTTCTAGGAGATGCAATTTCTTTAGAAAGTATATGGATTAGTCTCTTGGTAACACATTTCTTCCTGTGGCACATCTCTATGTTTGCAGGTATTGATCATAATTATGATTTGATAACAGAGTTTAACCTAAAGGCCTATTATTTATTTTATGTTTACAATAAGTTCTTTTTGATATCTAATTTATAGGAGTATTCTGAATATTGCTATCTTCTTTTTTAGTTGACATTTTAAATACTGATATGTTTCTAGGTGGCTTATTCTAGAGCATACAACTAGTGGATCCAGATTGGAATTAAGAGCTATTGATTTCTTAGTTCACTTGTTACATAATTATTTGTGGAAATTCTACTATGAAGAGAGCACTGAACTATGGGAGATATAATTAATACACTATTTTTAAGAACTTTACATTTGAATAGGTCTTATGAAGTGGGTACACAAGAAATTCTGATTCAGATAAGTTCTTTTGAGTACACTTGGAGTCTTGCTAAGCACTGTGAAGATATGCAGATGATAATGCAAATTCCCTTTCCTCAAGAAGCTTATTAAATACAAAAGAGAGGTACAAATAGAGTGCTATTAGAAGTACAGTTTCGTGGTTGGGAACCAGTTGGGATATGGTTTAGTGGTGCATAAAGCACCCCAGAATTTTGTGCACAGGAGAGACAAGGTCAGAGCTCTACTATAGGAAGTTTATCTGGTAGCACCACAGAAGATAGATGGAGGGGCAAAATCTGGAAGCAGAAACGAGTTTGCTGGGAAATGCTTTAGTCTGGGCAGAAGCAAGGAAAGCCCAAACCATTGGGCAGTGGGAATGGAAAGGAAAAGGTGTTTTGGAGGCAAAACTAACTGGGTGAATGAGGGAGCATTCAAAGAAGAGTATGCGATTGTGCCCTGGATGACCAGGTGGGCAGCCCTGACATGACAGAGAAATTTTGGGTTTTTCTGGGAGAAGGGGTGTTGAGGTAACGTGGAGAATTTAGCAAGGGAGGAGGGAAAGGGCTTTCTCCCTTTGCCCAGGTCAATTTTGTGTGAACAAAATTTTGTGTGAATAATTTTGCGTATGTATGAACCTGTTAATAAGTATTTATGATTGATTATTACTGATTTCCAGAAGGCTAAATAGTTTCCATTTTCTTTGAGTAGAGAAGTCTGTTTTTTGTCCTAAAGAATTGGTAGTGTAGATAGTTATGATTAAACAATTATTTTTGACCCCTTCTCCACCTAGGGCATGATTCAGTGCTTAAAAAGAGGCATTGTGTGTAGTGAAGGAGACAGTTTACACAGGATGGACTACAGACCATAAATTATCACTCTGAAAAGTACACACCCTAGTTAGGGGTTAAAGGAACATATATTAAGACAACTTGAAGGTGAAGCTGTGTGCCTGGAAGACTAGAAACAAAGTAAATAGAAGTTTTAAACCCAGTTTTGATCAAAATGTGGGAAAACATCTTCACCTACACTTTGCTGATGTTCTCATAGAGGGTATGATAGATCCAGAGAAGAATCTTGCAATAATTTAAAAAGGATAAACCTTTACTTTTCATAGCCTTAAAGCCATAAAAAACTCCAAATAATTGTAAAGAATGAAGTTTCTTGTGGCAGCATTTTTTACAACAGTGAAACACTAAAAACAGTACAAATCCCCAAATGACAGAATGTCAAGGCAAACGTTGCTTAACAGGATATTTTATTTCTTAGAATGGATGCTGTGAAAGGGATGTGTATCTAAAGTAATATTCAGTGGCAAGATGTGAAAGATCGCCTTGGACCTTCTGCTGACAGCTAGAGAACATGAGTTTACTCAAAGAACTTAGAGTCACACAAAAAATGAAAGTTTATAACAGGGAAGGGATTGGTAGAAGAGTCTGTTTTGCGTTTTCATTATTTTCCTAAGTGAGTCAAATGGGGGCATAGTCAAAAACAGGAAGAAAATTTCCAGTGAAGTAGTTTACTGTTCATTAGTCCCCCACCCTTCTCTCTCTCTCTCCTTCCCCTCTTTAAGTGGTTCAGGTTCCATTTATATTAACTCTGTATTCACGAGACAGAGTAATATGATGAATTAAACTATCTGTGAGAGTCTGAAACCTGGTACTTTAGTTCTGGTTCTGTTGTATCTATAGCATCTGAAGCCAGTCACATAATTTTTGATATTTTAAATTTCCTGGTCTTCTCTTCTCACATTGATGCTGAGAAGATCACTGAAATAAAACAGGTAAAACCACGTGAGGCATTTTGACAATTAGGTAGTATATTGTTTTCCTCTGTTGTGAGACAAAAGAAAAGAAAAGAAATGGATCCCAGAGCTGAACTGGTAAGAGTTTGGGTGTGAAAATGTGTTTATCAAAGTGGAATTAAAGAAAGAAAAGTTGCAGTGGACACTGTGGGGACAGGGTCTTATGGCCATACTTGTAAGGCAGAGCCCATGTGGGGATGTTAGAACCCTCTGTGAAGATCAGCTATTCCCAGTTTAGAGCAACTAAACACATCACTGAAGTTTTTGATGTTTTATGTATGTGTGGGAGGATGCTCTTATATCAGAAAACAAACATGCATGGAGGGCCTTTAAGAGCCATTACCTAGATTCAGAAAAGGCTTGTGCTGAATCCAAGGAGGAAAAGCATCTTGGTGAAATGGGAAGTTTACGTGAGTTTAGTTATGGCCAGAATTTCCTTGAGTAAAGTAAATTGAGACCAGTTAAAGGAGAAAGCGTCAGTTTTGACTGGTAAAAATGTTAGAGGCCTAAGAAGCAATTTGTAGGACAAATGGCCACAGATATAAAATAATTAAAAATGATGGTTTTCAGTACAACTGGAGCTATGGTCTCTGGGACAGTGTGACTTTAAATGAAGGCAGCAGCTATACCCAGCAGTACGATTTCAGGTGTTTCTAAACAGCACGGCTGCCTCATTCTTTGTTTTGAAACTGTATTATAAACTAAAATTGCAAGGGACTTGTGGGCCAAGCATGCTCTTGTGTGAGAGACAAGAAAAGAAATCAGAAGTATTTTCAGAATTCTCGGTTTCATACAATGTGTCGCCTGCTTTGGCCAAGCAGCTCAAAAAACATGACTTTTCTAAGTAGCTTGTGTGTGGGCACAGAGAGCAGGAGTCAGTCAGAAGTGAGAGGGACCAGTGCAGGGACCTATCTTTTGTTTTCCTTTTCCTGAGAGAGTTAAATAGGGGCAAGCCTAAAAGGTAGAGAACCCTTTTAGCTTATGAGTGAGGAGTAGTAGCTATGGCATGTGCACAGTTTGGCTCAGGTAACCAGAGGCAGGGACTGAAGTAATTGTCCTCTGGGTTTTATAAGGGCGCCCTTGGGCCTGGGCTCTGTCCCCTCTGAAACTGATCCAAACTAGGGGTGTCCTTTGAAGTTATGGACTGCTTCACTTGGACCAGCCCTGTGACTGCAAATCAAGATGAGTGACTGGTCCCAAATGTGTAACTACCCATTACCTGTTTGTTAAGAGCTTGGGAAGAAATAAGCAAAGAAAACACAAAAACAGGTTAGACAACAGCTAGTTAGAGCTTTTGGTTTCTCCACTCTGTGGCTGGTATGTAAACAAATCCTTGATTTCGTGAACTTGCTCACAGTCTGCTGACAGCTTCGATGTGGTCCTGGGAGCAGATACTGAGATGCAGAAAGCTCTAGAGGAGACTTTAAAGGGGAGCATTTTCAAATCACCACCTGGCAACTGCAGCCTCAGTAACAAGAACACTGGACACTAAACAGTGTGAACTTTTTTTTAAAAAAAAAACTGTTTTCTAAAGTTACTGTTGGACTAGGTAGTAAATTGCAGGGAAAAAAACTGCAACATTTTAACTATCAGACCTTTGTATTTTTCCCATCTTATGATAAAACCTTGAACGCAATGTGTTCGAGCCATGTTTCAGTCTTCAAAGTAGGTTAGAGGATTCTCTTTCTCTGAAAAAATGAGCCTTCTTTATGGAGTCCAAAAATAGTTGCTAAAACTTCCTCTTTTTGTGTGTGTGTGTGTGTGTGTATGAGTCTTTTGCATTTTGGAGGTCAGGAAACAAATGCTCGCTTGAGGTCATGCTTCATAGTAACTGGAGGTGAAAAGTGGAATATTAGGAATAAAGTGAGGGGAAAGGAGGTGATGGGAAAACTCTGAGACATAAATACTCAGATACAGGAAGTTGGAGAATTTAGGAAGAAATAAACTTGAAAATGGCTGATCTACTAGTCAAAATGTATAATGAAATAAACACCATTGTCATTGTCTTTGAGGAGTGTGATCTTTAGAGTGATGAGTGCCAGCATGATAGACTTGCACTCCTTGTGTACATGTGCATACGATATTGCTCCTATGGCAGCAAATCATAAAAAATAGTTGAGAAAAATTTTATGAAAAGGTAAAACATGTAAATGATTGTAACAGGACAAAGAAACATGGCTTTAAGGTTGTGTTTGCCACGAAATGGTAAATATCTGAGTAGTCATTGATCCTTTGCTTGTCCAGTAATTTATATTTTCAGTAAGAGTTTGGTAAAGTTTCTCTTAAGTGCATACTATAGGATAATAGGAGTCATTCATTCATTCTTTCAATACTTACTTATTGAGGTGACATATCACCAGAATTAGGGAGACGGTTGGCCATTCTCTGCTGGCAGCAGGATTAACAGATGCACCTCATACTCCCAAAGCTGAGTTCCACTATCAGCAGGTTGGGGTTTTTTCTGTTGTTAAATCTAAGGTGTTTCTTTTGCCACTGGGTTTCTTTGAAGCCTGCAGGACGAGCCAGTGCAAGGGAGACAGCATAGGCCTGGAGGAGGAGTGGAGTGGGCCAAATGTCTATGGGCAGCCTGAGAGAGGTAGGGAATGGCAAGTTGATTTTAAAACAAAACAAAACCCCAAACCTTGCTGTTGACAAAACATCATTCCACCTAGTTACGATGGTGGAATACTTAGGGGAACCTTCTGGTAAAATAGAGAGAGGTCAAACTGAAGAATAACTACAGTATCCAAAGAGGTGGGTGGCAGCCTGGTGGCATAACTTTTACAGATAGATCTGCCTGTTAGAAAAAGCATATGATTCAGGAAATTCTAGAGTGTCAGGTCTGAGGAGCCCAAATGACATTTATGTGCAAACAAGGATCCTATTTATCTGTATTCCTTCTTGTTTTTCTGACTACTTAAGATTCCGTATTAGACACACGTAACCCCGTATATGGGGCCCTGGGGCAAGAAGGGTGAGGGTGTATTGAAATGGCACATAGTGGGAGTGCTCGTTGATTCAGACAGTGATTTGCTGAGCATCAGTTACATGCGTAAAAGTAGTGGATTTTTCTTCTCATACCTAAGAAGAATGGGAACTATGGGGACAAATAGGATAAATGCATTACTGCTTCTAAAACGGTTAAGCTTCTTTCTGAAGATGAGCGGGGATGTACTGGAAAGAGACAAGGCCTGAGTTTTATCATTAACTCTCTACTTCTTAGCTACATTGTTTTGGAAAATCACTCAGCAATTCTGACCCTTAGTTTCTTCTTCCATAAAGTGGGGATGATAATTTCTACCCCTCTCCCTCCTAGATTTATTGTGAATACGAAGTGATATTGTTCATAGAAAGAATGCTGAGTAAACTGTTAAGCAGTGTATATACCTGTAAGATGATTGTTATTAAAAAAATAATAATAAGATACCCAGCGTGGACTAGTATTGTTGGCTAACCTCACCTGTTTTCAGAGATCAGCGGCTAGATGGAGCCTCAGGGGTACAGTTGACTTGTAAACAGAACTTTTTCTGGTTCTGTTTGATTTTAGGACTGTTGGTATGAGCTCAGCCCCAGTGGGGCCCAGGTGTCTCACTCTGGCCTCCAACTTTAGGGTACACTTGTAGCAGTTTTGACAAGTCCCAAATTCAGTTTCTTTTAAAAAATATCCCTGAGTGAATTCGTTCTGTTCTGGGGAAAGCCTGGTGGGTGCTTCGGTGGCTGCCTCATTTGAACCTTCACCTCCTGATGTCACTGAGACAAACTTGGCCTGTGAGGTTGAACACTATGCAGTGAACACTGAAGGCCTTTCATTGATGCAGGTACGTGGTCATGGTGATGGCACCTACTGTGGGCAGAGCCCCGTGATAGGCCCGAAAGGCTACAGAGAAGGAGGAAGGACACTGGGATGCAAATGGAAAATAAACCATTCCTCAGATTCTGTTGAGGTGGTTCCTATGCTCCAGGCCTGCCTTCCCTCCCAGAGAGAGCATGCTACTTTACCGTGGATGTATGTTGTGTCTCTGCAGGGCTTGTTTTAAATTGGACCAGGCCTGAAAAATGAAAGGGAAGAATTTCACTCTGAGAACATATGGGATGACCAAACTCGTCCCGCTTGGGTCCCCAGGCAGAAGAAACCTGCACTGTTGTCGTGAACAGCAGTGTGTCATAAAACATTCTTTCCTTGAACCCTTTTGAGTGGGAAGGAGGCACAAGGGGAGAACACAGCAGGAATTCTTTCTTTTCAGCTGCTTCCTACTCTGTTGCTTACATTCTCTCAACAGATCTTATTGGGCTGCTACTGTGTGTGAGCGAGAAAAAGAGACAGAGCGTGTGTTTTATGGAGGAGACTGATTAGCTTGGGCCCTGTTTTTGTTGTCATTGGTGGTGCTATGGATCCTATTTTATGTTTACTGCCCATTGACATTTCTTAAAAGGAGTCTTCAAAGCACAAAGTCCTACTCTGAAGACAGGTTTCTGGGCAGTAAAGTTGACAGGGTTTAACATTGGCAAAGTAAACCTAATAGAAAAAGAAAGCAGGATAAACAACTCCAGCTCCATTCCACAAAGGCCTTTGATGGGAAAAGGCCCTGTTTATGAAGATCTAGGGGCAGGTCTACACTGTTCACAGCCTTCAGTGGGGTAGAGCGGGAGATCTATTTCTTACCTTCCCCCTAGATGACCTCAGCATTTACAGCAGTGGCTAAATATTAAAGCCATTAGATAAAACCATGCCAGTAAGACTTCAGTGTTTACTAATAGGATTTCTCAAATCAAGTCACTGTTGACTTGTTTTCACCTCTCCATCTCTTTTTCCCTCAGCTCACCCAATATCAGCACCCCTCCCTTCTTCAGCCAGCCAATGCCTGCGTAGTTAGTGAAATTCACATTTGTATATTGAACTTGAAACTGACTTGTTTGATATAACCAAGGCAGTAACTAAAAAGTTTTATTTCGGTAAACACGCAGTGTTGGTAAATAATGAGACGCTGTCGTATGGTCCTTGGGCAGACCGTTTTTCTTCTCAGTGATAACACAGTGAGTCAGTGAGGATTTTGCTGGTGGGATTTCAGGAGTGGGTTGTAGATGTGTGTTTACATTTGTGTCTATGTACAAATGGGTATGTATATTATGGTTTTCTTGATGTATTTAATGTTATGACAAAGACATTTCTTATACCCACACCTCTTGGTAAACAGAATTCCAGGAAGAAAACATCTAAGCAGAGGAAGCCTAAAATATTTTTAGGCGATAAAAGTGATTTTTCTATAACCACAGATAGTAAAACAAAAAACAAAGAAGAGGTGGAGGATGTAATGCAGTCCGTGTATTATAACACGTCTTTATCGTAAGGCATGGGGGAGAAAGAACCCACCTAGCAGCTCATTTATTTTGTTTAATGATGTATAAATATTTGGCTGTGCTTAATAATTAGAACTATTAATTACTTCTTCCTCTATAGAAGACTGTTCAGTTCAAAATTCACTTTTACGAACAAACAAACAAAAAGATTGTATGGGGTTTTGCCTTACGTGGAATAGATCAACAGTTTCAAGCCAGATGTTGGTTTGAGCGGAATCAATGTCTGAAGCTAAAGTAGCCATCACTGCTAGCTTCTCTCCTCATTTTCTGCAGTAGCCAGGCAGCTTTCTGCACTGGGAAAACAAAAATCAAAGGTAAGGGCCGGCCCCGTGGCTTAGCGGTTAAGTGGCGCGCTCCGCTACTGGGGGCCCGGGTTCGGATCCCAGGCACGCACCGACGCACTGCTTCTCTGGCCATGCTGAGGCCGCGTCCCACATATAGCAGCTAGAAGGATGTGCAACTATGACGTACAACTATCTACTGGGGCTTTGGGGAGAAAAAGGGAAAAAAAAAAGGAGGAGGATTGGCAATAGATGTTAGCTCAGAGCCGGTCTTCCTCAGCAAAAAGAGGAGGATTAGCATGGATGTTAGCTCAGGGCTGATCTTCCTCATGAAAAAAAAAAAGAAAAAAAATCAAAGGTAAAAACCGAGCAATGGAAAATTTTCATATATTTTCTGAACTCTATGTTGAGTGCGTGCTATCTGCAATTTTAGATTTTAGGTTTTTTAGCAGTGCTCTGCAAACTGCCTGTGGTGAAAGACAGGTTTCTTCTCCTATTTCCAATCCGCATTTAGAGAATTCAGTAAAAATTAACTAGTAGAAAAAGGATCACCTGCTTGGATGTGCCTTCAATTACAAATTGCTATAAAGGCTCCTTCTAGCTGTGCACTCTCAGGGCCTGTACTCATCCTGTGGGTGTGGAACATTACCAGGTTGGGGATGAGCTCCGGGTCCAGGGACCATACTTGGAATAACACTGTCTTTGGGCACATTTTGACCCATGACTGGAGCTTCTGCCTGTGATGGTTAAAGGAAGAAAAGAGCTAAAGAAGAGATGTTTCAGCCCTTTGTCATTTCTGCAGGCATTTCCATGCTAGCTCATTCTAGCTCCTTCATTAGTCTCTGCTTTTCATTCTTTATGTTGTGTACCTTTGGGTTAATTACACATAGCTTAACTTCCCGTTTCCTGCAAATTAACCTTTGCTTCAAAAATGTAAGTGATTACACGCGCGTCTTTTTCCCAAAATTAACTACCACACACTCTGTGGTATTCTTTGTTCAAGGAAGCAGCGTATTGTTTTACTTTTTTCTTAAATACATTTGAAATAAATCCAAACACCTGTCTTGCATTTTGTAAACATGTATATTGGAGTGAATTACACCTTCCATGATTCCATATGTTTTACAGGTCAGTCTCATACATTTACATAACAATTAAGAAAATGAATATTCTGCTAACTTCCCGTCTTTGGCTTTGAATGCCTATAAACAGGGCAATAAATAAGAAGAAAGTCTTGGGATCAGTAATGCAGAATTCATTCCAGTTTGGGGTCATCTGGGAAATATCTACTTTCTCATATATGGCTAAAGTTTGACTAAACATTTTTTAGGATTCAGAGGCAACTTTCTTTTGGAGATGGGGGTTGTTTACTCTTTAGTTTCCCACTGAAAGGAGTGAAAATAGAGATATATAGAACTACCATTTGCTTCTTACATTTCCTGCATTTATTCATGAATCTATTTTCTCTCAATTCCTTCCTTTTTTAAAGACAATTGACCATCCTGCTGAAGAGGGTGCCTCCCTTTTTGAGGAGCGAGGCAGAGGTTTCCTTGTCATTGGTGAACCCCAGAAAAGAGAGAGCACTGAGCACCTGATCCCAGTTTTGCCTAGTTTTCTTAGTGACCCTAGCATGGGATTCAGAAGACAGTTCCCATATCTGGATGAGGAGAGCCCTTGAGGTTTTCATATGCCATTGTGGACACAGTTTAGTAACTTAGCACCCACCCAGACCTTTCTTTCTCTCTCTCTCTCCAGCCTATCTTTCCTCCTGTGATAATGGTGTCTAGGACCTGGGTGGTGGCAGTCCCCGCTCTGTCTCCTTTCCTTTCCAGTCCTCAGGCTGGGCTCCAGTGAATCTGTGCTGAGTTGGGAGCTTGCCTACTCTTAGAGCCTAGCACCAAGCAGTCCCTGTCGTCCTGGCCGTGGATGCTGGAGACAAAGCTTAATTTATTTGACTCTATAGCTTTCTTTTCATTTTTATGGCATTCTTGTCTGTTCTTGCTCTACTCTCTCCTTTCTTTGAATCTTTAGTTTTCCATCTTTTAAATTTTCTTGTAAAGGCACAAATTACTCATCAAGTCCTGGCAGGCTTCAGGACCAGAGTGCGGAGGTCTTCTAAAAGCAAAGTTTGAGGTGGCCACCCCTGACCACCATGGCATAGCCAGTGTCACATTAACAGCCCTGAGCTCTTGTAGCTTTGCTCGGAGTACTGTGTGGGAGGCACAGAAGTGTAATAAAAATGGTAATGATTAAAAGAGTCCTATTTTTCTCTAGGGTTCTTCTGCCGTTTCTAAACTAAAGTGGGGGTCATAAGGCTCATGCTTAGCAGTTGATAAAGTTGGAAATGATTAATGTGGGAGTGGGTGATATATTTTTAAAAATCCAGAGATCTTATTTCTGTTCCTTGGTGCTGGAGTTGACTGCTACAGTGCCGTCTTGTCCTTTGCCTATATTCTTTATCCCTTTTGTTTTCAGGCCTCTTGGAAAGAGAGAGAGGGAGAGAGGAAGAGAGGGAGGGACAGACCTAACTTCTAGGAAAGGCTGTTGGTTGCAACTGATTCATTTCCAGAAGTATTTGGGGACAGAAGGACTTGACCTTACTTTTAACTCTGCTTTGCTCAGAAGGAGATAGTGGCTACTTTGGTAAATAATACTAGTCCTCTGTGCAAAGATTTGATATACATTATCCCTAGTAAATACCACAGCAACTATAAGATAGCTATTATCATCAGCCCCATTTTGAGGATGAGTAAACAAAGGCTTCAGTGGTTTAATGATTTGCCCAATGTCACAGAGCTTTGCGCGAGCTGGAATTTGAATTCAAATCTGTTTGACTCCAAAAGCTAGTGGTGTGTTAAGAAGGCGCAATACAATAGATAAAAGCATTGGCCTCTTCATCGGAGTGAAGCTTCAGGGCTACCCGTGATGTGGGGCTGCCAGATTTTGTTAGGTGTGGAGGGAACAGCCTTCTGCTTCCTTTCATGGCAGTGCTGACTGGACAGGTTCATATGAATTAGGAACATTGGTATTATAAACTACATTGATAAGATTTCTGCTCTAGACATAGACAGATGAAGGGGAGATTCTTCAGGGTGTTTCAAATTAAAGAACTTGGCAGAAAATATTGAGGATAAGAACACATTCTCTTTGTCTGCACATGAGTGGGAGCCATGCCCCAGTCAGAGAATATCAACCTGTGGCAGCCATCTTCAAGAAGAACAAACTCAGCAATAGATGGTCAGAAGGGACAGATAAATGCAGGCAGGTTTCAGGGAAAGATGATGCCCATGTAGAGCCACAGGTGAAAGAGGCCAAACGCTAGCTCAGAATAAATGGCAAAGAAAATGAGCTTTTGAGAAGGGTAGACACAACCTCACCAAAGTCTGATGAACCGAAGGGCACCAAGAAAAGTAGGGCATAGGTGAAGGCAGGATTTCCAGGGAGCCTGCGACCTTGAAGAGAGAGAGAAGAAAACTGCAAAATCAGTACAAAGTAACTGGAGGCTTTTCAATCTAAGCACAAAAATCTTACTTGTCTCATTTTTATATGCACACCTCATGCTAAGATCTCTACCAGTCAAGAAGATTGGTTGAATTTTATTTTTATTGTTTGTTTTACAAAAACAATAGGCATAGATTTTCATTTTGAAGATATAAAATTTACGTGTTAAATATCTTTTGTTTTTTTAGATTGCACAAAAAAATCTAAAGCATAATCCTCAACCTCCATAATATCTCATTTGATCTTCACAGCCTTGGGTTGGGGGATAGAGAGGGACTATTTCTAGAAAGAATAAATAGTAAATAACTTTTACATTGTGTTTTAAAATATGTAAAGTGCATATACATGTATTACATGTTCTTCATAACACCGTGGGAGGAAAATTGGTTGGTGAACTTATTGACAAACATCTAGATTTTGATGTTAGGAGCACAAGAGACTTGCAATTTTTTAACTTGTTTTTTCCTGTGAATTTGTGTTTTGCTTTTCCCCTAATTCTGCAGTAATTTTGGAAAATCCCAGCTATGTCTTGGCCAGCATATAGGAAGGAGTCCTTATAGTGAAGTGGTTAAGAGCCCTGACTCCAACTGGAAGGGAACATACCTGGCTCCAATTTCTGCCTCTGTCACTTGCTAGCAGGGTGACCTGGGGCAAGTAGCTTAACCTCGCCAGGTCTCAGTTTTCTCATCTGTAAACTGGCAGTAATGCCTGCCTCAGAGAGATGTCGTGAGCATTAAATGAGATGATAGATCTAAAGCATTGAACATAGCGCCGAGCCTATAGTAAGTACTCAATATGGTAAATGATTGTTATTATTGTCGTTGTTACCAGTTTTCTCCCCCTAGAGGTCAGTTGTGGCTGCTGAGGATTCTGCCTGAGATGTTTTCTAAGAACCAGGGAGAGCTGGCAGACAGGGACACAAATAGAAGCTGGGACCAACTGGGGATGAATAGTGACCCTCCCCTTCATAGTTTGTGTCCCTCTTCTTCCGATTTCTTTGCTCCCTGCTCCAAACCTGGCCTTGTATTTGACCTTGGTGACCCTGGTTCCTACTTAACCCTTAAGGATTCTCACTGATTTCCTCTTCAGAACTCTCCAGTCAAAGTACTAAAGTGAGTGGTTGGCAAAAAGCAATATATGGGTTATTTTGAAGACCATTTTTTCCAGCTTCAGAAGCTATGAATGTTGATTGAGGTTGACTTAACACCCTGCCCCACTAAAATGGCAGATGAGAATCCCCATACCTCTGTTCTCTTGTATTCCTGTGGGTTCCCAGCATAGCACCTCACACCCTGTAGGTGCTCAGTGTCGGGTGGGAAGAAACATCCAAAGGGTCAAGGAGCACGTCTATCTGTACCAGAGTCCCTCTGATGGAAGTTCATGAGAGAGCAAGTTGAAAAGGTGGATATAAATTGGTACAGAAAACCAGACAGTTGCAGATCTGTCAATTTCTGATCCTCCCATTAGCTTCACTAGGGCTCTTGTCATCCTCTTGCCCTCACCCTCCTCACCCAAACCCACACACCCACTTTCTGTTACACAGGTGGAGTGGTGACTTAAATTTAAAGAAATTTTACCTTGGAAACACTGTTATTGAGATGAACACATCAGACCCCCTGTTTCTTTTTACATCTGTGTGAACCCAGAAGAGGTGCCACAGAAGTGACCATTTCAGCCAGCAATTCCGTGTCCCTTTGTATTTTTCCGTTTGTGAGCTACTTGTGTCTAGAGAAGGAGGCATTATTGGCAGCTATTGTGACCTCTAAATGGTTTTCTTCACTATAAATATGTCGAGGGGACGGGTAGAAGGGAAGCCGGAAGTGTCTGGGTGACAAACCAATATTGAGGTGTTTGTGGTTGCTGTTGGGATCACAACGGGCTGTCTGTTCTTTCCCCTCCTCCCCCATGTCCACCGCATGGCCTCATATCTCAGACATGAGCACAGTCTTCAAAGATCACATTTTGGGACATTCTTGCACCCCACACCAGCCTGCCCAAGGGACTTGAGGATAATGAATGAGAGCTTTCTTAACTAATCATATTCGTGACCATCTGTCCAGCTGGTCACTAAGAACATAAGGCAGATGCTCTTTTTTTTTTTATCCTGATCTTTGTAAAATTATAAATGTAAAGATTTTTCTGTTATTGAATCTGAAAGAGGATATTTGTTGATACATTTTCATTGTGGATTTCTTTTTAAGTATGATTACTGTGAGGCAGTGAGTCTAAGAAAAAAGTGATGTTTTTAAGTCCTGGGCTAGTGTGTATTCTCTGCCACTTTAGGTTTCTCAATGTTAAAAAAGTAGGTGTCTTTACCCCTCTGTTTTTAACATTTCAAGCTAACAGGGGTGATGGGAATTTAGGAGGGGGTCTCACCTCAGTGTAAAGCTGTAAAATTAGAAACCTGGGCGAGTGTTTGCTCCTGCACGGTTTCATCGAGCTACAGGAACGTATCTTGAGGAAAAGGCTGGCGGACTCAATTGGGTGGATCAAGTTCAGGGCAGCCTTGCAGCTTTTGTGGATGGTGTTTCTGAGGGGAAGGAGTGGGCGCATATGCTCGAGTCGTGCACACGTGTGTCCTCTGCAGCAGCCCTTCCAGACAGCTGTTGAGAAACCGCCGGTTGTTTTGTCCTCCCCAACAATGACAAGGCATGGTATGAATCCCCAGGAACTGAGAGACAAAGGAGGCTATAAAAGATGAGACTTCAGCAAGTGATCCTGGAAGCTGGAGTCTGGGGCAGAAGGGCGCTACATTCCTACTGACGTGGCACATTGTTATCTGTTGTGGGAATTTGGGCTGTTCTCATAAAGACCTGGGTGCTGAGCTGTAAGGAGACTGGCCAGGCTAGATGCTGCCGTGTAGTTATTAGCATGGAGGAGGTTCCCTTCTGAAGAAGGAATGGGCATTTCTACTTCTGAGTGATTTTTCAATGACGACTCCCTTGACCAAATGCAGAGGGGAAAATCATTTGTGTGTGTGCAAGTCTCAATCAAGTTCAGATAAAGGGAACAATAAGCTAAAGGATGGAGAAGTTGCTCTAGGTAGGTGTCCTTCCCTCCCCAGAGGCTCATCTGAAGGCATCTGCCCACTCTGTGTGGAGGATTTAAAACTTGTTCATCATCACATAGGTGCCATTTTTATTTCAAGGGCTTCTTTTTCATGATTCTAATTTGGGCTTTGCTAAGCAAAGGCCAATTTCATTTTGGTTCTTGGGTGTCAGTTGCAGAGCTGCTGCACAGTGTTTTGCTTGTTTTTTGTGGGTTCTGCCCTCAGTTGTGATGCTGGTTTTTTTTTTCCTCTAGAGTGTGTTCTACTTTATTCTGATTATCTTCATCAGTGAACTGAAAAAAAGTAAGCACACTTTCAAAAGAGAAAAACGTTTTCATAATGGAAAAACAAGATTATAATAGATTAAAATAAGATTGTCTGTAGGTCTCAAAGTCAAAGTACTTACTTAGGTTAGAATATTTAGAGGGTTCCTTTCCCAGGCATTTATTTTAACATGAATTTATGCAACTCATTCAACAAATACTTCTGAAGCATTTGCTAAGTGCCAAATAGTAAAGTGGGTACCAGAAGTGCAATGGTGAATAAGAATGGATAGTGTCTCTGTCCTCACAGAACTTAGAGTCTGGCTCATTTTTAGTTTAGTATTTTTCTAAACAACAACTCCAGTGTGTGACCTTTCTCTGTAGTATGATTTAACTATATATCTATTCTGCGGGCCCTCTGCCACAAAAGCCATCTCTGTTCTCTCCTTCTTTCGTAGCATCATGAACATCTAGACATACCATGGATTTGTTTCTTAGTCTGATTTCCTCTACTGAAGAAAGAGGCAGCCACTCTATAGTAGAACATTGTCAAAAGAAAAAGACTCCACATTTTGCCTTCTCATGCTGGATAGTAACACTTTGGAATTGCAATAAGCAAGGTGAAAATTTTTTTGTGTGAAGTCAAAGCTGATAAAATCACATATTGATTATATGATTATTCAAGCAACTTAGAGAGCAAAATTTTTCTTAAAGTTACCCATCTTTGGGCATTTCCATTGTTCCTTTTCACATTTTTCAGAACATTAAGGAGGATAAGAAGCTCTGAAAGTCTGATCTGTCAAATTGTGAAATTTGTCAGCAACTCCTTCAATGTTTGGATGTAGTAGAAAGTTAGAGAGGCAGATAGAAACTGGACAAAATGAGGATTAGTGGAGTAATAATTATATGAACGTGTTGAGTGCTTACTGTGTACTATGGAATGGTCTAAGAATTTTTAAATAGTAATAATGATACAAAAACAACATATTTATCGAGTGCCAACTATGTGTCTGGCCCTATCCTCACAACCATGTGAGATAGGTGGTATTATTTGTTATTGTTTTAAAAATGAGAGAACTGATTTCAGAGCAGTGAAATAATGTGTTTTAAGGTCTAGTTTGTAAGTGATTGTCAGGATTCAATTCTACATTTTTCTCATTGAAAGCTGATAGAGTAAACTCCTGGTAGAGTTCTCTTTACTGAAGAGTGCTTGTTTTCATTCTGTTACAAATTTAAGAACTGGCCCAATTAGTCTGAAAAGTGCCTAGGCAGAGACCCTTGTTTAAGCACTCATATCTACTCCATATTTTGAACACTCCTTTGGGAGTTGACTTCAAGTTAGTGGCCATGCCACACCTTCTCTTTGAGAAAAGTATTCATGATATGCCTTCCAAACATTTATTGAACACCTACTATGTAAAAAAACCTCTGTGCACTCAGGTTTATTGGCACAAATTAAACTATCTGCAAGAAATTATAGAGAATGCAAAGATTGGGAAAACCATCATGACAGTTGTAAAACATGTTGCCAAAACTTTTTGATACTCTTCCCATTGAGAGGTGAGGTCTATATCTCCTTGCCTCTGAGCAGGCTTGTGACTACTTGGACCAACAGAATACGTGGAAGTGATACTTTGTGACTTCCAAGGTTTCCACGGCTAGGCCAGAAAAGGCCGTCCATCAACTTTTTCCTAGTCTTCCTGGGACCCTTGCTCTGGGAGAGGCCAGCTGCAGCTGAAGAAGACCATTTACCCTACTGCCAGTTGCCTGCCATGCAGATGAACCATGTTGGGTAGCCAGCCCAGTGGAGCCTAGTGATGATACAGGGCCAACAGACTTGTGACTGCAACTGTGAGAAACCCTAGGTGAGCCTTTCCCAAATTTCTGACTCACTAAAACAAAATGGTTGTTTTAAGCCACTGAGTTTTGGGAAGGGCTATTATAACTACAGGAATCAACTATACATACAAAATTTAAAAATCTTCAAGCTTTAAAACCAAATATTGTGTGGTATAATCATTTTTTTTTTACCAGTTTTATTGAAAAGGATCATAGCTTCTCATCTGAATATATTGCAGTGTTAATAGTGGTCACTTAATTTAGAGATAACATAAATTCTAAATGATATTTTTCATGTAATGATTTCTGTATTCATTAAAAAATTACCAGTATTTACTCTAATTATTGTATGAACTTTGTTCCTCAATTTATCCTTCCTTTTCTATTCACCAAAAGCAGATAAAACAAGGTTAAGACGGACATTTGTGTAACACCTGAAATGTAAATTTTAAATGTTTGAAAACTTTAAATGGGGGAGAAAATTCAGTCTTATGTTATTTTTATTATCATAAAGAGAATTAGCTGCCTAATCTTGGCAGCTGAGTGTGCTTTTTGCATAATAGCAGAGACAGTACAGAAAACTGTGCTGCTGTGGGAATTTAATACTATCAGCCACACCCTTCCCCATTCCAATTACTTTTATATTCTGGAGCATTATAATTTATAACATATGAAATGGTTAGCAAATTTTGTTGTAAATACCTATGCTGTCTCCTTCCCGTGTCTTTGTGGCTTTCCCCTGCACTTCTCTGAGAATATGTATAATAGATCTGCAAACTCTTGGCCATTTTGATAACTGGTCTCCAGTCATGTCCCTGAGCAGGAGAGGAAATTAAACCCTTTCTGAGAGCCTTGGGTCTTTTTCTCTGTTCCTTCTCTTTTTTTTCTTCTCATTTTTCTTATGCGTGCTCTCTCTCTCTCTCTCTCTCACACACACACACACACACACACACACTTATGCTGAATGATCCACTGGGGTTGTAATATATAGTGATTTCCTTGATTACTATCCTGAGTCCCTCTCGCTGTTTCCAAACGAATGAAAATATTCCAGAAAGCCTTGATACTGGAGAAAAAGCATGCCAAAATGTATCATTCAGGGATTCATATGTGAACACTGTTGTTGAGATTGCTCATATAAGTGATGCTGGCCCTAACCCATTTACATAAAAGATTGGAAATCTTAGAGATTAAAAATAGCCTGTGTGGTATAAAAATCCCCTTCATTCTGTGTCTGAATAATTGGCATGAAAAGATTTGTGGTTCATCTCTCAACACTGATCTAAAGAAATTAGGTTCAAAGTGATACTAATCAAGACTTAAATTGGATGGGATCTCCCAGAAAGGAAGTGGCAGCTAGTAGGATGAGAGAATCTGGAGCAGTCCTGGCACTGCCTGCCAAGTGCTTGGCCATTCCAGACCCGGTCAGGCTGTAGCTTTCTGCTGTATCTCTCCCATGTGTTATACGTATTCCCTGCCTCTGGTGACCTTAGCGGAAACAGAGCTGGAATTCACTTAACGACATTTTTTTTTTTAAGATCACCTTTTTTTTTTTTACTGGGATGGATTCGCCCTAAGCTAACATCTGTTGCCAGTCTTTCCTCTTTTTTTTTTTTTTTTTTTTTGTCTTCTTTCCAAAGCCCCAAGCATGGTTCTATATCTAGTTGTAAGTTCCTCTAGCTCTTCTATGTGAGCCGCCGCCACAGCGTGGCAATTGACAGACGGGTGGTGGGGTTCTGTGACCGGGAAGTGAACCTGGGCTGCTGAAGCAGAGAACGTGGAACTTGAACCATTAGGCCATCAGGGCTGACTCTTAACAACATTTATCATTTTGTAATTATTCAGCTTTGAATCCCCAAACGTCACATTAGTCATTTTCAGCAACACGATTGTTTAGTCTCCTATGTTTTTGGATATACTTGTATTTGGAGCTAAGGTAGAACTCTTTCCTCTTAGATTAATTCCCAGGGCACATCTATCCACATACATGTCAAATTGGGCAAGCCACCAACTTGTGTGGTCTGAAAGGTCTAATTTGAGAGAGAATTCTATAAGTGTCAGAATGATACTTCCCAAATCCTCTGTTATGGATAGCAAGCAGAGAGATGCAGACCATGTTCAGGGAACCAGCATGTATTAGGAGCTTTCCTTCATTGTCTCTCTCCCATGCAATAAAGGCACTATGTCAGCTATTTAGTAGTTTATTTACTCCTCACAGCAAGTTCGAAGGGATTATCCCCACTTCCACTGTTGGAAAGTCAAGACTCAAAGTAGTTACTAGTCCTGCCCAGT